>NC_090377.1:81440023-82713738 GCF_036365525.1 Heterodontus francisci
TCTGCCCATTTCTTCATAGTGGTTTGGGAAGCTTTAAGATGTTCTTGAGCCACTTTGCAATTTCTCTTTTGAAAACAAGGATGAGAATTTTGAAATCAAGACTTTGCTTGAGCAGGAGTCAATGTAAGTCAGAGAGCACAGGGGTGAATGGGACTTGGTGTGAGTTAAGACCCGGGCAGCAGAGTTTTAGATGACCTTTAATTTCCAGAGGGTAGAATATGGGAGACCAGCCAGGACTGTGTGGGAATAGTCAAGTTTAGAGGTAACAAAGACATGAATGAGGGCTTCAGCAACAGATGTGTGGAGACAGGGACCAAGTCGGGCAAGGTTATGAAGGTGAAAATAGGCGGTCTTCATGATGGTACGAATGTGTGGATGCAACCTCACATGAGGGACAAGTATGATGCCAAGATTGTGAACACTGGTTTTGTTGCAGACTGTTGCCAGGGCGAGGGATGGAATTAGCAGCTAGATTTTTTAAAAATGGCTTCAGTCTTCCCCATATTTAAGCAGAGGAAATTTCTGCTCATCCAGTACTGGATGACAGATAAGGAGTCTGATAATATAGCAACAGTGCAGAAGTCAAGAGGAGGTGAAGTAGAGCTGGCCGTCGTCAGCCTACATGCGAAAACTAAGAAGGGTCGCTGACCCGAAACGTTAACTCTGCTTCTCTTTCCACAGATGCTGCCAGACCTGCTGAGTGATTCCAGCATTTCTTGTTTTTGTTGCGAAAACTAATGCTGTGCTTCCGGATGATGTAACCGCGGGGCAGCACGTAGATGAGAAATGGGGGAGGGGGTGGGTGGGGTGGTCAAGGATAGATCCTTGAGGGACATCAGAGATACTAATGTGTGAGTGGGAAGAGAAGCCATTGTAAGTGATACTCTGGCTACGATTAGACAGATAAGAATGGAACCAGGGGACAGCAGTCTCACCCAGCTGGATGGCGTTGGAGAAGGATGGTGTGGTCAACTGTGTCAAAGGCTACAGACAGCTTGAGGGGATCAGGAGGGATAGTTCACCTTTGTCACAATCACATAACGTCATTTGTGACTTTGATAAGAGCCGTTTCGGTAATGTGGTGGGGTGGAAACCTGATTGGAGGAATTCAAATATGGAGTTCTGGGAAAAATGGGCACACATTTGCAGGGTGACAACACATTCAAGGACTTTGGAGCGAAAAAGGAGGTTGGAGACAGGGCGTAGTTTGCAAGGACAGTTGGTCAAGAGTTGATTTTTTGAGCAGAGGGGGTGATGACGGCAGAATTGAAGGAGAGGGGTACAACACCTGAAGAGAGAACGGTTAACAATGTCAACTAAGATGGGGCCCAGGTCACCCAAGACCTCCATCTTTACTGCAATTGGTGTTCAGCTTGGGGATTCCTGAGTTAGCAAATTTGAATTCAAGTTAATCATCCAGTAATAGGGAAAAAGAAATTTCATGTAAACACACATGGATAATGCAGCTGCATTTCTTCCAGAAAACCAAGTGTTTTCAGGTACAGGTAGCCTCTCAAAATATTAATTCTGACTGACCAATACCTTACCTGTATCTGTACTACGCTGCTTTTCATTTTTTGGACAGCTGTACCATTGCTGGCCGCACTCTCCTCACTATCCGAGCTACCTGAAATCGCCCCATCCCCTGTATTCACACGGTTCTCCAAATTAATGGGGTCCTCTCTGGTAGGAATAATCTCTCCATCATCCTGATGAGCGCTCTCAGCCATTTCTGTGCCTGACCAAAATTTAAAAAATGGTTATGGCCACATTTTGCATGACACTTTGATCTGAACTGGAAACTAAATAAGGCTGCATACACAATGTGTTGAAATAATGAATGGTTCAAAACAATTGATACATGTTCCCATACTCAGCCATCGAAGGTGCTACAAGTTTTAACTGCATCTCTATCAATTTGATTTCAAATTACGCGATTAATCTATTTACAGTGTTTTCTGAAGTATGTTATATCGCATTACAAGAGGAGAGTGGATGACAAAAAGGTAATAAGTGCTTATTCCCATTATATTCTTCTCATTTAACAAAACAAATATATGCCCTGCCAGCATGCAGTTCATACACTTTCGCACTAACCACTCAAAGGACATTCAAAAATAAGCATGATGTTCAGCATAAAAAGGTGAGGTTTACAAATTGGAGGAATACACAGATTGCACAGTGCATAAATGAAGAAAATATATGCAATGATGGGACGTAGGCACTTGGATACTATGTTGGGGTATAAGCATCTGAAAAACGACAGCAAATTAACACTGGTTTTAAAGGTTTTAAAATATTGAAGCTTTTTTTTAAAAAATGAGATGAAAGTTTGAAACATGATAGCAGCCATCTTGTGGAACCGCTGATCTATAATTCAATCTCAAATCCACTCATTTCAAATTCGACCCATGAAGCATTTGAACATCAAGAGATCCTAAATTTGGTTTGTTCATATGTATACTATCGACATCCTCATTCAACAACTAACCTGGCTTAGGTAAAAAGGAAATATGACTGTAAGCCTCTGAAGGGGAAGTACCTGATTCTGCTTAATACTTTACTGGCGAGTCAGCCAAGATTGGGACTTCAATTTAGAAAGTTGTTACAAACCTTTCTATTCTAGTGGGCTGCATCTGACGTTGCTGCACTAATTGACTGCCACAACAATATCACTTTGGAACCTGTATGAACTAGGAAACTAGTAGAGATGAAGTGCTTTGGAATGTTTTACTATTTTAGAGGCACTAAATAAACGTGCACTGTTGTCATAAAATATTTACCATCCAGTCCAGAATTCAGAAGTTTAAATTCCAGAGCCACTGAACACTTTAATTTAGTACTCATAACTCAGATGAATTGTCAATTCCGAGATAATGGCCTAGATCTTGCAGTCATCAGTGAAATAAGGGAGCTCGCTGCTGATCTCTAAGAAAGAAGCCCACAAAGATCTAGCAATATCTGAAGCGTGGTTTTCCCCTTTGCTGATAGTTTAAATCTGGCGCCAAGTCAAGGAGATACCTCGGCGTGCAGCAGCAGTGATGTCAGCAAGCAGATAAGCAGCTAACCACACAATATTAAGAGATTGCTTCTGTTTCCTTTGTAAATTATGTTCCAAAGAATCTACAGTTGAATTCTGGACATGGATTCATCTGGAGATTGCTAAACTTTGTATTTAAAAAAAGTCACCAGAAGGTATGGACTCTGAATGGAACTGTGAACAGTTACTGAAAGGCATCTTTTTGCAAATACCCGAGCAGGGGTTGTGCTTGTGACTCTGAAAAGATGTTTGCAAAGGAATGACACGTCAAGATTTATAGAAATCACAGGACTTACTGCTGAACAGTTTTAGTTTCATTTTTAAAACTTAAAAAAGCCAGTGTTCGGCCAAAAACAGAAAGAAGGAGTTGCTGTGTGCCTGCCAGGACAAGATAGCCGATATCTTTCTCTCTTTGAAGAATCCCTGAATCTTTAAAGAATTCCTGCATCAAATTTTACTATTTCCTTCTGTATTTGAAGAAACCTTTGCTGCTACATCACTGCTATAAGTCCCAAGATGATCCTTGTTGCTGTTTCCTGCTGTAAAGCCTGACTGGAGCTTTCTGTGCTGCATCTTTGGAAACCTACCCAGACTGATCAACAGTACCTGAAAAGAACTGTTCTCGGAAGATTCCATTGACAGCCACCTATTTGCCTTTGGGACACCTCACCAGAACAAAGAACCTCATTCCATACCTTCTTTTAAGCCAAAGTGTTTTTTTGTTTTATTCCTTCTATTTCTTTGTAACAGCTGTAAACGAAAATCTCTACTTTTCCCCGGTTAACCTGTTGTGCACATTTGTGTGTGTGCACGCACGAGGGCTCGGATAAATAAGGGCTTTAATACTTCAATTCGCGTATATGTTTGCTTTATTATTGCTTAAGACTTGGTTTATAGCAAACATAGTTTTATTGTCTTTTAAAGAAACCTGGTTGGTGTGCTTTATTCTGGGGAAAAATAGAGTATCTGACTGACTGGTTTGTTTAGTGGGAAAATTTAACTACATGTTGTGACCTGTGGAGAAGTGGGCCTGAACTAACAGTGCACTCCTCCTGCCTTGGTCGTAACAAGTATTTGCGCACAGCAAAGCAGGAAGTTGAAAGCACTTAACATCCTTTGCTTTTAATTTAAATTTTCTGATAATGAAACAAATTATGATTGGATTAAGATGAAAGCTAAAATGAAGATAACTTTTTTTTTAAAATGTGGCATTTTTGTTATGCAGAAATTTGACGTTCCACAAATATAAAATTGGCCCCTCATGGCCAGTGAGGGAATTTGGCAGTAAATATGAAGTTAGTATGCAGTTTAAATACCCAGTCACACCTCACTCAACAATATGTAATTTTTTCAAGCGTTTTTACAATGAGAAGCCTAACTGTGGAAGTTCTAGCCAATTCAACTGATGTTCATTGATTGTAATCTAGGAGTGTCTCTGGTGAAGTGTAGAATCACTGACAGCAACTTCTGGATTTCTGTGTTATTCAGCGCACGTGCTGACCCTAGAAGTTTATTTATTTTTATTTTACAGCACTGAAACAGGCCCTTCGGCCCACCGAGTCTGTGCTGACCAACAACCACCCATTTATACTAACCCTACAGTAATCCCATATTCCCTACCACTTACCTACACTAGGGGAATTTACAATGGCCAATTTACCTATCACCTGCAAGTCTTTGGCGGTGGGAGGAAACCGGAGTACCCGGCGAAAACCCACGCAGTCACAGAGAGAACTTGCAAACTCCGCACAGGCAGTACCCAGAATGAACCCGGGTCCCTGGAGCTGTGAGGCTGCGGTGCTAACCACTGCGCCACCCTAAAGTTGCTGTCAGCTTCAATGGTTTCACCATGGGGAATGATAGCAGTTTCACCATTACCACCGCAAAATTCAGGCCATTACCCTTGAAATACCAAGGCATACAACTGTAGACAAGATGTTAACTCCAACAGGTTAATTCATGTCATACCCACTCCATGCAGTCTTTATCACCCAACCACACAGCAGAAATCAGAGGTTTCAACAGCCAGACCAACTTAATCTTCTTGGTTGATGTAGGCTAAACTGAGCTAAATGGTCATGAGGGAAAAGTGAAGATTGAGTAATTTTAAAAAAAAATTATAAGCTAAGAATTAAGATTTAGTTATTGAAATACAACATTGATTAAATACTTGGAGAATAAATCAACTTATTCAAGGTGAAGGACCAGAACAGATGCTTTAATAAATCTGCCATGATACGATTTAATTTAGACCATATGCATTGTGCACAGTTCTGATCTCCATATTCCAAGAGAAGCACTGGAGAAGGTGCAATAAATTTACAAGGATAATTAAAGAATTGAGAAATTATAATTATTAGGAGAGGCTGAACAGGCTGCAGCTCTTTCACTCTGGAAAAGAGAAGCTGAGCGGTGACCTAATACAGTTCTTTAAAATTACAAAGGGGTTTGATAGGGCAGACAAAAAGAAACTAAGGGCCATAAATACAAGACAGTCATTAACAAATCCCAATAGAAATTCAAGAGAAACTTCTTTACCAAGAGATTCCTTAGGATGTAGAACTTACTAATTGAGCCCAATAGCATAGATGCATTTGAAAGGGAGTATGTGAGGGAGAAAGAAATGGATGGTATGTTCATTGGGTCACATGAAGCAGAGTGGAAGGGACTCATGTGGAGCATCAGCACCAGTTGGGGTGAATGGCCTGTTTCTTTGCTGGAGATTCTATGTTATCTATTACTGTTTGCAAGGGCCTGACAGCATGTCCCTTAGTTAATAGTTGATCCTGCATCCTGAGGAGCCAAGATTCAATCAGCTAAAGAACCCTTTTTTTGCTTAGTTGGTTATCAAGAGAAAGAAGGTCATTTTTTTTAGCCAAATAGGACAATATACCAAGTACTAATTTTGAAAGCGAAACCCAAATTATTGTCTTTAATCTTGAATTAAGGTTGCAACCTTTATGAACAGTGATCATGTGGTTGTCATTTCGGGGGTTATAATTACCTCAGGTTATGTTTGAATCTTGATAAACTCCCAAGGTAAAGTTTTGGCCTTAGTTTTTCTAGAAGTTTGAACAGAAGTTAAAATATCAAAAGGCTGTAAGTAGGAGAATTAAGTTATATTCAAGTACACTTCAAAAAGGAGCTTAACAGCTGGGACAATTTAAATAAGTGTCGTTTAATAGCACAACTGTATATACCTGGTTTAAGTTTGAACAAAGCGGATATAATAAAGCAGAATAGAAGACTATGCATCTACCCTGGAGTCATCTCCCAGTACAAAGTGGAATTGATATGCTTTAGCACTGTTACATGGAACAGTCTTCACTTGTATATCAATAGTTCAAACAAGAACTGCACAATTGCTGCCAGTCATGGTTTAAAAGCTGGAAAGGACTATCTATGCCAAATATGTACTGTAAAAATATGCTATATCAAGTCGAAACAGAAGGCATTTCTGAACGGATTTACTTTTAAGTAAAAGTGAACACATTTTCCTATGTTTTGTGATTCCAAAATTAAGTTATGTTTGTGATCAAGTAGTTAATTGCCCTCATTTTGACGACATATGAGCACACATTTCATTTTGACCACATAATATATACTACAGTAATAAGTACAAGAAAATTTGCTCTTCTCAATTCTGAACAATTGTGGGAATGAGAAAATTAAATGGGCTTGACAATGTGGTTTGGTTCCTTCTGGTGCTCAAGCTTTTAAACTCTTTAAATTTACAAAGAATCACTCTGCTTTATCACACACAATTCAGACCCACAGTTTCTGAAGTTTAGCATATTGAACTACTCATTCAACCAAAAAGTCACTGTACCTGATATGTCCCTTGGTCTTTCGCTTTCTTTTTCTTCCTGTTTCTGCTCTTGTAATGAAGCTGCGTAAGAAGACTCTGTTAACTTCCTCAAACCAGTAACAGGACTGCAAGACTTCAATGTTATTTTGTGAGGAGGTGCTTCAGGACTATCAGATCCAGATCCAGAACCAACTCTCCTCTCAGAGGAAGATGATCTTTGCCTCTTTTTCTGAAGGTTGGTTTGTTCCTTTCCATGTTCGCTATCCAAAATGGGACTCTGCTGTCTTTGACTGGATACTTGTGGACTCTGGATATATGAATTTTCTACCTCAGCCCTTTCTATGGCTTGCAGATTCTTGTCATCTGTTGGATCAGATGACAAAGTACTGTCAGGTTCCTTATTTTCAGGACTTACTTTTTGACAGCTTCTTTCATTTATTCTTTCTGTATCTGAAAGAGACTTTCTACTTCTTGGAGAACTGGGTGTAACCCTAACTGGAGAGGATTCCGACGTGTCTGAATCGGTTTTATAATCACATTTTTTTTCACTTGAAGATACTTCATCAGGACTATGTATTTCCTTAGCAGATATAGGATTTTCATATATTATATCACACGAAGTAGGGCATTGGGGTTGCTCTTCTGAAGGACTATGACTCCTGGAAGGGATCTTCCCAGTACTGTCTGCAAGACAAAGTGTCCTTTTTTCATTCGATGACTCCAAGTCCTGAAACCTCTTCTCTTCTTTACCATCTGGACTTCCTCTCTCACTATTGACATTTGTATGCTGTGGGGAGGTCTCTGAATTGGATTCTTTCTTCTCACGCTTGCGCAGTGATGTAGGCTGTTCTAAATCAGAGCCTGGCTTATTATTCTCTTCCTCACTGGATGTTGATGAGGATGATGTGGATGAAGACGACGATGAGGAAGAGGTAGTGGAGGAGGACGATGAAGATGATGAGGACGACGACGTACTGGATGATCTTCGTCTTGAACTTTTAGAAGAGTTTCTACTCCTTTCTTTTTTACTATTCCCCAAATCTAGATCTTTACATTTTGATTCATTTCTGACATCTGCAGATAAATCGTTCCCAGAACTTGTGGCAAAGCAGGATAGCGTTATCTGGCTTGTGGAATGAATGTTTTCAGGCCAATTTTCTTTTTCTTGGTCAGGACTTGTTTCTTGTTGGTCTTTTTCCTGTGCTGTAGGCACTTTGCTTTCTTCTAGACTATCTGGCAGTACCATTCTATTGTTTTGGAAATCAGGGATTTCACTGCGGGATGATCTGGGACTTTGTGACTCTGATTTGTGCAGTTCTCTTTCAGTTGAACAGAGTGAATCATCAGCTTTTCGATGCTGTGCTTGAGGAGTACATTCACGTTCATCACCCCTACTTCTTGAAGAGGGACTTGGAGATTTTTGCTTTGTACTTTCAGGGCTATTATTTCTGGAACATTCTCTAACAGAGCTTACTGCAGACAGTTGTTGTTTTCTATAATTTGGTGACTGGGTGCTTGGCTCATTGCTGTCTGGACTTTCAGAATTATTCCCTCTCCCTTGTGTAACAGTACATTCGTCTTTCCTTCTCCCCAAGTCGGATTCTACTAACTTACTGGTTTTCTGGGAGTCGTCTCTTACATTTGAGGAACGAGAATCAGGACTCTTTGAACTTTTAAAATCTTCTCTGTGAGGACTACAAGATGAGCTATCTGATCTCCGACTTCTGCCATCTCTGCTTTTCTCCTTTGATTCAGGGTTAGAATGGAACTGCCGTGGCCTCGAAGGACTACAGTTTCTAGTTTGAGCTCGACGTGTACTTTCTTCTAGCTGTAAATTACTCCTGTTACTGGCTGGACGAGTGTCCTTAGATCTTCTCTTGTCCCAATTCTCTGGACTCCTTTTGCGGCTATCAGCTTTTTCTGATTTACTACTAAACTTTGAACTAGTACCCTCTTTCCTTGATGACCAATAAGGACTTCTGGAACTGGACCTGTATTCCCTCCTTTGTTGTCTTGGAGAAGAACTATTAGATTTTCTTCTGTGTCTTCTATTCCTATCACCCCCAATTTTACTCCTTGAATCTGGGCTGTATCTTCGCCTTATCTCCTGAGGACTACGGCTTCTTGAAGGTTCTTTCCAAGAACACTCAGGAGAGCGTCGTCTTTTGTCACTCTCTGGCCTTCTATCCTTCGACCAGCTTGATTGTTTGATATCTGAGCGTCTCTCTTCTCTGATGGTAGGCTTTTCATCCCTTCTTTCTCGCTCAGATATTCGCATTCGATAGTCCCCATGTGAGAAAATTCTCTCTCTTCTCTCAAAGTGCCTTTCCTCTATTCTCTTGCTGGTATTCCTTGGTGATCTGCCTCTTTTTTCTTGAGCACTCGAAGAAGAACTCCTGCTACTGCTATCACTACTACTACTACTGCTACTGCTGCTGCTGCTGCTTCCACTCGAACTGCTTGAACTGCTGCTGGAAGAGCTGTTGCTACTGCCACTGCTGCTACTGGATGAGCTGGAATCACTGTCACTGCTGCTGTCCCTGCAGAGAGAAAAGAGTTCCATAAGATACCAACAGTAGATACCATAGAATTCAGATCAGCACAGATTTTCCAGTAGTTATTCCCCCTATGCATTTTTCTCTCCAATCAATTTTCCATTATAGACACTGTGCATTAGCATCACATTCGGTCAAGTGCATCATGATCAGATGGACAATAAAGCTCTAACTCTGCTCCAATAACGTGCCTTAATCCAAGTCTCAGTCAAGCATTCTTTGCACTGCTAATATTCAATTTTTAGTAATCCATTGTTCTTTGAAACATTTGAGAAATACGGCAAGACACTGTATAAAGACAAGTCTTTTCCCCCGGCCTATCTTTCTGGCATTTGTGATTGAAGTTACCTAGTTTTAAAACTGTGGCAAGTTCAAATTCAAAAAACTCCAACAGTTAGTCATGTGACTAAACTGGTCTGACCACCTCGGTTTGTGTATTCGGCCTTGTCTACCTTCAATGTCTGGTAATCAAAAGTCCATTGTGGATTAAATTGGAGCAGGGAGTGGCCCCTTTGTCCTTTCCAAGTACTTTCTGTTACTGCAAGTGTCTTTCTAGTCAGGGGTCTGGTGTTTTCTTTTTGAAAACAAGTTCTTTCTTTACTCCAGTAACAGTTTAAAGATTAATGTTCATGTGGCGAAATTAATGTGTTTCATCCTTCGCAGTTGAGGGCCTGCATGACACTGGATAATGACAACTGAAATAATATTCTGACAATTTTGCACCACGGGTGCAGCATAACTGCAAAGAACTGGGTCAACGCCCAAATTCTTTTTGTATACAATCCTCTAGTCAAGAGAGAAAACAGAATTTCATTACATCAAGGAGGGCACAATTGAAACCCAGGTCTCAGGTCAATCCGTCACCCAATGCTTTCCAAATTTGAACTTCTATTTACACTTTGACTAGGTGGATAAACGCAACAAAAACAAACTCAAGGGTAGTAATTTCTTTTAGCTCAGCATTTACTTACAGTAAATAGAAAAAAAACTTTACAAGCAAAATCTGTTTATAGTACTGACCAGTTAAACAGGCTCCAGCCACATTAGTACAGGAATTATTCATATAAAAATGAACTATACAATATAAAAATGGACTCGAATAGGTTGAGAACTTGCTGCAGGATCATAATGTATCATGTAACACCCATACACCTACCCTACAGTGAATATTTATTTTCTCTAACTGCTAGATGCAAAGGCTTCCTTCTGTTGGACATATTATAGAAACTGAACAGGACTGAACTGCTATTACACAATTACAGTGCACATCAGTCACACACATCAACAGTCAAAACAAAGTCTTGTGCAGGAATATGCAAGTATGAAACATCATGCAGATCAAAGCAAGTTTTTCAGGGCATCGTCCCTCAGATAACACCCCACTGGAAGTGGTAAGCAAATTCTGCCACCTTGGTTCCACAATGACAATCTGTCCCATGATGCAGAGCTCGATACCTGCATAGGGAAAGCAGCTACCATTTTTGGTCAACTTGTGAAATGCACATGGGAAGCTGACCCTGAAGACCAAGCTGATGGTTTATAAGGCCTTGCTGTATAGCTATCAAACATGGGCAATTTACAGTTATGAAACGAATTCCAGTAACTTCCATCTTCGCTGTCTGCAGCACATTATGCGTACATCCTGGCAACACAAAATCATAAGTGCGGCAGTCCTCTCAAAGGCAGAGCTCCCAAGTGTGTTGGCACTAATCAAACAGAGGCGGCTTCGGGGGATCGGACATGTGCGCAGGATGGAAGCCTGTCACATACCCAAGGACCTTCTTTATGGTGAGATAGCAGAGGCCCGATGACCAGTGGGGCACCCAACGCTCCGCTTCAAAGATGCTTGCAAGTGTGACATGAAGGCTCTAAATGTCGACTATCACACCTGGGAATCACTAGCTGGTTTAAGACGGAAATGGTGACACATCCTGTGGACTGGCATGCACTACCACTGGCTACAGAGGCTTGGCAACAGGCGCCAACGCTGTAAACTCAGAGTGTCACTTGGCAGCTTCATGTGCGGCACTTGTGGCAGAACCTGCCTCGCAAGGATTGGCCTTCACAGCCATCAGCAAAGGTGCACCAAGAGAAGGCACCCATCGAAATGGATTGTTTACTGCGTGTTCATCATCTTTTGTAGATGCAAGGATGCCAATCATCTTTCCTCAGGCCAGTAATAAAGCCACCATTTTTATTAACACAGCATTTGTCCAAGCTTGGTTCAGTGACAGTATTCTTCCCTCCGAGTCAGACTGTCATGTGTTCAAACCCAACTGAAAACTTGAGCACATAATCTAGGTTGACAATTCAGTGCAGTACTGAAGGAATGCTGCATTGTCGGACTGTCGTCCTTCAGATGAGAAAATAAACTGAGGTGTTGTCGACATATTCAGGTGGACGCAAAAGATCCCATGGCACTATTCAAAGAGCATAAAAGTTTCCCATGTGACCTGGCCAATATATAATCCATCAAAGCATATTATTTGAACATTTATTGTGTCCCTGTTCATAACACTTTGCAAAGCACAAACTGACTGCCATATCAGCCTACAAAACCCAGTAACAACACTACAAAAGTTATTCATTGGCTGAGAAGCACTTCAGTCTTGGATACACTGAGGACATTAAAGTCACTTTGCAAGTGTATGTGTGTTTTTCCTCGTCTAAAACAAACACATAATTAGCTTCAAATTTTAAACACAAATAAGCTTACACTTATAATACGAACTGAACCTATCACTCTTATTTTTCTCCAATATTGCCATTACAACACACCTAAGAATTGAAGTGTACAGGGACAGGTGAAAATCACTTTCTTTACAATACTGCTCTCTTTGCAGGGAACACAGCATTACTGTCCACAGTAGATGTCATTATTAAACAGAACCAACGCTATCCAGCAGTTTTCTGTTTGAGATATAACACAATGCGAAAACCTTAATATTCAGCTAGCTGACCGAAAATAATGTGCAATCTGCAAACTGCCCAGTTTGAAGTACGGAAAGAAGGATCACTGGCGCAATTTACTCAAAAACCGAGTGATATCAGGTATTTACAAATGTAGTCAATTGCATTGTGAACGCCTTGCTTCAGTTCATAACATGAAAAGCAAGGGGTTTTCAGGAGTGTTTAGGACATATTTTAGAAGCAAGACTCCGCAATAAATTGCAGCTTAAGTCCAGTGAACAGCACCACCATCAGGCTCCAAGGTGATTTAGAAACATAGCAGGACAGACCTACAAGTTAATTCTTCACTTTCAACAGGAGTGGTATGAAATAAGGTCAGTCAAAAATCCGGTTTCATTACAGCTACAAAAAAACTCGGCAGAACTAGTTATCTACACCTGTTCTCTGTGCAGGGTGCAGTTATAGTAAAGAACCTATTTAAAAACCTTTAACATACATCTATGAGGCTGAACCAGCAGTTCTTGGCTGAGAAAAAGAACACCTGCAGTATATAAAGTCCACTTGAACATTTACATAACATAATTACAGAACAACTGCAGTCAGGGAAAATCCCCAATTGTGTTACTTCTGCATTTTACCATCAAATTTTGCCAACTTTGGGGAGACAACACTTGATTTGTTGAAATCTTAATGCCAATCAATATAGATAGTGATGCACACATACGTTATCGCATAAAAAGGAATAAAATGGTGTCCAGTCATTCTAACTGCAGTTTCAGTAGAAAGATTTGAATATTCTGCATCTAATCAATACATGGAAAAAATTAAGATCTTGTTTTCTAATCTTATACAGACTACTTCAATTCACCATTTTCTTTCCAAGCTCACCACCTTTCAGTTTCTTAGTGTGGAAGAACAGAAACTCTCCGAAATTTGTGGGATGGGGATTTCCAAACCAAGTTCTAAAATAATCAACAGTGAAGACAAGGACTCATTGTACAATAAAGCATTTCTACATCACCTTTAATATCTCAAGATGCCCCAAGGCACTTCATAGCCAATGAAATACTTGTGAAACGTTGCCATTGTTGAAATGTACAGAAATGTGGCAAACTGCTGTGAAATCAATTAATAGTTAATCTGTTTCAGTGGTGTCGGCAGGAGGGCAAATGTTGTACACTACACCAGGAAAACTCCCCTTCCTTTCTTCAAACAGTGCGATAGGATCTTTTATATCTAGAAGACTCGGTTTAACAACCCAACCAAAAGGCAACACCTCCACTGTAATACATAATTGAGGCACACAAGATTATGTGCTTAAATCTTTGGAATGGGGTTTGAACCCATGATCTGGTGACTCAGAGGCAAGCGGCATCCCATCATTAAACTAAAGGTCATACTCCAATGATAAACTATTTTTCTTTTAAAAAAGGTCAACATATATGTCATCTCAACCAACTATAAAGTCCCTAATCAAAATGAATTTGGGCACTCTTAACTTGATTTCCGACTGATGCAAGTCCAGAACATAAAGCTGATAGGAGTATTAAGAGCAGTATCATTCAGACACTGTGAAAGCAAATCAAGCACTGGTACAATGCAGGTGCTTCGAGGATCGAGTAAAAACATGTTGCAAACACGTACATCTTGAGCACTTGTCAACAAGTTACTGATCAATCCTGGTAGTTTTGGTAGGGCAGTAGAGACTTTCCTCTAGCAACCTCTTCACATTTTAGCCTCTATCTATAAAATTAAACATAATTACACAATTTCATAGAGAAGACCTGCAGTCCATCTTACCCACCTATTCACTTGGTGTATTTCTAATATCGCTGAATCCCACTTGTTGACAGGAACCAGTGCAGTTCCTACTTGAAACACATGAAGGTTTATTTTACTATCATGCTGGTAATCTGTTCCAGATACCATCCTTTTAGTAAAAGTTCCTCTTGCATTTCCTACTACCTTTTTTGTTCCCAAAATAGGGTTTTCACAATGCTCTCATCAACCTTCTTCACTCTTCGAAGACTCTGCAAACCATATCCTGCTTTGCACCAGGTCCCACATACCCATCAGTCCTGCATTTGGCAACTTTCATGACTCCCTGCATATTGATTTTAAAATCTGCTTCCTCGTCACCAATCCATGGCCTCGCTCCATTGCACCTCTGCAATCCTCGCCAGCCTCATGTCCCAGCTTGCACTCTCCTCTGAATATGGTCTAATGTTGATCACCCTCTGCTAACAGAGGCAGACCACTTAGTCAAGACTGACAACCAATTCTTTTATGTTTTCAGGGTATTAAGTGAAAGCCTTGGCTCAGGGGTAGCCTCTTGAAGCAGGTCATGGGTTCAAGGTCCACTCCAGAGACTTGAAAATGTAATCTCGGCTGACATTTTAGCAGAGAGCAGAGAGAGGACTGAATTGTTGAAGGTGCCATCTTTTGAATGAGTTGTTAAATTAAGACTAAAACAGATTATTAGGTAACTTATCTCAAAAGCTGATTGTGGGACATTCTGAAGCACAAAATGGTTACTGTCTTTGTGCATATTGCAAGAGTAACTATACTTCAAAACTACTTCACATTTTGGGACATCAGGAGGTGAAAGACTCTTTATAAAATTTATACATCCACAGTATACACCTAAGTAACCCACAAAGTCAAAAAACTTGGGACCCCATTGTTGAAACTCAAATTCAATCTCTGATGAACAGTTTTCATCAAGTGCAAAAATACATGATTTAAATGCCAAGTTTTGATATCATAAATGCAGTGGCCTTTTTCAACCTCACAAAAGCCTGACTGTCAAGCACGAAGGCTTATGGAGCATCCTGCTGAAATTTAGCTGCCCTCAGAAGTTTGTCACCATCCTCCATCTACTTCACGATGACATGCAAGCTGTGATCCTCACCAACGGAACCACCACAGACCATATGTAAGTCAGGACTGGGGTCAAGTAAGGCATTGTTATTGCATCAACCCTATTCCCCATTTTCCTCGCTGCAATGCTACACCTCACTCCAGCAAACTACCTACAACTGTCAAGATAATCTACAAAACAGACAACAAACTGTTGAACCAATGCCACCTTTAATCCAAAGCCAAAATCACTCCAACTTCAACTGTCCAGCTTCAATATGCAGATGAAGCTGTACTGTTGGGACAGTCTTGACCTGAACCACGCTGGGACCACTGTTCTGGTGAGTCATACAACTAAGGCACAGAGAGGGCTTTAAACTAAATAGTGGGGGTGAGAGATCAAGTGAAGGAAGATGTGATAAGTTAAAGAGTGCGCAGAGACAGGACAACAAGGCAGCAATAAGGGAACTGATAATGAGTGTGGCAGGAAGAGACAGAGCATACAAACTTAAGAGTGCACCAGCAGATAAGGCTAGAGGTTGTGAAAATAATGTCAAAATTAAAGGCACTCTATCTGAACGTACACAGCATTGACAACAAGGCAAATGAACTGACAGCACAAATAGAAGTAAACAGATATGATCTAATTGCCATTACAGGCTGCAGGGTGACCAAGGCTGGGAACTGAATGTTCAAGGGTATTCAACATTTAGGAAGGATAGGCAAAAAGGAAAAGGTGGAGGGGCACTCTTAATAAGGAACAAGATCAGTACATTAGTGAAAAAGGATCTTAGATTGAAGGATCAAGATATAAAATCAGTTTGGGTAGAGCTAACAAACAGCAAGGTGCAGCAAACATTGGTAGGAGTTGTTTATAGGCCACCAAATATTAGTGGTAATGCAGGGCATGGTATAAATCAGGAAATTAGAGGTGCATGCAACAAGGGTAATACAGTAATCATGGGGGATGTTAATCTGCACATAGACTGGGTAAACCTAATCAGCGCTAACGCTGTGGAGGACAAATTCCTGGAATGTATAGGAGATGGTTTTCAAGAACAGTATGGTGAAGAGCCAACTAGAGAACAGGCTATTTTAGGTCTGGTATTGTGCAATGAGAAAGGACAAATTAATAATCTCCTTGTGAAGGAGCCTCTAGGAAAGAGTGACAATATGATAGAATTTTACTTAAAATTTGAAAGTGATGCAGTTCAATCCAAAATTAGGGTCTTAAATCTAAACAAAGGAGACCACAAAGCTTTGAGGGGCAAGTTGGCTGTGGTAGATTAGAAAACATCAAAAGGTATGACAATAGACAGGCAATGACAAGCATTTAAAGAATTAATATACTGTTTACAACAGACTTTCATTCCTTTGAGGCACAGAAACCCAACAGGAAAGTTCATCCAACTATGACTTACAAGAAAAGTTAAGGATTGTATTAGATCAAAGGAAGAAGCTTATAAAGTTGACAGAAAAAGTAGAAGCTTGAAGATTGGGAGCATTTTAGAATTCAGCAAAGGAGGACCAAGAAACTGATAAAGGGAAAAAAGAATATGAAAGCAAACTAGCAAGAAACATAAAATTGGACTGTAAAAGCTTCTATAGGTATGTAAAAAGAAAAAGATTAGCAAAGACAAATGTGGCATCATTACAGGCAGAGACAGGGGCATTTATAATGGGGAATAGGGAAATGGTAGAGAAATTAAACAAATACTTTGTGTCTGTTGTCATGGTCTTGCAGTTTTTTTTTTCTGGGAAAATGCAGTTTGCCTTTAAGGCTTGCAAAGGATCAGCATTGCTGTAAGAACCAGCAAGCCTCAGGAGTTATAAGAAGGTGCATTTTTGTTGCCTTAGGAACAGCCATTTGGAGACTGCGATTCTTGTTACCATATAGATAAAGCCACTGAGACTGAGTATTAAGCGATACATTTGTTACAGTTCAATTTTGAACTGGCTTTTTAGTTAAAGGCAGTTTGTTCTAACAGAACACATACACAGAGGACACACACAGACAGCTGTGCTGTTTAGCACCTGAAAAAAAGAGCTCTCTACCATTTAAACTGAAGGAATAGGATTTTTGGCTGTTTAATTATCTCTTAAAATTCTAAAAAAGTCAAGCCAAAAACAGAGATCTCTGGTAATTTGAACTGAAGGAAGGGAAGTTGTACTGTGACAATATTTTATCTCAAAAATCTAAAGTCAGCTTGACTGTACTGAAAGTGTTCGCAAGTCGTTAATTGTTGAAATTCGCTCGAGAAGGAAAGCATCATCTACTGCTGGAGTTAGACTACGGACTGTTCTACTGCGGAAGAACCATTTTCCGCATCGGACGACTGTGAGGACTTCAAGCAACACTAGATTGTAAATTTGCAAGGATTCTAATTTTTTCTATTTTAAATGTTGTTTACATCTTCATAGTGTTTAAGAATTTAGTTCTTCTAATAAAGAGTTAATTTGTTGATTTAAAGATACCTGGTTTGGTTAGCCTCATTCGGTAGTTAATAGATGGTACAATTTGGCTGGGTCTTGCTTCAATTTGGAAAGTTTTAAATGATATGTTAGGCAATCTGGGGAGCGACGGGATTGAATTAACAGTGCATTTCTCCCACCACAATCAGAATCGTATATTTTGACTGGGGGCTTCAACTGGAGCGGTCGGTCATAACACTGTCTTCACAGAGGTGGATACAAAAAACTTCCCAGAAATACTCAAGGACCAAGGGACCAACAAGAATGGGGAACTGAAAGAAATTAGTGTTAGTAAAAAAAGTACTGGAGAAATTAATGGGACTGAAAGTTGATAAATCCTCTGGACCAGGTGAGCTACATGCCAGAGTGTTGAAAGAGGTGGCCATAGAGATAGTGGATGCGTTGATCATCTTACAAAATTCTACAGATTCTGAAATGGTTTCTGAAGATTTGAAGGTAGCAATGTAACCCCACTATTTAAGAAAGGAGGAAGAGAGAAAATGGGGAACTACAGATCTGTTAGCCTGACATGAGTAGTCAGGAAAATGCTAGAATTTCTTCTAAAGGATGTGATAACTGGACATTTAGAAAATCATGGTACGATTGGGCAGAATCAAAATGGATTTATGAAAGGGAAATCATGTTTGACAAACCTGTTGGGAGTTTTCTGAGGATGTAATTAGAATAGATATGGGGGAAATCAGTGGAGGTGGTGTATTTGGATTTTCAGAAAGCTTTCGATAAGGTCTCACACAGGAGCAAAATTACAGCACATGGGATTAGGGATAATATACTGGCATGGATTGAGAATTGGTTAACGGACAGAAAACAGACAGTAGGAATAAACGGGTCACTCTCAGATTGGCAGGCAGTGACTAGTGGGGTACCGCAAGGATCAGTGCTTCGGCCCCAGCTATTCACAATCTATGTGAATGATTTGGATGTGGGGACCAAATGTAATATTTCCAAGTTTGCTGATGACACAAAACTAAGTGGGAACGCAAGTTGTGAGGAGGATACAAAGAGGCTTGAAGGGGATTTTGACAGGCTAAGTGAGTGAGCAAGAACAAGGCAGACGGAATGTAATGTGGTAAAACGTGAAGTGATCCACTTTGGCAGGAAAAACAGAAATGCAGAGTACTTCTTAAATGGTGAGAGTTTAGGATGTGTTGATGTCCAAAGGGACCTGGGTGTCCTTGTTCATAAGTCGCTGAAAGCTGACATGCAGGTACAGCAAGCAATTAGGAAGGCAAATGGTATGTTGGCCTATATTACAAGGGCTTTTGAGTACAGGAGAAAAGAAGTCTTTCTGCAATTGTATAGAGCCTTGGTGAGACTGTAACTGGAGTACTGTGCACAGTTTCAGTCTCCTTACCTAAGGAAGGATATACCTGCCATAGAGGGAGTGCAACAAAGGTTCACCAGACTGATCCCTGGGATGGCGGGATTGTCCATTGAGACAACTGGGCCTGTATTCCCTCGAGTTTAGAAAAGGGTTGTCCAACTTTTTCACGCAGGGGGCCACATTACAATTATTGTCTTATATAGGGGGCCGGTGAGAGAATTTCATAAAGATAAAGGCATTAAAAATTTATTGTACTATTAATTAGAACAAAATGTGCACTTTTGTGAAGCTTTAAATGAGATTAATTTATTGACTTACTTTCTTATCACTGTGCTGGACACCGATTTAGTGAGATACCAGGCATTTTTTTGCTTGCACAAGTAGTCAATGTTTGCCCATACAATTGTTCTAACGATGTGAAGTCCAGATAGATGCCCATCTGTCAGGAGTGATCTTGATCGTGCACTCACCACCCCCACCTCTCTCTCCCTCACCACCCTCCCCCTCTCCATCCACCCCTGCTCTCCACAGCCCAACCCCCATTCTCCCCCCCTCTCTGTACCCCCCTGCTCTCACTGTCGTCATGCCCCACTCTCTGCCCCCCACTTCTCATTCTGTCCTCTCTATCTACAGTCTCCCCCCTGCCTCTCTGTCCTGTCCCCAGTCTCACCCTCTCTGTCCCCGCTCTCCCTCGCGCTCCATGCCCTCCCTCGCTCCGCGCCCACCCTCGTCCGGCGCTGTCCCTCGCTCGGTGCTCACGCTCTCTCTCACTCCCTCCCGCTCCGCACTCCCCCTCGCCCCCTCCCCACGCTCCCCCGCCCCGCGCTCTCTCTCCCTCTCCGTCCCCACTCGCTCTCTTAGCCCCAACTTCACCCCCCACTCCATCTCCCTCGCCAGCAGGTCCCAACTTTGTTTTTAAAAAAGCCCACCAGAAAACCTCGTATCGGTCCCAGGTGCTGGAACTGCTTTTCCCGATGTCAACACCTGTCAGCTGTGAAACTGACTTGCGATATTTTAAAAAGCTGGCCTGAAGGAAGGAGACATTGGAAAATTTCTCAGCTCTGAAATAAATCCGTAGGCCGGATGGAAACCGTTGTTGGGCTGGATTCTGGCCCACAGGCTGTATGTTGGACAATCCTGATTTAGAAGAATGAGAGGTGGTCTCATTGAAGCTTTCTTACAGGGAACGACAGGACTGATGCAGGAAGGAGGTTACCCCTGGCTTTGGGGGGGGGGGGGGGGGGGGGGGGGCAGGGGTCTGGAACAGAGGACAGAGTCTCAGAATAAGTGGTAGGCCATTTAGGACTGAGATGAGGAGGAATTTCTCCATTCAGGAGGGTGCTGAATCTGTCATCTTCTCTACTCCAGAGGGCTGTGGAGACTCAGTCAGTGATGATGTTCAAGACAGAGATTGATAGATTCCTAGATATTAAAGATGTCAAGTGATATGGGGATAGTGCAGGAAAATGACCTTGAAGTAGATCAGCCATGATCTAATTGAATGGTGCAGCATGCTCTAAGGGCAAGATGGCATACTTCTGCTCTTATTTCCTTTGAAGCTTGCTCACTCTGAAACGAGCTCAAAGACATTGGCGATGCCTTCTCTGACGCATATGAAAAAACAGGTCTTTCACTAAACACTCGGAAAACAAAGGTCCCCTTCCAACTAGCGCTCTCAGAACAGCAGCTCTTCCCGTCAATCAAGATCAATGCAGAGATTCTGGAAAGTATCTTGGGAGCCACCTCTCGGCAAAGGCATACAAAATCATTGAGGTTCATCATCACCTCCAATGTGCTAGCTCAGCTTTTGGCTGACTGAGCAAGAGAGTATTTTAGGATCGGGATCTCAAACCCGAGACTAAGATCATGGTTTACCAGGCAGTAGTGATCCCTATATGCATCTGGGTCTTGGACAATGTACAGCAGGCACCTCAAAGCACTGGACATGTACCACCAGAGATGCCTTTGCAAGATCATCCAAATACAGTGGCAAGCAAGGTAGTCCAATAGCAGCATCCTCTCCTGAGCCAAACTGCCCAGCATCAAGGCGCTAATCACCCAAAACCATGCGGGACATGTTCTTTGCATGCCTAACACCAGACCCGCGAAGCAGCTGTTGTACTCATAACTCAGTCACGGCAGGAGACTCCCAGGAGGACAGCGGAAACGCTTTAGAGATGTCCTCGCAGCTTCTCTGAAGAAATCAAAAGTCCTTGTTGACTCGTGAGTCCCTAGCTTGCGACCGTCCTGATGGAGAAACATCATTCAGAAAGGCATCATACACCTCGAGTGACTGCCAGGAAGATGCGGAGACAAATTTGAGGCGTCGGAAGGAGCGCACAAACCTCCAAGCTACTCATCTACCTGACCCTTCAAACACCACCTGTCCCTCATGTGGCAGAGTCTGCAGATCACACGTTGGAATTATCAGCCATCTCAAAACCTATCGAACACGAGTGGAAGCAAATCATCCTCCATTCTGTGAAACTGCAGAAGGAGAAATCTGTAGATGGTATCAAATATGCAATATATTGTCACAAGCAGTAGGCAAGGCACAGAGTGGAAAAGTTTAAGCATACTTGAGGCAATCAGCAACCTTTTGTTAATTGATCTATTTTGCGAATTATGATATGCAAAATGCCCAACGAAGCTTCCCCCTATAGATAGATGTCTTTGCCTGAATAGAGACTTAACCAAGTAGAAGCAGAATATATCAGTGGAACTACATATGCAATTAAGCTGCTTCACAATACAAGGCTAAGCAATCCTTCCTTTACATCACAGGGACCGAGGGACAACCAATAAAGCAACAAGTGTTTGGAAGGAAAGCAAAAGATCTTTTGTAGATAACTGTCCTTGGTTAAGAGACACAGATGGGAACTAGTAGTTTTCAACCTATCATTTTGAAAGGGCTTTTTAACTGTATGGTGGACTCCAAGTATCTTTTTTATTCTCAATTTGAAACAATCCTAGAAAAATTTGTAGAAGAAATTTTGAGCTTTGGCAGCATTGAATAAAATATCATTACTAAAACTAACTCAGCATTTGTATCACCTACACTACTTACCCTCCCAAGCTTATCATGAGCATATAATACTTCATTAATTTTCTATTTTAATAAGTGCATCTGAATTTTTAAAATTGAACAGCAACACCAAAAAAATTAGTTAAAATTTAATAAAAAGATTAAGATTTAAAATCTCTTTCATTTGGTCCTAAAATGCACATTCAAATAGCAACAGACTTGTCAATTAAATTGTCACGGCTCCCTTTTAAAATCTGGGATTATTTAGGACATGGGATTAAAACACAGTCCTTGTACCTTCTCCTCCTGATGAAAGACCATCAACCTGAAATGTTAACTGTTTTTCTTTCCACAGATGCTGCCTGACCTGCTGAGTATTTCCAGCATTTTGTGTTTTTTTAAAGGATAAAAGTCTTCTATTTTAGCCAGTTCTCAGTCTTAAATATTCAATACCTGTTTTCGAATATCCTGGTTCATTGTAACAAGACTTCCCTGATGGATATCAAAATCAACAGAGATAGAATAAAGCAAAATATCATGTAAAATTTATTACTGCAGCATTCATTTGTCCCAATACAATATCTTAAAATAATTAAACAGTCATACTGTAATCTATATCACAGGTCTAGGTAAGATGAAAAACAGTGAAACAATTCACAATTTTACTGGACAATCTGACATGTCAACATCCATTTCTCTTTTCCAAGAAGACTTGCATCTCTTGTCACTTTATGTCTTGGAAAGCTGACAAACTTGAAAGCATGGCCTCAGCAGTGTTACATCTCGAAAATCGAGTTCAAAGTTGCCTCAGAAAGCAGTGTCCAAGAAGGGAGCCAAGAAAGCCTTAAATTGTCAAATAGCAGCAATAAGTGCAGATGGTGGAGGAATGAGTTACTCGCATCGACAAAGTGATGAACCAGGTTCATCCCAAGGCAATGAACATCATGTATTCCTTCATAAACAATATTTGGACGCACCACAGATAAAGCCTCCCACTTCACCCATCACCACTGCCACACCATCAGCTCCAGGGGAGATCCAGACTGCCTTCGCTTGCTGCCACACAATGAGCTAGTCCAGCATCCTGTGTCAGACAAGACAAAGGCAGTGACCAAGTACACCAGCTCCAAGTAAAACTCTACGTACTGGAAACAAAATCCTTTAAGTGTCATAAGACTGGAAGACAACATGTATTTATATAGCACCTTTAATGTAATAAAACTTCCCAAGGAGCTTCACAGAGACACAAAGTGACAATAGGGTAGAAGACCAAAAAGCTCAAAGAGATAGGTTTAAAGGAGCGCCTTAAAAGGCTGAAAGAGAGGCAGACAGGTTTAGGGAAGGAATCCCAAAGCTTAGGATCCATGCAGTTTAAGGCACAGCCACCAATGGTGGAGTGATTAAAATCAGGGTTGCTCAAGAAGCTGGAATTAGAGAAAGGCAGATATCTGAGGGGTGTAGGTCGGGAGATGATTAGAGATAGGGAGGGGCTAGAACATGAAGGCATTTGAATACAAGGAACGTAGAACCGAAGAAAATTGTTCTTCTACTTCCAAAGCTAACAATCTCTCAGTCTCAACTTGCAGAAATCACGGAAATCAATTTGCGAGCTTAGTTTTATCCACCTTGACTTTTTTTCCCCAGCCGAAAACTTTCACGAATAAATTTTAGAATACAAGATCTGACATTTATTAAACAATCCAGAATAAAATGTTCAAATTTACTACTAGAGATGCATGAATTCTGTTGTAAACGCTGGAGAGCATTTTCTCACAAAGGTCTACTTCACTGTCTGGTCTCGGGCTCAACTTGAAGTGCCTGGCTGTAGCTTGAATTACTGGGTTCAGTTTTATTGGCAACTTTTTTCTTATGATGCTTTGGCTCCTCCCAATTGGCAACTTTTTTCTGATGATGCTTTGGTTCCTCCCAATTGGCGAAAGGTCCTAAACATAGCTAGTCTCACCACATTTCATATTCGCACAAGGCAACTGAATACACCAAAGCCTGCTGCTTCAAGCATCAAACAACTAATGTTGTTTGCATATACAACTTGTAAACAATGACGTTTTCAAATCATATAAATAACTCCTAACACTCAATTAGCTGCTTGTACAATGAATGTGCCATTTGTTTTTTTATTGTCATTTGTTTATTTGCTGTTCTTCTCTGAATAAATCTCTTCAAAGCATAAACTGAACTTGGAGATACTTTTCCCCAAAAAAGTAACTTGAGTTTTTAAGTGCAGTTTTTAGCCGTGTGACCAATTCAATCTGCAATGAAATTTCATATGCACATAACAGCACAAATCATAACTTAACAGGGAGGCAACATGCCATTCCAAGCAGAAACAAGGACAACCGAATAAGGACAAGAATAAACAATCCAGTCAGCAAATATCAGCAGTCAATGAACAGCGACCAATAGCAATGGTAAACAAACTAACTTCAAAAATGTTCCCTGTTACAACCTTTTCTCAGTTTTTGGTAACTACCCGAATTATAATTGCTATGTGGGCTCCAAACAAAACATCCAGGTGCTGACCAAACATGTTTCCATTATCAGTCTAATAAAGACATTTTGGAAGGCATTGGAAGACCAGAATTTTTAAAAAAATGACTAGGATTTTGTGGTCAGTGGTGAAGTAACAGCGTTCACTGCTAATCTCGAAGAAAGCTGTCCACAAAGAACTAGCGATGTTTGTGACATGGATTTCACCTTTCCCAATGTTAATTTCATTCTCACACCAGATATAGAGGATTTCTGCTGTCCAGCAACAGTGATATCATCAAGCAGGAGAAGCAGCCAATCACACTGAAGAATTCTCAGACAGCAAACCAGGAAGCAACAAGCAGGTTTTATCCAGAAGCAAAATACTGCAGATACTGGAAATCTGAAACAAAAACCGAAAACGCTGGAAATACTTAGGTCAGGCAGCATCTGCGGAGAGAAAAACAGTTAATGCTTCGGGTCTGCGTGACCTTTCATCAGAACTCTGATGAAAGATCATGCAGGTTTTATTGCTCACCTTTTATTATTTTACAAAGAGTGAAATAATGATTGGGACATACAAATGGGATTAAGAGAGAAGCTTAAAGACGACAGATATAAAATTAGTTTCTATAGAGCCAAGAGATTGTTGAGCAGTACTTATGACTTAGAACACCTTTAAAAACCCAGTGCATCTCATACAACAAGGTGCAACCTTTCCAACGGTTTTTACAGCAAGAATAATAGTGAAGTGGAAGCTCCCTTTGTCATAGAACTGTTTTTTTTCTCCTGTTTAAGAACAGAGTTCCTTTAGGACTCTGTTTAAAAACAGTGTGCCTTTAAAAGCTAAGGGGCACAGTGTGCCAGCAGCTGCACCTGTTTGAGGCAACAGCAGGACAGAAGTCACATGTTGCATTGTGACTTTTGACTGTAAAGACTGGCCAGAACTAGTTTGAACTGAAAACCAGCGAAGCATGTTCTACACTGAAGAAAGGATCTCTCTCAGCAGGAAAAATCTACATTTATCTTCAGGCTCTGTATTGCCTAAGCAGAGAAAAACTCCAGAAGAGAACATCTGTATTGTTGGAGGTAGCAAATTCCATTTTTTAAACTTCCAAACCCTAAGAAGTCTTTGCTTCAGGACTGACTCTTGATTGTCTGTTTGTGTTTGCTGGAATTCTGAGTAAAATTTCTACTGAAAGACTATCAATTTCAAAATCCAAACAGATTTGTTCCCATTCTCCTTGTTGAAAGAACTGTATGACGCCTGCTGCAACCGAAATGCTTTCAATGCCTATCCATTAAACACTGTTCGTCGAATTCACCTGCAGACTTCAAGTGACATCTGACTGTTCAGGTCTGGAACACCGAATTGAACAGAGAATATAACCAACAAAGACTTACAACCCAGTGATTTATTTATTCCTAAGAAACAACTCTAATTTTATTGAAACCGGTTAACTGCTGGTTTTTGAACACATGCGTGTGCGCATGAAGGTTAGAAAATAAGTTATAAAGTCTTTTAGACATAGATTTATCTCAACTGTGTTTAAGATTTAGTTTATTGATAAAGTTAATTTATTGTTGCTTAAAGATACCTGGTTTGGACTGTTTTACGCTGGTAGGTGGGGAAAACGTCAATAATATGCTGTGACCTGAGGAACGGGACCAAATTGACAGTGCATTGCTCCCACCTCAGTCGAAACAACTTAAATTCAGTGCTTTCTAATCAATTTCCATCTGCGAGGATTTCCAACAGCGCAACCAGTGGAACGTTAGAGGGGGGGGGGGGAAAGGAGATCACCTAGCAACTTTTGGATTTCCGCACTTAACTGTGCATGTGTGGCATGTTTCACAATGCAATAATGGTGAACACTGACAGTTTCACCGTCATTACAACTGCAAAATCTGGGCCTTTCATTTACAGCAAGACAGGCCATTCACAAAGTGTAAAACAGCACATTGTATTCAATGCTCCTGCTAAGTTATGTTCATGTGCAGTCACCTGGAAGGTGCGGTACAGACTTTGTTCCATGTAAATACGCATGTGCGGCTGCACAAATTTTTTTTTTAAAGGGAACGTGCATTGATTAAAAAAAAACTAGCCATGCACAATGAAACCTCAAGAGGTGCACTGAATGTAATCCTGATTCCTTCTCTCTCCCTCCATCCAGTGATAGAATAAGGCAGACAACAGACAATAAGTGGTTATTTGGAACTTATTACCACAAGGAGCAGTTGAGTCAAGTGCATAGGTGCATTTAAGGGAAAGCTAGATAAACACGAGGAAGATAAAAATAGAAAGGGATATTGATGGGCTAAGACAAAGAAGGTTGGGAAAAGGCCGGTGTGGAGCATGGGCCTATTGGGCCAAGTGACCTGTTTTTGTGCTTGTAATACTGGGAAGGACAGCATTACCCCTGAAATAATCAAGAGTGCCAAGCCTGATATACTCTCAGCACTACATGAACTGCTATGCCTGTGCTGGGACGAGGGAGCAGTACCTCAGGACATGCGCGATGGCAATATCATCACCCTCTATAAAAACAAAGGTAACTGCGGTGACTGCAACAACTACCGTGGAATCTCCCTGCTCAGCATAGTGGGGAAAGTCTTCGCTCGAGTCGCTTTAAACAGGCTCCAGAAGCTGGCCGAGCGCGTCTACCCTGAGGCACAGTGCGGCTTTCGTGCAGAGAGATCGACCGTTGACATGCTGTTCTCCCTTCGTCAGATACAGGAGAAATGCCGTGAACAACAGATGCCCCTCTACATTGCTTTCATTGATCTCACCAAAGCCTTTGACCTAGTCAGCAGACGTGGTCTCTTCAGACTACTAGAAAAGATCGGATGTCCACCAAAGTTACTAAGTATCATCACCTCATTCCATGACAATATGAAAGGCACAATTCAGCATAGCGGCACCTCATCAGCCCCCTTTCCTATCCTGAGTGGCGTAAAACAGGGCTGTGTTCTCGCACCCACAGTGTTTGGGATTTTCTTCTCCCTGCTGCTTTCACATGCGTTCAAGTCCTCTGAAGGAATTTTCCTCCACACAAGATCAGGGGGCAGGTTGTTCAACCTTGCCCGTCTAAGAGCGAAGTCCAAAGTACGGAAAGTCCTCATCAGGGAACTCCTCTTTGCTGACGATGCTGCTTTAACATCTCACACTGAAGAGTGCCTGCAGAGTCTCATCGACAGGTTTGCGGCTGCCTGCAATGAATTTGGCCTAACCATCAGCCTCAAGAAAACGAACATCATGAGGCAGGACGTCAGAAATGCTCCATCCATCAATATTGGCGACCACGCTCTGGAAGTGGTTCAAGAGTTCACCTACCTAGGCTCAACTATCACCAGTAACCTGTCTCTAGATGCAGAAATCAACAAGCGCATGGGAAAGGCTTCCACTGCCATGTCCAGACTGGCCAAGAGGGAGTGGAAAAATGGCGTACTGACATGGAACACAAAAGTCTGAGCGTTTCAAGCCTGTGTCCTCAGTACCTTGCTCTACGACAGCAAGGCCTGGACAACATATGTCAGCCAAGAGCGACGTCTCAATTCATTCCATCTTCGCTGCCTCCGGAGAATACTTGGCATCAGGTGGCAGGACCGTATCTCCAACACAGAAGGCCTCGAGGTGGCCAACATCCCCAGCTTATACACACTACTGAGTCAGCGGCGCTTGAGATGGCTTGGCCATGTGAGCTGCATGGAAGATGGCAGGATCCCCAAAGACACATTGTACAGCGAGCTTGCCACTGGTATCAGACCCACCGGCCGTCCATGTCTCCGCTTTAAAGACGTCTGCAAACGCGACATGAAGTCCTGTGACATTGATCACAAGTCGTGGGAGTCAGTTGCCAGCGTTCGCCAAAGCTGGCGGGCAGCCATAAAGGCGGGGCTAAAGTGTGGCGGGTCGAAGAGACTTAGCAGTTGGCAGGAAAAAAGACAGAAGCGCAAGGGGAGAGCCAACTGTGTAACAGCCCCGAAAAACAAAATTTTCTGCAGCACCTGTGGAAGAGCCTGTCACTCTAGATTTGGCCTTTGTAGCCACTCCAAGCACTGCTCCACACACCACTGACCACCTCCAGGCGCTTACCCATTGTCTCTCGAGATAAGGAGGCCAAAGACAAGATAACACTAAAAGCCAAGTGAACCTTTAACACTCAGATGAATCCTTCAAAATTAACAACTTGTTTCCTTTTAAGC
This sequence comes from Heterodontus francisci, assembly GCF_036365525.1. Lineage (NCBI taxonomy): Eukaryota > Metazoa > Chordata > Chondrichthyes > Heterodontiformes > Heterodontidae > Heterodontus > Heterodontus francisci. Next base: position 81,468,731 of record NC_090377.1, read on the forward strand.
ATAAAAACAAAGTGCAGAACAAACTAATTGAGGTAGCGAGCAGGAATAAAAACTATACAGGTGCTGCTCATTCATGCAATTACAGAATATCGCGTGCAGACTTACAGAAACAATGAAAAGTAACTAGCATGTCAAAGAAATTAAAAGTATTTATACCTACTGTGGGAGACACAAATACACATTTGTACCCAAGATTCCATATCTCGAATACATTTAAACATATCGCACACTTTCATGTTAAAACTTATCTATTTGTTATACTTGCCTCTAATTGAGGAGTTCAGGCTTCAGCACCATCTGGGAGCTGTCAAAATGAAGCATCGGACATGATGCAAACATCCGGGCCTCTCTGCTTCCCACCTTTCCTACTCTGGAGTACCCAACCCAATCACATAAATCCCACCTCCAACCAAAAAAAAACAACTTTCAGCCTCATGCCTAACCATGATCCAGGAACATGCTTAAAGCCATTTTCACCCAGGCCACAGCCTAGAAAGGAGCTACAGGCATTTTAAACACAGGCAGAACTCCTGTAAGGGAGCAATGAGCTGGAACACCATCTTACTTTTTTATTTAAAATGTAATGTGCACATTTACTTTAATTGGCAATTCTAGAGTAAGCATTCGAAATATTTTAAAAAGCTGAAACAGATTTTCACCTCAAACTTGGAAAAGTGCTGTTGCAAAACTTCGAGGAAGCAGAGTGGGGCAGAAGAAAGGGATCAGCGCTGACCTTTCGGGAGAGCAGCAGACAGGAGTCCAGGCACGCCAGAGTTTGGAAAAAAAGTGAACAGTGACATCACAGGAAAGCTACAAGGTGATTGGTTGTTGTGTAACTGCTCTTAGGGAGTATCTGCAAATAGCTGGGTTAGTCATGGGTGCATGTGTAAATAGCTACAAATGAGAAAAAAACAAAATTAAAATGTAATACTTTATGATGAATTAAGGCATACAAGCAGAAAGGAAAAGCTGGGGAGTCTCCTATTCTGTTTTATTTTAAAGCAGTAAGGTTTATTACTGAGGTTATTACTACTATTGGTAATATTTTCGTATTGGTCGGGTATATTAATAGTGGCAAGGTAGATTAGTTTTGGTAAGTGAGCATCACAGGTAAGCGGGCAGGTACTGAATGAGACTTCGGAGCTTCAAACAGCGTGAAAGGTGGAGAGAGTGCAGCAAAGCACAGGGAGTTAGTTAGTGACTATCTAATGGGTATTTCACTTTTTTTCTGATTATTGTTTCTCTAACATTTAAGTCTATCTACCAAGTAGAAGCTAAAGTACCAGTAGTCAATAGGTGGCTGCCCATTTGTTCGTTTTATTTATAACCATTTTGTGTTTATTTCACTTCCAATTTAATTGCAGTAAATAAACAATTCGAGGCATGGCAGGACTGCTCACACCCGCCGAATACACATCCTATGTCATGTGGGGACTCCAGGTTCCTGCCCATGTCCTAGAGAACTACATGTGCATGAAGTGCCGCCAAAAGCAAAAACTCGAAGCTGAATCTTGGAACTCAAGGAGCAGCTGGAGTCACTGAGGTGCATTCGCAAGGATAAGATTTATGTGGATGGCATGTTGCAGGAGGTGGTCACCCCGCAGCTAAAGAAAGCGCAGGCAGAGGGGGACTGGGTGGCTGCCAAACAGATAAGAAGGACAAGGCAGGTAGTGCAGGGGAGCCTGGAGGGCATCCCACTTTCTAACCGGTATTCAGTTCTGAGTACCGATGGGAGAGAGGTTTCCTCTGGAGAGTGCAGCGAGTCATGACCAGAGGATCATGGGTGGCTCAGCTATGCAGGGAGGGAGCAGAAAAAACAGGAGCACAATAGCAGTAAGGGATTCCATAGTTAGGGGAACAGACAGGCGTTTCTGTGGTCGCATACTTGATTCCAGGATAGTATGTGGCCTCCCTGCTGCAAGGATAATGGATATTACTGATTGGATAGAGAGTATTCTGGAGGGTGAGGGTATACAGCCAGAGGTCACGGTCCACACTGGTACCAACAATCTAAGTGGAAAAAGAGATGAGGTCCTGCAGGCTGAGTTTAGGGAGTTAGGAAACAGATTAGCAAGCAGCACCTCAAAAGATAGTTATCCGGATTATTCCCAACACCATGTACTAGCGAGTATAGAAATAGGAGAATACACCAGATGAATGCGTGGCTGGACAGATGGCGCAGGAGGGAAGCCTTGAGATTGCTGGGACATTGGGACCAGTTCTGGGGAAGCCCGACAGTCTGCACCTGAACAGGACCGGGCTGAATGTCCTTGCAGGAAGTTTTGCTAGTGCTGTTGGGGATGGTTTAAGCTAGATTAGCAAGCGGATTCCAGCTACCCTAATATCAAAAAGATACAAACAGCATGAAGGGCACAGAGTCACAAAATTCTTGAACTGTATTCAAGAGAACTTTTTTAGCCAGCACATAACCCAACAAGATGGGTCACAATTCTAGGTTTAGTCTTAGGAAATGAAGCTGGGTAAGTGAATGAAGTAGCAATGGGTGTCTATTTTGGAGATCGTGACAATAATAGTTAAATTTAGCATTATTATGGAAAAAGACAATGTTAGAACAGGAATAACAGTTCTAAATTGGGGGAAAGCAAATTTTACAAAGCTGAGAGATCATCTGGCCAAAGTGGACTTTTAAGAAACTTAGTGGCAAACCAGTGGGAGGCATTCAAAAGCGAGATACTACAGGCATAGTGTAGACACGTCCGCACAAAGAAAAAGGGTGAAACTGCCAAATTTAGAGCCCCCTGGTTATCTAGAAACATACAGGCTAAGATAAAGCAGACAAAGCTGATGACAGTCCCAAAAAACTTAATACTTCAGAAAGCCGAGAGGTGCATAGAAAGTGCAGGGGAGAAGTAAAAAAGGGAATTCGAAAAGCAAAGAAAGGACATGAAAAAATATTGGCATGTAAAATCAAGGAAACCCCAAAGATGTTTTATCAGTACATTAAGAGCAAGAGAATAACTAAGGAAAGGGTAGGGTCTGAGATGTACAAGGGAATTTAGGTGTGGATGCAAAAGATGTGGGCAGGGTTCTTAATGAGTACTTTGTCTGTCTTCACAAAGGAGAGGGATGATACAGACATTGTCGTAAAAGAGAAGTGCGAAATATTAGATACGATAAGCATAATGAGAGGGGAAGTACCAGAGGGTCTGACATCCTTGAATGTGGATAAATCGCCAGGACCGGATGGATTGCATCCCAGGCTGTTCAAGGAAGCCAGGGAGGAAATAGTTGATGCTCTGAGAATCATCTTCAAATCCTCACGAGATACAGGTGAGGTACCAGAGAACTGGAGGTCTGCAAACGTTGTACCATTGTTTAAAAAGGGTGCGAGGGCTAGACCAAATAATCATAGGCCAGTCAGTCTGACTTCAGTGATGGGCAAATTATTACAATCAACTCTGCGAGACAGGATAAACTGCCACTTAGAAAGGCACCGATTAATCAGGAATAGTAAGCATGGATTTGTTAAGGGAAGGTCGTGTCTTACTAACTTAATTGAATTTGTTGAGGAAGTAACAAGAAGGATTGATGAGGGTAGTGCAGTGGATGTTGTCTACATGGATTTCGGTAAGGCATTTGACAAGGTCCCACATGGCAGATTGGACAGAAAAGTAAAAGTCCATGGAATACAGGGGAATGTGGCAGGTTGGATCCAAAATTGGCTCAGTGACAGGAAACAAAGGGTAATGGTCGACGGGTGTTTTGGCAAATGGAAGGCTGTTTCTAGTGGTATTCCACAGGGCTCGGTGTTGGGTCCCTTGCTGTTTGTGGTATATATTAATGATTTGGACTTAAATGTGGGAGGTATGAATAGGAAATTTGCAGACGACACAAAAATTGGCTGTGTAGTTGACGCCGAAGAGGACAGCTGTAGACTCCAGAATGATATCAATGGTTTGGTTGAGTGGACGGAAAAGTGGCAAATGGAATTCAATCCGGAGAAGTGTGAGGTAATGCATTAGGGGAGGGCAAACAAAGCGAGGGAATACACAACAAACAGGAGGATATTGAAAGGAAGAGAGAAAGTGAGAGACCTTGGAGTGCACATCCACAGGTCCCTGAAAGTGGCAGCACAGGTAGATAATGTGGTGAAGGCTGCATTATGGAATGCTTTTGTTTATTGGTTGAGGTATAGAATACAAAAGCAGGGATGTAATGCGGGAACTGTATAAAACACTGGTGAGGCCACAGCTAGAGTACTGAATACAATTCTGGTCACCACATTACAGGAACAACATAATTGATCTGGACAGAATAGAGGAGATTAATAAGAATGTTGCCAGGGCTTTAAAATTGCAGCTGTGAGGAAAAATTGGGAAGGCTAGGGTTGTTTTCCTTAAAACAGAGGAGGCTGATGGGTGACTTAATTGAGATATATATAATTATGAAGGACCTAGATAGCGTAGACACGAAGTACCTGTTTCCCCTAGCAGAGAGGTCAATTTCCAAGGGGCACAGATTTAAGATGATTGGTAGAGGATTAGAGGGGACATGTGGAAAATCCTCATCATGCAGAGGGTGGTAGGCGCAGAAACCTGCAACTCATTTAAAAGGTACCTATACCCACATCTGAAGTCCTGTAACCTTCAAGGCTGCGCACTAGGTGCTGGAAGGTGGGATTAGATTGCACGGCTAGTTTTTACAGCCGGTGCAGACACGATGGGCTGAATGGCCTCTTTCTGTGCCGTAACTTTTCTATGGTTTCTATGAATTTCCTGTTTCCAAAAATGCTGCCAGGTCCTCTCTCCCAAATATGGCAATACTCCGATCACCACTGCCCTCAAAGAGAACAGTCCACAAAGTACTAGTGATCTGAGGCATGGATTTCCCCTTTCCTGATTTTAGTTTGAATCTGGTGCAAAGTCAGGGCGATCTCTCGGCATTCAGCAACAGTGATGTCATCAAGCAGGGTAAGTAGCCAATCACACTGAAGTACGGGTGTGAAGAACAATGGGAAGATCCCGCCTCCTCGTGGTGACTAGGTCTAGTCACTGCCAATGACCAGACCTTGGGTGACACCATGATACCTTGTGGCAATGACTGCCCAGGAAGGAGGTGTTGGTAATGCCAAGTTCATTCAGAGTACAAAGCTCAAGGCAGCATTGTCCATTATCGTTGATCTTGCCTACCCCATGACGACCGAGGCATGTTGGCCATTAACCACTGCCCCAAACACGTCCATTGAAATCACCCAGGATGGAACGCCTCTCGCCATTTGGGATGTTCCTCACAAATCACCGAAGGAGTCGCAGAAATGCTCTTTATCTGAGATGCTGGCATTCAGAGCTGGTGCGTAGACGCACATGATGTTGACTGTGCCTCTATCGGTTGATAACCACAGAGTGATGAGACGCTCCAAGGTTGCTACTGGTGGCTCAATTGACTGTCAGCCGGTTGCTCACTGCGAAGCCGACATCATGCTCACGGCGATCTTCAGCGCTCTTTCCATGCCAGTAGGTGTAATTAGCCTCTCGAATAGAGAGGCTGTGTTTCTTATACAGCAGCAATGTCGACACCAAGCTTGTGTAGCTCACAGTCAATCAGGGCGGTCTTGCATACACTAGCTGTGGATTGTGAGTCACTGTTCATTCCATGACACATAGTCCTCACATTCCAGCTTCCAAGCTGAAAGGTTATCTTTCTTTGTTTTCTGCGTAGTCCAGGCATGGTTTTAGGAGGTGCATACTTGCCTAGCATCTACACCCTGTTGTCAACCTCGTAGGCTGTCGTCCAGAGGAAGGCCGAAAGCCTATACGTCAGGGGCCTATTTGGTTGCAGGAGCTGCCACAAGATGCTAACTTGAGGGAAACACCAACCGCCTAAAGCAACTCCACATCAGATTTTGTCAGTTTACTCCCTCAACCATTAGCTTGATCTTGTTTTTAATCTTAAAAAAGGTACCAACCGACAGGGCCCAAGATCAGCAGAAAAGTAGCTGTGATCTTATCCTCCAGGTGTGCGAAGGGTGCAGTGACAGGTCACTGCTTCCCATCTCCAGGTTGCCACCGCCATCCCCCAAATCCTCCAGCTCCTACGCCCTCAGGTGGTCAGTCTGAGGTGACTGTAGGTTGCTTAGGAGTGAACTCAGCGCAGGCAAGTGATTTTCAGGCCAGGAATAGGCTGAAGTGGAAAAACCAGTATAACCAGTGGCCAGACAGGCTCAGCAGGAGATTGAAGTCTCTCAATCACAGCAGTGGTGGGGGAAGGGCAGTAAACTGATTAAAGTTACTTCAAATATAACAGAGCAGCAATTCAGAGACAAAGTTGGGTCTTGTGTTATAACCAGTGTAGTCCAGAGCAAAAGCATCTTTATGTGGAGTTAAGTCCAGAAATTTGAAGCCAAGTTTCAAAGATCTAGATTTTTCCAGATCTTTTCCACAACTCACATTAGAAAAACAAAAAAAAGGGCAGCAGATTATAGATGGAAGCAGAGACTTCTATTTTTTCCAATATAGCCCAGCGCAGAAACATGATCTAGATGTCCAGTGAAGCCAGGAATTTGAAGCCAGATTTGAGATCTTAACCAGATCTCACAAGGTAAGGTCAGGGGATGGGGTTTGTACCATCAGACAGAGGCTGGTTAAACTAACAGTTAACTTGAAGTTTGGGCTAAAAATGCATCCACTGTTAGAATCAGGGGAACTTAAACAGAATTGAGGATTTAGTGGGGATAAAGAGCAACGGATGGCAGCAGATGGCCAAGGACAGATGTGAACAGCTCCCTTGGGAGCTGAGTGCCCAGGAGCCATCTTAAGGACTTTTGTCTATTTGACCCTTGAAGTAATATCCCTCTGCATAGAGAATCACCTAGGAAGATTCTCAGCTACTCATGTACTTGCCCAATTAATATAGAAAGGTTCTTCCCAAAGGATAATGAGCATCTGAAGATCTGTAACCTTAATGATTAAAATTCTGCAGTAATGAAATCATCAGAGGGATTCTCTACAAAGTTGGAATGTACTCTGACTGAACCGAGTAGTGTTTGGCCATGTCTAACTGCAGTACTTTTTATCGCAACAAACGCAAGTCATGTCATCGAATTCTATTTGAGAGATTAAACAGGGATCTTTCATGCATATACTTTTATTTTTCTTGTAGTGACCGCAAAAAGCAGGTAGTTCTGCCTCAGGTTTTCAAAAGTTTCCACTTGCTCAATGCAGCAATTTCCTCAGCACTTTGGTCTTGCTTCTATTGGTCTTTGACACAAGCAAGAATTTTTAGTTTAGTTTAGTTTAGAGATACAGCACTGAAACAGGCCCTTCGGCCCACCGAGTCTGTGCCGACCATCAACCACCCATTTGTACTAATCCTACACTAATCCCATATTCCTACCACATCCCCACCTGTCCCTATATTTCCCTACCACCTACCTATACCAGGGGAAATTTATAATGGCCAATTAACCTATCAACCTGCAAGTCTTTGGCATGTGGGAGGAAACCGGAGCACCCGGAGGAAACCCACGCAGACACAGGGAGAACTTGCAAACTCCACACAGGCAGTACCCAGAATTGAACCCGGGTCACTGGAGCTGTGAGGCTGCGGTGCTAACCACTGCGCCATTTTGGAAAATTACTTTATTCATCTGCCTAACAAGAATCAAGAAATACGAAAACCTAACATGATGGCAGTTCCTCATTGAATTGTCCCTTTATTGGTTTCAAACCTTCAATGGAGAAGGTGCATGCATGAGGCAGAATAAAAATCAAAATAGGAGAAAATATCAGGTTTTTACAAGGATATGATCAAAATGAATGCTCATTTCTCTTAGGTTTTCCTTTTGTCTGTAGGATTAGAAACCAGGCATCGGTGCTGGGTTCACTTTTGTTCTCAATATGCATATATTATCTAGACTTAGGTGTGAGGAGCACAATATTGAGTTTTACTGATGACAAAGGGGCAATGTTTGACAAAGGAGGACTAAGACCTGTTCACAGGACAGGCAGACTGCTGACATATAACTTAATGTGAAGTGTATTTTGGGAAGAAAAACAACAAATGCAAGTATACATTGAATGGAAAGAGTATAAAGGAACAGAGCTCAAGTATATGACTCCCTGAATGTGCACCGATATAAAGCTTTAAAAAGGCCACAGCATTTTGGACTGATACATGGGGCAGAGAATACAATAACAAAGGGGATAAGATAAATTTGTGCAATGCAATAGCTAGGCCAGTGCAGTCTGTACAGTTTTGGGCACCGGATTATAAAAAGGACAAAAGCATAGGGAGTGCATAGTGCAAACTTGTTAGGACAATACTTGGCTGCAAAATTCGTCATGAGGAGTGATGATTCTGGGACTTTTCCACAAAAGTAGAGGAGGCGTACTTTTATAAAAAATAATTTTTTTCGGCAAAATGAATAGAAAAATATTTCACTGATTAAGAATTCAGTATTGATGGGTCAATGTAAAATTGTCAAAGAAAGTGAGCGAAGTTAGGAGATATATCTTTGAACAGAGACTTGTGAAAGCATAGAATTGTTTGTACAGTGCATAATTGATAAAGAGACTACTGTCTCTTTTAAAGCCAACAAATTCATCATTTGAAGCAAATGAAGACACAGAAATGAGAACAGAACAGGGTAATGGTTTTGCTCCAGCTAAAAGTCAACACAGACATAATGGACTGAATGGCCTCTTTTTGTGCCATAAATTTCTAGGGTGCTGTTTTCCCTGTCCTTTGCTCCACAAGTCCTGAATGTTTCAGCTGTTTAATAGTCGTCAAATGTTTCTCATGGAAACATAGAAAATAGGAGTAGGCCATTCGGCCCTTTGGGCCTGCATTCAAAAAAGATCATGGCTGATCATCTAATTCAGTACCCTGTTCCTGCTTTCTCCCCATATCCCTTGATCCCTTTGGCATTAATATATCTATCTCCTTCTTGATTATATTTAATGACTTGGCCTCCACTGCTTTCTAAGGTAGAGAACTTCACAGGATCACCATCCTCTCATCTCAGTTCTAAACGGCATATCCCGTATCCTGAGACTGTGACCCCTGGTTCTGGACTCCGCAGACATCGGGAACATCCTCCCTGCATCTAGCCCGCCTCGTCCTGTTAGAATTTTATAGGTTTCTAGGAGATCCCCTCTCATTTTTCTAACAAACTGATTCCTGACAACGCAGCCGGCCACTGATGTCATAAGTCTGCACCAAGGTGCGCACATGCGCAGACGGGCTCCTGCTCTCTGCGCGTGCGCTATGTTCTGACTTGCCAGGACTAGTTAGCACATGCGCCGATGACATAATCACTTGACGTGTGCATCTTCAGGCAACGCGCCTGGTCGGCCTCTGCGGATGAGTTTTCCGGCCGCACCGCTCCGCTCTCCCTCTCGCTGCTCTCTCCAGCTGCTCTCTCCGGCCGCTCCGCTCCTCCCTCTCGCTGCTCTCTCCGGCCGCTCCGCTCCTCCCTCTCGCTGCTCTCTCCGGCCGCTCCGCTCCTCCCTCTCGCTGCTCTCTCCGGCCTCTACCCACCCCACCCACCAGCCCGCTCCGCTCCCGCCCACCCAGTCACGCTCCACTCGCGCCCCCAGCCCGCTCCATTCCCTCCCCCGGCCCACTCCGCTCGCTCGCTCTCTCCCTCCGCCCATTGTGTGCTGCCATGTGTTCAGGTTAGGTTGCCTTCATGTGATTATTTGAGCAGCGCCATCTTTAGTCCTGGCAGCTGCCTGAAGTCGCAGACTGTGATGTTTTAGTGGCACATGCTGCATTTGTGCATGTGCCACTGCAGCACCACCTAGTGGTAGCTTTGTCAGCAAACGCAGCCTTTTTCTAAACTCTAGTGAATGTAGGCCTAGTCGACCCAATCTCTCCTCATACGTCAATCCTGCCATCCAAGGAAACAGCCTAGTAAATCTTCCTTGCACTCCCTCCATAGCAAGAGCATCCTTCCTCAGATAAGGAGACCAAAACTGCACACAATACTCCGGATGTGGCCTCACCAAGGCCCTGTATAACTGCAATAAGTCTCCTTGCTCCTGTACTCAAATCCTCTTGCAATGAAGGCCAACATACCATTCGCCTTCCTAACTGCTTGCTGTACTTGAATGTTTGCTTTCAGCGACTGGTGTACCTCCCCCTTTCCCAATCTATCACCATTCAGATAATAATCTGCCTTTCTGTTTTTACAACCAAAGTGGATAACCTCCCATTTATCCACGTTGTACTGCATCTGCCATGCATTTGCCCACTCATCCAACTTTTCCAAATCACATTGGAGCCTCTTTGCAACCTCCTCACAGCTCACATTCCCACCCAGCTTTGTGTCATCTGCAAACTTGGAAATGTTACACTTAGTTCCCTCACCCAAGTCATAAATATATATTGTGAATAGCTGGGGCCCAAGCACTGATCCCTGCGGTACCCCACTAGTCACTGCCTGCCACCCAGAAAAAGACTCATTTATTCCTACTCTCTGTTTCCTGTCTGTCAACCAATTCTCAATTCATGCCAGAAAATTACCCCCAATCCCATGTGCTTTAATTTTGCACACTAACCTCTTATGTGAGACCTTATCAAAAGCTTTCTGAAAATCCAAATATGTCACATCCACTGGTTCTCCCTTATCTATTCTACTAGTTACATGCTCAAAAAACTCCAGTAGGTTTGTTAAGTGTGATTTCCCTTTTGCAAACCCATGCTGACTTTGTCCAATCCTGTTTATGCTTTCCAGGTGTTCTCCTGTCACATCCTTTATAATAGACTCCTAGCATTTTCCCCACTACTGATGCAAGGCTAACTGGTCTGTAATTCCCTGTTTTTTCTCTCCCTCCTTTTTTAAATAGTGGGGTTACATTTGCTCAGTTCTATTGGTTCAGTCAAAAAAAAATACACAAAACTTCAAGGACATCACTCATAAATAGATGTTTTGCTCCTGATACTCAGCATATTCTTTTGGGTTTGCCAATTAGAGTTTAAACACTACAAATTAAAAGTTGCTTTATAAAATATTCACATTGGAAGCAAGATCTAAGTTTAGAAGCCATACAATGGGAACACATTCATTAAATTGCAGAACTACAAGGAAGACGAACAACTTCACCAACACTGCTTCGAAATTTCTCAATTATTCAGGCTGCCTAAAGATAATGCACATTTCTGAAGTACTTATTCTCTTACTAAAGCCTTGATTACAAGCAGTAGAGCTTTAGATCACTGATACCTGCATGATCAATTTAGAATGCAAAACATACAACTGAATACACAGCTTTGATGCCGAGTCAAAAGAGTGATCTGCACAAGCTAAGATGGGAAACATAGAACCCAGCACAAAACAAAAATCTGTAAGCTAATACAGAAATTGCAAATATGTTCTGCAGTTCTGCAAGGGTCACGCGGCTCCAAACCTCATTACAGCCTTGGTCCAAACATGGACAAAAGAGTTCAATTCCAGAGGTGAGGTGAGAGTGACTGCCCTTGACATTAAGGCAGCATTTGACTGAATGTGGCATCAAGGAGCACTAGCAAATGTAAAGTCAATGGGAATCGGCAGCAGAGGTGGGGGGTTCTCCACTGGCTAGTCATATCGAACACAAAGGAAGATGGCTGTGGGTGTTGAAGGCCAACCATCTTCAGCTGCTTCATTATAAGGTGAGAAGTCGGGACGTTTGCTGATGACTATAGTGTTTAGTACCATTTGCGACTCCTCAGATACTGAAGCAGTCCATGCCCACATGCAGCAAGACATGGACAACATGCAGGCTTGGGCTGTTAAGTGGCAATTAACATTTGTGCCACACCAGTGCCTGGCAATGACCATCTCCAACAAAAGAGAATCTAACCATCTTCCCTTGATATTCGATGGCATTATGATCACTGAATATCCCATCAGCAACAACATGGGGGTTACCATTGACCAGAAACTTAACTGGACCAGCCAGATAAATACTGTGGCTGCAAGAGAAAGTCAGAAGCGAGGAATCTTGAAGCGTATAACTCATCTCCTGACTCCTCAAAGCCTGTCTACCATCTACAAGGCACAGGTCAGGAGTGTGATGGCGTGATGGAATACTCTCCACTTGCCTCGATGGGTGCAGCTCCAACAACACTCAGGAAGCTCAACACCATCCAGGACAAAGCAGCCCACTTGATCAGCACCCCATCCGCCAACTTAAACATTCACTCGCTCCGTCTTCAATACACAGTGGCAGCATTTTGTACCATTTACAACTTGCCCAGCCTACTTTGACAGCACCTTCCAAACCCACAACCTCTGCCATGTAGAAGAACAAGGGCAGCAGACGCATGAGAACACCACCACCTGCAAGTTCCCCTCCAAGCCACACACCATCCTGACTTGGAACTATATCACCATTCCTTCACTGTCACTGTCAAAAAACCTGGAACTCCCTTCCTAATAGCACTGTGGGTGTTACCTGTACCAGATGGACTGCAGCGGTTCAAGGCTCACCACCACCTTCCCAAGGGCTATTAGAGATGGGCAACAACTGCTGGCCTTGCCAGCAATGCTCACATTCCAAGAAAGAATAAAAACAAGTCATCTGGCACAGATACCAAGTTAAATTTGCTTGCTGTGATTTTGTTGCAAAGCCTCACCTCACAAATCCAAACAGATTTACTTTTGATTTTGTATCAGGGTATTGAAGTTATCTATTTAGAAATCTGAAAGCACAAAATACGTAGGTAAGTGTTACATTTGGTTACTATTAGGCAACCATGGGAGTCCTCAAAACATGCTTACAAACGGCAAGGAATTAAGAATGGCTGCATATTATTTATAAATAAATCAAAATGCTCTTCTGCAAATCAGTCTGACTTTCAGCTTTGTGAATAACTGAATATCACAGAGTAAAATATGTTCACTATTAAGCGAGGAAGGCAGAAGAGTAAATAAAAAGATTCAATACAGAATCCAATGTATTTACATTTAAACATTCATCTGACAATTTCAAACATAAATTAATTGCTTGGTGTGCATATTTGTTCCCCGGTAAACCATAGCTAACATCACAAATGAGAGCAACAAACGTAATCAGTGAAAAAATTTCTGAAACTGGAAAAGGTACGCAATGCTGAACAATTTTAACATTTTCTTTGTAAAACAAAATTTACAAAGCTATTTGTTGTAACCCCTTTATTCACCATTTCAAGGTATAAAATAGACAACTTGATGAAAAATGTTGCAAGAATTCATCTCTCTTTGTACTATATTTAGTTTGAATTTTAATGTCATCGCACTAATTTGAATACTGCCATTTAATACATCATTCAGATACAAAAGCACTGTGGGCACTGCATTCGTTTCTGCAATTTCACCACGATATAGTCAGAATTATGGCCAGAGAATGTAGCACCACAAAAACCTGACATTTTCAAGTCAATTCTGCAGAAGCTTCCTCTACACCGATATCTAGTGGCCCTAGAACAGAACCCTGTGGACACGACAACCCACTTCCAACCACACTAAAAAAAAAACTCCCGTTAACTCCTCCTCTCTGCTTTCTCCATTCTAAACAATTTTTAATTCAGTTTTCTAACCTCCCTCGAATTCCATCGCCCTTAATCCCCTTTGTGCTCAAACACAAGTAGAACCCAAAATGTTTCTGGTTTTAACCACAGGTAAACACAGAAAAGGGAAATTAAAAACCCATCGAAACAGGTTCAAAGACATGAATTTGGAAATTCAGATGATTAACAAAAGTGAACATTGACACATGAAAAATCAGGCAGACTTGGGGGTCAAAGTATGAAACTGAGGGATTCCTTGCTACAATCTGCAGTGGCAATCCAAGTTCACAAATATGTAACAGATTACAATTAACATACACTCAAACTAAAAAGACAAGAACATTTTCATACCATCGAGAAAGAGCTGGCATTTATTTGGTGCATTTCAACTGTCAGGATGTCCCAAATCACTTTACAGCCAAGTACTGAGTAAGTGCAGTCACTGTTTTTTTGAATCTGGCAGTCAATTTGCACACAATAAGAGTCCAAAAGCAAATGTGATAATGACAAGATAATCTTACTTTCAGTAATGTTGGCTGAAGGATAAATATTGGCCAGTATATTGGGAGAACTCCCCTGTTCTTCAAATAGTGCCATAGATCTTTTACATTCATTTGAGAGGTGAGATGGGGGGCCTCAGTATAACATCTCATCCAAAGCACTCCAGCACCAACAATGCATTAACTTGTCAGCCCAGATCATGGGCTCAAATCTCTGAATTGGGACTTGAACGCACAACCTGACATAAAGGCAAGAGTGCTACCATTGAGCCAAGGATGACACCTAAACTACAGATTAACCAAATTATTCTGGAATAAAACACATTACAATAATTAAGTGTGTCGAAAACTCCACTTCCTGGAATGAAGACAAAAAAAAATACTGGACACGAAAACCACTGTATTAAGCATAATTCAATTACTGACTCCTGGGATAGCCTCGAGTTCAGACTTGCCACTGACAGCTTCTGGTTGCTGGATTGATTTTTTGGCGTCTCCCCATTCGCAATGGTCAGGCCTCCAGCCCATCATCTCAAGTCTCACACCCACCATTCTCAAAGGCTCTACTTACCTAAAACCTCCCTTCACCTTGGAAGCTTTCTGAGGCCTAATGGTTGTACAATTCAAGCATATACATGGGAACAATGACACAGGACACATAACTGAGCAGCAGTCAAAAAAGGGGGGGGGGATATGCATAAGACTGCTAAGCATGATTGATTAAAAAAATTCTCTGGCTTAGTGTACAAACACGATGGGACACAGCTCCAGTTGGGGGAAAAATGCAGTATTTCAGAATTACATTTAATGTCTGAAGATATTTTGATAAGCTTTTTCCTCCTTTTCTTATCTTCTGAAGGCACTGACTATTTGGTCAGGTTTTACTGTCAAGTCATCTCACATATTCACGTGTGAAAGCCCGGCATTGTGTACCAGCAGACTATTCGGCTGTGGAGGTATATCAGGACTAAGTGTAATTTTTCATGTGCAATTCCAGCAGGGGTTGTTGGATATTGATTCCAAGTGGAAAGCCTGTCTGATCTCTCCCTTCTAACCAAAGCTGGAGAAGCCAATTGTAGAATCCAAACTGTCACTCGAATTGAGCTCAAATAACTCAGAATGCAACAGGAAGCAAATCTAGAACTCTGTCTGAACGGCTTAGTTATTCACTGCTTACATTTGCTGAGCCATTAAGGAGACACCATTTTATAAAAATTGGATTCAAGAATAATTTTAAATATACAACGAAAAAACATGAATATTTATCACCACCCTGATCTTGCATTTTAATGTTTTCATTCAATTTTGGACATCACTAGTTATGTATATCGAAAACTTTTAACAGATCACAATTCCTAGATTTACATACATGGGTTTACCACCAATGTCCATTAAATGTTTTCTTCCAACATGGATTTTTAACATGCAGTGAAATGAGATCGGTAGTTTGTTCTATTATCCTGTATTGTATAAACTACTTCAAGGCCAAGAACAAAAAATACCTGCAAAGTTTTTTTAATAATCAATTTGCAAAGTCATTTCATGAAAGCTAAAACAAATTATTGGACTAGCCCGAGAAAACAATAGTTAAGCCTGCAAGAAATTACATATCTTAGAACTGATGTATTTCACCTTTAAAGTGTAGCTTTTAAAACTGTGATCGTTACAACACGAAGTAATGTCAGAAGGATACATTTATAATCACAAAGTTTACAGACGAAATAAAACTTGTTTTTTTAAAACCAGAGGCAGAGTAGCTGCTTTCACTGGAGTTTGAAACGTAGTCCCAAGTTGGAAATCAGCAGGTTTGTCAGATCTGTGGCCAGCAGCAAAAGAGCCGAGTCGCGCTCGGTGCCACTCGACCTCGGGGCCTCAGCCTGACTCAGGCCCTTGAACCTCCGCAGCACAGCGCGACCACACACACAGGTACGAGTGGGCCCCGACCTTAGCCTGCGGCGCGTTCACGTTAGCAACCCAGCACATCGCAGTCGCTGCCCGACTTCCTCAGCACCAGGAGCTCCAGGCATCGCGGCCTGCACTCCAAACACGCCTGAAACCCGGCGGAAGACGCGATAACTTACCGTCTGGGCATTTTCGAGCGCAAGACGGCTGCCCCCGCTCGTGCTAGGCCGGGCACCGCGCGCTGGTCTGCTTTCTAACGACTAAACTTTACCGCCCCAGAGCCGTAACTTTCACTTTGCCATATGGTGCTGTCCAACTGCAAGGAGACGTAGAGAAGCCGCGCCGCACAAACCAGGGCAGTGCTGCCAGGCAGAACTAGCGCCCCTCAGGCGGGAGGGCTGAAGCGCAACATCCTCGCTGCCGCCCAACCCGCACTTGATAAGCGATAAGTTGTGCTCAGAAGCAAACTGCTGTTGAGCAATAGTGATTCACATTGCATAACAGCTCTGGCTGAACAGGAAGTGCCCGTCTTCACACAAAATAAGTATAATGTGAGGTCGTAAAACCTTTCCTTATGTGGGCCATGTTATCTGAGAGTTGTTAGATGTACATGCTCAAGCATTGCTTTTCGCAATAAATTTGTATATTTTAGCAAATATAAATTAGAAGCAAAATACTGCAGATGCTGAAAATCTGAAATAGTTGCAAATACTCAGCAGGTCAGGCAGCATCTGTGGAGAGAGAAACAGAGTTAACATTTCAGGTGTGTGACCTTCAGAACCTGAAAAGGTTAGAAAAGAATTAAGTTTGAAGCAAGTGAAGGGTGGGTTTGGTTTGGTGGGGAAGAGAACAAAAGAAAGGTGTGTGATTAGAGCAGAGGGCCGGAGATATTAAGTACCAAAGGTGTCATGGGACAAAGGCTAAGAGCATGTTAATGCTTGTGGTGAAAGACAAATCATATGTCCAGAGAGAGTATTAATGGCAGAGTAATGAGCAGCTCTGTCTACAGGAAAAAAAAACAGGCACATGGTTAAAAAATATTTAAAAATAAAACATAAAAAAGGCCAGTCATGCTCTGAAATTGTTGAACTCAATGTTGAGTCCGCGAGGCCATAGAGTGCCTAATCCAGCTTGCAAGCTGCTCCTCGAGCTTGCATTGACGTTCACTGGAACACTTCAGCAGGCCAAGGACAGAAATGTGGGTGTGTTGAAATGGCATGAAGTGTCGGGGGTGATGGAGGAGTGGCCCAGAGTGTTGCAGAGGGAACAATCCCTTTGGAATGCTGACAGGAGGGGAAGGGAAGATGTGTTTGATAGTGGCAGAAATGGCGGAGGATGATCCTTGAGATGTGGAGGCTGGTGGGGTGGAAAATGCGGACAAGGGGAAGGAACCCTGTCACAGTTTGGGAGGGAGGGAAAGGGTGAGGGCAGAAGTGCGGGAAATAGGTTGGATACGAATATATTCTAGCTTCCTTTGCAAAGCCCCAAGTCTTTGCTTCCCATGTTATTGACTACAGGTGGGGAAACAACTCGAACAATCCAACAAACCTAACTCATTGTGTTCTTAAATATTTTTAGGTGAGTAGAGTTGAATTTCTTTGACAAGTTTCATGGATTTGCTCAAGTTTTGGAGTGGGTACCATAGAAACATAACTCTTTATTCATAACTTTCATAGAATCATAGAATGGTTTGAGCACAAAAGGAAGTCATTTGGCCGGTTGTGTCCATACCAGCTCTCTGGAAGAGCAATTTGGCCAGTCCCACTTCCTCACCCTTTGTTTGTAGCCCTGCAATTTTTTTCTCTCCAGGTGCTTATCCAATTCCCTTTTAAAAGCCACAATTGAATCTGCCTCCACCACTTACTCAGGCAGTGCATTCCAGAACCTAACCACTCGCCACAGAAAAAAGTTTTTCCTCATGTTGCCTTTGGTTCTTTTGCCATTCACCTTAAATCGGTGTCCTCTGGTTCTTGACCCTTCCGCCAATGGGAACAGTTTCTCACTAACTACTCTGTGAAGACGCCTCATGATTTTGAACAGCCCTATTAAATTTCCTCTCAACCTTCTCTTCTATATGGAGAACAGCTTTTCCAATCTATCCATGTTTCTGAAGTCCCTAGAACCATTCTCATGAATCTTTTCTGCATTCTTTCTAAAGCCTTCACATCCTTCCGAAAGTGTAGCGCCCGGGATTGGCCTCAATAGTCCAGTTGAGGTCAAACCGTTGTTTTATAAAGGTTCATCATAACCTCTTTGGTTTTGTACTCAATAGGCTGGATTTTCTCAACAGATAAGCAGTCCTACCACCGACTGAAAGTGGGTCCCAACCCAATCTGGGCCAGCGACGGGACCCTGGGTGGCATTTTACCGATGACCAATTAAGAGGCTGCTGCCAGGACCACCATGCTGGAGGACCATCAACTCAGTGAAAGATGGACTTTGGTCTGCCTGAAACCTGCTGGTCTTCCAGTGCAAAGAGCTGTCCACAACCGAGTATTACACTATTACAGACTGGCACAATCCAGGGACCAGGACTCTGTGTTGAGGGATGCTGTAAAGCTTGGGGCAGCTGCCACAAAGGCTCACTGGGGAAAAGCCACTGTCTAAGGCCCTCCTACCATTGTCTTGGGGCTGGAAACCATGTAAAACCCTTGGGCTGTATGCACCATGAAATGTTCGACATGTCATGTAAATATCTTTTTTTTCTTTTGGGCCTCCTTATCTCGAGAGACAATGGATACGCGCCTGGAGGTGGTCAGTGGTTTGTGAAGCAGCGCCTGGAGTGGCTATAAAGGCCAATTCTGGAGTGACAGGCTCTTCCACAGGTGCTGCAGAGAAATTTGTTTGTTGGGGCTGTTGCACAGTTGGCTCTCCCCTTGTGCCTCTGTCTTTTTTCCTGCCAACTACTAAGTCTCTTCGACTCGCCACAATTTAGCCCTGTCTTTATGGCTGCCCGCCAGCTCTGGCGAATGCTGGCAACTGACTCCCACGACTTGTGATCAATGTCACACGATTTCATGTCGCGTTTGCAGACGTCTTTATAATGGAGACATGGACGGCCGGTGGGTCTGATACCAGTGGCGAGCTCGCTGTACAATGTGTCTTTGGGGATCCTGCCATCTTCCATGCGGCTCACATGGCCAAGCCATCTCAAGCGCCGCTGACTCAGTAGTGTGTATAAGCTGGGGGTGTTGGCCGCTTCAAGGACTTCTGTGTTGGAGATATAGTCCTGCCACCTGATGCCAAGTATTCTCCGAAGGCAGCGAAGATGGAATGAATTGAGACGTCGCTCTTGGCTGGCATACGTTGTCCAGGCCTCGCTGCCGTAGAGCAAGGTACTGAGGACACAGGCCTGATACACTCGGACTTTTGTGTTCCGTGTCAGTGCACCATTTTCCCACACTCTCTTGGCCAGTCTGGACATAGCAGTGGAAGCCTTACCCATGCGCTTGTTGATTTCTGCATCTAGAGACAGGTTACTGGTGATAGTTGAGCCTAGGTAGGTGAACTCTTGAACCACTTCCAGAGCGTGGTCGCCAATATTGATGGATGGAGCATTTCTGACATCCTGCCCCATGATGTTCATTTTCTTGAGGCTGATGGTTAGGCCAAATTCATTGCAGGCAGACGCAAACCTGTCGATGAGACTCTGCAGGCATTCTTCAGTGTGAGATGTTAAAGCAGCATCGTCAGCAAAGAGGAGTTCTCTGATGAGGACTTTCCGTACTTTGGACTTCGCTCTTAGACGGGCAAGGTTGAACAACCTGCCCCCTGATCTTGTGTGGAGGAAAATTCCTTCTTCAGAGGATTTGAACGCATGTGAAAGCAGCAGGGAGAAGAAAATCCCAAAAAGTGTGGGTGCGAGAACACAGCCCTGTTTCACACCACTCAGGATAGGAAAGGGCTCTGATGATGTAAATATACATTGTAAATATAACCTGAAATGTCAAGTGTAGTGAGGCACCTCATAAACTGTATTGAAAGAAACTGATCTGTATTGCACTTTATGTAATGTCAAATTTGAATTGTATAATGCTTTTGTTTTACAAATTTTATGAATCAATATATTTTTAGAAAAAAGAAATGAGGACTTTGGCCCACCTCCCAGAGCTGCTGGCCAATTAGACTGCTGGTAGCTCTGCAGCGCGACTCATTGCGATGGCCACTGCTAAGGCTGCAGGAAAAAGGAGAAGGCAGCTCCATGCTGAGGCACCCTTGAAGACAAAGTAAAAAATTTTCTAGATCATTCCAGGGCCAGCGATGGGTGGGGTGCACCCTAAATCAGCGGCGCTGTAGCTGCAGGGGCTGCCATTGCCGCCAGGAGTCCCTCCATAGGAACGTGCTGGGAGGCCGCCAGGATTTACCTGCTGGTCTCCCCATGAGGCAACAGTAGCTCCCAACACTGGTAAGATTCTGGCAGGGGCAGGAAGTGGCCCATAATTGGGCACTTAACTGGCTTAATTTGCCACCCAGTGAGCGGCTGTGCCACTGAGGTTCCTGCCGCTAGTAATACCACATGGCGGCGGAAAGACGTTAGACTCTCCTCCCGATTCCTTCCGCCGCCATTTTACCAGCCCTCCCACCACCCAGCCCTTCTCCAGAGGGCTAGTGAAATCCAGTCCTATGGCCAGAATTTTACACCTCAGCAACCACCACCCCCACACCCTCCCCAACCCGGGAGCAGGCTGGGAGGTGAGGAAGGGACGTAAAACTGTGTGGGATGGCGGGGATGCCATGCCCGTCGCTTACCCACCCCTGCTGGTATTTTACCAGTGACGGGAGAGGTGGCACGCAGACCAGCAGTCCTTTGGCCAATTAAGGTCCTTATGTGGCCAATTAATGGCCACTTCCCAGTGGCAGAGGGACAGTTTGCCACCTGAGGAGGCTGCCCAGTTAAATCTGGCGGCCTCCTTGCGGGCTGGAGTGGGTCCTCCTGATCATGCTCTCTGTACCCCACTGGAAGATCCCCCCTCCCCCTTTGCTGGGGCCTATCAGCCAGGCCCTGGTGAGCCCCGACCCCACTTACCTTATTCTCCAGCCTCATTGCTGGCTGTGTCCAGGGTCTGCTGCAGTTGCCACCGTCTCCTGTGGTGCTGCTGGGTCTGAATTAGCTGACAGCTCTTGGAGGCGAAACATCCAGCCTCAGAGGGGCGGAAGCGATGATCTCAGGCAATTAATTGCCTGAGCGACACAAAATAATGTTGTGGCTTCCAGGACTGGCGGAGGTGGGCTTTCCCCCAGGGTCTCCAGCTGATGGGCAGGGCTACTGCTTACTCGTTAAATCCTGGCCTATGGGCTGGATTTTATGTGCCCTCTGAGGCTGGGTCGGAGGCAAGAGGACCCATAGAATTGCAATGGGTGTGGGAGTGGAGGGCCTGTCACCAAGCAATTTTGCCAGGGGCGGGATAGGTCAATGACGGCTTTCCCGCCCAGAGGCCAATTGAGGCCCTTAAGTGGCCTATTAACGGCCATATATCTTTGTTTATAAAGCCCACGATCCCATATGCCTTCTTAACCACTTACTCAACCTGCCCTGCCACCTTCAATGATTTGTGCACATATACACCTGCACCCTCTTTAGAATTGTACCCTTTATTTTATATTGCTTGTCCTTGCTCTTCCTATCAAAATGTATCACTTCCCACTTCTCTGCGGCGCAGTGGTTAGCACTGCAGCCTCACAGCTCCAGCGACCCGGGTTCAATTCTGGGTACTGCCTGTGTGGAGTTTGCAAGTTCTCCCTGTGTCTGCGTGGGTTTACTCCGGGTGCTCCGGTTTCCTCCCACATGCCAAAAGACTTGCAGGTTGATAGGTAAATTGGCCATTATAAATTGCCCCTAGTATAGGTAGGTGGTAGGGAACTATAGGGACAGGCGGGGATGTGGTAGGAGTATGGGATTAGTGTAGGATTAGTATAAATGGGTGGTTGATGGTCGGCACAGACTCGGTGGGCCAAAGGGCCTGTTTCAGTGCTGTATCTCTAACTAACTAACTAAATTTCATCTGCCATGTGTCCGCTCATTCCACCAGCTGGTCTATGTCCTCTGGAGGTTTATCACTATCTTCCTTGCAATTCATGATACTTCCAAGTTTTGTGTCATCTGAAAATGTTTAAATTGTGCCCTGTACACCCAAGTCTAGGTCATTAATATAGGTCAAGAAAAGCAGTGGTCCTCGTACTGATCCCTGAGGAAACCCACTATGTACCTTCCTCCAGTTCACAAAACAACCGTTCAGCACTACTCTTTGTTTCCTGTCACTCAACCAACTTTGTATCCATGCTGACATTTCCCTTTCATTCCATGGGCTTCAAGATTGCTGTTAAGCCTATTATGTGGCACTTTATCAAACACCTTTTGAAAATCCTTGTACACCACATTAACCCTCTCAGTTACCCCATCAAAAAACTCAGTCAGGTTACTGAAACAAAATTTTCCTTTAACAAATCCATGCTGGTTTTCCTTAATTAATCCACACTTGTCCAAGTGACTGTTAATTTTGTACTGGATTATCATTTCTGAAAGCTGTCCCACTACTGAGGTTAAACTGACTAGCCTGTAGTTGCTGGACCGGCCCTGGTGACCCTGTGTCACTTACCTGAGGTCTGGGGTTCCAGCACTGGGCCTGGGTCCAAGGCCTCTGCAGCACTGGCACTAACCCTAACCCTTTACACCCTTTTCTGAACAAGCTGTAACATTTGCAATTCTCCAGTCCTCTGGCAGCACCCCCGTATCTAAGGAGAATTGGAGGATTATGCCAAGTGCCTCCTAAATATCCACCCTTACTTCCCTCAGTATCCTCAGATGCATCCCATCTTGTCCTGGTGACATCAACCGTAAATACAGCCAGCCTTTCTAATACCTCTGCTTTATCAATTTTTATCCCATGCAGTATCTCAACTACCTCATCTTTCACTATGACTTTGGCAGCATCTTCTTCCGTGGTAAAGACAGATGCAAAGTCTTCATTTAGTACTTCAACCATGCCCCCTTCTCCCATGCGTAGATTCCCTTTTTGGTCCCTAATCATCCCCACCCCTCCTATCATAACCCTTTCACAATTTATATGCTTGTGGAAGACCCTGATAAGAAGTTGATGAAGAAAAGGTAGTGTGTAGTCTGAGAGATTAAGGGCTGATTTTAAGAGTGGGCAGAAAATTGGAAGGAGTCCACTTGCAATTTCAGGATATGTGCTTTTGACTAGCAAGGGTCCCTAAAGAGAATTTCTATTTATAAAGCTGGACTTGTTATGTCACACTGGGGAGGGATTAATACTTTAAGGTCTAGATATGAAGCTAAATGTACGCTTAACAAGTCTAATAATGGCAGAAAAATAGCAAGAGAAATAAAGGCAGAACATAAGAACAAAAGAAATAGGAGCAAGAGTGGAACTTTACAGCCCCTCGATCCTGCTCTGCCATTCAATATGATCATGGCTGATATTGGGCTTCAACTACATTTTCTCACCTGCTCCCCATATAACTTGACTCCTTGAGAGACCAAAAATCTATATAACCCAGCTGTAAATACATTCAATGATGGAGCATCCACTATCGTTTGGGATAGAGAATTCCAAAGATTCACAACCCTTTGAGTGAAGTAATTTCTCCTCATCTCAGTCTTAAATGATCATCCTCTCCTTCTGAGACTATGCCCCTGTGTTTTAGATTCCCCAGCTAGCTGAAACAACCTCTCAGTGTCTACTCTGTCAAGAATCTTGTAAGTTTCAATGAGATCACCTCTCATTCTTCTAAACTCCAGAGTATAGGCCCAATTTACACATTGTTATAACTGAGGCAGGAGGAGTGCACTGTTTATTCTAGTCCCACTTATCCACAGGTTAGAACATACTCTATTTTTCCCAGATTAAAACAGACCAACCAGGTTTCTTTAATAAGCAACAAAGTTATCAGTTTATTACAAAACAAGTCTTAACCAGTAATGAAGTAAAACATAAGCACACAGATTGAACTATACAAGTTCCCTTTTACCTTAGTCGCTCACACACACACACATAAACCAGTTAACCAGAAAAATAAAAGGGAATTTTGCTTTCGAGCTCTGTAACAAAAAAACAGACAAAAAAAAACACTTTGGCTGAATACTTGCTCATTCTTGAATTAAAAAGAGAAGATATGAAAAGATGTCCTTTGTTTTGCTTTGGCATCCCAAATGTGTATAGACAGCTTTCACTGGGATCTTACTAAAACAGCTCTTTCCAGGCGATGTTTAAGATCAGTTAGGGTAGGCTTTCCAGGAAATGCAGCTACAGAGGCTGCAGATAGGCCTTACAGCAGAAATGCAGTAACAGAGGTTTCAGTTTCCACACATTCAATACGCAGGTTTCTTCAAATACAGGAGGAAAGAGGAGACTGACACACTCGACACACAGGGTTTCTTTCAAAGGGAGAGAAAGAGATGAGCTGGGTTTCCTTGGCAGGCGAAAATCAACTGTCTTCCAAGCAATTTACACTCCAACTCACTATCCAAAGGAAAATCAAAACAATTTCATAAGAATCAAGCCTCCTGACCCCTATAAATCTTGACTTTTCACTTCTCAGTAAACATCTTCTCCAAGTCAAAACAACAAGCTCCATGCTGTTTTTTAATCTGAAAAGGGACTTGGATAGGTTGCAGTGCTGGGCTGAAAAGTGTGACCCATTGACCTGAAACTTTAACCCTGTTTCTCACTCTACAGATGCTGCCAGACCTGCTGAGTATTTCCAGCACTTGTGTTTTTATATCAGATTTCTAGCATTTTGCTTTAATTTTAATGTTTAACTGAGACCCTATCTGCTCTTTCAGCTGGATGTAAAAGATCCCATGGCACTATTTCAAAGAACAGCAGATGAGTTATCCCTGGTGACTTGGCCAATATTTATCTCTCAATTAACATTCCATATACAGATTATCTTGTCATTATCACATTGTTATTTGTGGGATTTCGGAAAATCCTTGAAAAACTTGGATGTCCACCCAGGTAACAGGCCATGGTGAAGCAGTTTCATGAAAATCAGTACGGACAAGTCAAGCAAAACAGCGACCTCTCGAGTCCCTTCCGAATCTCCAATGGTGTGAAGCAGGGATGTGTGCTGGCCCCGACCTTATTCATCATCTTTTTCAGCATGATGCTGCAGCAAGCAATGGAAGACCTTAAGGAGGGAGTTTCCATACGCTTCCAGACTGATGGAGGCCTTTTCAACCTCAGGCGTCTTCAGGCTCACAGAAAGACACAAGAAAAACTCATCCGTAAAATTCTTTTTGCTGATGACTGCACTCTGCTGGCGCACAGTCAGTCAGACCTGCAACGTATAACAACATGTTTTTCCGAGGCGGCACAACTGTCCGGACTAAAATTCAGTTTGCAGAAAACTCAAGTCCTGCACCCAAGCAGAATATAGACCACCAAGCATTGTCATCGAGGGAACTGAGCTGAATGCCATCAGGTAATTTACCTATTTGGGGAGCATAAACTCGTTTGATGGCACCATCAACAAGGAAATGGGCAATAGGCTTTCAAAAGCAAACTACATTTGGCAGACTCTACAAACGAGTGTGGAGCAACCACAGACTCAGAGCACAGACCAAACTCAAAGTGTACAAGCGCTGAGTCATGGGTCCTATGCCGCCGTCATGTACGCCTTCTAGAGTGCTTCCATCAGCGCTGCCTCTACAGCATCCTCAAGAACTGCTGGCAGGACCGCATCACAAACATTGAAGTCCTGGAAACAGCCAACATCACCAACATTGAGACCATCCTCCTGCAAAGCCAACAGTGTTGGGTGGGTCATGTTGCCTGGATGGACCACAGTCACCTGCCCAAGATCGTGTTGTATGGAGAGCTGATCGTTGACCACACAGAGGAAGTAAGGTTAGTATGGACAGAAAGTATTTACACATGTGAGACTTTTAATAAATTATAGATGGAAACATGTGAAATTATGGCATGAGAAATCTCAATGACTTAGAATTTTGAAGTTCTGATCCTTGATATGCTTATAATTACATATCAAAAAAATCACTAAATTCATGGAGGACTGCAGCAGTTTTTGAACCAAATACAAATTTATAACAAGATTAATTTATATTCCATTTATATGATATGAATTAAGAAGCAATAATTGATTCAGCAAATTTCACTGATCCACATATTTTATAACAAACATCATTAGACATTTACAGAAAATTTCTTCTACAGATATATAGGAAAGGATTTACATATTTTGAGAAGTGACAAAGTTTTTTCTGCACTCAAATTAGAGCAAATCATTTATTCAAATATGAATTACTGCATTAACATGGAATAAATGTACTAATTTTACATTGTATTTATGGTATGAACTCTTTGTTTTCTCCTCCAGCATATTCCATGTTATAAGCATTTATGATGTAATGTGATAGTTATGATTTTCAGGCTTCACCAGATATTTCTATTGTGCTCAACCAAGAATCACTTCATGAAGTGTGACTTTACACATTATCTGGCAATGTAGAATTGTGCAGTGGTTGTATAGAACACTCTTGATAATGTCAATTGCTCAGTGTAAATGACACAAGCCCTCAGTATCCCAGTTCTTTGGATCGCAGAAGAACAAATCAATTCTATCAGAGTGTACGACTCAGGTTATAATCTCTGAATCAGATATATTAAATTTGAGAAATGAAAGAGTTACAAAAGATCAACACAGCTGATTTCAACAGTTAACACAATTAACTTTCAATTTTTCAATTTATAGAATAATAGAAGATGCAATATATCACCAAAGCTCCGAATAATAAGGAACCTAGATCAGTGTCCATTATACAAAACGTATACTTAAGATTGAATCTATCCACATCAAGCCTTAACGTGTTCACTTCGACATGGGATGTAGCACAGTCGGGAGAAGGCTACCGGGTATACTTTTCCACCTGGACGAGGGGCTGCTGAAACAGCAATTTCCAGAAACATCTCCCCGCCATGATAACTGAGTTACTTGAGTTCAGCACAGGCAGTTAAAGAGACCAATCAGCGAACAAAAGATATAGAACAATGGAAACCCTGGAATGCAGCCAGCCATTAGGAATGCCATAGGAACAGAGCAAAGTATGTTTTCAACCTTGGTGTCACATTTGACCCCAAGATGAGCTTCCGACCACATATCAGTACCATCACCAAGACTACCTATTTCCATCTCTGTAGCATCGGCCACTCTGCCCCTGCCTCAGCTTATCTGAGGCTGAAATCATCATCCATGCTTTTGTTAGCTTTAGACTTGACTATTCCAATGCACTACTGGCCGGTCTCCTATCTTCTACCTTTCCTCAACATAAGGTCATCCAAAAATCTGCTGCCTGTATCCTAATTCACATCAAGTGCCATTCACCCATCACCCCTGTGCTCGCGAACTTACATTTTCTCCTATTAAGGAAGCCTCTATTTTAAAATTCTCATACTTGTTTTCAAATGCCTCCATGGCCTTGCCCTCTCTACTCTGTAATCTCCTCCAGCCACACAACCCTCAGAGATATCTGCATTCCTCCAATTCTGGCCTCTTGAGCATCCCCAATTTTAATTGCTTCATCCTTGGTGGCCATGCTTTCAGTAGCCAAGGCACTAAACACTGGAATTCCCTCCCAAAACCTCTCTGCCTCTCTCCCTCTCTTTCCACCTTTAAGAGTCTCCTTAAACCCAACCTATTTGACCAAGCTCTTGATCATCTGCCCTAATCTCTCTTTATGTGACTTGGTGTCAAATTTTGTTTGATAATGCTCCTGTGAAGCACCTTGGATGTTTTACTATGTTAAAGGCTCAATATAAATACAAGTTATTGTTGTTGGACAGGAAAAGACACTGTGATTCATCTAACCAGTTCCAAAAGCTAAACATTCTCAATTGCTCATTTCCTCAACTATCTATCTAATTCTTCATTAAATGTTTGCATTGAAAACTCCCAGATCAGCCATGATTTCATTGAATGGCCTACTTCTCCTCTTTGTTCCTATGTGTAGTCCATTCCACATGTTCATTATTCTCTTTATAAAGTAGTTCTGATAATTACTCTCTGTAGCTTCCAGGCTTGTAACATCCTGCCATAGGCCTAAGATGATTGAATAAATCATTAGGGCAGCTCTGGGTGGTTGTTCGGAAAATGTGGATTTTCTTCCAATTCAGTAAGACTGAACGTACAGTTAGCAAATGAATATGACTGACAGACCTCCATCGATAGTTTGTAAAAACATTGCCTTTTTATGTTTTGAAATATGATAGGTTACACTACCAGCAACAGTGAATTGTTTCTGATTTAGTCTTTGATAGTACTAAGTTGTTCAGGGCACAGAAAGAGGAGAACCCAGAGGCCTTCTTCTTCTTCTTCTTTGGCCTCCTTGTATCGAGAAACAATGGGTAAGCACCTGGAGGTGGTCAGTGGTTTGTGAAGCAGCTATAAAGAGTGGCTATAAAGGCCAATTCTAGAGTGGCAGACTCTTCCACTGGTGCTGCAGATAAAATTGGTTGATAGGGCTGTTACACAGTTGGCTCTCTCCTTGCGCTTCTGACTTTTTTCCTGCCAACTGCTAAGTCTCTTTGACTCGCCACGCTTTAGCCCCGCCTTTATGGTTGCCCGCCAGCTCTGGCGATCGCTGGCAACTGACTCCCACAACTTGTGATCAATGTCACAGGACTTCATGTCGCGTTTGCAGACGTCTTTAAAGTGGAGACGAGGACGGCCGGTGGGTCTGATACCAGTGACGAGCTCGCTGTACAATGTGTCCTTGGGGATCCTGCCATCTTCCATGCGGCTCACATGGCCAAGCCACCTCAGGCGCCGCTGGCTTAGTAGGGTGTATATGTTGGGGATGTTGGCCGCCTCGAGGACTACAGTGTTGGAGATACGGTGCTGCCACCTGATGCCAAGGATTCTCCGGAGGCAGCGAAAATGGAATGAATTGAGACATCGCTCTTGGCTGACGTACGTTGTCCAGGCCTCGCTGCCGTAGAGCAAGGTACTGAGGACACAGGCTTGATGCACTTGAACTTTTGTGTTCTGTGTCAGTGCGCCATTTTCCTACACTCTCTTGGCCAGTCTGGACATAGCAGTGGAAGCCTTTCCCATGCGCTTGTTGATTTCTGCATTGAGAGACAGGTTACTGGTGATAGTTGAGCCTAGGTAGTTGAACTATTGAACCACTTGCAGAGTGTGGTCGCCGATATTTATGGATGGGACATTTGTGACGTCCTGTCCCATGATGTTCGTTTTCTTGAGGCTGACGGTTAGGCCAAATTCGGTGCAGGCAGCTGCAAACCTGTCGATGAGTCTCTGCAGACACTCTTCTGTGTGAGATGTTAATGCAACATCTTCAGCAAAGAGGAGTTCCCTGATGAGGACTTTCCGTACTTTGGTCTTCGCTCTTAGACGGGCAAGGTTGAACAACCTGCCACCTGATCTTGTGAGGAGGAAAATTCCTTCTTCTGAAGACTTGAATGCATGTGAGAGCAGCAGGGAGAAGAAGATCCCAAACAGTGTTGGTGCGAGAACACAGCCCTGTTTTACGTCACTCAGGATAGGAAAGGGGTCTGATGAGGCGCCGCTATGCTGAATTGTGCCTTTCATATTGTCATGGAATGAGGAGATGCTTTGGTGGACATATGGTTCACCATATCCCTATCACCTCACAGCATTTCCCGTCACACATTCCAACAGTGGCAAGCACCAGAACAGATGTAGGTGGTTAGATTCAAGAAGAAGCACTCAATGAGTTACAGAGTATTTTTGAGGAGAAGCAGGTGAAGGTGACAGAAAATGAGCCTAAACCTGCTGCTGCTCAAGTCCTCCTTTCACTGCTGAGTCCAGGGACTGAAACCTCACGGGGCCGATCTACAAATGAATTCTTATACCTGAGCATTACCATTTCATGCAGTTATTTGAGTGTGTGTCTAGCACAATGTCAAGTCTGAGCACAACTGCCAACTAAACTGGAGGCCACCATGTAGACAGCAGCCACTTCATGGCCTTCTGCAATGGAACCTTTCAAAATTTGCCGATGATACCAAATTTGGAGGAATGGCAAACAGCGAGGTGACCCGAATCTCCTGCAACAGGACATAGATAGGCTAGCAGAATGGACAGACATGTGGCAGATGGAATTTAATACAGATAAGTGTGAGGTGATGCATTTTGGCAGAAGGAATAGGGTGAAGCAATATCGACTAAATGGCGCAGTACTAAAGAGTATGCAGGAACAGAAGGACCTGGGGGTGCATGTGCATTGATCTTTGAAGGCGGCAGGACATATTGAGAGGGTAGTTAGCAAAGCATATGGGATCTTGGGCTTCATAGAGGCATAGAGCACAAAAGCAGGGAAGTTATGCTGAACCTTTAGAAAACTTTGGTTAGGCCTCAACTAGAGTATTATATCCAATTTTGGCCTCCACACTTTAGGAAGGCTGTGAGTGTCCTTGAGAGGGTGCAGAGGACATTTGCCAGAATGGTTCCAGGGATGGGAATTTTAGTTACAAGGTTTTGTTAAGGGCAAATGATGTTTCCCTAACCTGCTGGAGTTTTTTTGTTAAGGTAACAGAGAGAGAGTTGATGAGGGTAATGCTGTTGGTGTAGTGGACATGCACTTTCAAAAGGTATTTGATAAAGTGCCGCACAACAGATTTATGAGCAAAGTTATAGCTCATTGAATAAAAGGGACAGTAGAAACATGGATACCAAATTGGCTGAGTGACAGGAAACAGAGTAGTGGTTAATGGGGGGTAGGGTCGCGACCGTGGCGAGCGGGCCAGCCCAGAGCCTGCACGTCCTCCTCGATATCGGCGTCCTCCAGGCTGACGCTGTGCTCGTGGTCGCCATCCAGCTCACGGTGGAACTTCTTTCCCGGCTCCCAGCTGTGACAGCGGAAGGGCAACCGAGGCCAGATTGAGGCCCTAAGCCTCGACGACCGCTTCATGGGCAAATCAGGGTAACATTTTGAGGCCAGCTTTGGCAGTGGAGAGTGGCTGCTGCTGCTCCCTGCACTCCGAATTACTTTCCCTCAACAGGACCTTGTTAACGGGCCGGGGGTGGTTGGCCTTGCAATTCTTAATGGAGATTTCTGCGAACCTGAAAAGTCTGGTGCACAGCTGTTGGGTTCGCTGTGGGGCGAAGAAGTTTTTTTTTCCTGTTTCAAATTATCAGGTCCTCCAGTATCCTGCGCCAGGAACGACCTGTCTTGCGGCAGGGGCATAGGTGAGCAGCAGCCGCGTTGAGGTCTACATTGCTTTGCGAACACCTAAAGCACCCCCTCCCCCTACACCCTGTTCCCCCTTCCCTCTCCCTCCATGAAATCACACAGCCTACTTGTTAGGGCCCCTGCTGGGGATAGGAGCTAACAACCCCACTGCCTTGTGGCAATCTCGGGAGAGACGAAGGCAAAGGGAGTAACCCAAACAGAAAATCTGGAGCGGAACCCCGAAGGCGGTCACGTGTCACCTCTGGCATGTTTCCGGCAGTTCCTGCAGCCATACCCGGTGCCAAACGTCGTGCTCGGCACTCCTTTGGACCCCACTAGGAAGGCTGAGAGGGGGGTTTTGATGCTTGGGCAACTCACAGCCTCCATACATCCGCCCAGGCATGCGCCATGGAGAGGTCACTCCATAGTCGCCTCACAGCGACCAAAACAACACGGAAGACAGCAGTTAAGGGTTATAAGTCCAGCTCAACTGGCGTAGAGATTGGGCACCAGAGTTGCCTTTGTCAGTGGAAGAGGTCATCACATCTCACTAGACGGCTACCCCTGGTCAGTAAGGTTCTGTCCCGCCACAGTTCACCTGCTTCAACGGGTGTCTGGAGCTCAGGGTCATTGCCCGACAAGTGGACAGTAACACCGCACCAAACAGCACAACAAAAATAGGAAAGAAGGTACCAGCCCTTTGTTTTGCAAGCTGGAACGTCAGAACTATGTGTCCTGGCCTGTCGGAAGACCTTACACAAATCAACGATTCTCGGAAACCGCCATCATTAACAATGAGCTCAGTAGACTCAATGTGGACATTGCAGCACTTCAGGAGACATGCCTCCCTGCGAGTGGATCTCCAAAAGAACAAGACTACACCTTCTACTGGCAGGGTAGGGATCTTGAAGAACCAAGGTAGCATGGAGTGGGCTTCGCCATCAAAACTTTTTGCTCAGCATGATAGAGCTCGGAACGCATACTGTCCATCCGACTGTTCACCGCCTCTGGTCCAGTACACCTACTCAGCATCTATGCTCCAACACTCTGCTCCCCACCTGAAGTTAAAGACCAGTTCTACAAGAAACTGCAGAATATCATTAGTGGCATTCCCAAAACTGAACATTTGTTCCTGCTGGGGGATTTTAACGCCAGGGTTGGGGCCGACCATGACTCATGGCCCTCCTGCCTCGCACGTTATGGCATTGGAAGGGTGAATGAGAATGGACAGAGACTACTGGAGTTGTGTACCAATCAGAACCTCTGCATCACCAACTCGTTCTTTCATATTAAACCCTGTCACCAGGTTTCATGGAGGCACCCAAGTTCACGTCATTGGCACCAGCTGGACCTCATCGTCACAAGGCGAGCCTCTAAAAACAGTGTCCAAATCACACGCAGCTTACACAGTGCGGACTGCGACACCAACCACTCCCTGGTGTGCAGCAAAGTTAGACTCAAACCAAAGAAGCTACATCACTCTCAGCAGAAGGGCTGCCCGCGCATCAACACTAACAGAATTTTTTATCCACAACTGTTACATAAGTTTCTAAATTTACTTGAAAAAGCCCTTCCAAACACTCCTACAGGGGATGCAGAGACCAAGTAGGCCCACATCAGAGAAGCCATCTGTGACTCAGCAATGACCACCTTTGGCAAACATGAGAAGCAGAATGCAGACTGGTTTCAATCTCACTTTGAAGAGCTGGAACCTGTCATAGCTGCTAAGCACATTGCACTGTTGAACTACAAGAAAGCACCCAGCGAGTTAACATCCGTAGCACTTAAAGTAGCCAGAAGCGCTGCCCAAGGAACAGCCAGGCGCTGTGCAAATGACTACTGGCAACATGCAGTCGTATTCAGCTGGCCTCCGACACTGGAAACATCAGAAGAAGATCGCCCCCCACTCAAGTCTAAATCAGGGGACACGATCACTGACCAACGCAAGCAAATGGACCGATGGGTGGAGCACTACCTAGATCTGTACTCCAGGGAGAATGTTGTCACTGAGACCTCCCTCAATACAGCCCAGTCTCTGCCAGTCATGGATGAGCTGGACGTACAGCTAACAAAATCGGAACTCAGCGATGCCATTGATTCTCTAGCCAGTGGAAAAGCCCCTGGGTAGGACGGCATTACCCCTGAAATAATCAAGAGTACCAAACCTGCTATACTCTCAGCACTCCATGAACTGCTTTGCCTGTGCTGGGATGAGGCAGCAGTACCACAAAACATGCGCGATGCCAATATCATCACCTTCTATAAGAACAAGGGTGACCGCGGTGACTGCAACAACTACCGTGGAATCTCTCTTCTCAGCATAGTGGGGAAAGTCTTCGCTCGAGTCGTTTTAAACAGAAGCATGTCTACCCTGAGGCACAGTGTGGCTTCCAAGCAGAGAGATCCACCATTGACATGCTGTTCTCCCTTCGCCAGCTACAGGAGAAATGCCGTGAATAACAGATGCCCCTCTACCTTGCTTTCATACTTCTCACCAAAGCCTTTGACCTCGTCAGCAGACGTGGTCTCTTCAGAATACAGGCAAAGATCGGATGTCCACCAAAGCTACTAAGTATCATCACCTCATTCCATGTCAATATGAAAGGCACAATTCAGCATCGCGGTGCCTCATCAGACCCCTTTCCAATCCTGAGTGGCGTGAAACAGGGCTGTGTTCTCGCACCTACACTGTTTGGGATCTTCTTCTCCCTGCTGCTCTCACATGCGTTCAAGTCTTCAGAAGAAGGAATTTTCCTCCACACAAGATCAGATGGCAGGTTGTTCAACCTTGCCCGTCTAAGAGCGAAGACCAAAGTACGGAAGGTCCTGGTCAGGGAACTCCTCTTTGCTGAGGATGCTGTATTAACATCCCACACAGGAGAGTGTCTGCAGAGACTCATCGACAGGATTGAGGCTGCCTGCAACGAATTTGGCTGAACCATCAGCCTCAAGAAAACGAACATCAAGGGACAGGAC
This sequence comes from Heterodontus francisci, assembly GCF_036365525.1. Taxonomy (NCBI): domain Eukaryota; kingdom Metazoa; phylum Chordata; class Chondrichthyes; order Heterodontiformes; family Heterodontidae; genus Heterodontus; species Heterodontus francisci. Next base: position 81,502,793 of record NC_090377.1, read on the forward strand.
ATCACAAATGCCCCATCCGTCAATATCAGCGACCACGCTCTGCAAGTGGTTCAAGAGTTCACCTACCTAGACTCAACTATCACCAGTAACCTATCTCTCGACGCAGAAATCAACAAGCGCATGGGAAAGGCATCCGCTGCTATGTCCAGACTGACCAAGAGAGTGTGGGAAAATGGCGCACTGACACAGAATACAAAGGTCCGAGTGTATCAAGCCTGTGTCCTCAGTACCTTGCTCTACGGCAGCGAGGCCTGGACAACGTATGTCAGCCAAGAGCGACGTCTCAATTCATGCCATCTTTGCTGCCTCCGGTGAATCCTTGGCATCAGGTGGCAGGACCGTATCTTCAAAGCAGAAGGCCTCGAGGCGGCCAACATCCCCAACATATACACCCTATGGAACCAGCGGCGCTTGAGATGGCTTGGCCATGTGAGCCGCATGGAAGATGGCAGGATCCCCAAGGGCACATTGTACAGCGAGCTCGTCACTGGTATCAGACCCACCAGCTGTCCATGTCTCCGCTTTAAAGACGTCTGCAAACGCGACATGCAGTCCTGTGACATTGACCACAAGTCGTGGGAGTCAGTTGCCAGTGATCGCCAGAGCTGGCGGACAGCCATAAAGGTGGGGCTAAAGAGTGGCGAGTGGAAGAGACCTAGCAGTTGGCAGAAAAAAAGACAGAAGCGCAAGGAGAGAGCCAACTGTGTAACAGCCCCGACAACCAATTTTATCTGCAGCGCCTGTGGAAGAGTCTGTCACTCTAGAATTGGCCTTTATAGCCACTCCAGGCGCTGCTTCATAAACCACTGACCACCTCTAGGCGCTTACCCATTATCTCCCGAGACAAGGAGGCCAAACAAGAAGAGACTTCAATGGAGAATAAAAGCAGACAGGTTTAAAAGCAATGTTGCATCTGATCCTGTCAGTTTCCCAACAGGTGGAATAGGTTCAAATAGCCCCTCAGGCATGGCAGTGTTTCAATGAAAATGAAGAGATTGCTGCATAGCCTGGTCCCGAAACTATAATCACAATAAAATATTGCGGACTCGCAAAACAAGAAATGCTGGAAATACTCAGCAGGTCTGGCAGCATCTGTGGAGAGAGAAGCAGAGTTAACGTTTCGGGTCAGTGACCCTTCTTTGGAACTGGCAAATATTAGAAATGTCAAAGGTTATAAGCAAGTAAAGTGGGGGTGGGGCAAGAGATAACAAAGGACAAGGTGTAGATTGGACAAGGCCACAGATTAGCTGACCAGAAGGTCATGGATCAAAGGCAAACAATATGTTCATGGTGTGTTGAAAGACAAAGCATCAGTGCAGATCGGGTGTTAACGGACTGAAGATTGAACAGCAGCAAGTACAAACATGAAAAAAAAGTGGGTAAGCAAACTGAACAAACTAAGATGAAATAAAATGAACATACAAAAATAATTTTTAAAATGTAAAAAAGAAAAAATAACTAAAAATAAAAGTAAAATGGGGGGCCCGTCATGCTCTGAAATTATTGAACTCAATGTTCATTCCGGCAGGCTGTAGTGTGCCTAATCGGTAAATGAGATGCTGTTCCTCGAGCTTGCATTAATGTTCACTGGAACACTGCAGCAAGCCCAGGATAGAGATGTGAGCGTGAGAGCAGGGGGGAGTGTTGAAATGGCAAGCAACCGGAAGCTCAGAGTCCTGCTTGCCGACTGAGCGGAGGTGTTCCGCAAAGCGGTCACCAAGTCTGCATTTGGTCTCCTCAATGTAGAGGAGATCACATTGTGAGCAGCGAATACAGTATGCTACATTGAAAGAAGTACAAGTAAATCGCTGCTTCACCTGAAAGGAGTGTTTGGGGCCTGGAATAGTGAGAAGAGAGGAGGTAAATGGGCAGGTATTACACCTCCTGCGATTGCAGGGGAAGGTGCCATGGGAAGGGGACAAGGTGGTTTGGGTAATGGAGGAGTGGACCAGGGTGTCACGGAGGGAACGATCCCTTTGGAATGCTGACAGGGGAAGGGAGGGGAAGATGCGTTTGGTAGTGACATCACGCTGGAGGTGGCGGAAATGGCAGAGGATGATCCTTTGGATATGGAGGCTGATGGGGTGACCAGAGTGTCGCGGAGGGAGCGATCCCTTCGGAATGCTGATGGGGAAGGAAGGGGAAGATGCGTTTGGTAGTGGCATCACGCTGGAGGTGGCGGAAATGGCGGAGGATGATTCTTTCGATATGGAGGCTGATGGGGTGGAAAGTGACGCTTACATGTATCTTGATGGACTGTCCTGGCTACTATCCATTTTTCCTGCATGTCCTCATCATCAACTTCCTCAAGGTGCTGAAAGAATGGAATGTCAAGAAGCACATTTGGACTGCTGTGAGAAGGTACACAGACCTGCCAACAGTGACATAATGTCTCAGTTTCCCTCTCTGTCACTGAGGATGTGCTTGTCTCCCACTTTTTGTCTGTATAACCCAGTTCTGATTGACAACTCATCACATGGGAATGTCAATATCTTTGCAGCATCCTTACAACATGAATGAATTTTCTCAGCTGCTCGCCTAATAATGTTGGTGTAATGGCAACATTGAATAATGCACTTTCATAATTCATAAACTTAAGGCAAATAAATGCAAAGTTACTGTGCATCTGTGATTCTGGTGTGGTGGGTTCCAAGTAGGAGAGCCAAGTTTGGATCTGAGTTGGAACTGATTGAATTCAAATTTCCTGTTAGGATTGAGTTCATCAGTCATGCTCAAGTTATCTGAGGAGGAAAAATTGACTTGGGAGGGATTCCTTTCTGCATCATCTGTTGGCAAAATGATCAGAATCATTTTAACTTTAGTGCAGACATCCACAGGGAAGCAAGTCCTACCTTCCTTATTAATAATAATGTAAACATGGGGGAACTGGAAAGCCAATTGGGAGAAGCTAAAATAGGAACAAATTATAAACATAAACATACAAAAGGAGAATGCAAACATGGACAGAATTGTAACTGCCAAGGGGAGGTGGGTTCAGGTACAGGTGGGGGTGGGTGCTAAAGAGCCGAAAAGTGCTACTAGGTCTGGAACATAACATTATCCTGCCCACTTCCGGGTTTAATCTGGGTGGGTTTGCAGGTGCGTGGGGAACCTCCATGCAGCTGTCAGGTAAGTGATTAAAATATGCAAAGGGACAACTAACTCAGGATTGAACCCAGCCTTCTGGTTTTAACAGATAGGGTTTTCCAAGCTGTGTAGAGCCCGCCAGCATCAACTAAGTGTAAGCACGGTGGGGAGTGCTACTTCAGTGAAACTGACAGGTTGGGAAGCCTTCAGACAGTGAAAATAGCTGCAGCCACGCCGAGGTGAGAGGATGATGCTCACAGCATTTCTTCTGAGAGTGTGTTCTTACTGCTTGGCAGGCGAGTTCCAACTTCTTGGAAGGCAGTTCACCTGTCTTGGCCTCATTCACCTTGATCTGTATTTCCCTGCTGTCAGCCTTCACTGGACCATGGGAGCAGCTTATGCAACTCTACTTTGCACCTCTGATGAGGAACAGGAGGGAAAGCACCAGCAACACCAAGAGCACCAGGAACAGCAAGAGCAATAACAACAACAGCACCAGCTGTCTTCTTCTCAGGCACAAGCTGCTCCACAGGATGGAGAGGTTGAACACAGAGATCCAGCGCAAAGGAGGCAAGACGCCGATCACAGGGTCAACAGACAGAAGATCAGCCTTCTCGACATATGTCAGCACGAGTGCCTCAGGAGGCTCAGAATTTCACAGCAGTTTGTTGCTGACATCTGCAGCCTTCTGGAACAAAACCTGCTATCCAGTGGACCAGATGGGCATGCATTGCCAGTGGTTATGAAGGTGGCTATTGCTGGAGGGCACCTACTAGTTGTATGTTATCTGCACCTTTGATAATTTTTGAGAGCTGACTCAGATCCCTGCTGAACCTATGCCACTCCTTGAATTCAAACCCAAGTTACGAAGTCTATTCCTGAGGCCAGTGATCATCGTCATTGCATTTCTCTATCCCTTCTCAAGCACCACAATGTCCTTCTTAAGGTGGCAGGACTAAAAAGGGACAGTGGGCGGCACAGTGGCACAGTGGTTAGCACCGCAGCCTCACAGCTCCAGTGACCCGGGTTTGGTTCTGAGTACTGCCTGTGCGGAGTTTACAAGTTCGCCCTGTGACCGCATGGGTTTCCACCGGGTGTTCCAATTTCCTCCCACAGCCAAAGACTTGCAGGTTGATAGGTAAATTGGCCATTGTAAATTGCCCCTAGTGTAGGTAGGTGGTAGGAGAATGGTGGGGATGTGGTAGGGAATATGGGATTAATGTAGGATTAGTATAAAATGGGTGGTTGTTGGTCAGCACAGACTCGGTGGGCCGAAGGGCCTGTTTCAGTGCTGTATCTCTCTGTGACAATCTGCAAATAGAGTCTCACCAAAGCCTTATTTAATGATGTTATTGTGCCCTGGCTTTAGAGTCAACAATCTCAGCAATACAGCCCAACAAGAAGTTGTATTTATATAATGTCTTTAACATAATAAAATGTTCTAAGGCACTTCACAGTGGCATTATAAAACAAAATATAACACCGAGCTACATAAGGAGAAGTTTGGGCACATGACCAAAAGGGTGAGTCAAAGAGGTAGGCTTAATGGAGTGCTTGAAAAGATGAAAGCTGATAAGTTTAGGGAGGGATTTCCAGAGCTTGGGATCCAGGAAGCTGAAGGCACAGCCACCAATGGTGGAGCAATTAAAATTGGGGTTGCTCAAGAGGCCAGAACTGGAGGAATGCAGCTATTTTGGAAGGTTGTTTGGCTGGAGGAGATGACAACAATGGGAAGAGGCGAGGCCAGGGAGGTATCTGAAACCAAGGATGAGAATTTTATAATCGAGGCATTGATAGACTGGGAGCCAGCATAGGTCAGCAAGCACATGGGTGATGTATGAATGGGATTTGGTGCGAGCAACCTATTCACTCCGCTGTACTGCCCAGATATGCAGATATATAAACTGTCCTAAATTACTTTTAATGCAGAAACAGCAATCTAAAAAGAATGCAAAAACTTTAAAGTTGTATTTTTAAAAATAAATATTGTGTAAAAATACACTTTGTAATTAACAGCTATTCTTAAATGCAGTTATTCTTTTCTTGTATTCTTATTAACTGCAGGAGCTAATTGGCCTAACCTAATCTCTGAAGTTCCAAACTGACTTGAATCTATTCCAACTCAACAGTCACGCTCATTAAATACCCTTGAATCAGTTGGCATTTATTTATTTATTTTTATTTAGAGCTACAGCACTGAAATAGGCCCTTCAGCCCACCGAGTCTGTGCCGACCATCAACCACCCATTTATACTAATCCTACACTAACTCCATATTCCTACCACATCCCCACCTGTCTCTATATTTCCCTATCACCTACCTATACTAGGGGCAATTTATAATGGCCAATTTACCTATCAACCTTCAAGTCTTTTGATGGTGGGAGGAAACCGGAGTACCCGGCGAAAACCCACGCAGACACAGGGAGAACTTGCAAACGTCACACAGGCAGTACCCAGAATTGAACCCGGGTCGCTGGAGCTGTGAGGCTGCGGTGCTAACCACTGCGCCACTGTGTGGCATTATGGATTTAAATAACTGACTGCTAAGTTTAAACGTAACTGAACAAATCGCACAATATATTTTTGTTTGAATTTTGAGAATTAGCACCACCCATGAGCAATCCACTGAGGTCGAAACAAGTTTGTCATCATCATGACATTTGTTTCAGTTCAGATAAGGAACATGATTCTGAATGCAGTTGGTTTGTAACTTTTTGTTTAATGTGACTGAATTACAATGACAACTTGCCTTTAACATAGTAAAATGTCCCAAGGTACTTCATCAGGGCCTAGGCAGTTGAAGGCGCCAGGGGTCAATGGTGGAGCAATGAAAATAGGGATGCGCAAGAGGCCAGAATTGGCAGAGCGCTGACATCTTGTGGGGTTGTAGGGCTGGAGGAGACTACAGAGGTAGGGAGAGACGAGGACATGGAGGGATTTAAGAACAAGGATGAAAATCTTTTAATCGAGGTATTGCTTAACCGGGAGCCAATGCAGGTCAGCGAGCACAGGGATGATGGGTGAAAGGTACTTGGAGCCAGTTAGGGTATGGGCCAGTTTGGATGAACGTAAGATTTTTGAAGGTGGCAGATGTGAGGCTGGCCAGGTGTGTGTTAGAATAGTCAAGACTAGAGGTGAGAAAGGCATGGATAAGCATTTCAGCAGCAGATGAGCTGAGGCATTGGTGGAGTAGACCAATGTTATGGAGAAAGAAAGAGATGATCATAGTGATGGTACAGATATGTGGTTGAAGCTTCATCATTTGTGGTGGACATTGAAGACAATGGCTTTGGTCTTCCTTATATTTAATTGGAGAAAATTTCTGCTCATCCAGTACTGAATGTAGGACAAGCAGAATGACAATTTAGAGACAGTGGAGAGGTCAAAAGAGTGGTGGTGAGGTAGAGCTGGGTGTCATCAATGTACAAGTGGAACCTGACATTGTGTTTTCTGATGTCGTAGTGGGGCAGTATGTAGATGAGAAATAGAAGGAGGCCAAGGATGGTACCTTGGGGACACAGGTAAAAGAGGGAAGAGAGGCCATTGCAGGTGATTCTCTGGCTATGTCTGGATAAATAAGTCTGGAACCAGGCGCGTGTAGTCCTACCCTGCTGGATGAAGGAGGAGAGGCATTAGAGGAGGAGGATGTGGTCAACCGTGACAAATGCTGCAGAAAGGTTGAGAAAGATGAGAAAGAATAGTTCACCATGGCCATAGTCACACTTTGAAAGAATTTGATAAGGAATAACTATCAAGCTAAAGCTGATAAAAATGCATTTTTGCTACACTACACTCAGCCATTGGAGGAAGAGGAAGGGCGACCTGGGAAAGGAGGTAAGTTTTTGGGGTCTCACCGGGCACAATCGGTCGGGCCCTGGTGAGGCAAGTGGGTTCTGTTAGTGGGGGTGGGGGAGTGTTGTGCATTGGGGGTGGTTGGGATTTCGAGGGTGGCCCTCCGTGAGGCACAGGGTGCCTAATCAGGAGGGTTTCCCCACCAGCCCGCAAGAAGGACACCTGGTATCACCAGGCAGGCTTTTTGAGGCTTCAGCCACCCGCCAGCCAAGGGTAAAAAAACCCGCAGTGGTGGGCGGAGGCCCTTAAGTGCCAGTTAATTGGCCACTTAAAGGCCTTGATTGGCCTAGGGCGGGTGGGCTTTTTCTCACCTCTGCCGCCTCGTGTAAAATTGCAGTGAGGGTAGGAGGGGGTTAGGAATGGCACCCCCTCTCCCCAGCTCCCACTCAGTTTTATGCCCTCCCCTGCCACCAGCCCACTCGTTTGGGGTCCATAACTCTGGTGTGTAACTGACAGAAACACTAGAGAATAATCAGGCGTGGCTATGTAGTACCCCAGGGCTGCCAGTGCCTGTTGACTCTTAACCTCAACAAGAGTTGGGGCCTTGAAGAGACAAGGAGAATTATTGAAAAAATGTTTTTCTTACGGAGGATCCAAGTTGGTCGGTTGGTGCAGAAAAGGAAGATAATGATACATCTGAAAATGGTCCTTTGGGGGTTACATCAATCTTCTGCTACAGTTATGACAGGAGACTCTTGAGACCCCTGAAGAAATTTCTTTGCCTCTGTTTTTAAGAATTGATGACAATTAGATATTAATTGACCCATCAAAGAGTAAAGAAGAAATCAAGATGTAATTGTTATCACCGCGGCGGGAGCAACGTACTGTTAATTCAGTCCCATCATTCCACAGGTCGCTGCATATTATTAGGTTTTCACACCCAATAGGAAAACAGCCAAATTAAACACTCTAGCAACCCCAGAATGAAACAGATCAAACCAGGTATCTTTAGACAACAACAAATTAACTATTTATTAAATCTAATTCTTAAACCCTATTAGGATGAACCTATGTCTAAAGACCTTATAACTTCTTATTTTAATCTAACTCCCCCATTCACATACATATATTCAAAAACTAACAGTTAACTGGTTTTAAAAATGGAGTTTTTAAAATTAGCTGTCTCTTGGGAATAAACAAAATCAGCAAGTTTTTTGTAGGTTACATTCCTGATGGATGAGGTCTTCTAATGTGAAAATAATCAAAGGTCACTTGAAGTTTTCATCCAGATTTGATGAAAATAGTCCTTTAGAAGATAGGCATTCAACTCTTCGGCTGCAGTACTTTGAACGATGAGCACAGCTATACAGTTTCTTGAAAAAAAAAGGCTTTTCTTCTTTACTCAGGGAATATACTTGGCTTGTAGCTCATTGTAGAATTTTTTCTGAGAGAGAATAAAACAGCTCCTTTCTCTTCAGTTCACCTTGCTAGCAAGTCTCTCAAAACTAACTGGTTTCAACGGTTTCTGCCAGTTCCACATACAGCCAAGTGGAAACATTACCATGTGACCTCTCTCTCTCCTGCTGTTGCCCATAGTAACAAAAATGCAGCTGTGGCACAGTGTCTCCAGAACGTTCTTTCTTAAAGGCGCACTGTTTTTTTTAACAGAGTCTTAAAGGCACACACACTGTTTTTAATCAGAGGAGAAAAAATAATTACAGGTCCGTGACAATGAATTAGCCAGTGCATTGCAGGAGGGTTGGACAAAGTGTACATTGAGGTCATGTATTCAGAAGAAAATTTCTGAATTTAGAATGAAATTAGGAAAAGAGTAGTGTGGGTTTGATGATGAGTGGGAGTGCTTATTGATTCAAAAAAGGAATAGAGTCAAAGAGGACAAAGCCCTGGAGAGCCAGTGATTTAATAAAAAATGAGTCAGATGACAAAGCCATCAACCAGCTAGAATGATGTTAGAGGAAACTAGATTATCCTGAACTTGGTTCTGGTAGATGTCCATAGAATCATAGAAACATATATTGTGTCCGCACCAGCCATGAAGCAGCCGTCCAGCCTAATCCCATTTTACAGCTCCTGGTCCACAGCCTTGTATGTTACGGCACTTCAAGTGCATATCCAAGTACCTTTTAAATATTGTGCCTCATTCAGGCAGTGAGTTCCAGATCCCCACCACCCTCTGGCTGAAAGAAATTCCCCTCAAATCCCCTCTAAACCTCCTACCTCTGACTCTAAATCTATGGCCCCTTGTTATGGACCCCAAATATGATGGTAACTTGTTCAGAAGTGCACAGTACTGGCAAAGACTTTGGAAATGTAATAAGGTGATGCCAAGTGTTTCACTAAACAGTTCAAGAGCAAGTTTCAAGGTGTGCCACCTAAATATCAAGTTCACCAGTGGGACAACCATGTCAAAATCTATATTAATGATGACAGGTGGGGCAAAACTTTCAAGGTGAGGAATGACTGAGACTGGGCGGCACAGTGGCGCAGTGGTTAGCACCGCAGCCTCACAGCTCCAGGGACCCGGGTTCGATTCCGGGTACTGCCTGTGTGGAGTTTGCAAGTTCTCCCTGTGTCTGCGTGGGTTTTCTCCGGGTGCTCCGGTTTCCTCCCACAAGCCAAAAGACTTGCAGGTTGATAGGTAAATTGGCCATTATAAATTGTCACTAGTATAGGTAGGTGGTAGGGAAATATAGGGACAGGTGGGGATGTTTGGTAGGAATACGTTAGGGTTAGTGTAGGATTAGTATAAATAGGTGGTTGATGTTCGGCACAGACTCGGTGGGCCGAAGGGCCTGTTTCAGTGCTGTATCTCTAATCTAATCTAATCTAATCTAACAACAGCTCCCATATTTTAATAAGTAACTGTAGCTTCGGTTGAAATAGCCTGTTGTTAGTGATTTAGTAAAAATGCAACAAATCAGAAAAGTATGTTTTATAGTTCAAATTAATTACCAATAATAATAGTAAATTGTTTTGTAATGAGTGCATCTCAATTTATCAATTATATTGCTTTAATACATTTCAAAAAACTAATTAAAATTTCCCAATCTGCCTTCACATTGACATAAGTGTTCAGTCAATAGCTTGACTACATAAATATTTTTACCCTGAATTTAAAAGAAAGCTTATTATGAACATTGGAACATATTCTGGAAATCATCTGATCAGGATCAGCAAATAGCATAAGATACTTGTACATCAATTTATATGTTAAAATCTGTAACATATGAAAAGAAAAAAGGATGCTGAAACTGTCAGGCAATGTGACTAACTCTGGCTCTAAATGATTTCATCTGTCCACATTTTGCAATACATTTAGGTATGGTATCTTCAAGAGTTAAAAGCTTTTTTGAATGGCCTACTTGAACTGCCCAATCAGACCTTTCTTTCATAAGGCAGAGGTCAACTGACTGAATTAGCTTCATCCCATCAACTACAACAATTACTGTCTGGTCAAATTAGTCAGACTCTGAGCGTGGATGTAGAGTTGTTAATTCCAGGATCAGTGCTTCTGTTTTACTTACTCCACAGCTCAAGCATGAGGTAGCCTGTCAGCCCCTCTTATATATTGTTCTTCTGGAGTATCCTGTGGAGCTCAAGCATTCCTCTCAGCTGCGGCCTGCAGAAGGTTCACACTGTGGATGTTGCTTGATGACAAGCTGTTATTCTTTACTCAAGGCAGAGAACTGCCATCAATGCGTCAGTTCTACAGTCTTGTTATTCACTCAATTATATTTTGAGAATGAAAAATATAAATTCAAACTACAAGAAATGTGTCTGAATGATAAATTGGACAATATATACAGGGGACATGTTTGTGTTTGCTGAAACATTTGGAATAAAAATATTGTATTTGAAGGTTTGTTTAAAAATAGCCCGAGGCTGACAAATTTGACCTGCCACTTTGTCTTGCAGTGACCCCCATCCCAAATTCTGAGGATCAGTTCATTTTAATAATAAGAGCTGGCTTTCTGTCACTCCAAGAGAGGGAGCCACTGGCCTGAATTGGGCAAAAGGAAAAGGAACAAAACGTTTTCCAATTTGTGTTCTGATGATGGATATTTGCTCTGTGTGGCAACAGCAATTGAACCTTCTGAAAGTGAATGTCATTTGCCTTTTGAATTCAGCCCACATTTTAGGCCAGCAGGACTGGACCATGCATGGGCAGTTGTACTAGAATTCACAACACCCTCAAAGGGCTGCATGAGGGGGTGAACAGTAGATGTGCCCCATTCCCTCTCGCATGAAGCACCATTTGTTAAAAATTTTTTGAAATCTCTGATGTTGAAGAATTATATTCAACTTGAAAGAATACTCACAAATTGTACAATTTCTATGGCTGGCTGGAAGGCATGAATGTGTCCTTTGTCAGTGAGGGATGCAGATCTCATGGGGCTCAGAGATCTCATAGAAACTATTGCTGCCTAATTATTATCATTGGCTGGAGTCATCCCTGATATTAACAGGCAGGTGGGAAGGATGCAGGGGAGCCCAGTTGTGGATGAAGAACCTGGCAAGGTCAAAAATGTGGAGGGCCTGCCAATCTCAATGGTAGGACCTCGTTTAAATAAATATGTGGAGACTCCTGATCACACCCAACCATATTGAAAGCCTGGCCAGCAGGCAGGAGTAGGGATTTAGCAGCAGGTGGCCACAAGCAGGGACCTGTGGGGCAGTTCCTGACAGAGTGACAGTAACAGGCTAGGCTGTGATTCAGGTAATAATTTGAACAAGGATTTGTGTGATCAGTTGAAAAGTGCATGAAAAATAAAACTGAGATAAGAATATAGGGGTGGCAAGGGGCAGAAGGATCTCTCTAAGCATGATCACGATGGAGAGTAGGCGAGAGGATCTGGGCACAATCGGCTGATGGCTGGGGCTGGGGAGGCCAAATGCTTTCTTGTGAGATTTGGGGAGCACTCCTGCTCCTCCTGGCCCTCAATGAGCTTAGAAACCGGCAACGTTGCAAAATGTATTTGGGCCTTGTCTGGTCATTCGGCTCCTCCCGCCATGTTTCTGCTGCCAGGCAACAGACAACAATAACAAACAACAACAACTTGTATTTATATAGCTCCTTTAACTTAATAAAACATACCAAGGCACTTCACAGGAGTGCTACAAAGCAAAATCTGACACTAAGCTGCATAAGGAGATATTAGTGTAGATGATCAAAAGCTTGGTCAAACAGACAGGTTTTAAGGAATGTCAAAGGATGAAAGCGAGGTAGAGAGACAGAGAGGTTTGGCGTGCGAATTCCAGAGCTAAGGACCTAGGCAGCTGGAGGCATGGCCATCAATGGTGGAACAGTTAAAACTGGGGATGCTTTATAGGCCAGAATTAGTTGAATGCAAATATCGTGGAGGGTTGTGGGGCTGCAGGAAATTGCAGAGATGTGAAGGGATGAGGACATGAAGTAATTTGAAAACAAGGATGGGAACTATAAAAGTGTGCATTGCTTAACTGGGAGCCAACTTAGGTCAGCGAGCCAGGGGTCTTGGGAGAATGGGCTTGCTGTGAGTTTAATGCAGGACTCTCTCTGTGATGAGGTTAAAAATACATTGTAGTACTGATGACATCATTTGGCCATGACTTCTGAATCTTAAGTAAGCCCCTGCCTGTTTTTAGTAGGAGCCTCATCCAGGGCCTGAATCACTGACTTGACTATTACGGCAGCTGATAATGTGGTAGGTTGAGGTTGAGTTGCCTGATTCAGATATTTTAATCTCCCCTGTGTCTCCCACCCATCAGGGGCTATTCAGTATGCCCAAAGTATTCTGAAAAACTGGGCATGAGTGTGGAGCAATGTAATCACTGCTTCTGAGTGGTCATGTATGAACACTTTGTGGTACTGGTATCTACAATGTGGAATGGGCCAACTCAATGGGCATCTGCAGTGAAGTCCCCAATAACAGAGGTTCTAAGGCTAATTTCAGTACCTCTCGTAATTGCCTAGATTGGAGGGGAGGAAGGAAATAGCCACAGCTGAAAGACAAGTGGAGGTCGACATAGACTGAGTATTAAGACTATCCACATAGGGAAGTGGCTGGGGAGGCAACCATGAACAGGAGTCAAGTCCAAGTCTAGTCTTCAGGTGCAGCGGGATTGGAAAGTGGGGGATAATTGGGCCAGGGTGTGGAAATTCAATACAATCTCAATTCATAGGGTTAGAAATTACAGAAATTACTGTGGGTTTGTTTTAGGCCCAGACAGAGAGACCCAAGGCCAGCCAAAATTGGACCTCACCTACATATTTGGGATGGTCTGCCAGCATCAGTCATGCCTCTACAGGCAGCTTACTCTACAATGAAAATTAATTTCCGGCTGCTTTCCTTGCTGGCTGTGGCTCTCAGGCAAGATTTGGGAGGAGTGTGCTGCTCCTCCTGGTTCCACAAAAAACGAGACTAGAATACAAAAGGTTAGAAATTATGTTTTACTGGTTAGACCACACCTGTAGTACATGTGAGCAGTTCTGGGCACCACATCTTAGGAAGGATATTTTGTCCTCAGAGGGAGTGCAGTTTGGATTTACCAGAATGATACTTGGACTCCAAATGTTAAATTACGAGCAGAGATTACCCAAACTAGGGTTGTATTCCCTGGAAATTTAGAAGGTTAAGGGATGATCTGATCAATGTTTTCTAGATATTAAGGGGAACTGATTTTTTTTATTCATTCATGGGATGTGGGAGTCATTGGCTATGCCAGCATTTATTTCACATCCCTAATTGCCGTTTGAGAAGGTGGTGGTGAGCTGCCTTCTTGAACCGCTGCAGTCCATGTGAGTTAGGTACACCCACAGTGCTGTTCGGAAGGGAGTTCTAGGATTTTGACCCAGCGACAGTGAAGGAACGGCGATATAGTTCCAAGTCAGGATGGTGTGTGACTTGGAGGGGAATTTGCAGGTGGTGATGTTCCCATGCATCTTGTCCTTTGAGGTGGTAGAGGTCATAGATTTGGAAGATGCTGTCTAAGGAGCCTTGGTGCATTGCATCTTGTTGATGGTACACACTGCTGCACTGTGCAATCGGTGGTGGGGGGAGTAAATGTTTGTGGATGGTGTGCCAATCAAGTGGGCTGCTTTGTCCTGGATGGTGTTGAGCTTCTTGAGTGTTGTTGGAGCTGCACCCATCCAGGCAAGTGGAGAGTATTCCATCACATTCCTGACTTGTGCCTTGTAGATGGTGGACAGGCATTGGGGAGTCAAGAGATGAGTTACTCACTGCAGGATTCCTAGCCTCTGACCTGCTCTTGTAGCCACGGTATTTATATGGCTACTCCACTTCAGTTTCTGGTGAATGGTAGCCCCTAGGATGTTGATAGTGGGGGATTCAGTGATGGTAACACCATTAATGTCAAGGGGAGATGGTTAGATTCTCTCTTGTTGGAGATGGTCATTGCTTGGCACAAATGTTACTTGCCACTTATCAGCCCAAGCCTGGATATTGTCCAGGTCTTGCTGCATTTCTACACAGACTGCTTCAGTATTTGAGGAGACGTGAATGGTGCTGAACATTGTGCAATCAACAGTGAACATCCCCACTTCTGACCTTATGATTGAAAGAAGGTCATTGATGAAGCAGCTGAAGATGGTTGAGCCTAGGACACTACCCTGAGGAACTCCTGCAGTGATGTCCTGGAGCTCAGATGATTGACCTCCAACAACCACAGCCATCTTCCTTTGCGTTAGGTATGACTCCAACCAGCAGAGAGTTTTCCCCCTGATTCCTATTGACTCCTTGATGCCACACTTGGTCAAATGCTGCCTTGATGTTAAGGGCAGTCACTCTCACCTCACCTCTTGAGTTCAGCTCTTTTATTTATTTTTTTATTTCAAGATACAGCACTGAAACAGGTCCTTCAGCCCACCGAGTCTGTACTGACCATCAACCACCCATTTATACTAATCCTACATTAATCCCATTACCCTCTCACATCCCCACCTTCCCTCAATTCCCCTACCACCTACCTATACTAGGGGCAATTTATATTGGCCAATGTACCTATCAATCTGCAAGTCTTTGGCTGTGGGAGGAAACCGGAGCACCCGGCGAAAACCCACGCGGTCATAGGGAGAACTTGCAAACTCCGCACAGGCAGTACCCAGAAACGAACCCGGGTCGCTGGAGCTGTGAGGCTGCGGTGCTAGTCATATCTGTTAAATTTAGATCAAGATATTTTGAACACTTGTTATTGTACATAACATTTCATAGTTAGTTTTGACCAGTGCTAAATTTGCATAGTTTGTCAGTGAAGTTCTCTCCTCACATCTATTCGCTGAATGATTGCATAAGCAAGTTGTAGAAACACCTACAAATGATGTAAACAAAGCAAAGATTAAATTGCAGTTCCCTCATAAGTTTGAACCAAGGCTGTAATGAGGTCAGGAGCTGAGTGGCCTTGGCGGAACCCAAACTGAGTATCATTGAGCAGGTTATTGCTAAGGGTAGACATAGGGTAGACATAGACATAGGGTAGCTATTTCTGCTGGTTTGGGAGTCTAGAACTAGGGGCATGGTCTAAAAATCAGAGCCTATTCTTTCTGGAATGAAATTAGGGAGCATTTCTACACACAAAGGGCAGTAGAAGTTTGGAACTCCCTTCTGCAGCATCAATTGCTAATTCTAAATCTGAGATTGATAAATTTTTGTTAGCCAAAGGTTTTAAAAGATATGGAGCAAAGACAGGTATATGGAGTTAAATCACATATCAGGCATGATCTCACTGAATGGCAGAATAGGATCAGTGGACTAAATGGCCTACGATGATCCTATGATCCTCTGTTCCTATGACATTTGCACCCATTCATTGCTGCCCCCAGTGCTGGTTACCAGCTCATAGGTGCAACAAGGAAAATGTAAGCCTCTCTTGCCCAATGTTCCCTTTAAAATTTAGTTGTTCTGTGCAGCCTGTTTTTTCCATTCCTCGGACCCTTTCCATTTTTTTTGTGCAGCCATGCACATGCATCATTTATCACAGAACAAGGCCTGTGCTGTGCCTTACAGACTCATGCTCTGCTGTGCATCTGTGCAGCTTAGTGGGAATATTGCTCCTGCCCAACTTCCACTCGTATCCTGACCACAAGACACCCCTGGAATCCCCTTCCCCACACTTACCCGAGTGCTGGTGGGCGGCCCTTGACTGCCTGATTTTCCACAGGCCTCTAGCTGCTCACTCTGACATATTGTTTAATTGAAGAACGATTGTTATTTTCAGCTAATTGAAGCTGGGTATGTTAAAAATTGATCGGAAGCTCCTTTAATGATTCAGCAAATTTAAATAATTCAGGCATATAGATTAGGAAGGACACAGTCTATATTGTGTTCAGTGATTGGAACTTGGATAGCAGTAAGGTGGTCTGAGTTCCATTTGTGTAGCAAAGGGAAAATTGGCCAGGATTCTAACTCCTGCTGGAAGTGTCCATTTATGGACACTGGCTAAGAACAAATCTGGCTCAGCTATTGACCTCAAGGTTGACTAACCTGCTGATAATCACTGTCAAGACTCACACTTAAATAACGGCTGTTTAGTTGTGTTAAGGGAGAATACATACTGCAGAGGACAGAAAATTCAAGAGCAAAAAGAAAATGACATAATTGTTCCACTGAAGCAACCACATCAAACTTTTGTAACATCAGGCATTCCTGTCACTTAATAAAATGACTCCTTGGTAGCTGATGAAAGCAGATGCCACTGAAAAGGCTTATCTCAGCAGTAGCATCCAAGCAGTTAATACTCACAAGTTCTGTTTGCTTAAATCCCTCATGCTAGATTTCCTTGAATCATCACAACACCAACACTGCACTGCAGAACATCATAATGAACAAGTATGTAAAGTGTAGAAATGTTAACACATAACGTGTAGAATTTTATTCAGAATCAAACAGATGATTCCCAGCCCAAATTGACAATGAAACAAATCACGATGCTGTCATGTGATCACCCAGCATGATCAAACATTCAGAAAGCACTCCATAGATTAGAGGCATAAAATTAAATATGTAAATATATTTTATAATGTTTCATGAAATAGATATCCACCGCTCTTAATTTGAACTTAATAGCATTCTTTCTCTTTTCGTACCAAAAATGAGTTCTACAGAAACGCACAAGCTCACATACTGCTGAAAGTAAAAATGCTGGAGGTGTTGAGATAATTTCTGTGATTTGTTG
The DNA here is from genome assembly GCF_036365525.1 of Heterodontus francisci. NCBI lineage: Eukaryota > Metazoa > Chordata > Chondrichthyes > Heterodontiformes > Heterodontidae > Heterodontus > Heterodontus francisci. The sequence continues at coordinate 81,519,865 of NC_090377.1, forward strand.
CAAAATTGACAAAAATAGTAAGAAATATGAAGATCTAAATTCCACTTATTTTAAGATTTTGAGCAATGCAATCACTATAAAAATTAATTTTCCTGGTTAAGATTACTGATTCCTTGTACAGAACTAGTTGCTGTTTTGGTTGCTTCAGCCAGCCATTGACAGTAGGTCAAGGATAGGAACTAGACAGTAGAGAAACGGGTCTGAGAGCACCACTCCGGGATGGCCCAGCAGGGAGCGAACAAAAGCTTGCTCAGTTATATGCTTGGTCCTCTTTTGCATTACGTGGAACACTTCTGTAATTCTGGATCTCTGGGCAGCACCAGAAAGTGGGAACTGTTGCAGCCTGACCACCAAAGGCTCCCCAGAATGCTGCTAAAAGTTCTGCATTCCATTTGTTCAAACAGGAAGCAGTATAGTGTGTCCAAAGGTAAATTCTAATTTGCCCTTTCAATTTCTTGCACATACAAACTGTATTTACCACTTCATAAATATATTCCCACTCATCATTAGATAGGGCTTGATTTGGATTTCTCTCCCAAGCTATCTTTGCTGTATTTGTAAATCTCAGAAGAACTAGCTTGATTCTGAACCAGTTGGCCCTATCAGATTGGAAGAGTTTGATTGTGGATACAAGTATTGTTCTAATTTGGAATTCAAAAGATTTAATGGCTCTTCATGATCTATGAAAGTTTTTAGCAGACTTTGTTGTGCCATAAATCGGACCTTCCCAACCACCCACCCCCACCCCCCAACCCCCAATCCTGGGTTGCTGGAGGATATAAGAATTATGTTGTGTAGATATGAACGTGACAGCCAAAATATTGGTCCAGATTTTATGGTCAGTGGCAAAGTGATGGCACTTGTCATTGACCTCAAATAAAGCTGCCTACAAAGATCTAGCATTCTCTGTGGCATGGATTTCATCTTTCCCGATGTTAATTTCATTGAAGCCTCAGCAAAAAGGGATCTCCGGCATCCAGCAGCAGGTGATCGTCCTTCTCAGTGCATCACTAATGGGAACAAATGAGAAAAGTTTTGTGTACTGTTGAAGAGTGTCAAGCCTGCCCTTGCCTGGTTTCAATCTTATCTATGCAGTCATAGCCAGAGAATCTCCTTCAATGGCTTCTCTTCCTATTCCTATATCATTACCTCTGAAGTCCCCCAAGGATCTACCCTTGCCCATCTCCTATTTCTCATCTACATGTTGCCCCTCTGCAACACCATCTGGAAGCACATCAGATTCCACATGTATATCATAAAAGCAAAATACTGCAGATGCTGGAAATCTGAAATAAAAACAGAAAGTGCTGCAAATACTCAGCAGGTCAGGCAGCATCTGTGATGATACCCATCTCTACCTCATCACCAGCTCTCTCAACCCCTGCACAGCTTCTGATTTGTCACATTGCTTGTCCAACATCCATTAGATGAGCAGAAATTTCCTCCAATTAAATATTGGAAAGACGGAAGCCATTGCCTCTGGCCCTGCCCCAAACTCTGTTCCCTAGCCATTGACTCCATTCCTCTTCATGGCCACTGTCTGAGGCTGAAGCAGATTGTTCGCAACCTCAGTGTCCTTTTTGACTCGAGGTTGAGCTTCTGACCACACACCTCCCAGATTGTCAGCAAACGCTGCAATGAATCTCTCAGGGTCCAGTCAACTTGATTTAGTTCCTAAATTGCCATCAGTTTTGCTATTTAACTATAAATAAAATAAGGATGGAATGTAGGACTTTAAAATGGAGAATGAATTGTGTCTGTATTCCCTGGCCTAATTATTCACTGCTCATCTTGCAATTGAGCATGACAAATTTCTTGGAGCTTTTTTGAACTTGCCGGCCATTGTGATACAGTGAACTGAGAATATGACTCAATCGCATTAATAAAGTTAACATTCTATTGGGCTGAATTTTACGCCACTCCAGCGGGTCAGATGGTGGCGTGGGGGCGGCGTAAAATTGAGCAGAAGGCTCCGGGAGGCCTACCCGCCCCACTTCCGCCTCCAGCCAAGTTTATGGCGTCGGGCGGGGTGTGGGAAATGGCCCGCCCACCGAGGCCAATCAAGGCCCTTAAGCGGCCACTTAACGGCCCTCGCCCACCTCCACAGGTATTTTACCCGTGGCAAGTGGGCATGCTGGGGATGTGAAAGGCTGCCCAGTGATAGCTGCCGGCCTTTCCATGCCCCGGGGGGTGGGGGGCATGGCAATCAGACACAGGGTGCCCGATTGAGCGCCACCCCCGCCTTCCAACCCACCCCCGGGACCCAAGACACCCCCCTCCCCCCAAACGACCACTCCAGCCCGACCAAGGAAAGACTGATCCCCCTGCTGAGGCATGCCCTGACTTACCTTCTCTCCTGGATCCATGGCTTCGGCTGGGCTGCAGTCCCAGCAGTGGCCACCGCTCCCGGTGGTGCTGCTGGGACTAAGAGCTGCTGGCCCGCTGATTGGCTGGCAGCTCACTGAGGTGGGACCTCCTTCCTCAAGCGAGTGGAAGTCTCGCCTTGGGACAATTAAAGCCCGGGGACCCGTAAAATGCGGGACAGATCCCCGGGTTAGGTGGAAACGGGTTCGCCACCAACTTTCATGTCGGTGGCGAATTCCCATCCGCCTAAGGTAAAATCCAGCCCATTGTGTAGGATGGTCAACAGTAGCTCTGGACAATGCATTGGCTGTCATTTGTTGCTTGCCCTGTACGTATACCATTTTGTATGTGAATCCTATTAGCCTCAACTGGAATCTCTGGATTCTCTGAGGCATCCTGGTGAGTTCCTTTCCATCAAGTAAAGAAAGTATATCTGTTTGTGGTCTGTCTCTATGACAACATTTAAGCCAATAATATAATCTGAGAACTTCTCAGGAGCCCACGTGACTGCGAGAGCTTCTTTCTCTATGACGGCGTACCTCATCTCAGTCTCAGACAATGCTGGTGAAGCATAATAAACTGGTCTTCAATGTCCATCTGGCTGTTCTTTAAAAAGCATTTCCCCTATTCCTGTAGATGAGGTGTCTGCTGTAATTGTGGTCATTAGTGAGGGGTTATAATGCGCTAAGATATCTGGCGAAATCAGTACTTCCTTGATCCTTTGAAATGCTTGCTCCTGATGTGTATCCCAACACCATGCTTGAGCTTTCCTGCATAGTTGTCATAGGGGTTCAGTAACTTGTGCTAGATTGGGTAAAAATGTCGTCAATTGATGAACCAATCCAAGGAATCATTGAAGGTCTTGGACAGAAGTAGGAAGTGGGAATTCCCTAATGGCTGTCAACTTTTGCGGGTCTGCCATTATGCCGTTGCTACTGACAGTGTGTCCTAAGAAACTAATAGATGTTGTTGAGAAGTCACACTTTTCATGAAGTGTCAGGCCTTCTTCTTGCAGACGAATCAAAACCGTTCTAACCCTCAGGCCATGTTCTTTGACGGATTCCCCGTGGACTAAGATGCCTTCCATATGGCATATTACTCCTTTAAGGCCCTGTAGAATGTTCAACATAGTTCTTTGGAATATTTCCAGTGCTGATGTTATTCCAAATGGTAAACAATTAAAACAAAATTTTCTGAATGGAGTCATGAAGGTTGTCAGTAACCTTGAATTTTAATCCAAAGAAACTTGCCAAAACCCAGTGAAAGCATTCCGTTTTGTTTGCAGGACACCGTTTGCGCCTGTGGGTATTTTTGGGACCACATTGCTGGCAGGGTTTAATGGCGTCTTTTGCTTCCCCCACGCACCACCACCCCCACCCACCCCTACAGTGTACCTTCTTTTCTGGTGCTTCTTTTACAGCCCCCGGTTAAGGAACCGTACAGTTGCTGAAGGTTTCTTGAACCAAGATCTTTCTTCACCTCTCAGGATTGCTCTGTTGTTCTTCCGGACCTCTGCTTGTCTCACCAGCTGAACAGCTTTGTCCAGGGTGAGGTCTTCTTTAGACTGCAATAAATCTGACAGGGATTCATCAGTAATATCTACTACAATGAGGTCTGTTATTAATTCTGCTTTCAGGTCTCCGTACTTGCATCCTTCAGCTGGTCTGTAAAGGTCCATAAAGGTCTATAATAGCATCAACTGTTTCACCTGGTTTCTGGACCCTTCTGTTAAATTTTGCCCTTTCCAGAATCTTATTGCTCCCGAGGTTGAAACATCTGTCAAAGGCTTTTAAAACTTCATCAAATTTGTCTCATAATGCCTTGTCTTGCAATAACATTTTCTGCTATTGTTCGGATGGAATACAGCAAAGTGTTAACCAGTTCTGCTTCACACTGGCTATCTAATATGGAAGCAAGTCTGTATCTCAAAAATCTTTTTTCTCCAGAGTGACCAATTTTGAGTTTAATTTGGTCCTTCCATGTGCCCAAACCCCTTTGGTATTGTAAATTTAAGATCCATGGATTTCTATTTGGTTTAGTTTCTTTTTACAATTTTCCCTCCAGTATCGGAAGACTCCTGTGCTTTTCAGCCTCACGCTGACTTTTGCTAAGGTCACCATTTCTCCCTGTGACATCTCGCCATCAGACTCTGTATTTCTTTCTTTCTTTAAACGCAATTTTGCAGTTTTTTTCCCTATACTCTTTTTACTCCCTTCATTTAGAGTATTGAGCATTTAAAGCCTTTGTTTTTTTCTCTGCCTCGCGGTCGCCATGTGTAATGGCACTGACCTCGGATCCGCCCTCGCTAAGGATTTTTGGTTTTCCCGATGCTGCCTGCCTAGTGCTGTTAGGAACAAATTTTTGACTCTTTTAATGGGTTGCTCACCAGATCCCTGACCATTGCTCGGTTCTCCAACTCGAAGCCTGCAATTGCTGGACTGGTATTTTTTCACTGACCACCACGCCTTTGTGGTGCAGCCTGAATGCCTCTGCAAGCCGATTCCCTGACTCTCCATGCCTCCTCCACCCACAGAGTAACTCTGGAGATTTTTCAAAGCCTCTTCTTGAGTTCTGCATTTCTGGCGCCTTTTTTTCCAGGTCAGCTTTCTTTAAGGTAATGTTCAAATTCTTCTGATTGTTGTATGGTAATATGGCTGTTCACCAATATTGTATGTTTGGTTAGTCTGTCACGGTTTGAACATTTGGTTAGTCTAGTTCGGAGAGATTGCTGAGTCTTCAATAATTTTAACATTAACGTATTTATTACATTTTAACGACACACAACTTTACATAAGTCTGTACGACTCCTCTGAAGCCATGCTGCTTCTCCCTCCAGTCTCTCTCACGTATGATCTCTTACATCATCATGGTGGGAGGTAGTCCTTACACTGTCTCAAATATTAACCCTTTCAAACCCTTGTCTACTGCAGCTTGGGCCCACTCCCGTGAAAGATCTTTTATGTTCTCTTTGACCCCTTTACCAGGGAGGCCAACAGTAAAAATGTTTTTAAAAAGTTGTCTTCATCTTCAGAATGCAGGCTGCTTCCCTGGCCTGGACTCTGCTTGTGGGACTATTTATGTTCTTCCCTCCTTGGAATTTCTCCTTCTATGGCTCATTGTACATCCACACATCCCTTTAGTCTTATTTCAATTCTCACTCAGGTCAGGAATTAGGAGCTCCTTGAATTGAAATCTTGAAAACTGCCCCCTTTTCATCACTGTCCTTGCAAGGAGCTGTTGGAGGCTCCACCCCTTCCAAAGCTGATCAGCATATGCAGGGACTCAGCATATCTAGATCCTGGTTTATTTCTGGGCTGTTTTGCTGGACTCCTGATGAGCTAGGTAACTTCAGCTCCAATGGGGGAAACATTGGATTGCTCCTGTTTTCAGGAGCAGTGGTTGCGATTTTTTGCTGGCTGGCTGCACGCTCGACAGGGAGCTCAACGGTGTGCGTGGCTAGCATTTGTTTCAGCTAGCCTGCACGTCATAAAGGCAGCCTCTTAAAGGCAGCTGCGCTCATTATAAGGAAGCTGCTGCTGACTGCAATTGGCTGCAAGAAGAAGTATAGAAAATGGAGCAACAAACAAGAGAGAGGGCAACCACCTTTTTCCAATGTGGCACTGGAGGCATTAGTATACGAGGTGGAAAGGAGGAGAGAAGCAATGTTTCCTCAGGGGGCCAAGGGGTCTTCAAAGCAAATCCTGAGAAAGGATTGTGAGTAGGTGGCCAGGGAAGTCAATTCCTGGTGTCTCGTCCTGATGACCTAGCAGCAGTGCCGCAAGAAGCTCAATGAGCGCACATGATTGTTCAAGGTTAGTGAATGCATCTTCAAAGGACATCTCCTGCCACTGCACCACTAACCTCTCATGCTGTTCAATGCATCACACCCCCATCACTCACCCATTCTCAATCTCCAACAACCATGACTTAGGCCTAACATTCAGAAACTCCACCTCACCCCCACAAACCTTTGAATGTTGCCAGCCTCATACCTACTTCTTGCTGCTTCCACATACTTCCAGCCATTCAGCCACAACAGGCACATCACCCAGACACAATCACTGCCATTCTTCTTTCTCTCTTGCAGGACAAGGTGGCCCATAACAGGAGGGAGCAGAACAGAACCAGTAGGATCAGGCACATCTGCATCACCTGAGCCCTCTGGAGGAGATGGCGCTCCGCACCATGGGGCTGGATGTGACAGAGGCCGTGGCATCTGGTGTCGCCAAGAACATTCAGGATGACGGTATGTTACTGCCTTATTCCCCTTCTCAAATCCTACCTCGCTATCATCCTGCTATCTGGCATGATGTGCTGCAGATGGTCCAACCATGGACCTCTTGCTTTCCAACCAACCCCTCTTCTCTCACCCCAACCCTGCCCTTCTGCATTTATGCTTTCACAATAACCAAGAACTACCGCCTGGCCAGTCACTGCAGCCTTGTGAGGAAGCTGGCTGCTATAGACCTCTGAGGAAGAAGCACCATCATTTGATCTGACACTCGCAGCGACCAGCTCATATACTGGCACAGCACATACTTTAGAGGGTAGTCGAGAGTCAGGATCCGGATGTAGTAAGTCATCGGGTGCAACTGGGCAGCAGCCAGACTGAGGGAAAGGGCAGTTTATGAGCTCCCCAGAGGGCAAGGTTGCAGACAAATCTGATGCTGGGGACTCAGATGAGGACTTCGATGGGGCAATGACAGGAGAACGCTGATGGGCATGCACACAGAAATGCTTGGTGCATTGGCTGGCCTGCCAAACAGCCTGATGTCACTGTCAAGGAGCATGGAGCAGTCCACCACCAACATAACAAAGGACATCTTGCAGAGGTTGGAGCCCATCCTTTCCAGTGTGGAAGTAGTGGCCAGCTCCACGACAGCACTTGCAGACCTAGCCGAGATGCAGCGTCTGATTGCTGACGTCCCAACTTCCAATGCAGTACAGGCAGAAGGCATCTAACACCTCAGTGCTGCAGAGGAAGCTCAGATGGAGGTCATGAGATCGATGCTTGCCACCATGCAAGCTCAGAATAGTGCTATCATGGCTGAGGATCTCAGTGCTCAAAGGGACTTGTAGGCTCTCACAGCAGTCCAGCAATCTGTCCACTAACAGATTACTCTGATTACTGAGGTGCAGCCAGGGATAGTGGCAGTAACTCTGGGGCATCAGGATGACAGTATTCAGGTTTCTATCACTGCCACTCTGTCAGTGCCCTGCTGTTGCCTGTCAGCCAGCCAGCCAGCCCAGACTGTTGCTGTCTATGCAAACTATGTCCAAAGTTGGGCATTCAAGGCCCAGTGCTGTTCAAGGTCATCCTGTGAGGCTATCGCCAGTCTCTCTCTGTGAAATACAGCAGCCTTCTACCAGCCATGCTGCAGTCACTGGGATTGCACTGTGGAGGAGAACTAGGAGAGGAAAAAGCACCCACAATACAGGCATTAAGGGAATGCCCAAGCGCGAAGAGTTTAGATTTGTGTGTATTATTGGATGTGTTGTTGGATAAAATTGTGATGGAATAGTTTTTCCTTGGTAGCTTTTATTCAGGATTTTGGCCAAGAGGATGCCGTGATGGTATGTAGCAAATGGATTGGAAGGCAAGGAATTGTGGAGCAATGGTGATGATGGCATCACGTCTTAGGGGAAACAGAGTCTCAGTAGCTGCTCATGGACAGCCCGTCAGAGTGCAGGGATCCTGGACGCCTCCTCCCTGTTTCCTGCTCCTCTTCATCCCCCCCCCCCTCTTCCCTGGGTGGCCTCCAGAAGCCTGATGGCAAGGGCAATGCCCTCTTGATAGCAAGATTGTGGAGGACGCAGCAGATTACCATGACCTTGGACATCCATTCTGGTGAGTACTGGAGGGCTCCCACAGAGCTGTCCAGGCAGCAGATCTGTTGCTTCAAGATGCTGATGGTCTCCTCTACAATGCTTCTTATGGTTGCATGGCTCTCATTATAGATGCGTTGTCATCACGTAGTCTGGTGGTGAAGAGGAGGTCATGAGCTCCTCATGACGGTCATGAGGGTATACATTGTCTCCAATCAACCAGCCTCTGGTTCGTTGTGGTGGCCCAAAGGAGACATGAATGGCTGACTGCCTTAGGATGAAGATGTCATGGCTGCTGCCAGGATAGTGGGCATTCACCAACATGATATTCTGGGCATGGTCACACACCTACTGCACATTGATGGAGTGGTAGCCCTTGCAGTTCCTGTACCTCTCTCATTTACATGTGGGACTTGTGGAGCCATGTGCTTGCAGACGGTGGCTCCCTGCACCATTGAGAATCCCAATGCTTTGGCAAAGCCATGTGCCCACTCCTTCTGCTTCTCTCCTGATGTCACCTTCCTGATGCATCAGTAGACAACAGACTGGGAAATGTTGGATATTTGCCTGCTCCCACCTGGAAGGATCCACTTGTGTAGAAGTAGAGGGCAATGGTGATCTTGATGATCACTGGTGGCGCTGTCCTCACCCTCAAATTCTACAGTGTGGCTCTAGGTTCTCTTGAAGGAGGTGACACAGTTCACTGACTACTTTCTTGATGAATGGACGGCACAGTGGCGCAGTGGTTAGCACCGGAACCTCACAGCTCCAGCGGACCGGGTTCAATTCTGGGTACTGCCTGTGCAGAGTTTGCAAGTTCTCCCTGTGACCACGTGGGTTTCGCCGGGTGCTCTGGTTTCCTCCCACAGCCAAAGACTTGCAGGTTGATAGGTAAATTGGCCATTATAAATTGCCCCTAGTATAGGTAGGTGGTAGGGGAATATAGGGAAGGTGGAGATGTAGTAGGAATATGGGATTAGTGTAGGATTAGTATAAATGGGTGGTTGATGGTTGGCACAGACTCGGTGGGCCGAAGGGCCTGTTTCAGTGCTGTATCTCTAAACAAATAAATACATTGTAGGTGTTCACACTTTGTTCCAGTTTGAGATGGAGGTAGGAGAAGTGCTCCCCGAAAATCCTTGGTGGGTAGGGTCTTATGTCGAGAGCCCTCCTCCTTCTCCCTCTGCGCAGAGCTTCCCCTTCCTGCTGTTCGTGCTCCATGTCCCTGTCGTATTGCAACGCAAGAGGAACTTCAAGTACAGCTCCCAGAACTCCAGCAGGCTTTATGGCAGAGAACTTCCCTCCAAAATCCAACAAGTCACCAAAACTCCTCGAAGAACATACCACAGTACTCCCACAAACTTTGCAAAAGCAAAAGTACCTCAAAAGCACCTGGATGGCTGGCTCATTAAATAGTGCTAGTTGTGGTGGAGGGGCGGAGGGGTGGAAGGGTGGTGATTGGGGGATGAGGGTCCCTCGTGCAGCTGTTTAGCTGGGAGAGACAAGGACACAGCATTCACTTCTGCTGCAGGCATAGCATGCCTGCATTAGTGTCCTTATCAGTATGGCGTGCCACGCAGGCAGCTCTGGAAGTGGTGCGCCCATCATTTTCGGCAACTCAGCCTTTCATAGTGCTGGCTGCATCAGTGCCATGGAGCCAAATTTTTCAGCCAGTATGTTTTGCCCATGTAATCTTGTCACAATTTATAATTGCACCATTTGGCATCTGGGTGGCTATAAAATTAATTCTGAACTGTTTGCTTATTCTTTGCCACAATGTATTTTTCTGCTTTCATGTCAGTTTACAGTTAAGTAATTCTTTAGACTTTTAAGGTTTTTCTTACCATTTTTATTTCTTCTAAAATTTCCTGTAAGTTTTCAACATTGACTTTGCCTATTTTACTTTTCATGTTCCTGTGGAGCTCCTAATAAAAATGTTTTTTTTGTGGACTGCTTCTAAGCCCTGTTCAAATGATCTGTAAAAAAAAATGTCAAATCCCCTCCTTTCCCAATTAGACCAGCCTTTCTATCCCATGAAAGCTCCTTCTTTGTTATTGCTATGCTGCCAAAACGTCCATGAGCTCCAGTAACTCGCTGCACCTGGAGCTCTGTAAGACTATTTTTCAATCTGTCGATTCAGCCTTGTACAGCTCCAAAAGATAATCTTATTTTCTTACTGCTCAGCTTCTGGAACACCATTTGATTGTTTCTAAATTTCCCCCTTAGGCCACCTTTCCAATACCACTCAAACCCCCAATGTTAATTTTGTATGGCTGCCAAAACAATTGCCCCCACTAGTGTTAACCTCCCACCCCACCAAACTCGAGAAAAAGCTGGAAATTCCCAGTTGGACAGACAGTACCTGTGGAGAAACAGAGAGTTCGTTGATGTTTCAGGTCCAAGACCCTTCTTCAGGCCATTTTTCTATTTTTGTTTTCAGATTCCCAGTATTTGCAGTATTTTGCTTTTTACCCAGCCATTTTTGATTGTTGACAATGTATGCATCACTGAAATCCCCTTTCTATCACCTACTTCCAGATTAACTGCACCGCAGTGTTACTTTGGCTCCACTGATATGTGGAATGTGGGGTGTACGAATGTGGCACAAAACACTTAGCAAAACAACTTATCATTGCTGATCTTTTAAAAGATCAAACATGTCTTCATGCACCTTCATTCTCACACATTTGCTCCAGTCCTGTTTGACTTTCTCCTTCTTCCACTTTATGACCCCTGTCACATCTAGATCCCAATCCCTCCACTCCCTCTCCTCACCACTACTCCTGTTCCCTCTCACTCTTCACCTCAATCTTCCCGTAGCCCTGGCCCATTATTCCTTGCCTTCTGATTTCACTTCTCCTAAAGACTGCACTTGGTCTTAAATCCCTATGTGCAGTGCCAAAGGAGATTAACCAATGTTTTATCAAACATCATGTGTACTTTTGTGTATCCTGGCCAGACACTTCACTTCCTATTGTCACACTTTTTGCTTACACTTTTTATTACAATATCTAGCATTGCGAGTGCTTATGTGATCAGTTATAATGAGAATATCCTATGTAAACATGTCCTGGCAATACAATGCTTACATGCTGTGACCACAAGTGGTGTTGTAGCTTCACTGGGTGGAATTTTATGGGCCCTGCAAGAGCAGATTTGGTGGCATGCGGGGTGATTTAATCAGGCGAAGTTTTTTCGGATTTCCGATGGCGGGATTTTTAAAATCAAAATTAAGTTGGCGGCGTGGTTGTGGCAGTCCAGGGTTCCCCCAGCACGGTGGAGGATTGCAGCTTTGTACTCATTTCCATACCATGAATACTCATTACCCTACACTTAGTTCCAATTAAGACCTACCTGCTAGATTATGTGAACGGCGAGTGGTATTCCCGTGCCACCTGGTTCATGTTCATTTGAACGTGGCATACACCAGTCGACTTTGTGCAGTTGGTTTGAGATCTATGTTTTTCTTTCTTGAACTCACTGGCAAAAGTAACGCCAACATTGGAATGGATTACCAGTAAGGACAATCCTTCTCAGGGGATGGCAGGGAAAGCATGGGGGGTATACATGGAGGAACAGGGGAGGAGACTTGGAGAGGACAGGGTGGGGTTACTGGGTGCATGAAGGAGCAGGGTAAGGTACTCGGGGAGGACAAAGGGTGGGATGATCGGGTGCATGGAGGATCAGGGGAGGGAGGAGGGGAGCGCCCAGGGTGTGTTTTGGCTGTTATTGCTGCTGAAGCTGGATGTGGGCTACAGAGGGGGTGGTGAGTTGATTTGAGTATTACAGTCAACAGATAATCATAAAGGATCTAAAAGGAGGGATGAGTGCTGTCAACATCAGGGACCTGTGGTTATCAGGGTACTGGATGGTAGAGGGAATGGTCACAATCAATGGGGGCAAATGGATTCAGTCGGGGGAAGGTCGAGACTTAGGATTGGCTACTTTATGGCATCATAGGGAGGGGAACTGGACTCGGCAATAATATCCAGGTGAATTTAGGAGCATCAAGAATCAGAGTGGGCATTTCTATGGTAACGGGAGTAAGAACTGGGAGAGGGATGGCATGAATAAATTGATTGTGACACTGTGCACTGTAATGGGGGAGGTTCAATGGTAATGGAGGGAAGGGTTAAGGTTATATTGGGTGGGTGAAGGGTGATGGATTCATGCTGGAAGGTGACAGGAGGAGGTTGGAAGGTGGGGAGACTTGCCTTAAATTGTACATGCACCATTTTCTCGAACGATAATGAAAACGACCTGGCCAATGAAGGATTACAGGGCGAGTGGCGACATGGGTGTCATACCCCCAATTTGTCCAATACTATGGGAAGAAGAGCAGAGGGAGAAACTAAAGATGGATCTTTTCCCTCAATGCATGATGCCTGAATGGCAGCAACAGGCAGAACAACAAGGTGAGGATGCTGCGACTGACAACATCCAGGAACATCCTTATCGAAGATGGGCACTGGGACATCATCGCATCCTCAGGACAACCGATAAATCACCTTCAAATGTAAGAGAGGCAATGCCAGAGACATCTAAGATTGTCACATGAAAGGTCACAGAAATTTGTACGATCCTGCAGCATGACCTGCAACTGCTTGGGCTTGGTGGGAAACCCATGCCACTTGCCCTCAAGGTGACTGCTGCACTCAATTTTTTGGCAACCAGCGTCTTCCAGGGATCATGTGATATATGCAGCATATCACAGTCTGTGATCCATAGGTGTATCAAAGAGGTGACCAATGCCCTATTTCATTGTGCCAATAAGTTCAGCTACTTACCTGGAGACGAGGACAGCCAGGTCACAAGGTCTGTGGACGTCGCCGCCATTGCTGGGTTCCCTAGAGGGCAAGGGATAATCAACTGCACTCATGTGGTCCTTAGAACTCCCTGGGAGCAGCCTGCTACATTTATGATCTGCAAAGGCTTCTAATCTTTGAATGTACAACTAGTTTGCGACCATAGGGAAAAAATAATGCAGTTTTGTGAAACTTTCCAAGGGAGCTGTCACGACTCATACATTTTGAGGAAATCACAGCTGCTAGAAGTTTTTGAAGAACAAGCCGAAGAGGACGGCTGAATCCTGGGTGACAAGGTTACCCCCTTTGGACATGGTTGATGACACCAGTGCGGCTGAAGGGAGGTACAATGTTGCTCACGCATCCACCAGATTCATCATCGAATACACCATTGGCATGTTGAAAATGCGCTTCCACTGCCTTGACCAGTCTGGAGGGGCTATTCTTGCCATGCCAGAGAGGGTCTCATAAATCATCGTCTGCTGTGCATTGCACAACCTGGCAATTAGACACAGCCATTTTCTGCAGGCGGAGGAACAAAAGGAAAGCCAGTCCTCTGCAGATAAGGATGATTATGAAGAGGGCGAGGAGGAGGACAACAATGCAAATGATGCCATTATAGATATAAGGGCCATGGAGAGACATGCAAGGGACATTAGGGAAAACCTAATTTTTGCACATTTCAGCCAACAATAAGCCAATTCGAAAAGTAACGTAGGAGGAGAAAACATATTCTCCAAATATGTTCACATATGCCTGAGGGCTTAATCATTGCTGCACTCAAAATGAAGGGCTCTTCTGACAGCAGCATATGAACCTGCAGTGGAGATGTGGCAAATGGCCTGTATGCTATCCACTTCATTAAAAGCGACCTGCATCTTCATTGAAAATATTGGAATGCATTTAGGCATAAACCTGCACATATTGGAAGCTACAATGTTGCAGCACTTTGATCTGAGCAGCAGATCTAACGTTCTCTGGATTACGATGCAACAGAGAACACAACAATGCTAGGAAAGTAAGGGTGTGACCAAAGATCCATGAATGGAAGGCATGTTGGTAGTTTGAAAATTGAAAAATATGCAGACGAGATACAGACATCATTGAGGACTGAAGGCTAACATCAAACTGAAAAATGGACACTGGACACTTTCTGGAAGACATTGCAAGCAACAATGCATTCCTGCTGTACATCTCCAACAAACATTTTCCATTTCAAATGAAACCAAGCAGATGATTTATAAGAGTGCACCAAATATTAAACTAAATAAAGATGTATTGAAATGGAACAAAATATGCTCAATATTTACAGCACCCGTGCCACCTTTGTGATCAAAACATTTGCATCTTACGTTTCCTATCACTATGTCTAGGTGCAACGCTGACATTAGAACCTGAGGTGGAGGCAGTCTGCTCAGTGCGCTGCCCTGTTGCTGTGGATGACCGTAGCAGGCATCCTCTGGAGGCATGGGGCCTTAGTGGCTCCATCCTGCTGGGGGCCTGCAGCAAGGATGATTAAGTATCCCCCATGTGTTCGCCTGCTGGAGGTAAGGAGTCAATGTCTTGGGGGAGGACGAGACGGCGCTTACCCAGGGGGTGTCCTGAGAGGAAGGTCCCAGGGCAGATGGCACATGCTGCTCCTCCATCTGTGGGCACGATGGCATCTGATGTCTCCATGAAGGGAAGGGTCACCTGTTGGGAGGGCCAGGTTCCTCGGCCCCCTCTTGCTTAGACTCTGCTGCATGGGGCCGACAGCAACAGCGATGGAATGCAGATCCGATCGCATATCGCTCAAGTGCTCAACCAGACTCGCCACAGAGCTCACCAAGTTCTTGACTGATGAAACCATACGCTTATATGCCTGGGTCATGGCTTGCATGGACTCCTCCATGGCACGTACAAAGGCACGCATGACCTCAGTCAGCTCCGACATATTTTCAACAGGGCTTTTCTGCACATCCAGCAGACTTCTCATAGCAACAAACAAAGGATCATCATGAGTGTGGGGCTGAGCAGGGGCCTGGTCCCCAGCAGTCCTCCGATTGTCTGGGGACCCGGCTGGCACATACTCTCTCAGCTGTTGGGACGTGTCTGTGTTGTGACCACCAGCTTGTGACCAGGATTCTAATCTTAAACCCCCCGCGGACCATGTGGATGTATCTGCCCTGGCGGAGGTGGAAGAAGAGGCAGGTGACAGTGCACCCTCTGGGGCACTGGCTTCATCTTCCTCCCCAGAGGAGGATTCGTGGGCCTTGCAGCATTCCAGGACTCGAGTGGTGCTTTAAGAGGCTCTTTAAGCACATGAGTTCATACACTTTCCTTTGGTGTGCACATATGGCTACAAGAGTGAAGATGACATTTCATCCTTACAACTCGAGGATCCTGCCTCGCCATCTGCGATCGCCCTGCCTCCCTCCACTCTCGCAATTTCTGGCGCCTCCTCCTCAGCCGGGGTTAGCACCTGATGTCAGGGTCACCTCCTCCCATTTTAGCATGCTCGCGCTGGTTGTGGGTGCATTTATCCCGTAGGAGACAGTGCAGATTTAATGACATGTCAAAAGATGCATCATAACCATTGCATACATGCATCAACATCACTCAATCCGCAGTGGATTTGCACAACACATCTAAGCACATAAATAATGCCAATCATCATCTTGACACACAATCATTTAGTGTTGGCACATAGGCTGCTCACGCATTCCACTGCATGCCATGTCTACCCTCTGTTCTAAAGGCAAGGAGCCAGGGAGAAAACCAATGCAGCAGCTTCGCCAAGACAATTTACCCTCATCGATCTGAACAAGTCATTAATCCGTTTGCGACACTGAAACCAGGTTCTGTGCGTCACCCCATGGTTTGAGACCTCCTTTACTACCTCCATCCAGCCCATTTTGGTCAGGTGGGAGGGTCTTCAGACTCCATCTACAGGGAAGAAGACCTCCTGCCTTCCCCGGACAGCCTGGAGGAGAACCTGCAGGGAGGCATCACTGAACCATGGGGCGGGACGCTGCCTGCTGGCTGACATCTGCTTTGCTTTTGCTGCAGGGGGAAAAAATATGAAGTTGGTGCTGGGTTTCACAAATTAAGGGAGGCAAAAGCATTTTGAATTAAGTAAAAGCTTTAATTTAGGTAACTCTGAAGAGACTTACATACCACTAAGGCTGCAAACACAGAATTCTTTATATCTGTGACAATCATGGTGCTTAACCTAGCGAAAGCAGGTTACACCAATGAAAGGCGTCCCTGCAGCATGATCCCACGTCTCTCCCATGCCCGTTGCCGCAATGTTTATTTAAATATAGAATCGTGTGAGATACGGGAAAAATGGTGGAAGCCGAAGATACGCCAACTCATCGGGAATGCTGTGGGACTCATAAAATCCTAGCCACTATATCATGAGCCCGGCATCCTCTGACACACAGTGAGCAATGCCACAAAAGATCTACCAGTTAAAAGTTTTAATTGCAGCAACTGAAAATATCTCAGACAAAATTCTTAGCATAAAAATAGAATAGATCAGGCAGATTAACCTGCAGCAAAAATCTACATTTAAATTCAATTTCAATGCACACTAATAAAAGTTTATTTTAAATGCTGATTCCTTGTCAGTACTGAATGGCTTTCCCTGCAATATGGTTGTTGTCTTTCTGTTGTGTATTCACTCAGTCTAATATGAGGTCTTATTGTAAGCAGCCATTGTTGAATTTTATTTACACCTCCCCAACAGAGAGGGCAGCAGTGAGGCAGCATACAAAATGCTCAGCCAGTTCAATACATAGATCACACTCCCTCTTCACTTCAATAAAAACAACTTATGCATTAAAATGTAAAATGGTACATGCACATCATTTCCCAGAATGAAATAAAATATACCTGAAATTTAACAGGTTGGGTTACATATTTGTTGTTAATGTAATCACAACAAAAACATATAACCAATATTTCCAGAGTCATTTACGTTAAAAAAATGTTTTTCCTTAACACAGTATGTCTTTAACAAAATGTCATAATTTGACAAGAAGTAATGAAAAGAACAAATTATTTCTTCTTCCATCCTACATACTTTTAATTCACCTTCTTACATTAATTATCTTCTTACATTTCCATGAGCTTGACTCTGCTCTCTGAACATCTCAGCCCTGAACTTTGACTTTGACTTTGGCTACCAACTCCACTTAATGGCTGAAACAGTGAAATTGATTGATTAGTCTTAATCAAAAGACCCTGACTCACTTTGCTCTACCGGCAGATTCTGTGATACCAGTAAACTTTCAGTTTCTTCATGACTTGCACTTTCTGACTTTCATTTGGGATTGTATGAATTTGGACTCTAGGAGGTTTCTCATGCTCTTCCTTTGTCAGATTTCCTCTTTCAAGCCAAATATCTACATGACACTGACGGAGTCTCTCTCCAATCTTCAATAGATATGTGAATACACTTAATCTCTTTACAACAACTCCCAACACATACTTTATTTATTTATTTAGAGATACAGCACTGAAACAGGCCCTTTGGCCCACCAAGTCTGTGCCGACGAACAATCACCCATTTATACTAATCCTACATTAATCCCATATTCCCTACCACATCCCCACCATTCTCCTACCACCTACCTACACTAGGAGCAATTTACAATGGACAATTTACCTATCAACCTGCAAGTCTTTGGCTGTGGGAGGAAACCACAGCACCCGACGGAAATCCACGTGGTCACAGGGAGAACCTGCAAACTCCGCACAGGCAGTACCCAGAACTGAACCGGGGCCACTGGAGCTGTGAGGCTGCAGTGCTAACCACTGCGCCACCGTGCTGCCCACGCCTACTTCTCTTTATTACCTTGGTGGTTTTTCACCATGAAATTCTGACCAGCACTGAACTCTTTAAGTTTCATGCCTTGAGTATCATGACTCATCTTCACTGTCTGGCTTTCCTCTTACTTTGCTGTGGACATCAAGCTCAAGCAAACTAATCCTTGTCCTAGGAGCATGTTTAAACACTAACTTGTAAGGTGAGCAACCTGTTGTAGACTGTGGGGTTATTCTGTAAGAGAACAGAAAATTGCCCAGCCTGTGTTGAAGAGAAACATGGAAATTACTGCCTAGCTTGTCACCTAGCAAATACTTCTGCAAAGATATTTTTCCAATTTGTACACTTCTTCCTGCAGCACCATTCGATGCTGGGTGATATGGTGGTATTAGAGTGTGTTTTACTTAATTCTTACTCAGAAATATTTCAAATTCTTCTGACATAAACTGTGGAC
This sequence comes from Heterodontus francisci, assembly GCF_036365525.1. Lineage (NCBI taxonomy): Eukaryota > Metazoa > Chordata > Chondrichthyes > Heterodontiformes > Heterodontidae > Heterodontus > Heterodontus francisci. The sequence goes on from NC_090377.1 coordinate 81,538,124, forward strand.
TAATATCTAACACCAACACTTCTGGCAACCCATAAGTTGCAAAACAACTTCTCAAAACCTCAATAGTTTTGACATTTGTGGTATTGGGCATAGACTCAACATTTATCCACTTGCTATAGCTATCAACCAAAACAAAATACTCTTTCCTTTCCACTTTAAAGAAATGGACATGTACTCATTCCCACCATTTTCTTTTGTTTGACCATGGAATGAAAGGAACCTTGGTTGCATCATTTCTCATTCTGCGACACACTACACAACTGTTCACCAATTCTTCAATATCCCTGTCTAATTTGGGATACCAAAAATAGCTTCCTGCTACGGCTTTCATATGGACTGTCCCTGTGTGCTCTTGATGAAGAATAATGACTCTAAAACACCATAGGAAATAGCCTTGATCTACACTCAGTCATTTCTATGTATGAAATACTGCTGAAATTTCTCATCATCACACTCTTTCGGCCAGCCATTCATGACATAATTGAACAATTTACTGAGCGCCACATCCATGCGAGTTTCTTCAGAAATTTCTCTGGCAGCACTGGCATTTCATTTGTGCATGTAAAATAATTCACAGGTAACTCATTGGCTAAAATTGAATCTGTATTCTTGTAAAGTGGGGCGGAGGCGGGAACGGGTCGGGAAGGCCTCCTGGAGCCTCCCGCTTAAGTAAAGCACTGACCCTTGCGGTACACCACTGGTCACAGGCTTCCAATCGCAGAGACAACCCTCTACCATCACCCTCTGCCTCCTGCCACTAAGCTAATTTTGGATCCAATTTGCCAAATTACCCTGGATCCCATGGGCTCTTACTTTCTTAACCAATCTCCCATGCGGGACCGTATCAAAAGCCTTACTGAAGTCCATGTAGACTACAACAACCGCTTTACCCTCATCTACACAGCTAGTCACCTCCTTGAAAAATTCAATCGAGTTTGTTCGACACGATCTCCCCAAAGCCATGCTGACTATCCTTGATTAATCCCTGCCTCTCCAAGTGGAGATTAATCTCGTCCCTCAGAATTTTTTCCAATAGTTTCCCTACCACTGATGTTAGACTTACCGGCCTGTAATAACCTGGTTTGTCCTTGCTACCCTTCTTGAATAATGGTACCACATTCGCTGACCTCCAATCCTCTGGTACCTCTCCTGTGGCCAGAGAGGATTTGAAAATTTGTGTCAGTGCCCCTGCTATCTCCTCACTTGCCTCACATAACAGCCTGGGAAACATCTCATCTGGGCCTGGGGATTTATCCACTTTTAAGCCCGTTAAAACAGCTAATAATTCCTCCATTTCAATATGAATATGTTCAAGTATATCACAATCCCCCTTCCTGATCTCTACACCTACATCGTCCTTCTCCATAGTGAACACAGATGAAAAGTAATTATTTAAAACCTCACCTATATCCTCCGGCTACACACACAGATTGCCACTTTGGTCCCTAACGGGCCCTACTCTTTCCCTGCTTATCCTCTTGCCCTTAATATACGTATAAAATGCCTTAGGATTTTCCTTTATCTTGCCCGCCTGTGTTTTTTCATGTCCCTTCTTCACTCTCCTCATTACTTCTTTAAGTACTCCCATACACTTTCTATACTCCTCTAGTGCCTCCGCTGTTTACAGTGTTCCGAATCTACCATAAGTCTCCTTTTTCTTCCTGATCCAATCCTCTATATCCCTTGACATCCAGGGTTCCCTGGACTTGTTGGTCCTCCCCTTCACCTTAACGGGTACATGTTGGCTCTGAACTCTCACTATTTCCTCTTTGAATGACTCCCACTGGTCTCATGTAGACTTTCCTACAAGTAGCTGCTCCCGGTCCACTTTGGCCAGGTCCTGTTATATCATACTGAAATTGGCCTTCCCCCAATTCAGTACCTTTATTTCCGGTCCGTCTTTGTCCTTTTCCATACTACCTTAAATCTTACAGAGTTATGGTCACTATCCCCGAAACGCTCCCCCACTGACACTTCTACCACTTGTCCAGCTTCATTCCCTCGGATTCGGTCCAGTACTGCCCCTTCTCTTGTAGGACTTTCTACGTATTGGCTCAAAAAGCTCTCCTGTATTCATTTTAAGAATCCTGCCCCCCTTAGGCCTTTTGCAGTAAGACTATCCCATTTGATGTTAGGGAAGTTGAAATTCCCTACTATCATTACCCTATTATTTTTACACCTCTCTGAGATTTACCTACATATCTGCTCCTCTATCTCTCCCTGACTGTTTGGAGGCCTGTAGTACACTCCCAGCCAAGTGATTGCCCCCTTTTTGTTTTTAAGTTCCACCCATATGGCCTCATTTAAGGAACCTTCTAAGATATCATCCCTCCTTACTGCAGTAATTGACACCTTGATCAACAGTGCACTACCACCTCCTCTTTTATCCCCTCCCCTGTCACACCTGAAGATTCTGTACCCTGGAATATTGAGCTGCCAGCCCTGTCCCTCCCTCAACCATGTCTCTGTGATAGTAATTAAATCATAATCCCATGTACTAATCATTGCCCTCAATTCATCTGCCTTACTCGTAAGACTCCTTGCATTAAAATAGATGCAATCCAACCTTGCATTTTTCACTTGTGCCTTAACAGGTCTATATTTGCTCTGCCTTCCAGACTGACTCTATTTCTCTTCTATATTTGACTCTGCATCACCTCTTACTGTATCACTGTACCTCAACTCTGTATCCCATCCCCCTGCCAAATTAGATTAAACCCCCCCACCCACCCCCCCCAACAGCACTAGCAAACCTCCCAGCAAGGATGTTGGTCCCGTTCTGGTTCAGGTGCAACCCGTCCAACTTGTACAGGTCCCTCCTTTGCCAGAAACAGTCCCAGTGATCCAGGAAACTAAAGCCCTCCCTCCTGCACCATCTCCTCAGCCACGTATTCATCTGCGCTATCCTCCTCTTCCTATACTCACTAGCACTTGGCACTGGGAGCAATCCAGAGATTACAACCTTTGAGGTCCTGCTTTATAATCTGCTACCGAGCTCCCTAAATTCTGGTTGCCGGACCTCATCCCTCTTTCTACCTATGTTGTTGGTACCAATGTGTACCATGACCTCTGACTGTTCACCCTCCCCCTTCAGAATGTCCTGCAGCTGCTCCATGATATCCTTGACCTGAGTACCAGGGAGTCAATATAGAATCCCCTATCACTATAGCCCTTCCACTCCTTTTCCTCCCCTCCTGTGCAGCTGAGCCACCCATGGTGCCACAGACTTGGCTCTTGCTGCATTCCCCTGAGAAGCTATCTCCCCCAACAGTATCCAAAGTGGAAATCTGTTAGAAAGGGAGATGGACCCAGGGGACTTCTGCACTACCTGCCTAGTTCTTCTACTCTGCCTGGCGGTCACCCATTCCCTTTCTGCCTGAGCAATCTTTACCTGTGGTGTGATCACATCCCTGTACATGCTATCCATGATGATCTCAGCCTCGTGGATGCTCCACAGTGTCTCCAGCCGCTGCTCCAGATCCAAAACGCGGACTTTGAGTAGCTGCAGCTGGAGACACTTCCTGCACACATGTTTGCCCTGGATGCTGGAAGTGTCCCTGACTTCCCACATTGCAGAGGAGGAGCAGTCCACATTGCCGAGCTGCCCTGCCATGACTTACCCTTAATTTATCCCCTCAAATTACCCAACAATTAGATGATATACACTAGGGACCTTGATTCCCGAAAAAAAACCCTACCCACCATATTAAAAATTACTGTCGACCTTTTCCTTTACTTTAGTTACTTACCCAGCTATTTAGAGTTATTCCCTAACAGCAGTTACTCACCAACCAATCACCTTGCAGCTTCCCTTTGATGTAACTGTTGGCTTTTTTTTTCAAAACTCCGGCGCGCTTTAAGAGGTCCGACTGCTCTCCGCTCCTGAAGGTAAGGCACAAGTCAATGTTAAATTGTTGTTTTGTTGGAAATATAATTACATTTCATTAAAATTACTTCAGATGGCAATGTAATATCCCGAGAGCAGTCACTACTACAACACACTTCACAGAAACAATTAATTTGTCAGACGGTTAAACAGAATAATCATAACATTGGTCTTGATTTTGTGGTCAGTGGCAAAGGAATGGCAGTAGCTATTCATTACTCTTACACCTGTCCCAAGATTTTATATGGTGCTTTGCACCGGAATTTGCTGTTATTAGATATCCAAAACAAAAGATGGCATTCCATGCAATTTCTCTCCCTGCCTGGTGGACTTGGTATTTTGGGATCCTCCCACTGGTTAGAAAGAGAAATTCCCTCCTCACCTTGACATCTTCCATTCGGACTGCCAGAGAGACCTCAGAGAGCCTTAGGGCTTTCCTGTGACTCATCTCTGAACAATTACCTTTTCCAACACTGAAGCTGTGAAATCTTGCAACCTTAGCTTGGAAGGCTTTAAATAGGTCCCTGGCTGACCTTCCAGAAATTGCATTCTGGAACTGGGTGAGTTTCCTGACAGGCTAGTGAAACCTACCAGTGAGATTCTAATGAGATCTGGGAGTTAAAATACTCCAGGCTTACTTTCTGGGACAGTTTTGAACTCATCTTCAGAATAATCAGGCAGAAGTTAAAATCGGGTCCAAATATTTTCTTCAAATGTTACTGAAGGATTTTCATGCTAATTCGTCTTGAAACAGTTTCAATAGAAGATGAAACTTAGATGCATCAATAATAGAACAGATGCCTTCCATGCGAGGTGAGCAGGAAGGTCGACATCCATGGTGACAATGTAAGAATCTTAAGAAGAAACTGTGTTGCTTGTGCTGGCAGAGCATGGTGGTGAGGTTGAGCTGAGACAGTCTGACCACCATCTTCTGGATCACCTGTGTCCATGACTGGAGGTTGGGAGCCAACAGCAATAATATTAGTTGTGGTTTGGGCTTGTAATGCAGTTGAATTTATTCCTTTCCATGTTTAGTGGTAAGCATACTAGTTAATCAGTTTTAACACATTCATGTTTTTCTTGTTTTGTGATCAGCTTAATGATTGATACAGGAAGCAGTTTTAAAGAGTGTTGCTCAGGAAGATGCAGACAGGGTGAGTAAACAACACAGAGTTAAAACTATGAGAGTATAAATTTGTCTTTGATAGTAGCACAGAATGAATAATGGTGAATTGGCAGCCCATTTTACACTTCACCCAATATTTGTTTACTTTGACTTTAATGCATGGCGTCTGCTGTGGTCAGATGCTAACAAATTTTGTAAACAGGAATTAGGTTCTCTATTTCTAGAGTGGGCCCTGGATGGCCTTTACCAATATGGTGGATGGTGCATTTCCAGTGAAGAATGTAAGCATGGATGCTGTGCACAATATTGATGTTTAGGTGCCTGTTTTACACCTGAAACATGGACTCACCCCCAGTGCCATGCGCCAGAGAGTGTAGCAATAGGAAGATAGGGAGGATCAATGCGTGACTTGAGGCATGGTGCAGGAGGGAGGGCTTCAGATTCATGCGACATTGGGACCGGTTCTGAGGCAGGAGGCACCTATTTAAAACGGACCTCAACGGGACTGGGACAAATGTCCTCGCAGGGACGTTCACATTGCGCTTGTTGCAGCTGAACAAAATAAGTGACAGCCATTCGCTGATTCATCCCTAAGGGCAATGCCTTGACCAATCAGAGTCAAGCTGCTTGGTTTAAATTTTGAACACAGCTTGGCAGTTCACTGTCAGTCACCGTAAACTTGTGCATTCGCCATAGCAACGCTTCTACCAATCAGAGTTCACTTGCCAACCAATCAGCACTCTCTTCTCATGCAGTATAAGTTGTTGTTTTCCCTTACATTGGTTATTCTTGCGATTGTCCTGATGAGTGCAAGACGAAAAGCTTCGGCAATACTCATGTTAAAAAATCTTGATTAAGTCATGTATACAGTAAACATCTGACATGCCCTTTGCACTGTGCCTGTGACCCTTTTCATTGAGATTGAAAGAATATAACTATACAAAGAAACCAAATCACAGTGTAATGAATTCAAATATTTATAGTTATACTTATTTTAACTGTGTGCTTAATCTTTTCAAATGTGTTTATTAGATGTAACTTAATTATTCAACATTAATTTGTAAACAGGGACTATAATTTCGATGATGATATTGACCTCAGCACTAACCCCAGCTAACAAATAAAATTAAGAGGACAGGACAATACTGATAATCGATGACCACTTATGCAAATAAATTATTTTTAATTGATAAGGCTCACGACTGATTGCACTGGTATTGATGAATTACAGCTAATGAAATTAACAAGAAAAATGAACCTTTCATACCATAGTTTCTTTGAATCATATGCATAACTACTGCTATGAAGTGTAATCATTTTTTTTGTCTTTTTAAAGTATCATGAAGAAATTTCAGTTTATTAGGAATAGTTCTTCTTTTCTACAGGAATCGAGTCATTTGGCATCCTAAGCTGTGGACTTCTGCTGTCTGATGTTCCATGACCCTGAATTCAACCTCCTCTTGTTTAACATTAAACTATTTACATAGAAACCCCATAAGGATGCAAATATTAATAGCTCAAAGCAGCCTTTTACGACTTATAAAGAAAACTGCTGGGAATATTTAAATAAAAGCAAAATACTGCGGATGCTGGAAATCTGAAATAAAAACAAGAAATGCTGGAACCACTCAGCAGGTCTGGCAGCATCTGTGGAAAGAGAAGCAGAGTTAACGTTTCAGATCAGTGACCCTTTATTTAATTTGTCTTGTTCTTCCAAAACCTATTCAAATTCTCTTGGTATCACAGCAACAATTGGTAATGCTTCCACAGCCTCAGAGAAAAGACTATATGACAAGCATTTAATACCATTCTACCTTAGATTTTTTGTTTCAAAACTAGACTAAACTAAGGGTTGTCATTATGTTTGGCATGTTTCTCCTAAAAAGATCAATAAACAATTTAACAGTTGGAGCTTTGTTTTTTTTTTAACATTACACGGTACACTGCCCTACATTGCCAGTAAGGAAAAATAGTGGGCCAGTGATGGTGAGACTAAAGGCAGCTTCAGGCGAGGAAAAATGAGCAGTTAAATGCCAATATCCAAAAGGTGCTGTCCGAGTTGTGCCACTCCACCATCAACTTCACAATAACAGCATTTTGCTCTCTGTAGCACCATTAACAGGCATTGAATGATATGAAGTATTGTGCAGTAGTTATGAACTAAACCTGCCACAAATATATAGGATTAGTAATTACATATGTAAATCCCTTTTTAATGATGTGATAAGTGTTAATTACTGTCAATCAATATCTCCAGCACAGAAAATTAACAATTTTTAGTATGGATTCTCTCTCATTCATTCAGATTATGAATTGTTTTAGGAGATTTAAAAAACGTCACCATTTAAATTTAAAATGTTTTTCTTATTTTTTCTTTATCTCTCTTAATCCAATTTTTCTTTCCCTCTGTTTATTTCTCTTTCTGTACCTGATTTGACATTGATTTCACCCACTCTAATTCAGTCCTTCTGCTGTTTATTTCCCAATACTTAAATCTCATTGGTTGAGAAGATACCCTGTTGGATGCTTTGTTCACTCAGGTCCAAATGCCCTGTTTCCCTTGTTGCACCATTATCAGCTCAAAGTTTCAGCAGCTGAGTGAGCAAAACATTTTGGAGCTGAAGGGTGAAGGGGCAGTCTAACTAATGGCAGATGGCGTTAGATGCCCTGCTGCAGCAAAATGTGGCCCAAAGTCTTCCTAAACACCATTATAGTCATCTTTTTCCAAGTAAAGGAATAAGGACTGATGTTCTTAACCATTGTTTTCATTTTATGTGTCTCCTTAAAACATATCCCCAATACTCAGTGAGTTTATCCAATTTTGAATTTATACAACTGCCTACATTTCTAAATCAGTCTTCACATTTAGAAAGATATCTCAGATAGTTGAACATTTGGTAAACAAAACAGCAGATACTAAGCAGAGAGGGAAAAGGGGACATTAGAGAGGGCTAGAATGGGGGAAAGGTGGTCGTGGGCAGAAGGAGAAAAAAAAGGCATGGTTGAAGATAAGAGTTTTGACAAGGATTTTCAATGCAGAATGGAATTCACTAAGGAAGTGAACTAAGCAGAGGGTTCCAGGGGAAAGTGAATGAGTTTCTCCTAATAATGCTTTTGAATGAATGGGAGAAAAGTGGAAGCCCAGTGTTAGAGGAACAAAGGATGCATGCAGAAACACAAAGCTGGATAAGATCACTGAGGTAGGGAGGGACAAGGGATTTAAAAGCATTGATAAGAATTTTGGAGTAAACTTTCAGGGGCATATGGACCCAATGGAGATTGAAGAGCTTGGTGGTGATGGGAGTATGGACTTAATGATGGTGAAGATGCAGGCTTCAGAATTTGAATTAAGTGCAGTTTGTGGACGGTTGAGGCGAAGGTGCCAGCGAGGAATGCTTTAGAGAAACTAAGTCACAAAATGATGAAGTTATGGAGCAAGGTTTTAGTGGCAGTGGAGGGGCGGGATATGGTTTACTGTTCGAGAAGGTGAAGAAAGTAGTCTTCATCAAAAGGTAGAGGTGAGGAGGAGCTGAACTTGGTGTCATGCAGTACACAAAGATTCCACACTACTTAGCTCCGTCTAAAGTGGTAGCTGTATAATTTATAAATATTGTGAAGAGAGTCGCAGGACTGGTCCCTGGACAATGCTGTTGGATAGAGCTGTACAATTATCCCATTAATAACTACCCTCTGTTTTCTGTTAGCTAGCTAATTTATTATTCAATTTACAGCAACCTTCTTTTTTCCATTGAGTGGGTCTGATTGCCCAATTGACTGTTATATTATGTCCACTCAGGATATCAAGATAACAGGCCTGGGTTCCTAAGATCTTGCTTTTAAATTTTTATGATGGGAACAACAATAACTATCATGGATTCTTTTGCTACATTCCGTGACAGGCAAGCCCCCACCCGCCAAGAATGAGGAAAAGTAATTTCGCCACATGAACAATGATTTTAAACAGTTGTTGGTGAAGAAAGAACTTGCTTTAAAAATACAATTGGAAACTTTGGCTGGAAAGAGACATGAGTATATCAACATACAGTACTTCAAAGGACAAAGGACTATTCCCTGCTCAATTTAATCCACAATGGATTTTTGATTACCAGGTGTTGAAGGTGGAAAGGCTAGCATTCCAGGTGAACTGCTAAGATGTCCGAAGACACAAACAGGTTGGAACAGTTTGGTCACATGACTGGCTGACTGTTGGAGTTTTTTGAATTTGAACTTCCAACAGGGATTTTGAACTCAGAAAGCTGTTTTCTCCTGGACGGAAAACACCTCTCTCCTGTTTGCTCTCATCTCGCTCTCACCAACTTCGGAAGCCATTGAAGACCATGAACTCCAAGTGAGAAATGTCTCCTACAGTGAACAAGTTTTCAGAAGAACACTGGGCCCCAACGAAAAGCAAGACTACTTACAAAAGGACTACAGTGAGCTTGAAGCACAGAAAATAAGAAACTCCTCTGATATTGCCTCAAACCTCTCCACTTTATTTTTATTCTGCTCTTTTCTGTCCCTATCTGCATGTTTTTATCACGTGTGCATTCTACCGTGGGCATATCGTATATCCATAAGCGTTAACCATATTAGAGTTTAAGTTTAAGGTTTAAACCTTCTTCTTTAAACCTAAGAAAGCCAGTTAATGCTCATTTCTTTGCCTTATAATTGGAAAGTGGTGAACAAGGATTCACCAAAGGGGGAGCTCAAAACACAGTGTGTTTAAAAATTAAACCCTGTTACAATAAGACCAGGTTAAGACAGTAAAAGACCCCTAGACATCTTTCTCACCTGGTCGTAACACCGGTCTCTAATGAAGTGCAACAAAAGTTCTGCCACAACTACCCGTTTTCTTTATATATTCTTGGCTGTATACATTTTGTCCTCATTCTTCAGATTATTGAAACATTGTAATTTTGCTGTCTAATTTTGCTTTTGAATAAACCCAGATACAGCCACGCGAGATACCGGATAATATCAGACTCAATATAATTATTTATTGTTCCACAATCTCTGTTTTCCACAAGGTTCACTACTAAAAATCAAATATAACCTCTTTCCTGTTCTGTATCAATTCCATGAGTTTCCTTCTGAAAGAACACCACCTTAGTTCAAAATAACTATCAGTTCATGAACATAGGAAATCACAGAATGATAATCAGTAAATGCATTAAGCTTGTTTGTTCCACAGGCTGTGCGCATTCCGCCTTATTGTGGCCACAACCAGCTATTTAATCTTCAGAGAAAAGTTCTACATAGATGCTCAATGATCAACAAAGATAATCAGGCAAAATTCCAAAATTTTGTCTATCCCAATTACTCCATTATTCAGCCCTGACTGATAACCTCCAACTACTCTATCACAGGAACCAATATGTCTTGTGGAGTATTTTATCATCAGTCTACACTTAATCCTATAACCCTCAATCCATTCCCATATATTTATCAATAATTCATATCCTCCTTATCCACAACGTACCACTTAATTTAATGGTTCACCATTAAGTTCCAATTCTTGCATATGACCCACATAGCCCCTTTGCTTCATTAGTCTTTAGCAATTCTCAGTTGTTAATTTTCTTCCCTTGCTGTTACAAGTTACATCCAAGTTAATTCAAACCCCAATTTATCCAAAGTTACACCAACATTTCATTATTCTCAGCCCCCTTTACCAGCAAAAGCATCTTCCATTTATTTATTTACCCTGTGTCTTCTACAGAATTTAAAGTCATCATGATAGAATTTTCAACATTTAAATATGACAATACTTTATGTTTATATGATGTTTGAGCTTGGCAAAGCCCGATGTTAGGTTCCATGGTGGGGGGTCGGGGGGGTTGTGCTGGAGAATAGGAGCGGCAGTGGCTGCCACAGACGCCAGGATTGCCGGGCTGCATCTTCCCGGCAGCGGGGAAGCTTCGTGGTATCCTGTCCGCCGCTGTGCAACGGGACCCTGCTTTCTATATTGAAAAGAAAACCCCATATGCCAAATGAGAAATATTAATTTACTGGTTGGAATCTTACATTAGACTTTTAATGGAAAAATCCTACAGTAAATTTCTAAAAACTGGCAGCCAAGGTGACCACCACAAGGACCAACTGCAGACAGAAGTGTGAGGATCCCTGAACTCAAAACAATGGCTTTCCCGAAGTAATTGAATCCCCTTCATTAGCACGGCAGTCAAGGCCATCCTGACACATTGACTTTGAAAGAGCAAACCCTTCCGAGTGTAAATATTGGCATCCTGGAACCTGTAGAGCCAATTCTGAGCCTTATATCTCATTAAAAACAAGGAGATTGAGAGAACCATGTGACCGTCTGTCCATCTATGAAAAAACAGAAGTTTTGTTACAGAAAGCTGCATGCTTCCCTTTCTCTCTCTCCAGAAAACATCAAGTTTGAAAACTGTCTGTGACTGTGGACCCTCCAAACCTACAGACTGCTATAGCCAGCGACTGGGGAAGAGCGTCAACAACAATTCTGCCTTCAAGAAACCCTGAGCAATGCCGGCCAACCACAAAGTGCACTTTGATCGGCGAGGACTTCAAGAATACAGCTTCAGCCGAGGATTACCAGATTGTCCACTTCATAGACTGTGTATTTAAGTTCCATTTATTCTGGACTTTAATCCAACCACCAAATCTATTTTTCTCTCTGTAATCTATTTGTGTACATGTGATTCTTGTGTGAATGTGTGCGTGAATGTGTGACGTATTTTTAATTATTCTAAATTGGGGTTAGAGTGTTAAGTATAATAAATTTATCTTGTTTAAACTCAAGAAAACCTGTCAGATTGGTTCTTTCATGATTACAGTAAAGGTAAACAGGTAAAATACTCACGGAGGTGGTAAGCACAACCACTGTTTCAAAAGGAAGGGCAAGAAGGGAGCCAGAGACCACCTCCTCACCTGGTCGTAACAATGTGCTAATTAGATATTTGCATTAATTTAAATGCACTTGCAGCGATCTTACCTTCAGTTCTCGATCTTCAGCGTGACATACGGCACTCACGTGCCTTCATTTTCCTGTCCAGGGAAAACTGGTGCCACCAAGATGGGGGTCAACTCTGCACTATGTAGTGTATGGCGGGGAGAGGGGGAAGGGGTCAACTCTGTGTTATGTTATGTATGGGGGAGAAAGAGTGAACTCTGTGTTGTGCAGCCTTTTAAAAATGGTGCCAGCACCTGCTCCTTCAACAGGTGATGCCGTGAACGGCGTTGCCGAGGCCACCCTCACCACGTGATTGGGGGTTGGCCACTATGCATATGCAAAGTGCCCACCAGACGCAAGATTGCAGCGGGAGAACAAGCAGCCCTCAGTGTGTAACATTCTTGCTGCAGTCTAAAAAGAAATCTTTTGTCCTGGATGCCTGAGGTGAATCAATACTGAATGTATTTGGCAATTAGTTTAAAGGAAAGACTAACAACCTTTGTTTAAGTCAAGTTTAAGATTGTTTGGTGAATATCTTAGATGGTGTATATGGTTTGCCATTGTGAGGTTGTTATCTGTAATAGCTGGCCCTTCAGTGCATATCCTAAGAGGAAGATGCTGTACTTCATGTCATAAGATTAATACCAGATATAAGAGATCATCTACTTTGATCTAGATCTGGGAAGCTTGTTTGTAAAGTATAAGTGTAGTTAGTTCTTCCTCTTTTGCAATTCATTGGCTTCCATAATTTATTTCCATATCGTAGCAGTGAGGCCGATCTCTGTGGGGCAGAGGTGTGCTCGACACAAGGATTCACAGGCTTGGTTGAAAGGTTAAACAAGACTCGAAGCTTCAGAACATTTTGTTAATTTAAATCAAGGTAAAATGGTGTGCACATTATTTAGCTGTGTATTTAGTTCTGTTGTATTAAACTTGCTTCTGTGTAATCTTGATAAGTAAATTTGGCTTGAAGCTTAGCCTGAATGATGCTGTTTGAGGCCTGCTGTTATTATACCCTTTAGAAAATACAGGAGTGTGTGTTAGGCATTCTATAGATTTCTTGTGTGGAATGTCTCAGTAAAAGGGTAATTATTAATTCTGAGGTATGCTAAATGCATTCGTGTGCAATCATGAGGCAATTTTAAGCCTACCAGCCCAGTGATAATTGGGCTGGTGGGCAGTTAAAATAGTTCAACTTATTTATCCATTGGCAAGCTGCCAGAAACTCAGTGTTTCATAGTTTAACCTACTCTACTGAGCAGGCAGCAAAGAAAACCACCCAATGCCGGCAGGGTCATTTTTACATGTGCATGGCAGGACATCATTTGGATCTGACTGTAATTTTAATCGGTAGCCTGAGCATGGAAGCCACTATAGCTTGCCAAATAGGTGTAGATAATAAGAAGCAAAGCTGGGGTACTGTTCCAAGCCTTACAATGAAAGTCTAGTCCTCCCCTGTTGCCAACTCTGCCCTTTCCCGAACTCATGACCCCTGCGAGATGGCCTCTGAAGCTGATCCCACCACCCATCTGGTGTCAATGGGCGGTCTCCAGTCTGCGTGATTTTCTATTGCTTCCCGTTAACTCCCCACCCTTGGCCTGTACAAGACTGTAGTTCGGCCTCAGTTAGGATACTGTGTCCAGTTTTGGTCTTCTTACATGTTGGGGGGTACTAAGGACAGGATTTTATCCTATCTTTGAGATGGGAACGGCGGTGGGAAGGGAAACAAAAAAAATGGTACCGTTCCTGACGGTGTCCTGGCCTGCAGCCATTTTGTCTGGGGTGGGGAAGGCCAAGGATGGCCTTCCCACTCAGGCCAATTGAGGCCCTTAAATGGCCAATTAATGGCCTCTTAACAGCCTCTTCCTGCCTTCCCTCCGATTTTGTGGAGGAAGGAGGGGCCTGCCACCTAGTGGCCTCCTAGTGGGGTTGGGGGCCCCCTCCTTTGAGGGCAATCCATGGCCCTGAAGGGACCCCCTTGGCAGTGATGACCGCCCCCCCCCCCAACCCCTCTTTCTCCCACCAGCAAGAACCCCCCTCACCAACCCCATATGCCAACCCCATCACCAAGACCTGCCTGATTGACCCCAGCGACTCACAACCCCACTCACCTGTCCCAGGGTCTCCGACATCTTCTCCTCTGCAGGCCTCCTGCAGTACTGGCAGTGGCTGTCAAACCCGGTGGCACTGCCAGGACTGCAGAACTGCCGGCCTCCAATTGGCTGGCACCTCTGGAGGCGGGAGCTCATCCCTTAAAGGGGCAGTGTCCTCAATGGCAGGTTGTTAATTGACTGCCTGCCGTTAAATTGCAATGGGGGGCCGATGGAGGGCTGAGGCGGGTTCTCCCCCGTTTGCTGGACTGCCGCTAGGAACTCCGTTGCCAGAATGAAATCCGGCCTGAAGTTTTTTTAATCATCTGATTTCTCAGAGTCATAGGCTGGAATTTTATCAATGGCCAGGTTGTCCCACCACCAGGACCTGAGCTTGCATGGACAAACGGCGGAATCTAAATAAAGAAAACTGTGAAGGTATGAGGCGCGAGTTGGCTATAATAGATTGGGAAACATTACTTAAAGGCTTGAGAGTGGATAGGCAATGGCTAGCATTTAAAGAGTGCATGGATGAATTATAACAATTGTTCATTCCTGTCTGCCGCAAAAATAAAACAGGAAAGGTGGCTCAACTGTGGCTTACAAAATAAATCAGGGATCGTATTAGATCCAAGGAGGAGACATATAAAATGGCCAGAACAAGCAGCAAACTTGAGGATTGGAAGCAGTTTAGAATTCAGCAAAGGAGGACAAACAGATTGATTAAGAAGGGGAAAGTATGAGAGTAAGCTTGCTGAGAACATAAAAACTCACTGTAAAAGCTTCTATAGATATGTGAAGAAAAAAAGATTAGTGAAGACAAATGTGGGTCCTTTACAGTCAGAAACGGGGGAATTTATAATGGGGAACAAAGAAATGGCAGACCAATTAAATACATACTTTGGTTCTGTCTTCACAAAGGAGGACACAAATTACCTCCCAGAAATGTTGGGGAACATAGGGTCTAATGAGACCCTGTATGAAATCAGTATTAGTAGGGAAATGGTGTTAGGGAAATTGATGGGATTGAAGGCCGATAAATCCCCAGGGCCTGATAATCTGCATCCCAGAGTACTTAAGGAAGTGGCCCTAGAAATAGTAGATGCATTGCTGGTCATTTTTCAAAATTCTATAGACTCTGGAACAGTACCAACGGATTGGAGGGTAGCTAATGCAACCCCATTATTTAAAAAAGGAGGTAGCGAGAAAACAGGGAATTATAGATGCGTTAGCTTGACATCAGTAGTGGGGAAAATGCTAGAGTCCATAATAAAAGATGTAATAGCAGAGCACTTGGAAAACAATGACAGGATCGGACAAAGTCAACATGGATTTACGAAAGGGAAATCATGCTTGACAAATTTAATGGAATTTTTTGAGGATGCAACTAGTAGAATAGATAAGGGGGAACCAGTGGATGTGGCGTATTTGGACTTTCAGAAGGTTTTTGATAGGTTCCCACATAAGAGATTAGCGTGCAAAATTAAAGCACATGGGATTGGGGGTAAGGTACTGACATGGATAGAGAACTGGTTGGCAGACAGGAAACAAAGAGTGGGAATAAATGGGACTTTTTCCAAGTGGCAGGCAGTGACTATTGGCTACCGCAGGGATCAGTGCTAGGACCCCAGCTATTCACAATATATATTAATGATATAGATGAGAGAATTAAATGTAATATATCCAAGTTTGCAGATGACACAAAGCTGGGTGGGAGTGTGAGCTGTGAGGAGGATGCAGGGAAGCTCCAGTGTGATTTGGACAGGTTGAGTGAGTGGGCAAATACATGGCAGATGCGGTATAATGTGGATAAATATGAGGTTATCCATTTTGGTGGCAAAAACAGAAAGGCAGACAATTATCTGAACGGCGATAGATTGGGAAAGGAGGAGGTGCAAGGAGACCTGGATGTCCTTGTGCACCAGTCATAGAAACATAGAAAATAGGAGCAGGAGTAGGCCATTCAGCCCTTCGAGCCTGCTCCACCATTCATTATGATCATGGCTGATCATCCAACTCAGTAACCTGTTCCCGCTTTCGCCCCATACCCTTTGATCCCTTTTGACTCAAGAGCTATATCTAACTCCTTCTTGAAAACATACAATGTTTTGGCCTCAACTGCTTTCTGTGGTAGCGAATTCCACAGGCTCACCACTCTCTGGGTGAAGAAATTTCTCCTCATCTCAGTCCTGAGAGGTTTACCCCGTCTCTGAAAGTAATCATGCAGGTACAGCAGGCAGTTAAGAAGGCAAATGGTATGCTGGCCTTCATAGGGAGAGGATTTGAGTACAGGAGCAAGGATGTCTTACTGCAATTATACAAGGCCTTGGTGAGACCACATCTGGAGTATTATGTGCAATTTTGGTCTCCTTATCTAAGGAAGGATGTTCTTGCTATGGAGGGAGTGCAGCGAAGGTTCACCAGACTGATTCCTGGGATGTCAGGACTGACGTATGAAGAGAGATTGGATCGATTAGGCTTGTATTTGCTAGAGTTTAGAAGAATGAGACGGGATCTCATAGAAACCTACAAAATTCTAACAGGACTTGACAGACTAGATGCAGGAAGGATGTTCCAGATGGCAGGGCAGTCCAGGACCAGGGGTCACAGTCTAAGGATAAGGAGTAAGCCATTTAGGACTGAGATGAGGAGAGATTTCTTCACCCAGAGAGTGGTGAACTGTGGAATTCTTTACCATGGAAAGCAGTTGAGGCCATATCATTAAATATATTCAAGAAAGAGTTAGATTTAGCTCTTAGGGCTAATGGGATCAAGGGATACGGGGAGAAAGCGGGGCCAGGTTACTGAGTTTGGATGATCAGCCATGTTTGTATTGAATGGCAGAGCAGGCTCGAAGGGCTGAATGGCCTACTCCTGCTCCTATTTTTCTATGTTTCTTTGCTGGGTGACGTTTTACCAGCAGTGGCCAATTAAGAGGCCACCGTTGGGTCCACTGTCCAATTGAGGTCTGCGGTCTGCATCCCAGAGTTTTTGGTCCTATCAGAGGGTCGAAAGCTCAGCAGCCTTGGCAGTGCCACCGATAGCGGTGGTCATTGCTGAGGCTGCAGGATGAAGAGGCTCATGTTGAGGCTCCTTTGAAGGCCAGGTAAGTATTTTAATTTTCTGTGCTGGGGCCTGGCAGGCCCCGGCGATCAGATGGGTGCACCCTCCAATGGCGGCACCGTGGCCGTGGAGATGGCTATTGCCATCGGGGGCCCCTCCGCGGACAATGGAGCAGCCATAAAGAAGGTACGCCCAGGAAACCGCTATGAGGCCACCAGGGTTTATCTGGCAGTCGCCAAACACAGCAGTAGCCCCTCCTGATGCCAGTAAACTGCTGATGGGGACAGGAAGTGGCCAATAATTGGCCAATTAATAGCTTAATTGGCCACCCGCCATTGGTCAGTGGGTGGCTGTGTCACTGAAGTTCCTGTCCCTGAAAATATCCTGTGGCTTCAGGAAGACGTCATGCTCCCTCCCAACACCTTGTGTCACCATTTTACAAAGTCTCCCGCCTCGCAATCCGTCTCCTTAGGGCTGGTAAAATCAATCCCATGGAGCCATTCTGGCACAGAAGGAAGCCATTTGGCCCATCGAGTCCATGTCAGCTCTCCGTACAGCAATCCAGTCGGTCCCATTTCCCTGTTCTATCTCCATAGCCCTGCAAGTTTATTTCCCTCAACTGCCCATCCAATTTCCTTTTGAAATCATTGATTGTCTCTGCTTCCACCACCCTCGCAGGCAGTGAATTCCAGGTCATGACCACTCACTGCTTAAAAATGTTCTTTCTCACATCCCCACTGCATCTCTTGCCCAAAACCTTAAATCTTTATTTTATTTTTTCTTGGGATGCAGGCATCACTGGCAAGGCCAGTATTTGTTGTCCATCCCTAATTGCCCTTGAACTGAGTTGCTTGGTAGGCCTTTCAGAGGGCAGTTAACAGTCAACCACATCTGTGTTCCCTAGTCCTTGTACCATTAGCTTCTACATGATAAAATATACTCTATCTTTTATTTCTTTCTCTTCATTCTTCATTTAATGCAATCCATGAAATAGTTGATTCTTTTACTCAAAAATGTACTCAATTTCCACTCTGTTCCTTCTGACCTACATAATCTTTATGATTATAAATTCAAGGCCCTTGTTATGCTTTACTTTACACTGTTGCAAGTCAGAATCAATATTGACATAATTGCTTTCTTACAATCTTGAAACTATTTTCTTATATTTCATTTTTAGAACCTCTTATTACCTGTAATCTATATGATTTATCCTAGCACTGACAATCACACAGAATGGTGCCTCTTCCCACTCCACATGTATCATTCTCTATGTTCTAAGGTACAATGTTTCTATTACTTCCACATACCATTCTAACCAAATATTGATTTATGGATTCCCTACAGCAATTAGTATTAGTCACTCTTTTTCTCTCTTCAGTTGGAACCTTGTTCTTTGTATACTCCTCCAACTATTTACTTATTTTCCACTTTCATTTTCCACAATGTTAATTGTTCCTACATCTGCAATTTTGCTTTGCATCTATTTAACATTGCTAGTTCTAAAAAGAGCTTCAATAAGGAATTATCTTCCTGTCATTAATTTATTTTTCTTCCCTCAGCCCTTAACAGTACTCCTAAGTACACCAAATCAAAATCGCATACAAATGTTCCTATAATGAGATGCAAATTAGGTTAATACATGTATGCAGAATACACATGGGAAAATGAAAATGACATCAACCCTGCAATGCTGCTCAATACATAAATGACCTTCCTTCACTGATCTGACATTCTCCTTTAGGTGATATGCTTTTCCAATACAGTAATTTTCTTAAACTATTCCATCAACACCAAAATACAGTTGTACATGCAACAACTGTCTTACTTTTTCATAGAAATATTACAGATTTTATTATTTCTAAAATGGTACCTGCATTTCTCAATTAATAAGTATAATCATAATAATCTCAAGAGGAAGAGAATAAACACCCATTTCCTGCTGTTCTTCCAAACTCATTTTAATAAATCCAAATTTCAGTAATGACCAATTAGATCATCTATGACTAATTGACATGCAAGTATTTGTTTTCTTTAATTTCACCAACAATAATTATTTCTCTTTTTCAAATTCTCATTCCACAATTTGTCTAAATTTTCATTTTTGCCACATATATACTGAGGACATTCATTTGCTTCCTGTTAAAAAACCATTTGGTGTATTTCCCTCTACATACATGGAGGTTGTGTGTACAGACTTGGGAGGGGGTACACATCTACACATAGACCAGCAAATGTATAGTTTTCGACAAACGCTAGCATTTTAACTAAAAGGGACATTGAATGCTTTGTCTTTTATATCAAAAGCAATATCACATGCTCCTCAGGGTTTTTTTTTACAGTGTTTAGAGGTCAATTGAGGAAACATGAATCCATAATTAATGTCAATTCGTGTAGTGATGGATTAAGTTTCTATCTTGAATAATAATTATTGAACTTTTGAAAACACAACATAAAATTGGCCATTGTATGAGTGTACACGTTGATTTATGTATTTACAGGTCCCTGGAGATGATAATCGAGCATGTTAAAATACATTAAGAAAGAATTTACGTGCATATAAACAACAACTTGAATTTATTTAGTGCATCTAATGAAGAAAACATCCAAAGGCACTTCAGGTATGGTGATTGTGAATGGCCTTTAAGCCTGAGAGAGAGATGATCAAATCGAGCTGAAAGTTAAACTGAAAAGTCATATAAAAGATGAAAAGAGAGGTGGAGAGATGAGCAGGTTTAGAGAGAGTTCCAGTGAGTAGAACCACAAAGTAACTGAAGAGCCTACCACCAAAGGAAGGGGGAAATGAATTGTGGATCTGAGATGGAGGAGCAGAGTATCCAAGAGAGGCTGCAGAGAGAGGGTGGAGCAACACAGTGAAGGGATTTACTGATAAAAATAAGCATTTTATGAAATTATAAAATGGTTACTGCACAGCAGGAGGCTCTCTGCAAGAGCAACTCACCAAGTCCCACTCCCCAGCCTTTCCACCGTAGGTAGCCCTGCAAATTTTTTCTCTTCAGATAATCATCCAATTCTTTTTTGAAAGCCTTGATTGAATCTGCCTCTCAGGCAGTGCATTCCAAATCCTAACCACTCACTGCGTAAAAATGTTTTTCCTCATGTCGCCATTGCTTCTACTGCCAATCGCCTTAAATCGGTGTCCTCTGGTTCTGGAGCCTTCTGCCAACGGGAAAAGTTTCTCCCTATCTACTCTGTCCAGACCCCTCATGATTTTGGACACTTCGATCAAATCTCCTCTTAATCTTCTCTTCTCCAAGGAGAACAGTACCGGCTTCTCCAACCTATCCACGTAACTGAAGTTCCTCCTCCCAGGAACCATTCTTGTGAATCTTTTCTACACCCTCTATAATGCCTTAACATCCTTCCTAAAGTGCGGTTCCCAGAACTGGACACAATACACCAGTTGAGGCCGAACTAGTGTTTTATACAGGTTTATCATAACTTCCTTGTTCTTGTACTCTATGCCCCTATTTATAAAGCCATATGCTTTAGTAACTGCTTTCTCAACCTGCACTGCAACCTTTAATGATTTGTACACATATACTCCCAGGTTCCTCTGCTCCTGGACCCCTTTAGAATTGTACCCTTTAACTTATATTACTTCTCCTCATTCTTCCAATCAAAATGAATCACTTCACCCTTTTCTGCATTAAGTTTCATCTGCCCTTGTCCATTCATTCCGCCAGCCTGCCTATGTCCTCTTGAAGTTTATCAATATTTCCCTCACAGTTTACAATACTTCCAGGCTTTTTGTCATCTGCAAATTTTGAAATTGTGCCCTGTACACCTAAGTCTAGGTCATGAATATATATCAAGAAAAGCAGGCGTCCCTGGGGAACCCCACTATCTACCTTCCTCCAGGTGAAAAACAACTGAAAGACAATTTGAAATATAAGTTGAGGGATAGATCCAGTGAAGGTCAGCAAGCACAGGATGATGGATGAATGAGACTTAGCACGGGACTGGATTTGAACAGTGGAGTTTTGGACAAATTATAGTTTATGGAGGGAGGACAATGGGATGCCAACAAGGAGGTAATTGAAGTCATCAAGTTTGGAAGCGACAAAGGCATGTAAAAGAGAAATCCATAGTGGAAAATGGGACATAGGTGGTCAACATTGAGGAGAGTGAAGTAAGTAATCTTGGCAATGGATGTGTTGTGATGTTTAAAACACAGCTCAAGATGAAATATTAGATAAGACTATGAACAGTCTCATTCAGCCTGAAAGATTCTTCTGGGAGGGGAGCTTGTATTGGTGTCAAGGAACCAAAGTCTATGACAGTGACCAAAGAAAATGACTTTGATCTTCACAATGTTGAACTGGAAAAAGTTGTGGTTTATCTAGGGTTTGATGTTGAATACACAATTTGATGGTATAGAGCCAGTCAAGGGCTCAGGGGAAGCCATGCAGAGGTGTAGTCAGGTGCCTGTGACTGTACCTGTGAATGTTAATCTCATGCCTGCAGATGATGCTTGCCATGGGGAAGTGTGTAAATCAGGAGCAGAAAAAGGCTGAAACTAAATCATTGGAGGATTCTCGAGGTGACAATGCAAGTAATGGAAGAAATGCCATTGTCTAAAATGTGCTGACTATGTTCAGATAGGGAAGAGTGGAACCATGCAAGAGCAGTCCCACAAAAATGAACAACCAAGGAGCTGTTAGCAGAGAATGGCATGAACAACCATGCCTAATGCTGCAGATAGGTGTAGGGGAGTCAGGAGGAAGAAAGCACCTCAATTACAGTTACAGTGGATGTCCTGACATCCTAAAGTACCTTACAACTGACGGATTACTTTTTGAAGTTCAGTCACTGTGGTTTTATAAGCAAACATTGCAGCTACGTTTCAGACAGACAGGTCGTACAAACAACAAATTTTGATGGTGAAAGAAGAATATTGGCCAGGAAATTGGGAAAATTCCCTTCTTCAAATAGTGGCTGGGTTGTTTTATGTCAACCTGAACAGGCTGACAAGGCCTCTGTTTAACGCTTCATATGAAAGATGGCACTTACAACATTGTCTCTGTCTCAGTACTGTACTGAAATGTTAGCCTAATGTGGCTGCTTGAGTCCATCATGGGGCTTGAACCCACAACTTTCTGCCTCAAAGGCAAAACTGCTACCAACTGGGTCAAGCTAATACCAGAAATTACTTGTGGGAAGGTCTGGATTCCTGGTACAATTTCATTATTTCAGCATCCTAACAATAATAAGAACTATTGTTCTGCAACAAATTAAAATGCCGCCCAGCAGCTTGGACCTGTGTTGTTTCATCATGTAAATGTTATTAGTGATTTGAAGTACTTTCCATTTATAACCTTTAACAAGCTGTGCAGCCATGAAATTATTAATGAGTCTTTTGTTCTAAGAATTCATCTATTTTATTGGACGACTGTCATTATTTTCTTGATTCACAAAATATGTTAGTTACACATGAAAACAACATTGCAGCACTTAAAACAATAGTAAATACACAAGTAATACTTTTAAAAGATTGGTAAGCAAATAAAAACTAATGATTTGGGCAAAAAGTCAAAATCTCCAGCAGAAATAATTGATTTTTCAATATCTTATTTGGAGAAATAACAATGAAAACAAATGTAGAATTAGAATCTAATACACTTTATAAATTCAATTACCACTGCCTGCTTGTTATGGCTTTATCCTTTGCTTTTAATTCTCTTTTAGATAGCACTGACCTAATTTTCTCGAATGCTGAATTTATAGTGTATCTCATAACAAGGGGGCATAGCTTTAAAATTAGTCTGTTCAGGGTGACATAGTAAGCAGTTCTTCACACAAAGGATAGAGGAAATCTGGAACTCTCTCCCCCAAAAAAGTTGTTGAGGCTAAGTCAATTTAAAATTTCAAAACAGAGATTGATAGATCTTTGTTAGGCAAAGGTATTAAGGGTTATGGAACCAAGGCAGGTAGATGAAGTTAAGATACAGATCAGCTATGATGTAATTCAGAGTTTCCTGAACTTTACTTATTTGTATGCCCACTTCCAGAGCTCCCAGCTCCCATGTACCCCTACGAGCATACAGATTCAATACTTTTACCTCTTTAATGCCCAAGCATTGCACAAAATGTACAAATAGTAATACACATATACAACTTAAACAATGATTAATGAATGTGACAGATGAAATTGTTTGTTTGAGCATAGGTATAAATAGACAAATTTCATGACTTCACTTCACATCATTGAAAGTTGTGTGCTCTTCTTAATACTACCTATTTTTAGCCATTTGTCCAAATTTCACTGTAATATCCCAGCAGATGTAGTTATGGCATGATATATACAACTGAAAAAAACCTGACTTCGTTCTGAGCTCATTTAGACTGAACAGTTGCTGGGCAACTGAACCACGCTGTAGTGTAGTGAGTGGAGGTGAGTCACTGTACATTATCATCTCCGTACAGCATTGTGTCTGTGTATCTGGGTTCTCATTGGTATAATTTGAAGTAAATTAACTACTTTATATAACAAATTTCCACAGAGTTTTAATGTTTCGTCTGGGTAGCTTATTATAAAAATGCAAATAAATAAAGTAATTAATAAATACAATGAAAGCAATTTGAATTGAAGCCAATTTTATGGGAGATTTCAGGTTTAGTCAACGGCGCATGGGGATCACATGCCTTCAGATCCCCGGCCGTTTAAAGGTGGTGGCACCGAGACAAAGCCTTAGTGATGCCACAGGAAGGCAGCCATAGACAGCAGTGGATAAGGAAAAGGAGGGCTGGGGCGGAGGCTATTGTTGGCCTGCATTACTGCGCTGTCTGCATGGTGGGCTCACTCTTGGGTGCAAGGGTTACGTGGGTGCAGTCCTGGGTGCTGGGGGGCACTGAGGGGCATTATAATGCATGCAGAGGGGAGTAGCGACAGGAAGGTCCCAAGGCAAGCACGTCTCTGCAAGGACAGCGCTCGGAAGGGGTAAAAATCAGCTGGCATGGGTCTCATACACCCCATCTTTGTGGACCCCCATGCAATGCAGCAGCGCCTTAGAGGGAGGATGGTCAGGATCTGGCTGGGCCCGCTCGTGAAGCTCCAATAGGAGAGTGGCAGCGGCCAGCCATGCCAAGAAGGGCCTATTCGCACCAGGGAGTGTAGCGGACTCGCCTCAGCTACCTCTAAATGTCTGAATGGCAATGTCAGCAAACACTACGGCTCTCCAGTGAAGCCATCACCTACTTATACAACATGCTGCAGGACAAGCTGCGATCCATGGGCTTCGGTGGACACCCAATGCGCGTGACATTGAAGATCGTCTGGCTCTTTCCAGGGATCCACTGGGGACATGTATGGGGTCTCCCAGGCAGCAACCTACAGCTACATCAAGGAAGTGACCAATGCCTTGTTCAGGAAGGCTGGAGACTATGTGCATGACAGGACCGACCTTGACGGTAAGGTGGAGAGGGCCATCGGCTTCAGAGCCATTGCTGGATACCCCCAGGTGCAAGGGGTATTCAACTTCACGCATGTGGCCATCAAGGCTCCCACAGAGCAGTCAGTAGCCTTTATCAACAGGAATGGCTTCCATTTCTTCAACGTTCAATTGGTCTGCGAACACAGAAGAACTTCCTGCAGGTGTGTGCCCACTTCCAGGAAGCAGCCACGATGCCTACCTACTTCGACAGTCCCAGGTGCAACTTTTCAGCACCCGCGCTCACTTTCAGGGATGGATTCTTGAGACAAGGGCTACCCATTGTAGACATGGATACTGACGCCTGTGAGGAACCCTCACACTGCAGCAGAGGAGTGATACAACACCTGCCATGGGTCCACCAGAGCAATCATCTCGCCAGCCATTGGGCTGCTGAAGATGAGATTCCGGTGCCTGGATCAACTGGGGTACCCTGCAGTATGCCCCAGTGAGGGTCGCCTATCGTGGTGATCTGCTGTGCTCTGCACAATCTAGCACTGCAGAGGGGAAAGGCTTTGCATGAAGAGGACATGATTGATTGCCAGCTGTCATCCGATGAGGAGGATGTGGAGGAGGCTAAAGAGCAGGCAGCACTGGATCTTGATTCCTTTGTACTGGAGGCCCTGGCCATTGAGGGACACTCAAGGGAGGCTAAACACAATCTAATTCATATCTGCTTCCTGCCACCATGATGGCCCCTCAAAGTGAACTCAATAAAGACTCACCTCACTGTATTCTGTCTGTCGCCTCCTTCCGATCTCACTACAGTGCCAAGTGCCCAGCTTCACCACGCACTCTGACACATCTGATATGCTAACCAAACGCGGCCTGTGCCTACACTAGCAGCCCATTGAGGGAGCAAGGGTGAAGGTTGTATCTCACAAGTCAGCAATAAAAGCATGAGCCATTTAGAGCAATGAATCTGACCTCTATTTATTACCACAATTGCAAGAACCAATGCAAAGGCCACAGTTAATATACTGTTGATGCCCCAAGTGCATCCAGCTGCTCTTCTTTATGTGCTTTTGTGTGCTTTGACGCAATGCGACCCCTGCGCTGGCAGCTGAGGTGGAGGCAGGCTGCTTCAGGGATGGATTCTTGGGACAAGGGCTCCAGGCTGCCCCTCAGCCAGAGATGACTTTGGCGGGTGTTCTCTAGCTGTCTGAAGCCCGGAGGGCCCTGGCTGAGTGAAGGAATCCTGCACAGGCGCAGGAGTCTCCTTAGTCGTTGTGGCTACTGGAACTGGGCAGAAGGGCTGAGGAGCTGCTGTCCACACTCTTAGGCAGGCTGCCGGATGTGGAGTTCAGACTCTCCTCCCTTTGAAGGCTCACTTGAACCTTGCAGCTGACCACAGAAGGACGAGGACCTGGAGAAGACTCCCGGCGCCTTGTCCTTTTCTCGCCTTTCCCCTGCTGCATTGAGCTCATGGAGGAGGCGATAGTGTGCAGGTCTGCGTACATCTGTGGGATCTGGCTCTTCATGAGGGTCACCAACCTCTCAATAGAGGAAGCCATATGCTCGCATACCTGAGCTATGGCAGCACTCATGGCATGGATGGACTCCTACATCGTCCACTCTTGGCTGCGTATTGCCTTTGGCAGCTCCACCAGATGTTCCCTCACCTCTCTCTGCAAGTCCAGCATGTTCTGCGCTGCTGACACCAGAGGCTTGTCATCAGCCTGAGGCTCAGCAAGGGGCCTGGCCACCCACAGTCCTCTGACTGTTAGTGGCCTTGGCTGTCACAGTTTTTATCAGCTGTTTGGCGCATCTGTGGTGTTCTCACCAGCTTGTGACTCTGAATCTAAGGCTGTGTGCATACCCAACAATATCCCCTTGTATCTGTACTGGTGGAGGGTGCCAGGGAATGATTTGATGGTGCATCCTCTGACTGTTCCTCCTCCTCCTCAGAGATTGACGGCAGGCACCCTGTCCCAGAGGCTGTGCTTGCCTCCAAAGTGCCATGAACTGCATGAGAGAACACCAACATTTGTGGGTTAGGTTGCTCAGGTCTCCTAATGCCAACCATGCGTTGTGGATCTCTAGAAGTGCAGTGGAGGACACATAGTCCTCACTCTTTTGTGCGGACACTCCAGTCTCAGCCTCTGTGATTGCACAGCCTTCCTGGGGCCCCGCTAGCTCCAAAGCTCCTGCTCTGCCAATGTCAGAGGACTCACAACAGGAATCCAACTGCTGTTCCTTGATGTCTTCCTCGTGTTAAGGATTTATTTCTCCTGCAAGCAGAAAGAGGGACAGAGTTAGTACTCGCATGAAGAACAACAGGACAGTTATGCTAGTGGCAGCCCCTCATCCCTGTTGGGGTCTCCCAAATAGCTCCTGCCCACATCTGCTCTCAGGGGACATAATGGGGCTGAGCTCTGAAAGAAGGCAGCCTGTTGCTGAGATGCAACCATGCATCTGATAAAATGTGGTGATGACTCATCCCCTCACAACAGACTTTGTGGTCACTCCTTCCCCATGTAGTGCTCCCTCTCGCATAGCCACAAACCAGCCCCAAAAAGGAGATATGTATGGAGGATCATTGATCCTCTTGTGGCACTGAACCCAGGGCTGCTCATCTCTGCAATCTCCATTCAGCCTTGCTTATTCAGGTGGGAGGATCCCTTCTTGCCATCCCTTGGAAAGAGGACTTTCTGCCTTTCCCTTGCAGCCTGGGGGAGAATCTCCAGGGAGGCATCGCTAAACTTTGGGGCCACCCAGTGTCTTAACTCGGACATGGTCCCCGTTTGCTCCCACTCCATCTGGTCAGTCCGCAGTCCTGGTGCAGGGATGCAGGGAGGTTTAGGAGTTGCAGCAGTTGTAGAGGGGGGCCCAGAAGCAACAACAGCAGCAGTAGTAGAGTGGGTTCAGGAGTTACAGCAGAAACAGCAGCAGTAGAGGGGGGTCCAAGAGTTACAGCAGCAGCAGTAGAGGGGGAGTCCAAGAGTTACAACAGCAGCAGCAGTAGAGGGGAATCCAAGAGTTTCAGCAGCAGCAGTAGAGGGAGGTCCAAGAGTTATAGCAGCAGCAGCAGTAGAGGGGGATCCAAGAGTTACAGTAGCAGCAGTAGAGGGGGTGTCCAAGAGTTACAGCAGCAGTAGAGGAGGAGTCCAAGAGTTACAGCAGCAGCAGTAGAGGGGGATCCAAGAGTTACAGCAGCAGCAGTAGAGGGGGAATCCAAGAGTTACAGCAGCAGCAGTAGAGGGGGATCCAAGAGTTACAGCAGCAGCAGTAGAGGGGGATCCAAGAGTTACAGCAGCAGCAGTAGAGGGGGATCCAAGAGTTACAGCAGCAGCAGTAGAGGGGGTCCAAGAGTTACAGCAGCAGCAGTAGAGGGGGTCCAAGAGTTACAGCAGCAGCAGTAGAGGGGGAGTCCAAGAGTTACAGCAGCAGCAGTAGAGGGGGAGTCCAAGAGTTACAGCAGCAGCAGTAGAGGGGGATCCAAGAGTTACAGTAGCAGCAGTAGAGGGGGTGTCCAAGAGTTACAGCAGCAGTAGAGGGGGAGTCCGAGAGTTACAGCAGCAGCAGTAGAGGGGGATCCAAGAGTTAGAGCAGCAGCAGTAGAGGGGGATCCAAGAGTTACAGCAGCAAGAGTAGAGGGGGATCCAAGAGTTACAGCAGCAGCAGGAGAGGGGAATCCAAGAGTTTTAGCAGCAGCAGTAGAGGGAGGTCCAAGAGTTATAGCAGCAGCAGCAGTAGAGGGGGATCCAAGAGTTACAGTAGCAGCAGTAGAGGGGGTGTCCAAGAGTTACAGCAGCAGTAGAGGGGGATCCAAGTTACAGCAGCAGCAGTAGAGGGGGATCCAAGAGTTACAGCAGCAGCAGAGGGGGATCCAAGAGTTACAGCAGAAGCAGCAGAGGGGGAGTCCAAGAGTTACAGCAGCAGCAGTAGAGAGGGATCCAAGAGTTACAGCAGCAGCAGTAGAGGGGGATCCAAGAGTTACAGCAGCAGCACTCGAGGGGGATCCAAGAGTTACAGCAGCAGCAGTAGAGGGGGATCCAAGAGTTACAGCAGCAGCAGTAGAGGGGGGTCCAAAAGTTACAGCAGCAGCATTAGAGGGGAGTCCAAGAGTTACAGCAGCAGCAGCAGTAGTAGAGGGATGTCTATGAGTTACAGCAGCAGCAGCTGCAGAGGGGTTCAGCAGGGAGGTTCAAGTGAGCCTTGAAAGGGAGAAGGAGAGGCTGAACTCCACATCTGGAGGGCTCCCCTCAGGATGCAATGAGTGTGGGATGGCTGAGGAGGCTCCTGCAGGAATCCCTCAGCCAGCCAGGGCCCTGCAGGCCTTGGGCAGCCAGGGGATGCCCATCGAAGCCATCACAGGCCAAGGGGCAGCCTGATCAGCAGCCTGCCTCCACCACAGCTGCCAGCGCAGGGTCTGCACCCATGTAGAAGCACACAAAAGTGTATAAAGAGCACCTAGACTCACTTGAGGCTTCACAGTGTATTAATTGTGGCCTTTGCATCGTTTCCTGCAATTGTGGTAATAAATAGAGGCCAGATTCATTGCTCTAAATGGTTCATGCTTTCAATGCTGACTTGTGAGATGCAACCTTCACCCTTGCTCCCTCAATGGGCTGCCAGTGCAGTCACAGGCTGCATTTAGTCAGCATCTCAGATGTGTCAGAGCCCGTGATGAAGCTGGGCACTTGGCACTGCAGTGCAATGGGAAGAAAGTGACAGGCAGAATACAGTGAGTTAAGTGTTTATTGAGTTCACTTTGAGAGGCCACTATGGTGGCAGGAATTGGATATGCATGAGATTGTCCCATGCCTCCCTTGCGTGTCTCTCAGTGGCCCTGGCCTCCAGTGCAAGGGAAGCTAGATCTAGTACTGCCTGCTCAGTACCCTGCTCCATATCTTCCTTCTCAGTTGAGGACTGATGATCAATCATGTCCTCATCATGCAAGGCCTCCCGCCTCTGCTGTGCAAGATTGTGCAGAGCACAGCAGGCCACCACAATATGCGAGAACCTCACTGTGGCATACTGCAGAATTCCACCAGATCGATCAAGGCCCAAATGCCTGCTCGATGATACTCGGTAGACCTGTGGCAGGTGTTGAATCCTTCCTCTGCTGCAGTGCGAGCGTCCCTCACAGGTGTCAGTAGCCATGTCTTCAATGGGTAGCCCTTGTCCCTGAGAATCCATCCCTGAAGGTGAGTAGGGGAGCCTGAAAAGCTGTGACACATGGGACTGTCGAAGTATGTAGGCGTCATGGCTGCTTCCCGAGAAGCAGGCACATACCTGCAGGAAGTGCTTCTGGTGGTTGCAGACCAGTTGTACGTTGATGGAATGGAAGCCCTTCCTGTTAATGAAGGCTGCTGGCTGCTCCATGGGAGCCTTGATTGTCACATAGAACATAGAACAGTACAGCACAGTACAGGCCCTTCGGCCCACGATGTTGTGCCGAACCTTTAATCTACTCTAAGATCAAACTAACTACCTACCCTTCATTCTACTATCATCCATGTACCTATCCAAGAGTCGCTTAAATGCCCCGAATGTATCTGCTTCTACTACCACCGCTGGCAGCGCATTCCACGCACCCACCACTCTCTGTGTAAAGAACCTACCTCTGACATCTCCCCGAAACCTTCCTCCAATCACCTTAAAATTATGCCCCCTGGTGATAGCCCTTTCCACCCTGGGAAAAAGTCTCTGACTATCCACTCTATCTATGCCTCTCATCATCTTGTACCCCTCTATCAAGTCACCTCTCATCCTTCTTCGCTCCAATGAGAAAAGCCCTAGCTCCCTCAATCTTTCTTCGTAGGACATGCCCTCCAGTCCAGGCAGCATCCTGGTAAATCTCCTCTGCACCCTCTCTAAAGCTTCCACATCCTTCCTATAATGAGGCGACCAGAACTGAACACAATATTCCAAGTGTGGTCGAACCAGGGCCTTATAGAGCTGCAGCATAACCTCGCGGCTCTTAAACTCAATCCCCCTGTTAATGAAAGCCAACACACCATACGCCTTCTTAATAACCCTATCAACTTGGGTGGCAACTTTGAGTGATCTATGGACATGGACCCCAAGATCCCTCTGTTCCTCCACACTACCAAGAATCCTGTCTTTAAGCCTGTATTCCGCATTCAAATTCGACCTTCCAAAATGAATCACTTCACACTTTTCCAGGTTGAACTCCATCTGCCACTTCTCAGCCCAGTTCTGCATCCTGTCAACGTCCCGTTGCAACCTACAACAGCCTTCCATACTATTCACAACTCCAGCAACCTTCGTGTCATCGGCAAACTTGCTAACCCAGCCTTCCACTTCCTCATCCAAGTAATTTATAAAAATCACAAAGAGCAGAGGTCCCAGAACAGATCATTGTGGAACACCACTGGTCACCGAGCTCCATGCTGAATACTTTCCATCTACTACCACCCTCTGACTGCTATGGGCCAGCCAATTTTGTATCCAGACAGCCAACTTTCCCTGAACCCCATGCCTCCTTACTTTCTGAATGAGCCTACCATGTGGAACCTTATCAAACGCCTTGCTAAAATCCATATACACCACATCCACTGCTCTTCCTTCATCAATGTGTTTTGTCACATCTTCAAAGAATTCAATAAGGCTTGTGAGGCATGACCTGCCCCTCACAAAGCCATGCTGACTGTCTCTAATCAAACCATGCTTTTCCAAATAATCGTAAATCCTGTCTCTCAGAATCCTCTCCAATAATTTGCCCACTACCAACGTAAGACTGACTGGTCTATAATTCCCAGGGTTATCCCTATTCCCTTTCTTGAACAAGGGAACAACATTTGCCACCCTCCAATCATCCGGTACTACTCCAGTGGACAGTGAAGACGCAAAGATCATTGCCAAAGGCGCAGCAATCTCTTCCCTCGCTTCCCGTAATATCCTTGGGTATATCCCGTCTGGCCCTGGTGACTTATCTGTCCTCATATCATTCAAAATTTCCAGCACATCCTCCCTCTTAACCTCAACCTGTTCGAGCATATCAGCCTGTTCCATGTGTGCAGTCGATGACACCTTGCAGCTGGAGGAATCCAGCGATGGCCCTGAGCTGATAGCCCTTTCCACCTGACTGTTAGTGTTGGTCACATAGTTACTGGCCCTCCTTTTTGCAGTGGTGGGCTGCTGCCTTGGAGACCCACACATCCTCAGTGGATCTCTGGAAAGTGCCAGACGCATACAAGTTGAGTGCCACGGTGATCTTCAGGCCCATGGGCATTGGGTGTCCACTGAAGCCCATGGGTCACAGCCTGTCCTGCAGCACGGCGCATAAGTAGGTGACAGCCTCCCTAGAGGGTCGCAGTCTTCGCTGAAACTGCCGCTCGGACATTTGGAGGTAACTGTGGCCAGAGTCCTCTCTGGCACGGATAGGCCCTTCTTGACGTGGCCGGCTGCTGCCACTCTCCTATTGGAGCTTCACACGTGGGCCCAGTCAGATCCTGGCCCTCCCTCCCTCCAAGCCGCTGTTGTGAGGTACAGAATTCCACAAAGACAGTGTGTATGAGACACATGCCAGCTGATTTTTACCCCTCCTGTGTGCAATCCTTGCAGAGATGAACTTGCCTTGCGACCTTCCTGTTGCTACCCCCTCTGAATACACAGTAATGCCCCTGAATGCCCAGCCTTGCAGAGAGCTCAGCACCTGAGACTGCGCCCACCCGACCCTTGCAGCTGAAACTGTGCCCACCTGACCCTGGCACCTGAGAGTAAGCCCACTCATGCAGAGATCCAGGCACTGCAGACATCCGAACCCCTCTTCCCTCATCCACTGCTCCCCATGGCTACCTTTCCTTGGCGTTACTGAGGCCTCGCCTCGGTGCCACCACCTTTAAACGACTGGGTATCTAAAGGCCCGTAATCCCTATGTGACGATGACAAAATCTGAAACCCACCCTGCACACCTGCACAAAATTGGCTTCAATTCAATGCAAATGCATTCTAACTAGCTGTTCAACAATTCAAATTGCAATCCCACCACATTGAAGTGGGAACGCTGCCTTGCAGCTTTCCCGCCACTGACAAAATCCGGAACCGACGTCATGATGCCAGGTTTCCAGGTACGTCCACCCCAATTTTTTGCCCCCCCATGCCTCCACTCCTGCTCCTACTGGCTGGATAAAATCCAGACCTTAAAGTGGAAAGTGTATGTCGATGTAAATGATGATGCAACTAACTCTTTTTATTTCTAACGAAAATTGAGAAGGCATTAAATCTGATGACAATTCACCTGACCAATGGAAATATGAGTATTTAATGCCATTAAGATCATAGCAGTTCAGACTTTCATTTTAAGCAGTACTACGGATATCACTGTATCAACTTGTAAGTGGCTTCATATAAAAACAGTGCTGAAAGACCTGTACCTGCCCAACTCCTTAACTGGCTAGGCCAGTTTAATGGAATACTTACACTGTACTGGGAAAGTGTTCCAAGATGTGGTTTGGTTCTGCAGTATTGCATCAGGGTAATCTGGTAATTAATCACCCCATTCTGATTTCAGGGTATATTGCAGAACAGCTGGAATAGATAAATATCTAAGCATGTTTATAGGCTGTGGGGGTTATTTTAGCCAAAGGGTGAGAATAGTCGCTAAATAGGTGCAGTGTTAATAAGACTTGTTTGTTTGAAATTCCGGATTTAGCACATAATTGTGGTCCTAATTGCTGATTACCATAATTTGAACTTGTCTGGAGGTGCTAAGTGTACACTTGGAGGTTTAGCACCCAAGTACTGATTAGATGCATTTTTCATGCAGCAGTATATGTGGGCTCCTCGCACCCACTTCCACAAAAGGTGTAGCGTGTTCTAGCTGGCACACAGCAGCACATTGCCGGATGGCTCAGAGACCAAGGAAGAGGGTACATCGGTTCACAGATGCTGTACTGGAGCAGGTGCAGAGGAGGAAGGATGTCCTGTACCCACCATGGGGGAAGGATGCCACCTTTCCCTCCTGTCCCTCTCTCCTGCAGCACCTGATGCTGCTTTGCCTGGCCTCATGTCTTCCTCCCATTCCTTGTCCAGATCAAGGGAACCCCCTCACATCATGTCCATGACCAAGCACTCCCTTTCTCCTGATTCCTATAAGGTAGAGTAGCACAGCACCTATTCTTTTTAGGTGAAGTTCTTAGAGAATTTCCAGAATAATTGTTGCTTGACTACTGGTGAAATCTTGACATATTGTGCCCGAAAGTCTCCCGGTGTGTTTCAGAGGTGCTCTTCACAGTTCCAGTAACAAGGACCATGAAATGATAAATATACCTCTAAGTGGTGAGTGTTCATTTAAGTAGCACTTGAAATCAATGCCATGTTTATTCCCAAACTGCTCGTCGCTATTACGAAAGGGTGTTAGTTGAAGCGTTAGCCACCAAAATGCTATGCAGTCTCCTTAGTGAGTACTAGCAGGCATTTTAAGTGGCAACCAGCTGTTCAGCCTTCAGGTAACGATTCCTCATGCCAGCATCAACTCCTTTACAAGGGGGTGGCTTGTGCTAAATGTGAGCTAAACTAGTGTTTCAGCTTAAGACATCATCTCGGCCACCTCTTTACCTCTTTAGCAGCTAAAGTAGTCAGTGAAAATCATCCCCAATAAATTTATTTTATCAGGGAAAGCCACAGAAGCAAATTGTATAAATGTGTGCAAGAGGCAACTGGATGTTCTTTTAGAAAACGAAGTAATAGAAAGATATGGCAAAAAAGATGAAAAGGTAAGATTTGCAATCAATCAAAGAACCAGGTTTCTGAAGTCAAATGGCCGCCTTCTTTCCTAAAATTTCCTATGATTATACACTGAAGAAACAAAAAACTAAATTTCACTTGAACAGCTTCTTCACACTTAAAGTTAAAAGACTGTCACCTAGCATAGCAAATGTAGATCCATCTGAAGCAATCTCTATCCCACCACATATTGGGGCCAAAATCATGCCCCTCATTTTCATTCATAGGGGCAAAATACTTAATGTAGGGATTTAAGGGAGATAAGTAGATTTTTTTTTGTGCAAGTCCTGAAAAGAGGTCCTCCTGCTTGTCCTCTTCTGCTTTTTGGCATTTCCTAATGAAACTATTACACATTTATGAAACTCACAGAATTCAGTATGTGACTGTGCTTCTTTGGGAGTCTGAAACAACATGGGGATATTTTGGTGTGTGGGCAATGAGCAAGATGATTGGGCCACCTGCCTGATGTAACAAGCAAAAGGCCCAAACCATTTTAATGATCAGAGCTTGGGCAGGATTTTTGTTTCAGGTCAGGACCCCGATATTAGGGTCAAATGTGAGTCCCAATCCCACACCGGGTCGGGAGCAGTTAGCCTGTATTGATTTTGGCTGGATTGGCTAATTAGTGGCCAGAGGGTGCGCTCACCATCCAAATAAGGACATCAGGTGGGCTCATGAAACTGGAGGGCCAATAGGAGGCCCTCCAGCACTGAAGAAGCTGGAGCCTGCCACTGAGGGTAAGGGAGAGAGAGGGTGCCTCCATGTTGAGGCATCCTCTCAAGACTTTTAAAATATTTGTAATAAAAAATAGCCACAGCTGTTGGACCGCCAGGAGCCCCTCCACAAGCAGGTTGTGGCCCTAGCTGTGGCCAAGTAGGCAGTGCCCTCAAAGTGATCCTGGAGCGCTGGCCCCTTGGCCTGCTGCCAGCAGGCCGCCTCTAGGTATTTGCCGTGCTCCCTATACTGTGGGTGTGGGTGGGGTGGGGGTAGTGGGATTGCCCACAAACCAACTGGAAAATTCCTCAATTGGCCTTTAAATTAACTTAACAGGCTGCTCACTGGTTGCAGCCAATAACCGTTCCATGCTTGGTGTCCAGTCTTTCCAAAAAAATGGCTTGGATGTCGGCTCCTGCAAACTGGCATGATGGCCAGCAGTGTGAAATTACGTGCCTGGCCACCTCTGTTCCCGTCCCATATTGTAGACCCATCAATTTAACGCCATAAGCAAGTTGCCTGCTCATTTCCGATGTTCATTAGGAGTTTACCAATTTAGAGCGTTGGGTTTCTGGTGAGCCCAACATCTGTCTATGACATGTTTCCATCTCTTCAACCTAGGTGTCTTTTAACTTTTTTCAATTTTGGGCATAGTTTTGCACTTTGAGCTGAGATATGTCATTTAGTCGAGCACCAAGATTCAATGATGCAGCCTTTTTATCTTGAATGGTAGCAGTAGGCCTAGAGTGAGATGCAGGAATGCAATTATTTAAAGCTTAAGTTAGACCCCATTTCGAATATTTTTGCTTTTAATTGCTCTTTCAGTTCTGGGCACTGCACCAGGAAGGATATATTGGCCTTGGAGCCTTGTCAGACGAGGGTATTAAGGGTTATGGAACTAAGGCAAATAGATGTAGTTAAGATACAGATTGGCCATGATCTAACTGAATGGTGGAACAGATTCAATGGGCTGAATGGCTGAATCCTGTTCCAATGTTCATAAGGGCCGAAATTTACCACGGGCTTTGGGACCCCAACATCAGGCTGGAAAGCATGTCCTGAGCCCACACTTGCTGGCAGTGGAACTGGCTTGGCAATTTTACTGCAGGTGGCCTCCGAATTGGCTGTCTGCAAGCTCGCTGTCTAATTAAGGATGGCAGGCAGGCTTCTGATGCTGCCAGCCCAATCAGAATACCGTCAGCTCTGAAGCCTCAGCAGCTCCACTGGGAGAGGTGGGCGCTGCTGAGACAGGCAGACCTTGAGTGGGCCTCAAATTGGAGGTGTGCTCGGACAGATAAGAAAAAATTAAAATTTAGTGAGTTGAGGGGAGTAGGCCTCATGGGCCTGAGGAGAAATCTCTCCAGGATCCCTCCAGGGAGATGGTTGGGGCTGCGGGGGCTGCCTCTCATACCCGCGGCCCCCTCTTTGAGCCATGGAGCCTCCAGCTGTGATGGACCAAAGAGGCTGCCGCAGGGATGCTGCCTCCATAAAGCTGGCGGCCTCCCCATGAGGCAGAGGGGTCACTCCGCCATTGGCAAAATGCCAGTGACCTCGTAAATGACCCTTAATCGGGCCTTTAATTATGCAAATTGGCTGCCCGTTTCCTTGGAGTGGGCAACCAATCCACCACGCATCCTGCCTCCTGCCTACCGCTGGGACATTTCTCTGCCTGCGGGACAGTGACAGGCAGCTGTTCCATCACAGCTCCCTGCTTTTATTGGCACCCCCACTGCCACCCGCCCCCCTCACCGCCCCCCTCACCCCCCCGACTCCGCTCCTGCCACCTAGGGGCTGGTAAAATTCAGCCTTAAGTGTCTCTCTTGCACAGCACTGTTCAGGTAGCAGAATAATATTATGGAGATGTGCCCTAATTTATACTGGAATCCAACTATTGATGGGTTTAGCATCTGGTACTTCCAGGTTTAGAATTATGCACATGAGACACTCTGTAGGGCTCAGCATCCCATTGTGTTGGGATCTGGCTCAAATCCAGTTGGCAACATTCTCTTTGGATTTCAGTTGTTGATATGATGTCCTTAAGCTTTTATGATTTTTCCTTTGAAGTGAGGGGTCAAGGGGAAATTTCAATTTTACTTTTAGCATGTTTTATCTGTGATGATTTACCACTCTCAAGACATCAAACAAGTTAGAGAGAGACTAAAATAATTCAAATTAAAAACAATTGCATCCTGTTCCATTTTTCAATAATTCCTGTATGTTTCTCTATTTCCACTGGGCTGCCTGTCACCTGTGGTTCAGAACAGAGTGAGCAGCCTGCTCCTCGACATTAGACAATTAAGCATGTTATACTACAATGATCTGCTCATTAATTTTCATCGGCTGCCCAAGCTGATTCAGGAATCATAGATGTTAGTCCAGTTGTTGGGAGAAGGAAGGCCCAAGTTTTTTTTTCAACTTGTAGAGTTGGTTGAGTCAGATTTTCAATCTTGAGAAACAAAGATGGAGATATTTTAAATCCACACTTCATAGCAGGGGTGAGCGGTAGCTAGTTTCGTTGACAAGCCTGCTGGCAAGTCACTGATCAGGGTTGGAGTCAGATATCAGCCTTCTCACTGGCTGAGTGCTCAAAAAAAAAAGCAAGGAGGTATCTGGATAATTAGGCAATCAGCTAGGTCTGGGGAGCAAGCCTGACTTGGTGAGGGAAAACCTATCTATCTCAAGCCCAGACCTAACCAGAATCAGAATGCTTAACCAGAAAAAGTCAAGCAAGTCTCCCAATAGGGTTAATCTGGGGCATTTTAAAAATGATTTTCCTTGATCTCGAGCAGGTTCTGCAGTTAGCTGAATCAAAGTGGGATTTGACTACATCTGTTACCCTGTACATTCACTTGCTTTCTGTAAAGTACAGCTGCTTAATGGTTCCTATCAGTCTCATCTCAATAAGGCGTTTCATTCTAACTTCAGAAAGATTGGAGATATGAGGCAACACACGAAAGGCATGACATCCAGTTTGGGTTTAAAAAGAATCTTATTCTTTACATCATGTGTTACTGTGTAACCAGATATTGGGCAATGTGGGCACACTCCGAATGTAAGATACTTGCACCACTTACAGGAATGACCATAACCACTGTAATACAGAGATTCTGAGGTAGATTCAAACCTATAACAGATTTCATTTCTCAATAGCATCTTCTTTGGCCTCCTTGTCTCGAAAGACAATGGGTAATCGCCGAGAGGTGGTCAGTGGTTTGTGGAGCAGTGCCTGGAGTGGCTATAAAGGCCAATTCTAGAGTGACAGACTTCAACAGGCGCTGCAGATAAAATTGGTTGTCGGGGCTGTTACACAGCTGGCTCTTTCCTTGCACTTCTGTCTTTTTTCCTGCCAACTGCTAAGTCTCTTCGACTCGCCACTCTTTAGCCCCGCCTTTATGGTTGTCCGCCAGCTCTGGCGATCACTGGCAACTGACTCCCATGACTTGTGGTCAATGTCACAGGACTTCATGTCGCGTTTGCAGACGTCTTTAAAGTGGAGACATGGACGGCCGGTGGGTCTGATACCAGTGACGAGCTCGCTGTACAATGCGTCCTTGGGGATCCTGCCATCTTCCATGTGGCTCACATGGCCAAGCCATCTCAATCGCCGCTGGCTCAGTAGGGAGTATATGCTGGGGATGTTGGTCACCTCAAGGACTTCTGCGTTGGAGATACGGTCTTGTCACCTGATGCCAAGGATTCTCCGGAGGCAGTGAAGATGGAATGAGTTGAAACGTCGCTCTTGGCTGACATACGTTGTCCAGGCCTCGCTGCCACAGAGCAAGGTACTGAGGACACAGGCTTGATACACTCGGACTTTTGTGTTCCGTGTCAGTGCGCCATTTTCCCATACCCTCTTGGCCAATCTGGACATAGCAGCGGACGCCTTTCCCATGCGCTTGTTGATTTCTGCATTGAGAGACAGGTTACTGGCGATAGTTGAGCCCAGGTAGGTGAACTCCTGGACCACTTCCAGAGTGTGGTCGCCGATATTGATGGATGGAGCATTTCTGACGTCCTGTCCCATGATGTTCGTTTTCTTGAGGCTGATGGTTAGGCCAAATTCGTTGCAGGCAGCCGCAATCCTGTCAATGAGTCTCTGCAGGCACTCTTCTGTGTGGGATGTTAATGCAGCATCCTCAGCAAAGAGGAGTTCCCTGATGAGGACTTTCCGTAGTTTGGTCTTCGCTCTAAGACGGGCAAGGTTGAACAACCTGCCATCTGATCTTGTGTGGAGGAAAATTCCTTCTTCTGAAGACTTGAACGCATGTGAGTGCAGCAGTGAGAAGAAGATCCAAAACAGTGTAGGTTCTAGAACACAGCCCTGTTTCACGCCACTCAGGATAGGAAAAGGGTCTGATGAGGCACCGCGATGCTGAATTGTGCCTTTCATATTGTCATGGAATGAGGTGATGATACTTAGTAGCTTTGGTGGACATCCAATCTTTGCTAGTAGTCTGAAGAAACCACGTCTGCTGACGAGGTCAAAGGCTTTGGTGAGATCTATGAAAGCAACGTAGAGGGGTATCTGTTGTTCGCGGCATTTCTCCTGTAGCTGGCAAAGGGAGAACAGCATGTCAATGGTGGATCTCTCTGCTTGAAAGCCGCACTGTGCCTCAGGGTAGACATGCTCAGCCAGCTTCTGGAGTCTGTTTAAAATGACTCGAGCGAAGAACTGGCATGTTGACCTCTTATTACTAATTGAAATATTGCTGCTAACCCTGCAATGATGCAGAAATAGCATGAAACTAATATAAGTTACCGCCTTATGAAGAACGTGCGGAGATTCTCTCAGAAAATGTAACTTGGTTAAAGTTATAGTGGATTTTTTTACTCTGCCATAGTAGTTAAACAAATTAATGTTTTCCTTACAAATGTCAATACTTTAACAAATCTGTGCTTGAAGTAGTTGTATAAACAGCTTGTAACTCTACATTTACACTTGAGTTGGTGATGGACTAGCAGCCCTTACCTACTCCAGCAGCCATGAGATATGATGAAGTCACAAGATAGATCAGTGGCATGCTGAACTCTTATTACTAATTGAAATATTGCTGCTAACCCCGCAATGATGCAGAAATAATAGACCCATCACACTCAGTGAAATAGATTTGTGCTATTTTTACTTTTTGTAAGCTAACCCAAAATAAGTCTGATGTGACAGTAACAGCAATTGACTGTAATATGATATAGTTTTCCTCTGAGAAATGCTGAGGATGAATCACTTTACAACAAAATCACTATAAGATAAATCAGTCAATTTTGGCAATCACTGC
Source organism: Heterodontus francisci (assembly GCF_036365525.1). Taxonomy (NCBI): domain Eukaryota; kingdom Metazoa; phylum Chordata; class Chondrichthyes; order Heterodontiformes; family Heterodontidae; genus Heterodontus; species Heterodontus francisci. The sequence goes on from NC_090377.1 coordinate 81,578,351, forward strand.
TCCTGGAACTGTACAGATTCTGATTTTGTTGTCAATTCAGCAAGAGCTGTAATCCTTTGTACTGACTGAAATGACAAATTACATAGCACCTATGTGCTTGGTCATTGTGCGCAAAAAGGGACAATAGAATTATTTGATAATGGTGACATTATCAGATAAATCAGGCTGTTGAAAGTTGTGGTTTTAGTGCCATTACTGCAAAACTTATATTTATTTCTATTTGGAATAAAGATAGAAGGGAAAATTAATGCAGCAGTGTTTTGTGTGCCAGACAAATGGTTATTTTTAATGTTACTAACGTTTGGAAGATGAAATGGAACTCTCTATGCATTTGTGGAAGAAACTGTTTAATAATTCGTGTAGTTTCACCAATACCACAATGCTAGCAGGGAGCCGTAATCACGGAAGTGCCAATTAGAGATTGGGCTACAACGCTAAAGCTCCAATTCATTAATTTGTTCCTCAGTGGTAGCATGGCAGCAGTGAATCTACCCTATAAAGAAATGGGTCTGTTTGATTATTATAAAGCTAAAATTTAAAAAATGGTTGGCTTGGGCTCCTTGAAGGTTCAGTTGATGAATTCAATGAGAAAGATAAGGCACCATCTCCCTGCATCTTGAGGCACGAAGGATTGAGGGCGAATAAGTGCCTAATGCAGTGTACAATAACCTTATCCAGAAGTGCCTGACATGGTTGCAGCCTGTGCACCAGTTGTGGTTGCATCTTGTGTGCTGAAATGCTTGGAGAATATAAATTAATTAACATAGAAAAAAATGTCCTGTTTCCTGACTTTCAAACTCAATTTGAAACAGAGAAACTCCCTGAACTACTCCAATGGCTTAGTTGGTAAAAACATTGCCTTGTATGATATTGAGGGACATCTTGGGAGAAAAATTCAAAGAGGCCCATAAATGGGCATGGGGATCACAATGCATGATACCCCACCCTGATCAAAGTGATGCAGGCAACGTGCAAACTTTGTGCTCCCTGCTCATTTCCGTGTGGCATGCAGCACAGCAGTAAACACGCTGCTAAGTAGCTGCACACTCGGCAGAGTGCCCAAATTCATATGATGCTTGCATCAATTAAAGCCAGCCTGTGTCTCTTAAACACAAAGTGCATTCTGGCTACAACATCTCACTCAACTGGCTGGGAAAGATATCAGGGCAGAAAGAAACCAGAGTAATGGAGCAGTAGGCCAGAGGGAGAGCTCCAAGGTTCTCAGATGCAGTGCTCGAGGCCTTAGTGCAGGAGGTGCAAAGGAGGAGAGAGGTCATCTTTCCATAGGGGGCCAGAAGGCCCTCCACACACACACTGTGAAGGCAGTAGGAGCAGCTAGCTACACAGGCCAATGCCAAGAGTCTGATCCCGAGGACCTGGGTACAATGCCGGAAAAAATTCAATAACCTCACACAAGTGGTCAAGGTCAGTAGATGCATCTTCAAATATCATATCCTACCAACTGCACCACAAACCTCAAACACTGCTCCATGCACCATACCCCTAAAATTCTCCATCAAAAATCTCCGGCAATCAGGACACATGCCTAACATTCATATGTTCCACCTCACCCTCTCACATTTTCCATGGGTGCAAGCCTCACACCCACATTTCACAGCTTCTGCATACATCCATTCAGCTATGACAGGCTTATCATCTAGACACATTGCAACATACTAACGGACACTATTCCCTCTCTTTTGCAGGGCAAGGTGACACAATACAGGAGACAGTAGCAACAAACAGAGTGGGACAGGCACGGCTGCATGCCCTCACCTGCTTGGAGAAGACGGTGGTTCGCATTATTGGAGCAGCAGTCACTGAGGCTGTGGCAACCGTTGAAGTCATTCAAGATGACAATATGTTCCTGCCTTCTCAAATCCCACCACTCTCATCCCCCAATCTAGTATGATGTACAAGCTGTAAATGGTGTAGCCATGCATCATTGCTTTTCACCCACCCCTTCTTCCCACATCCTAACCCTCCCCTTGAGCATTTATGCTTTCAAGAACTGTTGCCTGGCCAGCCAGTGGGGCCTGAGGTGAAGGCTCAGTGGAAGAGCAGAACTCTGAGGAAGAAGCACCATCACTTGATCTGACACTCACAGCCATCAGCTCAGATACTGGCACAGCATGTACCTTAGAAGGTATTATAGAGTTGGAATCCGCATGTGGTGAGTCACCGAGTACAAGTGGGCTGCAGCCAGGCTGGGGCAGAGGATTGCGTGGGTGCCAGCTCATCGGAGGGCAATGTTGCAGACAAGTTGTGCTGCAGAGGACTCAGATGTGGGCTTTGATGGGCAGTGTACAAGATTAGGCTGATGAGCATGCACACAGAAATGTTTGGTGCATTGCCAGGCCTGCCAGAGAGCCTTCTGTCATGATCGTATTGAATGGCAGAGCAGGCTCGATGGGCCATATGGTCTACTTCTGCTCCTATTTGTTGTGTTCTTGTGTTCTGTCACTGTCGAGGAGCATGGAGGGGCTTGGCTGCAACTTGGCACAGGGCATCTTAAGAGCTTGGAGCCAATCCTATTCAGTGTGGAGGTGGTGGTCAATTCCGTGAGAACACCTGCAGACCCACCCGTGACGCAACGTCTGATGGCTGATGTCTCAGCTGCAATTGCAGCACAGACATAAACCACACAATGTCTATGTGCTGCAGTTGAAGCTCACATTGAGGTCATGAAATTTCTGCTTGTTGCCATGCAAGCCCAGCTTGGTGTCATTCAGGCTCAGACTACTACCATCATGGCTGCAGATACCAGTGCTTGAAGGGGTTTGCAGGGTCTCACAGCAGTCCAGCAATCAGTTCCAGCAGATTACGAGGATTGCTGCGGATCTGCCCCAGAGGAGCGGCAGTAGCTCCGTGGTGCATGAACTTGCTGTTCTCTCTTAGGATGGCAGCATTCATCCTCCCACCACTTCCACTCTCCCAGTACCCTTGTCGTTGCCTGTCATCCAGCCAGCCTAGTCTGCTGCTGCTCATGTCAAGGTAGTGCAGTCAGAAGCTGGACCCACAAGGCCCAGAGCTCCTCAAGGCCATCCTGCAAGGCCATCTGCAGTCTCCCCCATTGAAAGTCAGTAGCCTTTCACACAAATGAGTAATGTGATATATGAATTTCAATGCCAGTGTGAGGCTAGGTATATCGGCCGTACGTCCCAAAGACTGGCAGATCGTATCAAACAACATGTCCCTTCTGCTGTTCGCAACAGGCAAAGTACAGGCTGTACCCAACTAGCCTGTGCTTGCAAAAGACAAAACACGGTGTACAACATTAGATGTGATTCTGTGATTGGACAACATTTGCTAAATAATCCTCAGTATGCTAAGAATTATACTGAAAACCAATTTAAGATTGTCAGTAGAGCTTGCGGTGTGGCGCATTTGCATGTACTGGAAGCTACATATATTAATACACAGAGCCCTGTTCTTTGCAGGCAGAAAGAATATATACAATGTCAGGCAAACCCCCACCTACCAAGACTGAGGCATACATTATTTCACCAAATGAACATTAAAACTTAAAATTGCAAGCCCTGACTGGAAGGATATTTGCATAGCACTAGCAGTGTTGGAACAATGGGAACTCAGTCATTGCTTCCCAATACATAAAAGAAGTGGTCAGACCAGTTTTAGTCACATGACTAACTGGCATTTGCAGAGAATTTGAACTTCCAACAAAGGATTTTGAACTCAGACAAAGCCGTGTGTTCATGGAGTGAAGATCTCTCCTGAAACTGAAGCAAGAATTACAACCTCTTGTGTCTGCCAGTCCCATCTCCTTCCCAAGGAATTGAATCTTGTGAAAACACGTGAAACGCAAAGAGAGAAAAGTCTCCTACATGAACAAGGTTTAAGAAGAACATTGGGCCCCAATGAAAGCAAGACTACTTACAAAAAGGACTAAACTGTGAGCTCGAAGCACCGTAACAAGTCATTGTCTCAAACTGTTCCACCTTATCTTTTCTTCTCTTTTCTGTTCCTATCTGCATGTGTATATCGTATGTGCATGCTAGCGTGGGCACGTCATATATCTGTAGGCATTAACCGTATTAGAGTTTAAGTTTAATAAAATTTCATCTTTCTTCTTTAAACCTGAGAAAGCCTGTGTGAATTGGTTTCTCTGTCTTATAATTATAAAACTGTGAACAAGGATTCACAAAAAGGGGCGCTCAAAACACTGTGTTTAAAAATAAAACCCTGTTATAACTAGACCAGGTAAAGACAGCAAAAGGCCCCTAGACACATTTCTCACCTGGTCGTAACAACAAACATTGTGCCTGTTTCAGCTAAACAAAATAAGTGACAGCCATTCGCTGGTTCATTCCTCAGGGCAATGCCTTGACCAATCAAAATCAAGCTGCCTGGTTTAAATTTCAAACAAAACTTGACAATTAACTGTCAGTCATCATAAACTGGTGCATTCTTCATGGCAATGTCTCTATCAATCAGAGTTCACTTGCCAACCAAACAGCACTCTCTTCTCATACAGTATAAGTTGTTCTTTTTAGAGCATGGCTACCCGACCTGAACCCGATGACATGTGTTGGGTTCGGGTCGGGTCGCTCTTCCGGGTCCGGCATTTGAGCTCGGGTCGGGTCAGGCCGGATCGGACACAGTGACAGCAAGGATGTCAAGATGGGAAACGTGCATTTGTACTCTGCATTAGTCTGCAGTGAGCGATTCCATCCAAGGTACAGCACAACCTCTTTAATATAATCAACTTTATTCCGGTGGTCGGGTTGGGTCGGGTGGGGGAAAAAAATCAAAGGACTCAGGCTGGGTCGGGCTCAGGTCGGATGTAGTTCTGTCAGGCTCGGGGTCAGGTTTAAATTGCAGACCCGAGCAGACCTTTAGTTCTTTTCCCTTCCACTGGTTATTCTTGCGGATTGTTCTGATGAGTGCACGACAAAAAGCTTCGACAACACGTGTCTATTTTCAGCAATACTCAAGTTCTGTACTACCAAACGACTGTTTGTAAATCCTCTTTGGTGATGAAGGCTCTGGAGGCACCTTGATTGCCACATATGTGCAGTCGATGACTTCCCGGACCTGTGGGAAGCCAGCCAGAGTGGCACAGCCAAGCACCCACTATTTCTGACTAACTTCATAAGTTGAGAAGTGCACTTAAGTGCTGGCCCTGACAAACATGGCATCAGTCACCTGTAAGATGTACTCGTGGGCAGCAGTTTGCAAGATTATACAAATATCATCTGCAAATTCCTGGAAGGAGCCAGAGACAAAGAAATCAAGGGCTATGGTGACTTTGACAGCCACTGGCAATGTATGCCCACCTGGTCCAATTGACAGGAAGTCTTCTTCCAGGAGGCTGCAAATGCCAGCAATCACCTGATGGGAAACTCTGTTTCACTGCTGCTCAGTCATGTCCAGGAAGCTTATCTTCTGTCCATTAACCCTTTGTTGTAGGTATTGCCTCCGGCGAGCTGGAGCTCTGTGCTCATTCCCTCTGTCCAATGGAGCAGCAGGTGTTAGAGGAGATGGCTGCTGGTGCTCTTCCTGCTGCTGTGGGTGTTGCTGGTGTTGCTCATCTTGTCCCCCATCTGAAGTCCAAAGTGCATAAGCACCTCCAATTGTTGATCTGAAGGTTGACAGATGGAAAGTGTAAATCAAGAGATGCAGACTTCAAAGCAATGGAAATGACCTCCAATGTATAGGAAAGTTTTACGATCCCGGTTGGGACCGTTAACTTTTAAAAAGAGAAAGTCGAATTTCCAGTTATTATTGAAAGAACTAAACTGCAAGATTTCAAGTTTTAAAGAAAAAACTTTACTGTACAAGAGTTAAACAAAGCAAAACACCTACTAACAACACTACATTTTGGAAACACATACTTTAAACTCAAAATCTTATCAGCACACTCCTATTTGACTTTTACTTCTACCCATACAGTTCCTCAATACATTACAGGATCTTGGTGGTTTCTTCACTTCTCCTGGGACTAATCCAAAGTGTACCACAGCTCTTAGGATTTCAATTTGATTTCCTTAATTCCTCAGCTGCCTTTTGAGGTATCAGATCTCCTGGATCTGGACTTCCCAGCTTGAGCACGGGCCTTACGCAAAACAGTAACATCCCTGGTTCCCGATAGCCACTTTGCTCCTGACTCCAGCTTCTTTCAAAGCCAACAACTTTGCAAAAGCCAACTGCTTTTCCAAAAGCCAACCAATTGTCTTTCAGTAAGCACACAAATCGAAACACCAACAGGCACCCTCTGCATTATCTATCTCCATAGCATTGCGGTACAAACTATTTCCAACTGCAAATCTTCTCTTTTTTTGGGAAATCATATGAATAATTCAAACCCCTGATTGAGGCAGCTGCAGAGACACTGGGTTGAATTTTATGATCCTGCTGCTGGAACCGGTGATGGGTTTACAAAATGGTACTGGTCCTGCTTGTGATGTCAGCAGCCTTGCCACCGTGATTACGCAGCGGGTGGCCATTTAGCATAATGGTGGCCCACCACACCTTCCCCCCCCTCAATCACAGAAGCAGCAATGAACACGCTGTTCATGGCATCACCCATGTTGGAGCAGCTGCTGGCGCTGTATTTAAAAGCCTGCCAGCCCTGCATTTACTCTCTTTGTGCACACAAGCCCCTTGCAGAGTTCCCCCATTCACACACAAGCCCCTTGCAGAGATCCACCTATTCACACACAAGCCCCTTGCAGAAATCTCCCCGTTCACACACAAGTCTCTCGAACACGCAGCATAGCAGCAATGGCTGCTGTAAACCCCACTTGCCCTTTGCTACTCTGGTTAGGTTACCTTCCCTTTTGCGGCACTCAGGACTTTTCAAAGTTGCGAAACTGAAGGCACATAAGTGTCGCAGAAAATCGAGAAACCTTCATTGGATCACAGTGAATTAGATTCAAATTTATTTAAAGCAGCATTTACAACATTCAAATGATGATGCCATCGCGTTGGGGCGTCAGTACCGCCACGGTACCTCCCCGCCTCCAACAAAATCGGCACGCTGCAGTGCAGTGCCGGGTTTCGTGGCAGACGGCTCCACGGAGATGTCCGGACTCCCATGCCACTGAACCCACCTCCGACAAGAGAACAAAATTGAGCCCACAATCTCCATCAAGAAGTTCAGAGAGGTTCCCATTGTTCAGGGTCTTCACACTTCCCATTATGACCTTATTAAATAAACATGGGCCACCCTTGATTTGAAACCACCCTAGGTTTCTTTGCCAGCTTCTCAAACTGGGTGTTCTCATTTGCCTTGCATTAAAAAAATTCAATTCCCAAATTACAAGTTACCTCTAGAAAATTAATACAACTCATGAACCAGGTGATCGTAACAAAAGCACCTCCAAAACAGTGAAAGCAAACTCTCAGAACAAGTCCTGTGAGTAAAAGCCTTTCATCTATGCAAGGAAGCATCTGTGAGATCTCAATATTTAAAGCATTTCTTACCAGTCAATTGCTCAGATCCCGATGTCAGGCTCTGTGGCAGGGTGGGGGGCGGTGGTGCGGAGGCACCGGAAGATTGCAGCAGCCCGCCACGGAGCATGACACTCGGATTGTCGGACCCCATCTTCCTGGCGGCGGCGAGTCTCCGTGGCAGCCACTCCCCCACCACTTGGAGACGGAATCTGACTTTAAATATTAAAATAAACTTCATGAATACATTTACCTACAATTCCCCATGATCTTGCCAGCTGTCCAGGATCTTTCGTGCAACAGGCAGCACTCATATGCCTTCACTTTCCCATCCAAGGATAGCTGGCACCACTGAGGTGGGGAAGGGGAGAACTTAGGATATTTAGGGTAGTGTGGGGGACGGGTGGAAATAGGGTCAACTCTGCATATCTAGTGTCAGGGGTGAAGGGGTGACCTTTGCACTTTGTGCAGTTGAAGGGGAGAGAGGTCAAATCTTTAATGTAAGTGTTTTTGGCAGGGAGTGGGGGGAACAGGACGGCCATTTATTTTCATTGTATTGGTGGGGGTACATGCCAGAAACCTATTTTGAGTGTTTGGGGGGTGGGGAATAAGGGGTTCAACTGTGCAGGTCTGGCAGCCCTTTAAAAATGGCGCCAGCACCAGTACCTGTGCAGAGGCAGCTGACGCTGTTCACGGCATTGCGAAGCCCGCCCCCGCCACATGATTGGGGGGAGCGGCCCGCCCTGCATATTTAAATAAGCCACCACGCAATAGATCGCGGTGGTGTGGCGGTGCCTGGCCCGTGCATGCGGGCCTACTTTTTATTCGCCTGCTGCCGCTCCTGGAGGCAGGAAAAGAAAATTCAGCCCAAAATATTTGTTTAACATTTCTGCCATTTCCTTATTCCCCACTTTAATTTCTCCCATCTCAAACTCGAAGGGATCCATGTTTACTTTTGCTACTTTCTTCCTTTTTACATATTTATAGAAGCTCTTACAATCTGTTTCAATATTTCTTGGTAGTTTACTCATATTCTATTTTCTCCCTCTTTATCAATATTTCGGTCATTCTTTGCTAGTTTCTAAAACTCCCCTAATCTTCAGGGTTACTATTATTCTTGGTAATATTATAAACAACTTATTTTAATCTAATTCGAAACTTAATCTCTTTAGATAGCCATGCATGGACCACAGGAGTTTTTATTTCTCAATGCAATGTATATTCGTTGAGAATTATAAAATATTTCTTCAAATGTTCACCACTGCTTATCTACTGTCATATCTTTTATCTAATTTCCTAATCTACCTTAGCCAACTCGACTCTCATACCTATGTAATTATGTCTATTTAAATTTAATACTCTAGTTTTGGACTTTTGCATGCCAGTCTTGAACTCAATATGAAATTCTATCATATTATAATCACTCTTCCCTGGAGGATCTTCTACTATGAGATTACTAATTAATCCTGTCTCATTATACAAGACAAGATCTGAAATAACCTCTTCCCTGGTTGGTTCCACAATTTATTGAGCTTGGAAACTCTCTTGAGTGCATTCTGTGAACACGTCCTCCAAACTACTTTTGCTGATTTGATATAGGAAGATTAAAGCTTCCCACAATTATTGCATTGTCTTTGTTACAAGCTGCTCTTATTTCTTGATTAATGCTCTGCCCAATAGTATAGTTACTGTCAGGGGCCTAAAAACTACTCCCAACAGTGTTTTCTGTCCCTGGTTATTTCTCATCTCCACCAGTACTGATTCTGCTCTTGGTCTTGCCAAGGCTCTTCTTCACTACTATCCTTATGTCATCCCTTAGTATCAGGGCTAGACCCCACCACCACCTCCCTGCACCCCCGCCTTTGGCATTTTGTCTATCTTTGTGAAACGTCAATTATCCTGTAATACTTCAATGAGGTGAACTCGCCCTGATTCTGCATGATTCAGTGGGATCAGTGCCAAAGATCACAGGTGAATGAATCTTAGCAGCCAGGATGACTGCTCACAGATTTGTGGCCTTACCTTTTCTCTAAAGCAAACATCTCCTATAACATGCCATCCAATTACTATATCTTTTCAATTTCCTTAACATGTCTGTTAATAATTTAAAAAAAAAACTCTCAGCGAAGTATAAGGTAGAAGACTTTAGAAAACGCATTGTTTTGTTATAAATTTACTGGAGCTTCATTGCAAAAGCAAAATGCAATTCATCATAATTTTCTTTTCACATGATTGATAACAAAAAATATATTGCATCACAAATACAAATGTGAAAGGAAATTATCACAACATTTAATTCACTAAATTATAACTAAACAAAGCCATATCCCACACAAACTTGCAATTTTCCCTCAAAAGTATTCACTGCGTAGTTTAGAGCAAGCCTTTTAATTAACTTAGGAGGGATGCAGGCTGCTTGCTGCAACTGGACCATGCACCTGACCCTTTTCTCTCCCCAACGATTTTACATAGATATCATAGAATATCATAGGGTATCATAGAAAAGCATGAAAGGGTCATCCAGCGACATCATGGTCCAAACAACTGCTTGAGTTAGACTCCAGCCACTGACACCAATTTCTGTTTTAAATCATCAAAGCTGAAAAAATGCAAAAATAGAGAACACAGCAAGGCAGATTTTCAGATCAACTTTGCCTGAAAAATTAGCAAAAATTAGATCTAACATATAGGAAAAAGGAGCATGGATTCATGCCACCATATTGCCATCTGCTACTGGGAATACTATGGCCCCAGTACGGCAGGCAGGAAATCGGCACGTGTTTCCACCCAGAGGTGTGCCACCTGCCATATTGAATATGTGGAAATAAGAAGTGCCTTTATCCATGGCAAAAGCAGGCATTGGGTGCTTTGCATATGCAACTATGAAAGCACCCAACTGTCACATCTCAGGCTGAGAATCACACTTGAAGTCACAGATTTAACTTGAACAAAGATGTAACAAGATTTAATAAAAAGACTTCTGTAGAGTTCTTGCTTACTGCTGCTCACTGTGGCAACAAAGCCTATCTGACCTTACAACAACTCCAGGTCAGGTGTTTTCTCCAAACACTGAGTTCCTTTCAGTTTCACTTCCAATTACCATATATTCTCCAATACTCAAGACCACACATACAATCATGATATTCCTCCCTTATCAGACTAAAACATGTCCACGGTTTTTGAACATAATCACAACACAAAAACTTCATATGATTTTGGTTGTCTCCTCTTATGCCGTGGTCTTCCTGTTGTCTCAGGAACTCTGGTCACCATAGTAGGAGTAGGAAATGTCATTGGCCCCTCTGGAACCGATGTTTCTCCCTCTGGAAAGCAAGCTGTCTGCTCGTCAACAGCATCATTGATTTAGACTTCTGAATTGCTGACTATCAGCTTCGCCTCAGCTCATACATCTCGTTCATCTGCTGTTGTGTTTTTGTCACCTGATACTTTTTAATGTATGAAGAATTTCTGCCATACAATACGCCGTCTGGTGGCTGCACAGTCACACTGTTTCCCTTCTTGGCAATGACCGTGTATGGCTTGGGATAATATGGTGTATCCTTTTTACTCGAACTCTGCCGTCTGAGCAATATTTAATCACCTGGCATCACATCAGACTGTCTAGCTGTCCTTCTGTGGTCTGCATAAAACTTTGCAACATCTTTTTTCCTCAGCATCATGATCGCGAACCTCCTGATCAACTCTAATGTCCCTCAGCTCTGGTATCTTGGTGCGTATTTTGCATCCAAATAACAGCTCAGCTGGGCTCTTTCCCGTTGCACTGTGTGTAGTTGCTCTATTCATGGCTACACATGATAATAACATCGCCTTCCTATCTTTACCCTCATTTTGAGCAGTCCCCATCAGTTTCTCTAAGGGTTGGTTTTGTCTTTCCACTTCCCCATTTGCCTCTGGCCATTTAGGTGTTACTCTGTGATGGTGAATGCCTGTGAGTTGCATGCAATCTGCAAAGGTCTGTGAAATGAATTGTGGCTCATTGTCTGAATACAATGTGACTGGTAGACCATGCCTTGCAAATATTTCAGTCAATGCAAACACTGTTTTCTCTGCTGTTGTAGACTTCATTATCACATACTCATAATAATGGCTGTAATAGTCAATCACCACTAATATGGACTCTCCTGATGGAAATGGACCTAAGAAGTCAACTGCTACATCCTCCCATGGTCCAGCTGATAACCGTGTATTGCGTACTGGTTCTGGTGGATTGGGTCTACTGACAAGTTGACATCTGTGACAAACTGCTCCACAGCTTTCTCCATCCCTGGCCACCATACTTTGGTTCGGAAGTTTTGCTTAGTACCAACCACTCCCAAGTGACCCTCATGAGCTAGCATCACCAGTCTAGGCCTAAGCTTTTGTGGCACTCTAAGTCTGTTACCTCTGAGAATACACTTCCCAATTGTGCACAGTTCATCTCGTATAACGAAATACGCTCTGAAAGTGCAATTTTCCCAATTTCCAGCTTGGATTCTCTATCAGATGTCATTCAATTCTGGATCTTTGTCTGACTCTCTTTCAATCTCTGTAGTTGTCATTGCGCTCAGCATGAATGATTCAGCTTCCTTCTCCAGGGAAGATCTGTGTGTTTGCCCGTCAACTGGCTCTATGGTGTCTTGGTCAACCAGTTCATTGATCTTTGCCTCAATTTTCCCTCTCAGATCAAAAGGTGTTCTGCATACAGGCTGAGCTACAGGCTTCACGTTCTCATCAATGGTTAACCTCAATTGGCAGTTATGCAACTTCCCAATTCTTGAAACACTGATCCAAACTCCTCACGAAGCTCCGCATTGGATTTCACAGAATTCGCTTTCAATCCAATGTGTAGCACCCCAAGGCTTGGCCAGTTTCACTACTCAAAAGAAGCTCATCATCCTCCTCAATCACTACGAACCCTGCCTCTACACACCAATTTCCAGCTCTCACACTGGCAGCAAAACATCCAACAGTTTGAAGTGGGGTTTTAGATGTGTAAGGATAAAGCTTTTTGACACATTTTCGAGATGTGCACTTGATTCTTTTTGTCTTCAGTTCCTCCCACAGTACTCTGCTGATGACATCACTGTCACTGCATGAATCTACAATAATACTCACTTCAACACCCCCAACAATCACTGGAACTTTCTCAAGGTTGCTTTCATTGACAGAAAACATGCATCCATAATTACTATTTGTGTCCTCACTCACTGCATCTCTTCAACTCATCTCACAGTTGTGCTACTGCCATCTCTCTTTCCTTTACATGGCTTGCCAGGCTTCCCACTTTGTTCAGCTTTGCTTCCGCACTTCTTGGCTAAATGGTCTCTGCCCCCACATTTTCTGCATATCTTTCCCTTGGCAGGGCAGCAATCATCTCTGCCATAGTGCCCCAAGTTGCCACATTTGAAACACTCTCTCAGACTGTTGTTGTTTACATTTACACATACCTGGATTCCGCTGTGCCACCCTATTAACCTCAGATTTTGTTGTGTCGATGGCGGAAACAGGACAAAGTTTCATGCCGTGAACTTGTCCATCCACTGCTTCCAATGCAGCCACTATTTTCAAAGTGTCATCCAACGCTAAGTCACCTCCTCTTTCCAGCAGTCTACGCCTCAAATTATCCGACTTGTAATGTTGGACCACCTGATCCATTATCTGATTATTCAGATCCGGCGCATCATAATTGCATTCATCCGGCCTCAAATGAGTTAAAAATTGGGCTACTGTTTTCCCCTCTTTCTGCCTTTGTCATGCCTTTGTCATGAAAAACATGCCTTTGAAATGTGGCATTTGGTGTCACCACATAATGTTCCTTCAAAGCTTTCACTGCACATTCATAATGCACCTTTTCTCCCGTGTCAGGCAATGTCTTGAAAGTCTCCCTCTCCGACATACCCACAAAGAACAGCAATAAGGCCCATTGCTGTGCTTTCTGCACCTCCGTCGCCCCATCCAAAAACAAGCCGTGACTGTCAGCATACACTTCAAACTCCTCCAGCCATGCTTTCCATTTCAGACTGACGGAACTTGCATCACCCGTCGGATCAAACGGCTCAATTCCCCGGACTGCAGACATATCAGCTCCAGCAAATGCCATGATACAGGCCGAGATTTAACCATAAGCAGACGGGAGCCGGCCACCGACTGAAAAGTTGGTGGCGAACCCACTTCTGCCTCGCCTGAGGATCCTACCCGTATTTTGCAGGTCCCCAGGCTTCAATTGTTCTGAGGTGAAACTTCCAATGGCTTGAGGTAGGAAGTCCCGCCTAATGGAGCTGCTGGCCAATCAGAGGGCCGGCAGCTCCTAGACCCAGCAGCGCACCAAGAGCAGTGGCCACTGCTGGGACTGCAGCCCAGCGAGAAGTCAAGATGCCGGGAAGCCTGGAAGGCAGGTAAGTTTTGATTGCCTCACCAGGGCTGATCAGTTGGGCACCGGTCAGGCAAGGGTGGTTGGTTGGGGAGAGGGGGGGCGTGTTGGGTGTTGGGGGTGGTTGGGGTAGCGGGGGCGGCCCTCCATCGGGCACAGGCAGCCCGATCATGAGGGCCTGCCCCCAGGACGTTCAAGAGCCGCCTACCGTTGTCAGGTGGCTTCTCTCGGGTCCAGGACGCCTGCTTGCCACACGTAAAATCCGCGTAGAGGCGGGTGAAAGCCCTTAAGTGGCCGTTAAATGGCTCCTGGAGCCTCCCGTTCCATTTTACGCCACCCCCCTCCCCCGCCATCATCCCACTCTTTGGGATGGTGTAAACTTCTGACCACAATCCTAAATGTCTTTGAATTTACCTCTGTATTGTTTGTCTTTATATCCTCATTGCCAATATCACCTCTCAGGATGAAGAATCACACTTGAAGTCACAGATTTAACTTTAACAAAGATTTTACAAGCTTTAATAAAAACAATTCTGTAGAGTTCTTTCTTACTGTTGCTCACTGTGGCTACAAAGCCTATCTGACCTCACAACAACCCCCAGGTCAGGTGTTTTCCCCAAACGCTGAGTTCCTTTCAGTTTCACTTCCAGTTACCATATAGATCTCTAACACTCAAGCCCACACTTAAAATCATGACAACTACAAGGTCCTTTCTCCAAGACTGGTTTGCTCAGAGGCAGCCATCACACACTTTATTCAGGAAAACTAGCCCTCAGGATCATCTGCAAAAAAGGCAAGTAACTTACCTGAATGTGGAGCTAGACAGAGCAGGAGTGCTCCTCACAACCCCACATTAAAGAATATGACTGCAGCCATTTTACCCATCACTGCCACTCCCTGTGTTCCCTGACACAGATCATCAGCCCCAACCTCTGCGATCCCTGACCTTGACCTCTGTAATCCTTGGCCCTGACCACCATATCCTCGGCCTCAATACCAACTCTCACAAAACCTGATGCTGACCCCTGTGATCATCAACACCAATCCACATGATCTCAGGCCTGCTTGACCTCGCCCTTTGATAACTGAATCTGTGTTAGCTAGCCCCTGCTCTCCATCCCAATCCAACCTCCAGCTCCAATTATCAGAGGGCTGCTGCAATGCTAGGTACAATCTGATTTTTCACTACTGGTCGACAGCAGGATGTTGCACCATGCCAGCTCTTATCATAAGACCCAAGGCCCAATATCTGGAGAGCTTCGGACCTCACCATTTTGGTGTAAGTAATGCACCCTGCGCCCCCGCTTGTATAATGATGGGCACACATGAATTTCTGGGTCCCAAAGTTTAAATTAGAGTTGCTGAGATTTGAAGTACAGCTAGACTGCCTTAAGTGTGAGAAGAGAGAGAAGAATCAGAACAATATGAATTCAAGGCCAACAAGAAGGAGAAATAGTAGCATTGTGCTATTAAACAGAGAGAGAATCACATACAGGGTATAAATCACAAAACTGTTGGGGCTATTTTTTTACATCTAATTTAATTCCAAATTTTAAAGAAGGAAGTGGGTGATATGCTACTTTTGTTCAAGTTTTTGAATTATTAGAAAATTACCATTAGTAGGACAAAGGACTCAGGGCTGAACAATTTATGCAATTTCTTTGCGTTAAAGCATTCACAGCTTCTTCTTGTGCTTAATCTGATGCATTTTATGAACAATGAAAATGTAAATCATGACATTCTTAATATCTATGGCTTAATACCTGAAGTATTCAGTCAAAAGTATAAAAAAATTGAGCACAAGTTTACATAATATGTGTAGAGAATCAGCCATCGAACATTCTTACCCTAAATCTTAAACGAATGATCAATCAAAAAATGATGCGATACTGGGTGTACGTGAACATTGCTGTTGCCAGGTTTAGTACAGACAGCCATTACTCAGAAGGTAAGACAGCCTGTCTTCATTGTCTCATATTGTTAACTGATAAACCACTGGTCAAAAGTCAACTAGAATGTCATTCATGACCAGGAGTAAAAGTAATAGTGTGCCTACACATGTACCATTTGAGATTTGCTGGGGAATCATTTGAAAAATAGGAATATCATTAACTTAACTGGGGAGGAAAAAACTTTGCCAGTGACTCAGAGGTCAAAATAGCAGTAGCACTGGCCACAGTGGTGAACTGAACTAAAACATCTTTAGTGGGAAGACCCAAAAATATAACAATTACTCAATGTTCAAAATTAATGAAAGAGATGCTTTAGTTACACAACTCATCTTCATGCTCAGTTTCACTGTGGAGTATCAGACACAGTGTGATACAAGTTGAAGCAGTTCATCAAACACAAAAAGGCAATTACTTTGTGTGCTGTAGAACACAAGGCAGAATGAAGTTCATCCATTCTGATACACCTTGCAGGGCATATCATCTCAACAATACGCATTCTCAGCAGTGGCTGGATTAGGCTTCATTTTACTCTATGTGGTTTAACATGTAACAAGTAGATATCCTACCTTACTGCTTTCCAACAATTTGATGATCCCTAGTATGGTGCATAATAATAATGGGTTCATTAAAATCTTTTACACTTGGCTACACAAGACTTCAATCTAGTATTCACTTCTGTTCATTATCTCAGCTCATGGCTGGAAAGGCTAGCTCCCTTGTTTCATTGCATGTGGTAAAAGTGATCCCAAAAATAAAGAGCCCTCCCTGACTAGAACTTGGCTTTTCTTTCCAATGATTGTACAATACTTCGTCTGATGCAATGGTGTATTGCAAATGGGGATGTTACTGTACTTACTTCTTAGTCAAAGAATCTTTACAGCACAGAAAAAGGCCATTCAGCCCATCAAGTCAATGCCTGCTCTCTGTAGAGCAATCCAGTCAGTCCCATTCCCCACTCTATCTCTGTAGCCCTGCAAGTTTATTTCCCTCAAATGCCCATCGAATTTCTTTTTGAAATCATTAATTGTCTGCGCTCCCACCACCCTTGTAGACAGCGAGTTCCAGGTCATTACCACTCGCTGTGTAAAAAAGTTCTTCCTCACATCCCCCTTGTATCTCTTGCCCAAAACCTTAAGTCTGTATCCCCTAGTCCTTGTAATATCAGCCAATGGGAACAGCTTTTCTTTGTCTACCCTATCCAAACCTGTCATCATTTTGTACACCTCTATCAAATCTCCCCTCAATCTCCCCTGCTCCAAGGTGAACAACCTAAGCTCCTCCAACTTAACCTTGTAGATAAAATCCCTCATCCCTGGAACCATTTCAGTAAATCTCCTCTGCACCCTCTCAAGGACCCTCAAATCCTTTCTAAAGTGTGGTGACCAGAACTGGAGCTCTACAAAGGTTCAGCATAACTTCCCTTCCCCTAAACTCAATACCTCCCTTCATGAAGCTCAAGATCCCACATGCTCTGCCAAATACTCCCTCAATATGTCCTGCCACCCTCAAAGATCTATGCACATAAACCCCCAGGTCCCTCTGTCCCTGTACGACCCTACAACTGTGCCATTAAGTCTATATTGCCTCTCCATATCCCCTCTGTCAAAATGCATCACCTCACACTTCTCTACATTAAATTTCATCTGTCACTTGTCCGCCTATTCTGCGAGCCTATCTATGTGCTGTTGCAGTTGATTGGTATCATCCTCACTGTATGCCATACTTCCAAGTTTGGTATCATTGGCAAATTTTGACATTTTACTCTGTATTCCAAGATCCAGGTCATTTATATATACATATAAATATATATATAAAAGAAAGCACTGGTTCTAGCACTGACCCTTGGGGAACACCACCGTCTATCATCCTCCAGTCTGAAAAATTACCATTTACCACGACTTGCTGTTTTCTGTCCTTAAGCCAATTTTTTGTTCAAGCTGACACTGACCCTCCTATTCCATAAGCCTCAATTTTGTTAACCAGCCTCTTATGTGGTACTTTGTCAACGCTTTCATAAAATCCAAAGAGACAACATCTACCGCTTTCCCCTCATCAACCTTCTGTTAATTCATCAAAAAATTCAATAAGATTAGCCAAGCATGATCTGCCTTTCACAACTCCATGTGGGCTCTCCTCTTAATTAACTCAAACCTTTCCAAGTGCCTGTTGATGTTTTCCCTGATCAAAAACCTTACCCACCACTGATGTTAAACTGACTGGCCTGGAGTTATGAAGAATGTTCTTACACCTTTCTTGAATAGGGAATCACATTTGTCACTCTCCACTCTTCTGTCTCTTTCCCTCTATCTAGGGAAGATTCTTCCTAACCTTTCACCCAGGGCCATGCTTTAGGCTGGCAGACCTGATGAATAGCTCACAGATTAACAGAGCAGCAAAAACTTTGGATTCTATCCTGTGGCTAAAGGATAAAGAAATGAAGCTAAGTTTAGAATTGTATCCAAGTTAGATCTTGATCTTAGAAGACATTGGATGAAAACAGAAATGAACAACCCTTGTTCAATGAATATAAATAAAACTTTATGAGCATATCTTCTCCTTCATGAATAATTATGTCATATTTAAGTCATTAGTGGGACTATCACCCAGAGTAGGTTGAAATGTCCCTATTTTCAAAATAGAATTATTCGTTACCCTCACCATACACATAGGTACAGGTGACCAAGGTTATTTGGCCCATCCATACAAAAGGACTGCCATTATCCTATCATGATATCTAACTGGTAAATGATTCCTGACCTTTCCTCTCCACTACCCTATCTTAAAGTCCGTTCCATGCATTAGTCTCTCTGTGACACAGAAACTTCCTGGTATCAATTTACCTTTTATTAGTTTACATCTCGTTCTTCAACCATGTTTAAACTTGAAGTAGTTATCCACTCTTGACTGTAACATCACCCTCCTTTGCTTTCAGACCACCTGCACACTAAGAGAATGCAATCTTTTCTTGCTTATGTCAATGGTGGCAATGAGCAAGTGGGCGGCACAGTGGCGCAGTGGTTAGCACCGCAGCCTCACAGCTCCAGCGACCCGGGTTCAATTCTGGGTACTGCCTGTGTGGAGTTTGCAAGTTCTCCCTGTGTCTGCGTGGGTTTTCTCCGGGTACTCCAGTTTCCTCCCACAAGCCAAAAGACTTGCAGGTTGATAGGTAAATTGGCCATTATAAATTGCCCCTGGTATAGGTAGGTGGTAGGGAAATATAGGGACAGGTGGGGATGTGGTAGGAATATGGGATTAGTGTAGGATGAGTATAAATGGGTGGTTGATGGTCGGCACAGACTCGGTGGGCCGAAGGGCCTGTTTCAGTGCTGTATAACTAAACTAAACTAAATAAGTGAGCACATCAGCCACTTAAGTGCAATCTATTTATTCCTTGAACTGTTAGGAATACTGCCACTCTGTAAAATTATAACGGTCCATCCTGCTGTCACCTATTGCCTTTGAGGAAGGACATGAAGTCACTTGTCTATCAAACAATGCATCTTAATGTATGTGCACAGTTGCTTGGCCAAAGTTATGATGTCTCATTGGAAACTTGGACTGACAACATAGTTTAGAATTTTTGGATGTTAATGACCTGAGTGATTGCAAGAACAGAGCATGCCATGGAGATGGGCTGTAGGTCCACCTACTGCTTGTGATATAACAGTCAAATGAAGGTCGGAAAACTTCTGCTGCATAATCTGATGTGGGTGCCAGTTGGTGGATCCATGCATCTCTGGTTCGGCCTTAGCAGTCTGACAACCCTTCCATTGTTCTCCTCTTCTTCCATAGAGGGTGATTCTCAATGGGAAAGGTGTTGTGCCCTATGTGAAATGGTTATGGGGAGAAGAAAAGGGCAGCCCCTCAGCAAAGGCACAAAGATGGGTGGTAAGGTAGATGGCAAAAGCAAAAACAAATAAAACTATGTAGGAAATAAATTTTTAACTTAACCTATTGACGTTTGATGCCCATATTTAATACTAATGTGAATATGAATCAGCAGAAATGGTGTGGAAATGACAAAAAATGGGCCATATAACACTATCATATCATTACTGCGCTTGGCTGTGTTTAATCGAGAGTAGCATCAAGGAGACCTAGGAAAACAGAAGTCAGGAGGGTTCACAGGGAAAATTCTCCACTGGCTAGAATCATACCTGGCACAAAGGAAGATGATTTGTTGGAGGACATTCAACTCAGCTCTAGGACAGTAGTACAGGAATTCCTCAGTGCAGGATCCGAGGCCCCACCATCTTCAACTACTTCATTAATGACCTTCCCTCCAACATAAGATCAGAACTGGAACAGAAAGGGTGAGTTCTTGGAGCCAAGTTTATGAATATGTTGGCTTTTTTTTCTGAATTGCTGAAATTTTCACATTTTTTTCTGTCATAAATGTGAATTTTGGGAGTACAGAGTTTTAATTAGAAGCTGTCACGGTGATGGTATGCCACAAAAATATTGTTTGGGTTGAATGTGATTGGTCAGCCTCAAAAATGACCAGAAATGGTCAGGAATCTGATCAGTGCCTGATTACATGGTTCTTGGATCTGATCAGTTAAAGCAACAACAGCCTCTGTGATCAAAATTATTATAGTAACGCATTCATACAGACACAATGGGCTAGATTTTACCAAGCCCAATACATCGGTCTCTGTGGTGGTCGGGGGGCCGGTGGCCGAAAGATTGTTCTGGCAGAGGCCCGACGCTGGGAGGCCCCGGCCCGATCCTCACGGCTGTGGTGAGGCTCCATGGCGGCACCTCCCCACCCCCGCCGCTGGGTGATGGGTCCTCAATTTCCATATTTAAATGATTCAAATGAATTTATTTAAATATACTTACCGGCAATCTTCTGGGTCCGCTGCGCTAGCACTCCCGCACCTTCAATTCCTCGTGTGGGGAAAGCAAGCATGACACTGGTGGGGAGGTGGGGTGGAGGGAGTTAAGATTTTCAGTGCGGGGGGAGGGGGGAAACTGGGTCAAATAAGCATCATCAGTGTAGGGGATGGTGGGAAGGGGTGAACTTCCAACTTTGTGAAGTCTGCGGGCAGGTGGTCAGAATTCAAAGCTAAGTGTTTTGTGGGGGGAAAGGACAAATACTTACTGTAACTACTTGCTGTCATTTTTATTGGGTGGTTGGAAAGGGGTGTTACAATGCTATTTTGTAAGTTTTGTTGGGGGGGGGGGTTCATTTTAAAAATTCAAATTTGCCAGCAGGGCTGACTGCCCTTTAAAAATGACGCTGGCACCTGCGCACAGGCAGCTGACACCATTGCCGGGGACAGATAGCCCGCTCCCAACATGTGATTGGGGGAGGCGGGCCACCCCAGCTAATTAAATGAGCCTCCGTGTGGGAGATCGCGGCAGCTCTTCGGCGTGCGGCCCGTGTATGTAGGTTGCCATTTTTTGAGCTTGCCGCCAGGAGCGCCGGTGAGCTCTTAAAATCCAGCCCATATTTTTAATAATATAGGACTGGATTTTGCAGGGTTTGATGTTCATTGAGCTTACAGTTGCCCAAAGACTTTATGTGGGCCTTCGTATGGCAACTTAGGGTAATTTGAGGACCATTTCAGCACGGCAAGCAAGAGTGCATCCCTTCAACCAAATAGATTAAAGAACCCTTACTGAGACACAGGGGAAATTTTAACCCACAAGAACAGGTGGATTGGGGAGTGGATAGTCGTAAATTATTTATTATAAGAGTGGGCTGAAAGCAAAGACAAAAACACATCGTGTCCTGATCAGAGAACACCTCTACGCTGATGGTGCTGTGCTGGTCAGAAACTCAGCTACAAAGATACATGGACTGTTTCTTCCATGCCTGTAACTTGTTCTCCTTGACTACAAGCATCAAGAAAACCTCATGGGAGGTGCATCTCCGCCCCGATCACACTAAATAACACCTCACTGGAAGTGGTTAGCAAATTCTACTACCTTGGGTCCAAGGTGACAGATAACTTGTTCCTTGATGCAGAGCTCGATACACGCATAGGGAAAGCAGCTACCACCTTTGGCCAACTCAGGAAACGTGTCTTGGATAACACCGAGCTGACCCTTAGGACCAAGCTGATGGTTTATAAGGCACCTTGCTGTATGACTGTGAAACATGGACGACTTACAGCTACCAGGAAAAGAAGCTCAATAGTTTCTGTCTTCGCTGTCTGCAGCGCACTATGGGTATATCCTGGCAGGACAAAATCACAAATGTGACAGCCCTCTCAAAGGCAGAGCTCCCAAGTGTGTTGACACTAATCAAACAGAGGTGGCTTCGGTGGATTGAGATGGTCACATACCCAAGGACCTTTTGTGTGATGAGGTAGCTGGGGCCAGACGACCAGTGGGGCACCCAAAGCTCCACTTCAAGGATGCGTGCAAGCATGACATGAAGGCCCTAAATATTGACTATTGCACCTGGGAGTCACCAGCTCTTGAAAGAGGGAAATGGCGACACATCCTGTGGACTGCTGTGCACTACCCCATGCCAAAAGACTTGCAGATTGATAGGTAAATTGGCCATTATAAATTGTCACTAGTATAGGTAGGTGGTAGGGAAATGTAGAGACAGGTGGGGATGTTTGGTAGGAATATGGGATTAGTGTAGGATTAGTATAAATGGGTGGTTGATGTTCGGCACAGACTCGGTGGGCCGAAGGGCCTGTTTCAGTGCTGTATCTCTAATCTAATCTAACCAGTTACTACAGCAGCTTGGCAACAGGTGCCAACATCAAAAACAACTCACAGCATCACTTGGCAGCTTTACGTGCGGCAGAACCTGACACTCAAGGATTGGCCTTCAAAGCCATAAGCAAAGGTGCACAAGAGAAGACACCCCAACTAAATGGATTGTTTGATGCATGTCCATCATCTTTCGTAGAAGGAAGGATGCCAATCCAACCAAGAGCGGGAGCACAACCCAGCTCCAACTCACCCACTTTTGGGTTTAATGGAGGCACGTTTGAATGCCAGCGAGAAACCTGCTGGCCAAAGTCAGGGATAATCTAATTGATTGCAACCAGCTATTTACTGGTGTAATTAACGTCCTTAGGAGAAGTTAATAAGGTACTTTAAAATTGTTTTTAAGTTGGCTCAAAATTTACTTCGGCAGAATGGGTTTCCCAGGGCTCAAGAAACTGACCAGGGAAATGGAGGCAAATTTAAGCAGCAGTTCACGTAGGTATTTATACTTGTCATTGGCTCATCTGAATAAAACCTCACATTTTGCAGCTGGTGTCTAATACCTCTGGCAAATATTTAGCAGAGAATGCTTGTGTGGATACAGCATTTTCCAAATTTTGAGGATTTCAAATAGACAAGATCAGAATGGGAGGTACGTTGGATGTGCTCGACAGTATATTAGAAGAGGAAAACCGTCAAAATCCGTGGCAGTGATGGCATGCTGTGATGGAAACAATGGGTAGCAGGAAGCAGGTGCACAGGAGTGAGGTTTGCAGATGGAGGAGGACAACACTTATCTTTGGATGAGGAAAATATAGAGGAGGAGGAACAGGAGAATGAATACAGAGCACCCATCGCCAGATCAGCTGCTTACATTGCTGCCAGGGATGCTCTAATATCATAAATATTTACTTAGAGCGAAATGTAACAAATGAAATCCGATTGTTTGTTCCGACCACCAGCACCAACACACCCCTCCCATTGCCCTAAACAGTCCCAAAAACACTCATCTACCCCTAGCACAGCCGCCCAGTGGGTTCTGTCTTGTATTGACCATCATCATGAAACATGTGGAAGAGCGAGCAGGCCCTTAGCATGCAATAGTGGGAAAAATTTGAATTTGTGCAAATCATTAAATTTTATGTGGCATTATTTTAAAAAAAGGAAACTTAACAAAATAATCTTTTGTCAATCACCCATGTGCATACCTTTAGTGAATTGCAATTTCTTTAACTTATGATTGAGAACATCCAATCAGCTGCCCCTGCTGTGTCTCTCCCTTCCACCAGCCCACTTGGCCGAACTTCATATAAAG
This sequence comes from Heterodontus francisci, assembly GCF_036365525.1. Classification (NCBI taxonomy): domain Eukaryota; kingdom Metazoa; phylum Chordata; class Chondrichthyes; order Heterodontiformes; family Heterodontidae; genus Heterodontus; species Heterodontus francisci. The sequence goes on from NC_090377.1 coordinate 81,602,076, forward strand.
CTCACCCCTGCCCTAGCCCTGAATTTGCATCTTTCACTGGTTTCTCTCCTCCCATGAGCTCTCTGAGCTCATGTCCATTAGACCCACCTCTTGTTCCCTCAATCCTATTCCTACGAAACTGCTGACCACGCAACTTCCCCTCCTGGTCCCCATGTTAGCCGATATTGTAAATTCTCTCTCTTCAGGTGTTGTCCCTCTCTTCCTTAAATCTGCCGTCATCATCCCCTCCTCAAAAAATCCCTTGACCCTACCGCCCATGCAAACTACCATCCCATCTCTAACCTCTCTTTCCTCTCCAAAGTCCTTGAATGTGTTGTCACCTCCTCAAACCACTTCCATCTATCCCGGAACTCCATGTTTGAATCCCTCCAATCAGGTTTTCACCCCTGCCACAGTACCAAAACAGCTCCTAGCAAAGTCACAAATGACATCCTATGTGACTGTGACAAAGGTAAACTTTCCCTCCTTGTCCTTCTCAACCTGTCTGCAGTCTTTGACATGCATGACTACACCATCCTCCTCCAATGCCTCTCCCTGTTCTCCAGCTGAGTGGTACTGCTCTCATCTAGTTCCATTCTTATCTATCTAATCATAGCCATAGAATCACTTGCAATGGCTTCTCTTCCTGCTCCCCCACCATTACCTTGGGTGTCCCCCAGGGATCTATCCTTGGCCCCCTCCTATTTCTCATCTACATGCTACCCCTCAGCGATATAATCCAAAATCACAGTGTAGTTTTCACGTCTGCTGATGACATTCAGCTATACCTCGCCACCACTTCTCTCAAGTCCTACTGTTGCGACCAGATGAGAAAGAAGTCTAGGATTCCCTTTCAGCCTTCACCTGGTCTTACTGTAACAGGGTTTAATTTTAAACACACTGTGTTTTTTAGCTCCCCCTTGGTGAATCTTCGTTCACCACTTTCCAATGATAAGGCAAAGAAATCAGCACAAACAGGCTTTCTTAGGTTTAAAGAAGAAAAGCTAAAATTTATTAAACTTAACCTCTAATTCGGTTAACGCCTGTGGATACACGACATGCTCATGCTCGCATGCACATGCAATACACACATACAAATAGAGACAGAAAAGAGCAGAAGAAAAATAAAGTGGAAAGGTTTGAGGCAAGATCTGAAGAGTTTTGTTACGGTTCTTCGAGCTCACTGTAGAGTCCTTGATTGTAGGTAGATCTTGCTTTTCATTGGGGGCCAGTATTCTTCTTAAACCTTGTTCGCTGGAGGAGACTTTTCTCTCTTGGGGTTCATGTGTCTTCAGTGGATTCAGAGGCTTGTGAGATAGAGATGGGAGCAGGCGAGACTGAGAGATCTTCTCAGTCCAGGAGAAAACAGACACTCTCTCTTCAAACTCTCTGTGGCCAGTTCTAAAGAAAACCCTGGAACAGCCAGGTAGTCATGTGATCAGCTGGTCTAACCAGTCCAGGCCCTTGTGGATTGTTTCCTCCTTAGCAGGCCCTGGAATGCGCTTCCTCACCTTCGATGTCTGCCAGCATGTAAATGTCTTTTTTTCCAGCCACGGCTGATCTGTTTAACAACTTATTTCCTCGCTCCAACAACAGTTAAAAATCAATGTTAATGACAAAATTGATGTGCCTCATTCTTGGCAGGTGGGGACCTAGCATGACACCTCCACTGTTGCTAAATTATCAGACGACTTATCTGACATGCAGTACTGGATGAGCACAAATTTCCTCCAATTAAATATTTGGGAAGACTGAAGCCATTATTTTTGGTCCCCACACCAAACTCAATTCCCTAGCTACCACCTCCATCCCACTCCCTGGCAACAGATTGAGATTAAGCCAGTCTGTTCGCAACCTTGGTGTCTCATTTGATTCTGAGTTGAGCTTCCAACCTCATATTTGTGCCATCACTAAGACCACCTATTTCCACCTCCATAACATTGCCCAACTTCGCCCCTGTCTCAGCTCATCTGCTGCTGAACCCTTCATTCATGCCTTGATTACCTCCAGACTTGACTATTTCAATGCACTCCAGGCTGGCCTCCCACATTCTACTCTCTGTAAACTTGAGGTGATCCAAAACTCTGCTGTCCGTGTCTTAACTCGCACCAAGTCCCATTCAGCTTTCACCCCTGTGCTTGTTGACCTACATTGGCTCCCAGTCAAGTAACATCCTTGTTTTAAAATTCTCATCCTTGTTTTCAAATCACTTTATGATCTCGCCCCTCCCTATCTCTGTAACCTCCTTCAGCCCCACAACCCTCCTGGATATTTGCACTCCTGTAGTTCTGGGGTCTTGTGCATCCCTGATTTTAATTGTTCCACCATTGGTGGCCGTGCCTTCAGTCATCTGGGCACCAAGCTCTGGAATATCCTCCCTCCACCTCTCCTTCTTCCTTTAAGACACTCCTTAAAACCTACCTCTTTAACCAAGCTTCTGACCATCTGACCTAATATCTCCTTTTGTGGGTTGTTTTTAAAAACATTTTATTTAGAGGTACAGCACTGAAACAGGCCCTTCGGCCCACTGAGTCTGTGCCGACCAAGAACCAACCATTTATACTAACCCTACAGTAATCCCATATTCCCTACCACCTACCTACACTAGGGGCAATTTACAATGGCCAATTTACCTATCACCTGCAAGTCTTTGGTGGTGGGAGGAAACCAGAGCACCGGGCGAAAACCCACGCTGTCACAGGGAAAACTTGCAAACTCCGCACAGGCAGTACCCAGAATTGAACCCGGGTTCCTGGAGCTGTGAGGCTGCAGTGCTAACCACTGCGCCACTGTGCCGCCTTGTGTCATGCTTTGTTTTATAATGCTCCTGTAAAGCACCTTGGGATGTTTTATTACGTTAAGCATGCTATAAAAATATAAAAGCAAAATACTGCGGATGCTGGAAATCTGAAACAAAAACAAGAAATGCTGGAATCACTCAGCAGGTCTGGCAGCATCTGTGGAAAGAGAAGCAGAGTTAACGTTTCGGGTCAGTGACCCTTCTTCGGAACTGACAAATATTAGAAAAGTCACAGATTATAAACAAGTGAGGTGGGGGTGGGGCAAGAGATAACAAAGGAGAAGGTGCAGATTGGACCAGGCCACATAGCTGACCAAAAGGTCACGGAGCACAGGCAAACAATATGTTAATGGTGTGTTGAAAGATAAAGCATTAGTACAGATTAGGTGTGAATATACTGAATATTGAACAGCAGCAAGTGCAAACCTGAAGAAAAACAACCTGAAAAAAACAGTGGGTAAGCAAACTGAACTTGAACTTTGTTCAGTTTGCTTACCCACTGTTTTTTTCAGGTTGTTTTTCTTCAGGTTTGCACTTGCTGCTGTTCAATATTCAGTATATTCACACCTAATCTGTACTAATGCTTTGTCTTTCAACACACCATTAACATATTGTTTGCCTGTGCTCCGTGACCTTTTGGTCAGCTATGCGGCCTGGTCCAATCTGCACCTTCTCCTTTGTTATCTCTTGCCCCACCCCCACCTCACTTGTTTATAATCTGTGACTTTTCTAATATTTGTCAGTTCCGAAGAAGGGTCACTGACCCGAAACGTTAACTCTGCTTCTCTTTCCACAGATGCTGCCAGACCTGCTGAGTGATTCCAGCATTTCTTGTTTTTGTTCTATAAAAATATAAGTTGTCGTTGTATTCTTCCTACTGCTTCTGTGTGGTGCATCCCATGTGGCTTCAGCAGAGGTAGAGGCAGGCTGCTCAGATCCCTTCTCTAACTGCTGTGATGCTTTCAGCCTATGACTTGGTTTGAGTTTTGGAGCCCCTGAGGGCCAAAAGCCTGCTTCACCTGCATCTGTGCAGAGGCAAACTCAGCCATCGAGACATGAGGCTGCACTTTGGGGATTGGCTGTGGGAGGTGGGGGGCAATGGGCAGGCAACAAGTGAGAAGTGAAAGAATTTGAGTGGAGATGTCAATTACATGTTCCCTTTCCCCATCATCCCTAACCTGGGCCGGTGCCCATCATTCCTACTACTCTGCTGCAGACCAGATTGGTGATGATCACTGGCATGTTGTAAGGTCATGGATCAGGTATCTATTGTCCTGTTTATGGCAGCAGACAAGTTGCTTTCAAAGTCTGCATGGCCGTGGTCATGGCCTGCATGGACTCATTTGAGAACCTTGCTTGAAGCAGACATTCTCTCCATGGCAGACATCTGTGCAATTCCCTCCTTCATCAATCCACTAACTACTCAGTCGGACTCTCCATCCTCTCCGCTGTTGTGGAGAGTGTGCATGGCACGTCTGTCAGAACCTGGCTAAGTTGTTGCTGCCCACCAAGGATTCTTCTTCTGAAAAATAGCACCCAAGTTCAACATTCGTAGCCAGGTGATCAATGAAGATAAAATATAAATACTGCAGATGCTGGAAATCGTAGCATTGTGGTAATGTTACTGGACGAGTGAACCAGAGCCTGGACAATGCTGTGGGGGCATGAGTTCAAATCCCACAATGGCAGCTGGGGCTATTTAAATTCAAATAACAAATAAATCTGGAATTAAAAAGCTAGTTTCTGTAACAATGGTCATGAAACTACTGGCTTGTCATAAAAACTCATCTGGTGCAAGAATGTCCTTCAGCATTAAAATCTGCCCTCCTGACCTGGGCTGGCTTATATGTGACTCCAAACACACAGCAATGTGATTGACTGTTATCTGCCTTCTGAAATGGCCTAGCAAGCCATTTGGTTGTATCAAACCACCACAGTAAAGTTAAATAAGAACAAAACTGGACAGGCCACCTGGCATCGACCTAGGCACCAGAAATGACAAAGGCACGCTCTGTCCATTTGACCCTGTGAAGTCCTCCTCCATAACATTTAGGGACTTAAGTTAAAATTGGGACAGCTGCCCCACAGTTCAGACAAGCAACAACCTGACATAATCATACCTAACAGACAATGTCCCAGACTCTTGCATCACCATCCCGGGGTATGTCCTGTCCGAATTTCAGGACAGACCATCAGAGGTGGCAGCACAGTGGTATACAGTCAGGAGGGAGTGGCCCCAGGAATCCTCAATATTAACTCTGGACCCCATGAACTCTCCTGGAATCAGATCAAACATGTGCAAGGAAATCTGCTGATAACCATGCACCACCCTTCCTCAGATGATGAATCAGTACTCCTCTATGTTAAACTCCACTTGGAAGAAGCAGTGAGGGTAACAAGGGCGCAGACTGTACACTGGGTGGGGGACTTCCATGTCCATCACCAAGAGTAGCTCGGTAGCACCACACCTAAGTCAGCTGGCTGAGTCCTGAGGACATATTTGCCAGACTGGTTGTCCAGCAGCAAGAGCACCCACACAAGGGAAAAACCTATTGACCTTGACCTCCCCAATCTATTTGTCCAAGACAGTATTGGTAGGAATGGCCACTGCACTGTCCTTACGGATACGAAGTCCTGTCTTCATACTGAGGACATGCTGCATCGTGTTATGTGGCAGTACCACTGTACTAAATGGGGTAGATTCAGAACAGATCTAGCAGCTCAAAACTGGGCATCCATGAGGTGCTGTGGACCATCATAAGCAGCAGAATTGTATTCAACCACAATCTGTAACATTATGGCCTGGCATATATCTCACTCTACCATCACCATCAAGACGGGGGACCAACCCTGGTTCAATGGGAGTGTAGGACAGCATGCCAGGAGCAGCACCAGGCGTACCTAAAAATGTGGTACCAGCCTGGTGAAGCTACAACACAGGAGTATGTGCATGCTAAACAGCGAAAGTAGCATGCTATAGACAGAGCTAAGAGATCCCAGAACTAATGGATCGGATCAAAGCTCTGCAGTCCTCCCATATCCAGTCATGAATGGTAGTGGACAATGAAACAACTAACCAGAGGAGGAGGCTCCACAAACACCCCCTTCCTCAATGATGGCCGTGCCCATTGACTCAGTGCAAAAGAAAAGGCTGAAGCACTTGCAACCATCTTCAGCCAGGAGTGCCGAGTGGATGATCCATTTCAGCCTCCTCCTGAGATCCACAGCATCACAGATGTCAGTCTTCGGCCAATTCGATTCATTCCATTTGTTATCAAGAACGGCTGAAGGCACTGAATGCAGCAAAGGCATTGATACCATTGACCAGAAACTGAACTGGACCAGCCATATAAATACTGTGGCTACAAGAGCAGGTCAGAGGCTGGGAATTCTGCAGCGAGTAACTCAACTCCTAACTCCCCACCCCGTCCACTATCTATAAGACGTAAGTCAGGGGTGTGAAGGAATACTCTCCACTTGCTTGGATGAGTGCAGCTCCAATGACACTCAAGATGTTCGACACCATCCAAGACAAAGTAGCCTGCTTGACTGGCACTCAATACATCCCTTAAATGTTCACTCCCTCCACCACCGGCGCACAGTGACAGCAGTGTGTACCATCAACAAGATCCACTGCAGCATCATGCCAAGGCTCCTTCCACAGCAGCTTCCAAGCTCACAAACTCTACCATATAGCAGAACAAGGGGAGTAATCGCATGGGAATACCACCACCTCCATGTTCCCCTCCAAGTCACATGCCATCCTGACTTGGAACTGTACAGCTGCTCCTTCACTGTCGTGGGGTCAAAATCCTGGAACTCCCTCCCTAATCGCACTGTAACAGGACTCACCTTCTCAAGGGCAATTAGAGATGGGCAATAAATGTTGGCCTTCCCAGCAAATGAATAAAAAAAGAGCTTGGAGAGGATTACGACCCCTGAAGCAGAATCTCCATAGCTGTCCTTGGCATCAGTGTCTGCTCATGTTCACTTGTGAGGTGTGAATCACCAGTGAAAACCCAGTTTTATAAATGGACTCACTGACGTGCGAGTATCTGTGCAGGTACATGGCTGTTGGCCCTGTGGTGGTGCACCCTCAGAAGGAATGAGGTCCTTTGAGGAATTGTCCCGTGATGCTTGCTGTATGTGTGAAGGTCCTGGAAGGCAAAAGAAAGGGATATGACTGAGTGAAGGCAAAGAAACAATCTTGACAATCACCATACTTAGTCTCCTCATAGTTCAGCATATGTGTGTCATAGATGTTAACAATTCTGTCACCAGCTATCTGCAAACTCTCCCTCTCTCCATCTCCGACTGAGAGGGTTGCAGATATGTCAGGGAAGCCTCCTATACATCTGCAAGCTGGACTATTTCTGGAGGCCCACCTCTAGTCTCGTCCCTGTCTTGTGTCTTCTCCCACAAGGAGGAAAAACAGATCTATGAGTGAAGGTCAGGTATTCACCCGATGGATGTGGTGCATTTTGTGAGTGTGGCTATGACACACATGCATTACATTGCAGAAGGATTGGAACTAGTGTCAACGGTGAATAGATAAATGGGGAGATGATGAAGTGCTGGTTGCTATTGAAAGTTGATGTGATGGAGAACACTTAGCAAGAGAGAGTGAAAGTTGCAGGTGGGCTTAAAGCTCAGGATGTAGGTGAATCAGCAAATGTACTCACTTTTCCCGATCTGGCTCGGTCATTAAATTGGTGGCTACATTGCATCCATGGCCTTTGCACAATCCTACTGCAGCTCATCTCCTCAGCTACCTCCAACCATGCTTCTTGGTGAGAGCAGCAGGTTTCTTCCTCCCATTGCTAAATATGTAAATGCTCATCTTTTGGTGTTTCCGAAATGTTTTCATATTGTCTAAAACAATGACATTTCAATTACAATTTAGTTGTAGCCATCTGGTGCTTATATATATTTCCACACAACAGGTTAGTTGCAGCTGGAGACTGTTTGAAATTAGTGGTACTTCTCCATCTCTCAATCTTCCAGGGCAAGAAACTTCTATTCATGGGAGTGGTTACAAATGGAGTGCATTACAAACACTCTGTAAAAGTTGAGAATATGATCAGTGTTACGCCCATCTGGTGAGGGGTGCAGCTGGCTCCCACTGTTAAACTCCCACATGACCGCAACAAGTGTTTTTGTTATGAGGGTTTTAACCCCTTTGTGTTTTATTTGTCAAATAAACAGACAGCGACAGGTTTTCTTGTAGGTTTAAAACAGAAGATTAATTATTTATTGAGCAATATGCCTTACCCCGAAATTGTCACAACTACACTCACTCATGCATTCACTCACACACACACGCACACAAGAAGAGACGGATGGAGAGGAAAAGAGGTTGTTGGCTTGAAGTGAGGTAGGATTTCGAGGTTCACAGTAAATCTGTTGAATTCTCTCAGACGTCAAGTTCTCTTTAGTTGCAGGCCTGAGGTGTTTGTAGATGTCTCTGTTGGTTGAAAGTTCAGTTTGAAGCCAAAATCACTTCCATTTCTCTGCTGCACTGGTTTTAAATGTAGAATTCACAGCAGAGAACCTTCCTTTTTGCTTATTGGATTTTATCCCAGCTCTCAACTGGAGAAGCCTTTGTGGTGCTTCTTCTTGGGTCTCCCTCCCCTCTCTCCAGAGAGCTACTTTTAATGTCAAAAATGGGTTCACACCTTTGCCTCTGTTGGGGGACAGAGATTTTCCTCCCTGTAGTGACTGACAATGGCCCAAGATGTGGATACCACACTTTCTTTGGCTCTTGATGGGTTTAGGATGGGTGCAATTGAAAACTCTTAGCTTTTAATGTATCCTTTTGTCCTTGCTAGACAGTGGACAGTTTGAATACACAAAGCAGGTCTTTTGACCTTTGGGGCCATTTTGAAACACATTATCTACTGTTTTAAAAGAAAAGTCCATTTTTATAACTCTTCAGGGTCAGATCTGATAGTTTCAATCACTGCTGTTATGGCCAGGTGAGGAGGGGGTTTCAGGCTCCTCTCTTGCCCCTTCCTCTTATTTGACTGCAACAGGGTTTATTCCTTTTAAACAATGTTTGTGCTTACCACCTCTGTGAGTGTTTTATCTTTTTCCTTTACTGTGATTACAAAAGAATCAATTGGACAGATTTTCTTGAGTTTAAACAAGAGGTAAGTTTATTATACTTAACATTCTAACCCGATTTGAAAATACTAAAAATATGCTACACATTCATGTAAACACTTACACAAGAATCACACGCACATACACACACACACATAGATTACAGGAAGGAAAATAGATTAGGTGGTTAGATTATAGTCCAGAATAAATGGAACTTAAATACAGTCTGTAAATCCAGTAGTCCTCGGCTGAAGCTGTAGTCTTGAAGTCCTTGCTGGTCAAAATGCATTTTGGTTGGCTTGCTTTATTCAGAGTTTTCCTTAAGGCAGAATTGGTAGTTGATTCTCTTCCCCTGGTTGTTGGCTGTAGCAGTCTGTAGGCTTGGAGGGTCCCCCAGTCACAGACAGTTTTCACTTGATGTTTTCTGGGGACAGAGAGAGAAGGGAGAGAGACAAGGGAGCAGCAGACTTTTCAGCTACTGTCCATTCGGTTACTGCCTGCCTCCTGTCTGTGTCACAAAACTTCTAGTTTCTTCAGAGATGAACAGATGGTCACATGGTTCTATCAATCCCCTTTGTTTTTAATGAGGTCCAAAGTCTAAAACCCCAAACTCCTCTAAGGTGGGGTTGCCAGAGTTTACTCCCCGGAGGGACGCCTCCACTTACGAAAGCCACACGATGACTTTAAATGGCTCGCTAACGAGGATCATCTGGCTAATCTACTCAGTTAGCCAAAGCATTGTCCTGGATGGGCTTCTTGTTAGACTTTTTGTCTTCAGTTCAATCTCCTGGTGCTTCAGATGTAAATGGCAGTGGCCATCTTGGCTGCTAGTATTTTTAAAAGTTACTGCAGGGTTTTTTCATTAAAACTCCAATGTAAGTTTTCAACCGATGAAATTAATATTTCCCATTTGGCATATAGGGTTTTCTTGTCACTGCACTTTATGTGAGTATCACAGTGAGAGTGGTAAAAAAGTTAAAATTAAAGCTGACTTATCTGACCCAAGCAGGAGGCTGAAATTCTGGCATGGACTGCCTATTGGAGGAGGTAGTGACAAGGTTTCCCAGAAGCAATCTTTGAACTGCCCATCAAATACTAGAAAGGTCCCCAAACCTTTTAGATCTTTTTTGATTAATATTTCTGTAGCAAGAAGCTGCCTAGATCTGGGGATAAATATTGCAAGCTCTCTTTAGCACTTTAATTCCCTTTGCATAGTGTTATCCAATATATAGTTGATTGTTCATGTGAGGCAGACTGTGTTAATGCTGTTGTTATGTAGACCCCCACCTGCCAAGAATGAGGCATATTAATTTTGTCATATGAACATTAATTTTAAACTGTTGCTGGAGTGAAGAAATGACTTGTTAAAGAGATCACCAGACATTTGGGCTGGAAGGACATTTGCATACTAAGAGACGCTGCTTGTGGAGACAAAGGACTATTCCCTGCTCCAATTAACCCAAATGGATTTTGATCACCAGACATTGAAGGTGTAAGGAAACTCGCATTCCAGGACCTGCTAAGATAATATAATCCATAAATGCAGAAATGGTTAAGCCAGTTAGCCACGTGACTGACCTGCTGGCCAACTTGGTTTTTGAAATTGTGCCACATGTAAAGGAACAGAAGACAGTTTGCAACTGAAGCTGGAACAAGCAAGCCTCTCTTCTGGCTGTCTCTCTCTTTCTCCCAAGCCACCGGACCCATGGAAGACACGTAAACCTCAAGAGAGAAAAGACTCCAACATCGAAACAAGCTGAAGCGTGCACTGGGCCCCAACGAATTGCAGGATTTACTGGCAACCAAAGACTCCACTTGAACATAAGGTACTGTAATTATAATCACGATATTGCCTCAAACTTTTCCCCTTTATTCTTTTCTACTTTTTGTGTCTCTATCTGCATGTGTGTTTATCGCATATGCGTGCTAGCGTGGTCGCGTTGCATATTCGTACTCATTAACTGGATTAGAGTTTAAGATGAATAAACTTCCATCTTTCTTGTTTAAATCTAAGGAAGCCTGTTTGATTTCTTTGCCTTAAAATTGGAGCAGTGAACAAGGATTCACTGAAGGGGAGCTAAAAACATGGTGTTTTAAAATTAAACCTTATTGTGGTTAAACCAGACAAAGGCTGAGAGAAAACCCCTAGACCCCTTCTCACCTGATCGTAACACTGTGAAAAGTGTTATGGAGCCAGACCCAGACATATCTATTGAGAACCTTAATTGCAGCTGATTTCAAGCATTTGAGACTCTTGACAATTGGTTGAACTGAACACTCTTATGATGGTGATGGACCGGGCACATCATGGGTTGAATTTAATGAGCCAGGTGGGTGTGGAAAATGGCAGCATTCCCATGGGTCGTGTGTGTGGCTGCACGACCGCAATTATGTGGCAGATGCCCATTTTACATGTCACCCCCAGTCACATGGCGGGGACAGCAGGCGAGACGCCGATCACGGCATCAGCTGATATTGGATCAGGTACTAGCACCATTTTTAAAAGCTTGCCAGCCCTGCATTCATTCCTGCCTTACAGTCTACAGAAGGTCAGTTGACTGTTAGGCATGGAAACTCACAACATTGTTTCCTTCAACACTCAACCCCCCTAGGAAGAGTGGAGAGGATGGCAGAGGTTAGACCAAGGGTGGCCTCACGTTTCAGTGATGCCTCCCCGCTGATTCTCCTCTGGGTCGCAAGGGAAAGGCAAGAGGTTCTCTTCCCCAGCAATGGCAAGGAGAGGTCCTCCCCCTGACCAAGCATGCCTGGGTGGAGATCGCAGAGAAGGTCAGCAGCCATGGGGTCATCCCAACTGGGCGGCACAGTGGCGCAGTGGTTAGCACCGCAGCCTCACAGCTCCAGCGACCCGGGTTCAATTCTGGGTACTGCCTGTGTGGAGTTTGCAAGTTCTCCCTGTGTCTGCGTGGGTTTTCTCCGGGTACTCCGGTTTCCTCCCACCACCAAAAGACTTGCAGGTTGATAGGTAAATTGGCCATTATAAACTGTCCCTAGTATAGGTAGGTGGTAGGGGAATATAAGAACAGGTGGGGATGTGGTAGGAATATGGGATTAGTGTAGGATTAGTATAAATGGGTGGTTGTTGGTCAGCACAGACTCGGTGGGCCGAAGGGCCTGTTTCAGTGCTGTATCTCTAAATAAAAAAAAAACTGGGTCCACTGCCTGAAGAGGGTCAATGATCTCCTGCGTTCAGCCAAGGTGAGTGCTACGTTCCGATATTCTTTTCTGGGATTTGGATATTACTGCAGGGTATACGACATGATGAGGGTGCCACTGCCAGTACAAAGTCAGAGAGGCTATAACCTCATCATGACAGATGCATGGCTGCATCTAAGACACACGCCACCCTCTTCATAGTTCAGCCCCAGTAAATCCCATGACAGCATGTGTTACCGAGATACATCAGATCCCCCAGTTGGTGATGAGGGGCCAATAGTAGTAGAACAGTCATGGTGAAACGTATGCCAATTCATAATTTCACCATCCTTCCTCTAACAGGAGAAGAGGGCCAGAACAGGAGGGAAGTGGCCAGGATTGGTGGAGGTGTCCCTGACATATGTCCTCTCAGCCAAGCCAAGGAAAAGGCCTTAGAACTAGCAGGGAGCCAAGGCGGACGCACTTTATCTGACGGGAAACTGGAGTCCCTGCGCAAGAGAGTGATTATTTCTGTTCATCGAAAACTTCATGAATGATGGAGAGCCACCTCAGGCATGTTTGCCAGAACGGGATATATGTAGCCTAACCACACATGTTTTTGTTCTATCAGGCAGGTCAGCAATTGCAGGTGACTGCAGCCCCAGAGGGAAACCTGTCAACCTCTGAGGAGGAAGACCACGCAGAGGACGCACCATCCCATGTCTCTCCTCCACCCTCCACCAGTGCAGATACATTCACCTTGATGGATAATCAATCGGCATTAGAATGAGGGTCACTAGCTGGTGAGAGCACTGCATACTGCACATGCGCCCGGGCAGCTGGCTGAGGCTGACAACCGAGGCCTCCGCAGGTCTGTGGGTGGCTGGGCCCATGCTGAGCCCCAGGATGATGACAAGCCTCTGGTGGTGACAGCACAGGGCATGCTGGAGTTGCAGGGAGAGGTAGGGCAATATCTGGCGGAGATGCCAGAGGCCATGAGTAGCCATGAACCGTCAATGGAGGAGTCCATCCATGCCATGACTGCTGCCATGGCCCAGGCATTAGAGTCCATGGCTTCCTCCATCGAGAGGTTGATGAACCTCTTGGAAAGCCAGTTCCCACAGATGTGCACAGACCTGCGCACCATTGCCTTGGCCATGAGCTCAATGCAGCAGTGGCAAGGCTAGAGGGAGACGAGGTGCTTGGAGTTTTCTCCAGGTCCTCATCCTTCTATGGTCAAAAGGGAGATTCAAGTGAGCCTTGAAAGGGAGAAGGAGAGGCTGCCCTCCACAGCTTGGGGCTCCCCTCAGGGTGCTTTGACTGGACAGCAGCTCCTCAGCCCCTTCGCCAGTGAACTCAGCTTCAGTAGCTATGATGTCTGCGGAGAAACCCTCAGGCAACTGGGGCCCTCTAGGCCTCAGGCTGCCAGAGGAGGCTGCTGAAGTCATCACAGGCCAAGGGGCAGCCTGATCATCAACCTGCCTCCAGCCCAGCTGCTAGCGCAGGGGTCATATCTCATAAAAGCACTTGAAATCGTATAAAGTAAACCACCAAGACACACTTGGGGTTTCACAGGTGTTTGACATTTGACATTTGTTTTGTGTTATAAAGTTTTTTCGTTACTAAAGTTAACACCTTCCATGGGCTACAGTGCATGGTTAAGCTGGGCACTAGGCACAGAACACAATTAGAAAGGAGGTGACAGACTGAATACATTGAGGTAAGTCTTTGTTGCTTTCACTCTGAGAAGCCATCATGGTGGCTGGTAGCGGGTACATATGAGACTGTCTTTTGCCTCCTTGGCCCGTCATTCAATGTGCTCGGCCTCTGGTACAAAGGGGTTCAACATCCAGTGCTGCCTGCGAGAAAAGGACCATGACCCTGGAGACTTTTCCCACTCCTAATCCTTCTCTGGTGAACAGGCAGGTTCCAGCGAACCTTGTAAGGGAGGATCAGAGGCTGTGCTCCACATCTGGGGGCTCCACTCAGGGCGGATCTGCGGAGAAACATAGAATGTTGACGGAATGGAAGCCTTTCCTGTTGATGAAGGTGGCTGGCTGGTCCGTTGGAGCCTTGATTTCTTGCAATCTATTATACCTTGGACCTGTGGGAATCCAGCTGAGGTCTGGAAACCAATGGCCATTTCGGTCCGACTGTCAGGGTCGGGCTGGCAGTGCACGTAATCACCGGCCCACTTGAATAGGGCATTGGTCACATCCTTGATGCAGCAGTGAGCTGTGGCCTGGGTGACCCCACATATGTCCCTGGTGGATCCCTGGAAAGATTCAGATGTTTAGAGGTTTAGTGCCATGGTAATCTTTAGGGCCTCTGGCATAGGGTGACCCCCGCACCCCCAAATCCCATAGGTCGCAAATCATCCTGCAGAAGGCTGCATAAGTCAGAGTCGGCCTCCCTGGAGAGCCATAGACTTTGCTGACAGTATTACTCTGACATTTGCAGGTAGGTGATGTGAGTCCTGTAGACTCTTATGCGTATGTGGGCCCTTCTTAGCCTGGCCGGCTGCTGCTGCTCTCGCATGGAGCTTCAGGGTCAGGCACAGCTGCCTCTTGGGCCTGCCTCCATCGGAGGCACCTCAACACATCAAGGGGATCCAAAAACACAGGGTGTCTGAGACCTGTGGCAGGGGTTTCAGATGCAGAGATGAGCCTGTCTTGGCAACTATGCTTATCAATATTTGCTCATCTGAATGCCTGATATGCCTCAAGACTAAAGGTTACTGTTGGGTTACCATCTTTTCCAGCAGTGTGTGACACCACACACAGTGAAACAGCATTTATGATACCCTCTAATGCCTCCTGATATCACCAACTGAGACCCTTGCAGAGACCCCCGAAACACACAGCCCCCTTGCAGAGCCTACATCAGTAGAGCAGCAATGGCCGCAGAACCCCACACTTCCCCTATGCTGCAATGGTTAGGATACATCCCCATTGTGGCACCGAGGCCTCCGCCAGCTTTTAACGATCGCAAAACTGAAGGCACGTGAGTGCCGCACACCATCTACAAAATCACGATCCAGTCAATAAATCGGGAATAATTACATTTAAATTCATGTTAAACAGCATTTCACCAATTTAAATTAGGTTCCCGTCATGTTGGGGCGCCACTACTACTACGGTACTTCCCTGCCTCTGATGAAATGGGAACACTACGGAACAGTGCCAGATTTCGGGACGGCCGGCTCCACAGCAATTCTCCGTCCCCCCTCGTCAACGAACCTGCCTTAAATGGCCGCACAAAATTCAGTTCCATATGTGTAGTTGCTTCCTCCAGTTTTCTGCCTCCCCTTAAAGAGTACCTTTCTAAGGATAATACACTTGTACCTTGACAAAGTAACCATTATTCGTGTATGAATCTTGATAGATAGCGCCAGCAGTCTGTACAATTACAAAAGGAATCACAGCTGAGTTTGATCTTGCTTTCATTGGGTAACTCACCTTGAATCCAGACATGCACATTTCCCAGCAGGGTTGGTTGTATCATAGTCAGAATTGGGAACAATAAGAGATTTTTATTTTTTGCTTGCCCTAATCCAGGGGTGCTATGTGAATTGTAAATGTCTTATCAGTGTCCCAGTTGAGATTAACTAATGCAGCACAGTTCAAAAATAAAAGCTGGACCATTCTATCTTTTACATCTAAGCCACTGGGCCACAAGTAATTTGAATTAATTGAACAATACTAACATTATCAAGTTGAGATCTTAGAATCATAGATGAGCATCATGAAAGGATCCATCATCCCTGTGCTGGACAGAATTTTTACTTTTTCTGGGGCAAATAGATTTTTCTATTGGTTTGAAATGAATCCCTGCATATTCTCCTGCCCCCTGGCTCAAGGAAATGAGCAGTTTGGTTGTAAATGTGGGGTACATGGTAACATAATTTTTTCTCATCTGACAGACGTAAGTGCTTCTGGAATTTATGCACAGAAAAATAACAGTGTGGGGGAATTATGGCTTGGATGAGTTATTTAAATTGATGTTAGTGGAAAGAAGAAAGAAAGCAAAACTTACATTTATATAATGCCTTATCCCATCACTGAAAAACATCGCAAGGCACTAAACACAAATTACTTGTAAAGTGTGGCCAATGTTGTTAGACAGACATACATGCCAGCTAATTTGCACACAGCATAATCCTATAAAAGTCAATAAGATGAGTGATCATATATTCTACTTTGGAGGTACTGGAGAATACTGTGTCTGTTGACATTGGAACCAACAAGCAACCTTGACAATTAAGCTAAATCAAAATTTTAAAAACCAGAAATCAATGGTGGGAAAGTTATTGGAAGGGATTCTGAGAGACAGGATTTATATGCATTTGGAAAGGCAAGGTCTGATTAGGGATAGTCAGCAAGGCTTTGTGCGTTGGAGATCATGTCTCATGAATTTGAGTTTGTTGAGGAGGTGACCAAGGGGATTGATGAGGGCAGGGCGATGGACGTTGTCTACATGGACTTTAGCAAGGCCTTTGACAAGGTGCCGCATGGTAGGCTGATCCAGAAGGTTCGAACACATGGGATCCGGGGTGAGCTAGTAAATTGGATACAAAATTGGCTTGGTGATAGGAGGCAGAGGGTGGTAGTGGAGGGTTGTTTTTCAGATTGGAGGCCGGTGACCGCAAGGATCGGTGTGGGGCCCTCTGTTGTTTGTCATATATATTAATGACTTGGATGTGAATGTAGGGGGCATGATTAGTAAGTTTGCAGATGACACCAAAATTGGTGGTATAGTGGACAGTGAAGAAGGTTGTCTAAGGTTACAACAGGATATAGATCAACTGGGAAAGTGGGCAAGGGATTGGCAAATGGAATTTAATGCAGACAAGTGCGAAGTGATGCATTTTGGGAAGTTAAACCAGGGCAGGACCTATATAGTGAATGGCAGGGCCCTGGGGAGTGTTGTTGAGCAGAGAGACCTTGGGGTGCAAGTAGATAGTTCCCTGAAAGTGGCAACACAGGTAGACAGGGTGGTGAAGAAGGCATATGGCATGCTTGCCTTCATTGGCTGAGGCATTGAGTACAAGAGTTGGGACGTCATGTTACAATTGTACATAACGTTGGTTAGGCCGCATTTGGAGTACTGTGTGCAGTTCTGGTCGCCGCACTACAGGAAAAATGTGATTAAGCTAGAGAGGGTGCAGAAAAGATTCACAAGGATGTTGCCTGGTTTGGAGGGCTTGAATTATAAAGAGAGATTGGATAGGCTGAGTCTGTTTTCCCTGGAGCGAAGGAGGCTGAGAGGGGACATGATAGAGGTATATAAAATTATGAGAGGCATAGATAGGGGAGATAGCCAGAGTCTGTTTCCCATGGTAGGGGTGACTAAAACTAGAGGGCATAGATTTAAGGTGAGAGGGAGAAGGTTTAAAGGGGATCAAAGGGGTAAATTTTTCACACAAAGAATAGTGGGTATCTGGAATGAGCTGCCGGAGGAGGTGGTGGAGGCAGGAACAGTAGCAACATTTAAGAGGCATCTGGACAGGTACTTGAATGAGCAAGGCACAGAGGGATATGGAATTAATGCAGGCAGGTGGGATTAATATAGATAGGCATTATAGCCGGCATGGACGCGGTGGGCCGAAGGGCCTGTTTCTATGCTGTACAACTCGATGACTCTAAATATCTCAAATAGGTAATAGGAGAAAATAACCCCTGGAAGTTATCTGCCAAGGCCCTGCTCCCTTTCCATTCAATCTTAACCTTCTCTTCTGAGCAGTTGAAAGGGACACCCACCGTTAACCGCCACGACTTCTAGTTAAACCAGAAACCTACGTAGGGCATTAGTTGCAGCTTTGTTACCAGGTCAATCTCATGGGAGGTGGAGGTAGAGTTGGGGCCAAAAGAGGTTCAAAAAGGTAAGTGTTGTTACATTTTGTGACAGTCCTTGTGAGTATAGGTGGAACAGGAAAGCTCCACAAGGAACATTAGAAGCCCCTCCCGATTGTGAGGCCTTCCTGAATCCCTTTCCCATCACTTTTTTGTGCTCTGGGGACCATTCCTTTGGTGGGAACTAGAATGCATAGGGGAGGAAGCAATGCTTCAGTTGTATAAAGCCATAGCCAGTCCCCATCTGGACTACTGCATTCAGTTTTGAGCACCACATCTCAGGCAGGATATTTTGGCCGTCGAAGGGGTACAACACAGATTCACCAAAATGATACCAGGGCCTAAAATATTAAACTATGATGATAGCTTACATAAACTTGGTTTGTATACCCCTGACTTTAGAAGACAGAGGGGTGATCCAATGGAGATGTTTAAAGTGGTAAAAGGATTAGATACAATAGTTGTAGGAAAGCTATTTCCTCTGGTGGGAGAATCCAGAACAAGGGGGCACAATTTTAAAATTAGGACCAGGCCAGGAAACACTCTTTCACACACAGCACTTTGGAAATCTGCTATTCGGTCCCCGAAAGGGCAATGCTGCTGTGACAATTATAATTTTCAAGGCTGAAATTGACAGATTTTTATTTAGTTTGAATACCAAAAGATATAGATCAAAGGCAGGTAAGTGCAGTTGAGGTGCCGATTAGTCATGTTCTAAAGGAATGGTGGAACAGGCTGTTAGAATGGCCTCTACCTGTTCCTATACCTTTTTCAACATTTCTTTTGAAGCAATGTGATTATATGGAAGTTACTCCCCTACAACTTTCTTTCTTCTTCAACATATAACTGCAGTTTTTTCACTTATTTAAAACAAACTTTTAATGGTAATTAACTACATAATTCTTTCTAATTTGTTCAGTACTGCTGCAATTTCTATTGTTTCCTCTGTCTCAAGATCAATGGTTTGGTGCCTGAATTACTTGACTCTATAAAGTCATTCCAAGCCTCCAACTGGGTCACATGGAAGATCTTTTGTGTAATTATCTATGGAGTAATACATAGAATCAGCAGTGAAATCTGTTTTAACTTCATATACAAATTAGCTAAGTCTATCAGAAGTATAACAATATGGAGATTATTATGCCATGATCAAGAGGAATGATAGAAGAGGTGATTTCTTTCTCCGACCTGTTCCGAAATTGTGCCCAGAAATGGGCGCAATGAAGAGCAAACATAAATAAACTACAAGACTGGCAAAATGAAAATCTCAGTTTTAGGCATGTATATATTAATTAAAAATCTTACCTTTCTTTATCAGATTGTGTTCAGGGGCAGGCTTGTGTTTGGGGCAAGTCAGGCATTGGGAATTGGGTAATGACCTGAACCAAGAAATATTATCAGGTGCATGTCAGGTGAAAGACACTTGAGAAGAAACCCGCCTCCCCCGCAAATCGCCAGAAATCAGTAAGCCTGGTCATGACTACAATGACCACATCAGTTAATGGTGCGAGAAGCTCTTCATGGTCTCTAAGATGGCTTGCAAGTCCAACCTTTAATACACATAGAACCATAGA
The DNA here is from genome assembly GCF_036365525.1 of Heterodontus francisci. NCBI lineage: Eukaryota > Metazoa > Chordata > Chondrichthyes > Heterodontiformes > Heterodontidae > Heterodontus > Heterodontus francisci. The sequence goes on from NC_090377.1 coordinate 81,621,536, forward strand.
ACAATATAAAAGTTACAGCACAGAAATAGGCCATTCAGCCCATCGTTTATGCGCCAGCTGAAAAAACTAGTCGCCCATTCTAATCCCACCTTCCAGCACCTGCTCCGTAGCCTTGCAGGTTACAGCACTTCAGGTGCAGATCCAGGTACCTTTTAAATGAGTTGAGGGTTTCTGCCTCCCCAATTGCAGATTTCAGGTTCTCCAATGTGATGTATTGTACTGAAACTCAGGCAGACTGCAGTTATGTTCCAGCCTGCTCATGGCACAATTGGTAGGAAACCACCAACTCGTTGTGGTTACAGGCAAAAATGCACTCTCTTATACTTACTGATTTTGCATCAATATGAAAAGGAAACCGCTTCACATCAACACAAAAGCTGCAGTATAACTGTATCCCAAAACAATCAGCCATCAAATTTTGTCTGCCTCCCTGTGAAAAAGCACCTTGACTCCACTTGGGGCCGAGCCACAACAGTGCATCAGAGATCAACAAATTGCCATGGAGAGAATTGTGGGTGTGAACACATGTTCAATCCTTCTGTGGTACAGCATGTTGCAGCTCCAGTGCACCACACCATCAAATAATTTGATTAAGAATGTTCCTTAACTTACTGCCAACATCTTTTATCTGATATTTAATGTAGACATGAAAAGAAACTAGAAGGAAATTGACTAGCAACTACTAAAACAAATATCAAGGCAGCTACTTATCTATGTTAATTTTACTTTGAGCACATAATGTTAACCAGAATTTGCATTGGAAATTGCCTTATAGTTTCCTCTGAGAATATCCGTTTCCTCCAAACTTCTTCTGAATATCCAGCTGCTCTTAATAATAGGTTCTGTTAACACTGTAAATCAATAAATCCAGTGTGCATGTTATTGTTGTATTAGAAGCTTGCAAAACTGGTGTCCTGGCAAACTTAGTGGTGCACGGTGATATGACATGATCAGGAAAGACACACACAAAACGGAGATGGAAATAAATGAATGTGTAACGGTTCTCTGGGAATAGGGGACTATATTCAGCAGATGTCTTTCACCATATGTCTCAGTGAACTGGCAAGTATTCACCTTTAAAGACAAGAGATACACCATCCTTGGCTACTCATTTTTCTTCTCCCACACACAAATCTTGTTTCTATGTTTTAGCTCTACAGCTTCTCTTGTGCTTCTTGTATGCAGCTGTATGACACAAATTAATCATCCATTTTTCTTAACTCGTGACCAAAATGTGTAAGACAAAATTTAAAATCATGATTAAATCTGAAACAGAGATGTACAACTGGAGAAAGAAATAGGAAAAGAACAACAAACGCCATTTCCCCTGCACTCCTCACACATCAGAAGACAGCTCAAAGCACTTTACACAAAGAAAGGAAAAAATCATGAGGCCCTTTCATTGCTGAAATGTGTCCCTTTCCACCTACCCAAATATTCAACCTAAATGTGAGAGATGCTGAATGACATAAAATTGTGATGAGCCACTATAAAATGGACTCCTTACCGTCTATCTTGCTATTCTAAGGAATATACTTTTGTATTAATAATCATAGTATAAGCAAATAAATTTGAGCTCAAATGACGAACAGATTTCATAGCAAAACCAACCACACACACTTGGCTCTTACAAAATAAAATAACTTGGACAACAAAGAGAAGGGGAAAACAGACACAGATATTTCTGCAATCACAAGACTGACTTAATCGCAGACTGTTGCCAGCGAGAGGGATGGAGTTGGTAGATAAGGAATGGAGTTTGGAGCAGGTACTGAAGACAATGGCTTCAGTCTTCTCAATATTTAATTAGAGGAAATTTCTGCCCATCCAGTACTGGATGTCAAATAATCAATTTAGAGACAGTGGAGGAGTTGAGAGAGGTGGTGGTGAAGTGGAACTGGGTGTAGTCAGTGTATATGTGGAAGATGTGGATGATATGGTTTTTGGATGATGTCGCTGAGGGGCAGCATGTAGATGATAAATAGGAGGGGTCCAAGGATACATTCTTGCTGGACACCAGAGGTAACTGTGCAGGAATGGGAAGATAAGCCATTGATGGTGATTCTCTGGCTACGATTAGATGAAAATAGAACCAGGCAAGAAGCGTTAAGGAGGATATTGTGATCAGTTGTGTAAAAGGCTGTAGACAGGTCGAGAAGGATGAGGATGGATGGTTTGCCGTTGTAACAGTCACATAGGATGTAATTTGTGACTTCGATAAGAGCCGTTTCAGTACCGTGGCAGGGGCGAAAACTTAATTGGAGGAATTCAAACATGTTCTGGGAAAGATGGGTATGAACTTGGAGAGGAGAGGGAGGTTGAGATGGGACGGTGGTTTGTAACCAGACCCTCACCTCGACCTTCGAAGCCCTGGTACCCATTAAAACCATTACTCTGTCTCACCCTGGCCATGCTCCCTGGTATGACCCTTATCTCTGCTCCCTTAAGTTTAAGGGATGCAGACTTGAACGGATATGGTGGACAATTGGTTTAACCATTCACCACCAGATCTGGCTGGACCACAGAAAGCACTACTGGGTCCTGCTCTCATCTGTGAAAATTTCTATTTCAGAATCCTCCTAGAATGCAAAAGTAACCTCTGGCTTCTTTTCTCTACTACAAGCTGTCTTCTTAAACCTCTTTCCCCTGTCTCATCCACCCTCACCTCCAATGATAAGTGCGAGAAACTCTTAGATTTCTTTGTCACCAAGATTGAGACCATCTGATCACTACCTCTGTCCCGTCCCTCTCTTCCTCTTGCCCACCAGGCCAAACTTCCACTCAGGTGGGAGAGGCGTAGGAGGAGAATACTATGTCAAATACTGCAGACAGGTCGAGAAGAATGAAGAGGAGCGGTTTGTCTTTGTCACAGTCAGATAGGATGTCATTTGTGACTTTGAGAAGAGCCATTTCAATACTATGGCAGGGGCAGAAACTTGATTGGAAGAATTCAAACATGTTCCAGGAAAGATGGGCATGAATTTGTGAAGCATCAAGGACTTTGGAGAGGAAAAGGAGGTTGGAGATGCAGCAGCAGTTTGCAAGGACAGAGGAGTCAAGGGTCAGTTGTTTTTTGAGGAGAGGGATGATGTCATCAGATTTGAAGGAAAGAGGGACAGAACCTGAGGAGAGAGAACCATTAACAATGTTGGTCCTTCCAGGAAGGGAAGTTAGGTGGTCAGTAGCTTAGTGGGAATAGGGTCGAAAGAGCAGGAGGTGGGTTTCATGGACCAGATGAACTTGGAGAGGGCAGATGGGGAGATAGGAAAGAAACTAGAGAAGGAATCCAGTTCAGGTAGTTTCTCTCCTATCTCCCCTTCTGCCCTCTCCAAGTTCATCTGGTCCATGAAACCCACCTCCTGCTCTTTCGACCCTATTCCCACTAAGCTACTGACCACCTAACTTCCCTTCCTGGAAGGACCAACATTGTTAATGGTTTTCTCTCCTCAGGTTCTGTCCCTCTCTCCTTCAAATCTGATGACATCATCCCTCTCCTCAAAAAACAACTGACCCTTGACTCCTCTGTCCTTGCAAACTACTGCTGCATCTCCAACCTCCTTTTCCTCTCCAAAGTCCTTGATGCTTCACAAATTCATGCCCATCTTTCCTGGAACATGTTTGAATTCTTCCAATCAAGTTTCTGCCCCTGCCATAGTATTGAAATGGCTCTTATCAAAGTCACAAATGACATCCTATCTGACTGTGACAAAGACAAACCACTCCTCTTCATTCTTCTCGACCTGTCTGCAGTATTTGACACAGTATTCTCCTCCAACGCCTCTCCACAGCTGTGTGGGACTGTACTTGCCTGCTTCCATTCTTATCGATCTAATTGTAGCCACAGAAAGGTCTGCTCAGGTCAGGAAATAAAAACCTGACCCAAACCCGACAGAACCACATCGGACCCGAGTCGGATCCGAGCCCGAGTCCCTCCACTTTTTCCCGCGCCAGATGCGACCCGAGCCCAACCCGACCTGGCCCGACCCGACCGCCAGAATGGTTACCTACATTGATTCCATGGTGCACTCACTCACTGTACCGCTTTTGGATGGATGGATTAAGGAAGCTGCAACGTGAGCGTGATGACGTCATTGAGACACTCACTGCGCAGACTCAGAGTCTCCCTCCTTGACGTCCGGACTCCAGCCCAGGTAAGTTTTTTTACTTTTACATTCTCCACTCCAGCAGAGCAAAATGCAAGACTTCCTGTGTGTGTCTAACCCGGACCCGACCCGACCCGGACCCGGCCCGGCCCGACCCGACCCGAGCCCGAAAGCCGGACCCGGAGGAGCGACTTGACCTGACCTGAACCCGACACATGTCATCGGGTGCCGTCGGGTTCAGGTCGGGTAGCAGGCCTTTAAGCCAGAGAATCGCCATCAATGGTTTCTCTTCCCATTCCTGGAGTTACCTCCGGTGTCCCGCAAGAACATATCCTTGGACGCCTCCTATTTCTCATCTACATGCTGCCCCTTGACGACATCATCCAAAAACACATCAGCTTCCACATATACACTGACGACACCCAGCTCCAACTCACCACCACCTTTCTCAACTCCTCCATTGCCTTTAAATTGTCAGGCCGATTATCTGACATCCAGCACCTGATGAGCAGAAATTTCCTCTAATTAAATATTGAGAAGACTGAAGCTATTCGCTTCGATCCTCGCCACAAACCCCGCTCCCTCGCCACTGATTCCATCCCTCGCCCTGGTAACTGTTTGAAGCTGAACCAGACTGCTCGCAACCTCAGTGTCACATTTGACCCCGAAATGAACTTTCAATCACATATCGGCGCCGTCACTAAGGCCACCTACTTCCACCTCTATACAATCACCTGTCTGCACCTCGTCTCAGCTCTTTAGTTTAGTTTAGAGATACAGCACTGAAACAGGCCCTTCGGCCCACCGAGTCTGTGCCGACCATCAACCACCCATTTATACTAATCCTACACTAATTCCATATTCCTACCACATCCCCACCTGTCCCTATATTTCCCTACCACCTACCTATACTAGTGGTAATTTATAATGGTCAATTAACCTATCAACCTGCAAGTCTTTGGCGTGTGGGAGGAAACCGGAGCACCCGGAGGAAACCCACGCAGACACAGGGAGAACTTGCAAACTCCACACAGGCAGTACCCAGAATTGAACCCGGGTCGCTGGAGCTGTGAGGCTGCGGTGCTAACCACTGCACCACTGTGCCACCCTTCTGCTGCTAAATCCCTCATCAATGCCTTTATTACCTCCAATCTTGACTATTCTAATGCACTCCTGGCTGACCTCCCAAACGCTACCCTTAGTAAACTTGGTCATCCAAAACTCTGCTGTCATATCCTAACTCGTGCCAATAAAGAACTGCATCCTCCATGGGACTGCAGACAGCAGCTAGAATTGTTTTAGTAGGCTGAAGCAGGCATAGATTGTGTAATCAAGAGTGGAACAGACTCAGAAAAGGGAACTCCTCTATTCTCCAAGTATATATAATTAAACTATGGAATATGTGAGATTTTGTCAGGTTCTATGGCTGAGAATATTGTAAAACTAATGGGTTTTAGTGTTAATATTTCTCAATAAAATGTTTACTTTACCATATTAAAAGCAACAATTGAAGGTGGAATTAATGAAATGTTTTGAAGTGTTAGGCTGGCAGTTATTGATGAAAAACAATGCCATTTTGCAGCATTGACAGTCATTGAGAAGTATGTGATATTTGCAGAGGCAGTTTGTTGTCAGGAAATTTTGGAGTGCACGGCAGCATTTACTGCACATTAAAAGCAGCACCAATTCAGGCTCGTAAGTATGCACATCTGCCCAAACTGTCACCAAGCATTATTGGCTGGATTTTACCAGCCCTCTAGGGATGGGCTAGGAGGCTGGGGGAGGGGGGAGGGGTGTGGTTTGGTGGTGAGTGTGCTGCAAAATGGCAAGGGAAGGTATAGAGGTGGAGTGCCTGTCATGGCAGTGGGAAAGGTGGAGGACTGCCCTCCCACCCAGAGGCCAATTGACCTACTTAACTGGCCAACTAAGGGCCTTTTCCCGCCACCGCTGATATTTTACCAGCAGTGGGTGGGCCCTCTGCCACCAGGGGAAACCACCTGGTGAACCCTGGCAGCCTCCCTATGGGCTCGGGGGGGATGGACGCTCATCTTTGGGCACTCTGTGGCCCATGGAGGGGCCCCCCGGCAGCAATGGCAGCCCTTGTGGCAACACCTCCAGTGCCATAACTGACCCCCACCCCCCTTTCCTGAGTCTGTTCCACTCTAGATTACACAATCTATGCCTGCTTCAGCTTACTAAAACAATTCTAGCTGCTCTCTGCAGTCCCATGGAGGATGCAGTTTTTGAATACGTTCTTCAGAGTCAAGCATCACCAGCTCTTTCTTTGAGGCCTACATTGACAAACTGTCAGAGAACCTCTCTCTAGAAGTCAAGCAATTCCTCTAGAGACGATTGGCACTTTCAGTTCCTGCCAATGTAATGAAATAATAAATGGAACATGTTTTGTTATTGCGCACAATATCTTGACAGCAGAAAAGTTTGTTTACTCTACCATAACAAAGATCTTGAGGTTAAATGTGAGAAAAGCATTCACTATGTACATTATGCACACTTTTACTTTCACTTTGTCAATTAATCTCACACACCAATCAAGCTCGGACATCTGAAGTGGAAAGTATGATTTGTTACATAGTATTGGGTAATCACAATGAACCTTAATGTTGTTATGCCAGGAGAAACAGGCTGACAATCATTTTTTATTTGTTCTGACTGTTGTGTCTGTTTAAATCCACTGAATCATATTATGAGGAAGCAGTGCTGAAACATACGCTAAACTCTTTGGCCGCAAAATTGAACAGGGCCCAAACACGGTTGCAGGTATCGCAATGTGTAATTAACCTGCACCAATTGCTGGCATGCAAGCAGCACGTAAACTTCATGCTACCAGCTGATTAGCATGATAACTTCAGGCAGCCAGCCCTAAATGCACTGTTGAATGACTGCACCCTTCAGTAGGGAACCCAAGTTTGCACGATACTAACACTACTTAAAGCTAGCCAGCACTACTTAAAGCTAGCCTGCACTACTTAAAGCCAACCTGAACCTCTTAAAGGGAAGGTGCATTCTGGCTCAAGCAGGTGCTAGAACTGCTGGCAGAAGAGAGTGTGAGTAAGAAGAACACATAATCATGGTGCAACGGGGTAAAGAACATGCACCAAGCTTCTCTGATACTCCGCTGGACACCTTCCTCTATCCACAGGGGACCAGGAGGCCCTCCAGACAAACTGTGCAAAGGCAGATGGACCAGATAGCTGCGGCAGTCAATGCCAGGAGTCTAGTCCCAAAGACCTGGATACAGAGTTACAAGAGGTTCAGTGACTTCACATAAATGGTCAAGGTCAGTGATCTTCAAATGCCACATCCAACCCACTGTGCCACTTGCCTCACACACTGCTCACTATCATCATTTACCTAACAACAATCTCGATCAAATATGACTCATAATTAACATTTCTAGTTTCACCTCGTCCTCACACGCTTAGCACTGCTGCAAACATCAGACTCAAATCTCACAGCTTGCACAAATTGACAGATATTCAACCATGAGCTCCACATCACTCAAACACACTACAACACATTTACTGACATACTTCCTCTCTGTTGCAGGACAAGATGCTGCATAACAGGAGGCAACGGCATCTAACTGGCAGGGGACAGCCATGGCTACATGTCTTTACCCACATGGAGGAGATCAGTGGAATGGCCCTGTCTGAGGCCGTGGCCAGAGACAGGCTGAAATCACAGAAGATGACGATATGTTCCTGCTTAATTCACTGTCTCACATCCCACTTTCCCTCATCCCACCATCTCTTGTGATTTACAAGCTGCAGATGGTGTAAGCATGTATCTCTTGCTTCCCCCATCACCTGCCCTCATCACATCCTCAGCCTTATGCCTTTGTCCTTTCAGGTACCCAAGAACTTCAAGTTGGCCAAGCAGTGGTGGAAGAGAATGAGTTGGAAGAACAGAAAGACAGTAATGAAGAAGAAACACTATCACTAGCTCTCACACTTACAGCCAACAGCTCAGATCCTGACACTGTGCATACTTTAGAGCAGAGGTTCTCAACCTTTTTGTTTCTGAGGCCTCACTCCATGTTTTGAAAATTCCACAGACCCCCTGTAACACAACAAAGTATTTTTTCTGTCTAAGAATTAGTTCTACGATTACAAAAAATGAAATTGTTTGTCCTTAAATATTTCTTACCTGGTAATTGCATGTCTCTGTTCTTTGGAGGGCTTCAAAGATTGGACAGTACTTGTTCACAAATTACAGCTGTGGTTGAGGTATATCTCGACTTCCAGTACAAACAAAACCGAAATTCAAGTAGCTGTCTTTGTAATTTCTTCCAAGTCCAATAGGATTAAAACCAGACGGACAACCCAGCATCAACCTAAGCATCGGACAAGACAAAGGCACATGTAGCCCAGTCGACCTGCAAAGTCCTCCTCATGAACATCTGGAAACTTGTGCCAAAATTGGAAAAACTGACCCACAAGCTAATCAAGCAACAGCCTGACCATGCTCACAGACTTATATCTTATAGTCAACATTCCAGACTCCTCTTTCACCAACCCTGAGTATGTGCTATCCCATTGGCAGGACAGACCCACCAAAGGTGGTGGCACAGTTGTATACAGTTGGGAGGGAGTGGCCCTGGGAATCCCGAATATTGACTGTGGACTCCATGAAGTCTCCTGGCATTGAGTCGAACAAATCCTGCTGATTACCACCTACTGCCCACCCTCAGCTGATGAATCAGTTCTCCTCCATGTTAAACACCACTTGGGAGAAGCACTGAGGTTAGCTAGAGTACAAAATGTACTCTAGGTGGCGAATTTCAATGTTCGTCACCAACAGTGGCTCAGTAGCACCACTACTGACTCAGTTGGCTGAGTCCTAAAGGACATAGCTGCCAGACTGAGCATGTGACATTTGGTGAGAGAACCTACTTGACTGCGTCCTCACGAATGTAATTGCCAAAGTGTTACGACCAGGTGAGAAAGGTGTCTCAAGGTCCTTTTCAGCCTTCACCTGGTCTTACTATGACAGAGTTTAATTATAAACACACTGTTTTTTGAGCTCCCCCTTGGTGAATCCTTGTTCACCGCTTTCCAATTATAAGGCAAAGAAATTAGCACAAACATGCTTTCTTAGATTTAAAGAAGAAAAGTGAAATTTATTTAACTTAAACTACAAATTCTAATTCAGTTAACACCTACGGATACACCCCGTGCCCCACGCTAGCATGCATATGCAATACGCACATGCAAATAGAGACAGAAAAGATAAAGTGGAGAGGTTTGAGGCAATATCTGAAGAGTTTCTTGTTACTGTGCTTCAAGCTCACTGTAGAGTCCTTTTGTAGGTAGTTCTTGCTTGTTGGTAATTCTTTCTTTTTGTTGGGGCCCAGTATTCTTCTTAAACCTTGTTCACTGTAGGAGATGTTTCTCTCTTGGGGTTCATGTGTCTTCAATGGATTCCAAAGCTGGTGAAAAAGAGATGAGCAGACAGGAGAGGCTGCAGCGAGCCAGCCACGAGAGATCTTTTCATTCCAGGAGCAAACAGCTTTTTGAGTTCAAATTCTCTGTGGAGAGTTCAAAAAAACCTGCAACAGCCACTTAGTCATGTGACTAAATTGGTCTGACCATGTCTTCTGTATATTGGGAGCAGGGACCGGTTTCTTTGTTCCAACACTGTCTGCTAGTATGCCATAAATGTCTTTCTGGCTAGGGGTCTGGCAATTCCTTGTAATAGGCATTCTTTTCTTCCCAGCAACAATTTGAAGTTTAATGTCCATGTGGCAAAATTAATGTGCCTCATTCTTGGCAAGTGGGGGCCTGCATGACACCTCCATATCCAGGGGAATGAAATGCAATTTGAAAAAAAAACGTAGCATTTCATTAAAAGGTTTGAGAGAAATATAAGATACAGAAAGAAAAAACATGCATTTCTCTCATTCATTTCCATTCATTCATAAAATCTGAAAGCTTCTTAAAATTGTCTTTTCTGAGTGCCAGCGCTGCTTTAATTTCCCATTTTTGGCATCCCGATAGCCATGTGGTTCTTTGGGGAGGTTTTTCTTCAGTTTGCCTATTGTCATGACTGCCTAGGGTCTTGGTTCCTGCTGAGGTAATTTTTTTTCCAGTAGAGTTAGTAGTGGGGGGATGGTGGGTGGGGGGGGGGTTGCTATCCTAAACTCTCTTTCACTGCTTTGCTGAGACGTACAAAGGCTTTTGACTTCAGAGGATGGTTGGTTCCCTTTTTTTCTGACTGTGGGGGAGGATTCTTTGTCAATCTCCCCTTTGTTCTTTGGGACACTACTACCTGTGGGTATTTGTGCAGACTTAACTGCACTTTCCTGTGGCACTTCAACTAGGTGAGGCATTACCCTCATGGTTTCTGTGCCCCCTGGCAGTCTCTTTTTGTCTCTGCAGGTTGCTGTAAATGCTGTTAGCAACTTTGGTGGGGTGCTTCTAGAGTCTGCATTTACTTAGGAAGATGTGGGGTCTGACTTTTCAAATGTTTCGGGGTTGACTCACCGGACAGTAGGGGTTTTCATCTGGGATTCCTCCCGGACTTCCTTTAACCTGCCCTCTTGGTCACTTTTTCCACTTCTCTTTCTAAACTTTTGCCAGTCGTGTGCCAGCCTGTCCCCTTTTGTTCTTGGCGGGGTCCCTTACAGTTCACCAGCCGTCTGCTGGAGGGTCCTCCTAACACCGGTACAGGACTTAGGGGTGCAGGTTTCTCTGTAGTTGAGGTTTCCCCTCAACCTGGCACATGAGGCAACTCTTGCATTACTCCACCACATCTTTGTGGAGTTTTGGCCAGTCAAACTGCTGTCTTAAGCAGGCTTTGGTCTTTCATATACACCGGCATGTACAGCCACTGTAGTCTCATGGGCCTTTCTTAATATTTCTCTCCGGTACGTCAGTGGCACCACTAAATGGTGAACTACTGTCCACTCCTTGCTCACAGGTCTGTGAGGGGAACTCCATTTCCTCATCAGTACCCTATTCTTTAAATAGTAGCAATCTGGGACTCCCCCTGCTTCACTTTGAGACTGGTCAGACTGTGCTAACTCTAGCAATACTGGGTCGGCTCGCTGAGCCTCAGTGAGGGAAAATCCATTTAATTCATTCCCTGGGACTCCTAACTTTCCAAAGGAAGTCTCGGACAGGCAGACCTCATGGTTATCTGCCTACAGTGCCAATGCAGTCTCCTCTGGGGGAACTGGTTTGATCATGGCCTGATCCACTACACATTCAGGGAAACTGCAGAAAACCGTTTCCTGCCACTGCCATCTCTCTGACCTCCTGTGGCCTTTTTTTCAGTACTGGGGGAACTACTACCTTCACCCCTGCCAGATCATTACCTAGGAGCAGGTCAACCCCATCCACAAGCAAACTAGAGATAATCCCTACGGTCACCGGTCCCGAAACTAGGTCACACTCCAGGTGCACCCGGTGTACAGGTACAGGCATACACTGCCCTCCAAAACCATTCACTACCATTTTGGCGTTCACTGCAATCTCCCAGTAAAAGAGATTGAGTGACCCCTGTGTCCCTGAAAATCACTATTGGCTTGCTTGCCCCACTTGATGGGTATGGGGTTGCTTTCCCTTCAGACACAAAACCCTGATAACCTTCAAGAATCCTATTAAATTTTCCTGCACTGGCTGTAGTAAGCTTTCTTAACTGCACTCTTATTGCAGTTAAAGCCACAGCTTGTTCTGCTGTGCTTTCCATCAGGGTCCCGTCTTCACTGAGCGGGTGTGCCCTGATTAACCCTACCAGTTTTCCCTTTAGTATCCAGCAGTCAGCTTTTAAATGCTCTGCTTTATGACAATGGAAGCACAAAGGTCTCTGGGTCTCACTCTTGCTCACAGCACCTTCCTTTTTGGCTCTACAAGGGCTCCCTGTGTCTCCTGCTTTCATTTCTCTCCCTGGACTGCCTGGGCAGAGATCACCTTCCCACCTTTTCAGATTTGTGGGAGTGATTCGTAAAGGTCACCAGGAAACTGACTTATAAATTAAAGCAAACTCATTGGCCAGATCGGCCGCTTGCCGGGCTCTCTGAACCCCCTGCTCCTCGACATGGGTCTTTATTGAGAGTGGGAGTTTTTAAATTCCTCTAACAGAATTACTTCTCTGAGATTTTCATAGCTGAGCTGTATTTTAAGAGCCCTCGGCCACTGGTCAAAAGCCAGCTACTTACTTCTTTCAAACTCCAGATTAGTTTGCTTTTTGAGGGTTCTAAACTTTTGGCAATAGGCTTCGGGTACTAATTCATATGCCCCAAGGATAGCATATTTGGTCAGTTCATAATTTGATGAACTCTCATCTGGGAACAAGGAATAAACCTCATGGACTTTTCCAGTTAGCTTGCTTTGTTGTAAAAGAGGCCAGGTCTCAGCATTTTAGCTGCCTTGCCAGTTTCTCAAAAGATACAAAAAATGCTTCCACATCTTTCCTCATTGAATTTTGGAATGAATTGAGCGAGTTTTAGCAATTTTGTAGCAGCCCTGCATTACGCTCATGCATATTGGTCATGCTTTCACCGGGGTTACTCTGCTGCCCCCTAGTTAACTCAAGCCGCTTCAGCTCTCTTTCCTTGGATTCTTTCTGGAATATTCTTTCTCTCTCTGTCTGCTTCCTGTCTTGTTCCTTCTCCTGTCTTTCTTTTTCTTCACGTTCCTTCTGGAAAGCTCTCTCTTTCTCCCTCTCCTGCCTCTCTTTTTTTCCCTGTCTCTCCCTTTCTCTTTCCCTGTCTTCTAATTCAAGTTTCCTTTGTTCCAATTGTATCTTTGTTAACAGTACCCTGGCTGGGTCTACTTCTAACAATGCTTCTGCTTCTTCAGATTCAAGGGAAAATGGTTGGCCACTAGCCTTAGGAGTTCAGACTTCCTAGCCTTGCCATGTACAGTGATCCCACACTGCTCAGCCATTTTCCTCAACTCCTCCATAGACAGTTCTTTTAACTTATCCCAAGTTCCTTCACGCTGGCTTGGAGAGATACTAGCTTCAGTTACAGACATGTTAGTATTCAATCACACACAACCATAAGAAAACCTGTATTAAAATCTTGCTCTTTTTTGATTGGGACCAATTTGGCTTCCCACTTCCAATTTCTCCCGTTTTTGGGACGAGCCCCTAAATTTCTGTTATGACCAGGTGAGAAAGGTGTCTAGGGGTCCCTTTCAGCCTTCACCTGGTCTTGCTGTAACAGGGTTTAATTTTAAACACACCGTGTTTTGAGCTCCCCCTTGGTGAATTCTTGTTCACCACTTTCCAATTATAAGGTAAAGAAAACAAAAAGGCTTCCTTAGGTTTAAAGGAGAAAAGTGAAATTTATTAAACTTAAATTGAAAACTCTAATTCGGTTAACAACTATGGATACATGCTGTGCCCCACGCTAGCATGCATATGCGATACGCACATGGAAATAGAGACATAAAAGAGCAGAAGAAAAGATTAGGTGGAGAGGTTTGAGGCAATATCTGAAGAGTTTCTTGTTACTGTGCTTCAAGCTCACTGTAGAGTCTTTATGTAGGTAATTCTTGCTTTTCGTTGGGGCCCAGTATTCTACTTAAACCTTGTTCACTGTAGGAGACTTTTCTCTCTTGGGATTCATGTGTCTTCAATGGATTTCAAGGCTGGTCAGAAAGAGATGATCAGACAGGAGAGGCTGCAGTGAGCCAGCCACGAGAGGTCTTTTCAGACCAGCAGCAAACAGCTTTCTGAGTTCAAATTCTCTGTGGCGAGTTCAAAAAAATCTGCAACAGCCAGTTAGTCATGTGACTAAAATAAAAACAAGAAATGCTGGAAATACTCAGAAGGTCTGGCAGCATCTGTGGAGAAAGAAGCAGAGTTAACATTTCAGGTCAGTGACCCTTCATCAGAACTGGCAAAGGTTAGAAATGTAATAGACTTTAAGCAAATAAAGCAGGAGTGGGGCAAGAGATAACAAAAAGCAAGGTGTTGATAGGACAGGGTCATAGAGAATAAATGACCAGAAGGTCATGGAACAAAGGCAAACGGTATGCTAATGGTGTGTTAAAAGACAAAGACTTAGTGCAGAGAGGGTGTTAATGGACAGAAAAATGAACAGCCCTAACCCAAAGCACAAACATGAAAAAAACAATGGGCAGGCACATGGTAAGAAAAATGAATGATGAAACAAAATAAAATAAAATTAAAAAATAAAAATGAAAAAATAACTGAAAATAAAAAGGGGGGGGACCTGTCATGCTCTGAAATTGTTGAACTCAGTGTTCAGTCCAGCAGGCTGTAGCCTACCTAATCAGTAAATGAGATGCTGTTCCTCAAGCTTGCGTTGATGTTCACTGAAACACTGCAGCAAGCCCAGGACAGATATATGGGCATGAGAACAGAGGGGTGTTTTTAAATGTCAAGCAACCGGAAGCTCGGGTCATGCTTTTGGACTGAGTGGAGGTGTTCTGCAAAGCAGTTACCCAATCTGAGGAGACCACATTGTGAGCAGCGAATACAGTATATTAAATTGAAGGATGTACAAGTAAATCACTGCTTCACTTGGAAGGAGTGTTTGAGGCCTTGGATAGTGAGGATAGAGGAGGCAAAAGTGTAAGTATTACACCTCCTGTGATTGCATGGGAAGGTGCTGTGGGAAGGGGACGAGATGTTGGGATAATGGAGGAGTGGACCAGGGTGTCACGGAGGGAATGATCCCTTCGGAATGCTGACAGGGGAGGGAAGGGGAAGATGCGTTTGGTAGTGGCATCACGCCGGAGGTGGCGGAAATGAGGAGGATGATCCTTTGGATGTGGAGGCTGGTGGGGTGGAAAGTGAGGACAAGGGGAACCTTCCAGCATCTGCAGTATTTTGCTTTTATTATAGTCATGTGACTAAACTGGTCTGACCACGTCTTCTGTGTATTGGGACAGAGACTGGTTCCTTTGTTCCAACACTGTCTGCTAGTATGCCAAAAATGTCTTTCCGGCTAGGGGTCTGGCAATTCCTTGTAATAGGCCTTCTTTTCTTCCCAGCAACAATTTGAAATTTAATGTCCATGTGGTGAAATTAATGTGCCTCATTCTTGGCAGTTGGGGGCCTGCATGATACACAGATACATCTAACCATTACAGTACTAGTTGGAGTGACCACCGCATGGTCCTTGTGGAGATAAAGTCCTGTCTTTACACTGAGGACAACCTCCATTGTGTTGTGTGGCATTACCACTCTGCTAAATGGGATTGTCATGCAAGCCCCCCACCTGCCAAGACTGAGGCACACATTATTTCACCACATAAACATTAAAACTTAAAATTGCAAGCCCATGACTGGAAAGACATTTGCACAGTAACAGACAGCGTTGGAACAAGGGACCCCGTCTTTGCTTCCCCAATACACAGAAGAAGTGGTCAGACCAGTTTAAGTCACATGACTAGCTAGCTGTGGATTTTTGAACTTGCCACAGATTTGAACTCAGAAGGCTGTTTTCTCCTGGTCTGAGACGACCTCTCACCTGTCTGCTCTCATCTCGCACTCACCAGCTTCAGAAACCATTGAAGACATATGAACCCCAAGAGAGAAAAGTCTCCTACAGTGAGCAAGGTTTAAGAAGAATACTGGGCCCCAATGAAAAGTAAGAGCTGTCTGCAATGAAGGACTCTGTGGTGAGCTGGAAACACAGAAACAGTAATAAGAAATCCCCTTTTAGAGATTGCCTCAAACCTCTCCATTTTATTTTTCTTCTGCTCTTTTCTGTCCTTATTTGCATGTGTGTATCGCATGCGCATGCTGGCATGGGTGCGTCATATATCCGTAGGCATTAACTGTATTTCTTTTGGGCCTCCTTATCTCGAGAGACAATGGATACGCGCCTGGAGGTGGTCAGTGGTTTGTGAAGCAGCGCCTGGAGTGGCTATAAAGGCCAATTCTAGAGTGACAGACTCTTCCACAGGTGCTGCAGAGAAATTTGTTTGTCGGGGCTGTTGCACAGTTGGCTCTCCCCTTGCGCCTCTGTCTTTTTTCCTGCCAACTACTAAGTCTCTTCGACTCGCCACATTTTAGCCCCCTCTTCATGGCTGCCCGCCAGCTCTGGCGAACTAACTGTATTAGAGTTTAAGGTTTAATAAATTTCACTTTTCTTCTTTAAACCTAAAGAAAACCTGGTGTGCTCATTTCTGTGCCTTATATTTGGAAAGCTGTGAACAAGGATTCACAAAGGGGGAGCTCAAAACACAGTGTGTTTAAAAATAAAACCCTGTTACAATAAGACCTGGTGAAGACAGTAAAAGACCCCTAGACACCTTTCTCACCTGGTCATAACAGGGATAGATTCAAAACAGATCTAGTAGCTCAAAACTGGGCATGCATGAGGTGCTGTGGGAATCCCCATTGTAAGGAAAAGAAGCCCTTCTGGACATTCAACCAGCATGCTGTGGGAAGCTGGGAACAGTGCTGATGGGGGAAAGGCTTTTTCTAAAATTAAAACCTGCTGAACTGTTGCAAAGCAGCAAAACCAGACAGTGCTATCAAGAAGGAACAAAGACATCATACAGCTAAAGGAGACATCTGTGTAAACGAGGGCTTGACTAGATTATACAGAACTCAATGGGCCTCTTCAATAAACAATCCTGATCAGAAAGTTTGCCAGCTAAATGGTTGAGATTTGTGCATGGCATCCAGCCAATCAACTGTTACTGTGGTCTTCACATGATGAAATTTACTGAAAGGAAGTTTAAATTAGGTAGACAGTGTCATTCAGGCTTTAACCTTAAGTTTTAAACAAAAACACAATATATTGTTGGTTATCATGATCTAAAGCTATCATTGATAGGTCAATGAAGCCTGGGTGATGTAACATCCTGGTCACCATTGAAAGGAAAAATATATATAAGAAGCTGGTAAGGTGACCTCATTACTGCAGACAAGGAAGGAACCCGGTGATCATGGAAGGAGAGCTGCAGCCAGCGGAACCAACCGATTGTCAGGAGAATGGCAGTCAAAGAGGGAACTTGACTCATCTTTGGAAGAATATCTGTTCTGTGCTCAGAACTAGATATTTAAAGGAAGCCCGACCCATCGTCGGATGAATATTTAAAGAAAGCCCGACCCATCGTCGGATGAATAAGGGAGCGCAACCCATCATGAGAAGGATATCTACAGTCAACAGGAGTTTTCCACTCCGGGGTGATTGTATAACCATTTACTTAGAACATATTTGGACCTTGTTGTGCTGGAGCATTTTTATTGCTAATAGTACATGAGGAAGGGCATTATATTGTCAGGTACATTCAGAAACTCATAACTGTATGTGTGTGCATGAGACTATTGGTGTAAAACTATTGGTTTTTCTTTGAATCTGCTGAGAACATTTATTGTAGATGCTACATAGTCCATAGTAGAATGGAATTATTTCATTGTATGTCTAATCTAATAAAGCTTAATTGAAGCTTAATATTTAATTCATATGTTATAGTGTACTCTCATTATTTCTCGCAATTCTCATGTCCGAACCATAGAGTAACCTATCAAAGGTAGAAGGTTACATCCCACACCATCTCCATCCTTAATGATGATGGAGTCCAATACACGAATGCAAAGGACAAGGCCGAAGCGTTTGCAACCATCTTCATCCAGAAGTTCTAATTGCATGATCTATCTTGGCCGTCTCCTGAGCTCCCTACCATCACATATGCCAGTCTTCAGCCAATTTGATTCACTCCACATGATATCAAGAAACGGCTAGGGCACTGGATACAGCAAAGGTATTGGCCCTGACAACATCGCAACTATGGTGCTGAAGACTTGGACTTCAGAATTAGCTGCACCTCCAGCCAAGCTGTTTCAGTGCAGCTACAATAATGGCATCTACCCGACAATGTGGAAAAAATATCCAGGTTTGTCATGACCACAAAAAGCAGGTCAAATCGAATCCAGCCAAATGCCACCCCATCAGTCTACTGCCAATCATAACAAAGTAATGGAAGGTGTAATCAACAGTGTTATCAAGTGGCACTTACTCACCAATAACCTGCCCAGTTTGGGTTCCACCAGGACCACTTAGCTCCAGACCTCAGTACAGCCATGATCCAAACATAGACAAAAGAGATGAATTCCAAAGGAACCCTAGCAAAACTGAAGTCAATGGGCACCTGGGGGAAAACTCCCTCCTGGCTGGAGTCATATCTAGCACAAAGGAAGATAGTTGTGGTTGTTGGAGGCCAATCATCTCAGCCACAGGACATTATTGCAGGAGTTTCTCATAGCAGTGTCCTAAGCCCAATTATCATCAGCTACTTCATCAATGACCTTCCCTCCATCATAAGTTCAGAGGTGGGGATGTTGGCTGATGATTGCACAGTGTTCAGTTCCATCTGCAGCTCCTCAATAATGAAGGAGTCCATGCCCCCATACAGCAAGACTTGGATACATCAGGCTTGGGCTGACAAGTGGCAAGTAATATTCACACCACACAAGTGCCAGGCAATGACCATCTCCAACAAGAGAAAATCCAACCACCTACCCTTGACATTCAAAGGCATTACCATTGCTGAATCCCCCACCATTAAATTCCTGGGAGGGTCACCATTGACAAGAAATATAACTGGAACAGCCACATAAACTTTGTAGCTACAACAGCAGGTCAGAGGCTGAGTATTCTGCAGTGAGTAATTCACCTGCGGACCCCACAAAGCCTTTCCACCATCTACAAGGCACAAGTCAGGACTGTGATAAAATATGCACTACTTGGGTGGAGGAGTGTAGCTCCAACAACACTCAAGAAGCTTGACACCATTCAAAACAAAACAGCCTGCTTGATTGCCACCACATCCAGTAGATTAAACATTCACTCTGTAGACATTGACAGCTCACAGCCAAACACCTCACTTCCTCCTCCCACTAGAGAAACAATTAGAAGGAACACAACATTGGGAAGCAGAAGATGCAAACGCTACAGTTTCACATAGGGAATGCATCATGATAAAACACAGTGGACATTTCTTCATCGCAGAGTGGAAGGGTTAATAAAAATTTAGCTGATTGACTCTGGAATGTGTCCTGCCAGTTAAATTGGTAAAGCAGAAGAAAGAATTTCTATTTATATAATGCCTTATCACACCTTAAGGACATCATGAGGCAATTTATAACTCATGGCTTTCACTGGTTTTGAAGTGCAGTCATTGTTCTGTCAATAAACATGGCAGCCAATTTGCACAAAACAAGTCACACAAACCGGAAATGAATAAATAACTAGATAATCAGTTTTGGGCTCTTGAAGGCATTAGCTTCCTACAGGGACAACGTTGACAAGTGCTAGTTCTTTTCTAGTACCTCATCCAAAGGGCCATTATTCATGTAGAAGCCTCGATATCACCAAGCTTTTTGAAAATTTAAACTAAACATGTCTTTAACCTTACCTGGCACTCAGGTATATGCATTTCCAACAGGAATCTCTGATGCAAAGTGAGAATTCTTGTTGATTTCCACTGCGTTCCCCAGGTACACTAAGCCTACCATTGCTAGGGTAATTTAATTCAGCAAAGATCAAACATGAACCTTCCTGGTCAGTATAGCTCAGCTGCTCCCTAGCTAAAAATGCTGAGCTATCAGGAGAACCCATGCATATTTGTGCAACAACACCAATTTGCATTTATATAGAGCCTTAACCATAGTAATGCTACAAAACAAAATTTGACACTGAAACACATGGAAAATATTAGGACAGATGACCAAAAGCTTGGTCAAAGGGGTAAATTTTAAGAAGTGTCTTAACAGAGAAGAGAAGGAGTTAGAGAGGCACAGAGTTTCAGGAAGGTAATTCCAGAGCTTCGGCCCTTGACAACTGAAGGCATAGCCGTCAAGGGTAGAGCAATTAAAATTGGGGATCTGCAAGAGGCCAAAATTGGAGGAGCTCACAGATCTCAGAAGAGGTTGTTATGGTCAGGTGAGGAGGGGTCGAAGGGCTTCTTTCTTTTCCCTCTCCTTGTTTGACCACAACAGGTTTAATTCTTTTTTAAAGTGGATGTACTGGCCAATTCAGTAGGTGTTTGATTACTTACTTGCTATGATCATAACAAGAACCAATCAGACAGGTTTTCTTGAGTTTAACAAAGAAAGAGGTTAACTTTATTGTACTTAAACCAAACTAGTTAAAATAATAAACTACATGCCAACTTTCACACACACACACACACTAGAGGGTCATACACACACACATAAATGGGTTACACTGTGGGAAAGGGTAGATTGTTTGAGTTAGAGTCCATAGAAAAAAAGGGTACACAGTCTGTGGAGTTTGGTGATTTGGCTGGCTTCTAGCTGAATTCAGTGGTCCCGAGGCTTTTAGTTTGAAGAGGTAGATGACTGATTCAGTGGGTCTCTTGGAGACAGCGATGCGGATGATTTCCTCCAAAGGGGTTTTTGATTGTAGCCAGAGTATGCAAAGAAGGTCACTCAATAGGCAGAGTTCAAAGCTTGCAAAGTGCAATATGGAGAGAGAGAGAGAGAGAGGGACCCCCCCCACCCACCCCCCCACCCCAACTTGGATCTGTACATGTCAGAGTCTAAATGCTTCTCCTTGCTGCTGCAGAGAAACACAAGCTTAAAACCACAGATGGGGTGACTTGTCACATGACAGTCACTCAGTGATTCAAGCATGGTAGTTAGCAGTGTATATTTTCTGTTAAAGAGAACAGGCAGTTCCTGGGTCATGGTTCTTGCTGGGATGAGCAGGCATTTTGTCTCCACCTCACATGCCTTGTAATGTAGGATCTTAATCTAATCTTTGGCCTCCTTGTCTTGAGAGACAATGGGTAAGCGCCTGGAGGTGGTCAGTGGTTTGTGAAGCAGCTATAGTCGCTATAAAGGCCAACTCTAGAGTGACAGACTCTTCCACAGGTGCTGCAGATAAAATTGGTTGTCGGGGCTGTTACACAGTTGTCTCTCTCCTTACGCTTCTGTCTTTTTTCCTGCCAACTGCTAAGTCTCTTCGACTCGCCACGCTTTAGCCCCGCCTTTATGGTTGCCCGCCAGCTCTGACGATCGCTGGCAACTGACTCCCACGACTTGTGATTAATGTCACAGGACTTCATGTCGCGTTTGCAGATGTCTTTAAAGCGGAGACATGGACGGCCGGTGGGTCTGATACCAGTGACGAGCTCGCTGTACAATGTGTCCTTGGGGATCCTGCCATCTTCCATGCGGCTCACATGGCCAAGCCATCTCAGGTGCCGCTGGCTTAGTAGGGTGTATATGCTGGGGATGTTGGCCGCCTCGAGGACTTCTGTGTTGGAGATACGGTCCTGCCACCTGATGCCAAGGATTCTCCGGAGGCAGCGAAGATGGAATGAATTGAGACGTCGCTCTTGGCTGACGTACGTTGTCCAGGCCTCGCTGCCATAGAGCAAGGTACTGAGGGCACAGGCTTGATACACTTGGACTTTTGTCTTCTGTGTCAGTGCGCCATTTTCCCACACTCTCTTGGCCAGTCTGGACATGGCAGAGGAAGCCTTTCCAATGCGCTTGTTGAATTCTGCATCAAGAGACAGGTTACTGGTGATAGTTGAGCCTAGGTAGGTGAACTCTTGAATCACTTCCAGAGTGTGGTCGCCGATATTTATGGATGGAGCATTTCTGACGTCCTGTCCCATGATGTTCGTTTTCTTGAGGCTAATGGTTAGGCCAAATTCGGTGCAGGCAGCCGCAAACCTGTCGATGAGTCTCTGCAGATACAGTATTGCAAATTAGGTGGCCATTTAAGCTGCTAGCAAAGTCATCTTTTATCTGTTCCTTTTCAAAAATATCTTTAAAAAATATAAATTCAAATCTCCTGTCAATGGATGAAAGAAAATTATCATTCAACAAAGCACGTTGGCATGACAAGGTGTTTAGAGAGAAGGAGGAGTGACCATGAGGGCATTTGAAAACAAGTTTGAGAATTTTCAAATCGAGGTGTTGTTGAACCGGGACCTAATGTAAGTCAGCAAGCACAGGGGTAATGAAAGAGTGGGACTTGATGAGAGTTAGGGTATGGGCTTCAGTGTTTTGGACAAGTGCAAGTTTATGGAGGGTGCAAAGGAAGAGATCGACCAGGAGAACAGTAGAAAAGTCAAGTGTAGAGGTAACAAAGGCATGGATGAGGCTGCCACTTTCAGCAAATGTGGAGCTGAGGCAGAGGCAGAGGCGGGTGATAATATGTTGTATATTTAAGATTTTGCAACCCGGCCATTTTGGTTTTAGACTTCTGACCCTAGATTGTTTGCTGGGGTTCATCTGTGAAGGATTGGAGGAGCCCCTAGAGAAACAGCACAAACAGCTAAAAATGCAAGGCTGTGCTATTTTTCCAGGATTTCCACTGAAATTATGATGGGAGATTGGGAAATCTCCATGAAAATTCTCTCCCTTGCTCTCTATTCAATGCTGTAGAATTATTCAATTTAAGGACAGATTTTCTAATGGAAGCTCATTTCAGGAAAATGAAGTCGAACTCTTCATGATTTCCAAAAATAAATTCCCAGCAGGTCAGGCTACATGCTGGAAACACACATTTGGAAAACTAGAATAGTTAGCATAGAATGGCCGTGATTATGATATTTAAAACATTTTAAGAAGAATTTTGACTTGTAGGCAGAAACCCAGTGTGATGTGCAGGCTGACTATTAAAGAGTTGATGCGAGACAGCTGGTCAATTTTAACAGCCAGGCCTCATTTAGTTGGTGCATGTGAACTACCCACCCAATAAAGTGTCCAAAGGCAGTGGCAGAGATGCCACCTGGCCAACATTCGGATATGTTGTTGCGTTGTGGGGTTGGCAGGAGAGGTGAAGGTGGGGTTCAGGAGGCCTTCACAAATGCACAGCAGCAGCAGCCATAGAACCATAGAAAAATTACGGCACTGAAGGAGGCCATTCAGCCCATCATGTCCATATAGGCTGAAAAACTAGCCACCCAATCTAACCTCACCTTCCAGCACCTGTTACATAGCCTAGCAGGTTATAGCACTTCAGGTACATGTCCAGGTCCCATTTAAAAGAATTGAGGGTTTCTGCCTCCACCACCAATCCTGGCAGCGAATTCCAGACACCTACCACCCTCTGCGTGAAAAAGTTTTTCCTCATGTCCCCTCTAATCCTTCTACCAATCACCTTAAATCTGTGCCCTCTGGTAATTGACCTCCACACCAGGGGAAACAGGTCCTTCCTGTCGACTCTATCCAGGCCCCTCATAATTTTGTACACCTCAATTAAGTCTCCCCTCAGCCTCCTCTGTTCCAAGGAAAACAACCCTAACCTATCCAATCTTTCCTCATAGCAGAAACTTTCAAGCCCTGGCAACATTCTTGTAAATCTCCTCTGTGATCTTGCCAGAGCAATTATGTCCTTTTTGTAATGTGGTGACCAGAACTGCACGCAATACTCCAGCTGTGGCCTAACCAGCATTTTATACAGTTCCAGCATCACATCCCTGCTTTTATATTCTATACCTCGGCTAGTAAAGGAAAGCATTCCATATGCCGTCTTCACCACTCTATCTACCTGTCCTGCCACCTTCAGGGACCTGTGGACATGCACTCCAAAGTCTCTCACTTCTTCTACCCCTCTCAATATCTTCCTGTTATTGTGTATACCCTCACTTTATTTGCCCTCCCCAAATGCATCACCTCACACTTCTCTGGATTGAATTCCATTTGCCGCTTTCCCGCAGACTCAACTAAACCATTGATATCATTCTGGAGTCTATGGCTATCCTCTTCACAATTTACTACACAGTCAATTTTTGTGTCATCGTCGAATTTCCCAATCATGCCTCCCACATTTAAGTCCAAATCATTAATATATACCACAAACAGCAAGGGACCCAACACTAAGCCCTGTGGAAGGCCACTGGAAACAGCTTTCCATTCGCATAAACATCCGTTGACTACTACCTTTTGTTTCCTGTCCCTGAGCCAATTCTGAATCCAACCTGCCACATTCCCCTGTATCCCGTGGGCTTTCATTTTACTGACCAGTCTGCCATGCGGGACCTTGTCAAATGCCTTACTAAAATCCATGTAGACCACATCCCTCATCAATCGTCCCTGTTACGTCCTCAAAAAAACTCAATTAAGTTAGTAAGACATCGCCTTCCCCTAACAAATCCACGCTGACTATTCCTGATTAATCCGTGCCTTTCTAAATGGCAGTTTATCCTGTCCCTCAGAATTGATTCGAACAATTTACCCACTACCGAGGTCAGACTGACTGACCTATAATTATTTTCTTCGTAAACAATGGTACAATGCTCGCAGACCTCTAATCATCTTTCTTTGTGGGGAAATTGCTATACTTATCTTCTGGGGCCTCTGCTTTGTAAGCCATTAAAATGGGTTTGGGGTCCTATTGAAGTATTAGGGTCTCGATCTGCATATATTTGTAAATATATAATCAACAATATATTGGCTTGGATTTTGTATTGAGAATAACAGTGCCCTTACCTTGATTTCGATGCCAAGTTGCTCGGCGAGGTACTGTTACCTCACCGTTACTTTGGAGTAAATTTGACAGCAACTTCTGAAGTCCGCACATATGAGGTTAAACACAGAAATGTGAAATCTGAAAGAGCTACCCTGCTCCTCCAGAGGCTGCGTGATAACAGTATCTTGCCAAGAGACTTGGCATTGAAATCAATACAAGGTCTCAAAGTTGCAGTACTTACCTACTAGTTACTCGTTTCATACAGCAGAAAAAGTTGTCACTGAGGTGTAAATGAATTTTTAATGATGTAATAAGTCATAATTAATGCCAAACAACCTCTCTGGCACCAAAAACTTGATTTTACAGTGTTGATTCTCATTTCTTCAGAGTTTAATGAGTTTTTTTTTAAATCAAAATAATTTTGTTTTGCTTTTTATTTCAGCCTTTTTTATCTCTCTTCACTCGATCTTTCTTTCCCCCTCTTTATTTTGCTCCTTGTACATGATTGTACATTGAATTAAATATTCTAATCTATACTTCCTGATTTAAACTTCGCAGCCCTGAAATTTGGCTCCAAAGGCCTGGTTTTTCAGCATTACGGGTGCCCTTTTGTCTCCAATATGGCATCTGCACTGCGCACATTCTTCTGGTGTTAACTGCATTAGATGCCATTTTGATGAGGACATAAGCGTCTACAGGAGCGTCCATTGGAAGCTTGCAGAGTAGGCAGATGGTGATGTTAATACAACAATGCTTATATTTATATCGTGCCTTTAATGAAATAAAACGTGCCAAGGCACTTTACAGGAGCATTATAAAACAAAGTATGACACCGAATCACAAAAGGAGATATTAGGTCAGATGGCCAAAAGCTTGGTCAAAGAGGTAGGTTTCAAGGAGTGTCTTGAAGGAGGAAAGTGAGGAGGAGTGGTGGAGAGGTGGAGGGAGGGTATTCCAAAGCTTTGGGCTTAGGCAACTGAATGCATAGCCATCAACGGTGGAGCAATTAAAATCAGGGCTGCACAAGAGGCTAGAATTAGAGGAGCACAGACATCTTGGAGGGTTGTGGAGCTGCATGAGATTACAGAGATTAGGAGGGGTGAGGCCATGGAGGGATTTGAAAAGAAGGATGAGAATTTTAAAATCAAGATGTTGTTTGACTGGGAGCAAATGTAGGTCAACGAGCAGCGGGGCGATAGGAGAATGCGACTTGGTGTGAGTTAAGATGAGGGTAGAGTTTTGGATGACCTCAAGTTTACGGAGAATAGACTGTGGGAGACCATCCAGGAGTGCATTGAAATAGTCAAGTATAAAGGTAACAAAGGCATGAATGAGGGTTTCAGCAGCAATTGAGCTGATACAGGGGCAAAGTCAGGCAATGTTATAGAGGTGGAAATAGGCGGTCTTAGTGACGACATGAATATGAGGTCAGAAGCTCATCTCGGGGTCAAATGTGACACCAAGGTTGCGAACAGACTGGCTTAATCTTAGATTGTTGCCAGGAAAAGGAATGGAGTGGTAGCTAGGGAACAGAGTTTGGAGTAGGGACCGAAAACAATGGCTTCAGTCTTTCCAAATATTTAATTGGAGGAAATTTCTGCTCAGTACTGGATGTCGTATAAGCAGTCTGATAATTTCGCAACAGTGGAGGAGTTGAGAGAAGTGGTGGTGAGGTATAGATGACTGTGGTCAGCATAGATATGAAAACTAATGCCTGCTTTCAAATGATGTCACCAAGGGGCAGCATGTAGACGAGAAATAGGAGGAGGCCAAGGATAGATTCTCGGGGGACACCAAAGGTAATGGTGCGGGAGCAGGAAGAGAAGCCATTCTACTTGATTCTCTGGTTATGATTAGATAGAAAAGAATGGAACCAGGTGACAGCAGTCCCACCTAGCTGGACGACAGTGAACAGGCTGTTGGAGGAGGATGGTTCAGTTAACTGTGTCAAAAGAAGGATGAGGAGGGAAAGTTTACTTTTGTCACAATCATATAGGATGTAACTTGTGATTTTGCTAAGAGCTGTTTTGGTACTGTGGCAAGGCGGATGCCTGACTGGAGGAATTCAAACATGGAGTTCTGGGCAAGATGGGAATGGATTTGGGAGGCAACAACTCATTCAAGGATTGTTTTGATGCGGGTGCAGTCTTTTGGACCCAGCGGCCTTCATCAACAGGAATGGCTTCCACTCCCACAATGTACAAATTTTCTGTGCATACAATAAATGGATCTTGCAGGTCTGTGCATGCTCCCGGGAAGATGCCACGATGCCGACATATTAAGGCAGTCCCAGGCGCCAGAGCTTTTCTGGCCCCCCTGCGTGCCTTCAGGAATAGATCATTGGTGACAAGGGCTACCCCCTGGCGACATGGCGACTGACACCTGTGAGGAACCTACGCACAGATGCAGAGGAGAGGTACAACACCTTCCATGGGACAACACGAGCGATCATCGAGTAGGCCATTGGTCTCCTCAGGATGAGATTCAGGTGCCTAGATCGGTCCAGTGGTGCCCTTCAGTATGCTCTGGCAAGGGTCTCAGGTATCATGGTGGCCTGCTGTGCACTGCACAACCTGGCGCTACAGAGAGGGAAAAGGTTGAACAATGAGGATATCAGACAATGAGGATGCAGAGGAGGAAGCTGGCAAGCATCTCCAGATGAAGGACCCCAGGGACAACAGGAAAGACGCTATAAGATATGTGCAAGACAGACTTGTGATGCCGTCATACATTGACGTTTCCTTTGATCCTTACGACGGAAATTTTTTTGTTCTAGTTCCTGTCGCATGGCCAAGTCTTTTAGGATAGTTACGTCAAGCTTCCTTTGTGGTTGGATTCTCTGTCGTAGTGCTTTAGGTGTTAAAGGACATGATACTCTTGACAAGCTGATGGTCTGACCAGCATTCAGCAACTCTAAGGGTAGAGCATATGTCCTTGAGCTCTCTCTTTCGTACATTAATGTAGTCCAACATGTGTTAATGTTTAGATCTGGGATGCATTCATGTTGTTTTCAATTTATCAGGTTGTTGTAAGATTGTGGCAGGAATTTCACGCCACCCCAACAAGCCAGATGGCGGGGGGTGGGGTGGTGGTGGTGGGTGGCGTAAAATGGAGCGGGAGGCTCTGGGAGGCTTTTCTGACCTGCTCCCGCCTCCGCCCCCCTTTATGTAGGGCGGTGGGGGAGGTGGGGGGGGCAAGAAACGGCACGCCCACCCCAGGCGAATCATGGCCCTTAAGTGGCTACTTAACGGCCACTTAAGGGCCTTTGCCTGCCACCACGTGGATCTTACACATGGCAAGCGGGCGTCCTGGAGCCAGGAAAAGCCGCCTGTGAAAACCAGGCGGCTGCGATCGCCCCGGGGGTGGGGGGGGGGCGCGTATGGGTGGAGGGGGGAGCCTGCTAATCGGGCACAGGGTGCCCGATGGAGGGCTGCCCCCACTACCTCAACCACCCCCAGCACCCAACACGCCCTCCCTTCCCCCCAACCAACCGCCCTTGCCTCGCCGGGGCTCGACTGATTACCCCCGGCGAGGCAACCAAAACCTACCTGTCTTCCTGGCTCCCAGGCATCTTCTCTTCATGCTGGGCTGCAGTCCCAGCAGTGGCCACTGTTCCCAGTGGCGCTGCTGGGACTATGAGCTGCCGGCCTCCTGATTGGCCAGCAGCTCAATGAGGCGGAACTTCCTTCCTCAAGTGGGTAACAGTCCCGCCTTGGAACAATTAAAGCCTGGGGACCCATAAAATACGGAACGGATCCTCTGCCTGTCCCCGGCACCACTTCCTCATTGCCACAGGGCTTGGTAGTCTTATATGTTGGTTGATCTGATTGCTGAACATAGTGCACATTGATTATATTTAAGTGGGTAAGGTTTGTGCAGAGCCGTTCCCACTCTTTTGTCTAAGGCAGCTAACGCTGCATTGATACAACGTATGCCATAAGCACAGCATCTGAAAGGATGCAGGAGTTGTCCTTCTCTTAGATGAGTTGCTAAGCAAGTTGGAGAACCTCGCCTGCCCTTTCTACATTGCCATCCAGTCTGTTGGCACTGCCTGTGTTCTTCTGCACTGTCAGCCTACAAGGTCTTTACTATTTGGCCAATAGCTGGGAGTTTAAAATCAGAGTTTTCCTTCTTCTAGGTAGGCTGCCAACCAAGGCTGACAAGTCCCGCCTGCCGGGAGCTATCTGGTTTTGAGGCGCCAGACACTCGCCTTCACACCTCAGCCCACAGTACTAAACAGGGATTGGCACATGAAGCTGGGCAGTAGGAGTTTGATTAGGAGAGGCTATTTGAGATGCTGACAATATGGGACTTTTAGTGAATGAAGAGCATCTCAACTCTCTTCACCATCCCAGTCCTTCCTAACTGACCCTAATTGGTAGTAAGGACCAAAGGAAATGTGAATGTTGGAAGATGTTAAGGGATGTCACTCATAGCACAGTATCTGAGGTCCTTGGATTTATCAAATAGGGGCACCAAGATTGGTTCGACAAGAATGACCAAGAAATAGCCAAGTTACTAGATTATGTGCACAATGCTCAAAGATCTTACATCTCTGACAAAAAATTATCAGCAAGAAAAGCCAGATACCATCAAGCAAAACACACATTGTAGACCGAACCAACAGAGTGGAAGAACCGGCACTGGGAGAACAAAGCTGCAGAGCTTCAGGAAGCTGCCGATAAGCATGACCTGAAGGCTCTCCATGAAGGTCTACAGTCCCAAAGCCAACGGTACAATACCCAATCTCTCAACAGCAGCAAACAGCTCCCAACAAATAGGCATGAGATTCTCTCTAATTGGGCAGAGTATCTTAACTATCTTCTGAACCAAGAATCCACAGTGTGTGATGATGCCATTGAATTACTTCCACAGCATTGTGTTCTGGATGAGCTTGCCCTCAATCCATCTCAAGCTGAAGTCACCAGGCCATAAAGCAACTGTCTGTGGGTAAGTCTCTGAGAGCCCATGTCATTCCAGGTACAAAGGAGCTCACATGGTTAGGAAACTCACTAGTCTCTTCTGCTTAAGCTGGAACTAGGGCACGGTGCCCCAAGATTAAAAGCATGTTTCTGTAACTCACCTGTACAAATGGAAGGGAAGCAAGTCCATCTGTAACAATCATCATGGTATATCCAAAGAATCATCTTCCGCCATTTCTGCCACCTCCAGCTTGATGCCACTACCAAAGGCATCTTCCCCTGTCAGCATTCCGAAGGGATCGTTCCCTCCGCGATACCCTGGTCCACTCCTCCATTACCCCCACCACCTCGTCCCCTTCCCACAGCACCTTCCTCTGCAATCGCAGGAGGTGTAATACCTGCCTATTTACCTCCTCTCTCCTCACTATCCAAGGCCCCAAACACTCCTTTCAAGTGAAGCAGAGATTTACTTGTACTACTTTCAGTGTATTGTACTGTATTTGCTGCTCACAATGTGGTCTCCTCTATACTGGAGAGACCAAACGCAGACTGGGTGATCGCTTTGCGGAACACCTTCGCTCAGTCCGAAAGAATGACCCTGAGCTTCCGGTTGCTTGCCATTTCAACACACCTGCTCTCATGCTCACATCTCTGTCCTGAGATTGCTGCAGTGTTCCAGTGAACATCAACGCAAGCTCGGGGAACAGCATCTCATTTATCGATTAGGCACGCTACAGCCTGCCGGACACAACATTGAGTTCAATAATTTCAGAGCATGACAGGCCCCCCATTTTACTTTTATTTTTAGTTATTTTTTCTTTTTTGCGTTTCTTTTATTATAGTTTGTTCAGTTTGTTTCTACTGCGCCTACTCACTGTGTTTTTTCATGTTTGTGCTTGTGGCTGCTCAGTTTTCAGTCCATTAACACCCAATCTGTACTAATGCTTTGTCTTTCAACACACTATTAACATATTGTTTGCCTTTGCTCCATGACCTTCTGGTCAGCGATTCTGTGACCTTGTCCGATCAACACCTTCTCTTTTATTATCTCTTGCCCCACCCCTGCTTTACTTGCTTAAAATCTTTTACATTACTTATATCTGCCAGTTCTGAAGAAGGGTCATTGACCTGAAACGTTAACACTGCTTCTCTCTGCACAGATGCTGCCAGACCTGCTGAGTATTTCCAACGTTTATTGTTTTTATTTCAGATTTCCAGCATCCGCAGTACTTTGCTTTTATTTTAGTGTTTAATTCACTGCCACTTCTCTTCCAAGAATACCTACCTTGAAGAAGTTCTGCTCTTCTCTCTGACGGGATTTTCGTTTGTCTCTTTTACCTTGTTCACCTTCATTGCCTTCTATTTCCCACCTGGTGTTTGAAAAAGTGTCTACCAAAACTCGTTTTCACAGCCACATCTCCTTCCTCAGTGACTGTTTCTGGCTCCGACTTATTCCACGTGGATTCCAACTGCAGTTTCACCCATCATGTTTTGAATCCACTCAGGATTACAGGTATCTCCGAGAAATACAACGTTCCTCGGACTGCTGTTCTTGCCGCATCCTGAGATCCACACTCAGTGCCATGCACCGCCACATGTATACACTGGACCCCTCTCTCCAGAAGCACTGCCTCACCTTATCTCAAAGCTGTTCTACTCCACGGTTTCATTTCATCCTTAGTCTTATCCGACGCATTAACAAAAAACTTTTTTGTCTTCCTTTCAGGTGTTAAGGAACACAAGCTCCAGCAGCTGGGGACTAATGCCCCTCCAGATCCTTCTTTCCCTTCACTTCCCTCTGACCCCACCCTTTCTGATCTGACCCCTTGCCGTGTATTCACTATACCCTCTGACCTCCCCCTCTCTGACGCTGAACATTCTGTACTCAGCAAAAGACTCAGTTTTATCCCCTTACACCTCCACCTCAATGAATTTCACGCTCAGCATGAAGTTGAGCTCTTCTTCCGTTGCCTCCGCCTCCGGGCTCACTTCTTTGACCAGGGGTCCTCCCCCCGATCAGCAGACCCATTCACCCACCTCCAGCATTCTCCCTCTACCTGGACCCCTCCCCCTGGCCTCTTACCCGCTCTTGATCTATTCATTGAAAACTGTCGGTGAGACATTGGTCATCTCA
The DNA here is from genome assembly GCF_036365525.1 of Heterodontus francisci. Classification (NCBI taxonomy): domain Eukaryota; kingdom Metazoa; phylum Chordata; class Chondrichthyes; order Heterodontiformes; family Heterodontidae; genus Heterodontus; species Heterodontus francisci. Next base: position 81,653,099 of record NC_090377.1, read on the forward strand.
ATTTCTCTGCCCCCCTCAGTCACTCTAACCTATCCCCCTCTGAACTTGCCACACTCCGTACTCTCAGGTCTAACCCCAACATTGTCATCAAACCTGCAGACAAGGGCGGTGCTGTTGTTGTATGGAGTACCGACCTCTACCTTGTAGAGGCTCAGTGCCAACTCTCAGACACTTCTTCCTACTTCCCCCTGGACCACGACCCCACCACCGAACATCAAGTGACTGTCCACAGGACTGTCACTGACCTCATCTCCCCTGGAGATCTTCCCTCTACAGCTTCCGACCTCATAGTCCCGCAACCCCGGACAGCCCGCTTCTACCTCCTTCCCAAAATCCACAAACAGGATTGTCACGGCAGATCCATTGTTTCAGCCTGTTCCTGCCCCACTGAACTTATTTCTTCCTATCTTGACTCTATCTTTTCTCCGCTGGTTCAGTCTCATCCCACCTACATCCATGACTCTTCTGATGCCCAACGTCATTTTGACAATTTCCAGTTTCCTGGCCCCAACCGCCTCCTCTTCACTATGGACGTCCAATCTCTCTACACCTCCGTCCCCCACCAGGATGGTTTGAGGGTTCTCCACTTCTTCCTTGAGCAGAGGCCCAACCGGTCCTCATCCACCACCACCCTCCTCTGCCTGGTTGAACTTGTTCTCACATTGAACAACATCTCCTTCAACTCCACTCACTTCCTTCAAGTAAAAGGTATTGCTATGGGTACCGCATGGTCCCTAGCTATGCCTGTCCTTTTGTGGGATATGTCGAACATTCCTTGTTCCAGTCCTACTCAGGCCCCCACCTCCAACTCTTTTACATTGATGACTGTATCGGTGCCGTTTCCTGCTCCCGCCCAGAACTTAGAAAACTTTATCAACTTTGCTTCTAATTTCCACGCTTCTCTCACCTTCACATGGTCCATCTCCGACACTTCCCTTCCTCGACTTCTCTGTCTCCATCTCTGGGGATAGGCTGTCTACTAATATTCATTATAAGACCACCGTCTCCGACGCATCTGCTCTGATGATGCTACCTTCCATGACAGCGCTTCTGATATGTCTTCCTTTTTCCCAACCGGGGATTCCCCCCCACTTTGGTTGACAGGACTCTCAACCATGTCCAGCCCATTTCCCGCACCTCTACCCTCACCGCTTCCCCTCCCTCCCAGAAACATGACAGGGTTCCCCCCTTGTCTTCACTTTCCACCCCATCAGCCTCCATATCCAAAGGATCATCCTCCGCCATTTCCGCCACCTCCAGCATGATGCCACTACCAAAGGCATCTTCCCCTCCCTTCCTCTGTCAGCATTCCGAAGGGATCGTTCTCTCCGCGACACCCTGGCCCACTCCTCCATTACCCCACCTCCTCGTCGCCTTCCCACAGCACCTTCCCCTCCTCTCTCCTCACTATCCAAGGCCCCAAATGTGACCTCCTCAACATTGGGGAGACCAAATGCACACTGGGTGACCGCTTTGCGGAACACCTCCGCTCAGTCCGAAAGCATGACCTCGAGCTTCCGGTTGCTGCCATTTCAACACTTCAACACATTTAAACACTACTTAGATGAGCACTTGAAGAGCCACAGCATACAAGGCTACGGGCCAAGTACTGGAAAATGGGATTCGAATAGTTAGGTGCTTGATGGCCAGCACAGACACGCTGGGCAGAAGGGTCTGTTTCTGTGCTGTATAGCTCTATGACTCTCATGCCCACATCTCTGTCCTGGGATTGCTACAGTGTTCCAGTGAACATCAATGCGAGCTCGAGGAACAGCATCTCATTTATCGATTAGGCACGCTACAGCCAGCCGGACTGAACATTGAGTTCAATAATTTCAGAGCATGACAGGCCCCCCATTTAACTTTTATTATTAGTTATTTTTTCTTTTTTGTGTTTCTTTTATTTTAGTTTGTTCAGTTTGTTACTACTGCGCCTACCCAGTGTTTTTTTTGTGTTTGTGCTTGTGGCTGTTCAGTTTTCAGTCCATTAACACCCTTTCTGTACTAATGCTTTGTCTTTCAGCACACCATTAACATATTGTTTGCCTTTGCTCCATGACCTTCTCGTCAGCTATTCTGTGACCTTGTCCTATCAACACCTCTTTTGTTATCTCTTGCCCCACCCCCGTTTTACTTGCTTAAAATCTTTTACATTTCTTATATCTGCCAGTTCTGAAGAAGGGTCACTGACCTGAAACGTTAACTCTGCTTCTCTCTCCACAGATGCTGCCAGACCTGCTGAATATTTCCAGTGTTTCTTGTTTTTATTTCAGATTTCCACCATCTGCAGTATTTTGCTTTTGTATTATCGTGGTATTTCACTTCTCTCCACAACAGGATTGTTACTTAACTTACAGACTTGGTGTACCCAGAATCATAGCATGGCTTTTGCGCTGGACGAGGAATGGTCAATATGATCTTTGTGGCACATCAAATTCAATAAAAGTCTCGCGACCAGAACAAGGACCTCTACAAGGTGTTCGTTGACCTGGCCAAGGCCTTCGATATGGTAAACAGTGAAGTCTATGGAAGATGCTGTACAAATATGGCTACTCTGAAAAGATCATCAGGGTGTCATCTGCTCATTTCATGACAGGATGATGGCCAGTGTGATGCAGAATGGTGACTTATCAGATGCCTTTCCTGTCACCAGTTGCACCAAGCAAGGCAGTGTAATGGCTCTAGTTCCATTTGCCATCTACTTTCTGGTCATGCTCTTGTACGTACTCAAATATCTTGACATAGGAGTACAAATTCAGTTCAGGACAAATGGCAACCTCTTCAATCTGAAAAGACTCAAGGCTCACACAAAGATCAAAGAACAGCTACTAAGTGAACTCTTGTTGCCAATGACTGTGCTCTCATCGCACACACCCTGGAGGACATACAGCTGCTTGTTGACTACTTTCCCCAAGTCTCAGAATGCTTTGATTTTCATTAAGACTAAAAAAGACAGAGATCCAATACCACAAACTCCAAGACCCCATAGTCACAAACAACAGTACACCACTCAACTCAGAAATTATAGAATCATAGAGTTATTTACAACACAGAAGGAGGCCGTTCGACCCATCGAATCCATGACGGCTCTCTGCAGAGCTATGTAGTCAGTCCCACTCCCCCGCTCAATTCCTGTAGCCCTGCAAGTCTATTTCTCTCGCTGCCATCCAACTTCCACTTGGAATCTTTGACTGTCTCTGCTTCCACTACCCTTGCGGGCAACGGGTTTCAGGTCCTTTCCACCTGTTGCATTAAAACGTGGTTCCTCCTATTCCCCCACATCTTTTGCTGAAAACATTCAACCTGTGTCTCCTAGTCCTTGTCCCATTAGTTAATGGGAAGAACAGAGTCAGGTCCCGACAGGACAAACGAGCACACCGCAAATCCAGTGCTTTCACCCACCCCTCCAACAGTGACTTCATGTGTAACTTTTGCAATTGGATCTGAAAATCAAGATTTGATTTAACATCATATATGAGATGACACCAACCTAAACAGTGAACAACCAGTCTCTTTGTTGAACACTCATCCATCGAAGCAACAGGAAAATCCATCATTACCAACAATTGTAAGTTGACCAATAAAGCCTTATCTTTATTTAGCCCTGTTGTTACCTTCTGTCCTTTAACAAGCCATTGCCCAGTGCCCAGGTGCACAGTACTCAGCTGGCAAGGCTCAATACTTGACCCCTCACAGCATGATCCCTCACCTCGAGCCCCTTGAAAGAGGCAAGGTTAAAATGAAGCACCAAAGGGCATAAATAAGAGGAAGGCGATCTTGTGAGATCGAAGCTTATTTTATTGTCCTTCACAACAAATGCTATCCTTTCTATTTACATTAGACATTCACCCATAAATCCTGTGTGCTTCTATCTGCTCTTTATTCTTTTGTGTATACTCCTGTGTGGTACTTCCCCTACGCAGTCAGCTGAAGTGGAGGAAGGTTGCTGACTTTGCTGTCCCTTGGCAAGGAAAGACCTTGGTGGTCATCCTCTAGATGCCTGAGACCTGGAGGGAACTGGCATTCTGAGGGCCTCCTGCACGCAAGCAGTACCACTCTCTGTCATCAGGGATGAAGGAGGACCTGGCGTCACTGGCAGAGGGGTTGAGGGACTGTTGCCTGCACCGAGCACAGTACCAGGAGCCCCCAGCTGGGGGAAGCAGCCACTCCTCCTCCCTTGTAAGGCACTCCCTACTGACCCGAGAGGGTTGAGGACCTGGTGGTGTCCCCAGGTGCCTCGACCCCTCTCACCTTGCCACTGCTGCCTTGAGCTCAAGACAAGAGTATGCAGGTCTGCATGAATCTCCTGCAGACACTGAGTGCTCTGCTGGATGTGGCTCTCCATGAGAGCCGCCAATTTCTCAATAGAGGATGCCAATCCTGCACCAGTCAGAGACATTGCAGCATTCAAGGCCTGGATGGACTCATCCATCATCTGCGCTTAGACACGCATAGCCTCTGGCATCCCTGGCCTCTTGCTGCAGCTGCAGCATTTCTTGTGATGCTGGTGACACCAGAGGCAGGCCATGAGCCTGGGGCTCTGCACGGGCCTGGGCTCCCACGGTCCTCCTACTGTCAGTGGTCTGGGTTGTAACAGCCTCCTGCAGCTGCTTGGGTGCATCCGTGCTGTGTTTACCAGGTTGTGTGACCGAATCTAACTGCGAGCGCATACCCACCAACCCATATGTGTGAGCATCTGCGCTGGAGGAGGGTCAGCGAATGAGGTCACGATGCATCCTCTGAGGCTCCCTCCTCCTCAGAGGAAGAAGCAGGCTCTCCCAGTCTCTGCAGCTCTTGCTGAAATTCTACATGACCTGCATGAGAGAACAGAGATATTGAAGAGTTATGGGCTTTCCCACCCAATGTTCCAACCACCCCTATGTTGGAGCTCCCTGCAGGCAATAAATGCCATGTGAGCAGCATGGCTCCATCGCTGCAGGTGCACCCTTGTGCCCTGTGCTGACCTCTTACTGTCGTGGAAAGGCACCTATGTCTCTCTGTCCACTACAAAGCATCCATCCTGTGGCCATGCCAGCTCCATGACCTCCTCCTCCTCCATCAGGCTCAGTACATGGAGATGTGGCAGTCCACTGCTGGTCTTGGCCCATTCTCAGCAATTATGTACTATCTTTTCTGCAGACACAAAAATGAATGTTGTGGGTCTCCCCATGGAGACAAGCTCAAATCCTAGGCTGGTGGTAGTCCAGTGGTTATTAATGGGGGCTCACAGATACCTCCTGCATGCGCCTCCCTAACAGGGACTTTGTGAGGGTTTTTAATGACAAACAGGTGCCATTGAACACCATTCAGCCATGCCTCAGGCAGCTTGCCTTTATGATCTGATCCTTTGCCCATGACTGGGTGGATACTCCCTCTCCACCCAACGCACCCTCCCATTCCGACACATGCAAGGCCCAAGAGGTCAAGGGCTTATGAGGTACTCACTTTCGTGGCCCAGATGAGGTCATTGAGCTGCTGGCAGCACTGGATGCACTGGGCCATGAAAGTGGACCCCACGGCTGCTGACCTCCTCCACTTTCTGCAGCCAGGCTTGCTTGATCAGGCGGGCCAATCTTCTTCTCCCATCCCATGGAAAAGAGGACCTCCTACCTTTCCCTGGCAGTCTGGAAGAGCACCTGAAGGGAGGCATCACTAAAGTGTGGGGACATCCAGGGTCTAACTTCTGCCATTGTTGTTTTGCCTCTCTCCCCTGAAGAAATTCTTGCAGTTGCAAATCATACACTGAATGCAGGCCTGTCAGTCCTTTAAATAGAGTGCCAAGACCTCCCACGTCGTCAGCTAATGCCGCCGTTGCAGGCTCTGCACCCACCACCATCCACTTCATTGAATGATCCCCGCACCTCGGTACTCTTAATTGGCTGGCCGCCACTTGAATTTGTGCAGCCGACCACTCCAAATGGAAGCCATGCCAGCTTCTGGTCCAGACGTCAGGACCTGCGACTTCCAAACAAAATCCAGCTCATGGGTGCAGTAGTTTGCATCCCCCTTGGACTACAGAATGACAAGAAGAATGAACAGAGGTGAGTAGTGCAGGACAAGCTGCTGGAAGAGGGAGGAGGAAGAGGGGAAGAAAGGCTCTCAGTTGGAGGCCATATCCACTCTGGGAGCATTCTGGGAGCAACTCTCTGACCTGAATCTCAGCGATGAATGGTGGCTGGAATCTTGCAGACTTATTAGAATCTTGGGCATCGGGCTGATCTGTTTATGGACACAACTCCACTTTCCTGCCTATCCCCGACACCCCTTGACTCCCTTGTTTGTCAAGAATCTGTTTACCTCAGCCTTAAAAACATTCAATGACCCTGCCTCCACCACTCTCTGGGGAAGACAGTTCCACAGAATCACGACCCTCTGAGAGAAAAAATTTCTCCTCATCTCTGTCTTAAATGGGTGACCCCTTATTTTTAAACTGTACCCCCTGGTTTCAGTCTCTCCCACAAGGGGAAACATCCTATCAACATCCACCCTGTCAAGTCCCCTCAGGATCTTATATGTTTCAATAAGATCACCTCTCATTCTTATGAACGCCAATGAATAGAGACGCAACCTGTCCAACCTTTCCTCATAAGATAACCCTCTCATCCCAGAAATTAGTCGAGTAAACCTTCTTGGGACTGCTTCCAATGCAGTTATATCCTTTCTTAAGTAAGGAGACTAAAAGTGTACACAATATACTCTAGATGTGGTCTCGCCAATGCCCTGTACAACTGTAGCAAAACATCTCTACTTTTATATTCCATTCCCCTTGTAATAAACGACAACATTGCATTTGCCTTCTTAATCACTTGCTGTACCTGCATACTAACTTTTTGTGTTTTGTGTACTAGGACACCCAGATCCCTCTGCATCTCAGAGTTCTGCAATCTCTCTCCATTTAAATAATATGTTACTTTTCCATTTTTCTGGCCAAAGTGGACAAGTTCACACTTTCCCACATTATACTCCATCTGCCACATCTTTGCCCACTCACTTAACCTATCGATATCCTTTTGCAGACTCCTTATGTACTCTTCATGACTTATTCTCCTACCTATCATTGTGTCATCAGCAAATTGAGCAACCATGCATTCTGTCACTTCATCCAAGTCATTGATATAGATTATAAATAGTTGAGGCCCCAGCACTGGCTCTTATTTTGTTTAGTAACCTTTGATGCCGCACCTTGTCAAATGCTTTCTGGAAATCCAAGTACACCGCATCCACAGGTTCCCCTTTATCCACATTTATCCATGCCTGTTACTTCCTCAAACAATTCTAATAAATTAATTAAATACGATTTCTCTTTCACAAAACCATGTTAACTCTGCCTGATTGCACTGAGATTTTCTAAATGACCTGCTACAATCTCCTTAGTAATAGATTCCAGCATTTTCCCTATGACAGATGTTAAGTTAACTGGCCTGCAGTTGCCTGCTTTCTGTCCTCCTCCTTTCTTGAATAGTGGAATTACAGATGCTATCTTCCAATCTGATGGGGCTTTTCCAAAATCTAGGCAATTTTGGAAAATTTAAACCAATGTATCCACTATTTCAGCAGCCATTTCTTTTAAGACCCTAGAATGAAGTCCATCAGGACCTGGGGACTTGTCAGCTTTTAATTCAAATAATTTTCTCTACCCTTTCTCTGGTGATGGTAATTGTTTTAAGTTCCTCCCTCCCTTTCAACCCTTGAGTCACAATTTTTTCTGGAATGTTATTTATATCATCTAAGTTGAAGACAGATACAAAAAGTCTGTTCAATTCCTCCGACATTTCTTATTTTCCATTATTAATTCCCTAGGCTCACTCTCTCGAGGACCAACACTCACTTTACTTACTTTTTTCCTTTTTAAATACCTGTAGAAACTCTTACTATCCATTTTTATATTTCTAGCTAACTTTCTTCTGTACTCTAATTTCTCTCTCCTTACTATTCTTTTAGTCATTCTTTGCTGCTTTTCATGTTCTGTCCTATCTTCTGACCTGCCACTACTTTTCGCTGAATTATATCCTTTTTCTTTTAATTTGATACTATCTTTAACTTCCTTCATTAGCCACGGATGGTGCATCCTTCCCCTACAGTCTTTCTTTCTCACTGGAATGTATCTTTGTTGAGTGTTATGAAATATCTCCTCAAATGATTGCCACTTCATCTCTAATGACCTATCCCTTAACCTAATTTCCCAGTTTACTTTAGCCAGCTCTGTCCTCAAACCCTCATAATTACCCTTATTTAAGTTTAAAATACTAGTCTTAGATCCACTCTTCTCACACTCAAACTGAATGCAAAATTCCATCATCTTGTGATCAATGCTACCTAGGTGTGCCTTTACTATGAGGTCATTAATTAATCCTGTCTCATTACACATTACCAGATCTAGAGTAGCCTGTTCACTGGTTGGCTAAAGAACGTGCTACTCTAAGAAAATGTCCCAAAAACACTCCACAAACTCATCTTCCAGGCTATCTTTGCCAATCTGATTTTTCCAATCTAACTGTAGATTAAAATCACCTGTGATTATCGCTGTACCTTTCTCACAAGCCCCCATTATTTTTTCCTCTATACACCATCCTACAGTGTGATTACTATTAGCAGCCTATAAACTACTCCCACAAGTGACTTCCTACCTTTACTATTTCTTACCTCTACCCAACTGATTCTACATCTTTGATTTTTAGAACTAAGGTCACCTCTCTATATTGTACGAATGTCATCCTTAATTAACAGAGCTACCCCTCCATCTTTTCCTAGTTTCCTGCCCTTCCGAAATGTCATGTACCCTTGAATATTCAGGTCCCAGCCTTTGTCATCTTGCAGCCATGTCTCTGTAATGGCTATCAGATCATACATATTTATTTCTATTTGAGCTATCAATTCTTTTGTTTTGTTACGAATGCTACGCGTATTCAGACAGAGTCTTTAGTTCTGTCTTTTTACTATTTACGCAACTTCTAGCCTTACCTACTTGCACACTCTTAATTTTGTACATTCTGTCCCTTCCTGCCACGTTCTGATTATTATTTTCCTTATTGCTACTTTGCTGTCTTGCCTTGTCCTCTCTCTTTAAATTTTCATATCTTCTCTCACTTGATCCCTTGCCCCCACTATTTAGTTTAAAACCCTCTCTATTGCCCTAGTTATACAACTCGCCAGAACACTGGTCCCAGCACGGTTCAGGTGAAGACCGTCCCAATGGTACAGCTCCCACTTTCCCCAGTACTGGTGTCAGTGCCCCATGAATCAAAACCCATTTCCCCCACACCAATCTTTGAGCCATGCATTTAACTCTCTAATCTTATTTACCGTACTCCAATTTACTCCAGAGATTATTACCTTTGATGTTCTGCTTTTTAATTTAGTCCCTAGCTGCTCATACTCTCTACGTAGAACCTCTTTTCTAGTCCTGCCTATGTTGTTGGCACCCACGTGGATCATGACAACTGGAGCGTTCCCCTCCCACTGCAAGTTCCTCTCTAAGCCTGAGCAGATATTCCGAACCCTGGCACTGGGCAGGCAACACAGCCTTCTGGACTCACGCTCTTGTCTGCAAAGAATGGTGTCGATCCCCCTGACTATACTGTCCCTTAATACGATGACATTCCTATTTACTCCCCACTTTTGAATGGCTTCCTGTACCATGGTGCCATGGTCAGTTTACACATCCACCGTGCAGCCCCTGCTCTCATCCATACAAGCTGAAAGAACCACAAGCCTGTTGGACAATTGCAATGGCTGAGGCTCCTCCAATTCTGCCTTCTCAATCCCCTTACCTGCCTCACCTGCAGTCATATCCTCCTGTCCCTGACCACTGACCAAATCAGAAGACCCTTTCCTATGGGGTGTGACTGTCTTCTGGAACAAAGTGTCCAGGTAACTTTTCCCCTTCCTGATGCATCGCAGTGTCTGTAGCTCAGCCTCCAGTTCACTGATTCTGATCCAAAGCTCCTCGAGCCACAAAGACTTACTGCAGACATGGCTTCTATGAATCACACTGGTGTCCATGAGCTGCAACACATCACCTGTCCTATCATCCTTACTGTGTTTTAAATAACTAATTATTTACTTCATTAACTTTTTAAAAATTAATGCCTCTCCTCACTGGCACTCACTGCTCTGATTTAAACCTTGGTAATACAATAAACTTTACCACTTAAAAATAAAACAGAACAGTTGACTCACCAGCTTACTTCCCTTCGGCTTGCCTGCCTTAATTAATTATAATTAATTATTAGGTGGCTACATAAACTTTGATTTTACACTTTTCTAAATTCCAGCTATTAACATTATTAACACACACACACCCTAATAACAGTGTACTAACCTAGCTTTTTACAGATACTCCCTAACAGCCATTACTTACCAACCAAATACATTACACCTTTCCTGTGATGTTTGAATTTTTTTCAAACTCAGTCAGCAAGCACTGACTCCTGAAAAGTGTTCCCATGCAGGTCCGACTCCTCTCAGCTCCTGGTCAGTGAAAGTCCCGGGCCTGGTGCTGTATCTATTCTTTCTTGATTCTAGGTGTTCCCACACAGGGCCAACTGCTCTCCACTCCCTGAAGTTAATTGAAAGCCCCGACCCTGCCACTGTACTTATTCTCTTCTGGTTCTAGGTGCTCCTAAGCAGGTCCGACTCCTCTCAGATCCCGAAGGTAAGTGAATGCCCTGGGCCTGGCACTGTATTTATTCTTGCCCAATTCTCGGTGCTCCCATGCAGGTCCAACTGCTCTCCAATCCCTGAAGTTAAGTGAAGGCCCCGACCCAGGCACTGTATTTATTCTCTCCCAATTCTAGCTGCTCCCAAGCAGGTGAATGGGGTGCTGATCAAGCAGGCTGCTTTGTCCTGAATGGTGTTGAGCTTCATGAGTGTTGTTGGAGCTGCGTTCATCCATGCAATTGGAGAGTATTCCATCACACTCTTGACTTGTGCCTTATAGATGTTTGACAGGCTTTGGAGAGTCAGGAATGACTTGCTGCAGAATTCCCAGCCTCTGACCTGCTCTTGTAGCCACAGTATTTATGTGGCTGTCCAGTTCAGATTCTGATCAATGGTAACCCCCAGGATTTTGATAATGGTATGGTAATGTAATTGAATGTCAAGGGGTGATGATTAAATTCTCCCTTGTTGGGGATCGTCATTGCCTGGCACTTGTGTGGTGCGAATGTTGCTTGCTACTTATCAACTGAAGCCTGAATGTTGTCCAGGTCCTGCTACATAGGGGCACAGACTGCTTCAGTATGAGGAATTGCAAATGGTACTGAACATGATACAATCAGCAGCAAACATCCCCACCTCTGATCTTATATTGGAGGGAAGGACATTGATGAAGCAGCTGGAGATGGTTGGACCTAGAACACTAACCTGAGGAACTTCTGCAGCAATGTTCTGGGGCTGAAATGATTGGCCTGCAACAAGAATAACCATCTTCCTTAGTGCTAGGTATGACTCCAACCAGTGGAGCATTTACCCCTGATTCCCATTGGCTTCAATTTGGCTAGCGCTCCTTGTTGCCACACTCGGTCAAATGTTGTCTTGATATCCAGGGCAATCCCTCTCATCTCTTGAGTTCAGCTCTTTTTACCATGTTTGGACCAAGGCTGTAATGAGGTCAGGAGTCAAGAGGCCCAGGCAGAACCCAAACTGAGCATCAGTGTTGCTGTTTTTGTGGCGCTTGATAGCACTGTCGACAACCCCTTACATTACTTTGATGATGATTGTGAGAGTAGACTGATGGGGTGGTAATTGGCCAGATTGGATTTGTCTTGCTTTTTGTGGACAGGGAATACATGAGCAAATTTCCACATTGTTGGGTAAAATGCCAGTGTAGCAGCTGCACTGGAACAGCTTGGATAGGGGCGCGGCTAGTTCTGCAGCACAAGTCTTCAGTACTACAGCCGGATGTTGTCAAGACCCATAGACTTTACTATATCCAGTGCCTTCAGCCATTTCTTGATATCACGTGAAGTGAATCGAATTGGCTGAAGACAGGCATCTGTGATGCTGGCGACCGCAGGAGGAGACCGAGATGGACCATCCACTTGGCACTTCTGACTTAAGATGGTCGCAAATGCTTCAGCCTTTTCTTTTGCACTGACGTGCTGGGCTCCTCCATCATTGAGGATGGTGATATTTGTGGAACCTCCTCCTCTGGTTAGTTGTTTAATTGTCCACCACCAAGGTAGGAAAGTAACTTGTGAAGAGGACATAAGGAGGCTACAAAGGGATATGGATAGATTAAGTGAGTGGGCAAAGACCTGACAAATGGATTATAATGTGGGAAAGTGGGAAATTGTCCACTTTGGCAAGAAGAATAAAAAAGAAGCATATTATCTAAATGGTGAGAGATTGCAGAGCTCCGAGATGCAGAGGAATCTGGGTGTCCTAGTGCATGAATTGCAAAAGATTAGTATGCAGGTACAGCACATAATTAGGAAAGCTAATAGAATGTTATTGTTTATCGTGAGGGGAATTGAATACAAAAGTAGGGAGGTTATGCTTCAGTTATACAGAGCATTGATGAGACCACATCTGGAGTACTGTGTACAGTGTTGGTCTCCTCATTTAAAGAAGGATGCAAATGTGTTGGAAGCTGTTCAGAGAAGGTTTACTAGACTAATAAAGAGCTGAACTCAAGAGGTGAGGTGAGAGTGACTGCCCTTGACATCAAGGCAGCATTTGACCGAGTATGGCATCAAGGAGCCCAAGCAAAACTGAGGCCAATGGGAATCAGGGGGAAAACCCTCCGCTGGCTGGAGTCATACCTAGCGCAAAGGAAGATGGTTGTGGTTGTTGGAGGTCAATCATCTGAGCTCCAGGTCATCACTGCAGGAGTTCCTCAGGGTAGTGTCCTAGGCCCAACCATCTTCAGCTGCTTCATCAATGACCTTCCTTCAATCATAAGGTCAGAAGTGGGGATGTTTGCTGATGATTGCACAATGTTCAGCACAATTCGTGACTCCTCAGATACTGAAGCAGTCCGTGTAGAAATGCAGCAAGACCTGGACAATATCCAGGCTTGGGCTGATAAGTGGCAAGTAACATTCGCGCCACACAAGTGCCAGGCAATGACCATCTCCAACAAGAGAGAATCTAACTATCTCCCCTTGACATTCAACGCCATTACCATCGCTGAATCCCCCACTATCAACATCCTAGGGGCTACCATTGACCAGAAACTTAACTGGAGTAGCCATATAAATACCGTGGCTGCAAGAGCAGGTCAGAGGCTAGGAATCCTGAGGCGAGTAACTCACCTCCTGACTCCCCAAAGCCTGTCCACATCTATAAGGCACAAGTCAGGAGTGTGATGGAATACTCTCCACTTGCCTGGATGGGCACAGCTCCAACAACACTCAAGAAGCTCGACATCATCCAGGACAAAGCAGCCTGCTTGATTGGCACCCCATCTACAAACATTCACTCCCTCCACCACCGACACACTGTGGCAGCAGTGCTTACCATCTACAAGATGCACCAAGGATCCTGAGACAGCACCTTCCAAACCCGCGACCTCTACCAACTAGAAGGACAAGGGCAGCAAATACATGGGAACACCACCACCTGCAAGTTCCCCTCCAAGTCACACACCATCCTGACTTGGAACTATATCCCCGTTCCTTCGCTGTCGCTGGGTCAAAATCCTGGCACTCCCTTCCTAACAGCACTTTGGGTATACCTACCCCAAATGGACTGCAGCGGTTCAAGAAGGCAGCTCACCACCACCTTCTCAAGGGCAGTTAGGGATGGGCAATAAATGCTGGCCTGGCCAGTGATGCCCACAGCCCATGAATGAATAAAAAAAAATACCTGGAATGGGTGGCCTGTCTTACAAGGAAAGATTGGACAGATTAGGCTTGTATCCGCTGGAATTTAGATGATTAAGAGGCGACTTGATTGAAACATATAAGATCCTGAGAGGTCTTGACAGGGTGGATTTGGAAAGGATGTTTCCCCTCGTGGGAGAATCGCGAACTAGGGGTCACTGTTTAAAAATAAGGGGTCTCCCATTTAAGACATAGATGTGGAGAAATCTATTCTCTCAGAGGGTCATGAGTCTTTGGAATTCTCTTCCTCAAAAGGCAGTGGAAGCAGAGTCTTTGAATATTTTTAAGGCAGAGGTAGATAGATTCTTGATAAGAAAAGGGGTGGAAGGTTATCGGGGGTAGGTAGAAATGTGGAGTAATCAGTTGAGTCATGGACTTATTGAATGGCAGAGCAGGCTCGAGGGGTCGAGTGGCCTACTCCTGCTCCTAATTCGTATGTTCGTATGACTGAAGAACTTTGATCTGATCCTTTGGTTGTGGGATCACTTTAGTCTGTGTATTTCATGCTGCTTCCACTGTTTGGCAATCAAGTAGTCCTGTTATAGCTTGACCAGGTTGACAACTCATTCTTAGACATGCCTGGTGCTGCTCCTGGTATGCTCTCCTGCACTATTTATTGGACCAGGGTCGATCCCTTGGCTTGATAGTAATTGTAGAGTGAGAGATATGCCAGGTCATGAGGTTACAGATTGTGGTAGAATACAATTCTGCTTCTGCTCATGGTCCACAGTGCATCATGCATGCCCAGTTTTGAGCTGCCAGATATGTTCTGAGTCTATCCCATTTAGCACAGTGGTCATGCCACACAACACAACAAAGGGTGTCCTCAGTGTGAAGATGGGATTTCGTTATCACAAGGATTGTGCGGTGGTCACTCCTACCAATCCTGTCATGGACAGATGCATCTGCAACAGGTAGATCAGTGAGGACAAGGTCCAATAGATTTTTCCCTCGTGTTGGCTCCCTCACCACCTGCTTCAGGTCCAGTCTGGCAGATACGTCCTTCAGGACTCAGCCCACTCAGTGGTGTTCCCCAGCCACTTTTGGTGATGGATATTGAAGTCCCCCACCCAGAGTACATTCTGTGCCCTTGCCATTCTCAGTGCTTCTTCCAAGTGGTGTTCAACTTGGAGGTGTATTTATTCAACAGCTGAGGATGGGCAGTAGGTGGAAATCAGCAGGAGATTTCCTTGTCCACATTTGATCTGATGCCATGAGATTTCATGGGGTCTAGAGTCAATGTTGAGGACTCCCAGGGCAATTCCCTCCCTCCCATATACTGCTGTGCTGCCACCTCCAGTGATTCTGTTCCGCAGGACATACCCAGGAATGGTGATGGCGGTGTCTGGGACATTGGATGTAAAGTATGTTTCCGTGAGTGTGACAATGTCAGGCTGTTGCTTGACTAGTCTGTGGAACAGCTCTCCCAATTTTGGCACAAGCCCCCAGATGTTAGTAAGGACTTTGCAGGGTTGACAGGGCTGAGTTTGCTGTTGTCATTTCCAGTGCTTAGGTGGATGCCGGGTTTATTCCTTTTTAACTATTGTGCAGTGGTTTTGTACAACTGAATGGCTTGCTGGACCATTTCAGAGGGCAGTCAAGAGTCAACCACATTGCTGTTGTAAGGACATCAGATTTCCTCATTAGTGAACCAGATGGGCTTTTATAACAATCTGGTAATTTCATGATCAACACTACTGAGACTAGCTTTCAATTCCAGATTTTTATTAATCAATTGAAATTATTAATTAAATAAATTTTAAATTCCACCAGCATCCATGGTGGGATTTGAACCCAGGTCCCCAGAGTATTAGATTGGGTCTCTAAATTATTAGTTTAGGGACATTACCGCTAGGACACTGTCCCCTCATCGCCTTCAGTGGCTATACTATCTCCAGTATGTCCATTCTAGAGAATTTCACTAAATATTTTTCTCATATCCACTGCCTTCACAAGAGTCAATGTTTCAGCAACTGAAATACCTTGCAATCCTTTCTATTTTCTTAGTTTCCCATGCTAAAGGACACCATTTTTCATTCTCACCAATCAGAAATATTATGAAACCAACTGCTCTGGAATGTGGTTCAGGAAGATTAGCATATGAAGTATCACTAAAAATGACTCGCTTTATGTTTTTTGGGTCACATCAGGATGGGAACTAAAGTATGCATTTATCCAGATTTAATTTTCTTACTGTTTTATTTGCCCTTAAAATATTCTTATTTTCCAAACTTCACCTTTAGGCAACCATCCTCTGCTACCATGCTCGAACTAAAAAGCCCAGTCGTGAATGATAGAACTGGAGCCAATCTTAACACGCTTTTATTTACAGAGGTACACATTACAAAACATGTGCCTCCTAACTCAACAACCCCAGTTTCATAAAAGCAAAATACTGCGGATGCTGGAAATCTGAAATAAAAACAAGAAATGCTGGAACCACTCAGCAGGTCTGGCAGCATCTGGCAGCATCTTTTCACAGATGCTGCCAGACCTGCAGAGTGGTTCCAGCATTTCTTGTTTATATAACCCCAGTTTCACTCTATTCCTATTTAAAGAATCACAAATGAATCAGTAGTTAATGCCCACCACCTATAGTCAATTAGAGTCATAGAGTCATAGAGTTGTTCAGCACAGAAACAGGCCTCTCGGCCCATTGTGTCTGGCCATCAAGCACCTATCTATTCTAATCCCATTTTCCACCACTTGTCCCATAGCCTTGTATGCTATGGCATTTCAAGTGCTCACCTAAATACTTCCTAAATGTTGTAAGGATTCCTGCCTCTACCACCCCTTCAGGTAGTGTGTTCCAGTTTCCAACCACCCTCTGGGTGAAAATGTTTTTCCTCAAATCTCCTCTAAACCTCCTACATCTTACCTTAAATCTATGCCCCCTGGTTATTGACCCCTTCACTAAGGGATAACGTTTCTTCCCATCTACCCTATCTATGCCCCTCATAATTTTGTATACCTCAATCAGGTCCCTGCTCAGCCTTCTCTGCTCTAAGGAAAACAACCCTAGCCTATCCAGTCTCTCTTCATTGCTGAAATGCCCCAGCCCAGGCAACATCCTGGTGAATCTCCTCTGCACCCTCTCCAGTGCAATCACATCCTTCCTATAGTGTGGCAACCAGAACTGTACACAGTACTCCAGCTATGGCCTAACTAGCATTTTATACAGCTCCATCATAACCTCCCTGCTCTTATATTCGATGCCTCAGCTAATAAAGGCAAGTATCCCATTTGCCTTCCTAACCACCTTATCTACCTGTGCTGCTGCCTTCAGTGATCTATGGACAAGTACACCAAGGCAGTCATACAACATCCCTTTTCTTTCCAAAGATAAGTCTTGTATGTTAAAAGCAAAAACACATAAAATTGGATAACACCAAATTATTTACACAGGTATAGATATTGTGAAATTTACAAGTTGTTACGACCAGGTGAGAAAGGGGTCTAGGGATCTTTCTCAGCCTTCACCTGGTCTTTTTGTGATAGGATTTAATTTTTTAAACACAGTGTTTTGAGCTCCCCCTTGGTGAATCCTTGTTCACTGCTTTCCAATTATAAGACAAAGAAATAAGCACAAACAGGCCTTCTTAGGTTTAAAGAAGAAAAGTGAAATTTAAAAAAACTTAATCTTAAACTCTAATTCGGTTAATGCTGACGATTACATGCCGCGCCCCATGCTAGCATGCATACGCGATACACTCATGCAAATAAAGACTGAAAAGAGCAGAAGAAAAATAGAGAGGTTTGAGGCAATATCAGAAGAGTTTCTTGTTACTGCACTTCGAGCTCACTGTAGTCCTTTTGTAGGTAGTTCTTGCTTTTCGTTGGGGCCCAGTATTCTTCTTAAACATTGTTCACTGTAGGAGAATTTTCTCTCTTAGGTTTCATGTGAATTCAATGGTTTCTGAAGCTGGTCAGAGTGAGATGAGAGAAGACAGGAGAGAGGTCTTTTCAGTCCAGGAGCAAACAGCTTTCTGAGTTTTAAAATTCTGTGGCGAGTTCAAATTCAAAAAACTCAAACAGCCAGATAGGCATGTGACTAAACTGGTCTGACCACGTCTTCTGTGTATTGGGGGAGCAGAGACTGGTTCCTTTGTTCCAACACTGTCTGCTCGTATGCAAAAAAGGTCTTTCCGGCAAGGGTCCTGGCAATTCCTTGTGATAGGCCCTCTTTTCTTCCCAGCAACAATTTTAAGTATTAATGTTCATGTGGCAAAATATGTGTCTCATTCTTGGCAGGTGGGTGCCTGCATGACAAAGTATAGAAGCTCAAAAGTCCATATAACATTTTGGTGGTTTGACAACTCTTGCTCAGAGAATTTGGATCTCATCTGTTGCTGTTCATTCTGAAGTTTCTCCCTCTCTGCATTCAGTTTCTGTTGCTCTGCCTTCAGCCTGCTTACATACTCTGTTGCTTTTCTCAAAATGACCACTTTTGAGGCCTTGTCATTCTGGGAGAGTTCCGGCACCTCATCTCGAACACCCAACAGACAATGCTTCAACTCATTCCTCCTCTGCCTCTTCAGGACATTGCATGTCCTTTGCCTTTCCTCATCCTCTGCATCTGAAGGCCTGGGGTTCAAGGTCAAGGACTTGTTGGGGAAGGAGTACTTGGCCTCATGGAGGTACCTGTCTGTTCTGGTTCATTGTGGTGCTGGCAGTTCTCAAAAGAGCAGAAGTGAAGTTGTAGCATAGTTGCGCTGTTGCTGGGTTTCCAGACTGCACCATTTGATGCTGGCCAGAGTATGTGAGCGGGTTCCAGTTCTTGGAGATTTCTTTCTTGTGGATAGTTATGATGTTGAGGTCCTTACACGATGATAGTCCTGCTACTGCTGGTCTGCTCGTGTCTACAAGGTGGAATGTTTGTGGTTTCCATGCCGATTTGCCATAGCTGCACTGCATTATAAGTGTGCCACTGCAAGGAATTGGTGACCCATTGTATGCAGATAACTTGTCAGTTGTCGGTTGAATTATTGATTTCCAATAACTCCGGTACATATCTTTGAGTATTCAGACTGGTAGGATATTTGCAGTAGCGCCGGTGTCAATCTGGACCCCGGGTGTATGTTTGTCAGCTTTCTTTGGGCATGTGATGTTAATAGTGTAAAAAGCTTCCAGTTGTTTGACTGCATCAACGTGATATGTCAGGTTCACGATGTGGAATGCCTGCTCGTCTTCTGGCTGAGAGTTACTCCTCGGTGAGTCTTGTCTCAGGCCTGTTTCACTGTGGACTTTATGTATCGGCTTGCATTTATGCAGGTCTCTGGTGCTCTCCTTGCTGCTGCTGCCCTGTTGATGCGCCTGTCTTCTGTTTGTCTGTGTCCTGTTGCGGCATCTGGCTGCATCTTTGGAGCCAGATTTCGTGCATAGGTGGGCCCAGAGTAATTTTGCACCGCACGCCTTTCACAGGTCATGCAATGCAGGGCAATTTCGCCGGCAGTGGGACAGACCACACTTAACACACAGCTTGCTTGCTCTTTTCGACCTGATTATGGTGCCGATACTGTTGGTTACACTTAGTGCTTGCCCAGCTACAATGGCTATGTATTTCCTGCCATCTTCCAGCAGCTCATCAATGCTGTGACCTTTCACTTTCCCCAAGAGGTCTTTCTGAAACTCTTCAATGGGTGTTGATACAATCACTAGCTCCATTATTCAGTCCAACAGCTCAGTTTCTGAGAAATTGCATTCTTTGCCCTTACTACGGTACCTACTGATGAACTGGCATATTGATTCTTGTGGTGTTGTCTGTAAGACATCAATTCCAGGTGGTGAAATCTAAAATTCACTTGTAATCAGAGCTGATCTTCTAGCTCTTTTCACAACTTTGTGAGATCTTTCTGGTCCTCGTCAGATATTCCAGAGGTGTTAATGCTGTGTAATCCTTCATTTCCAACTGCTATTAGTATTTTTACAACCTGTTTTTCTGATTCTACAATTATTTGGTCTGTGACGAAAAACTGCATTCTTTGTTTGAACAGTTGGAACTCAGATAGGATATCCAAGGCCCTCCAGTTCATGCTGGGAAATGTGGTATCCATATTTCTGCTGTTCTTTTGCTTGAAAACTTGGTGTAAGATTTGTTCTACGATTTTGCACTGTTTCCCTTTATAAGACTCTCTGTTTTTTATACCAGCTGCTTTGATTGACAGGATTAGGTGTTTGCTAGTGCTGTGTGTTATCTTATTTCCAGGACTTAAGCCTGTTCTGTTTACACAGCTACTCAATATAAGATGCGTGGAGTCCAGTTGGTTGAAGATCTCAAACAGGTTTATTACAGCTAACTTATCATGTACAGTATAGAGATAACTATTTACAGAACCTTACACCAGGTATTACAGTTGCATAGTGACTCTGGCTCTGAGTCACATAACTACATCCTGGTACTTAGCTCATTAGCATACTAAGATCTTAAAGGGACTTCACTCTTAAAGGCAATCATACAACATGTCCTTGCAGATTTCTTTAAATGCTGTGAGCAGCCTTGCTCGGGCTTCTCTTTGTTCCACATTTAAATAAGAGAGCGTGGTGACTAAGTTATCCAACACACCGAGCAGGAGGGGGTTCAATCTGGGAATCCTCCAGCCCTTCCTCTGACTTGTCCTCACTGTTCCTTTCGTTCCCTTCCTTCCTGACTGTCTGACAGACCTGTACTTGTCTGTCTCCTTCCCGGCTGTGATACTGTTTTAACATGAAGCAGTCCATGTAGAAATGCAGCAAGACCTGGACAATATCCAGGCTTGGCCTGATGTGGCAAGTAACATTCGTGCCTCACAATCCCCCATTATCAACATCCTAGGGGTTACCATTGACCAGAAACTGAACTGGAGTAGCCATATAAATACCATGCTGCAAGAGCAGGTCAGATTCTAGGAATCCTGTGGCGAGTAACTCATCTCCTGATTCCCCAGAGCCTGTCCACCATCTACAAGGCACAAGTCAGGAGTGTGATGGAATACTCTCCACTTGCCTGGATGGGTGCAGCTCCAACAACACTCAAGAAGCTCGACACCATCCAGGACAAAGCAGCCCACTTGATTGGCACCCCATCCACAAACATTCACTCCCTCCACCACCGACACAGAGTGGCAACAATGTGTACCATCTACAAAATGCACTGCAGCAATGCACCAAGGCTCCTTAGACAGCACCTTCCAAACCCGTGACCTCTACCAACTAGAAGGACAAGGGTATCAAATGCATGGGAACACCACCACCTGAAAGTTCCCCTCTAAGTCACACACCTTCCTGACTTGGAACTATATCGCCGTTCCTTCACTGTCGCTGGGTCAAAATCTTGGAACTCCCTTCCTAACAGCACTGTGAATGTACCTACCTCACATGGACTGCAGCGGTTCAAAAAGGCAGCTCATCCACCTTCTTCCCAAGGGCAATTAGGGATGGGCAATAAACACTGGCCTAGCCAGCGACACCCACATCCCATGACTGAATAAAAAAAAGTGGCACAGCCTTTGTTTATCCTTCGGTTTGAGATGTTAATTAAATAATTTACCTGGCTAATCCTTTTTGCCCCTCAGTGTGGGCTACTGAACCAGACTTTCAGGGGTTCACCCTGAATTGGGAGCAGTACTCATACATGGTCTCCGGACCGAAATGTTCTGGCCTTGCCATGTTTATCTGCCTGCCTTTTCATAGCTGTCTGGGCATTTTCTTAGGTGTTCCTGAGCCACTGCACAGACTCTCATGAGCCACTCCCAGAACATGGAAATGTAGTCTAACATGGAAGGCTCATCCCTGTGTCCCAAAAACTTCTCCTTCATGAGTTTAAGAAAACCTCTCACCTTGTGTCTATAAACTAATTCAAAGGGACTAAAGCCGGTGGACTCATTGAGTTCGTCCCTGGTGGCAAACAGGAGAAATCCCAGCCCTTTGTCCCAGTCATGGGGGTATTCGTAGCAGTATGCCCTGATCATTGTCTTTAGGTCCAAAGCCCCTTGTGACTGTGGGTGGTAGGCTGAGGACTTTAGCTGGTTTATGCCCAGATTACCCATGACTTTTTGAAAGATCCCAGACATGAAATTTGTGTCCTGATCTGACTGGATCTCAGCAGGCAGCCCATATCGGGTAAAGAATTGGGTTAGCCCCTCCACCACTACCTTGGCAGAGATAGTCCTTAGAGGAATGACCTCTGGGAATCAGGAAGCCACATCCATAATGGTAAGAAGATACTTGGAGCTCCCTTTTGTTTTCGGCAGGAGTCTCACACAATCCATCAGCACCCTGCTAAAGGGTTCCCCAAAAGCTGGTATGGGAATTAGACGTGCAGGTTGGGGCTTCCCCACAACCTGGCACATGTGGCAAGTTTTACAGAACTCCACATCTCTGTGGAGTTTTGGCCAGTCACAATGCTGTCTCATGCGGGCTTGGGCTTTTCACATAGCGTGTTCAGTTCTGGGTACTGCCTGTGCGGAGTTTGCAAGTTCTGTCAGTGACCGCGTGGGTTTCCGCCGGGTGCTCTGGTTTCCTCCCACAGCCAAAGACTTGCAGGTTGATAGATAAATTGGTCATTGTAAATTGCCCCTAGTGTAGGTAGGAGAATGGTGGGGATGTGGTAGGGAATATGGTATTAATGTTGGATTAGTATAAATGGGTGGTTGTTGATTGGCACAGACTCGGTGGGCCGAAGGGCCTGTTTCAGTGCTGTATCTCTCTATGACTCTATGACATGTCCAGCCATTGGAAGTTCATGGGCTATTCTTAGTATTTCCTTACGGTACCTCGGCAGCACCGCTATCTGGTGAACCACTGTTCACTCTTCGTCCGCAGGTCTGTACTTCATTATCAGCACCTCATTCCTCAACATACTAGCACTCTGGGATTCCCTCTGCTTCAGCTTCAGTTGGGCAGTCTGTGCTAACTTTTTTAATACTGGGTCCACTTCCTGAGCCTCGACCAAGGAAGACCTGTTTAACCCATCCTTTGGGTCCTCTAATATCCTGAAAAAGGTTTCAGATAACCAGACAGTAGGGTCATCTGTCTGCAGTGCCAGTTCAGCCTCCTCTGACAGAGCTTGTTTGGCCATGGACCGAGTCACCACACTGTCAGGAAAAATGCCGGGGAGCTTCTCCTGCCCTGTGTCCCTGACCTCTTTCGGTCTCTCTAAAACCACAGGGGAAGCTACCACCATTGCCCCCGCCAGATCATTCCCCAGAGCAGGTTGACCCCGCTCACAAGTAAACTAGGGACAATCCCCAGTTACTGGTCCTGAAACAAGGTCGCACTTCAGGTGCATCCGGTTTAAAGGTATGGGCATATACAGCCCTCCGATACCATTCACTTTAGCATTCAATGCACTTTCTGGGGGAAAGGTCATGCCTTTTCCCAGAAGAAGGGACTGGGTGGCCCCTGTTTCCCTCAGTATGACTATGGGCTTGCTTGCCTCACTCAAGGGGTATGGTGTCACTTTTTCTTGGGACACAAAATCCTGGTACTTTCAGGGATTTTGTCAACTTTTCCCACACTCACAGCAGTAGGTTTACTGGATCTTACTGCCGCAATCAAAGCCACAGCCTGATCTGCTGTGCTTTCCATCACAGCCCTTTTTCTTGCACTGGTCTGGTGGGCCTTGAGTAACGTTACAGATTTTCCCCGTAACTTGCAGCAGTCAGCTTGAAGGTGACCTGCCTTGTTACAATGGAAACACACAGGTTTTTGGGCATCACTCCTGTGCTGAGCATCGTCCTTTTTGGCCCCTGTGTGTCCAGCTTTCCCTTCTTGCCCATAGCTGTTCAGGTTCCTATCACCCTCCCACCTTTTATCCTTTTCGTGTTTTTGGGGGTGACTAGGGAAGGGTTTCCCTTGCGGTAAGAGCTTGTGCAGAAGTGTAAATTCATCAGCCAAGGTGACTGCCTGCCTGGCTCTTGGAACTTTTTGTTCCTTTCTGTGGGCTTTAATGGAGAGGGGGAGCGAGTTTTTGAACTCCTCAAAAAGGATCCCCTCTCTAAGGTTTTCATATGTGGGCTGTATCTTGACTGCCCGTATCCACTGGTCAAAGGCAAGCTGCTTAATGCTTTCAAACTCGAGGTAAGTTTGTTCATGCTGCTTTCGGAGCTTTCAGAATTTTTGGCGGTACACCTCCGGTACTTGCTCATATGCGCCCAGGATGGCATTTTTAGTCATCTCATAGTCTGATGAATTCTCATCTGGCGAAAGTGAATAAACCTCATGAGCTTTTCCTATTAGTTTGCTTTACAATAACAGTGTCCAGCTTTCTGCTGGCCATTTCAGCTATTTTGCAAGCTTTTCAAAAGTGACGAGAAATGCTTCCACATCCCCCTCATTGAACTTTGGTATCAACAGGGACAGCTTTCAGAGCTCAGCACTAGTCCTGAGCGAGGGATAGCTCCCTCACTAGCAGTGCCTTCACTGGGTATATTGAGCCTTCCACTAGTTAGTTCGAACCGCCTTAACTCCCTTTCCTCCTTCTCTTTCTGGAAAGCTATTTCCTTTTCCTGGAACTCTCTCTGCTCTTTCTCCTTCTGGAATTCTAATTCTAGTCTCCTCTGTTCTCGTTGTACATTAACTCATGTTACTTTGTCTGTTTCCGACTCTAAACCTGTTTCTGAGTCTTCATGTCCAAGTGCAAAATGATTGGTTACATGTTTTAGGACTTTGGGCTTCCTAGATTTTGGACAGATAGTATTCCCAAACTACCCAGCTACATACCTCAACTCTTCAATAGATAGAGCGTTTCACCTGTCCCAAGTGACTTCCCTCTGTTTAGGAAGGCACTGGCCTCGAATGTAGACATTTTAGTACTCTAACAGTGATAACCATAACAAAACCTGTGTTGAAGTTTTTAAATTTTTGCTCAGTATCAATTTGGTTTCCCACTTCCAATTTCTTGTTTGTCGTTGGGCTACGATCCCAGATGAGCCTCCAAATTTCTGTTACGATCAGGTGAGGAGGGGTTGCAAGTCTCCCCTCTTGTCCTTCCTCTTGTTTGACCGCAACAGGATTTTATTCTTTTTTGAACAGTGGATGTGCTTACCACTTCGGTGAGTGTTTTACCTTTTACCTTTTTTTTATTATTTCATGGGATGCAGGTGTCACTGGCAAGGCCAGCATTTGTTGCCCATCCCTAATTGTCCTTGACAATGAATGGCTTGCTAGGCCATGTCAGAGGGTTGTTCAGAGTCAACCACATTGCTGTGGGTCTGGAGTCACATGAAAGCCAGACAAGGTAAGGACAGCAGATTTCCTTCCCTAAAGGACATTAGTGAAACAGATGGGTTTTTACGACAAATGATGATGGTGCCATGAAACTAGCTTTCAATTCCAGATTTTTATTAATTAATTCAATTTAAATTCCACCAGCTGCCATGGTGGGATTTGAACCCAGGTCCCCAGGCTATTAGCCTGGGCCTCTGGATTACCAGTTCAGCGACATTACCACTTTGCCATCATCTCCCCCTTTGTAATGATTGTAAAAGAACCAATCAGACTGATTTTCTTGAGTTTAAACATGAAAAAGGTGAGTCTATTGTACTTAACCAAAAACCTGATCTAAATAAAATAAAATACGCTACACTTTCACTCACACACACACACACACACACACAAGAATCACACACACCAATAGATTACAGAATGGAGAAGAATGGTAGTTAGGATACAGTTTGGATCAATAAAAAGGAATATACAGTCTGTGGTGTCTAGTAACTTTAGTGGTCTTCCGGTTGAATTTGTGATCCTGAGGTTCTGGGTTGATAGTTGTTCTTGGTGACAGTTGAGCAGAGGGTTTCCTTCCCGGAGTCTTTGTCTTGGATCTTGTAGCCAGAAGCCAGGCTTCGCACAGCCCGCTTAAGGTCTTTTGGAGAGAGAGCGAGAGGGAGAGAGAGACACCCCTTCTGGCTTCTGCACAGATTGAGTCTCTCTGGAACTTGTCTGACTTGTCCAAGGGAAACTCCTGGCTTTCACAGAAATGGACAGTCATATAACTGCCTCAATGTATTCTCTGGTGCCTTCGAATGAGATTCAAGTTTATAAATCTCAATCTCTCTCAGCCTCATGGTGTCAATGTTTACCCCTGGAGGGGTTCGCCCATTCATTGTTAATAACCCAGGATGGTTTTCAATGTCTTGCTAATGAAAGTAATCTCAGGTAGTTCAATCAATAGGGCAAGCCATTGTTTTGGGGGAAGGCTAATCAGACATGCATCTCCACTTTGATGCCTTGGAATGTGAAAGGTGTTCAAATGCAAATGGTGGCGGACATTTTTAGCTATGGCAAGTCTTTGTAAAAGTTGAATGTAATATTCCAGCTTTCCTTTTTTTAAATAGGTAGGTTTCCAATCGATGAATTAAAAATCCTCATTCAGCATATCATGGTTTCATGACAACACGCTTACAGCAGTGAATTAGAAGTGATCCACTGTCTTCAATTGAACTTTCAAACAAGAGAGAAACCTACAAACTCCTCAGGCCTGCAACCAAGGAGAACTTGACTTCTGAGAGAATTCAACAGGTTTATCGTGACCTACTCCCACTTATCATCGCTTACCTCCTTTCCTTTCCTCTCTATCTGTCTGTGTGTGTGTGTGTGTGTATGTGTGTGTGTGTGTGAGCGAATGTGCGAGTGGATGAGGTTGCGACAATTTTGGGTTAAGGCATATTGATCAATGAATAATTGATTTTCTGTTTTAAATCTACAAGAAAACCTGTTGCCTGTCTGTTTATTTGACAAAAAAAACCCACAAAGGGGTTAAATTCTAATTACAAAACACAGTTGCTGCGGTCAGGTGAGAGTTGAATTGTGGAAACCACCCAAAACCCTCACCATATGGCCGTGACTTTACCCACTTTGTATTTATATGCTGGTGGAATATTTTTGGGTTACCTTTTAACTGACATTCTATTCTCATATTCTTTCTTTGCCAGTCTTATCACTTTCCCTCTCAATTTATTGTATTTGGCCTGGTTCCGGCTTGAAGAATTCACCTGACATGCAACATACACCCTCCTTTTATTTCATTATATTTTCCATCTTCCCTTACCTTTTGCCCTGTTGTAATGTATTTAATCTGTACCTGAAGCATCCCCTCCTTAAAGATCACCCATTGTTCAGTCACAGTTTTTCCTGTCAATCTTTGAGTCCATTTTACCCTGGCTAGATCCCTTCTCATCCCATTGATGAAGTTAATCCTCTTCCAATTTAGAAGTTCCACTTTAGATTGTTCCTTGCTCTCCTCCAGTACTCTTACCCAAGTGTTCCTCCACTTGGCCCACCTCGTTTCCCAGCACAAGATCTTGCAATGCCTCCTTCCTAGGTGGACTGAAGAGATACTGGTCAAGGAAGTTCTCCTGAATACATTTCAGAAATCCCTCTTTATATTTCAGATGTCCAGCCTTTTTGTTTATATTATTACATGTAGGTTATTTTTATAAAAGTACTAAATAGCTTTAGTGAAGACCTTGCAAATGTGGATTAGCTTTGCTCGTATTCCAGCATCCGTACATTTCGTAGTCATTTAGTTTAGTTTAGTTTAGAGATACAGCACTGAAACAGGCCCTTCGGCCCACCGAGTCTGTGCCGACCATCAACCACCCGTTTACACTAATCCTACACTAATCCCATATTCCTATCACATCCCCACCTATCCCTCTTTATATTTCCCTACCACCTACCTATACTAAGGGCAATTTCTAATGGCCAATTTACCTATCAACCTATCAATTTGTTCATGGAGATTAAAGGTGTTGGCATAACTTTACATCACAAATGTGACAAGACTCTTAGTTCAGATATCGAACACAAGTTGTTAAAGCATGCCCACATGAAATATCCAAGTCTTTTAACATGGCAGTGATCTTTGAAGTCAACGCTTGTCCTTGTTACAGTTCTTCTCAGTCAGATGGAAGATTTAAACGAACAGAACCAAGATCACTCTTAACCCAAACCTGACTAAACGCTTTGCAAATGAAACATTCCAGAAACATTCTAGGAGATTTTAATTTTTAGTTTGAGTGTGCCTGCTGCCAGCCCATTCCAGGAGCAAAAACGTTGGAGCTATTTTGAGGTGAGAACCTCATTTTAATGGACTGGTGAGCTGCAGGTAACAAAATGGCATTTGGTGCAGCTCACCGGTTTTGGGCATGAAGAATAGTGGCCTGCTCATCTGCTGAGCCAGCCTGCAGACAGGCCTGGGGTGAGGGTAGGGGGAGGTGAAGTGGAAGAAAGTGGGTAAGTGCAAGCCAGCAGCAGTGAGCAATATTTTAAGTATTTTATGTGAAGCCAGGAGGAGCACTCCTGCTCCTGCAGGCTCCACAAAAAATTTAAAGTTGAAAATGTTTTGGGGTTGTCTTTGAAGCATGCAGAAGTGGTCCCTTTTTGGGCTGCTGCTTAGGCCGCTCAATGCTAGGATACATGGACAGTTGCGCGCTATGCACATTCTACCCACGTGTTATTTAAAATTGCAGTTGGGACACAATGCCATACGACTCTAATTTGAATAATCAAGAGGTTTCATGCCTGAAAAAGGTGGCAATGGAAGGCACCTTTCAATATGGTGGTGATCGTTAGCATTAACAGAGCAGTCAGTCTACAAAAACCATATGGTGCCATTACCACTTCTTTAATGCCAATTTCAGCCAGTTAAAATTATTTTACTTGCATGAAGTCTGCACCATTAACCTTAAAGTGTTTGGACAGGAATGCTGCAATTGTACCTTATACTTGATTTATCATTGAATCCAAAAAAAAACCAAACTTCTCCACATAGCATTACATGGAAACAATTTGAATAAACATCACGGGGTTTAAATTGAATAACCCCCTGAAACGGGAGCAGGGGTCATGATGTGCCAATGACCCGGGCCTGTTGACTGAAAAGCAGGCAGGATGCCAATGATTTCTGTGTGCAGTCACTGCTCCCCATGCTGTTTACTGGTTGAAAGCAAAATTCATGAGTGCCTTGCATGCTTAAAGCTAGTCTGAACTACTTAAAGCTAGTCTGTATCTCTTAAGGGAGGTACATGTGGCTGCTGGACGTGCTGAGACAATTGAGAATTGTCTGCTGTGCAACAATCAACATTGCCTGACCATAGGAGAGAGCATGTACCCGTGGTTTTTGGATGCTGCACTGCAGTTCTTGGCTGAAGAGGTGGAAAGAAGAGATGTCCTGTATCCTCAATGGGGCTGGAGGCCCTCCAGATACATGCTCAGTAGGCAATAGCAATAGCAAGAGATAGAGGAGGATGGGCGGCACAGTGGCGCAGTGGTTAGCACCGCAGCCTCACAGCTTCAGGGACCCGGGTTCGATTCTGGGTACTGCCTGTGCGGAGTTTGCAAGTTCTCCCTGTGTCTGCGTGGGTTTCCTCTGGGTGCTCCGGTTTCCTCCCACATGCCAAAGACTTGCAGGTTGATAGGTTAATTGACCATTATAAATTGCCCCTAGTATAGGTAGGTGGTAGGGAAATATATAGGGACAGGTGGGGATGTGATAGGAATATAGGATTAGTATAAATGGGTGGTTGATGGTCGGCACAGACTCGGTGGGCCGAAGGGCCTGTTTCAGTGCTGTATCTCTAAACTAAACTAAACAGGTCAATGTGGGTGTACCTACACCACATGGACTGCAGCGGTTCAAGAAGGCAGCTCACCACCACCTTCTCAAGGGCATTTAGTGATGGGCAATAAATGCTAGCCGAGCCAGCGATGCCCACATCCCATGAAAGAATAAATAAAATGTCTGCAGTATAGCTCCACCAACATGGTTGCAGTGCCGCAAGAAGTTTAATGACCTCACATGAGTGATCAAGGTCAGTGGATGCATCTTCAAATGCCATATCCCACCAACTGCACCACTGGCCTCAGCCACTGCCCAATTCACCATTCCAGCATGACAGCCACATCACCCAAACATATTGCAGGACACTCAGTTACACACTTCCTTCTCTCTTCCAGAAGGTGGCGTACAACCAAAGGCACCAAGAAGTGACAAGTGTGTAGGCATGTACTAACCCCCATGGAAGAGCCAGTGCTCACCATTGCTGAGGTCATGATTACCAGCAGGGTTGAAGCAATTGTAGATGAGGCTATCGACACAACCTAATCTTCCTTCTCTTATTCCACTTCTCCCTTATCTCCCAATCTCTTCTGACTGAGAAGCTTCTGATGGTGCAGGCATGCACTCCTTACATTCTCCTTTCCCCAACCCTACCCTTGTCCCTTTCAGATATTCAAGAACTACAACCTGCCCAGGCAGTCGAGGAAGAGCAAGAAGACAATAAGACGAAGACCCACCATCATTCGATTTCACAGACACAGCCACCAGCTCATCATACTGACGCTGCATATAAATTAGATAACAGCAAAAAGGTGGGATTTGCACCTGGTGAGAGACTGGGCACAAGTGCCCTGCAGCCAGGGCAATGTACTGCAGCTGCCAACTTGCAGAAGGACAAGCTCGCACACTAGTTCTGCTGCAGAGGACTCAGGTGATGACTTTGATAGGCTTGACTACAGAAAAATGCTGATGGGTGTGACTACTGAAAAATGCTGATGCTACTACTGTGAAAGGCATGATGCATTGTGAAACCTGCCAGACAGCCTGCCAAGGTGTATGGAGGAGTCCAGCACCAACTTGGCATGGAATTTGCACAGAGTTTAGGACCCCATCTTTTCCAACATGGAACAGTTGATCAACTCCATCAACACACCCGTGAAACCACTAGGATGGCCAATATCTCAAGCATAAGTAGCATTCATCCAACATCTAAGTGCTGCAGTGGAAGCTCAGATTGCTGCCATGCAAACTCAGACTGCTGCTATCATGACTCTGGAAACCTCTGTTAAAGGGGCTTCCAAGATGTCACAGCACTCCAGCAATCTGCT
This sequence comes from Heterodontus francisci, assembly GCF_036365525.1. Taxonomy (NCBI): domain Eukaryota; kingdom Metazoa; phylum Chordata; class Chondrichthyes; order Heterodontiformes; family Heterodontidae; genus Heterodontus; species Heterodontus francisci. The sequence goes on from NC_090377.1 coordinate 81,683,791, forward strand.
CCCCAACAGAGTACTAGGTTTGCTGAAGTGCCGTCCCGGGAGAGCGGCAGTGACTCCATGGAGTGCGAATCTACTGTCCTCTCAGGATGACAACATATGTGCACCCAACCTGCCACTCCGTCAGTGTCCTTGCTGCTGCCTGTCAGCCAGACAGCCTAGACTGCTCCAGGCCGAGAAGATGTGATCTGCAGCCGGGCCTTCTCAGGCCAGAACTGCTCAATGTCCGCCTCCTAAGCCATTTGTAGTCCCTTCCACCGAAAGTAAGCAGCCTTCACTCAGTTGTGCTGTAGCCACTGGGGTAGCATTGCTTAGGAGCAATAGGAAGGAAAACCGTATCTGGAAAACAGGCATTGAGGGAACGCACAACAATGATTAGTTCATTTTTGTATGCACCATGGCATGATTTAATTTATAAATTTGGATTAGAATGTGTATTTTGTGTTGGCTTTTATTTGTGATGGTCAGTGACAGAGGAAAGGTAAGGAGCGTGGTACGTTGGTGAATGGGGAATTGCGCTTGAGGTCGCTGGTATTACTCACTAATTATTTGTTCACATAGAGCCAGGCAGAAAAGGGCTGTCAAGGTGCAGCCTCCTTTCCTCTTTTGCCTCCTGCTACTTAGCTTATCACCTGATAGGTGGTGGTAAGAGCTGTTCCCTCAGGATGACATGGTTGTGCAACATACAGCAAACCACGACAAATCTTGAGACCGACTCAGCCAAGTACTGCAGGGCTCCTGCAGAGCAGTCCAGGCAGCAGAAGCATTGTTTTAGAGTGCCAATGGTCTGCTGTATATGATTTCTTGCAGCAGCATAGCTCTTGTTGAACATCTGCTGTGCATATGAAAATGAGTTGCGGACAGAAGTCCTCTGCAGCAGAACTAGTGTGCGACCTCACCCTTCCGCAAATTGGCACCTTCAGTACCCTGCCCTGACTGCCGCTCCTTCACCGATCCCCTCCCACCCTGAAAATTTTATTCCTCCCCACCAGGTTCTCGTCCATAACTCCATATGGAGTTCCAAAGGTGCGCGGAGGTGGCTGTAATATCGGAATGGGACGGCTGCTGCCTGCAGGTAAGTTTACTTAAATAACTTAAACATTCATCCACATATGCTGAGGAAGTTCCCACCACCAGGCGGCGGGGGGGTGCACTGAGGTCCCGCCACCACCGATAATATGCGGTGGGCCCTTCTTGACGTTGCAGGTCGAGGCTGGCCTCTCCCCGTAGCATTTTACTGACCCCTGCTCCGTGACTCGTGTCGTCGAGGGGCCGGTAAAATTCAGCCCCTTGTGTTCTGCTTATTCTCCCAGTCTTGCTCAATGCCAAGAGGAAGACCTACTAGTCTGTAAGCAACTGATCTGTGCAGCAACCTTTAAGTTTGCAAATGTATTTCACACCTGCCACACCTAGATGGTTAAATCTTTAGCCAACTATGGAAAACACCCAAAACGTTTAGAATTGCAGCAACAGTGTGAAGAAATAAACCAGTAACTAACCTGTAAGTAGTTAAATAGTGCAAATTGTGGGGGGACGGTGGCGGTGGTCCTTCATGCCGTTTAGTATCATGTTCAGCTGGGCAAGATTGGGGGAAAGCGTAAACTGGAGCATGGAGCTCCAAAATAGGAGTTCTGATAACAAATCAGAATTGCACACTGCTCTGCATGCTGCGTGGATATTAGGTGCGCGTGTTCGAACACCTTTACAAAGATGGGATCTGGTGCAATCCCCATCAAAAGTGTACATACACATCGTGAACGTCATCTTTGATACTTAAGGGGCCTTGTAGTGCTCAAGAAGTGGGCACTACAGAGCACAATTTCACCCACAAAACATTGAAGAGTCTCTGCTTAACACTGTTAAATATCGTGAACTGAATCCCAAATCTAGTATTCCAATCTCCATTTCAGGATTATTCAATCTGTGTTTATGATTTATAATTCAGATTTAGAATCTTTCATGTAGGAATCATTTTTCCAAATATCTGCTTTTAAAATAACCACTTTTACAACTGAGGCAGGAGGAGTGCACTGTTTTTTCTAATTCCACTTCTCCACAGGTCACAACATATATTTAAATGTGTACCCAGTTACCAATATGGTCCATCATAGAATTCATTTTTATCCCAGAATAAAATACGCCAACCAGGTTTCTTTAATAAACAACAAAATGATCAGTTTATTATAAAACAAGATCTAACCAGTAACGAAGCAAAGCATTAACACACAGATTGAAATATGAAAGTTCCCTTTTACCACACACACACACACACCGGTTAACCCAAAAATAAAGAGATTTTCTCATTAGAGCTCTGTTACAAAAAAAAGACAGAAAAGAATACTTTGGCCAAATACTTGCAAAGTCTTGAAAAAAATGAGAAGATATGGAAAGATGTCAGTTTTCCCTTTTTGGTTTGGTGTCTCAAATACGTGGAGACAGCTGTTACTAGGACCTTTCTAGAACAGTTCTTTGCAGGCGATGTTTAAGATCAGTTTGGCAGGCTTTCCACGAGAAATGCGGCAACAGGGGTATCCGATAGGCTTTTCAGGAGAAATGCATCATCAGTTTCTCTATTTCTTATACTTGATTCTTGGGAAGTTATCAAAGAGACAGCTCTCTTGGCTGGTTTTCTCCAACTGCCTTCAAAACAGTTCACAATCCAACACACTGACCAAAGCGAAAGCAAAACAATATCTCAAGAGTCAAGCCTCCTGACCCCTATAAATCTTGACCTGCCACTTCTCTGTGAACATCTTCTCCAGGTCAAAAAAGCCCCCGCTGGGTAATTATCTGAAGACAGGTGACTTCCAGTAAGGGTTGTTTTCAAACCAAGTCCAAGAGACCTTCTGATGACCCCAGTGAAAAAAAATCCACGGAATCCATTTCAGTTTTCCAAAATAAAACAATGTCCATGGCCGGAATTTTTCCCTCAGCAAATGGGAGTTGTCCACCGACTGAAAAGTTGGTGGCGAACCTGCCTCCGCCTGGCCTGGTGATCTGGACCGCATTTTGTGGTCCACAGGCCTTTAATTGGTCTGAGGTGGGACTTCCACCTCATTGAGGCAGGAAGTCCCGCCTAATGGAGCTGCTGGCTAATCAGCGGGCTGGCAGCTCTCTGTCCCAGCAGCGCCACAAGGAGCAGTGGCCACTGCTGGGACTGCAATCCAACCATCGGAAAGATGATGTTGGGGAGCCCCGCAACTAATGTAAGTTTTTGCTGCCTCACCGGGGGTGATCGCTCAGGCCCCAGCGAGGCAAGGGTGATTGACTGGGGGGACAGAGGACATGTTGGGTACTGGGGGTGGTTGGGGCAGCAGGGGCAGCCCTCCGTCAGAAACAGAGTGCCTGATCATGTGGGCCCACCCTCCCCACCCCCGCTCCAGCCGTCAGAAAGCCGCCTGCTTTTGTCAGAAGACTTCTCTCGGGCCTGGGCCGCCCAACCAGCCATGGGTAAAATATCCGTGGCGACGGGCGGAGGCCCTTAAGTGGCAGTTAAGTGGCCTGGGGTGGGCAGTCCATTTTTCACCACCGCCGCCCTGCGTAAAATAGCGGTGGAGGCAGAAGCTGGTTGGGAAGGGGCCCCTGAGCCTCCTGCTCCATTTTACGCCCCCCCACCCCGCTGCCACCTTTCCGCTCTTTGGGGCGGGGAGCATAAAATTGCAGCCCATAATTCTAAAATACATGAGTCCTCAAAAAAAACCTAACAAAAAAAGTAGAAGCACCATCCGAACACCACCTGTGCTTGTAAAATTAAATTGCATTTACCCAAATTAGTCATTGCGGGACATCACAAGTTTGGATTGATCAAAATTGGAAAAAGTTCGAAACATCTTTTGATTTGGAATTTACATACAGTATCAATACATACAGCATTTTTTTTTAAATCAGAGCACTCTCAAAAATTTGTTTTAGATTTTCATAATGCTAAACTAACATTTAATTTAATACATGGAAGTCCTTTTAAAATATTGTCATATGTCTGCTGAATAAGAATACATAACACTGCAGAATATAACAAACAATATAAAAACAAAAAATACTGGAAATAGCAGATCTGGCAGCATCGGTGACAAGAGAAAGAAAGCTAACGTTTCAGTTTTGTGACCTTATTTCCAGCATCTGCTGTATTTTGCTTTTATATAACAAATGATCACTGGCTTAAAAGAATTAGGTATAAAGGTATTTTTTAAGTTGTAACATAATAAGCTTGGCAACAAGAGTCAATTCAAATGTGCATCAAAATACTCCAAACACATGGTCTCTATCACATCACAGTTGTTTAGCCCAAGGGTCTGTCATGCAATTTTCATACTCAGATGTCTAAACATACAGTAATCCATATTCTGAGTGCCACTATACAAATAATTCAGTACATTGCTATCATCTATTTTTTCTGTCATTGAGCCAATAATTTGCAACAGCTACATATTACAAACCTGGACTATTTTTAAATGAAGCGATTAATCTGGATTCAGGCCATGTATATAGTGCTACAACCACAGTTTAATTACATTGAGAAAAATCTTGGTGTTTTAAAAACCAGTTTTCCTGATGACATTGAGGACATATAGTTGAACATGGTGAAGAAGATGTAACAGTTTAACTGCCCAGGGTGTCTATTCCATTATTCTATATTTATAGCTGTGACATTTTTTATACACATTTGACATGGTTTTACAGTACAGTCAAGTTATTATGTCAATAATTTATAATCATATATATATATAAATGGCCTGAATTTAACAGTCAGTGGCTAAGTAACAGCACTCACTGCTGACCTCCAAGAAAGCTGCCCATGAAAATCTAGCGATCTCTGTGGTGTGAAGTTCCCTTTTTCCAACACCAGTTTCAATCTGTCAAGGGGATCTCCAGGCTTCCATCAACAGTGCTGTCATCAAGCTGGGTAAGCAACCAAACACAGAGAAGTATTCTCAGAGCCCGCAAACCAGGAATTAAAATACACGGTATTTTTCACTTTTAATTAAAATATTATAGAGGGTGAAATAAGTGATTGGGAAATACACATGGGATTAAGGTCAAAGTTGATATGTCATTAATTTTTTTTTGAATGTATTATTTTAAAAATGTGAATGTTATCATAATGGAGAAATTTCACATTCCAAAGGTAAAATTACTCTTTCAGGGCCAGTGAGGCTGTTCAGCAGTAATCATGAACTTAGTATGCCATTAAAAATCCAGTTACACCTGATTCAACAAGATATAACTTTTTCAATGGCTTTTACAGAGAGACTAATATTGTAAAAGAGCAAGTTCTCGTGAGTTCAGTGATTTCTACTTGACTGTAGTCTGGGGGTTCTTCAACAGCGCAGCCTATGGGGAAGCACAGAATCACTGACAGCAACTTCTGGATTTCCACATTTAACTGCGCAGGTGCGGACTTCACAAGTTGCTGTCAGTATTAGAGGCGCAATGATGGTGAACACTTACAGATTTCACTACTGCAAAATCTGGCCCATATTTCATTGTAGTTGTGATGGCATTTTGCGTTGATGTGAAGCAATTTCAGGTGTGCACCAATGCAGCGTAATTCAGGAGTCAGAGTTCAATCTGATTTCTGACTGCACTAAAACTGAGTTATGAGATTCCTGTCAGGCAGCCACTTCGGATTGAGTTTGCACTGCCTGCAGTAAAGGTGAGCCCAATAAGAAGCTGAAAAAGTAACAATAACATTCAGTAAGAATCCCTGGGGAGCAGAACTCTCCAACCACACATATGCAAAGCACTTTGGCCACTGAAATAAAAACAGATTATGCTGGAAACAGCAGCTCTATTGTTATCTATATTTTCAGAATTTCACAACATTTACCACATAGAAGGGGCACTTTTGACCTCCACCAGCCCGCTGAGAGCATACTGGTCTCCTTCAACCCTTCCCTTATGGAAATGTCTTTCCTTGTGCCCGCCCCTCCAACACTGGTCTTCACACCCCATCCCACCCATTCACAGCCTTCTTCCTCAATTGGGTAGTTTCCTTCTCCTTGCTTATCTAAATTCATATCCCTCTCCCCTCATCCCTCCTATTCCTCTCACCTCCACCCCTTCCTCATCGTTCTCCTTTTCTTACCACATTACCTCCTCTCCTCTCTCTTCTGCTTTCACTCTATGCTTTCCATTGCATGGTTCCACTCTTCCCTACCTCCAGCAACTCCAGCACTAACTTCTCTTCCTCCCCCGCAACATTACCTCCAGTGTCCCCCAAGGATTGAACTTCCTCATTTCTTCCTCATCTACATAGTACTCTTTGGTGACAACCCCTATAGACCTGTGGTCAGCTTCTATATACGTCAACGACAACCAGATTTACCTCTCCACCACCTTTCTTAACCCCCACTGCCTGCGTTGTCAGACTGTTGTCCTGACATTTAGTGACATTCTTATCAGTCAAACTGGCAATGGTAGTCTGAAGGCAGACTTCATGAAATGCAAATGATACAGTTTTCTACAACAAAATGTTGAGGAACCAACTAAGGAACAGGTTACACGAGATCTAGTTTACTTTTATTTATTCATGGGATGCAGGTGTTGCTGGAAAGGCCAGTATTTATTGCCCATCCTTAATTGCCCTTCAGAAGGTGGTGGTGAGCTGCCTTCTTAAACCGCTGCAATGCTTTGGTATAGTGGTTTGGTGCAAGTGATTGGTGCAAGCCATTTCAGAGGGCAGTTAAGAGATAACAACAACTTATATTTATGTAGAGCCTTTAACATAATAAAACGTCCCAAGGTGCTTTTACAGGAGCATTCTAAAAGAAAGTATGACACCGAGTCGCAAAAGGAGATATTAGGTTAGATGACCATAAGTTTGGTCAAACAGGTAGCTTTTAAGGAATGTCTTAAAGGAGGAAAGCGAGGTGGAAAGTGGAGAAATATAGGGAGGGTATTTCAGAGCTGGTGGCCTAGAGAATGGTGGAGCAATTAAAATCAGGGATTTACAAGAGGCCAGAATTAGAGGAGTGCAGATATCTTGGAGGAGAGTACAGAGATAGACACATTGCTGTGTGTCTGAAATCACATATAGGCCAGATCGAGTAAGGGCAGCAGATTTCCCTCCCTAAAGGATATTAGCTAATCAGATGGGTTTTTACAACAATCCGGCTGTTTCACAGTCACCATTGCTGACACTAGCTTTTTATTCCAGAATTATTTAACTAACTGAATTTAAATTCCTGAGCTGCCGTGGTGGGATTTGCACTCATATATTCAGATCATTAGTCCAGCCCTCTGGACTACTAGACCAGTAGCATAACCTCTACACCAGTATGCTGTACTGAAACAGGGTTAATTAATAATCTTATAGTGAATCCTCTGGTTAAGAATGATCATAATATGTAATTTCGTATTGAGTTTGAGAGTGATATCCACAATTCGGGTCTTAAAGCCAATTATGTAGGTATGAAGGACAAATTGACTGAGGTAGATTGGGAAATTATATTAAAAAGTATGATGGTAGATAAGCAATGACTATTTAAAGAAATAATTCACAATTTACAATGAATATACATTCCCTTGAGGAATAAAAACACCATAGAAAAGTAATGCAAATGTGGTGAATTAGAGAAATGATGGAAAGTGAGATTAAAAGAAGAGGTTTACAATGTTCCAAAATAGGTGGTAAGCTTGAGGGTTGGGAGGGTTTTAGAAATCAGAAAATGATCACCAAGAAATTGATAAAGAGGGAGGAAACAGTGGTGATTTATGACTTTAACCCCTTATAGGGACTAAACCAAATCAGGAGTACATCCCTATGAAACTCCTTTAATTAAGTTCAAACCAGACAATCTCTTATAGACACTTATTTGGGTCCAAAGAATTAAACTAGTTTTCCCTCAAAGAAAGAAAGCTAACAGAGAATATTACCATATTTTGGATAGCCTATTTTAAAAATAATTATGGCTGTCATTATTATCCCAGATATTATAAGGGTCTGGGAAACTCTCTTCAATATGTATCTCTCTACTTCAATAGACACAGAGAGGGGGTTCTTGTAGTTCTATACAGAATGCTACGAGACGATTTACTAACTTTTACATATTTATTAAATACTTTAACGTGCAATACACTTTTAAGTTGATAAGTATACTACAATATCAAAGATTACTAAGAGATGTAAAACATAATCTTACTTCTAAAATAGAATTCAAAAGTTCAACCTGGACAATGCTACAGCAAAATATCTTAGAATATCCATCAAAATTCAAAGTAAACGGTTTTTGCTCTGGTCCTTTAAATGCAAAGGTGATTCCACAGTGTAACTGCTCGAACCTCTGGCTGCAAGGTTTTTTTTGCACATGTTTGAACACTTATGCAGGACTAGTGAGAAAATCTGTGCTGTTGTCCTGGTTTTTCATTTATGACAGATCGACACATGTTTATGTACACTTTGCTTCTGCAGCAGTTGATCATAATTATTGTTGTAATATATCTGGTTTGCAATGCAGCTGGAATATAAACATGTTTTCCTAGTTCTTTAAGAAGCACTTTTAATTCCAGTTACACATCTTTTCTCATAACAGTTAGCAGTGAAATGAATACAGATTCTAAATGCATATTTGTCTGCGGCTTTTCACATTTAGGTAATTAAAAGCCTATAGTATGTAGATATTCTTAAGTTATGCCTTTATTTCTGATAGTGCATTTGCCTTTTGTGATACAATTCAGTCTCACATTCTGGTATGTGCAAAATTAAGATTATTCACCCAGGTGCAGCATGTCTACCAGAAGGAATGTTACACTTGATTGGATGAAGAGGATCGCAACTGCACAGGACACTGGGACAAAGCAGAGTAAGTATGTGGCAGCAAAGCAGAAAGTGCTGGAGAAACTCAGCAGGTCTGGCAGTATCTGTGGAGAGAGAAGCAATTCTGCTACTCTCTCCACAGATGCTGCCAGATCTGCTGAGTTTTTCCAGCACTTTCTACTTTGCTGCCAGATTGCAGCATCCCCACTCTTCAATAGTGAGGTAAGTATTTATTTGGCAGCTGTCAGGAAGCAGTTGCTGGGGGGTTTAAATAGGGCCCCAGCACCTGCTACACGGCTGAGCCAATGTCCATCATGGCGCCGGATGTCCTGCCTTCCTTCACATAATTTGGGTGGGTGGGGGGGCACGTCGCCATGATGCTCATGAGCCCCATGCGAAATATCGCGGGGCTCAGCGGCGGCTGCTGCATGTGAGGGACCGCCAACTTCAAAGCGCACTGCCGCGAGTTGCGGCGTGCTGGTAAAATCCAGCCCATTCTGTCTATCTTCACAGTAGAAGACACAAAAACATTCTGGATTCAGGAGGGAACCAATGGGCTCATGAGAGTGAGGGACTTAAAGTGATTAGTATGAGTAAAGAAAAAGTACTGCAGAAATTAATAAGACGAAAAGCCAAAAAATCCCCTGGTTGTACCAAGTGGTTGTGAAAAGCGTAAATAGTGTGCAAAAGTCAGGAATTTGGAAAGGGTGAGAATACTCTGCTAAATATAAGTGTATAAGTGAATATTTCTCAAACTGCAATTTAGTTTAACATTTTGAATTTTACTTAGAACTTTAAAAACTGCAAGCCGGTTCACAGAAACTGCCTGTCAGTGGCAGTTAATTGTCAATCAGCAGTAAGTGATTGCATAAATAGATGAGAATTACTATGTGCAGGAAGCCAAGCCAGTACTTGTAACTAGGGTGTGGTTCAAAACGTTGCATATGATAAGCACTATCTGCTAATGCACAAAGCGGTTGGACAGTGTGGTGTGAAGAGTGTAGCGGAGAGTGCAACAGTCGGGAACTTGTTGAGAAGGGAATTCAGTGCAGAGGGGGAAGGAAGTGCTGCTTTTTTGCCTCCAATGCTTGTATTGGCTTGTATAAGCTTGAGAGAATAAGTATTTAAATTTTTTGTCCTGTGTTTAGTGCTTACTGCAAGTAAGTTTGTAGAAAAAGAACTTACAATTAAAAATTTGACATAATAAATAATCTAGACTAAAATATGGCAGAGCAGGTTGTGTGTCTGGGCTGCAGTATATGGCAGCATGTGGACGGTGAGACTGTCCAGAGCAAACAGATCTACAGTAGCTGTCTCCATCTCGAATCTCTCTGGCTCAGAGTCATTGAGCTGGAGTGCGAGTTAGTGACACTCTGACACATAAGCAATGGGGAGCAGTATATGGACAGTTTGCTTCAGAGCTCCGGCACCCCTCAGAGAGGTGCAGGATCAGAATGGGGCTGATGTGACCGATTAGTGTACAGAGTAAGGGAAAACTCAGGCAAGACAGAGAACGTGGAACCACAGAAATTGATCCGATCCAACAGGTACAATATAGAACAATAAAACCATAGAAAAGTTACGGTACAGAAAGAGGTCATTCAGCCCATTGTGTCTGCGCTGGCTGAAAAAACTAGCCGCCCATTCTAATCCCACGTTCCAGCACCTGGTCCATAAGTTGAGGGCTTCTGTCTCCACCATCGATCCGTGCAGCAAACTCCAGACACCCACCACCCTCTTGGTGAAAAAGTTTTTCCTCATGTCCCCTCTAATCCTTCTACCAATCACATTAAATCTGTGCCCATGGGTAATTGACCTCTCTGCTAGGTCCTTCCTATCTACTCTATCTAGGCCCCTCATAATTTTGGACACCTCAATTAAGTCACCCCTCAGCCTCCTCTGTTCCGAGGAAAACAACCCTAGCCTATTCAATATTTCCTCATAGTTTCAATTTTCAAGCCCTTGTAAATATCCTCTGTACTCTCTCCAGAACAATTACGTCCTTCCTGTAATGTAGTGACCAGAACTGTACGCAATACTCCAGCTGTGGCTTAAACAGCGTTTTATGCAGTTCCAGCATTACGCCCCTGCTTTTGTATTCTATACCTTGGCCAATAAAGGAAAGCATTCCACATGCTTTCTTCACCACTTTATCTATCTGTCCGGCCACCTTCAGGGACCTGTGGACATGCGCTCCAAGGTCTCTCACTTCCTCTACCCTTCTCAATATCTTCCCGTTTATTGTGTATTCCTTTGCTTTGTTTGCCCTCCCCAAATGCATTATCTCACACTTCTCCGGATTGAATTCCATTTGCCACTTTTTCACCCACTCAACCAAACCACTGATATCATTCTGGTGTCTACGGCTATCCTCTTCACCATCAACTATTTTTGTGTCATTTGCAAATTTCCCAATCATGCCTCCCTCATTTACATTCAAATCATTAATATATACCACAAATAGCAAGAGACACAACACTGAGCCCCGTGGAATGCGACTGGAAACTACTTTCCATTCGCAAAAACATCCGTCGACCATTACCCTTTGTTTCCTGTCACTGAGCCAATTTTGGATCTCGCCACAATCCTCTGTATTCCATGGGCTTTTACTTTTCTGACCAGTCTGCCATGTGGGACCTTATCAAATGCCTTACTAAAATCCATGTAGACACCATCCACTGCATTACCCTCACCAATCCTCCTTGTTACTTCCTCAAAAAATTCAATTAAGTTGGTAAGATACAACCTTCCCTTAACAAATCCATGCTGACTATCCCTGATTAATCCGTGCCTTTCTGAGAAACGGTTTATCCAAACTCTCAGAATTGATTCTAATAATTTGCCCACCACCAAGGTCAGATTGACCCGCCAATAATTATTTAGTCTATCCCTCACACCCTTTTTAAACAACGGTACAATGTTCGCAGACTTCTAGTCCTCTGGTATCTCACCTGTATCCAGTGAGGATTTGAAGATGATCCTAAGAGCATTGACTATTTCCTTCCTGGCTTCCTTTAACAGCCTGGGATACAATCCATCTGACCCTGATGATTTAACCACTTTCAAGGATGTCAGACCCTCTCGTAATTTCTCTCTCATTATGCATATCATATCTAATTTTTCACATTTCTCCTCTTTATCTACAATGTCTCTCCTTTGCGAAGACAGAGACAAAGTACTCAGTAAGAACCCTGCCCACATCTTCTGGATCCATGCATAAGTTACCTAGTACATCTCTGATGGGCTCTACCCTTTCTTTAGTTATCCTCTTGCTCTTAATGTACTGATAAAACATCTTTGGGCTTTCCTTGATTTTACCTGCCAATATCTTTTTCAGTCCTCTCTTTGCTTTTCTAATTTCCTTTTTTACTTCACCCCTGCACTTTCTATACTCCTCTAGCCTTTCTGGCATATTAAGTTTTTTGTGACTGTTGTCATGCAGGCTCCCACCTGCCAAGAATGAGGCACACTTTATTTCACCACATGAACTTAGCATGGATCAGTACTTGGAGCTACGATGTTGTGGCCATTACGGAGACGTGGATATCACAGGGGCAGGAATGGATGTTGGATGTTCCGGGGTTTAGATGTTTCAAAAGGAATAGGGAGGGAGGTAAAAGAGGTGGGGGAGTGGCATTGCTAATCAGGGATAGTATCACAGCTGCACAAAAGGAGGTCGTCGAGGAGGGTTTGTCTACTGAGTCATTATGGGTGGAAGTCAGAAACAGGAAAGGAGCAGTCACTTTGTTGGGAGTTTTCTATAGACCCCCCAATAGCAACAGAGACACGGAGGAACAGATTGGGAGGCAGATTTTGGAAAGGTGCAGAAGTAACAGGGTTGTTGTCATGGGTGACTTCAACTTCCCTAATATTGATTGGAACCTCCTTAGTGCAAATAGTTTGGATGGAGCAGTTTTTGTCAGGTGTGTCCAGGAAGGTTTCCTGACTCAATATGTAGATAGGCCGACTAGAGGGGAGACTATGTTGGACTTGGTGCTTGGCAACAAACCAGGCCAGGTGGCAGATCTATCGGTGGGAGAGCATTTCGGTGATAGTGATCACAACACCCTGACCTTTACTATAGTCATGGAGAGGGACAGGAGCAGACGGAATGGGAAAATATTTAATTGGGGGAGGGGGAATTACAATGCTATTAGGCAGGAACTGGGGAGCATAAATTGGGAACAGATGTTCTCAGGGAAATGCACGACAGAAATGTGGAGGTTGTTAAGGGAGTACTTGCTGCAACTGCTGGATAGGTTTGTCCCGATGAGGCAGGGAAGGGATGGTAGGGTGAAGGAACCTTGGATGATAAGAGATGTGGAACAGCTAGTCAAGAGGAAGAAGGAAGCTTACTTAAGGTTGAGGAAGCAAGGATCAGACAGGGCTCTAGAGGGTTACAAGGTAGCCAGGAAGGAACTGAAGAATGGACTTAGGAGAGCTAGAAGGGGACATGAAAAAGTCTTGGTGGGTAGGATTAAGGAAAATCCCAAGGCGTTCTACACTTATGTGAGGAACAAGAGGATGGCCAGAGTGAGGGTAGGGCCGAACAGGGATAGTGGAGGGAACTTGTGCCTGGAGTCGGAGGAGGTCCTAAATGAATACTTTGCTTCAGTATTCACTAGAGGGACCTGGTCGTTTGTGAGGACAGCGTGGAACAGGCTGATATGCTCGAACAGGTTGAGGTTAAGAGGGAGGATGTGCTGGAAATTTTGAATGATATGAGGACAGATAAGTCCCCGGGGCCAGACGGGATATACCCAAGGATATTACGGGAAGCGAGGGAAGAGATTGCTGCGTCTTTGGCGATGATCTTTGCGTCTTCACTGTCCACTGGAGTAGTACCGGATGATTGGAGGGTGGCAAATGTTGTTCCCTTGTTCAAGAAAGGGAATAGGGATAACCATGGGAATTATAGACCAGTCAGTCTTACGTCGGTAGTGGGCAAATTATTGGAGAGGATTCTGAGAGACAGGATTTATGATTATTTGGAAAAGCATGGTTTGATTAGAGACAGTCAGCATGGCTTTGTCAGGGGCAGGTCATGCCTCACAAGCCTTATTGAATTCTTTGAAGATGTGACAAAACACATTGATGAAGGAAGAGCAGTGGATGTGGTGTATATGGATTTTAGCAAGGCGTTTGATAAGGTTCCCTATGGTAGGCTCATTCAGAAAGTAAGGAGGCATGGGATTCAGGGAAAGTTGGCTGTCTGGATACAAAATTGGCTGGCCCATAGAAGTCAGAGGGTGGTAGTAGATGGAAAGTATTCAGCATGGAGCTCGGTGACCAGTGGTGTTCCACAAGGATCTGTTCGGGGAAATGACTTGGATGAGGAAGTGGAAGGCTGGGTTAGCAAGTTTGCCGATGACACGAAGGTTGCTGGAGTTGTGGATAGTGTGGAAGGCTGTTGTAGGTTGCAACGGGACATTGACAGGATGTAGAGCTGGGCTGAGAAGTGGCAGATGGAGTTCAACCTGGAAAAGTGTGAAGTGATTCATTTTGGAAGGTCGAATTTGAATGCAGAATACAGGCTTAAAGACAGGATTCTTGGTAGTGTGGAGGAACAGAGGGATCTTGGGGTCCATGTCCATAGATCGCTCAAAGTTGCCACCCAGGTTGATAAGGTTGTTAAGAAGGCGTATGGTGTGTTGGCTTTCATTAACAGGGGGATTGAGTTTAAGAGCCACGAGGTTATGCTGCAGCTCTATAAGGCCCTGGTTCGACCACACTTGGAATATTGTGTTCAGTTCTGGTCGCCTCATTATAGGAAGGATGTGGAAGCTTTAGAGAGGGTGCAGAGGAGATTTACCAGGATGCTGCCTGGACTGGAGGGCATGTCCTACAAAGAAAGATTGAGGGAGCTAGGGCTTTTCTCATTGGAGCGAAGAAGGATGAGAGGTGACTTGATAGAGGGGTACAAGATGATGAGGCATAGATAGCGTGGATAGCCAGAGACTTTTTCCCAGGGTGGAAAGGGCTATCACCAGGGGGCATAATTTTAAGGTGATTGGAGGAAGGTTTCGGGGAGATGTCAGAGGTAGGTTCTTTGCACAGAGAGTGGTGGGTGCGTGGAATGCGCTGCCAGCGGTGGTAGTAGAAGCAGATACATTAGGGGCATTTAAGCGACTCTTAGATAGGTACATGGATGATAGTAGAATGAAGGGTAGGTAGTTAGTTTGATCTTAGAGTAGATTAAAGGTTCGGCACAACATCGTGGGCCGAAGGGCCTGTACTGTGCTGTACTGTTCTATGTTCTAACAGTAAAACTTAAAATTGCTGCTGGGAAGGAAAGAGGGCCTATCCCAAGCAATTGTCAGGCCCCTTGCCAGAAAGACCATTTTTGCATAGTAAGAGACAGTACTTGGAATGGACAAAGGGGCCACTCCCTACTCCAATTTAATCCACAATGGACTTTTGATTACCAGATGTTGAAGGTGGAGAAGCTAGCATTCCAGGTTAACTGCTAAGATGGCCGAATACACAAACAGACGTGGTCAGACCAGTTTAGTCACATGACTGACTGTTGGAGCTTTTTTGAATTT
Organism: Heterodontus francisci; assembly: GCF_036365525.1. Lineage (NCBI taxonomy): Eukaryota > Metazoa > Chordata > Chondrichthyes > Heterodontiformes > Heterodontidae > Heterodontus > Heterodontus francisci. Next base: position 81,699,088 of record NC_090377.1, read on the forward strand.
GAACTTGCCACAGAGATTTTGAACTCAGAAAGCTCTTTTCTCCTGGATTGAGAACACCTCTCTGCTGTCTGCTCCCATCTCTTTCTCAAGGAACTGAAGACCCATTGAAGACACATGAACCCCAAGAGAGAAAAGTCTCCTACAGTTTGAAGGTTTAAGAAGAATACTGGGCCCCAAGGAAAAGCAAGACTACCAACAATCAAGGACGACAGCGAGCTCGAAGCACAGTAAAAACCCCTCTTCAGAGATTGCCTCAAGCTTTTTAACTTGATTTTTCTTCTGCTCTTCAGAGATTGCCTCAAGCTTTTTAACTTTATTTTTCTTCTGCTCTTTTCTGTCCCTATTTGCATGTGTGTATCATGTATGCATGCTGGCATGGGGCATGGCGTGTATCCGTCGGTGTTAACCGTATTAGAGTTTAAGGTTTAATAAATTTCACTTTTCTTCTTTAAACCTAAGAAAGCCTGTTTATGCTAATTTCTTTGCTTTATAATTGGAAAGTTGTGAACAAGGATTCACCAGGGGGGAGCTCACAACACTGTGTGTTTAAAAATTAAAACCGTTACAGTGAGACCAGGTGAAGACAGTAAAAGACCCCTAGACACCTTTCTCACCTGGTCGTAACACTGTCATAAGCTTTCTTTTTCTGTTTTATCTTACCCTGTATGCTCCTAGACAACCAGGGGGCTCTAGATTTGGCAGTACCACCCTTTTTCTTTGTGGGGACATATCTACACTGTGCCCATAGAATCTCACTTTTGAATGCCTCCCACTGGTTTGCCACTGATTTTTCTCCAAGTAGCTGTATCCAGTCCACTTTTGCCAGATCACTCTCAGGCTCGTAAAATTTGCCTTCTCCCAATTTAGAACTTTTACTCCTGTTCCATCTTTGTCCTTTTCCATAATAATGCTAACTCTAACTGTATTATGGTGACTATCTCCAAAATGGTCACCTGCTGCTACTTCATCCACTTGCCCAGCTTCATTTCCTAAGACTAAATCGAGAATTGTGCCCCCTCTCATTGGGCTTATTACGTGCTGGCTAAATGCAGTTTAAAAATTTTGTGCCCTCTGTGCTCTTCACACTGTTTGTATCCCAGTTGATAATGGGAAGTTGAAATCCCTAACTATATTTGCCCTATTGTTTTTGCACTCAGAAATTTGCCTGCATATTTGTTCTTCTATCTCCCTCTCACTATTTGGCAGGTGGGGGGGGCGGTCTATAGTACACTCCTAGTAGTATGGATTCCCCTTTTTTTATTTCTGAGCTCAACCAATATGGCCTCATTTGATCATTCATTTAGCGGACAAAGTCACTGGCCCTCCTGAACAGAGCATCAGTCACCTCATTGATGCAGCCGTGCACTGTGGATCGCAAGACTCTGCTCATCGCCAGTGGATCCCTGAAATGACCCTGAGGTGTAAAGGTTTAGGGCCATAGTAATTTTGAAGGCCACAGGCATAGGGTGACCACCAAAGTCCATTGGTTGCAAATCATCATTCAGCAGTGCGCAGAGGTGTGTGATAGCCTCTCTGATCATCCGCACTTGTCCCTGGCACTGGTGCTCAGACGTCTGCGGGTATGTCATTCGAGTCCTATAGATTCGCTGGTGTCTCTGGGCTCCTCTGCGCCTTGGTGGCTGCTGTTGCTCATGTCTGAGAGCTTACTGTTGAGTCACACATGCCTCTTGGGCCCGCATCTGGCGGAGATACCTCATCACAGCAGGGGAATCCAGGAAAACAGGGTGGATCATACCCATCTCTATGCTTCTGGTAACTTCAGATTCCTTCAAAAGGTCAAGTCCACCTATCTGAGCAGAGATTTGTGTTCATTCCTGCTTCAGCAGTATTCCAGCATGAGCTTTATGGCGTGGCCTGATGTTACCCTCACCTGTAAATAAACGTGAGCCATCATGACCATTGGAATACCATTTGACTTGCCTACATTGGATCCCAGACAAAAGAAGACTATACAGTTTCCCTGTAATGCACTCCCCCAGTGTATCCACTTGCAAAGTGCCCCCACTTACCAACCCCTCAAAGCTATCCACTTGCAGAGCTCTCCCCTTTCACCCCCCTCAATGATATCCACTTTCAGAGTTCCCCCCTTTCTTTCCCCAACAATATCAACTTGCAGAGTTCCAACCTCCCAGATTCACCTTCGTGGTAATGTGTGATTTAAAAAAAAAAATTCAACAGCATAGAAAGACATAACTTACCTAACCTTTGCAGGCACTGAGGACTCTTGCCTCGATGGCACCAGCTTTTCAAGGACTGGAAAGTGAAGGCACGTGAGTGCCGCACGTCAAGCAGATTGCGAACGGATGGTAGGAATGAGGCAAATTGCATTCTAATTGATGCAAAATTCTATTTAACATATTTAAATTATGGTCCCATCACAGAGCAAAGGTGCCTCCATGGAACTTCGCCGCCTCTGGGAAGATCGGAACCTGGCATTATGGCATCGGGTTCCGTGGTGGACAATTCTGCTCCGATTCTCCGGTGCCCTCCAGCCATGAAACCCGCCTTCAGGCTGAGCACAAAATCCAGCTCCTTGTTTATGACCTGAAAGTCTGGGAGAGTGGAACCCATTATTCTTCAGGTGTTACCCCTGCAGTCTCTGTTTTTTCAAAAAAAAAAGTCTTTGATCTCTGTGCTCTGTTGTCCTGGTAACCAAGATATCCGTCTCGTCCTTTCGCAGAGTGGATGTGAGGTCACCTGACTTTCTGGACTCCACCTTAAACTTTTAAAAACACAATCACGTTATAAAGTCCAGCATTCATAACAAAAAGGATAATGGTATGTTGGCCTTTATATCTAGAGGTCTAGAATACAAGGGGGTAGAAGGCATTCTTCAGCCACACAAAGCCCTGGTTAGACCACACTTGGAGTACTCTGAGCAGTTCTGGGCACCACACCAATGGAAGGATATATTTGGCATTGGAGGGAGTGCAGTGAAGGTTTACCAGAATGATACGAATGATTCCTGAACTGCAAAGGTTAAATTATGAAGAGTAACTGTACAAACTCAGGTTGTATTCTCTGGAATTTAGAAGGTTAAGGGGTGATTTGATTGAAGTTTTCAAGACATAAAGAGGAACAAATAGGGTAGATAGAAACTATTTCCGCTGATTGGCGAGTCGAGGATTAGGGTGCATAATTTAAAAATTAGAGCTAGACCTTAAGGAGTGAAATTAAGAAATACTTCTACACACAAAGGGTGGTAGAAATTTGGAGCTCTCTTCCGTAAACAGCAATAATGCTAGATCAATTGTCAATTTTAAATCTGGGATTGATAGATTTTTGTTATCCAAAAGTATTAAGGGGTATGTGACAAAGACGAGCATTTGGAGTTTGTTTGCAGATCAGCCATGATCTCACTGAATGACAGAAAAGGCTTGAGGGGCTAAATGGCCTATTCCTGTTCCAATGTTCCCAACAATGGTTCACTGAATTGATTCCTAGGGCGCAATTTTTCCTAGGAACAGAGGTTGAGTAAAATGGGGCTATACTCTCTGGAGTTTAGAAGAATGGGAGGTGGCCTCATTAAAATGTATAAAATCCTGAGGGGGCTCGACAGGGTAAGATCGTGAGTGGCAATGTTCTCTGGCTGGAGAATCTAGAACTACGGGTCACAGACTCAGGATAAGGGATCAGCCATTGAGGACTGAGACGAGTAGAAATTTCTTCTCTCAGTGGGTTGTGAATCTTTGGAATTCTCTGCTTCAGAGGGCTGTGTATGCTCACTTGTTAAGTACATTCTGGATGAGGAACGATTTTTGGACACGAAGGGAATCAAGAGGATATAGGGATAGGGCAAAAAGGTGGAGTTGAGATAAAAGATCAGTCATGATCTTATTGAATGGTTTACTCATGAGGTTCTTGTGTCCGCAGGAGCCACTATTTACTCAGTTGAACATTGGGAAGATTGAAACCATTAGACACGACCTCCCCCCACCCCTGCCGACACAAACTCCATAGCCTTGTCACGATTCCATTCCCCACCCTCGCCATCATCTCTGGCTGAACCTCAGCATTCTATTCAAACCCGAGCTGAACCTCCAACCCTATATTCTCTCCATTACACAGACTGCCTAGTTTTATCTCCATAACATTTCCTACCTTGCACCTAGTTCAGCCCATTTGATGCTGAAACCCTTATCCATGTCTTTATCAGCTCCAGACTTAATTATTCCGATGCTGGCCAGGCTAGCCTTACATCCTTCAGCTCATCCAAAACTCTGCTACGTGAATTGTGTCAGGCTCCTGCTTGCCATTTCTGATCTACATCAGCTTCCAATCTCCCAACACCTTAAATTTAAAATTCTGATCTTCCTGTTGTAAATTCCTTCATGGTCGTATCTTTCCCTGTCTCTGTAACTCTTTCAGTGCTACAACCCTCCCCAAACTCTACATTCCACCAATTCCCTCTCCCTTGGCCCCAGCACTGACTTCAGGCACCGAGGGCCCACATTATGGAATTCTCTGTTCGAACCACTGTCTCCTGAACGCCCTCTCTTTCTTTAAGACCTTCCTTAACACCCACCTCTTTGATCACCTCTCTTAATATCCCCTTATTTGGCTTGGCGTCCATTTATATCTGATTATGCCTCTGTAAAGCACATTTCTCTGTTACATGAAAAATATAAATTCAAGTTGCTGTTATTACATCATGAATTTTGTTCATTTGTTGAAAAATGATCTTTTATTTTGATGTTTTAAACAAGCATTATGATTATTTTAATGTATATCTTTCCATCATCAGTTCCATATTCTAGCAAAAGCGTCAAGTATGTGGAAATATAGGGGAAATTTTAACCCCCAAGAATGGGTAGGTTGAGGGCGGGTGGGAAGCAAAAATGTATAAAATCTCAAGATAGTGGAAGGGGAGCTTTACTCTGTATATAACCTGTGCTGGGAATGTTTGACAGGACAGTGTAGAGGGAGCTTATCTTTCTAACCTGCCCTGGGAATGTTATATGCTGGCCTTGGGGAGAGGGGAAGAGATGTTTAATGTAGAAAACTGTGCCCGCTCTGACATTTCCTGAATTTGATGAGCAGAGAATGGCACACTCTGAAGAGTACTTTGATTATTTGGTGGCGGTCAAGATGACCCTCCCATTGCATCCTTTCGTCCTGTGCTCTACCTGAATAATCTCGCATTAACAGCCAATTGTTACTTTTAAAGAGAAAACCTCAAGAGTATGTCAACAGCCTGGAAAAGACAAGGAGCTGCTCAGATGTGATTCAGTGCTGTAGAGGGTTACAGCTGGATTAGAATAGTTCGGTGTTGGATGGCTGGAACAGACACGATGGGCCGAAGGGCCAGTTTCTGTGCTGTATTTTGACAAGATTTTAATTTTTATCCCATTTCCTGCAGGTTCCAATGGAAACCAGGCAGGTAAAAGGAGGAAGGAAGGGCCAGATCTATCAGGTAAATGTATTTGCTGTCAATCAGGCTGGCTGCTTGGCGGAAAATCTGCTGAAAAATGTAAAAGCCGTCCTACTTTTAATTTCAGCAGAATGTCCAAGATACGTGGATTTACCATCCGGAAATCCTCTTCCCCTGCTATCTTCACGACCTTTTGTAAATACTGGGGCCACGGTCTTAAAAGTTGATCACCAATTAAGTGGAATTAGAATTATAGAACGGTTACAGCATAGAAGGAGGCTATTTGGCCCATTGTGTCCATGCCAGACCTCTGTAAGAGCTACTCAGCTAGCCCCACTCACTCGCCTTTTCACCGTAGCCTTGCAATTATTTTTCTCTTTAGATAATTATCCAATTCCCTTTTGAAAGCCACGATTGAATCTGCTTCCACCACACTTTCAGACAGTGAATTCCAGATCCTAACCACTTGTTGCGTAAAGAAATTTTTCCTCATGTTGCCTCTGTTCTTTTGCCAATCACCTTAAATCAGTGTTCTCTGGCTCTCAACCATTCCGCCAATAGGAACACTTTCTCTCTATCTACTCTGTCCAGACGCCTCATGATTTTGAACACCTCTATCAAATCTCCAGCCTGTCTATGTCCTCTTGAAGTCTATCACTATCCTCCTCACAGTTCACAATACTTCCAAGTTTTGTGTTAATCGCAAATTTTGAAATTATGCCCTGGACACCCAAGTCTAGGTCATTAATACAGATCAAGAAAAGCAGTGATCCTAATACTGACCCTTGTGGAACCCCATTATATAGCTTCCTCCAGTCTGAAAAACAACCACTCACCACTGCTCTGTTTTCTGTCACTCAATTAGAATTGATTTGTCTTGCCAAAAAGCGATTTTTTTTCTGGAGCTTTTATTGAAGTCATCCAAATATTATGATGCATGTGAGACCAAAAAGAATCCCGAAAAGACATTTTCCTTCCTGCTTACAAACAATGCAGAGTTAGCATCGCAAATGCAGCAGGGGAGATTAAGATGCATTAAACCACCAACATGTTGCAATTTAAAAGACTAGCCTTTGTACCATGCTTCTTTTGGACCAAATTGAAAAATAACAAAATTGATAAACCATTGTAACAAATGCTCAGGCCCTGATACTATGTTGTGGATATCAATGTACAAATGTTTTAAGTCATTTATTTTGAAATTCCTTTATTTGTGATTGTACTGATGATATTAACTTATAGATTTTTAATGGGTTAATGCCTCTGCTGAAACAGCAAAGAGGAAATTCAGATCAATGTGTTAAGCTTTTGCACTCTAATACCTTACAGCATATTTTCACAGCCCAGTACTCTCTAGGGGCAAGAGAAATCAAATTTCTATGTTTAATCATATTTTGATAATTTCAGGAAAAGCCATTGATTTAGTTACGTGCACCATTCTTCCTGTGTTGCGAACAAAACAGAGGTTGTACTGGCTCTAGTGCAGACCACACTTAAATCTGTTTAACATTTCTGTAGCATACTATTCATGGGGAAGGGGGTTAAATAGCAGATCCAAACTGTTGTACTAACTCTTTCTAGATGAATACCAACGAAGTTGAAGGGCAGGCATAGAGCTTTAATGGAGACTTGTTGCTTCAGCTTACACGTGCTAACTGACTGTGCAAGAGAACTGAATCATGTGATATTGCATCACTTCCTGTGATGACATATATATTAGTATAAAGATATATTTAAATAATTACATTTAACATACTAACAAATACACTATCACAACATTCCCTTTCCCTTAAATCACAATCCCATACAGAATAACATTAATATGTATATAAATAAGCAACCCTTATGAGATATAAGAAATTTGACAACTATAATACTATTTACATAAAACATTCAACTGTAACAAGAATATTTGGAACACTCCTCTTCACTAGGTTTGGAACTGTACTGGTCATCGGCTGACTCGTCCGGACCTTATGACAACAACATACAGATGTGTTCTCAAACTGTTTGCCCTCTCCTCCTGAAGACTGTGTTTGGGAGGATTGTCCTCAGTTTTCGGTGTGCTGCTTGTTGTCTCTTCATCTGCAAAATGTACCCGTGTACACATAGGCCACGTTGGTTGGTTGCCATGTGCATGGCTAGCAGAGAGTGCCCTGAGATGAGACTGATTCCTTCACAGTACCACACCATTTGGCATTGTCACCTCATATGAATGTGGTTCTTTGCACAGCTTGGATACCTCTGCTGGGAAGGACCCTCACCTTCTGGCCAACGTTTAGTGGTGCTAATTCTGCACCCACATGCAGGTCATGTGCGTCTTTCATCTTATCTTGTTTCTGCTGTAATTGATCTGTGATCAAGGATGACTTGGTGAGATGATAACTTAGTAGTGTGGTTCTCACTGGTTGGCAGGTGATGCCGTCCAGAGTCTAATGGCATTGCGCCAAGATGCAATAACGCAACTTGGATATCTTGCTCAGTTTCCGAACACCTTTTGATCAGCGATTTGACTGTCCTAACCATACATTCAGCCATCCCACTTGAATGAGGATATGGGGTGATGATGTAACGTTGTTGATGGACCATTGTTCACAAATATCCTGGAATGGTTTTCCAGTATATGGTGGACTGTTGTTGGATACCACTTCTACCAGGGGACCAAAGAGACTAAAGATAGCACTAACAGTGTTGGCCATTGCACCTCGAGGCTTTTGCACAATATGAAATTTGGAGTGATAGTCACGAGCAAATAGTCTTCTCTGTCCACAGAGAACAAATCTGTTGCTATCTTGTTCCACGATGATGACAGTATGTCATGTGGTTAGATAGGCTCTTTCTGTTGACTGGCTTGGTGTTCCTGACATGCACCACAACATCTCACCATGTGGTCAACGTCCTTGCTGATGCTGGGCCAGAACAGTGACTTGTGAGCAAGTCGTCTCATCCTGTCTATTCCCATAGGTCCTTGGGGGAGCTGTCCAAGTATGTCAGACTGAAGTGTCATTGGAATGAGTACTTGGCATCCTCTGAATAGTATACCATTTGATATACCGATTTTGTTTCCATATGACCAATATGTTTTCAGATCTGTAGGGATCTCCTGTATGATCACAGATCAACCCTCTACAACAATTTGCCACAGAGCCCGGAGTCTGGGGTCTTGCAAAGTCTCCCAATGGGTTCCTCTCTCTTCTTTTGACTGAAGCACGAGATCTACGTTGTAGACATCCTCCAAGCTTGCACAAACTTTGTTCACCTGGAAGTTGAGTGGTATGTCTCACACCTTCCCAGGGTTGGGCAGTCGACTTAGAGTTTCTGATACAACCATCTGACCACTGGGTTTGTTTGTGACATCACAGCTGTAGTCCTGAATCTTTATGAATAATCTCTGGAGTGAAGGCAGTGCACTCGTGAGCGGTTTTCTCCAGATCATCTCCAGCTACTCATGATCTGTCTCGACCATGGACCCTTTCCCAAATAACTATGCGTGAAATCTGGTGATCCCGAAAACAAGAGCAAGAGTTTCTCGTTTGTTATTGGAGTAATTTGCTGGCGACAGACATTTTGAACCAAGTACAACAGCTTGTTGTCTTGAAGAAGACATGCATCAAGACCTCTCTGTGATGCATCCACTTCTAAAGTTGTTGCCTTCCGAGAGTCATAGTATTGAAGATGAGACTTGGCTGATGCACTTGCATTGAGTGCATGTTGATGATGTTACGACTGACCACTCCTGCCAAAGCCCCCAATCAAAATATACGATTCTGATTGTGGTGGGACCAACGCACTGTTAATTCAATCCCGTCGCTCGACAGATCGGTTAACATCATTTAAAACTTTCCAAATTAAAGACCAAGCCAAATTGTACCATTTATTAACCCTGAATGAGGCTAACCAAACCAGATGTTTTTAAATTAACAAATAAATTCTTTAATTAGAAGAACTAAATTCTTAAACACTATGAAGATATAAACAACATTTAAAATAGAAAACATTTGAGTCCTTGCAAATTTACAGCCCAATGTTGCTTGAAGTCCTCACAGAATGTTGCTTTCCTTCTCCAGCGAATGTCAACAATAACGACTTGCAAATAATTTCAATGGAATCAAGCTGACTTTAGAGTTTTTGAGGGATATAAGATTGTCACAGTCTAACTTCCCTTTCTTCAATTTAAATTACCAGAGATCTCTGTTTTGGCTTGACCTTTTTTTTTTTTAGAATTTTGAGAGATAATAATAAACAGACTAAAATCCTATTCCTTCAGTTTAAATAGTTGAGATCTCTTTTTTCAGGTGCCCACACCAGCTGTGTCTGTTTGTCTCTGTCTGCGTGTTCTGTTGGAAGAAACTGTCTTCAACTCAAAGCCAGTTCAAAACTGAATTGTAACAAATTTATCGCATGAGACTCACTCTCAGTGGCTGTTTCTATGGTAATGAGAATGCACCCTTTGAATCAATCACAGTATCCAAATGGCTGTTTCTAAGGCAACGAAACTTCACCTTCCTATAACTCCTGAGGCTTGCTGGTTCTTAAAGCAATACTGATCCCTTGCAAGCCTTAAAGGCAAACCACATATTCCGAAAAAAAACTGCAGCACCATGACAATGATCTTCCCGCCAGAGGAATGGCGTGTCTTTCTTCAGCAATTCCATTAGTGGAGATGCCTTCTCCAAGAAGCTCGGTATGTATGCAGCAAGGAAGTTGAATAGACCTAGACACCTTTGGAGGTCATCCTTGTATTGTGGTATCAGCATTGACTGCATGTCTTCGATCTTCCAAGGATCCAGACAGATACCCTGAGCTTGAGTAAATGGCACTGAAAAAATTTATGTGATCTGCCTTAATGAAGCACTTTTTGCTGTTGATAACCAAACCTTCGCATCTGGCGGTCTCCATTAACAAGTGCAGGTTTCTGTCATGCACTTCTTCCGTGCGTCTCTGGTGATATCGTCCATAATATACACACAGCCCGTTCATTATCCAGTCCATATGCTGTTGAAATATATCCTGGCTGACCAACAGCCCAAATTGTAAACGGAAAAAACAATACGTGCCAAAAGGAGTTCTGACGTTGTTAGCTCTTGCGACTCTCACTCGAACAAACGTTGGGTTTAACTCTTCTAGCATTGGTATCTTTTGAGATCATCTTTTAAAGAATTTGTTTAGTCTCCTCGGGTCTAAACATAGTCAAATTAAACCGTCCTTCTTGATTGCGGTAGTGATGGAACTGCACCAGACAGTGTGATGTTGCACACGTCAAATAATGCCTTGTTTTTCCATTCCATCAAGTTCCATTTTCAACTTTTCTCAAATGTGCATTTTTGCGGTGGGTCGATTGACGGTGTTACATGCTTTTTAATGTGTAGGACTGCATCCCTCTGAAAATTGCCAACCATGCCAAACCGGTATGTGTACAACCTCTGGAGGTCTTGTACCAAACTGATATGTGTGCACCTGTTTTGGCTGCTGTGGTCTTCTGACTGGGTCATGGATGGTGACGCTGGCAGCTTTGCTACTGTTGGTCCTGACACATCCACTATGTAGAATATCTAAGTAGACCATGTTGACTCAAGTACCTGTAATCCAGGTCTAGAGCACCTTGGCAATTCATTGTCGCGCCATCGCATGTCGTAAATTTCACACTTGTGGGTTGGACCATAGACGTCCATGCCTCGTGGTACATCTCATTGAGAATGCGGAAAGGTACAGTGTTGGTACTTGCACCTGTATCAATCTTCACTCTCAGTCAATGCCGTCCTTATTGAAGCAGACGATCTGGAGTGCTGCAAAAGCTTCTGTTTTGTTAACGGAATGGACCCTTCAGCTAAGGCGATCGTATGAAATAGCTGTTCACCTGTAGTGTCTTCATCTCCATCCACCTCATTTATTTTGGTCAGACGTTCTCCCATTTCATGGATGGGTTTATGCCTTTGGCAATGCCTGGAAGTGTCTCACCTCCTTTCGCCTCTGGGTGACGTACCTCTGTGGTTCGAGCTCTGCCCGCTCTGGCTTCTACCCACGTTCCTGCTGCTGGATCTTCTGCAAAGTTTGGCCCAGTTCCCTCAAAACTCGCATGCCTTGCACATGCCTGTGTATGCTGGGCATCTATGCGGTTAGTGGGAGAGCCTGCAGTTACTGCACACCTTGTTCTGCCTGGGTGCCTTGAATATCGTATCGACAGGCGTTTTGGACGCTTAGGCTCGCAAACACTGTCTCCCTGCAATAATTGCCTTGAATCTGCATCCGTCCTGCAGCATGCTCTTTACGCCATGTCCCTTTGGCTTTTCAAGAAGCTCTTTTTGGAACGCCTCAATAGGAGTGGAAAGGACAGCGGGAAGTATTCTGCATCAAAACACGATGCTGCACTGAACTCTGCAGCTGAAACTACAATTGATTTTTTGTCTTGCCAGCTCAGGGCAAAACCGGGAGTGCGCCCAAATCGCCTCAATTTCTACTTACACCATTGCTCTCCCGAAGTGAGAGCTGTGATCTGGTTGCAGTGCTTCTGGTAGGCTTCAGACTTGAATTGTTGTTTTCAGCTGCTGATCAATGCTGTCGACTCACTACCGCTGCTCCATATTGAATTATCTCTTTCTAGATTAATAACAACGAAGCTGAAGGGCAGGCATTGAGGTTGAACACAGAGCTTTAATAGATCCTTATTGTTGCTGACTGTGTAAGAGAACTGAATCACGTGATATTACATCATTTCCTGTGATGACATACATATTAGCATAAACATATAGTTAAATGATTATATTTAACATACTAACAAATACACTATCACAACATACACAGATGCCCTCAAAGTTCACTCACAAAATCACATTTTTGCATTGTGAAATGGAAACTGGCTCTAAAGTTATGACATTGGAAATTCACATGGGGGTGTGATTTCTTTTACAGCTTAATTCATTAAAAAAGGATTCTAAACAATGATTTCTCTTGACACAAACCTTCACTCATAGCAAAGGCAACATACTGTGTTTGTTGCAAATCTGCAATACAAACAGCAAATGCTGGAAATACTCAGCAAGACAGGTAGCCTTCACTACTCGCTGCTTGGTAAAATTGTGTTAAGTTACTAGGCCTTATTTTAGTTCTTTTTGGTTCAATATCTACAAAGGCAGTGAGACATTACAAAGAAGTACAATATGAAATCATGCTTAAGCAGAGCATTTCAGACTTGTAGGATTAAACCTCTCAGATCATATGCACACCGTGACCTGCACTCATTGTTATCTATTACTCCTGAAAGAACAAAGGATAAAGTAAGTTAACACTTCAAGTACATCAAACATCATAGATTAGCAGATAAAGCTTTAAATTCTGCTTTTGTGGTAATTCTGCACTGCACAGGATGTATTTGTCTCAACAAAATGTCCTAACTTTGATGTAAATGCCAAGTTCCAATAAGATTTGAGAAGGATATAAATAAAGTGACTGTATGGAGCCAAAAGTAATTCCAGCCTGTTGGTAGAATATGTATGGGTACAACAAATGCCGGATTAATTGATTTGTAATGCATCACAGCTGCTTTTCCAGGCACTGCAAATCTACATGGATCAACAAAACATTCAAAGTAAAATAAGAAAGAAAAATTACCTCCACATAACTGCAGGAAAATGATGAGGGGATCTGAAGATGAAAAGAAACTGCAGAAACATGGTTGAGGAGGCAAAGAGGGATCTGGAAATTCTTCCAAGTAATATAAGTATTTTTAGAAAAGAGGAAAAAACTCTGAACTATGTCAACAGGGCTGAAATTAAGGATAAGCATAAAATAGTTAATTTAATCATTCATTCCATCCTATAAGCATTCATTCGAGAGCTCATGAGTGGGGTAACCCAGTGTTGTGGCCCCCAACATTTTTAATTAATAATCTGGGTTCAAAGGTTATGTATAAACAAGTGAAACAATACCAGAGTTAAATATTCTGCTGATACTCATTGTCCTTTGTCAGACTGAATAATGATGACTTGCTCAGGGTTTTTTTGGTGAGGCTCCCAATATCTGTTAAACCCTACTAAGCATGAGTCACCGATTTCAGGAGAAACAAGGAAGGGTGGAGATAATGGGCTTGTTTCCTCCATGCGGATGTACCACTAGAACAAAATTTCTACCTGTTGATGTGACACTTCTATAACAGGGTTTTTACTGGGGGAAATGGCACCAGGCAACATCATCCCATTTTCCTGCACCATCCATCCTGAATCTGCCACAAAACGAGAAATAAATCAAAGGGAAAAGTGAATACAAAATGTCTTTTGCTCAGGTTCGCTGTGTTAAAAAACTTACATGAGGCTATTAATATGATGTTACAATACTGCTGTAATGGAGATCCTGAAATTAAGTAGTAATGGTGGCTTAGCGGATACTATCGAATGTAAAACTATAATTTTGAATTGTATTACTGATGGGAAGCTGTGAAAACAGAAATAAGTTAATTATAGTTATTATATCCCATAGTATTCATCTCTAGATTAAACATACATTATTAATAGCCCGAGCTTCTATGTGCATTGTCTCCTGCCCTACATGTTGTTGCACTTCCATGCATCCTCATTGTATTGAAATGAATGAAATCATACTGATTCCCAAAATTTCAAAACTATGGATCTCTTTATCTCTCTCAATCTACCCATCTTCCTACAATCTACTGGTTTTTCAAATGCAACTTAAAACTTAATCTTGTTAATTCATAGTCACTTGAATTACTGGAAATTACATTTCTTAGTATTACAATGTCTCTTATACTGTATATGTCAATTATTTAATTTAAATCACTGGATTTTTTTTTGGTTCAGAAAACTTAGAGTTAACAAGATTAGGCTGTATTTCCTGATTTAACTCATCTTCTCTGATATCATTTTTCATCCTTCATGGTACTCAAATATACCTCACTTCTGTTAACTATGCACTTTTTGGGACAGTACTCATGTTATATAAGTTATCACCTTCATCAGATTAGCTGGGTAATTTTACATACATCATTATGAAAGGGTTCATTATGGTTTGTACGTTTTTCATCTTTTTAAAAAAATTGTTCCGAGATATGCTGGCAAAGCATTATTTTAGGCCAAACATCAAGAATAAGAAGGCACTTTACTGTAATCAGACAAAAAAGTTATTGTTATGCCAAAGAAGGAGATATTAGGAGAGGTGGCCAAAAGCCTGGGTCTTAAAGAAGGAGATGGAGGTTGAGAGAATTGAGGAGGAAATTCCCAAGCGTAGGGTCTGAATGGCTGAAGGTGCTGCAGTCAATCCTGGGGTGATAGGGCAGCACAGTGGCGCAGTGGTTAGCACTGCAGCCTTACAGCTCCAGCGACCCGGGTTCGGTTCTGGTTACTTCCTGTGTGGAGTTTGCAAGTTCTCCCTGTGACCGCGTGGGTTTCCGCCAGGTGCTCCAGTTCCCTCCCACCGCTAAAGACTTGCAGGTTGATAGGTAAATTGGCCATTGTAAATTGCCCTTAGTGTAGGTGGGTGGTAGGAGACTGATAGGGAATATGGGATTAATGTAGGAGGGGATGTGGTAGGGATTATGGGATTAATGTAGGATTAGTATAAATGGGTGGTTGATGGTCAGCACAGACTCGGTGGGCCGAAGGGCCTGTTTCAGTGTTGTATCTCTCCATAAAAGGAATGTACAAGTAATCAGAGTTGGAGAAAATCAGATGGTATGGAAGATTGCAAGGCTGGAGAAGGTTATACTGTGGAATTCATACTGTGGCAGGTAGCAATGTGGAAATGAAGGTCCGAGTATGGGTTTTAGTTCTTGCATTGTGAAGGGTTAAATAGATTAGTGTTGAAGGATTATTAATGTAGGGATGATGTGAATGGTTCTACATTTTCTGTTATTGGAAACATAGGGCTGGATTTTAAACAGCCCTCAACGTCGAGATCCATGGCGGGAGGGCCTGAAGATGGCTCCGGATGAGGCCTGCTGCGGACCTCGACGCTGGCGGGGCCCAGCCTGATCCTCCCAGCGGCGGCAAGGCACCGTGGCGCCCCCCACCCCCCACCCCAACCCCACCGCTCGACGATGGGACCACAATCACAATATTCAAATTAATTATATTAATGCATTTACATAAACTTAGCTCATATCTTGAGGGCCCACTGCGATCGTCGGCACTTTGACCAACACGCCCGCGCCTTCAGATCCCTGTCCGGGGAAACGAGGTGCAACACTGGTGGGGAGGGGGGAGGAGGCAAGTTTCTCAGTGTGGGAGGCGGGGTCAAATAAACGTCACAAGTGTAGGGGATGGTGAGAAGGGTTGTACTTCAAATTTTGTGCAGTTTGCGGGCAGGGAAGGTCAGGTGTTAAAGCTAAGTGTTTTTCTGGGTGGGGGGGGTAGGGCAAATAGTTAATGTAATTGTTATGGCGGGGGGGTGGGACAGGGGCAAAGGAAATGTATTTAATTTTATTGTATATGTCTTTAAATATTTAAATAATCCGGCAGGGCCGACTGCCCTTTAAAAATGGTGTCAGCACCTGTGCATAGGCAGCTGACATTATTGCTAGGTCAGACAACCCGCCCATCCACGTGACTGGGATGGGGGCAGGCCACCCCACCTATTTAAATGAGCCGCCGCGCTTAAGATTGCTTCGGCTCTTCAGCGTACTCGCCGCCGAGCTCTTAAAATCCACCCCATAATCTATGAGCTTCTGCCTAACATCCCTGGCTGCTTACATGTAGGTCTTGGTGCAGCTTCTCTTCTTCCTGATCTTCTTCGAAAGTTCATTCTTTAGTCCCCATTGCAAGATGAGATTCTGCAAAATGAAGCAGCTGAAATGGTCAGGGAGACATGATGGGGCTGGTCCAGAAGAAAATGCTCAGATTTATCCAGGCATCTGAAATGCTACTTCAACATGCCAATGACGTATTCAATTTCTGCCTTGGTCCTCCCACAACTACTGTTATAAGGCCCTTCAACTCGGGTTCATGAGTGTTAAATATGTGCCATTCACATAGCCCTTGTTCCCTAGCATCCATTAGTGGACCTGCTGCTGTTCTTCAAAAATAGGTCGAGAAAGTTAGTGGAACAGGATAAATGCATCAAAGCTGCTCTTAGAGTACTTTGTACACACCAGCATGATTCTTAAATGATGGCCACATTCCAAATGCACAGAGAGTGGAACCCCTTCCTATTGATTAAAGGTGATGGCTCATGTGAAGGTACTTTAATTATCATACAAGTGCAGTCAATAGCAACCTGGAGACGTGGGAATGTGGCAATTGCAGCAAATCCCATTGCTCTGTCATGCTGACTGGCAGCACAGCGGCACAGTGGTTAGCACTGCAGCCTCACAGCTCCAGGGACCCGGGTTCGATTCTGGGTACTGCCTGTGTGGAGTTTGCAAGGTCTCCTTGTGTCTGCGTGGGTTTTCTCCGGGTGCTCCGGTTTCCTCCCACAAGCCAAAAGACTTGCAGGTTGATAGGTAAATTGGCCATTATAAATTGTCACTAGTATAGGTAGGTGGTAGGGAAATATAGGGACAGGTGGGGATGTTTGGTAGGAATATGGGATTAGTGTAGGATTAGTATAAATGGGTGGTTGATGGTCGGCACAGACTCGGTGGGCCGAAGGGCCTGTTTCAGTGCTGTATCTCTAATCTAATCTAATCATCCACAGGAAACTTAATGGACTGGCTTGCCTTCTCAAACAGAGCAACTGTCACTTGCTTTATGCAGGCGTGTGCAGTTATCTTTCTAATATATGCCATATACCATGCTACAGCCTGGAATGAAGGTGACCGTCACTTGGATTGCCACTGCAGAGATGGCCAGATGGCACAGAAGGCTGCAGCTTCTCCTCTAGGAGGCTGTACAGGTTTGCAACTTCCTGATGGGAGAACTGAGACTTTGGCATAACAATTTGTTGGGGTAGTGTCCATTAGCAGCCGATCTTCGATTCCTCGAGGCACCTAATGGCTATTCTCAAGCAGCTCGCTGGTTTGACGGTAATGAGGCCCAAAATCAATATTATACATGTCTCAGGCCCATCCATTCCTGGGTGCCTGATTTTGAGTACCCTTGAATTTCTATGCCGTTATCTGCAAAAGTACTAATCAATTTTCTGTGCTGCTGCTTGCCCCTTTAAATACTGCTCCTCAATGCCATGCTAGCCTTCACTACCAGAGATTGCTAGTTGAGCCTGCCCCTCGGTACCACCCATGCCAACTCACCTAAGGATCCCAGGAAAATGGCTCTGACAGCAATATCACCTGAAATGCAGCAGCAAGCCTTCATCAGCAACTTTCAGATCCGATTGACCCATTTCCACTGGGAGCGACAGCCTTGAAAATTCAGCCCTTAAATTCTCATATTAACTTTACTGTAATTGAAAAGTAATTCACAAATATCTTCCCAGTTCAAAAAATAAAATGCTTAACATTGAGAGTCATCAATATGGTTGGAGCATTGTATCATCGTAAAAATCAATGAAGTTTGGAAAGAAGGTTGAAGCTCTCAGTCATGTTGAAAGTACATTAATGATTTATGATGCACTGCTTCACACAAGAAATGTCATTCACCACACAGAATGTTGAAACAGGAAGTTTCAACCTGGGCAGAAGAAAGCATTGCCACAAAAATGTGAAACACGAATCTGACATAGTAGCGTTCCTGAATTTTATTCATCAACGTATTGTTGTTGTTACGGTCAGTCCCTCGAAACGAGGATGACATCTGCCAGGCTTCATGATTTGTGTGTCCTCAGGTGATTCAGCAGGCCAATCCTGGAGCCACAGATCTTTGGGCAGACAGGACAAGTGTTGCCCTGGGGAATGGGGTTTCTCAAGTCAGAGTTCTGCTCTCTCTCCTCCTGCTATCATTGCTTCTTTGCAGCAGAGTTCATGCAGTCAGTTTCCGATTATGTTGTGGCTTCTTGGATGAGATACTACCACATGGTACAGTTTGTGGCAAGTTCTTTCCATGCACTGATGTCAATTTGTCCCCTTTTCAATGAGGCCTTCAGAGTATCCTTACAATGTTTTCTGTGCCCTCCTTGAGATCAGGTGCCAAAGCCGATTATTTGGCATACAGATGCAGTGTTCCGATCCGCAGAGCTGATTCGTGTAATCATGATTGCGATGCTGGTTGAATTGGCTTCACTGAGGATTCTGAACTTGGTTCATTTGTCTTCCCATTTGACTTTGAGTATCCTGCAGAAACACCACTGGTGAAAATTCTCCAGTGCCCTGAGGTGCCTTTGGTAGGTGACTCAGGTCCTACTGCCATATTGAAGGGTAGTGACAACAACGTTGTAGACTAAAGCCTTTGTCCTTTTTTGGAGATCTCATGACAGAGGTTTGAATTAATTAAGGATAGCCAGCATGGATTTGTAAAAGGCAGATCAAGTTTGACTACTCAAATTGAATTTTTTGATGAAGTAACAGAGAAGGTTGATGAAGGGAATGCAGTGGATGTTGCTCATAAGGATTTTAAGAAAGCATTTGATAAGGTACCACATAAAAGGCTGGTTAACAAAACTGAGGCTCATGGAATAGGAGGGTCAGTGTCCAACTGGAAAAAAAATTGGCTTATGGACAGAAAACAGTGAATTGTAGTAAATGATTGCTTTTCTTACTGGACATCCACCCTGTCAAGACCCCTCAGGATCTTATATGTTTCAATCAAGTCGCCTCTTACTCTTCTAAATTCCACCAGATACAAGCCTAGCCTGTCCAATCGTTCCTTGTAAGACAGTCCGCCCAATCCAGGTATTAATCTAGTAAACCTTCTCTGAACTGCTTCCAATGCATTTACATCCTTCCTTAAATAAGGAGACCTGTACTGTACACAGTACTCCAGATGTGGTCTCACCAATGCCCTATATAGCTGAAGCATAACCTCTCTACTTTTGTATTCAATTCCCCTCGCGATAAACAATAACATCCTATTAGCTTTCCTAATTACGTGCTGTACCTGCATACTAACCTTATGCAATTCATACACGAGGATACCCCAGATCCCTCTGCATCTCAGAGCTCTGCAATCTCTCAAATTTAGATAATATACTTCTTTTTTATGTTTCCTGCCAAAATGGACAATTTTACATTTTCCCATATTATACTCCATTTGTCAGATCTTTGCCCACTCACTTAACCTATCTATATACCTTCGTAGCCTCCTATGTCCTCTTCACAACTTACTTTCCTACCTATCTTTGTGTCATCAGCAATTTTAGCAACCATACGTTCGGTCCCTTCATCTAAGTCATTCATATAAATTGTTAAGTAAATTGATTAATTAATTGTAAATTGACCTGGAACTCGCTGCTCACAAGGGTGGTGGAAGTGGAGACAATCACTGACTGACTTCAAGAGGAAGTTGGATGGCCACTTGAGAGAAATATACTTGCAAGGCTACAAGGATTGAGCCAGGGAATGCGAATGATTGCATAACTCTGTGGAGAGCTGACATGCACTCGATGGGCTGAATGGCCTCTTTCTTGCCATAAAAACTTTATGACTCTTCCCTCCCTTGTACAATTGAACCAGCCATGGTGCAGTGGACTTGGCTGTGGCTGTACTCTCCAGAGGAACCATCGTCCTCACCAGTATTCAAAAGTGAATATCAATTTGAGAACAAGATGTACTCAGGGAACTCCTGCACTATTTTCCTGGTCCTCCTTATCTGTTTGGCAGTCTTACTCTTATGCTGGGTGGTAACCACCTCCAGAAATGTGCGATTCATGGAGCTCTCTGCCTCCGAATGCACTGTAGTGACACCAGCTCGAGCTCTTCCAGCTGATGACACTTCCTGCACACGTGGTTGTCCAGGACACAATAAGCATTTTGGAGTTTCCAAATGGCACAGGATGTGCTTTTGACGGGACTGAGGTGTCCTCCCATGCCTCTATTTATTGGACTACTATCTAACCTTAACAGAAATAAAAAAGACTTGGACGTGATCTAGGCAAAGAAAACTCACCAGCTGCTCACCAATCAGCTCCTTCCCTTATGCTGATAACATTTGAGGTGTTTTTATTAACCTCTCTCCCTAATGCTTGCACTCCTTTACCTCCAGACTCTTGGATTCAATTTAGCTTTTTTTTCAGTTTTTTAAACTAATTTCTTGATCTAGATTAAGTTATATGTTGGTTAACTTAAATATTTCCCTTAAGCTTACCCTCGTTGGCCCTCCTTTTGCTGTGGTCTGCCTTCTCCTGTAAGGAGTTCAGGAAAGTAAAATTTCAAATTGTTAAGAAAAATATCAGCTGCCATCCGAAAAGAATCCCTTAATAATATGTCATGCAATAATTCCCAAGTTTCAACATGCAGCGAACAATGGATGTGATGACATATACATGTCACGAGATAAAAAGATTTTTTGATTTGAATACGTGTAAAGATATGAGCTACGGAATACTTCCAGATGCAGGTTGGGGTCATTCAGCAGTAAAATGGACACATACCAGGTTTGAAAATATAAATAATGTAAAGAGTAGGAAAATTGTAAGTATTTGCTCCCATATATTACTAGAAAGTTACAGTGGGCTCTCCTTCATCTAGTAATGTCACTGAACTTTTTAATGACCAGATTTTATGTGCATAATTTTGTGGAGGACACAGTGCCACTTGCTAATCCTCCTATCCCATGAATGCTCTCCATGGACAGACGGGGCTTGTGACATAGTGCCAGAGAGAGCTTCCCCTCTTCTGTGTCACTTCCTCAAGAAGAACCTCTATGGTTCTAATGTGGAACTGTGCCAACTTCACTACTTGCAGACATATTTTTGACACAAGACCTTGCTATCTCCTAAGTTTTTAAAATCTAGTGTTTGCCTTTTAAAGTTGTTGCAGGCCAGAAAATCTAGCAATAGGCTATCATCCAGTCGCAGGGGTTTTTCATATCTGAAGCCTGTCCATTATATTTAAACAGGGCTTACTCTGGAAACATGCAAGGTGAGGGTAAGCTTAAGTACATGCAAGGCCAGACAAGCATGATTCACTCCTCTACCAACTTCTGGGTGGACGAAACTTGATTAGGAAAGCTAGGCTCAAGTATTTGTTGAGGTTAATTGAATTTAAGTTGGAAGTATTGTCTATGCTTGGGAAATGATCTACAAGTAATCATTATACTCATTGGAACCATGACTTATTATTTGATTTGGCATGGGAAAGGCACTGGCTCAGATTTCTCAGAATGGATTGTTTTGATGTTTAATAGGTTAAAAGTTTGGGTTCGTATCAATTCTTCCTAAACACTATTTCATGATCAGGAATACAAAAGTAGGGAGGTTATGCTTCAGCTATACAAGGCATTCGTGAGGCCACATCTGGAGTATGGTTTACAGTATTGGTCTCCTTATTTAAGGAAGGATGTAAATTTGTTGGAAGCAGTTCAAAGAAGGTTTACTAGACTGATACCTGGAATGGGTGGGCTATCTTATGAGGAAAGATTGCACAGGCTAGGCTTGTATCTGCTGGAATTTAGAAGAGTAAGAGGCGACTTGATTGAAACATGTAAGATCCAGAGGGGTCTTGACAGGGTGGATTTGGAAAGGACGTTTCCCCTTGTGGGCGAATCTAGAACTAGAGGTCACTGTTTAAAAATAAGGGGTTGCCCATTTAAGAGAGAGGAGACATTTTTTCTCTCAGCGGGCCATGAGACTTTGGAACTCTCTTCCTCTAAAGGCGGTAGAAGCAGAGTCTTTGAATATGTTAAAGGCAGAGTTAGATAGATTCTCGATAAGCAAGGGGGTGAAAGGTTATTAGGGGTAGGTGATAATGTGGTGAAATCAGCTCAGCCATGAACCTACTGAATGGCGGAGCAGGCTCGAGGGGCCGAGTGGCCTACTCCTGCTCCTAATTCGTATGTTCATAGATGATTTGCTCCTTGACAGACTGTTATATTGTTATAATAAGTACTGAGTGAAGACAAGAATCAATGATATTTTTGTTCTGAGACAGAACTTTATTTCAGTTTCATCAAACATTTTTATTTTTCTTCTGAAGGTATCTTAGACACTTTTTTTAATATGTAGATTTAAATATTTCAACAACTTATATTTATACTGCACATTTGATGTAATTAAACTTCCTAAGGCGCTTCGCAAGAGCATTATAAAGCATAGCATGACATCTAGCCATAAAAGGCGATAATAGCTCAGATGACATAAAGCTTGGCCAAAGATGTAGGTTTTAAGGAGTGTCTTAAAGGAGGAAAGCAAGGTGGAGAAGTGGAGAGGTGCAAGGAGGGCATTCCAGAGCTTGGCGCCTAGGCAACTGAAGGCACGACCACTAATGGTGGAGCAACTAAAATCAGGGATGCACAAAATACCAGAAGTAGAGAAGCATAGATATCTTGGTGGGCTGTGGGACTGGAGCAGATTACAGAGATAGGAGGGGTGAGGCCATGGAGGGATTTGAAAACAGAGAATTTTAAAATCTAAATGTTGGGATCCACCATAGATTAGCGAGCACAGGGGTGATAGGGGAATGGGACTTAGTGCGAGTTAAGACACAGACAGCAGAGTTTTGGATGACCTCAAGTTTATGGGGAGTAAAATGTGGGAGACCAGCCTGGAATCGTCAAGTCTCGAGATCACAAAGGCATAAATGAGAGTTTCAGCAGCAGATGTCGAGACAGGGGCGAAGTTGGGCAATGTTATGGAGATGGAAATAAGTGGTCGGAAGCTCATCTTGAACTCAATCTTTTTTTTTATTTGTTTCATGGGATGTGAGCATTGCTGGCAAGGCCAGCATTTGTTGCCCATCCCTAATTGCCCTTGAGAAGGTGGTGGTGAGCTGCCTTCTTGAACTGTTGAACTGGTACACCCAGTGCTATTATGGAGGGAGCTCCAGGACTTTCTCTACAGTGAAATAACGGTGATATATTTCCAAGTCAGGATGGTGTGTGGCTTGGAGGGAAACTTGCAGATGGTGGTGTTTCCAAGCATTTGCTGCCTTTGTCCTAGTTGGAAGAGGTTGCGGGTTTGGAATGTGCTGTCAAAGGAGGCGTGATGAGTTGCTACTAAGCATCTTGTATAAGGTATACACTGCTGCCGCTGTGCATCGGTGATGGAGAAAGTGAATGTTTAATGTGGTGGATAGGGTCCCAATCAAGCGGGCTACTTTGTTTTCGATGGTGTCGAACTTCCTGAGTGCTGTTGGAGCCACAATCATCCAAGCAAGTAGATGGTATTCCATCACATCGAGTTTGCAAAAAGACTGGCTTAATCTCAGACTGTTGGCAGGGAGAGGGATGGAGTCAGTAGCTAGGGAACAGATTTGGGAGCCGGGACCGAAAACAAAGACTTCAGTCTTCCCAATATTTAATTCGAGGAAATTTCTGCTCATTTCGTATTGGATATCAGATAAGCAGTCTGATAATTTAGCAACAGTGGAGGAGTTGAGAGAATTGGGAGTGAGGCAGAGCTGAGTGTCGTCAGCATAGATGTAAAAACTAACGCGGTGCTTTCAGATGTCGCTGAGAGGCAACATCTAGATGAGAAATAGGAGAGGGCCAAGGATAGATCCTTGGGAGACACCATAAATAATGGTACAGGAACAGGAAACAAAGCCAAGTAATGATTCTCTGGCTATGATTAAACAGATAAGAATAGAACCAGATAAGAGCAGTCCCACCCAGCTGGATGACAGTGGAGAAGCATTGGAGGGGGATGGTGTGGTCAACCGTGTCAAAAGCTGCAGACAGTTCGAGAAGGATGAGGAGGGAAAGTTTACCTTCGTCACGGTCACATTGAATGTCATTTGTGACCTTGATAACAGCTGTACTGGCACTGTGTAAGTGGCAGAAACCTGATTGGAAGAATTCAAATATGGAGTTCCAGGAAAGATGGGAACAGATTTGGGAGACAACAACATATTCAAGGACTTTGGAGAAGAAAGGGAAGTTGGAGATTGGAAGGTAGTTTGTAAGGGCAGTGGGGCCAAGGGTTGGTTTTTTGAGAGGAATGATAACAACAAATTTAAAGGAGGGAAGGACAACACCTGAAGAGAGAGAATCATTTACAATATCAGTTAACACAGGGACCAGTTGGGGAAATTGGGCGATAAGCAGCTTAGTGGGAATAGGATCGAGGGAACAGCAGGTGATTCTCATCAACATGAGGAGCTCAGAGAGGGCATCTGGGGAGACAGGAGAGAAACTAGTGAAAGATGTGAGTTTCAGGGCCAGGGCAAGGGGAAGCAATATAGGAAGTTAGCCAGGTGGGGGAGTGGAAGAGATGGACATGGCAGAGGCAGCTGATCAGATGGTCTTGCTCTTAGTGAGAAAGCAATCCATGTGCTCCTCACACTTATTTTGAGCCAAAGAATCTCTAGGCTCTTGTTCCTGAGATAAGGCCTAAGGATGTGCTTGGCAAGAACCTCCGCTATTGACCCTGCTTCAGGATCCAGAGTTCGAGGAAAGGGGTTTCCCAATTTATGAATTACTCACCAGTACACGGACAATATACATCTCAGGTGCTTGGCAGAACAAAGTGGGTCGGTTACATGGCAATGGATTCATGTCTGTGCCAACTGCCCCAGCAGAAAATTTATTGATGGCCCTTTTCATGTAGTAGTTGATTGCTTTCTTCAGGTGGTCTCCACACATACCCAACTGAGGCCTGTATGCCTTGTTCCTTCTGCTATATCAACCATTCCATGTAACCGAGTCAGATGGAGAGAATTTCAGTTCTGGGAATTCTCTCACCCTGGCCAAACTTCCGGCATAAATGGCCTTATTTGGAATTTTTAGATGTTCTACATTAAACAAATCTCTCAGAAACAGAAACTCAGCCCACATATTCAGATCCCAGCCTAATTCCTGAGCCTTCAGTGGCACTCACATTGGACCTATGCTCGGAGCATTCCTGAATGGCCCATGGAAACTCAGAGTCATTGTACTTTTGTCAAAATTGTGTGCTTCCTATCACTAAATAATTGTAAGTAATTACATTAATTGCTTTAGATTGTAACGAGGTAATTATTACTTTTTGTAGAATACACCACTATGAGAACAAATTACAGAAGAACATAAGAAAATAGAAATAGGGGCAGGAGTATGCCATTCAGACCCTCGAGCCTGCTCTGCCATTAAATCAGATCATGGCTGATCTGATTGTGGCCTTAATTCCACTTTCCTGCCTGCCTCCCATAACCCTTGACTTCCTTGCAGATCAAAAATCTGTCTATCTCAGCCTTGAATATACTCAATAACCCAGCCTCCACTGCTCTCAGGGGAAGAGAATTTCAAAGACGAACGACCCTCTGAGGGAAGAAAATTCCTCCTCATGTCAGTCTGAAAAGGGAGACCTTTTTGCAGCTATGAGGAAAGATTGGATAGGCTAGGGTTGTTTTCCTTAGAACAGAGGAGACTGAGAGGTGACTTAATTGAGGTATACAATGTTATGAGGGGCCTAGATAGAGTAGACAGGAAGGACCTGTTTCCTCTGGTGGCGAGGTCATTTACCAGGGGACACAGACTTAAGGTGATTGGTAGAAGGGTTAGAGGGGACACGAGGAAAAACTTTTTCACCCAGAGGGTGCTGGGTGTCTGGAATTCACTGCCAGGAATGGTGGTGGAGGCAGAAACCCTCAATTCTTTTAAAAGCTACCTGGACATGCACCTGAAGTACTGTAACCTGTAAGGCTATGGACCAAGTGCTGGAAGCTGGAATCAGATTGGGGGGGGGGGCTAGTTATTTTGGCCGGCACAGACACGATGGGCTGAATGGCTTCCTTCTGTGCCGTTATTTTTTCTATGGTTCTATGACTCCTTATTTTCAAACAGTGCCTCCAAGTTCTAGATTCTCCCACAAGGGGAAACATGTCAGCATCTACCCTGTCAAGTCCCCTCAGAATTTTAATATTTCAATAAGATCACCTCTCATTCTTCGAAACTCCATTGGGTATATGCCCAACCTTTCTTCAAAAACAACCCCTTCATCCCAGGAATCAGCATAGTTAACCTTCTCTGAACTGCTTCCAATGCAAGCATGTCCCTCCTTAAGTAAGGAGACCAAAACTGTACGTTGTCACCAATGCCCTGTACAGTTGTAGCAAGACTTCCATACTTTATACTCCATTCCCCTTGCAATAAAGGCCAACATTCTATTTGCCTTACTAATTTCTTGCTGTACCTGCATGCTAACGTTTTGTGATATGTCCAAGGACACCCAGACCCCTCTCTACCACAGCATTCTGCAGTTCCTCTCCTGGTAAATAATATTCTGCTTTTCTATTCTTCATGACAAAGTGGAAAAGCTCACATTTTCCCTCGTTATACACCAGCTGCCAAAATTTTGCCCACTCACTTAACCTATCTATATCTCTTTGCAGCCCCTTTTGTGTCCTCCTCTCGACTTGCTTTCTGACCTATCATTGTATCTTCCACAAATTTGGCTCAATACACTCGGTCCTTTCATCCAAGCCATTTATATCGATCGTAAATAGTTGAGGTACCAGCACCGATCCCTGTGGCACTCCAATAGTTACAGTTTGCCAACCTGAAAATTCCCCATTTATCTCGACTCTCTGTTTCCTGTTAGCTAGCCAATCCTCTATCCATGCTAGCGTATTACCGCCAACACCATGAGCTCTTATGTGCAATAACTTTTACGCGGCACCTTATCGAATGCCTTATGTAAATCCAAATACACACATCTACTGGTTCCCCTTTATCCACCCTGCTTGTTACATCCTCAAAGAACTAACAAATTTGTCAAACACGATTTTCCTTTCATAAAACCATGTTGACACTGCCTGATTGCATTATGATTTTCTAAACGTCTTGTTACGACTTCCTTAATAATGGATTCCAGCATTTTCCCAATGACAGATGTTAGGTTAACTGGCTTATAGTTTCCTGATTTCTGTCACCCCCACTTTCTTGAACAGAGGTGTTACATTTGGGGTTTTCCAATCGCAGGGTTCTTTCCAGAATTGTGGAATTTTGGAAGAATACAATCAATGCTTTGCAGCCATTTATTTTAAGACCCTAGGATGCAGGCCATCAGGTCCACTGGTCTAATCAGCCTTTAGTCCCTTTAGTTTTCCAGATACTTTTTCTGTAGTGATAGCGATTGTTTTAAGTTCCTCCCTCCCTTTTGCCTCTTGCTTTTTTGCTACTCTTGGGATACTTTTTGTGTCTTCTGCTGTGAAGACAGATAGAAAATACTTGTTCAAAGTCTCTGCCATTTCCTTGTTTCCCATTATTAATTCAAGTCTCATCCTATAAGGAACCAACACTTACTTTAGCTACTCTCTTCCTTTTTATATATTTGTAGAAGCTTTTACTGTCTGTTTTTATATTTCTTGCTACTTTACTCTCATACTTTAATTTCTCCCTTTTCTTTTAAGTCATCCTCGGCTTGTTATGAAAATGTTTCCAATTTTCTACCCTACCACTAATGTTTGCAGCATTGTACATCTTTTCTTTCAATTTGATACCATCCTTAACTTCCTTAGTTAGCCATGGATGGTGCATCCTTCTCAATGAAATCTATCTTTGCTGAGTGTTATGAAATATCTCCTGAAATGTCTGCCTCTGCTTCTCTACTGTCTTAGCTTTTAACTTATTTTCCTTGTCCACTTTTGCCAACTCTGTCTTCATATCCATGTAATTGCCTTCATTTAAGTTGAAGACACTAGTTTCAAACCCAAACTTCTCACCCTCAACTGACTGTGAAAGTCTATCATGTCATGATTGTTAGTGTCTAATAAGTTTTGTTGATGGATGTTAAATATCCAGTAATTGAACGTAACAGGGTGAACAAGTGCTGGGTGTTGATTATATGTACATCTGAGTACAACAGCCATCAACACTAGCTGGGTGTTGATCGGAGTAGAGAAGTAAGCTCCATGGCAAGCAATAAACAGTCTCCACCAAAGTATTCTACTCTCAGTGTCTTCTTCAGAAACAGGCTTGGAAGTTTCTCTAACATTGGTAGCAGAGGATGGTTGCCTGAAAGTGAAGGTGGGAGACTAAAATTTGTTTTCAGACAGAAGATTAGAAGAGGAGTTAATTTTTTTTTGAGCAGACTGTAATTTGAGGTTTCTTTTGAGGAAAGAAGACAGAAACCAGGTATAAGGCGTCAAGATAACATTTTCCACCTCTGTTTTATGAAGTCGAACCTTACGATCGATGGAAGAATGAGGTTGATCTTTGGTCATGGGTTATGGCTTTACCGAAAAGGAAGCAAGGAACAGCCCTTGCACTTTCACTTCTCGCCAGAAGCATGTTTAGGGACAAAGTGTTCTCAGAGCTAGAGGCTCATTATTTGGACAATTTCAAAATTTATGGATGAAATTTATATGAAAGATGACTTGTTGAGTGCAAAGAGATGTGGTTGGACTTCGATAAATTTAGGAAAATGGATGGTTCTTCCATTGAAGAATAAATTATGGAGTTTAACTGACCATATGCAAGGTTGCAGTGATACTACTTGGAAATTCCTAAATCAGTACTTGCATTCAAATTAATAATATAAAAGCAAAATACTGCAAATTCTGGAAATCTGAAATAAAAACAAGAAATGCTGGAAATACTCAGCAGGTCTGGGAGCATCTGTGGAGAGAGAAGCAGAGTTAACATTTCAGGTCAGTGATCCTTCATCAGAACTGGCAAAGGTGAGAAATGTAAAAGGTTTTAAGCAAGTAAAGCGGGGTGGGGAAACAGAAAACAAAAGAGGTGTTGATAGGACAAGTTCACAGAAAATAACTGACCAGAAGGTCATGGAGAAAAGACAAACGCTATGTTAATGGTGTGCTGAAAGACAAAGCGTTAGTACAGAGAGGGTGTTAAAGGCCTGAAAACTCAACAGTCTGGACCCAAGCACAAACATGAAAAAAAAAAGTGGGTAGGCACAGTAGAAACAAACTAAACAAACTAAAATAAAATAAACACATAAAAAAGAAAAACTAATAAAAAAGGGGGTCCTGTCATGCTCTGAAATGAACTCAATGTTCGGGCCGGCAGGCTGTAGCGTGCCGAATCGGTAAATAAGGTGCTGTTCCTCGAGCTTGCATTGATGTTCACTGGAACACTGCAGCAATCCCAGGACAGAGATGTGGGCATGAGAGTCAGAGCTATACAGCACAGAAACAGGCCCTTCAGCCCATCATGTCTGTGCCGGCAATCAAGCACCTAACTATTCCAATCCCATTTTCCAGTACTTGGCCTGAAGCCTTGTATGCTGTGGCGTTTCAAGTGCTCATCTAAATACTTGTTAAAATGTTGAGGGTTCCTGCCTCTACCACCTCTTCAGGCAGTGCGTTCCAGATTCCAACCACCCTCTGGGTGGAATGTTATTTCCTCAAATCCCCTCGAAACCTCCTGCCCCTTACCTTAAATCTATGCCCCCTGGTTGTTGACACCTCCGTTAAGGGAAAAAGTTTCTTCCTATCTATCAATGCCCCTCATAGTTTTGTACACCTCAATCATGTCCCCCCTCAGCCTTCTCTGCTCTAAGGAATACAACCCTAGCCAATCCAGTCTCTCTTCATAGCTGAAATGCTCCAGCCCAGGCAACATCCTGGTGAATCTCCTCTGCACCCTCTCCAGTGCAATCACATCCTTCCTATAGTGTGGTGCCCAGAACTGTACACAGTACTCCAGCCGTGGCCTATTAGCGTTTTATACAGCTTCATCATAACCTCCCTGCTCTTATTTTCAATGCCTCGGCTAATAAAGGCAAGTTTCCCATGTGCCTTCCTAATCACCTTATCTACCTGTGCTGCTGCCTTCAGTGATCTATGGACAAGGACACCAAGGTCCCTCTGTACTTCCTAGGGTCCTACCATCCATTGTATATTCCCTTGCCTCATTAGTCCGCCCAAAATGCATCACCTCACACGTCTCAGGATTAAATTCCATTTGCCACTGCTCCGCCCATCTATATCGTCCTGTAATCTAAGGCTTTCCTCCTCACTGTTTACAACACCACCAATTTTCATGTCATCTGCAAACTTACTGATCATACCTCCTATATTCATGTCGAAATCATTAATGTACACTACAAACAGCAAGGGTCCCAGCACTGATCCCTGTGGTACACCACTGGTCACAGGCTTCCACTCGCAAAAACAACCCTCGACCACCACCCTCGGCCTCCTGCCACTCAGCCAATTTTGGACCCAATTTGCCAAATTGCCCTGGATCCCATGGGCTCTTACCTTTTTAACCATTCTCCCATGCGGGACCTTATCAAAAGCCTTATTGAAGTCCATGTAGACTACATCAACTGCTTTACCCTCATCTACACATCTAGTCACCACTTCAAAAAATTCAATCAAGTTAGTTAGACATGATCTCCCCCGACAAAGCCATGCTGACTATTCCTGATTAATCTCTGCCTCTCAAAGTGGAGCTTAATCCTGTCCCTCAGAATTTTTTCCAATAGTTTCCTAACCACTGATGTTAGACTCACTGGCCTGTAATAACCTGTTTTATCCCTGCTACCCTTCTTGAATAATGGTACCACATTCGCGATCCTCCAATCCTCTGGTACCTCTCCTGTGGCCAGAGAGGATTTGAAAATTTGTGTCAGAGCCCCTGCAATCTCCTCCCTTGCCTCACATAACAGCCTGGGATACATCTCATCTAGGCCTGGGGATTTATCCACTTTTAAGCGCACTAAAACAGCTAATACTTCCTCCCTTTCAATGCTAATATGTTCAAGTATATCACAATCCCCCTCCCTGATCTCGACACCTACATCGTCCTTCTCCATAGTGAACACAGATGAAAAGTAATCATTTAAAACCTCACTTAGGTCCTCAGGCTCCACACACAGATTGCCACTTTGGTCCCTAATAGGCCCTACTCTTTCCCTGGTTATCCTCTTGCCCGCCAGTGTTTTTTCATGTCCCCTCTTCGCTCTCCTAATTTCTTTTTTTTTTTTAAGTACCCTTCTACACTTTTTATACTCCTCCAGGGCCTCCACTGTTTTCAGCGCTCTGAATTTACCATAAGCCTCCTTTTTTTCCCTGATCCAATCCTCTATATCCCTAGACATCCAGGGTTCCCTGGACTTTCTGGTCCAACACTTCACCTTAACGGGAACATGCTCTGAACTCTCACTATTTCCTCTTGGAATGACTCCCACTGGTCTGATGTAGATTGTCCTACAAGTAGCTGCTCCCAGTCCACTTTGGCCAGATCCTGTTTTATCATATTGAAATTGGCCTTCCCCAAATTCAGCACCTTTATTTCCAGTCCATCTTTGTCCTTTTGCACTACGACCTTAAATCTTACAGTTATGGTCACTATCCCTGAAATGCTACCCCACTGACATTTCTACCACTTATCCGGCTTCATTCCCTAGGATTAGGTCCAGTACCGCCCCTTCTCTTGTTAGACTTTCTACATACTGGCTCAAAAATGCATTTTAAAGATTCCGTCCCCTTTAAGCCTTTTGCACTAAGACTATCTCAGTTAATATTGGGGAAGTTGAAATCCCCTATTATTATTAGCCTATTATATTTACACCTCTCTGAGATTTGTCTACATGTCTGCTCCTCTATCGCTCCCTGACTGTTTGGAGGCCTGTAGTACACTTCCAGCCAAGTGTAGCCCCCTTTTTGTTTTTAAGTTCTACCCATATGGTCTCATTTAAGGAACCTTCTAAGATATCATCCCTCCTTACTGCAGTAATTGACTCATTGATCAACAGTGCAATGCCACCTCCTCTTTTACTTCCTCCCCTGTCACGCCTGAAGATTCTGTACCTTGGAATATTGAGCTGCCAGTCCTGCTCTTCTTTCAGCCAGGTCTCTGTGATAGCAATAATATTATAATCCCATGTGCTAATCAACAACCTCAATTCATCTGCCTTACTAGTAAGACTTCTTACATTAAAAATAGCCTTGCATTTTTCCTTTATGCCTGAACAGATCTATATTTGCTCTGCTTCAGCTTCTTTTCTATATTTCACCGTGTATCACCCCCTACTGTACCACCACTCTCTATCCCAGCCCCCTGCCAAATTAGTTTAAACCGCCCCCAACAGCACTAGCAAACCGCCCAGCAAGGATGTTGGTGCCGTTCCGGTTCAGGTGCAACCTGTCCAACTTGTACAGGTCCCACCTTCGGCAAAAATAGACCCAGTGATCCCGGAAACAAAAGCCCTCCCTCCTGCGTCATCTCCTCAGCTACGGATTCACCTTCTCTATCCTCTATACTCACTAGCACATTGCACCGGAAGTAATCCAGAGATTACAACCTTTGAGGTCCTGCTTTTTAATCTGCTACCTCACTCCCTAAATTCTTGTTGCAGGACCTCATCCCTCTTTTTACCTATGTCGTTGTACCACTGTGTACCAGGACCTCTGACTGTTCACCCTACCCCTTCAGAATGTCATACAGCCGCTCTGTGACATCCTTGACCCTAGCACCAGGGAGGCAACATACCATCCTGCAGTCACGTTTGCGGCACAGAAACGCCTATCTGTACCCCTTACGATAGAATCCCCTATCACTATAGCTCTTCCACTCCTTTTTCTCCCCTCCTGTGCAGCTGAGACACCCATGGTGCCACAGACTTGGATCTTGCTGCATTCCCCTGAGAAGCTATCTCCCCCGACAGTATCCAAAGCAGGGGAGAATGCTGAAATGGCCAGCAACTGGAAGCTCGGGGTCGTGCTTTTGGAGTGAGCAGAGGTGCTGCGCAAAACAGTCTGTGTTTGGTCCCCCCAATGTAGAAGAGACCACATTGTGAGCAGTGAATGCAGTATACCAAATTGAGAGAAGTACAAGTAAATTGGTGCTTCACCTGAAAGGAGTGTTTTGGGGCCTCAGATAGTGAGGAGAGAGGAGGTAAAAGGGCAGGTATTACACCTCCTGCGATTGCAGGGGAAGGTGGCGTGGGAAGGCAACGAGGTGGTGGGGGGTAATGGAGGAGAAGACCAGGGTGTCCCGGAGGGAACGATCCCTTTGGAATGCTGACGGGGAGGGGAAGATGCGTTTGGTAGTAACATCACGCTGGAGGTGGCAGAAATGGCGGAGGATGATCCTTGCATTCAAATTGTTGGATTGTGCTAGGATATCAAACATGAATAGGCTCTTGGTATTAACAGGAGTTAGACTCATGGCCCTCCTGCCTTGGGCGCTACGACATTGGAAGGATGAATAAGAATGGACAGAGACTGCTGGAGTTGTGTACTTATCACAACCTCTGCATCACCAACTCGTTCTTTCATAATAAATCCTGTCACCAGGTTTCATGGGGACACCCAAGATCACGTCATTGGCACCAGCTGGACTTCATCGTCACAAGGCGAGCCTCTATAAACAGCGTCCAAATCACACGCAGCTTCCACAGTGCGGACTGCGACACCAACCACTCCCTGGTGGGCAGCAAAGTTAGACTCAAACCAAAGAAGCTACATCACTCCAAGCAGAAGGGCCGCCCGCACATCAACACTAGCAGAATTTCTTATCCACAGCTGTTACATAAGTTTCTAAATTCACATGAAAAAGCCCTTCAAAACACTCCTACAGGGGATGCAGAGACGAAGTGGGCCCACTTCAGAGACGCCATCTATAACTCAGCAATGACCACCTTTGGCAAATGCGAGAAGCGGAATGCAGACTGGTTTCAATCTGACTTTGAAGAGCTGGAACATGTCATAGCCGCTAAGCGCACTGCACGGTTGAAGTACAAGAAGCTAACATCCGTAGCACTTAAAGTAGCCAAAAGCACTGCACAAAGAACAGCCAGGCGCTGTGCAAATGACTACTGGCAACACCTATGCAGTCGTATTCAGCTGGCCTCCGACACCGGAAACATCAGAGGAATGTATGATGGCATGAAGACAGCTTTTGGGCCAACCATCAAGAAGATCACCCCCCTCAAATCTAAATCAGGGGAAACGATCACTGACCAACGCAAGCAAATGGACTGCTGGGTGGAGCACTATCGAGAACTGTACTCCAGGGCACATTTTTGCACCAATACCGCCCTCAATGCAGCCCAGTCTCTGCCAGTCATGGATGAGCTGGACGAACAGCCAACAAAATCGGAACTCAGTGATGCCATTGATTCTCTAACCAGTGGAAAAGCCCCCGGAAAGGACTGCATTACCCCTGAAATAATCAAGAGTGCCAAACCCGCTATACTCTCAGCACTCCATGAACTGCTTTGCCTGTGCTGGGATAAGGGAGCAGTACCACAGGACATGCGCGATGCCAACATCATCACCCTCTATAAGAACAAGGGTGACCGCGGTGACTGCAACAACTACCGTGGAATCTCCCTGCTCAGCATAGTGGGGAAAGTCTTCGCTCGAGTTGTTCCAAACAGACTCCAGAAGCTGGCTCAGCGTGTCTACCCTGAGGCACGGTGCGGCTTTCGAGCAGAGAGATCCACCATTGACATGCTGTTCTCCCTTCGCCAGCTACAGGAGAAATGCCGCAAACAACAGATGCCCCTCTACACTGCTTTCATAGATCTCACCAAAACCTTTGACCTCGCCAGCAGACGTGGTCTCTTCAGACTACCAGAAAAGATCGGATGTCCACCAAAGCTACTAAGTATCATCACCGCATTCCATGTCAATATGAAAGGCACAATTCAGCATAGCAGCTCCTCATCAGACCCCTTTCCTATCCTGAGTGGCGTGAAACAGGGCTGTGTTCTCGCACCTACACTGTTTGGGATCTTCTTCTCACTGCTGCTCTCACATGCGTTCAAGTCTTAAGAAGGAATTTTCCTCCATACAAGATCAGATGTCAGGCTGTTCAACCTTGCCTGCCTAAGAGCGAAGACCAAAGTATGGAAAGTCCTCATCAGGAAACTCCTCTTTGCTGACGATGCTGCATTAACATCCCACACAGAAGAGTGTCTGCAGAGACTCATCGACAGGTTTGCGGCTGCCTGCACTGAATTTGGCCTAAGCTTCAGCCTCAAGAAAACGAACATCATGGGACAGGACGTCAGAAATGCTCTATCCATCAATATCGGCGACCACGCTCTGGAAGTGGTTCAAGAGTTCACCGACCGAGGCTCAACTATCACCAGCAACCTGACTCTCAATGCAGAAATCAACAAGCGTATGGGAAAGGCGTCCGCTGCCATGTTCAGACTGGACAAGAGGGTGTGGGAAAATGGCGTACTGACATGGAACACAAAAGTCTGAGCGTTTCAAGCCTGTGTCCTCAGTACCTTGCTCTACCACAGCAAGGCTTGGACAACGTCTGTCAGCCAAGAGCGATATCTCAACTCATTCCATCTTCGCTGCCTCCGGAGAATCCTTGGCATCAGGTGGCAGGACTGTATCTCCAACACAGAAGTCCAACCCTACTGAGCCAGCGGCACTTGAGATGGCTTGGCCATGTGAGCCGCATGGAAGATGACAAGATCCCCAAGGATGCATAGTACAGCGAGCTCGTCACTGGTATCAGACCCACCGGCCGCCCATGTCTCCGCTTTAAAGATGTCTGCAAACGCGACATGAAGTCCCATGACACTGACCACAAGTCATGGGAGTCAGCTGCCAGTGATCGCCAGAGCTGGCGGACAGCCATAAAGGCAGGGCTAAAGAGTGGCGAGTCGAAGAGACTTAGCAGTTGGCAGGAAAAAAAGACAGAAGCGCAAGCAGAGCCTACTATGTAACAGCCCCGACAACCAATTTTATCTGCAGCGCCTGTGGAAGTCTGCCACTCTAGAATTGGCTTTTATAGCCACTCCAGGCGCTGCTCCAGAAACCACTGACCACCTCTGGGCGCTTACCCATTGTCTCTCAAGACAAGGAGGCCAAAGACGAAAAAAGAAAGAGATACACTTTTTGATCAGATGTCTGACAACATTTTTGGGAAAACGTTCCTTTCTGGCCGCTTTCATGGCGCAAATGGGCTCTTCAGTGGTGACACCAAAGATAGAGGATACAATTCTCGCAGCATTGTGAGGCCGTTCGAATATAGGACCCAAATGTCAATAAGAAAGGTGAATCACAAACAAAACGAATGAGAATAGAAACGCTTTTGCCAGCTACAAGACAGCAGAAATTGGGCAATTATGGCAGAAGGATGAACCCCAGGAATAGCCAAGGGGTGGTCAACAACTGTTTCCGATGTGACTCAGTGTCATTAGGCATTGCATTGTCCAAAAAAAAAAGGAACAGGGTTTTTGAGATGACACATGATGTGGAAGTTTTGGAAGGTGAGGATGATGCTACTGATCGATCAGAAGGAATTGTACTCGTCACGAGAAGCCTCAGTCGCAGTGTTGTAGTCGCAGATTCGTTCAATGGTAAGTGGAGTGGACTGGTTGAGGTGTTCCATGGATTCTTTAAGTAATGAAGACTGAAGTCAGGTCAAAGAATATGACCGTTCTACCTGTTTCAGGTTTGGGGCTGGCTCCACGCTGACATGCCTAAAAAGAGTGGTCATTCCTTGTAAAATAGCAGGGGTAAACCATTCTATTAGTACGGATGCAGTATCTAGTGAAATGCCTTTGCTGTTAAGTAAACCGTTTATGAAGAAGGCTCAGATGAAACTAGATATAGTATATAAGGCGATTGTCTCAGCGCAGACTCAGAGGGCGGAGTTCCAGAGCGGTAAGTTACCTCGGGTGGAGAAAATAAAACTGAAAAAGTGATGTCACAGGAAAGCTGTGACCTGATTGGCTGGTAGGGAATCTGTACTGAATTTGAAAATAAAACTGATAAAAATTGATTAAAGCACTAATTAACTAATTAATAAGTAGAGTAACTAAACCAGAGGGAGGAGATTACTGTATTTACTTAGCATTTAATATTTATTGTAGAATTCTAGCACGAGGGACCATATAGTTAAGTGTATCATAATTTAGTAAGGATTTAATAAGTATTTATTTATTTAATATTAATTAACTAATTAGTGCTAGAAATGACAGTTAGAGGGGTGAAGTGCTTCTCCTGTGAGATGTGGGAGGTCCATGACGCTTCCAGCGTTCCGGGCGACTACATCTGCAGGAAGTGTACCCAGTTGCAGCTCCTCACAGACCGCATGGATCGGTTGGAGCGGCAACTGGATGCACTTAGGAGCATGCAGGTGGCAGAAAGCGTCATAGACAGGAGTTTTAGAGAAGTGGTTACACCCAAGGTGCAGCCAGATAGATGGGTGACCGCTAGAAGGGGCAGGCAGTCAGTGCAGGAATCCCCTGTGGCTATCCCCCTCTCTAACAAGTTTTGGATACTGTTGGGGGGATGGCCTATCAGGGGAAAACAGCAGCAGCCAGAGCAGTGGCACCACGGCTGGCACTGTTGTTCAGCAGGGAGGAACAAAGTGCAGAACAGCAATAGTTATAGGGGACTCTATAGTCAGGGGCACAGATAGGCGCTTCTGTGGACGTGAAAGAGACTCCAGGATGGTGTGTTGCCTCCCTGGTGCCAGGGTCAAGGATATCTCTGAATGGACAGGGGGCATTCTGAAGGGGGAGGGTGAACAGCCAGAGGTTGTGGTACACATCGGTACCAATGACATAGGCAGGAAGAGTGATGAGGTCCTGCAGGGGGAGTTTAGGGAGTTAGGTAGTAAGTTAAAAAACAGGACCTCTAGGGTTGTAATCTTGGGATTACTCCCTGTGCCACGTGCCAGTGAGGCTAGAAATAGGAAGATAGTGCAGCTAAACACATGGCTGAGCAGCTGGTGTAGAAGGGAGCGTTTCAGATATCTGGACCATTGGGCTCTCTTCAGGGACAGATGGGACTTGTACAAGAAGGACGGGTTGCATCTAAACTGGAAGGGCACTAATATCCTGGCTGCAAGGTTTGCTAGCGTCACTCGGGAGGGTTTAAACTAGTGTGGCAGGGGGGTGGGAACCAGAGCAGTAGGACAGCAAGTGAAATAAATGAGGGGGAACGAGTAAATAAGGCCAGTAAGACTAAGAGGAAGAACAGGCAGGGAGATGTTGCTGAGCACAGCGGGACTGGTGGTCTGAAGTGCATTTGTTTCAATGCGAGAAGTATAACAGGTAAGGCAGGTGAACTTGGAGCTTGGATTAGTACTTGGAAATATGATGTTGTTGCTATTACAGAGACTTGGTTGAGGGAAGGGCAGGATTGGCAGCTAAACGTTCCAGGCTTTAGAAGCTTCAGGCGGGATAGAGGGGGATGTAAAAGGGGTGGGGGAGTTGCATTACTGGTTAAGGAGAATATCACAGCTGTACTGCGGGAGGACACCTCAGAGGGGTCATGCAGCGAGGCAATATGGGTGGAGCTCAGGAATAGGAAGGGTGCAGTCATGATGTTGGGGGTTTACTACAGGCCTCCCAACAGCCAGCGGGAGGTAGAGGATCAGATATGTAGACAGATTTTGGAAAGATGTAAACGTAACAGGGTTGTGGTGGTGGGTGATTTTAACTTCCCCTATATTGACTGGGACTCACTTAGTGCTAGGGGCTTGGATGGGGCAGAATTTGTGAGAAGCATCCAGGAGGGCTTCTTGAAACAGTATGTAGATAGTCCAACTAGGGATGGGGCCGTACTGGACCTGGTATTGGGGAATGAGCCTGGCCAGGTGGTCGAAGTTTCAGTGGGGGAGCATTTCGGGAGCAGTGACCATAATTCCATAAGTTTTAAGGTACTTGTGGATAAGGATAAGAGTAGTCATCGGGTGAAGGTGCTAAATTGGGGGAAGGCTAATTATAACAATATTAGGCAGGAACTGAAGAATTTAGATTGGGGGCGGCTGTTTGAGGGTAAATCAACATCTGACATGTGGGAGTCTTTGAAACGTTAGCTGATTAGAATCCAGGACCAGCATGTTCCTGTGAGGAAGAAAAGTTTGGCAAGTTTCAGGAAGCTTGGATAACACGGGATATTGTGAGCCTAGTCAAAAAGAAAAAGGAAGCATTTGTAAGGGCTGGAAGGCTAGGAACAGGGAAGCACTTGAGGAATATAAAGACAGTAGGAAGGAACTTAAGCAAGGAGTTAGGAGGGCTAAAAGGGGTCATGAAAAGTCATTGGCAAACGGGATTAAGGAAAATCCCAAGGCTTTTTATACATATATAAAGAGCAAGAGGGTAACCAGGGAAAGGGTTGGCCCACTCAAGGACAGAGATGGGAATCTATGTGTGGAGCCAGAGGAAATGGGCGAGGTGCTAAATGAGTACTTTGCATCAGTATTCACCAAAGAGAAGGACTTAGTGGATGATGAGCCTAGGGAAGGGAGTGTAGATAGTCTCAGTCATCTCATTATCAAAAAGGAGGAGGTGTTGGGTGTCTTACAAAGCATTAAGGTAGATAAGTCCCCAGGGTCTGATGGGATCTACCCTAGAATACTGAGGGAGGCAAGGGAAGAAATTGCTGGGGCCTTGACAGAAATCTTTGCATCCTCATTGGCGACAGGTCCCAGAGGACTGGAGAATAGCCAATGTTGTTCCTTTGTTTAAGAAGGGTGGCAAGGATAATCCAGGAAATTATAGACCGGTGAGCCTTACGTCAGTGGTAGGGAAACTATTAGAGAGGATTATTCGGGACAGGATTTACTCCCATTTGGAAACAAACAAACTTATTAGCGAGAGACAGCATGGTTTTGTGAAGGGGAGGTCGTGTCTTTCTAATTTGATTGAGTTTTTTGAGGAAGTGACGAAGATGATGGATGAAGGAAGGGCAGTGGATGTTATCTATATGGACTTCAGTAAAGCCTTTGACAAGGTCCCGCATGGCAGACTGGTACAAAAGGAGAAGTCACACGGGATCAGAGGTGAGCTGGCAAGATGGATACAGAACTGGCTCGGTCATAGAAGACAGAGGGTATCAGTGGATGGGTGTTTTTCTGAATGGAGGGATGTGACTAGTGGTGTTCCTCAGGGATCAGTGCTGGGACCTTTGCTGTTTGTAGTATATATAAATGATTTGGAGGAAAATGTAGCTGGTCTGATTAGTAAGTTTGCGGACGACACAAAGGTTGGTGGAGTTGCGGATAATGATGAGGATTGTCAGAGGATACAGCAGGATATAGATCGGTTGGAGACATGGGCGGAGAAATGGTAGATGGAATTTAATCCGGACAAATGTGAGGTAATGCATTTTGGAAGGTCTCATGCAGGTGGGAAGTATACAGTAAATGGCAGAACCCTTAGGAGTATTGACAGGCAGAGAGATCTGGGCGTACAGGTCCACAGGTCACTGAAAGTGGCAACGCAGGTGGATAAGGTAGTCAAGAAGGCATACGTCATGCTTGCCTCCATCAGTCGGGGCATAGAGTATAAAAATTGGCAAGTCATGTTGCAGCTGTCCAGAACCTTAGTTAGGCCACACTTAGAATATTGCGTGCAATTCTGGTCGCCACACTACCAGAAGGACGTGGAGGCTTTGGAGAGGGTACAGAGGAGGTTTACCAGGATGTTGCCTGCTCTGGAGGGCATTAGCTATGAGGAGAGGTTGGAAAAACTCGGATTGTTTTCACTGGAACGACGGAAGTGGAGGGGCGACATGATAGAGGTTTACAAAGTTATGAGCGGCATGGACAGAGTGGATAGTCAGAAGCTTTTTCCCAGGGTGGAAGAGTCAGTTGCAAGGGGACATAGGTTTAAGGTCCGAGGTGCAAAGTTTAGAGGGGATGTGTGAGGCAAGTTTTTTACACAGAGGGTGGTGAGTGCCTGGAACTTGTTGCCAGGGGAGGTGGTGGAAGCAGATACGATAGTGACGTTTAAGAGACAGCTTGACAAATACATGAATAGGAAGGGAACAGAGGGATATGGGCCCCGGAAGTGCAGAAGGTGTTAGTTTAGGCAGGCATCAAGATCGGCGCAGGCTTGGAGGGCTGAATGGCCTGTTCCTGTGCTGTACTATTCTTTGTTCAGGTGTGATCTCACTAAAGCCCCATACATCTGTAACAAAACTTCTTTATTCTTGTCCTCCAATCCCCTTGCAATAAAGGCCAACATGTCATTTGCTTTCCTAATTGCTTGCTGTACCTGCATGCTAACTTTCTATGTTCTTTGTACAGGTATACCCAAGTTTCTATGAACATCAAGATTTATAGGTTTCATGCTTTTTAAAAAATATTGAACCTTTTTATTCTTACAGCCAAAGTGATAACTTTCTACTTGACCACATTATACTCCACCTGCCACCTTGTTGCCCACTCACTTAACCTGTCTATATCTCCTTGCAGCCTCTTTGTGTCCTCCTCAGAGCTTGCATTCCCATTTGGCTTTGTATTTTTAAAATTCTTTTCACAGGCTGTGAATGTGGGCATCGTTGGCAAGGTGAGCATCTGCTGCCCATCCCTAATTGCCCTCGAGAAGGTGTTGGGAGCCGCCTTCTTGAACTGCCACAGTTCATCTGGTGCAGGTACATTGTTATGACAGCGTTTCTATATTTTTTGTTACGTTTTTTTGATGACTCATGTCTTTTAGAGTTATGGACATTGTTTCCTTTGGGAAAACTGAAAAGGATTCCACTGGGGTCATCGAAAGGACGCTGAAAGGAATTGTTTGAAAACAACATTTACTCAAAGTCCCCTGTATTCAGAGAAATACCCAGCAGGGGCTTTGTGACTTGGCGGAGAGAAGTAACAAGTCAGGATTTATCGGGGTCAGGAGACTTGACTCTTGAGATATTGTTTTTGGTTTTGCTTTGGACAGTGTGTTGGTGTGTGAACTGTTTTGAAGGCAGTTGGAGAAAACCAGCCAACAGAGCAGTCACCATCTCCCTCTTCCATCTCTTTGACAACTTCCTGAGACTCAAATGTAAGAAATAGAGAAACTGATGGTGCATTTCTCCTGAAAAGCCTGCCAGAAACCCCTAATGCCGCATTTCAGCTGGAAAGTCTGCCAATATGATCTTCAACGTCGCCTAAAAAGAACTGTTCCAGAAAAATCCCAGTGGCAGCCATCTATGTGCTTTTGGGACACCAAGCCAAAAAGAGTCAACTAACATCTTTCCATATCTTCTCTCTTTTCTTCAAGAATCAGCAAGCGTTTGGCCAAAGTATTCTTTTTTGTCTTTTTTTTTGTAACAGAGCTCTAAAGAGAAAATTTCTTTTTTGGTTAACCGGTGTGTGTGAAGGGGTAAGGGAAAACGGAACTTTCGTATTTCAATCTGTGTGTAACGCTTTGCTTTGTTACTGGTTAAGTCTTGTTTTATGATAAACTGATAGCTTTGTTGTGTATTAAAGAAATCCAGTTGGTGTATTTTATTCTGGGATAAAAATAGAGTCGATGATTGACTGTATTGGTAACTGGGTAGATTCGGGAAGGTTCCGTTAGATTGGAAAATAACAAATGCAACTCCTTTATTCAAAAAGGGAGGGAGACAGAATGCAGGAATAGACAGGCCAGTTAGCTTAACATCAGTCTTAGGGAAAATGTTAGAAGCTATTATTAAAGACATTACTGCAGGACACTTCGCAAAATTCAGGGTAATCAGGCAGAGTCAACATGGTTTTGTGAAAGGGAAATCATGTTTAACCGATTTATTGGAGTTCTTTGAGGGAGTTACATGTGCTGTGGATAAAGGGGAACTGGTGGATGTATTGTACTTAGATTTCCAGAATTCATTTGATAAGGGTGCCACATCAAAGGTTATTGCAGAAAATAAAAGCTCATGGTGTAGGCGGTAACATATTGGTATGGATAGAAGATTGGCTAGCAAACAGGAAACAGTGGGTCATTTTCTGGTTGGCAAGATGTAACGAATGGTGGGCCACAGGGATCTGTGTTGGGGCCTCAACTTTTTACAATTTATATAAATGACTTAGATGAAGGGACCGAAGGTATGGTTGCTAAATTTGCTGATGACACAAAGATAGGTAGGAAAGTAACTTGTGAAGACGACATAAGGGGGCTACAAAGGGATATAGATAGGTTAAGCATGTGGGCAAAGACCTGGCAAATGGAGTATAATTTGGGAAAGTGTGAAATTGTCCACTTTGGCAGGAAGAATAAAAAAGAAGTATATTATCTAAATGATGAGAGATTGCAGAGCTCTAAGATGCAGAGGGATCTGGGTGTCCTAGTGCATGAATCGCAAAAGGTTAGTATGCAGGTACAGCACATAATTAGGAAAGCCAATAGAATGTTATAGTTTATCACGAGGGGAATTGAATACAAATGTAGGGAGGTTATGCTTCAGCTATACAGGGCATTAGTGAGACCACATCTGGAGTACTGTGCACAGTACTGGTCTCCTTATTTAAGGAAGGATGTAAATACGTTGGAGGCAGTACAGAGAAACTTTACTTGACTAATACCTAGAATGGGCAGGCTGTCTTATGAGGAACAATTGGACAGGCTAGGCTTGTATCCTCTGGAATTTAGAAGAGTAAGAGGCAACTTGATTGAAACATATAAGATCCTGAGGGGTCTTGACAAGGTGGTTGTGGAAAGGATGTTTCCCCTTGTGGGGGAATCTAGAACTAGGGGGTCACCATTTAAAGATAAGGGGTCTCCCATTTAAGACAGATGAAAAGAGAAATTTTTCCTCAGAGGGTCGTGAGTCTTTGGAATTCTCTTCCTTAAAAGACAGCGGAAGCAGAGTATTTGAATATTTTTAACTCAGAAGTAAATAGATTCTTGATAAGCAAGGGGGTGGAAGGTTATCGGGGTAGGTG
Organism: Heterodontus francisci; assembly: GCF_036365525.1. Taxonomy (NCBI): domain Eukaryota; kingdom Metazoa; phylum Chordata; class Chondrichthyes; order Heterodontiformes; family Heterodontidae; genus Heterodontus; species Heterodontus francisci. The sequence continues at coordinate 81,742,981 of NC_090377.1, forward strand.
GAAATGTGGAGTAATCAGGTCAGCCATGAACTTACTGAATGGCAGAGCAGACTCGAAGGGCCGAGTGGCCTACTCCTGTTCCCAATTCATATGTTTGTATGCGTATCCATTTAAATATATGTTGTGACCTGTGGAGAAGTAGAACTAGGAAAACAGTGCATTCCTCCTGCCTCGGTCATAGCACTGAAGAGATTTATTTTCTCTTGGCATGCAGATACAATCAAATAAATAAGATATATTCACAAATGTATAACTGTTCCTGTGATTCTTTTTAAAGTTGTGCAGATGTGACAGATGCTGACAAGAGGGGGTAAAGTGGGTCCAACTCTACCAGGGCACTGAGAAGGTTTTTGAAATTTTAATCATGGACAACAAAACTCTGCATATAATGTAGGCCCCCATATTCCTTTCAATGGGCCTGGACCCATCTGTCGTGTCCTGAGTACAGCAAATGAACATTTGAAGGGAGAACAAACACAAGAATGCAAAGGTATACATTGAGATGTTTGTTTCTGTAATAATTGATAGAGCAGCCCAGTTTAATATTTATATTTTCCCCCAGCCTTACATATACCTTCAAAGTGTCTGAGGGTTTAATGAGGATGAACGTTCAGCCAATGTTTAGATAGATTGACTGGGTGATTCGGGGCCTCTTTTCAGCTCATAAAACTCTACATTGTAGCGTTCACTGTTTATTCTGCTTCATGCAATATATCAGTGGATGATGTAATTAGATGAGTATGCATTTTAAAGATGTTCAAAATTCAGAGATTGCCCCTTAAATGAGGATGAGTGGAAGGCATCAGCTTCAGCTCATTGAGGGCACACACATCTGAATCAGAAACTGATAGGTTCAAGCCCCACTCCAGAGACTTGAACGCTATTTAAAGAGCAAGATAATTCTCCCGCTCTCCTCGCCGATGTTGATCCCTCAACCAAATTTATTTAAAAAAACAGACTGCCTGTTGATTTATCTCATTGCTGTTTGTGGGACATTTTGTTCCCTACATTATAACCATGACAATACTTCAAAAGTACTTAATTGATTTGAAGCACTTTGGGACGTTCTGGGGTTGTAAACAACAGTATACAAAAACAACCTAATTCTTTAATTCTTATGCTCTCATTCACACTCAAGTTCTCCTGTGGGGTAGGTGGCTTATCATTTATTATTTCGGCATCCCACTCAACCTTTTGGGGGAGAAATCTTCAAGGATTTAAACTCTATCAGAGACAAAAGCTCCTTCAGCGAGAGTATGCCAGGTGAAACAAGCACCATAAGCTCCCCACCCCCCCTCCCCTTTAGAGGGACTGCTCTGGGTCGCTTCACACAGCAAGTTTGATCAAGAATGATAGGTTTCGCAGTGGTGACACCCCCACTTGAAGCCAAGCCCCACGACTTTTACACATCCGTTTTCAAAAATGTAGGTCAATGACCACATGTAAGCAAATTATTCATAACACGTTATGTCAGTGCACGCGATTAAAGGCAAGAAATGCGCTCACCTCTTTGATGTGTAAAATTGCAAGGAATGTCCACAGAAAAAGTTAGCTTCGGCAGGATTCGCTCTGAGTCTTTGCTTGACAGGCGCTTGTTAATCGATCGACCCCGCGAAGTGAAAAAAACATAAACAATTTCGAAAACGTGTTGATTTCTGGCAGCCCTCCCCTCTTTTCAAAACGGAGGTTCTGGAGTCCGAAAACGAGATGCTCTTAGTAAGCGGACGTCGCCTTTGGAAGCCGGAGGGATAAGTTTATTTTTTGAACAGCATGTACTTCATCAGCTAGTCAGTTGGATGGAACTGAGAGTGAGGCAGTTCCCGCTGCCGCGCCTGTTTCAAGTGAGGGTAAACGCCGCGAAGCAGTAACCGCTCGGCGCGAGCCGGTCCCGCCCCTTCTCCCTTCAGGCCGCGCCTGCGCGCTACTGCACTCAGGGCTGCTGTTGCTGACTCGGCGCGATTCGTGCGCCGGCGGCGGGAGGCGAATCAAACAGCCGAGTGAGTGAGTGAACGAGCGTGTGTCTGTCTGAGGAGAAATAGAGCTTGCTTTCGGAATCAATGATTTGCACCGTGGCTCCTGTCACTTTTTGATTTCCTTCCTCCCCACCCCTCCCCTTGCATTTTCCCCCTAAATATAAATTTGCTATTTTTTTTTAAACAAAATATTTTTCCTCTTAAACATCGGCTGCTCACCCGTCCATTTCGGCCACAGGCCTTGTGCTCGGATCACCCAAAGGTAAGGAGGAAGTTGGCCGTCAGTTTTTAAGGTAGATAATTCGGTCGGGAAACTTGACAAATTCCTCCTCATTGTTTAGCTGTTGTCGAGAGAGCCGAGTTTACGCATCAGTTGCTGCGCCACGCTGATTGGAGCGCCCCGCTTTTTAAAAGGACGATTTAAGATATATCTTAAAAACAACAGTCACCTAAACCTGCCACAGATTTCCGACCCTGATCTCCTTCAGACTTGACGGTCTCCTCCTTCGGTCTAGTTCTCCCAGTCCATTTAAATGACCGTCAAGATCGTGCAATGTTAAAATCCCGAGCAGTGCCACCTTACACAACAAAAACCTCGTTTTACAGCAGAGACATCCCATGACCTCCCCCCCCCCCCCCCCCCCGGCACAAAGACAACTTGATTGTTTTTTTAAAACACGACTTTGCAATCCTTAAATTATGTTTTTAATCTCCGTCGACGGTATGTAAATCCAATACAAAGTGTTTTTAAATCTTTGGAGGGGGGAGGGAAAGAGAAAGAACTACTGTCTGGTTGTCCGTTCTGTGGTTACGAGCATTGCTTCTTGGTGTCCATGCGAGACGTTAGTTTTAAATAGTATTTCGGCTTTTCCCCTCTCTGGTGAGTGTGGTAATTTGTGTTGCTCCTTTTGACGCTAAAGGGAAGATGTCCAGCGACAGGCAAAGGTCTGATGACGAGAGTCCGAGCACAAGCAGTGGGAGCTCGGATGCCGACCAGCGTGACAACCCGCAAGAGGAGAGGAAAGAGCCATCCTCTCAGCAACAACCGAAAAAGAAAGACCCCAAGGTATCCAGCAAAACCACAGCCAAACTCTCCACCAGTGCTAAAAGGTAATTACAAAATCCTGCTTCCTTTTTGTCTCTGTTTCTGCACTCGTGCACCGGAATCTTGCTAATCCCGGTTACACTCCTTTAAAGTCCTTATCAAATATGTCAATATAAACACTCCTCTCTTCATTTGCATATAAGCTTGAAAAGAGAATAATTCGGGGAAAACAGCTCTTCAGTGGGACAAATTACCCTTGTTTGCATCTTTGGTGTACCCTTCTACCGGTTTTAGACTGAATTATATAAAAATGAAAAGCGACAGGTAGTGGAAATTTATGAAAAGTTGTCCTGCATGGGATTGGGGTATAACGCTGTTGAGAACAAAGAGGAAGCAGCCATGTTTTCCACTCTGGTTGGGTGAGTTGCTGAGAAAAGGATGGTGGTAGAGGGCAGTGTAATCGTTCTTTTACATCTAAATGCAGCACAGTGTGTTGTACTGAATATCTTTTTTTCCCGTTTTCAGAATTCAAAAGGAACTAGCCGAAATCACATTGGATCCGCCCCCGAATTGCAGGTCAGTGAAGTTGATCAATTAGCAGGTTACAAAATGTGATTAAGTAATGCAGTTTACCTAAATGTGTCATGCCAGTGAATGCATGTCTATTGTAGTTTCCTGGCCACACGGAGGCATTTGATAGACAGTTAATATCTTAAGTGGGGCATGAGGAAAAAAAATGAGATAAGGCATAAATTATGGGGAGTGATAAACTGTTCTTTGTAAATAATAAGACTTGTGTAACTGTAAATGATGGGCATCTGTGAATGCTTGAAAGCAGACTGATATCTTAAGATGCATAAAGGTTTTTAATGTTTGCATTAGTGTTGCATTTGTTGTAAGTTGATTGTTGTTACAGTATATATGCTGGTTTTTTGTGCCTGGAAAAATTGCAAGAATAAGTTTATCTTTTGTTGGGGTGTGAAAGGGGGAAAATAACCCATTTAACTGTTGTATCTGGAGTGTAACTTTTTATCTTGTTGGAGTAGGACTTTTTATTTTCCTGAGGAAAGTTAAATTTTAATGTTGAATTGCAACTTTTAAATTGAACTGTCAAAACTTAAAATTTTACTTCAAATTAATCAACTTTTGACACTTATTTGCTGTAATGTACATTAGGTATACCTGAGAATTCAAAGAAGTGCTTAGTGTGGCAGAGGAGTGAAATGAGGCACTCTGTCCTCATTCTATAAAATGGAATGATGAACTGTTAACATGCTACAGACACCTAATAAGTTTCACAAACAGCAGCTTTTCTAGTGTTGCTTGGATGCGAGTGATTCATTTTTGTTTGTTTCCATAAATGTCATGAATTGTTTTGTTATATATAATGCTTCTGTATAATTTGGAGTTTTTTTTTCCTTGTTTGAAGAATTTTATTTTCTGATAGCTTTTCAACATGGTACCTGTATAAAGAGATCTTTGCCTTTTAAACATTGAATCAGTAAGGAGTGTGGAAATAAGGTTAACACAGAATCTACACTAAATTGAATGCCTTTAACATAAATTTGGGAATTAAAATTTGTTAATCATTTTTAGCAAAGAAAATTTGAAACCCACATTTTTATGATTTTTTTTTTTGCTTTTAGAAAATAAAAACAATTGTCCCAACCATACATGATTGCTAGACCTTTGCAGTACATGAGAAAAATGTAACAAAACCATGTTCCAAATTGATATTAACTGATTGGTCTTAAGATGTCAGTACTTCATCTGTCACCCACAAAATGCTTTGACTTGATTTTGATACTGCTGTCTGCTTTAGTGTTAGCAATTTACACTGGTTTGTGTTGTAGTATGGGTTCTGTGCAGCTCTATACTGTCAGGTGGCGAGTTTTGCTGGGGATGTCGGTGAGTTAATGATTACCTTTTGGCTTTTTATTAACATTAAAAATATTTAATCAGACCACTTGGAGTCTTGGAAGTCAAATTGAAACTTGCAAAAATTAAATCAGTTGTAGTTACAAATCTGTGGTCTTTGTTCATCAAACTTTAAAACAGCCTCAAATTTGCAGTTGAAACTGGATTTAAGCCACACTTTCTATCTTGATGCAGTGTGGTTTTCACATTGGCGTAATCCAAAACAAGGGGACCATAAGTTTAAAAGCAATGACCAGTTCAACTCTTGTTTCTTGTATTTCGACAAATATGTACTTTTCAGTTTGTTCAATATGAATGCCCATTGTGATATTCTTAAGTGTTTGGTTTATGATCCACTTCTGAACAAAATAGTGATGCACTTAAACCTGAGACCTTAATTTAAAATGAGCCAAAATTCCATTTTTGTGTGTACTGCATTTGATATGTTAGATACAGGCTAAATTCTGTATTCATCCTTTTGAAATTTTAAAATTTCCTAAGAAAGGATGAGTTAGACAAGCTGTGAGAGACTGATGGATCTCCTCATCTGCACTTAGTCTTTTTTGATATTTGGAAATTTCATCTATTTAGAGGAAAAGTTCAGTTTAATGTTGACTGGGGTTTTGAAGGGAAAACATGGCCAGTTCCTCCCAGTGTCCTCCAAGCTGGTATGCAGGTACTTTTATAACAACTTGCATTTATAGAGTACCTTTAATATAGTTAAATGTCCCAAGGCACTTCATAGGAGCCTAATCAGACAGGCCAAAGAAGGAAACATTAGAACATATAACCAAAAGCTTTGCTTGAGGTCAGTATTAAGAATATCTTAAAGGAGGAGAGAGAGGCGTAGTGGTCGTGGGATGGAATTCCGAAAGGCACATCTGTCAGTGTTGGGGCAAAGGAAGAAGGGGGTCACACAAGAGGCCAGAATTGGAGAAATGCTAGTTCAAGGAGATTAGGACCAATCAGGAATTTTGAGTACAAGGATGAGCATTTTAAATTAGGCATTGGTGGACCAGGTGCCAATGTAAATCAGTGCACTGTGGTTTTGGGCGAATAGAACTCAGCGCAAGTTAGGATGCGGGCAGCAGAATTTTGGATGAGCTAAAGTTTTATGGAAGGTGGAAAATGGGAGGCGGCACAGGAGAGCATTGGAATAGACGAGTCTAAAGGTAACCAAGGCAGGGATGAAGGTTTCAGCAGTAGGTGAGTTAACACAGGGATGGAGACAGGTGATATTGTGCAATTCTGGAGAGGATGTGGGGTCAGAAGCTCAGCTCTGTCAAATAGGATGGTGAGGTTGTCAACAGTTTGAGCTTGAGACATTGGCTGGGAGCAGGGTGGGATCAGTGGCTAGGAACGGAGTTTGTGGCAGGTCTGATGACAATGGATTCGGTCTTCGTAATATTTAATTGTAAGAAATTTATGCTTATCCAGTACTGGATGTTGGACAAGCAACATCATAACACAGGCAGTAGAGAAATTGAGCAATGTGATGATGAGATAGACGTGTGTGTCATCAGCACATGTATGTAACCTGACGCGTTTTTGGATGCTGAGGGACAGTAAATGAGAAGTAGGATAGGGCCAAGACTAGATTTTTAGGGGATTCAAGGTAACTGGCTGTGCGAGGGAAAACCATTACAGGATTTCTCTGGCTATGAGTGGGTGAATAAGAATAGATTAGAAAAAACGAGGGCATTCCGCTCAGCTGGATGACAGGAAGAGAGTTGGAGGAGAAGAGTGTGGTCAACCTCGTTAAAGGCTGCAGAAAGGATGAGGAGGGATAGTGCACCATCGTCACAGTCCCATAGAATGTAGCTTGTTGCTTTGATAAGGGCAGGTCCATTACTGTGACCGGGATGGGAGAATTTCAGACATTGAGTTGTGGGTAAGATCACCATGGATTGGGATGTGACAGCCCATTCAAATTCTTAGAGGGCAGTTGGAGATGGGGTGTTAGTTTGCAAAGTCAGAGGTTAGGCAGGTTTCGAGAAGAAGAGATTTGATCAGAGCACAGATACCAACTGAGGATTTGGTTTCCTGAGAGATCACTCATGTAGCAGCTCTTTTTAAAAAAAAAAAAGTGTTTTTAATTTAGTCCATGCAGTATGCCTGGGTCCTCAAAATATTCTTCAAACCTGAATAAGATAAATACCTTGTCTTTATTGTCATCTGAAGAGGAAGGAAGGGCTGTGGGAAAATCTTTTTGTTCCAAGTATGCCTGTTATAGGGAGAAGGAAAGACTTAGATTTATATATTGCCTTTCACATCCTTGGAACTTCCCTTTGTGATTCACAAACGGTTATCTGTGACGTGTAGTTCTTGTAGGCAAACAGGACAGCTAATTTGCACGCAGTCCAGTGCCACATATTGGTGAATAAAATGAACAGTGAGTCTTTTTTCTTTGGTTGTTTTGCTTGGTGTATTGGACTGTCCAGTTGAAGAACTTTCTGCTTTAGAACAATAAAAATTATCACTGTAAACTACTTAATGACTGAAAGATGGGCCGAAGGGCCTGTTTCTGTGCTGTATAACTCTATAACTCTATGATTATGACTCTAAATCATCTTGTTATCTTGGAGACACTCAAATAAGGTCTTCTTTCCCGTTTCGGCTGTTCTAGTGATGTTGATTTATGAAGAGCAGCTCTAAAACAAATTGCAGGATTTGTGATTTCAAAGGATCAGGTTGATCTATTTCTCCTCAACCTAAGGTTGGGAAACTTCATTCTTGTGTTGTGCTGTAGTCCCCTGAGGTCCTGTGGTTTGTTAGTGGCTTTTGAGCTGGTTTGCATATTGCATACTCTGCCATAGAACCAGTTGGAACTAACTGTATATGTCCTAGGCTTGAGACTATTAAATGTGAATTTTTTGGACAGGATTTCTTTGAAATTTATTTTGAGGCATAATTAAACATAATTTTCTTTTACTACTGGTTTGCATTTATCAAGACATTATTTACACTTATAAGATGTTCATTGCGTTATATGCAGATATTCAGGTTGCATTGTGTAATTGCAGAAAGAATCTCGTGTGAAATAGGCCATTTTGAGGTAAGATATCTATGTAATGTACCTTTTTCCCTTCTCAAATAAAGACTGCTCTTAAATGAACTGATTTTCAACGAAAAATGCTATGCAAACATGCTACTAGAATTGCTATTGCTACAAAACCGTGTCATGTTGATAGACTTCACGTATGATCATTTAATGCGTTCGATCAGTGTTGATGAACTGTTCTATTTAGTGAAAGCTTGTATTTTAAGCTTTTTATTATATTTCTAAGAAGGTAGATATTTTCTCTATCAAAAATGCTTTTTAAGTTCCAGTGTTGCAAAAGCAAGTTTAAGTGCTGCTTGCTCTTCGTAACACTAATTCTGCTCAAGTGCAATGTTTAAAAAAGTTATCTTTAGTACATGTAAAATCTTAGTGACTTTTAGAATAGGCTGTTGTGCTTTTATTCTACAAGTAGTCATTGGCTGTCACTGTGCTGTTGTTCAAAGTACAATAAGTCAATCAGAAATATACTCGAATTTTCCAAGTTTCTTTTGTAGAAACAAGACCAGTTACATATTTTTACCTCTTTGAACAGTAATGGGGCGGCGCAGTGGTTAGCACCGCAGCCGCACAGCTCCAGCGACCTGGGTTCAATTCTGGGTACTGCCTGTGTGGAGTTTGCAAGTTCTCCCTGTGTCTGCGTGGGTTTTCTCCGGGTGCTCCGGTGTCCTCCCACAGCCAAAAGACTTGCAGGTTGGTAGGTAAATTGGCCATTATAAATTGCCCCTAGTATAGGTAGGTGGTAGGGGAATATAGGGACAGGTGGGGATGTGGTAGGAATATGGGATTAGTGTAGGATTAGTATAAATGGGTGGTTGATGGTCGGCACAGACTCGGCGGGCCGAAGGGCCTGTTTCAGTGCTGTATCTCTAAACTAAGCTAAACTAATGTATCCTGATCCAATGATGTATGTAACTGGAATTTGGATAATTTCCTTGAAATGTTCTGTGAAAATATTCCACACAGCATTTCTTTTGTTTTCCAAATTGCCAGATAACGAAGCAAGGCCAGTCCATCTTGTGCTTCTTGGGCAGACTCGTGCACTTCCTGGATTCTCCATGTGCCTAGAACCCTTGTATACAATGCTGTCCATTTATCATAGAGTCACAGAACGACGCCATTCGGGCTGTCACATCTGTGCCGGTTCTTTGCAAGAGCAAATCAGTTAGTTCCGCTTACCCACGTTTTTCCCCGTGGCCCTGCAAATTTTTGCTATTCTGATAATTATGCAATTCCTTTTTGAAAGCCAGGATTGAATCTGCCTCCACCACACTCTCGGGCAATGCATTCCAGGTCCTAATCGCTCACTGCGTAGAAAAGTTTTTCCTCATGTCACTTTTTAATTGCTTTTTTGCCATTTACCTTAAATCGATGTCCTCTGGTTCTCAACCCTTCTGCCAATGGGAACAGTTTCTCCCTATCTGCCGTCTCCAGACCCCTCATCTGTATCAAATCTCCTCTTAACCTTCTCTCCTCCAAGGGAACAACCCCCAGCTTCTCTTGTCTATCCTTGCAACTGAAGTCCTTCATCACTGGAAGCATTCTTGTAATTCTTTTCTGCACCCTCTCAAGCCTTCACATCCTCATTTAAGGTGTAGTGCCCAGAACTGAACACTACTCTGGTTGAAGTGGAACCAGCATTTTATTTTTGAAATCTTTCATGGGATGTGAGTGTTGCTGGCAAGGTCAGCATTTGTTGCCCATCCCTAATTGCCCTTGAGAAGGTGGTGGGGTGAGCTGCATTTTTGAACCACTGCAGTCCATCTGGTGTCGCTACACTCACAGTGCTATTAAGAGGGGAGATCCAGGTTTTTGACCCAGCTACAGTGAAGGAATGGCGATTATAGTTCGAAGTCAGGATGATGTCTGACTTGGAGGGGAACTTGCAGCTGTTGGTGTACCATGTATCTACTACCCTCGTCCTTCCAGGTGGTAGAGGTCACCGGTTTGGAAGGTGCTGTTGAAGGAGGTTTGGCGAGTTGTTGCAGTGCATCATGTAGATCGTACACACTGCTGCCACTGTGCGTTGGTGGTGGAGGGAGTGAATGGCACCCCATCCACAAACAATCAAGCTGGCTGCTTTGTTCTGGATGGTGTCGAGCTTTTTGAGTGTTGTTGGAGCTGCACCCATCCAGGCAAATGGCGAGTATTCCATCACACTCCTGACTTGTGCCTTGTAGATGGTGGACAGGCTTTTGGGGAGTCAGGAAGTGAGTTACTCACTGCAAAATTCCCAAACCCCAGAATGCTGCTGTTTTGTGTTCAACATTACTTCTTGTTTTTGTGTGCCATGCCTCTATTTAGAAAGTCCAGGATCCTATATGCCTTTATTAAACATTTTCTCAACCTGCCCTGCCTCCTTCAACAATTCAAGCACATATACCCCAAGTCCCGGTGCTCCTGCGCCCCCTTCAGAATTGTACCCTTCAATTTATATTGCGCCTCCTCGTTCTTCCTACCAAAGTGAATCACTTCATACTTCTCTGCGTTAAATTTCATCTGCCATGTGGCTTTGGACATTGCACCATCCTATGTCCCCTTGAAGCTATCACTATACTGATCACAATTCACAATATTTCCTCCTTTTTTTATCATCTGCAAATTTTGAAACTGTGTCCTGTACACCCAAATCCAGGTAATTAATATTGTTCAGGAAAAGCAGTAGTCCTAATAACAACCCCTTGGCTACCTCCCTAAATACTTTTCTTCAGTCTGAAAAATAATCATTCACTACTCTCTGTTTCCTGTCACTCGGTCAACTTCATAATCCATGCTGCTACTGTCCCTTTTATACCATAGGCTTTAACTTTTCTGACAAGCCTGTTATGTGGCACTTTATCAAACACCTTTTGGAAGTCAATATTCACTACATCAACCGCATTACCTTCACATAAACACTTCCTCTATTAGCCCATCAAAAAATTCAAGCAAGCTAATTTTAACACTGTTTGCTCTTAACAAATCCATGCTGGCTTTCCTTAATTAATTCACATTTGTCCAAGTTACAATTTTGTCACGAATAATCATTTCTAAAAGCTCTCCCACCACCGAGGTAAAACTGACTAGCCTGTAGTTGCTGGACTTATCCATATACCATTTTTTGAACGAAGGTGTATCATTTGAAATTCTCCAATCCTCTGGCACCACCCCTGTATCTAAGGAGGATTGGAACATTATGGCACTACTCTGCAGTTTTCACACTTAGTTCTCTCAGTATCCTCGGATGCATCTCATCCAGTCATGGTGCCTTACCAGCTTTAAATACAGCCAGCCTTTTGAATACCTCCTCTTTATCAGTTTATAGCACCTCCAATGAATCAACTACCCCCTCTTCCATTATGACTTTGGCAGCATCTTCCTTAGTAAAGACAGATGCAAAGTGCACATTTAGTACCTCAGCCATGCCCTCTGCCTCCATGTATAAATCCTCTTTTTGGTCCCTAATCGGCCCCACTTCTCTTTTTAACTACCCTTTTACAATTCGTATGCCTGTAGAAGACTTTTGGATTCCCTTTTATATTGACTGCCATCTCTCCTCATACATGTTCTTTGCTTCTCATTTCTTTTCTCACTTCCCCTCTGAACTTTCCATATTCAGCCTAATTCTCACTTGTATGATCCGCCTGACATCGATTATATGCACCCTTTTTCTATTTTATCTTGCTCTCCGTGGAATGTACCTTGACTGTACCCAAACCATCTCTCTTTAAAGGCGGTCCGTTGTTCTGTCCAGTTTTGCCTGCCAGTCTTTCTTTCCAATTTACCTGGGCCAGATCCATTCTCACGCCACTGAAATTGGTCCTTCCCCAATTAATTATTTTTACTCTCGATATATTTCAGATTTTGTTACTTCAATGTCTGTAAATGCTTAGTAAGCTTTTGTAGTTCTTTGTTTCATCCTGGTTGAGAACGTAAAGGCTCAAAGTTCCTCCTTTGTCTAATCCGCTTCAATCTTTGACAAACAGTAACAAGTACATACCATTCATGCAGTTCTGACTTGAGCTTTAGAAATGCAAGTTTTTTTTCTCCTTTCTGTTGATTTTACGGAAGAGAGTCTTTTTCTGACTCATGGATGACCTATAAAATTGCTGAATCCAACAAAAAGATAAAATTGAATATACAAAACCACCATTCATTCAAAGCCATGTAACACTTGATCATTGGAAACACTATGGATCCTAGTTTTTTTTTGTTGCCAAATATTTCTACTCTGAAATATATCTGCAGCCACAAATGATATTTCTCCCTCTTTTTTTAACCCCACCCCTCAATTATGCCAAATCTCTGCTTCCCTCTCCCATGATAGGAGACTGAAGGATCTCCTCCCAGCAGCCCCATCACAATGCTGTCAAGCTCTGAAACCCCATTCCGTTCTACCAAATTTCAAAACTGCTGTCAGTGCAAATAAATCCCCTGTTCTCTATCTATCCAGTATGATTTCAATACCTGCTATCTAACTCTTGACTAGTCCATGCTATGCATTCTCTACTTAGGAGCTCTTAAAGAATGGAAAAATAAATCCATAGGTGCAGGAAAATATCTATAGTGTTTGCTATAAATCTTGGCCTGCATGCATTTCCCGTTAGCGTAGTTTGGTTTCCTGTTGCCATATTTTTGTAACACTGAATGTTTTCCCATTATAAGCCCCTATAGCCCAAATTTGAGTTTCAACTGTGTAAACTTGTCAGTGTGCAATCTGGCCACTGGCTTCCCACAAATTGTGCAAATTCCTTTCCAAAAATAACCTCCCATGTCCTTTTTTCCCCCCAAGTAACTAAAAATTTCAATGTTCAAACGAGGGTTTAAGCAAAATTATTTTTAAAACAGTACAGATATATCCATTGAATTTTCTTGATCTTTTGATGCCTTCATAATATTTTGTATTTAATGCTTTGGCATCTCCCACAAGTCTGGGCTTTTTACTTGAACTTGTGACTCTGATCTTGCTTTGGATTGTGTAATCTGAACATGCGCAGTTTACTAATATCCCGAGATATGATGGCAGGGTAGAGAAAAGACAACTGATAACTCAGCTGTAGCATATTTTGTGTCCTATAAATTTAAAAACTCCAATAAGCTCTGTGTCTTTCCTCATTGCAACTGAGTTAAATTTTCAAAGTAAGAACTTGAATTTTGAAGTAAACAGCTTCTAACTACCTTACCTGAGTATTGACTATATTAATTTTAAAAATATAGACATTCTAACTGCCAACAACTATTGGTCATGGACAGAGACACGGTCTACACATTTTATGTGCTTTTTCAAGTTGAGTTGAATTTTGTTTTATATAAACCTTCTAATTACTATTTTACTGTGAATCAGTGGCAGCGCTGTTATCCCTATGGAGTATGGTACCCATCTTGTAAGAAAACAACAAATCCCCTGACTGACCCATGAACAATGCCATAGGACAGGGGTCTACAACCTGCGGCTCTAGAGACGCTTGCGGTTCTTCAACATCTCATTTGCGGCTCCCAATCTTTTCCAGTTGCATCACAATGTGAAAATGTCTCAAAAACTTGAGTCCAGTAAACGAAGAGTAGTGTTTTTATTTTGGGCCAAAAAGCTAATCGTTATGCTGCACTGTATGGTTTAAAATGATTACTTTAACAAAAAACATCATCGAGCTCTAAATAGACCTGTACGAGTGGTATAGCTACATCATGGTTATAGATACCTTTGGTTCGAGGAACAAGTTTTATTGTTGCGACCATATTGTTTCTGATCTAGCTGAGATGAAAAATTATTCTGAATGTACTATTTTTAATCACGAGAATCAATAGCCAAAAAATTCTTAATTCTTAAGTTAAAGTTTGTTTTGAAAATGAATCGACTGCCAAAATTATCGCAAAAAAAGTCAAAAAGTCCGATAATTCAGTTAGGTCTGTTTTACTTTTCTATTATTTCATTGATTTCAAAAGGAAATGGGGCGCTTGAAGCAAATAAATTTGAAGGACTATGGGAATCAAGCAAGGGAATGGGACTGACTGGATTGCTCTGGGGAGAGCCGGCATGGGCTAGATGCCTTCTATGCTGTATATGATTCTCTATGATGGATAAATTCAATACATGTATTTATTTATGCAAACTATGCATTCTATCAGAGACACTTGCAATTTGTCAAGTATTTGGCTTACAAATGTCAAATTTTCGTCTTGTGCCTCCCAATAGTTTTTTTATTTAAGGCAAATTTTTTAGAAAAGGCTGTTCAGGTAAATAAGTCATCAAATTGGAATAACCGCAACAACTTCTTCAGACTGAACGGTTTTATGCTCCAAGATGAAAAATCATCTGCATCAATTCACCCAATCCATCAGTACCATCTACACAATTCGACTGAATAGTAGAATGCTTACAATATTCTGTACATCTGCACGATTCGACTAAATAGTAGAATGTGTACAATATTGCGGACTCCTGCCATAGGAGATATAATAGTTGCTGATGAAAACTGTTGCATCTGCTCCTACTTGTTGGAATCTAATTTACATTCTCCTGCCAATAGTGATGCCATTGCGACCATCTCCAAGAGGGTTGAGTTGCAGTTTTGCAAGTTTATGCCCCATAATAAATCCCACTGTGGGCATGCAAATTTATTCTGGTAACATAAGGCAAGAACAAGAATATTTGGCTGGAATTTGAGGTGGTGGTCCCACCCACCAGTTGGGTGAGAGCCCTCCTTTGTTGGACTTGGAAGCCACGCTGCTATTTTGCGTGGCCCAGACCCTTAATTGGCCTCGGTTGGCACTTCTGCCCCACTGGGGGAGGAAGTCCTGCCTTCTAGAGCTGCTGACCAATCAGAGGGTCAGCAGCTCATCTGACCCAGGAGTGCCACCAGGAGCGGTGGCCACTTCTGCGACTGCTTTCAGCGAAAGAAGCCACGATGGACGACAGCCTTGGAACACATAAGCGGGGTCGGGCTCGCAGGGGCAATTGACTGGGCCCCGGTGAGGGGAGTGGATCGGAGAGCAGGGCAGGGGTGGTAATGTTAGCTGCCAGAGGGGCTCTCGGGTGGGGCACAGAGTCCAAATATAAGTAATTCTGGTTACTTTTAGGGCCCTAAAAGCACAGACCAGCTTAACAGTCATGCTCCAGACCTGAGACAACTGGTGAGTGATATCATAGGAAAACAGCAGTTCTATAATCTATGCTCTCATGGTGTTTTGCTTCTAGGCAGCTTGTAGCACAGTTGTCACGTTAACCTGCTAACCAGGCTTGTACCATTAAGGCTACTGCTGATGTTTATTCTTCAGGCAAGTGATATAAACAATGCTCTCACTGACCTGCTGGATAGTTAGTAGAAGTTTTTCTGGATTGGCAGATCGTTATTTGACTGTCAGAGAATTAATTTCCTGCTGCTTTTTTCTGTATACTTGTTCAGTATGATTGGTCATTGTTTTACATGAAGTGTAATGTCTAGAGTGTAGCACGCTCTTAACCAATGAAATATATTTGCTGCTGCAAATTAGTGGTGGGTTAGAATTGATATGCAATCCAAACACAAATGCTGATCACAATTGAAAGAAAGGTTGCGTTTATATCGCGCCTTTCACAACCTGAGGACATCCCAAATTGCTTCACGGGCAATGACATGCTGTCATTGTTGTAATTGTAGGTAATTTGCCTGACAATTTACACACAGCAAGGTTGTAAAACAACAGTGATCTAAATAAGCAGATGATCGGTTCTAATCTTTTCAGTTTACTCGTTCATGGTATATGGGCATCACCGGCAGGGCCAGCATTTCTTGCCTATCCTAGTTGCCTTGGGGAAGGTGGTGGTGAGCCGCTTTCTTAATGCTGCAGCCTGTGTGGTGAAGGTACTCCCACAGTGCTGTTAGGGAGGGGGTTCCAAGTTTTTTTTTAGAGATACAGCACTGAAACAGGCCCTTCGGCCCACCAAGTCTGTGCCGACCATCAACCACCCATTTATACTAATCCTACACTAATTCCATATTCCTACCACATCCCCACCTGTCCCCACATTTCCCTACCACCCACCTATACTAGGGGCAATTTATAATGGCCAATTTACCTATCAACCTGCAAGTCTTTGGCATGTGGGAGGAAACCGGACCACCCGGAGGAAACCCACGCAGACACAGGGAGAACTTGCAAACTGCACACAGGCAGTACCCAGAATTGAACCCGGGTCGCTGGAGCTGTGAGGCTGCGGTGCTAACCACTGCGCCACTGTGTCCCAGAGATGATGAAGGAATGGCACTGTATTTCCAAGTCAGGATGGTGTGTGACTTGGAGAACTTGTAGGTGATGCTGTTCCCATGTGCCTGCTGCCCTTGCCCTGCTAGGTAGTAGAACTCACAGGTTTGAGAGATGCTGTCAAAGAAGCCTTGGTGAGTTGCTGTAGTGCATCTTGTAGAGGATGTTGGGTTTACTGATCATGGAGGGTTTGAATTTTTAAGGCAGTAGATGCAGTATTAGAGTTGCGTTCATTCAGGTCAAGTGGAAAGTATGCCCCTGTCGTTCTAGGCTGTGAAAAGGCTTTGCGGAGTCAGGAAGTGTTGTAGCCATATATTTCCATGGTTGGTCCTATTAAGTTACGAGTTGAAGGTGACCCCGAGGGTGTTAATGATGGGAGTTCTGATGATGTCATTAAATGTCCAGGGAAGGTCGTTAGACTCTTGTTGGAGATGGTTGTTGCCTTGCACTTCTGTGGTGCGAATGTTACTTAATACTTATCAGCCCAAGCATAGATGTCCAATTCTTTCTACATTATCTGAGGAGTTGTGAATGGTACTGAAGACCTGTGCAATCATCAGCAAACATTCCCACTTGTGACCTTATAATGAAGGGAAGGCCATCGATGAAGCAGTTGAAGATGGTTGGTTTGAGGCATCTGCCCTGAGGAACTCCTGCAGCAATGCCTTGGGGCCGAGATCATTAGCCTCCAACAACCCCAGCCATCTTCCTTTTGTGCTAGGCATGATTAAGTGATGAACATTGATGAGATACGAGAACTCCCCTGCTCGTCAGATTTTCCCATGGGATCTTTTATGCCCATTTGACAGGGTGTCTGGGAAACAGCACCTCCCTCAGTACTGCTAGTACATATGCTTCAATCACTGGAGTAGACCTTGAACTTTCTGACTCCTTCGAATCATGTTGATTACTGCATCAAAAGCATTAAAATGGTAAAATGTATGCCCATTGTGCTGCAAAATAAATTGTTGTGGAGTTTGCAAGTTCTCCCTGTGTCTGCGTGGGTTTCCTCCGGGTGCTCCGGTTTCCTCCCACATGCCAAAGACTTGCAGGTTGATAGGTTAATTGGCCATTATAAATTGCCCCTAGTATAGGTAGGTGGTAGGGAAATATAGGGACAGGTAGGGATGTGGGATTAGTGTAGGATTAGTATAGATGGGTGGTTGATGGTCGGCGCAGACTCGGTGGGCCGAAGGGCCTGTTTCAGTGCTGTATCTCTAAACTAAACTAAAATAATTTTACGAAGTGTGACTGACAATCTAATGCTCTTTACATCAATTAGTTTGTATAATTAACAGTATGTTTGAACCTTATGCTCACTGACTTAAAAGGAATGTGGGCTTCAGGTTTTAAAAAAACTTCAATTACGTTGAAAAATCAACTATTTGAACAAGAATCAGCTTGACAGGATGTAAGTAGGTTAACTCAATATTGCAAGCAAAATACAGTCCTTTTGTAGCTGTCACTTTTTTCCTTCTCTATTTTGTGCTTTTTTATGATTTAATAGTATTTGTGGCTTAAATAATGTATTTCACTTCCTGTAGCAAAATATCAGTATTTATAAAAAAAGTAATTTGGCTGAAATTGAAGTTTCAGTAGCGTTGATTGAGAGTTGCATAATGTAAGCTGCCCAGAGAGATAATGTAAGTTGACAGGTTCCTCTTGTCTGGACCAGTTGTGACCAGTCATAAATAGGATCATAACCCGAGAATCTTGTGTTAAACCTTAATGAATTTCATCAGTGCCCAGCCTGACCTTGCTGAATTAAGAAAAATGGTTTAAAAATAGCAGTAATAGATAAAAGCAATGAATTCTGTTAACTTTTCAACATAGCGTTCCTTTTTAGTGATATGAATCATTTACAGACTGTTACTCTGTAATCTGTTCAATTTAATATAGGCTTAATTTAAAGTAAAGGTGCGTAAACTTCTGTGGGGTAACCTCATTCATATGTCACGCTCGTTAGTATTTCTCCAACACATTTGCGTATGTAAGTGGATTAATGACAGTTGGGCTAAGCACACAAAGTGTCCTCACAACTGAAACCTGTTTATTTTTGCCATATGAGTTTGTGTAGTATCTGTGTAACAGTTAACCCCAATCATAGTCAGTTGCTTCCTGGAGAATATATTTGGGATGACAATTGTGTCTCAGGTCAGTTTGGACAACTGAAAATATTATGTTCTTAGACAGTCATAGAATAAACTGTTGTGGACTATTTGTTAATAAAATCATTTCCAGAAGCACAGACTTAAGTCAGGACACTACATACAACACACTGTACAGTGCATTTGGGAATTGCACTACCCATGTATACAAATGGAATGGCTGTCACAGTTCTTTCAATTTACCTTTGCAAACTCCACGCACCTTATGTGAGGTAATAATGCAGAAGATGAAAAGTAGACTTGAGAATGCTAAGATACCTGTTCCTTTTGAAGTGCAATTCATCCCTTTTTGAAGAAGTCACATAACCAAAGTTGACCTATCCACATCTTGCTAGAGTATAGTTCATTTTTTCAGCATTTCATACTACCTATTTAATCACAGCAGCATCTGTTATTAGCTTAAATGCCTCTGCTATCCGTGGAGCACCTCATTGATGCAAATGGAATGTTAGTACCCACCATGTTGTACTCAGTGGTGGGGAAAAGCAGTCTGCATTGCAACTGGGGGATGAACGTGACATGAGGGAAGTGTTTTGACTTTTTAAAAAAGTTGATCTTCCCTTAGTACTTATAAGTTGGAGAGATAAGTTGGTTAGTCTTTTATAATTCAGATTTTATTATAATTTGATTTATTTTGTCATCTTTTTTGGATAGCCGACACTGCTTTTTAGAAGTGTTGATCTTACCTAAGGATGGACATACTTGCCCTAGAGGGAGAGCAGTGAAGGTTCACTAGACTGGTTCCTGGGATGAGGGGTTTGTCCTATGAGGAGAGATTGAGTAGAGTAGGCCTCTGTACCCTGGAGTGTAGAAGAATGAGAGATGATCTCATTGAAACATAAAATTCTTAAGGGGCTTATTTGGTGCTGAGAAAATATTTTGCATGGCTTGGGAATCTAGAACATGGGGTCACAGTTTCAGAATAAGGGGGCGGGCTATTTGGGACTAAGATGAGGAGAAATTTTGTCTCTCCGAGCTATGAAGCTTTGGAATTTTGTACCCCAGAGAGATCCTCAGCTGTTGTGTATTCAAGACAGAGGTTGATAGATTTTTGGGTATTAAGGGAAGTAAGGGATATAGGGATAGTGTGGCAAGATGGAGTTGAGATAGAAGATCAATTGTGATCGTGTTGAAAGGTGGAGCAGGCTTGAAGGGCCACATGGCCTACTCCAGCTATTTCTTATTGTTCTCTCATCGCGATGGGTGGCAAGAGACCAGGTGTTGCAACACCATGATCAGTTTTCCTTTTGCTCCACCATTCCTTTGTTTACTTTTCAAAAATGAACCATTTTGTCTTTTTTCTCTAATCTCTCTCTCTCTCTCAAATTTATTTTCATTCTCTTTTTCATCACTTTCCCTCCCATCTGAATACACTTTCTGGAACCAAACAAAAGCTGCAACAGATGTAATAAACTTGCTTACAAAAAGTTTCTGTTTTTGTAAAATAGGTTACTCAGAAACTTTTCAAACTTGTTCGTTTTTTTTTTAGAAAACTATTTGAAGAATGCTGACTGTGCTACAAGTTTAAAAATAATACTCAATTTGTACAGTTAATTACATTTTACATTCTAGGTAATTTAGTGGACTGCACAATCCAAATAGATCTCCAGAGTTTCAGATCTAGGCATTAATACAAAGACCAAGCCCAGACTTTAGGGAGAGCTTGAACCCTTCAAGTAAAGACTTTAGTAGTATCACTAACAGCAGCAAAGTGCATTTAGAAAGCACTTTACAATTGTAATTGGACAAAGTTGGAGGCTGAGCCCAAAACAATATTTGTAGTGCTGACCAAAGGAGCAGTGATAGGGAAAGAATTGCAGTGCATGGAACCAAGGTGCCTAAAAGTATGACTGCTACTGCTAGGGCAAAGGGAGTAGGATGCACGAAATGTCAAGAGTGAGAGCAATAAAGTGTTTATGGAGGTTTGTTAGACTTGAGGTACAGAGAAGGAAGGGGTGACCCCATAAAGGGATTTAAATGCAAGGATGTGAATTTTAAATGGTGACATTTGAGGAATGAGAACCAGTGTACGTCAGCAACAATAGAGTTGATGGGTGAATGGAATCTGGGCAGGATCGATAATGGCTGCCAGAGTTTTGGATAAGCTATTAATTTTGTTTCATTTGCTTATGGGTTGTGCGTGTCACTGGAAAGACCAGCATTTATTGCCCACTCTTAATTGCCCCTGAGAACATAGTGGTGAGCTGCTGTCTTGAACTGCTGCAGTCCGTGTGCCGAAGACCCACTTGCCATGGTTAACTAAAGAAGTTTAACTTTAAGGTAAAGCGTATAATTGTGCAAAGATTGGTGGCAGGTCAGAAGATTGGACAGAATATAAAAAACAGCAAAGAAAGGTGAATAAGGAGGGAAAAATTAGTATATGAGAGAAAGCTAGTTAGAAATATAAAAACAGATACGAAGAGTTTCTATAGATGTTTTAAAAAAGACGAGTTAACAAAGTGAGCATTGGTCCTAGAGAACTTGAGTCTGGGGAATTAATAATTGAAAATGAGATGGCGGATGAATTGAACTGGTATTTTGCATTGGTCTTCACTATAGAGGATACAAGTAACATCCCAGAAATAGTTGTAAATCAGGACATGGAAGGGAGGGAGGAACTCTCAATTACCATCACCAGGGAAGTGGTACTGAGCAAATTGTTGGAGCTGCGGGCTGACAAGTTCCCGGGTCCTGATGGATTTCATCCTAGGGTCCTAAAAGAAGTGACTAGTGAGTTATTTGTTGTGTTGGATTTAATTTTCCAAGGTTCACAAGATTCAGGGAAGGTTCTACTAGGTTGGAAAATAGCAAATGTAACTCCTTTATTTAAAAAGGGAGGAGACAGAAATCAAGGAACTATAGGCCAGTTAGCTTAACATCTGTCATAGGGAAAATGTTAGCTATTATTAAACGTTCTAGCAGGGCACTTAGAAAAATTCACAGTAATCAGGCAGAGTCAACATGGTTTTATGAAAGGGAAATCATGTCGAACCAATTTATTGGAGTTCTTTGAAGAAGTAACACGTGCTGTGGATAAAGGTGGATGAACTGGACTTGGATTTCCAGAAGGCATTTGGTAAGGTGCCACATCTAAAGTTATTGCGGAAAATAAAAGCTCATGGTGTAGTGGGTAACATTGGCATGGATTGAAGATTGGCGAGGTAACGGGAAGCAAAGAGTAGGCATAAATGGGTTATTTTCTGATTGACAAGAGATAACGAGTGGTAAGCCACAGGGATCAGTGCTGGGGTCTCAACTTTTTACAATTTATATGAATGACTTGGATGAAGGGACCAAAGATATTGTTGCTAAATTTGCTGATGAGACAAAGATACATAGGAAATTAACTTGTGAAGAGGACATGAGGCTATGAAGTGATATAGATAATTTAAGTGAGTGGGCCAAGATCTGGCAAATGGAGTATTATGTGGGAAAATGTGAAATTGTCCACTTTGGCAGGAAGAATAAAGCATATTATCTAAATGGTGAGAGATTGCAGAGCTATGGAGATGCAGAGGAATCTGGGTGTTCTAGTGCATGAATCACAAAAGGTTAGTATGCAGATACAGCAAGTAATTAGGAAAGCTAATAGAATGTTGTCCTTTATTGCGAGGGGAATTGAATACAAAAATAGGGAGGTTATGCTGCAGTTATACAGGGCATTGGTGAGACCACATCTGGAGTACTGTGTACAGTATTAGTCTGCTTACCTAAGGAAGGATGTAAATGTGTTGGAAGCAGTTTACAGAAGGTTTACTAGACTAATAAGGAAAGGTTGTACAGATTAGGCTTGTATCCGCTGGAGTTTAGAAGAGTGGGAGGTGTCTTGGTTGAAACATATAAGATTCTGAAGGGTCTTGACAGGGTGGATTTGGAAAGGATGTTTCCTCGTATACAAAATTATGAGGGGCATTGATAGGATAGATAGGAAGAAACTTTTTCCCTTCGTGGAGGGGTCAATAACCAGGGGGCATAGATTTAAGGTAAGGGGCAGGAGGTTTCAAGGGGATTTGAGGAAAAGAATTTTCACCCAGAGGGTGGTTGGAATCTGGAACACACTGCCTGAAGGGGTGGTAGAGGCAGGAACCCTCACAATATTAAAGAAGTATTTAGATGAGCACTTGAAATGCCATAGCATACAAGGCTACGGGCCAAGTGCTGGAAAATGGGATTAGAATGGAGAGGTGCTTGATGGCCGGCATAGACACGGTGGGCTGAAGGGCCTGTTTCTGTGCTGTATAACTCTATGACTGTTGTGGGAAAATCTAGAACTAGGGGTCACCTGTTTAATAATAAGGGGTCGCCCATTTAAGACAGATGAGAATTGTTTCTCTGCGCGTCGTGAGTTTTTGGATCTCTCTCTTCCTCAAAAGGCGATGGAAGCAGAGTCTTAGAATATTTTTAAGGCAGGGGTAGATAGATTCTTGATTAGCAAGAGGATGAAAGGTTATCGGGGATAGGTGGGAATGTGGAATTGAAGTTACAATCAGATCAACCATGATGTTGAATGGCAGAGCAGGCTCGAGGGG
The DNA here is from genome assembly GCF_036365525.1 of Heterodontus francisci. Classification (NCBI taxonomy): domain Eukaryota; kingdom Metazoa; phylum Chordata; class Chondrichthyes; order Heterodontiformes; family Heterodontidae; genus Heterodontus; species Heterodontus francisci. The sequence goes on from NC_090377.1 coordinate 81,765,891, forward strand.
CCAAGTGGCCTACTCCTGCTCCTAATTTGTATGTTTGTACGTATATCCACCCAAAGCACTTAATATAGATTTTTATAGATAGGTGAAGGATGTTGATGCTCGGGGAAACTTTTTTTTTAGCCACCTAGTGCAAGCATACAATTCTGAAATTGGGTTTTGATATTGCAGTGAGACAGTGTAAACTGCATGAGTGCAGCAATTTTTTTCATTTCCATGCCAGCCGTCCTCTGGCATGTCTGACTGATGCTGTCAGTTTATGCTAAATCAGGGTGGTTTAACCCCCTATACGCCTATATCCACTAGCAGAAATTCACCAACCTGAGATCGTTGGGAGTAATTGGCAACATTTAAAGTTATACCACTGAAAGGAGAGTAAAAGGAAACATAAATATAATCGCTGAAAAAGGTACCATTTTTGATCATTCTTAAGACATGTCTTTTAGTCAATACCTAGAAAAGGAAATAGCTAATACATGTCTTTGCAGTAACAAGGACATCTCTGGAACAGGATGGCACAGAAGGTTAGACACTGGCATTTCCATGTTGGTTCAAGTCCATCCCATACCAATGGAACAAAAATCTTTTGTCTGCTGGTTATAAGGATTTTTGTGGAATGAGTTTTGGCAAACTGGATGCAGTTTCTAGTGGATATAGGCCAAATGGCCTGTTTCTGTGCTGGAATTGCTTGGGCCCTACCAAATTAATGGTTAAGTTTTACAAATTTCACGGTCACGGCATTTTAAGAATTTCATGATTTCACACATTTTGAATTTCATGGTGTCGCAACAAACCATGTAAATGATCTATTTAAACAAAAAAAGGCAAGGGAGGTTCCTGGTTTTCAATGGCATTTATTGTATACTCAAAAACTATTCTAAAAAGCGGATTGTAAACAAGTCACGTTCTTTACTCACTGAAGTCAATGGTTGAATGTGAGCATGGAGCAACCTGCAACTGTCTGTCTTCATTCTCTGTCTGCGCTGTGAGCACCATGTCCATGTTTAAACACCGCTCTCTCCATGTCCAGATTTTCTTGGAATTGTCAGACAGTGCTGTGCTAGCCTTGCAAGGTGGGAGATTCTGCATTCCAGAGTTCCAAAACTGCAGTACAACCTGCTTTTATAAGCAGGAATCTCCAACCTACAGTTCTTGTCAACGCCAGGAAGCGCATCAAATAAGTTTAAATCCACTATCTACAGGTGCATTTGTGCAGGGTCAAAGCTTTCAGGAAAGCCACTGAAGGTTGTTGAAATATCTGAGCCACTTTTTCTTCAGCACTTCATTCTTCCCTGTAGCAGTAATATTGTTTGAGCTTCTTTGCCATTCAAGAAAATACCTGTTGAGCACAGGCATTTAATTCAGTGTCCTCGGTGTTGTTCATTTGACTGTGCTACAGTCCAGGACAGTACATCCATTACTTTATTGTAAGCTTTGTGGATTGTGACATGTCGAGATTCAACCCAAATGATTAAATCCATCAATCATGTAACATATAAACTGGACCTCTCCATTAAGCTGAGCATTGTTTAGAAGAGTTACAGTGTCTGTTAAAACCTGTCTTGTCGGTGTCAGTTTGGATTCTTCTGAGACACAGTCTGAGTAGTATTTCAGGTGAGTTGCATGATCCTCTACTGCCCGAAACCAAGAATTCCAACATGTAATTATTGGCTCTGGAGGAAGGGCGATAGTTTGTTCCCCAATTTTGGCTGCATTTGCAGTGTATCGTCTGTATTGAAGCTTGTAGCTAGGGCAGTGTTTGAAGATCTTTTTAATGTAGCTGACCAATTTGGCTATGTTACCATACTAGTTTTTCCACAGCTCACTGATGAGAGAAATTATATGTGCATTATATGCAATATGGGACAGCCTTAGGCATTACACCTTGGAGCAGAGTTGAAAGATTTTGTCATGTGAGTTGCACTTTCACTAATGAAAGCAGACACTTTGTTGAAATCTGTACTGTATTTTGAAATAGTTTTGATTATCGCTTGGGAAACTGGTGTAATTAACAGCTTCTAAGTGGATTCAGTCTGCGAGCATTGTTAGCTATCCTGACTGTACGTCTTCGGCCTTACCAGATATAAAGTCAAACAAAATACGCAACATGTAGTTGTCTTGCTCATTGGACTCATCACAAATAATTACAAAAAACTCACGTATTAATCTGAGACTTTATCTCCTCGCAATGTCTATCAAAAACCTTTGATAGGTAGTCCTGTCCTATTTTATTTGCACTTGACAAGCAACCACCATTTTGCAAGACATGTTGAATGAATATCCGCAGCTTTGGGTGATCAAGTTTTTCCAATGGTATGTTGGCGATTGCAAAAGCCTCCAAGTTCCATTGAAACCAACTGACGATTTTCTGAGCTCTTTGTCGACTTCTTAAAAAGAGATGAAATCATAGCTTTTTTGTTTTGCAGCAGTGTGGTGTTGGATGCTCTCTTTCTTACTGCTGCAATGGCTTTTGGACTATAACTGGTGCTGAACCATTGCCCACCGTATACGAACCAACAAAATATTGCTGCTTGTACAAAACAGTATTCCACTATTGGCATGCAGAATTTGGCTTCCGAATTCTTTCACTTGGTGTGCTGGAGGAATGGTTGTGGCTGTTTTTGATTTGCTCATTCTGGCATTCTCACTTGTCTGCTAATACTTGAGACTGCTTCTCTCAAAACTGCACCGGAAGCCCTCCCTGATCTACCAATCAATGAGTTGAGTCCAGTGTCAATCACTAAAACACACGATGTTTGCAACATGCCGAGCAGTCAGTGAAGGTGAACCTAGGAATTAGGAGCAGGAGTAGGCCATTCATCGCCTCGGGCCTACTCTGCAATTTGATAGCATGGCTGATTTGAATGTGTTTCATTTCACTTTCTTGTCTTTCCCGCCATAACACTTGACTCCCTTGTCCATCAAGCATCTGTCCATCTCAGCCTTGAATTTATTCAATGACCCAGCCTCTACAACTCTGAGGAAGCGAATTCCAGACTGATGAACCTCTGAGAGAAAATATTTCTTCTCATTTCAGTCTTAAATGGGAGCTCCTTTTTTGTTTTAAACTGTGTCCCCTAGTTCTAGTCTCACCCATAAGTGGAAACATCCTTCCAGCATCCACCCTGTCAAGACCCCTCAGGATCTTGTGTATTTCAATAAGATCACCTCTCATCTTTCTAAACTCCAATGAATACAGACCCAATCTGTTCAACCTTTCCTCATAAGATATCCCCTTCATCCCAGGAATCAGTCGAGTGAACCTTCTTTACCCTTTCTTAAGGGTCTGAATCAGTCATCTACCTCTTCAAACTAAAAGCCTCAGGGCCACCTATTTCAGCTAGAAGCCAGCCGAATCACTAAACCCCTCACTTTTTTTTTACTCCTTTTTCTATGGATCTCTTGGAGACAGTGATGTGGATGATTTCCTCCAAAGGGGTTTCTGATTTTAGTCGGAGTATGCAAAGCTGGTCAGTCAACAGGCAGAATTTGAAACTTACAAGCTGGAATTGCGAAAGAGAGAGAGCGAGACAGACCCCCACTTGGGTCTGCACATGTCAGTCCAGATGCTTCTCCTTGCTGCTGCAGAGATATACTAGCTTAAAACCACAGATGGGATGGTTTATCACATGACAGTCACCCAGTAATTCAAGCATGGTAGTTAGTAATGTATTTCTTGTTGCTAAAAAGAACAAGCAATTCCCTTAAGCTTCCTGGGTCTTGGTTCTTAGGATGAGCAGACATCTCGTCTCTATCTTGCCGGCCTTGCAATGTAGGATTCGGTGTTGCAAATTAGGTGGTCATTTAAGCTGCCAGCAAAGTCCTCTTTTATGGATTCAAGAACATTATTATTCAGCAAAGCACGTTGGCGTGACACCTGTTTGCCTGACAACTGTTGCTGGGAATTTACTAAAATCTATAATTAAGGGTAAGGTAAGTGAACACCTTGAAGGGTAAGGTAAGTGAACACCTTGAAAATTTTTAGCTGATCAGAGAACCAGCATGGATTTTTAAAGGGTAGTTCATGCTTGACTAATCTGATTGAAGTTTTTGAAGAGCTGATTAAAAGAGTAGACATGGGAACGTCAACGGATGTTGTCATGGTCCTGTACTTTATTTTTTCTCTGGGGAATATGTGGTGTGTCTTTAAGGCTGGAAAAGGATCAGTACTGCTTCAAGAACCAGCAAGCCTCAGGAGTTGGAGAAAGTGTATTTTTGGTTGCCATTGGATACAACCATTTGGAGACTGCGTATCAATGGGTGCATTTTCGTTAGCGTGGATACAGCCACTTGGACTGAGCATCAAGCGATACATTTGTTAAAATTCAATTTTGAACTGGCTTTTTAGTTGAAGACAGTCTGTTCTAACAGAACACACAGACAGCTGGCGTTGGCACCTGAAAGAAGAGCACTCAGCCATTTAAACTGAAGGAAGAGAATTTAGGGTGTTTAACTATTATCTCTCAAAATTCTAAATATGTCAAGTCAAAACCGAGATCTCTGATAGTCTAACTTCCCTTCCTTCAGTTTAAATTGTGACAATCTTTTATCCCTCAAAAACTCTAAAGCCAGATTGATTCATTTAAAAAGTGTTTGCAAGTCGTTAATTGTAGAAATTTGCTTGAGAAGGAAAGCATTACTTACTGCTGGAATTAGACTACGGACTGCTCGGCTGTTGAATAATCTTCTCCCCCGCCCCCCCCCCCCCCCCCCCATCGTACGGCTGGGAGGAGTTCAAGCAAACTTGGATTTTTTCACCTGCGGTGGGGTGTAAATTTGTAAGGACTCTAATTTTTTTCCTATTTAACTGTTTATATCTTCATAGTCTTTAAGAATTTAGTTTTTCTAAATAACAGTTAATTTGTTGATTTAAAGACACCTGGTTTGGTTAGCCTCATTCAGGTTTTAATAGTTAGAGTCATAGTTATACAGCACAGAAACAGGCCCTTCGGCCCATTGTGTCCATGCCGGCAATCAAGCCTATCTATTCTAATCCCATTTTCCAGCACTTGGTCCACGCTATGGCATTTCAAGTGCTCAACTAAATACTTCATAAATGTTGTGAGGGTTTCTGCCTTTACCACCCCCTCAGGCAGTGTGTTCCAGATTCTAACGACCCTCTGGGTGAAAATTCTTTTCCTCACATCCCCCCGGTTATTGACCCCCTCCTCCTCCCCCAAGGGAAAAAGTTTCTTCCTATCTACCCTATCTGTGCCCCTCATAATTTTGTATACCTCAATCAGGTGCCCCTTCAGCCTTCCCTGCTCCAAGGAAAACAACCCGAGCCTATCCAGTCTCTTCATAGCTAGATGGTACAATTTGGCTGGGTCTTTCTTAAATTTGGAAAGTTTAAGATGATATGTTAGGCGATCTGTGGAGGGGCGGGATTGAATTAACAGCACGTTTCTCCCACCACAATCAGAATCGTATATTTTGATTGGGGGCTTTGGCTGGAGCAGATGGTTGTAACAATGTTATTTATATGGACTTACAACAGGCATTTGAAAAAGTCTGTCGGAAGAGTTTGTTGGCTAAAATTGAAGCTTATGGAATTGAAGGCAAATTATTGACCTGATTAAGAAATTAGCTGAGCAGCAGGAGACAGAGCAGGGATAATGGGCAGGTACACTAATTGGCAGAATGTGACGAGTGGTGTCCCGCAAGGATCTGTGGTGCTTCAATTATTCACTGTATTTATTAACAACTTAGATGGTAGAATAGAAAGCCACATATCCAAGTTTGCTGATGACACCAAAATAAGCAGCATTGTGGATGAAACCATAAAATGACCAAGAGATATCGATAGCTTCAGTGAATCGGCAAAACTGTGGCAAATGGATTTAACTGTATCCAAAAAGGATCGAACAGTGTACTTTCTAAATGATGAATAGCTACAAACAGTGGAGGTAAATAGACTTGGGGATCCATGTACAGAGATCATTCCTTGTTCATAACATTTTAATGATCTTAAGAGGCTAATAGAATGCTGGTCTTTATATCTAGAAGACTACAATACAAAGGGGTAATTGTCATGCTTCTGCAATATAGAGCACTCTGAGCAGTTCTGGGTACCACTCCTTGGAAGGATTTTTTTGCCTTGGAGGGAATGCAGCATTACCAGAATAATACCTGGACTCCAAGGGTTACATTACGTTACGAGGAGAGATTACATAAACCAGGTTTGTATTCCCTGGAATTTAGGTGGTTATGGGTGATATGATCGTTTTAAGACATCAAGGGGAACAGATAAAGTAGGTAGAAACTACTTCTGATTGGGCAGTCTTGGGCTAGGGGGCATAGTCCAAAAATTAAAGTCAGACCTTTGGGAATGAAATTAAGTAACAGTTCTAGGCGCAAGAATGCTAAAAATTTGGAACTCCCTGAAAACAGCAATTGCTGCTAGATCAATTGTTAGTTTTAAATCTTGAAATTGATTTTTCTTGATAACCAAAGGTTTTGAGGGATATTGGACAAAGGTGGGTATATGGAGTTAGGTCACAGATAATATATATAAAAGCAAAATACTGCGGATGCTGGAAATCTGAAATAAAAACAAGAAATGCTGGAATCACTCAGCAGGTCTGGCAGCATCTGTGGAAAGAGAAGCAGAGTTAACGTTTCGGGTCAGTGACCCTTCTATGATCTCATTGAACGAGGCTTGCGGAACTAAATGGCCTACTCCTGTTCCAGCGTTCCTGTATTTTCTCTACTGCTGAAAAGTAAGTGGCACTTATTGTAGGATCAAGTTTGGTACCTTCCGTTAGACCATAAAATGCTATTACATTCTTTTGAAAAAACATCATCGCTCATCCTTGCAAGAATCTACTCTCAACCCCTCTCTCCTTAGAAACTACAGCCCACTGTCTAACCTGTTCTGTTTAGTCCTTATTTCTTTCTCGACTCCATCTTCCCCCACAGCACCAAAAGCATCTGTTAACATTCTCTCTGTCTGTGGTGCATTTTTGCTCCTTGACCTCTCAGTGGTCTTTCATCTGCTGAACCATACCATCCTCCTCCAAAGCATCACCTCTGATGTACAGCTCAGTGAGACTGTTTTTGCTTCGCTCCAACCTTGCCTAGCCAAACCAATTTTCCCATATCTTCGTACTCCTACACAATCATATCAGGCATTTCTGAAGAATCTTTCCTTGACGCCTTAATTTACGTGGTACTTTTCAACAAGAATATGATCTGCAAATATGGGGCCAATTTCCCTTGTATGCTGATGACACTCTGCCACTTCTCTGAGTTCTTTCACTGCCTGTGCTGCCAAACTGCTTGTCTAGCATTCAGTCTTGGATGAGCTGTCGTTTCTTCCAGCACCACATTGGGGAAAAATGAAGCCATCTACTCTGGTCCTGGCCACAAACACTGTATCTTCGTCACTGACTCCATCCCTCTTCATTGAACATCTTTGAAAGCTGAACGAAACTGTTCATGTCCTTGGTGTGCGGTTTGATCCTGACCCCATATTCTCTGCGTCCCCAAGACCACCTACTTGCACCTCTGATATGGCCTGTCTCTGCCCCTGCCTTTGCCCATCATCTGCTGAAACACTAATCCCTGCCTTGGCTCACTCTCTCCTTCATAAAGTTCAGCTCCTCAAATTCTGCAGCCCACATCCTGTCCCACACTGCCCTACTTGACCTATCTCCCCAGTCCACACTAACCTCACGATCCACCAGTGCTTCAAATGTAAAATTGCCATATTTTTTTTTAAGGTCACTCTGCCACCACCTCTCCCTACCTCTGGACAGAGGTTTTCCAAATGCAAGTTTGTATTAGATTATCTGTGTGGTTAGATCAGATGTTTGTAATTTACAACCCATGGAGGAGCTGTGCCAGTTGAACTAGATTTTCTGTATTTGACCATACAAATGAATATCCAGTTCCAAGGTTCAATTTATGTTTGGAGCTAGATTGGGAGAAATACCTTTCTTGGTAAGTTAGTAATTTACTGTAAGTTTGAGGAGCTGTATGCTTTAGTCCTGCTTCTATTTCTTGTATTTAACATGTACTATTTTCCTAAGAGGGCAGTTTGTTTACCAGTTTAATTTAAATTATTGACTTCCAGCTTGAGTCTCATACCAATAGAGCAGTTATTAAAACTGCCAGCTAAAGATTAGAAGAATCGCCTTGCACAACAACATGCATTCTTATAAACTGGTGTATAGTGACATTTGTTGGTTATCTGATCCCTTGCTCTCACGATTGGACAGATTTAAAAAAAAAACACATTTGGGATCATAGAGCACTTGATGGGCACTGAAGTCGTACAATATATCAAGTAAAATAAGGAACAAATCCACATCAGCATATGCAGAAAAAGTATATTCTTGGGAATCTTGATTTTAGTTTCAACTTAATTAACCATCATTTATTCAGAACTGGCATAGCATATTTAAGAATAGAAAATAGAAAAGCTTCAAATTTTCATGTAACTTGTACCAAGGAAATATATTAAAGGAAACAAAATGCAGAGTAGATCTCAGTTAGGATAAATGCTGGCAGGGAGGGGTAGGAAGATCAGAATGTAATTAGTAGACCAGAAAAATGACATTTCCTGCTGTGCTTGAAAATCTACACGCGTTGTTGAGAAGCAGCCTGAACAAGTTCAATTGGAGGATGTTTGCATTTTGGGCACTGGGGTCATGGTCAGTTTTGTGGGTGGTGATTCATTCAGAAGGAGGTTTTGTTGGACGGATATCTGGGAAGCTTTGGTGTATTGCAGTTATGCATGCAACTCATTTATGGCCAAAATTTCATGATCTTTTGAGTGATGTAATCTGTTTGCTCCAAAGTTACTGGTGTGTTTCTGTGGAGATGTGAGGGAACTGGCCAGGGAATACAACAGTTTAGATGCTATACTTAGAGTTAATATAGCTTCAATTTCATTGTGCCATTTTCAAATTTACTGCTTTTTGAAATTGATTTTCCCCTTTGGCGTATTCAGATACTGGTTTGAGTTACACCCAACTTCTAGTTTTCACTTAAGTTGCTTTTATAATTTCAGAAGCAAAATACTGCGGCTGCTGGAAATCTGAAATAAAACAAAATGCAGGAAGTACTGAGCAGGTCAGGCAGCATCTGGAGAAACTGAAACAGTTACTGTTTCAGGTCAGTGACCTTTTGTCATTTCTGATGAAGGTCATTTACCTGAAAGTTTAACTGTGCTTCTCTCTCCACAGATGCTGCCGGCCTGCTCAGTATTTCCAGCATTTTGTTCTGCTGTTTTAGTATTTTGCAGTCTGAAGGTTTCCCAGCAGGAGGGCAAAAAAGATGGATAAATCTGTGCATGTATCACCTTTTTCACTCCACCATCTCCTGACTTAAAGAACTAGCAGGGAATCCAATACTGCTAAGTATTAGTAAAACTGCTGCACTGCCAGAACAAAGGAGCAGCTTGTCTTGGAAGTTACACTGGTGGCAGCAATAACGGATCACTGGTGTCCTTGCATTTGCTTCTGCTCTGTTAATTGACAGAAAATTCAAGTCTGAAGCGGTGTCTGGTGCATTAGGCTCAAGGAAATGTGACTTGGTGAGTTTCCAAGCAATTTTTTTTTAAACACTTTGGTAAATGAGATGGCTGACTGTTCAGTTCCTTTTTGCTGTATGAGAAATTGTTTGCAGTTGTCCTATTAACCCGTGTCCTGCTGCATTAATAAGGTTAACCAAATAACTTCATATAAAAGACATGAATTTAAATTGCTTAGAGTTGTCATTCTTCGAATGTAGAGTTGCTGTTGTATTAAACGTATACTTAACAAAATATTTGCATTCGTTGAACAATTTGAAGAGCGAGGAAATGCAGTTTATCCATCTGAAAATCCATTCTTCTGGATATGCCATTTAACTTCAGAACAGGGTGTTCAAGATATGGCTTGCAGACCAGTTTTGGCTCGCAAATTCCTTCTATGCAGCCAAAGAAGCCCCCTGCTAATTCCTCTTGTACATTTGGAACAAGTACTGACTTTCATTTCAGTTCAGCCTCTGAAATTTCTTGGACCTGTGGAACTGGCTTCTGATTAGTGCAAAAAAGATTGTTCGTCAAACTTCACTAATTTTCCAGGCTTGGGCATTTGAAGACCTAAGGCGGTGGCTCAAATTCTCAATCTTGGGCTATTAATGTGCAACAGGTGGTGAAGGGAAAGACAGCAAATGCAATATGAGTAGAGAGAAGAAAGCAGTAATGGAGGACTGTAGGTAGCAGTGGAACAAACTAGAATAGACCAGGCTAGGAAGTGAAGTTTATACATTAAACTAAGTGAGGTAGAGCGAATCTACCATTTTTGCTGGTGGATGTTTTGTATTTTGGCAAGAAGGTGGAGGCTGTGTCTCAAGTTTTGTATGGAGTGGGGGCGTGGTGGTGTTGCATTATTGTGCAATCAAATTGTGGGAGATTGCCCCCTTTTTATGGAAACAAAATTATGCCTAGCCCCCTTGTACAAAAGCTTGAAAACTCCTGAAGTAGAAGGGGAAAAAATTGGAGATTTTTTAATCAAAGTGCTTTGTTTCTATGGCAACCTGATGCTGCAATTGGATCAGTGCTTGTGTGTAATGGCCTGCTCAGTTATACTAGTTGATCACTCCATGTACCAGGTACCTAAACTATGTGACAAGAAAATCTATACTTACTTCTGTCGACATTACATATGAATATATAGTCTTTATTTTTATTACTTCCATCACAGCAGACCGTTGACATGAGAGTGGTCAAGAAGTGGTGGTAGGAAAGCAGAAAAGAGTGCAATATTGTGGTCAGTTGGAGAAATGTGGTTTGTAATTTGCAGAATATTTACAGGGATGCATCCAAATTTGTGTCAAGATAATTTGTCATATTGTGCCTTTTAAGCGCTAACATTTCTTGGTACGACATTGGCACATTCCTATCTTTCAAATGCTAGTTGTTCAAATAAAAATATTGCAATTATAACTGGCTTGTGCAATTTTAATTAATTTGCTGAGGGACTTTCACCCCAACATTAGTTGGACCTGTAATTCTTCTGAGAAAATCATTGATTTAGTTGGGTGCAAATCATGGAACAATAACGATTATGTTTTATGCAGCACTATTTATAGTATTAGTATTGTAGTGGAGAAAGTAAATCCTATTCCTTTCTGAGTTGGTTGTGTACTGTTGCTCCCCTGGCTTGGCTGCTAGAAATGCTGTTGATTTTTGGAGAGTGGGAGAAGATTTACAAGATTCCAGCATATTTTACAGGATGCAGCCAAGTCTTTGGAATTCATTGAGTGAGTTCTATGGTGCTGTTCATGAACAAAAATTTTTTTTCCAGCAACTACCTGTGCTTGTCTCTGTCCAGCTGTTTAAATAATGTTGAGCCACAATATTGTTCCCATGTCGTGAGTTTGAGCAGCTCATGCAGATATGAAGATGAACTTAACAGATTTGTGAAGACCAATGGCCTGGGTGACTTTTTAAACAATCTATCTTGTTCATCCCATTTAAAGATTGTGTTAAAGCAGCATTATGTTTAAGCTGCTAAGATTCTGTTAGGGACCGTGAACTTTTTAAAAAGAGAAGTAAAATTCCCAGTTATTATTGAAAAATTACGTCACAAGGCTTCCTTTGCTCGCTCTTCCCTTCTTCCCCCCCCCTTGCTCTCCAAGACCCTTCATAAAACCTAATTCTTTGAATAAACCTTTGCTTATCATTCAGTGTCAATTTTTGTCAGATTATGCCTCTGTGAAGCACTGTAGGACATTTTTTTTATGTTAAGACTACGATATGAATGCAGGTTGCTCTGTTGCATTGAGGAATCCCTGTTGTCAGAAGCGCTACATGTCAGCAGGCAGAAGTGGGAAGGATGGGGATGTGTTGTAAGAAGTGTGACTGGGCAGGTTAGCCAGTGGGGTTGGAAGAAATTTTGTCGCAGAAGGTGGGAAGCGGGGCATTAACTTGAAATGTCCGAAGTCTGGGATAGACAGTGGGGCCAAGCCAGAATCTGAAGTATGATGGGAAACTCAGAGAGAGTGCTGAAGAGCAAGGTGTTTAACTTGTATAGAAAGAATATTTCACAAAAAGAAATGAGTTTTACATGAGTAATTTCCTCTTTTTTTCAACGTCTTTCCCTTACCAGCATGGCTGACAGCACTGTCAACTTTAATGAAGTTCAATGAAGAGTGCAGGAGGGCATGCCAGGAGCAGCACCAGGCATACCTCAAAATGAGGTGTTAACCTGGTGAAGCTACAACACAGGACTATCTGCGTGCCAAACTGCATAAGTAGCATGCGATAGACAGAGCTAAGCGATCCCATAACCAACAGATCAGATCTAAGCTCTGCAGTCCTGCTACATCCAGCCGTCAGTGGTGGTGGACAATTAAACAACTAACTGGAGGAGGTGGCTCCATAAATATCCCCATCCTCAATGAAAGATAAGGCTGAAGCATTTGCAACAATCTTCAGCCAGAAGTGCCGGGTTGATGATCCATCTCGGCCTCCTCCTGAAGTCCCTAGCATCACAGATGCCAAACTTCAGCCAGTTCGATTCACTCCGCGTGATAGCAAGAAACGACTGAAGGCACTGGATACTGCAAAAGCTATGGGCCCTGACAATATTCCAGCAATAGGACTGAAGACCTGTGCTCCAGAACTTGCCGCGCCCCTAGCCAAGCTGTTCCAGTACAGCTACAACACTGGCATCTACCCTGCAATGTGGAAAATTGCCCAGGTATGTCCTGTACACAGAAAGCAGGACAAGTCCAACCTGGCCAATTACCGCCCATCAGCCTACTCTCAATCATCAGTAAAGTGATGAAAGGTGTCATCAACAGTGCCATCAAGAGGCACTTGCTTAGCAATAACCTGCTCAGTGATGCTCAGTTTGGGTTCTGCCAGGGCTACTCAGCTCCTGACCTCATTACAGCCTTGGTTCAAACATGGACAAAAGAGCTGAACTCAAGAGGTGAGGTGAGAGTGACTGCCCTTGACATCAAGGCAGGATTTGACCAAGTATGGCATCAAGGAGCCCTAGCAAAACTGAGGTCAATGGGAATCAGGAGGAAAACCCTCCGCTGGCTGGAGTCATACCTAGCGCAAAGGAAAATGTTTGTGGTTGTTGGAGGTCAATCATCTGAGCTCCAGGACATCACTGCCGAAGTTCCTCAGGGTAGTGCCCTCGGCCCAAACATCTTCAGTTGCTTCATCAATGGCCTTCCTTCAATCATAAGGTCCGAAGTGGGGATGTTCACTGATTGCACAATGTTCAGCAACATTCGTGACTCCTCAGATACTGAAGCAGTCCGTGTAGAAATGCAGCAAGACCTGGACAATATCCAGGCTTGGGCTGATAAGTGGCAAGTAACATTTGCACCACACAATTGCCAGGCAATGACTATCTCCAACAAGAGAGAATCTAACCACCTCCCCTTGACATTCATTGGCATTACCATCGCTAAATTCCCCCACTATCAACATCCTAGGGGCTGCCATTGACCAGAAACTGAACTGGAGTCGCCACATAAATACTGTGGCTGCAAGAGCAGATCAGAGGCTAGGAATCCTGAGGCGAGTAACTCACCTCCTGACTCCCCAAAGCTTGTCCACCATCTACAAGGCACAAGTCAGGAGTGTGATGGAATACTCTCCACTTGCCTGGATGGGTGCAGCTCCAACAACACTGAAGAAGCTCGACACCATCCAGGACAAAGCAGCCTGCTTGATTGGCACCCAATCTACCAACATTCACTCCCTCAACCACCGACACACAGTTGCAGCAGTGTATGCCATCTACAAGACTGCAGCAATGCACCAAGGCTCCTTAGACAGCACCTTCCAAACCCGTGACCTCTACCAACTAGAAGGACAAGGGCAGCAAATGCATGGGAACACCAGCACCTGCAAGTTCCCCTCCAAGTCACAGACCATCCTGACTTGGAACTATATTGCTGTTCCTTCACTGTCGCTGGGTCAAAATCCTGAAACTCCCTTCCTAACAGCACTTTGGGTATACCTACCCCAAATGGACTGCAGCGGTTCAAGAAGGCAGCTCACCACCACCTTCTCAAGGGCAATTAGAGATGGGCAATAAATGCTGGCCTGGCCAGCCATGCCCACATCCCATGAATGAATAAAAAAGACTTAGCTAAAATAATAGGAAAATACTGCAGATGCTGGAAATCTGAAATGAAGCCAACAAAGTGCTGGAAATATTCAGCAGGTCTGGCAGCATCTGTGGAGAAAGAGGCAAAGTTAACGTTTCAGGTCAGTGACCTTTCATCAGGACTGGCAAAAGTGAGAAATGTAATGAGTTTTAAGCAAATAAAGTGGGGACGAGGCAAAAGAGAACAAATAGGTGTTGATGGGACAGAGGGTCACAGAGAATAACTGACAAGGAGGTCATGGGCAAAGACAAAGAGTGTGTTAATGGTGTGGTTAAAGACAAAGCGTTGGTGCAGAGAGGGTGTTAAATGACAGAATAATGAAAGTCCTAGCCAAAAGCTAAAAATGAAAAAAAATGAAATACAAATTTAAAAAAATACAAAGTAAAACTTAAAGAAAAGGGGCTCTGAAATTATTTAACTTAATGTTTAGTCTAGTAGGCAGCTAGCGCAATTTCATTGTTGTAGGAGGAATAGAATGTGATTACAGGGATTCGAGCAGGTAAGAGTTAGGTATTGATCTGAACAAGTTCTAGGGAGAGTCAGGTTGGAGATTGTATGCTCATTTGAAAGAACAAAGATTTAAAGTGGGTTTTTTGACGAGAAGATGACCATTCCGCATGTCGTTCCAGCTAGTCCCACTCATAAACATAGACATTTTAAGGCATAGAAAGAGGCCACTTGGCCCATCGTGGCTGTGCCGGCTGAAAAATGATCCACCCTGTTGAATCCCACCTTCCAGCATTTGGTCCATAGCTTTGCAGATTACGGCACTTGACGTGCATATCCAGACTCCTTCTGCATGAGTTGATGATTTCTGCCTCAACTACCCTTTCAGGCATTGAGTTCCAGACCCCCACCACCCTCTGGCTGAAAAAGTTTTTCCTCATCTCCCCTATAATTTTTCTATCAATCACTTGAAATCTATGCCACCTAGTTACTGACCTCTCTGCTCAGGTGAATAGGCCTTTAACCTCTGCTTTATCCTCCTTTTTCTTTGGCCTCCTTGTCTAGAGAGAGAATGGGTAAGCGCCTGGAGGTGGTCAGTGGTTTGTGAAGCAGCACCTGCAGTGGCAATAAAGGCCAATTCTAGAGTGACAGACTTTTCCACGTGTGCTACAGATAAAATTGGTTGTCCGGGCTGTTACACAGTTGGCTCTCCCCATGCGCTTCTGTCTTTTTTCCTGCCAACTGCTAAGTCTCTTCGACTTGCCATACTTTAGCCCTGCTTTTATGGCTGCCCGCCAGCTCTGGCGATTGCTGGCAACTGACTCACATGACGTGATCAATGTCACAGGACTTCACGTCGCATTTGCAGACGTCTTTAAAATGGAGACATGGACAGCCAGTGGGTCTGATACCGGTGACGAGCTTGCTGTACAATGTGTCCTTGGGGATCCTGCCATCTTCCATGCGGCTCACATGGCCAAGCCATCTCAAGCGGCGCTGGCTCAGTAGGGTGTATATGCTGATGTTGGCTGCCTCGAGGACTTCTGTGTTGGAGATACTGTCCTGCCACCTGATGCCAAGGATTCTCCGGAGGCAGCGAAGATGGAATGAATTGAGACGTCGCTCTTGGCTGACGTACGTTGTCCAGGCCTCGCTGCCATAGAGCAAGGTACTGAGGACACAGGCTTGATACTCTCGGACTTTTGTGTTCCTTGTCAGTACACCATTTTCCCACACTCTCTTGGCCAGTCTGGACATAGCAGTGGACGCCTTTCCCATGCGCTTGTTGATTTCTGCATCGAGAGACAGGTTACTGGTGATAGTTGAGCCTAGGTAAGTGAACTCTTGAACCACTTCCAGAGCGTGGTCGCCGATATTGATGGATGGAGCATTTCTGACGTCCTGTCCCATGATCGTTTTCTTGAGGCTGATGGTTCGGCCAAATTTGTTGCAGGCAGCCGCAATCCTGTCGATGAGTCTCTGCTGACACTCTCTTCTGTGTGGGATGTTAATGCAGCATCGTCAGCAAAGAGGAGTTCCCTGATGAGGATTTTCCGTACTTTGGTCTTCGCTCTTAGATGGGCAAGGTTGAACAACCTGCCATCTCATCTTGTGTGGAGGAAAATTCCCTCTTCTGAAGACTTGAACGCATGTGAGAGCAGCAGGGAGAAGAAGATCCCAAACCGTGTAGGTGCGAGAACACAGCCCTGTTTCACGCCACTCAGGATAGGGAAGGGGTCTGATGAGCCTCCATTGTGCTGAATTGTGCCTTTCATATTGTCATGGAATGAGGTGATGATACTTAGTAGCTTTGGTGGACATCCGATCTTTTCTAGTAGTCTGAAGAGACCACGTCTGCTGTCGAGGTCAAAGGCTTTGGTGAGATCAATGAAAGCAGCATAGAGGGGCATCTGTTGTCTGCGGCATTTCTCCTGTAGCTGGCGAAGGGAGAACAGCATATCAATGGTGGATCTGTCTGCTCGAAAGCCACATTGTGCCTCAGGGTAGACACGCTCGGCCAGCTTCTGGAGCCTGTTGAAAGCGACTCGAGCCAATACTTTCCCCACTACGCTGAGCAGGGAGATTCCACGGTAGTTGTTGCAGTCACCGCGGTCACCCTTGTTGTTATAGAGGATGTTGATATTGGCATCTCGCATGTCCTGTGGTACTGCTCCCTTATCCCAGCACAGGCAAAGCAGTTTGTAGAGTGCTGAAACTATAGCAGGCTTGGCACTCTTGATTATTTCAGGGGTAATGCCTCCTTCCCGGGGCTTTTCCGCTGGCTAGAGAATCAATGGCATCACTGAGTTCCGATTTTGTTGGCTGTTCGTCCAGCTCATCCATGACTGGCAAAGACTGGGCAGCATTGAGGGCGGTCTCAGTGACTCCATTTTCCCTGGAGTACAGTTCTAGATAGTGCTCCACCCAGCGGTCCATTTGCTTGCGTTGGTCAGTGATCATGTCCCCTGATTTAGATTTGAGGGGGGCGATCTTCTTGATGGTTGGCCCAAAAGCTCTCTTAATGCCATCATACATTCTTCTGATGTTTCCGGTGTCTGAGGCCAACTGAATATGACTGCATAGGTGTTGCCAGTAGTCATTTGCGCAGCACCTGGCTGTTCTTAGTGCAATGCTTCTGGCTGCTTTAAGTGCTACGGATGTTAACTCGCTGGGGGCTTTCTTGTAGTTCAGCAATGCAATGCGCTTAGCGGCTATGACAAGTTCCAGCTCTTCAAAGTGAGATTGAAACTAGTCTGCATTCCGCTTCACACGTTTGCCATAGGTGATCATTGCTGAGTCATTGGCGTCTCTGATGTGGGGCTCACTTGGTCTCTGCATCCCCTGCAGGAGTGTTTTGAAGGGCTTTTTCAAGTGAATTTAGAACCTTCTGTAACAGCTGTGGATGAGAAATTCTGCTCGTGTTGATGTGCGGGCGGCCCTTCTGCTTGGAGTGATGCAGCTTCTTTGGTTTGAGTTTCACCTTGCTGCACACCAGGGAGTGGTTGGTGTTGCAGTCCGCACTGTGGAAGCTGCATGTGATTTGAACGCTGTTTAAAGAGGCTCACCTTGTGGCGATGAGGTCCAGCTGGTGCCAACGACGTGATCTTGGGTGCCTCCAAGAAACCGGGTGACAGGGTTTAGTGTGAAAGAACGATTTGGTGATGCAGAGGTTATGATAGGTACACAACTCAAGCAGTCTCTGTCCATTCTCATTCGTCCTTCCAATGCCATAGCGCCCAAGGCTGGAGGGCCATGAGTCATGGTTGGCCCCAACCCTGGCATTAATGTCCCCCAGCACGAACAGGTGTTTGGTATGGGGGATGCTACTAAACCAGGCCCCTCAAAATGTTGTACATTTGAATCAGATTTCCCCTCAGCCTTCTCTGTTCCAAGGAGAACAATCCCAGCCTATCCTATCTTTCCTCATCGCAGCATTTTTCCAGTTCTGGCAACATCCTCATAAATCTCCTCTATACCCTCTCTAGTGCAATGACATCCTTTCTCCACAGAGATAACCCGAACGGCACACAGTACTCAAGTTGCGGCCTAGCCAATGAGTCGTACAGTTCCAGCACAACCTCCCTGCTCTTTAATTCATAGCTTGGCTAATAAAGGAAAGGATTCCATATGCCGCCTTAACCACCTTATCTACCTGTCCTCCTTCAGGGATCTGTGGACATTCACTCCAAGGACCTTTACATTTCTCAGTATTTTCCCATTAATTGTGTATTCCTTTGCCTTGTTTGACCTCCCCAAACGCAACACCTTGCACTTCTCTGAGATGAATTCCATTTGCCACATTTATGCCCATCTGACCAGATCATCAAGGTCTTCCTGAAGCCTACAGCTATCCTCCCCGCTATCTACCACATGGGCAATCTTTGTGTCATCTGCAAACTTCTTGATCATGCCCCTTACATTTGCGTCCAAATCATTAATATATACCACAGAAAGCAGGGGACCCAGTACTGAGTCCTACGGAACGCTGCTGGAAACAGCCCTCCAGTCGTAAAAACACCTGTCAACAATTACTCTTTGTTTCCTGCCACTCCCCTGCCCTTTTCCCCATACACATGCAAATTCTTTCCTTTCATCTGCTTATCTAATTCCACAGCATCATAGAAGTTAAACCAAGGTCCCACCTGTCTGTAAAAAATCTTAGTGTCCTTATCTGTATTTATTCCAAAATCACAATTAGAACATCTAGTCATCTTTTTTTGCTGTTTGTCGCACCTTGCATCTTGACCTAAACTGATTTTTCTCTGAATAAATGGACAGCCTCTGTGTGGGTTAACATATTAAAGATGTGGCCATTCTATTGTTGTATATATTAACATGTATATAATGAACAGTGTGTTTAAAGAAAAATCTCTGCTGCACTTGCCTAAAGGTTGGTTGATCTTCTGATGTGTTGCTGTTTTTAATTTCAGTGGGCTTTGACTTATTCCTTGAAGGAATAAAGGAATTAGTTTTTCTTGAATTAAAAGTAAAACCGGTGTGGGGCACGAATAGAAAAACCTGAAAACTTGTTGCGGAGTCTTTGGAATGTTGTACAGAAGTGGACCCTCATTTCTGTGCTCTTCTGACAAAAAGTGTAAAGTGGTACTTTTTACTTAACACAATCTTGTACTGAAAAGTGCTATCCTCATGGATAAGAGTTCTATTTTTTATGAAATAAAGTTCTTAAAAATTACATTCCTATTTAGATTGAAAGTAATGAACAACACCTTCTGTTGTATTTTAGGAACTTCAGGACCTGTTTTTTTTTACGAAATAAGGATTGACATCATATGTGAGCTAAAATTACTTGTTTAAAAAAAATATGACACGTAATGCCTGTTTTAAGACCTTGTGTTTTATTTGTGAAGGCTCTAGGGATAAGAAACGAAAAGCTTGTCTACGACATGGGGTCATGTTAGCTGATCATTGTTTGATAGTGGTGGAAATTGTGTGAAGGTTTATGCTGAGCAATATGTTGAAGGCAACTATTTGCTGTAAGGAATTTTTATTCTATTAATCTTCTTCTTCTTTGGCCTCCTTGTCTCGGGTTACAATGGGTAAGCGCCTGGAGGTGGTCAGTGGTTTGTGGAGCAGTGCCTGGAGTGGCTATAAAGGCCAATACTAGTGACAGACTCTTCGACAGGTGCTGCAGATAATCAATAATCCTTATGAGGAATCCTGTTAAACACCGCAGCAACCAACACACCAGGCACAGCGAGGTCTTCTGGGATGGAAGGAACTGATGAAATGTTTCATTACCTGCATACCCTTCCCAGCTCCCCTCTCGCACCCTCTTCCCCCACCCCCTCTCCCCCCTCGCAACCCCTTCCCAGCTCCTCCCTCGCACCATCTTTCCCCCCCCCCCCCCCCCCCCCCCCCTTGCTCCCCCTCGCACCCCCTTCCCTCCACCCCTCCTCCCACCGGCATCCACCTATGCCTGAGCAGGGGCCCTAACAACCCCACTGCCTTGTGGGCGTCTCGGGAGAGTCCAAGGCTAAGGGAGTAAACCCTAACAGAAAATCTGGAGCGGAACCCCGTAGGCGGTCATGTGTCACCTTTGGCATGTTTCTGGCAGTTCCTGCAGCCACACCGGTGCCAAACGTCATGCTCTGCACTCCTTTGGGCCCCACCAGAAAGGCCGAGAGGGGGGTTTTGACACTTGGGCAACTCACAACCCCCATACATTCGCCCAGGCATGCGCCATGGAAAGGTCACTCCATAGTCTCATCACAGTGACCGAAACAACATAGAAGGCAGCAGTTACGGGTTATAAGTCCAGCTCAATTGGCGTAGAGATTGGGCGCCACGGGTTGCCTTTGTCGGTGGGAGAGGTCATCGCACCTCACTGGACAGCTACTGCCCGCTTCAAACCAGGCAGCCCCCGGTCAATAAGGTTCTATTAGTACATGGTAGTTAAATCTGATTATCTGATTATGCTGTATTCTAATCAATCAAAATGCTTCTTGTTAATGAAAATATTTCCAAAATTCTTCACAAACATTTGAAAAAGCAAACCGATGTTAAATCTATCCATGTTATCAGCTACCTTTTAATCATTTGGCAAATTAATGGGAAATTATGTAAATTCTGTTGGATTTTAATGCTTTAAGTAACTTGCTGTAGATAGGGATTTCAATATTGTTGGAAGCAGAATGTTAGTTTGTGACTATTCAAGTTAGTATGGATAGCAATTCTAACAGCTTGGAGAGTTTTTGCTTGTGATGACTGAGAATATTTGACCATGTGAAGGCATTATGTACTTCTCTCATCATCACAGGTTTACCAGTGCTTTATTAATGCCAAGTTGTAAAAGTTCTCCAAGGGCATCTTGTTACCCATGCATTTGTTTGTCCTTTGTGTGGTGTGTTCCTAATTTAGCTTGGCTGTCTCCAAGTGTGTTTTCTGACCAGGAGAAGGATAGTCGGAAGGCAAGTTGATTTCTGGTACTTGTGTTAATCCCAGTAGGCTGCTTGAAAAAGCATTTGTGGTGTGGGTAGGAACCTAAGGGATATCTGTCTTTAAATCCCTAAAGTCAAATTTGAAATTGTGTGCAGGGTGGAGAAGGAGAATAATCATGGTCAATAAGTACAAATTATTTTCTTTCAGTTGTTGGAAATTATTGCAGTTTTGGTCAGATTGATCATGTTGAAATAATATAAGAATTTACAGTTGACCAAAGTGTAGAGTCTAAGACAGATATGCTTGATATGAAATTTTCTAATGAGCTCCTGTGCATTTTTGGTCTAGAGATGGATATATCTCACATCCATGGAGCTGAAATCATGGCCGGGCTATTACTACAGGGGTTACGTCCCTATGTCGGTCCTGAACCTGCGCAGGTTGGAAGCAGGACTGTGGCAGCAATGTTCCTGGCTGCAGCCAATTAAGAGGCTGCCACCGGGCCCACCATCCAATTAAGGACGGTGAGCTGGCTTTGCACGCTGTTGACTCAGAGGTGGCCACTGCTGAGACTGCAAGGAGATAGGCGCCCTAGCAAGTAAAGTAGAATTTTTTTTTTCTCTGCTGGGGCCGAGCAGGCAGGCTCCAGTGATCGGCAGGATAACCCCTCCAGCAGTGGCGTCAGCCCTGCAAGGGTGGCATTTGCCATCAGGGGCCCCTTTCTTCGGCTTTGGAGCTTCTGAATGTGCTGCCTCCACCCTCCCTGCCCAAACAGTGAGGGGTCACTCTGCCGCTGGCAACGTCAGTGGCCCAGGAAAATGGCCCTTAATTGATCAATTTTTTAATTGCATAAATTGGCTGCCGGTTGTCAAGTGGCCGAGCTGCTACTGTTCCCGCCACTAGTAAAATGGTTTGGTGGCTGGACTGCGTCGGGGGCTCTTCCAGTAAGGCTCCCTGTCATTTTACCATTTATCGTGCCCCCCGCCATCCCCCCCCCCCCCCCCCCCCCCCCTCCCGACTGCCACCTGTGGGCTGGTAAAATCTTGCCCCATGATTCAGTTGTGGGAGCATAGTGTTTGAATTTGAAATTACAGATGACACTGGTAAAGCAGAGGATAAAATTTATAAAGGATTGTACCATGAATGCCACTTGTGACTAACAATTGCAGTATAATTATTTTAAGCCTGTGTGGAATTTGCAAGTTCTCCGTGTCTGCGTGGGTTTCCTCCGGGTGCTCCGGTTTCCTCCCACATGCCAAAGACTTGCTGGTTGATAGGTTAATTGGCCATTATAAATTGCCCGTAGTATAGGTAGGTGGTAGGGACAGGTGGGGATGTGGTAGGAATATGGAATTAGTGTAGGATTAGTATAAATGGGTGGTTGATGGTTGGCACAGACTCGGTGGGCCAAAGGGCCTGTTTCGGTGCTGTATCTCTAAACTAAACTAAGTGTGAGTGCATTTTAGAATTTTGACTGTCTCTTGTGATTCCATGTCTGAATCTACTGATGCTCAACACACTGTAGTAATGTTCTGCATATAAATTGTTCATAGAAATCATAGAAAGTTTAAGGCACAGAAAAAGGCGACTTGGCCCATCTTGTCTGTGCTGGCCGAAAAACAATCCACCTATTCTATTCTAATCCCACCTTCCAGCATTTGGTCTGTAGCCCTGCAGATTACGGCACTTGAGCTGCATATCCAGATTCCTTTTGAATGTTGAGGGTTTCTGCCTCAACTACCCTTTCAGGCAGTGAGTTGCAGACCCTCACCACCCTCTGGGTGAAAAGTGTTTTCCTCATTTCCCCTCTAATTTTTCTACTAATCACTTTAAATATAGGCCCTCTAGTCACTGTCCACTCTGCTCAATTGAATAGGCCTTTTCACCTCCACTTTATCCAGGCCCTGCAAAATTTTGTATATTTCAATCAAATTTCCCCTCAGCCTTCTCTGTTCCAGGGAGAACAACCCCAGCCTATCCAATCTTTCCTCATAGCTGCATTTTTCCAGTCCTGGCAACATCCTTTTAAATCTCCTCTGTACCCTCTCTAGTGCAATGACATTCTTTCTGTAATGAGGTGACCAGAACTGCACACAGTACTGAAGTTGTGGCCTAACCAATGAGTTATACAGTTCCAGCATAACCTCCCTGCTCTTGCATTGTATACCTTGGCTAATAAAGGAAAGGATTCCGTATGCCTTCTTAACCACCTGATCTACCTGCCCTGCTACCTTCAGGGATCTGTGGACATTCACTCTAAGGTCCCTTACTTCCTCTCAACCTCTCAGTATTTTCCCATTAATCGTGTATTTCTTTGCCTTGTTTGACCTCCCCAAATGCAGCAGCTGACACTTCTCCAGGTTGAATTCCATTTGCCGCTTTTATGCCCATCTGACCAGACCATCAATATCTTCCTGCAGCCTACAGCTATCCTCCGCGCTATGTACAGCACGGCCAACCTTTGTGTCGGTCTGCAGACTTAATCATGCCCCCTACATTTACATCCAAATCGTTAATATACACCACAAAACGTAGGGGACCTAGTACTGAGCCCTGTTGAACGCCGCTGGAAATAGCCCTCCAGTTGCAAAAACACCTGCCAACAATTACCCTTTGTTTCCTGCCACTGAGCTGATTTTGTATCCACCTTGCTGCATTTCCCTGGATCCCATGGGATTTTATTTTTTTAACTAGTCTGCCATGTGGGACCTTGTCAAAAGCCTGACTAAAATCCATGTAGACCACATCAACTGCACTAGCCTCATCTATCATCCTTGTTGCTGCTTCAAAAAATTCAATCAAGTTGGTCACACAAGATCTTCCCTTAACAAATCCATTCTGATTATCCTTGACTAACCTATGCCTTTCTAACTGACAGTTTATGCTGTCTCTCTCAGAATAGATCCCAATAGTTTGCCCACCACTGAGGTTAGACTGACTGGCCTGTAATTATTAGGTCTATTCCTCGCTCCCTTTTTAAACAGAGGTGCCACGTTAGCAGTTCCCCAGTCCTCCTGCACCACACCTGTATCCAGTGAGGACTCGAAATGGTGGTCAGACCTCCTGCTCTTAACAGCCTAGGGTACATTTCATCCGGTGCTGGTGATTTATCAACTTTCAAAGATGCTAATCCTATTCATACTTTCTCTCTCACTATGTTTATCACATCCAATACTTCACACTTCTCCTCAACTATAATATCTGCATCGTACCCCTCTTTTGTGAAGACAGACGAAAGTATTCATTAAAAACCATGCCAACATCTTCTGCCCCTACGCATAGGTTACCTTTTTGGGCTTTTATGGGCCCTACTCTCTCCTTAGTTATCCTCTTACTCTTAATGTATTGTTAAACGTCTTTGGGTTCACGTCGATTTTGCTTGCCAATATTCTTGCTCTCTCTTTCCTAATTTGGTTCTCTGTGTCGAACAAAAGCTTTCCTTTTCTGCCTTATCTTGCCCTGTAAGCTCCTTGACATCCACGGGCTCTAGATTTGGCTGTCTCCCCCTTTTTTCTTTGTGGGAACATGTTTATTCTGAACTCCTTGCATCTCCCCTTTGAATGCCTCCCACTGCTCTGACATTGATTTACCTTCAAGTAGCTGTTTCCAGTCCACATTCGCTAAATCACTCCTCTGTTTAGTAAAATTGGCCTTGCCCCAATTGAGAACTTGAACTCCTGTTCTATCTCTCCTTTTCCATAATTATATTAAGACTGACTGAATTATGATCATTACTACCAAAATACTGTCCCACTGCCATTCCTTCCACCTGCCCATCTTAATTTCCTGAATCTAAATCTGCACCTTCTCCTGTTGGACTTGCTACATATTGGGCAAAAAAGTTCTCTTGAATGCACCTCAAGAAGTCTGCTTCAATTCCTTTCACACCAAAACCATCCCAGTTAATATTGGGGTGTTAAAATCCCCTACTATTACTGCCTAATTGGTTTTAAACTTCTCAGAGATTTGCTTGCATATCTGCTATTCTATCTCCCTCAGTGTTTGGGGGTCAAAAGTGCACTCCCAGCAGTGTGATTGCCCTTTTTTTGTTCCTTAGCTCAATCCAAATGGCCTCTTTTGATGAATCTTCCGACATATCATCCCTCCTCACAGCTGTAATAGTTTCCATGGCCAAAATTGCCACTACCCCTCCTTTCTTATCCCCCTCCCTATCGCGTCTGAAAACCCTGTAACCAGGAACTTTGAGCTGCCATTCCTGTCCCTCCTAAAGCCATGTTTCTGTAATAGCTATGATATACTGCCACGTGTCTATCTGTGCCCTCAGCTCATCTGCTTTATTTGCTATACTCCTTGCATTGAAATAGCCTTCGACAAGGTGCCGCACAAGAGGCTGCTGCATAAGATAAGGAGGCATGGCGTTAGGGGTAAAGTATTAGCATGGATAGAGGGTTGGTTGACTAACAGGAAGCAGAGAGTGGGGATAAATGAGTGCTATTCTGGGTGGCAATCAGTCACTAGTGGTGTGCCTCAGGGATCGGTGTTGGGACCGCAATTATTTACAATTTATATAGATGATTTGGAGTTGGGGACCACGTGTAGGGTGTCAAAGTTTGCAGATGACACTAAGATGGGTGGCAGAGCAAAGTGTTGAGATGACTGTGAAACTTTGCAGAGGAACATAGATACATTGAGTGAGTGGGCTAAGGTCTGGCAAATGGAATACAATGTTAATAAATGTGAAGTCATTCATTTCGGTAGGAGTAACAGTAAAAAGGATTATTACTTAAATGGTAAAAAGTTGCAGCATGCTGCTATGCAGAGGGACCTAGGTGTTCTTGTGCATGAATCGCAGAAGGTTGGTCTGCAGGTACAGCAAGTAATTAGGAAGGCAAATGGAATTTTGTCCTTCATTGCTAAAGGGGTTGAGTTTAAAAGCAGAGAGGTTATGTTGCAGCTGTATAAGGTACTGGTGAGGCCGCACCTGGAGTACTGTGTGCAGTTTTGGTCTCCTTACTTGAGAAAGGATATACTGGCACTGTCGAGGGTGCAGAGGAGGTTCACTAGGTTGATTCCGGTGTTGAGAGGGTTGGTTTATGAGGAGAGACTGAGTAGATTGGGATTATATTAATTGGAGTTCAGAAGAATGAGGGGGGATCTTATAGAAACATATAAAATCATGAAGGGAATAGATATACAAGTAGAGAGGATGTTTCCACTGGCAGGTGAAGCTAGGACAAGAGGGCATAGCCTCAAGATTAGAGGGAGCAGATTTAGGACTGAATTAAGAAGGAACTTCTTCACCCAGAGGGTTGTTAATCTATGGAATTCCTTGCCCAGTGAAGTAGTTGACGCTTCTTCAGTAAACGTCTTTAAAGCTAAGGTAGATATCTTTTTGAACAATAAAGGAATTAAGGGATACGGTGGGAGCGCGGGTAAGTGGATCTGAGTCCACGAAAAGATCAGCCATGATCTTATTGAATGGCGGAATGGCGGAGCAGGCTCGAGGGGCCGGACGGCCTACTCCTGCTCTTAGTTCTTATGAGCTACCCTTGAGAGCACTGCCAGACTTTTTTTTTCTAATCTTTGTTTCCTCTGTCTTCCAGACTCGGCCATTAATTTTCTGCCTTCCATTTTCATTTCTGGTTTTGTCCCAACTGAGTCTATGCTCAGGTCCCCAGCCCCTGCTAAACTAGTTTAAACCCTCCCCAACAACACGAGCAAAACCTCACGCAAGGAACTCGGTCCTGGCTCTCTTCAGGTGCAACACGTCTAGCCTTTACAGATCCCATCTCCTCCTGAGCCAGTCTCAATGTCCCAGGAATCTAAAGCCCTCCTGCCTGTACCATCTTTCCAGCCATGCATTCATCTGTCTTAATCTTCTATTTCTATGCGCACTTAAGCATGGCACTGGGAGAATCCGGAGATGATTACTTTTGAGCTCCTGCTTGCCAATTTCTTCCCTAGCTCCCTAAATTCAGACTGCAGGACCACATCCCTCTTTTTACCTATGTTGTTGGTTCCGATGTGGACCACGACTGCTGGCTGTTCACCCTCCCTATTCAGGATGCTCTGCAGCCTCTCAGTGACGTCTTTGACCCTGGCAACCAGGCAGACAACACAACATCCTGGTTTCACATCTGCAGCCACAGAAATGCCTGTCTGTTCCCCTGACTATTGAATCACCTATCACTATGGCTCTTCCAGACTTCCCTGTACCCCCTCTGTGCAGCTGAGCCACCTGTGGTGCCATGGACTTGGCTTTGGCTGCACTCCCCAGGTGAAGCATCACTTTCCTCCGTATTCAGAACTGAATACCTGTTGGAGAGTGAGATGCACTTCGGGGGTCTCCTGCACTACCTCCCTGATCCTTTTTGACTGCCTGGTGGTCACTCATTGCCTCTCTCCCTGCATACTCTTAAGCTGTGGAGTGACCACATCTATAAACATGCTATCAACGTAGCTCTCATCGTCACAAATGCACCACAGTGTGGCCAGCTGCCACTCAAGCTGCTGCAATTGACAATACTTCCTGCACAAATGGTTCTCCAGGATACGGGAAGCCTCCTGGAGCTCGCGCATAGCACAGGAGATGCATTCTCGAGGTTGAAGCACCCCTGCCGTTCCTTAATTTATTAGTTGACCCTTTGCTACTGCTAAAAAAAAACTTACCAATACTACAACACCTTTAGAAATATCAATAAAACCTTACTAGTACTGATAAATCCTACTAATAATCAATACAGTTCACTGGTTAAAAGTTCATATGGTGCAAAGCATAACAACAGAGTTAAGGTATAGGTTTAAAAGTTATCAGAACCTGAACGTTGTACGTGGAGCAGTTCTACTACCCTGTCTGATCAGACTACAATCATGACCTGATTCTGTAGCAAAAATTTATGAGTTATTGAAGATGGGAAAACAGGGGATGGGATAGATGATGGGGCCCAAGGGACTTGAAAGTGACTGTCAAGCTGCGTGAATTCTATTTCAGTGCAATTTGGAGAAGCAGGAAAGAAATGAGGTTTCTGAAAGGGGTTAAAATGTGTTTGTGATAATACAGACGTCCGGGATGTTTTGATATCCTCCAATCTTGGTTTGGAAACTGGCAGCAGGTATTGCTTCATAGGCTGGCAAAGAACTCGACAGGGATCCAGAAATACATATCTTTGACCACGCGTCTGTTCTTGTGGCACTTGGGAGTGATTCTGTAATCATTAGTGGCTGTGAAGAGACTTAGAGAGGTGTGAAGACCATATATGGGGAAAATATGAGTAGAAAACATTAGGAATGCTTGTTTTTTGGCAAAGACAACTAATCGTTTTTCAATCAAATCTGGAGATCCTTTCTGAGAGCCCTTGTGGTAACAGTGTAAAAATGCTCTTCATTTTGTCTTGTGTATATTTTCAGCCATAGTGTTGCTCATAATTAGCTGTGTTTGTTGTTACATTGTGTTCTCTGGCACAACCAAGGATAAAGAATGTGTTTTAGAAGTAACATAACATGACCAGTTGATTTCCAAGTATCCGTTGTGCCAAACTCTCAATGCTAAAGAATTTAACATGTTACTTGTGGATCTCCTGTTGTGCTGATGATAGAAAGTCAGAGACATTAATCATTTATACGGAAGTAGTTTTGATGTGGTTTTGGTGATGAATGAGAGGGTATGTTGTTAGGGAAAGGGTGATAGTTATGATTTGAGTCGTGTTTGAATAGTTTAAGGAATTCGGGAAGTCAACTGTAATGCAGAGTGAAGAGTAGGTTGGAGTAATGAATAGGTGGCACAGGAAAGAATTGAGGATTTTGTTGGAAGAACACACCAAGTGGAGCACTGATTAGATTCTTCACCTCTGAATCCTCATATTCAAGCGACATTTATTTAATTAAATCCTGGCTGTCTGTTGTCCCAGAATCTGAATATGACGGTTTGAAGCTGTTCAAATTAATGTCTGAAAGCTATATTCACTTCAGTACTTGGTTGCTGTCAGGCTCTGCCACAGTCCAGTTTTCTATGTTGAGGCCTTATTTATTTGAATCGCATTCAGCCCCAAAAGCTACATTATTTTGACTCTCTGTTAATCCACATCCTTTCAAGTATTTAATATTTTTGGATAAAGTTTGGTTTCTGGCAACATTGGCCATCAAATTTCATACTCCAACCTCATGGTTTTCTTTCAATTGAATTGGATAGAAAAATGTAGGTTGGGGTTGTGCAGAGTGTCATGATATGTACTGAAGTGAATTTGAATTTTTACCCCATTATATTTAATTTTGTTCGCTTAAAATTCTCTTGCTACAAATGTCGTCAGGCTAGTTGATCTTTTCCAAGAGATGGAAAGACAATGAACTGTAACATTTGCTTCCCTTCAATACTTTGGTGCAGCTACTGAAAGAAGTTTTGAAGATCATGGATCATATCTCCGGTATGTCCACTAAATTCCTGCTCTGGGATGTATACCCTCTGGTCTTGTAGGTATATCAATTTGTAGTGCCCTCAAGAAACATAACAGCACAAAAGGAGGCCATTTGGCCCCTCATGTTTGTGTCAACCAGAAAAAAAACTATTCAGTCTAATTCCACCTTCCAGCTCTTGGTCCATAGTCCTGTAGAGTATGGCACTTTAAGTGCATTGCCAAATACTTTTTAAATGGAATGAGCATTTCTGCTTCTGCCATTCTTTTTCAGGTAGTTCCAGAACCCAGCACCCTTCTGGGTGAAAAACTTTCTCCTCCACTCCCCTCTAATTCTTCTGCCAATTAGTTCAAATCTGCACCCCTGGTTATTGACCTCTCCACTAATGGGAATGGGTATTTCTTATTCACTCTATCCAGGCCCCTTTTATAGTTTTATCTACCTCATTTAAATCTTCCATCAGCCTCCTCTGTACCGAGGAAAACAACCCTAGCCTATCCAAACTTTCCTCATAGCTAAAATTCTATATTCCAGGCAACTTGTAAATCATCTTTGTATCCTCCCTGGTGTGACCTCATTCTTCCGAGAACTGAACGCAGTACTTGAGCTGTGGCTTGACTAATGCTTTATACAGTTCTCGCATAACCTCCCTGCTCTTATATTCCATGCCTCGGTTAATAAAGGAAAGTATCCCCTGTGCCTTTTTAGCCACCTTATCTACCTGCCCTACTATCTTCAAGGATCAGTGGACATGTATTCCAAGGTCCCTCTGTTCCTCTACACTTCTTAAGTATTCTCCTATTTATTTATTCCCTAGCCTTGTTTGCTCTCCCTAAATACATTGTCGTACATTTTTTCGGATTAAATTCTATTTACAACTTTTTTGCCCATCTGATCAGGTTGTTGATACCTTCCTGCAGTCTACAGCTGCCTTCCTTACAATCACATAGCCATTTTTTGTATCTTCAGCAAACTTCTTATTAATGTCCCCTACATTTAAGATATATACCACAAAAAGCAAGTAGTAGTACAGAGCCCTGCGGAACCCCACTGGAAACAGCCTTCCAGTCACAAAAACACACATCGACCATTACCCTTTGCTTCCTGTCACTGAGCCAATTTTATATCTAACTTGCCACTTCCCCTTGGATCTTGTGGGCTTTGTGTTCTCCAACCAATCTGCCAATAGGACCTTGTCAAAGGTCTTGCAAAAATTCATGTAGACTACATGAAATGTGCGACCCTCAGTGACCCTCCTTGTTACTTTGTCAAAAATTCATTCCGGTTCCTCAAACATGACCTTCCTTTGACAAATCCATGCTGACTGCCGTTGATTAATCTGTGCATTTCTAAATGTTTCTCATAATTTGCACACTACTGAGGTTAGACTGACAGTCATAACCTGTAATTACTTGGTCTGTCCCTTCCTCGTTTATTAAACCTGTAGCTAGACAGAATTGGAAAATGATGGTCAGAGCCTCTGCTCTTTCTTCCCTTCCCTCCCTTCGCAGCCTGGGATGCATTTCATCGAAGCCCGGTGATTCTGTTCAAAAGATGCTAAATCCCTTAATGTTTACTCTTTCACTTTTGTTGCATCTAACAGTTCACACACATCCTCCTTTACTATAATGTCTGCATCGTCCCCCTCTTTTGTGAAGACAAATGCCAAGTTTTCATTCAGAAGCATGCCTGCGTCTTCCACCTCCACACACCGGTTACCTTTTTGGTCTCCAGTAGGCCTTACTGTTCCCATAGTAATCATCTTGCTCTTTATTTATAAAACATCTTTGCGTTTTACTTGCCAATATTATTTCATGACCATTTTTTGTTTTCCTAATTTCCTTTTTAATTTCACTCCTGTACTCCTCTATTCCTCTGGGCTGTCTTCAGTATTGAAGCTCTCAGTATCTGACATAAGTTTCCCTTTTTTGCCTTATCTACACTGACTGCTCTTTGACAAAGAACAAAGAACGAAGAAAATTGCAGCACAGGAACAGGCCCTTCGGCCCTCCAAGCCTGTGCCGATCCAGATCCTCTATCTAAACATGTCGCCTATTTTCTAAGGGTCTGTATCTCTTTGCTTCCTGCCCATTCATGTATCTGTCTAGATACATCTTAAAAGACGCTATCGTGCCCGCGTCTACCACCTCCGCTGGCAACGCGTTCCAGGCACCCACCACCCTCTGCGTAAAGAACTTTCCATGCATATCCCCCCCTAAACCTTTCCCCTCTCACTTTGAACTCGTGACCCCTAGTAATTGAATCCCTCACTCTGGGGGAAAAAGCTTCTTGCTATCCACCCTGTCTTTACCTCTCATGATTTTGTACACCTCAATCAGGTCCCCCCTCAACCTCCGTCTTTCTAATGAAAATAATCCTAATCTGCTCAACCTCTCTTCATAGCTAGCGCCCTCCATACCAGGCAACATCTGGGGAGGGTCTAGATTTAGGAGCTCCACCCTTTTTCTTTGTGGGAACATATTTGTTCTGAAGCCTCTCTATCGTCTCCTTGAATATCTCCCACTGATTTACCTTAAGTAGCTGTTTCCAGTCCATTTTGCCAAATCACAGCTTGGTAAAATTGGCCTTTCCCAATTAAAAACTTTTACTTTTTTTTTGTCTTTTTCCATAACTATGTTAACTCTAACTGAATTATGATCACTACCACCAAAATGCCGTTCCACCTGCCCAGCGTCATTCCCTAAAACTAAGTCCGCAACTACCCCTTCTCTTGTTTGACCTGCTTGCAGTGTATTGGCTAAATAAAGCTCTCCCGAAGGCATTTGAAAAATTTGGTGCCTTCTACACCTTTTACACTGAGTTTTGTCCAAGTTAATGTTATGGGAGTTGAATTCTGCTAGCATTACTCGCCTATTGTTTCTGCACTGCATATCGCCCTCCTCACAACTGTGATTGTTTCTTTAACCAATATTACAACAACTCTTGTATTTTCTCTCTATCTCTTCTGAAATTCTGAGCTGCCATTCCTCCTTTTAAGCCACGTTTCAGTAATGGTTATGATATCATACTTCCAAGTACCTTCAGTTATTCACTGGACTCCTTGCATTGAAATATTGTCACAGAACTGTAATTATTTTTCTCCTCTGATTAAAACCGTGTGCCTTGAATACAGGGAGGGAAGTTTTGGATTTCTGGGGCGCAGTGTGCCACAGCTGCATTTTGTTACCCTGGACAACAGCAGGGGAGACGGAGAGAGAGAGGTCAAATGGTATAGGATTTGACTATGTGTAAACCTAGCAAAAACCGGTCTGAACCAGCAAACATGAGCATGCTTTTGGAGAAACGAGCTGTCTATTCTCAGCAGAAATTCTACAAGGAGCTGCAGGCCAAGTTAATTGCCTAAGGAAAGAAAAAGCCTTTTTTTTTTGAAGAGATTATTTTGTATTGCTGAAGGTAGCGAAACTCCTTTACCTCCAAGCCAGGAAGTATTTGCTTCAAGATTGAATCTCTCTTGACTGACTATTTTCTGGAATTCGCTGGTGGTCCTGATGCCTGCTGCAGCCGACGAATTTGAATGCCTATCAAAAGCAGACTCATTAAAGTTGTGTGAAGACTTCTAGAAGCATTTGTTTATTTCTACATTAGAATACCTCACCCATCAGGAATATAACCCACAAAGACGTATTTATTTATTCTTAAACAGCTATTTTTTTAAAACACCACTTTTAAAACCGGTTAACTGTTAGTTTTTGAGCATACGTGTGTGAATGGGTGAGTTAGATTAAAATAAGAAGTTATAAGGTATTTAGACATAGTTTTATCTTAATCGTGTTTAAGATTAAGGTTTTTAATAACGAGTTATCGTGATGTCTAAAGATACCTAGTTTGGTATGTTTTATTCTGGGGAGGTTACTAGAGTGTTTAATTTGGCTGTTAGCTGGTTGGGTGGGGAAACTTGAATAATACGCTGCGACCTGTGGAGTGATGGGACTGAATTTACAGTGTGTTGCTCCTGCCTTGATCTTAACAATATATACTATTAATCACTGAACAACTCCTTTGTTTATTTTCTAGCATTTCACTTTTCTCTCTTCAATACTGAGGTAAAGTATTCACCACACAACTTAAGCGTAATGATTATACTTTATTCATTTGCGTGACTGTAGCTTCTCCTTTAGTAATTCTTCAAAATCTATCTCTTAAAATTCTTAGATCGACACAT
Source organism: Heterodontus francisci (assembly GCF_036365525.1). Taxonomy (NCBI): domain Eukaryota; kingdom Metazoa; phylum Chordata; class Chondrichthyes; order Heterodontiformes; family Heterodontidae; genus Heterodontus; species Heterodontus francisci. The sequence continues at coordinate 81,799,411 of NC_090377.1, forward strand.
ACTTCCTGTCCACAGAATTTTATTTTGTCTGACTTCTTCTTTTGAGTAGTTCCCTACAAATTGAATAAAATACTTACTTTCATGTTCAATCTCTTTTCACAGTAACTGAAATTTCTAATGTTAAGAATGAAAGTTAAGTAAAATAATTTCAAAAAACTATTGTTATGGAATTTGGCTCCAGAGCAACAGTAGCTTCAGTGCATGGATGCCGGTTGATGCGAAAGATGGCATTGGCGCTGTGGCCCAAACCAAATGCCATGTTGAGGGCTTTTGGGCGGGTATTAAGTGCATGTGTTGGAGGTATACAAAGAGTGACGTCAGTTAGCGTCTAAGGCTGATTTGCTGCATGTCCTGCCATTTTCAACCTTGCCTCTTGTTAATTCCCTCCTTTAAACATGTTTAGCTGAACACGTGTTCAGCAGCACAACAGAAGTTAGTTGCTTCTGACTATCTGCTTGCTGTTGTATAGTTAGTGGAAGTATTGGGTTGTTGGAAAAGTTAGTTAAGTCAGCAGGGTGGAAGGCTGGACATTGGAAATGCATTGTGTGCCTCCAAAAGTCCTCTGAGTACACCCCATGCTCCCAGTCATGGAGTCCAAGTTACAGTTTTCTTTTGCGCTGTAGCAGCAGAGGGAGATTGAGCAGAGGCAACAGAGAAGACAAGCTGCTTGTAGCAGGATGAGGAGGAGGGCTCTCAACAGGAGACCTTAACCATCTAGGATCTTGAGGGAGCATTTATCTTACCCACGTGCTCTCCAGGAGTTGCATGTTTAGTGGCTGCACTTCAAGGAAGTGGTCAGAGAGCTGTGCCACTTCTTGGTACTGGACCTGCAGTGTTAGAGCAGGGCGAGGAAAACACTGTCCCTGATCTTTGATGTGCCTGCCCTGAATTTTTACATCAGAGTGTCCTTCCAGGCTGGTACAGGTGGCATTGCAAACATCTCGCTGTTCGCCATCCGTCGCTGCATCTGGGTGGTCACAGAGCCTCTGTATGTCAGGAGAGGGATTTAATTGTTCTCTGTCTAAGGATAGAGAAGCAGGAGGAACACATGCATGGTTTTGTCAGATGAGTGGGCTTCCCAGTCATGCAGGGAGCCATCAACTACACGCATGTGGCTTTGCAGGTGCCACATCTCGATAAGATGTATGTGACCACAAAGGGTACCACTCATTTAATGGGAAGTTGTTGTAGGACCCCGCAATCCTACCAGTAGTCACAATTTGTTAGTCCTAGGCCAGTCCACATTTCCAGTAAACTTAAAGCCACCATGTCGAGCGAGTGGGTGACTGCTCGGTGGCCAGGCCTATCCACTGTTCATGCTGTTGACCCTCAAACTGATCACTCCCCTCCACAACCTTGCCATGTTGTATTCCAGAAAACCAGTTGGTGAAGGATAGAACTGCAGCTAATCTTTATACTCTATATAAGCATTTACTTACAGAGTTACATGTTACAAGTGTACACCTCCTAACCCAACAACCACAGTTTCAACCTGTGTCTATTTACAGGAGCTCAAGAGAATCTCCAGTTAATGCCACCTCCTGCATACAGTTAAATACAATTAATATACAATGAACAGATTTCCTTTTCTCTTTAAATAAAAATTGAGTTAATGTGCACAACCAAAATTTCAAAACAAAATTAAATCAAAAACATCCATTTTTCCATATGAATTACACTGTGTGACACCCCTCCTCTTGGACACTTAGCACTTTATTTGTTTTGCATTATGAATTGCATGTACCATCAGATAGTTGATGAGTTGTATGGACCCATTTAATTTGAGATTTCCTTTCTCTCCAACATTGATTTAAACCAGCACAATCAGTCCATAACCTTTTCTCGTAGAGTGTTCATTATCCCATAATCAGTAATTTACATAAGTCAATGGGTATACCATCTTGAGTATGCTCATTATGCAGAATCGCACAAAATTTGACACACAGAATTCCATACCCAATGCCTCCACAGGAGCCAATATTTCAACAGCTAAAGTACTTTTAACAATCCTTTTTTATTTTTCAACTTCCCAAGCTAGAGGACAACATTGCCCATTTTGCCTATAAGAAATATGAAACCAGCTGCACTGGAATACCCATCAAGAAGATTAGCAGGTGAAACGTCACCTAAAAATAATGAGCTTCATGTTCTTTGTGTGATCTAAGGATGGGAACTTAAGTACGCATTTCTACAGATTTTTTTTTAAATGTTTTTAATTTTTCCTTACATCCTCAAGTACAGAAATGGTTTTATCATTGTAGTACTTGATTCCCAACACGTCAAAACTGGCATGTGATCTAGTTTTGAGTGCCCAATCAAGCTTTGCAATTGTTCTGTCTGTTTAGATATAACAACATCCTTTTGTGATGACTGTAGCATGATTAACCAGGAAAAGAGTAACATTCTCTAAATTTTAAATTCTATTCTAATCTTATTAGTAACACATTTCCCAAATTCTACAGTATCACCCCATAAGAAATCATCAACATACATCATAAAGATGCCTGAAAGTTTCCTTTATGATACAAATAGAACATTTAGGGATCTGCTTTTAGTTGAAATCAACCTATTTTCAGTGAAGCAGATGTTGCCGAGAAAAATCTCACACTCTGGGAGCATTATTCAGGCCATAGATGCATTGTGTAGTTTCCATAGTTTTCCTTTTGCATCTGCTGCCGCTTTGGGTGGCTTCAGAAACACCTCTCTCTGAAAAGTGTCGCCCTGCAGAAATGCAGCTTTTATGTCAATTGATCTGAACTCCCATGAATACGTGGCCCAAAAAACTGGGAGGATTGTCACGATCACTTTTTCATTTATGGGAGTGCACTCCAACATTTGTACCATCCAGACAATCCTCAAAATCCTTAGGAACTAGCCTCGCTTTAGTGATTAAGTCCCATCTGCATGGACTTTCTCAGTTCACATCCACTGAGATCGCAAGGCTGGTTGCCCCTTATTTGGTACGTCAGAATAAACTCCAAACTGTCTGTCTCTAATTCCTTTTGTTTTGCCTCCCTTAATTTATCTTCAAGCTTGTTGGCAGCCACAAAAAGTTCATGATCATGAGAGCTTCTGCTTTTAGTTCTCTTCTGAGACAGTTTGTGTCTAATCTGTGGAAGCTATGGCATCTACTTGGACATCTACATCTTTTGGTTGGGACTGTTAGTGCAACATCTCCCTCTTGCACTGTTAGCAGGTCTTTCTCTGGCATATGATTGTTTTCTGACGCAAGAGTCACTTTTGGACTGTTATGAAAGTGCTTCATTTTTCAAATTTTTTGAGCACTTGTGTTAAAACTGAAAAGATTCCGTGGATGTGTTTTTTTTTTACCAAGTTCATCAATAGGACACTTGAGATGTTGTTTGACAAAACACCTGTGCTGGAAGTCATATGCTTTCGGCTCAGTAAACAACAGAACCCTTGGTGACCTGGGGAAAAATGGTTACAGAGAAGCCACATGTCCAGGTTTATGGAGGTTAGGAGGTCGACTCTCTGTTTGGTGTTTGGACATTGTTTTCAGTTATAGTTGGCGTGTGTACTGCTTGGAGACAGTGGGTGTTTTCCTGCCATGTGGGGTAAAAAAACCACCTAGCTCACCTTCTTCTCTACCTCTTTGAAGAAATCCTGCAAAGATCCAGTGTGGGAGAGCTAAAATCCCTGGTGCTGCATAGCTCCTGAGAAGTTGAGAAAAATCCTGCAATTCAAGTGTGTGCTGGTGGAAAACCCTGATGCTACATTGCTCCTGGAAAGCCTACTGGAATAAATCTCAACATCTCCAGAACAGACTGCTTCTGAAACAATCTCCGTGACCTGTCTCCGTATATCCGGATGCCACACCAAAAGGGGGCAACTGACTTCTTTCCATATCTATTTTTTTGTCAAGAATTAGCAAGTATTTGGCCAAAGCAGTCTTTTTTGTTTTGTTACAGACCTCGGTAGAGAGTATTTTTGTAATTTTTTTTCTGTGTGTGTAATTGGGGAATTTAAAAAGGGAGCTTTCATTGTTAAATCTGTGTGTTAATGCTTTGTTTCGTTACTGGTTAAGTCTCGTTTTATAATCTAATAATTTTGTTTATTAAAGAAACCTGGTTGGTGTATTTTATTCTGGGATCAGACATAGAGTATATGATTGGCTGTATCAGTAATCGGGTAAACATTTAAATATATGTTGTGACCTGTGGAGAAATGGAACTAGAAAAGACTGCACTCCTCCTGCCTCGGTCGTAAAGGACCTGCGATCAGTACTTGCACTGTGCTTTCTTACTCTCCACTCTTTCACTCCATTCTTCTAGTCCCTGGACCTTATTTCTTGGGCAACATCTTGAACGTTGAATTAATATTTAAACGTGCTAGTAGCTTTTTCTGCACATCCCACAATTGTTGCATCCCTCTATTCATGTCACGCGAATATCCACTCTGGGCAATTGGCCTTTGGCTGTGATAGCTCTGTCATGTGTGTAATGATCACTCATGACCACAATCCAGCCCTTGACCAACCCTGGGAATGGTAGCATTGTGGCAATCTTACTGGACGATTGATCCAGAGGCTTGGACTAATGTCTCAGGGCCATGAGTTCAAATCACATCACAGCAGCTGAGAGAATTTAAGTTCAATTATTCAATAAATCTGGAATAAAATGCTAATCTTAGTAATGATCATGAAACTACCAGATGGTTAGAGTCATAGTCGTACAGCAGAGAAACAGGCCCTTCGGCCCACCGCGTCCATGCCGACCAAAATGCCAATCTATACTAATCCCAGCTGCCTGCATTAATTCCATATCCCTCTATGCCTTGCTCATTCAAGTACCTGTCCAGATGCCTCTTAAATGGTGTTACTGTTCCTGCCTCCACCACCACCTCCTCTGGCTGCTCATTCCAGATACCCACTATTCTTTGTGTGAAATATTTACCCCTTTGATCCCCTTTAAACCTCCTCCCTCTCACCTTAAATCTCTGCCCTCTCTCCCCTACCATGGGAAACCGACTCTGGCAATCTCCCCCCTCTATGCCTCTCATAATTTTATATACCTCTATCATGTCCCCTCTCAGCCTCCTTCACTCCAGGAAAAACAGACCCAGCCTATCCAATCTCTCTTTAAAACTCAAGCCCTCCAAACCAGGCAACATCCTTGTGAATCTTTTCTGCACCCTCTCTAGCTTAATCACTTCTTTCCTGTAGTGCAGCGACCAGAACTGCATACAGTACTCCAAATGCGGCCTAACCAACATTATGTACTACTGTAACATGAAGTCCCAACTCTTGTACTCAGTGCCTCGGCCAATGAAGGCAAGTATGCCATATGCCGCCTTCATATACCTGTCTACTTGCGTTGCCACTTTCAGGGAACTATGTACGCACCCCAAGGTGTCTCTGCTCGACAACACTCCCCAGGGCCCTGACATTAACTGTATATGTCCTGCCCTGGTTTAACTTCCCAAAATGCATCACTTTGCATTTGTCTGTGTTAAATTCCATTTGCCAATCCCTTGCCCACTTTCCCAGTTGATCTATATCCTGTTGTAACCTTAGACAACCTTCTTCACTGTCCACTATACCACCAATTTTGGTGTCATCTGCTAACTTACTAATCATGCCCCTTACATTCTCATCCAAGTCATTAATATAGATGACAAACAACGGAGGGCCCAGCACCGATCCCTGCGGCACACCACTGGTCACCGGCCTCCAATCTGAAAAGAACCCATCTGATTTACAAATGCCCTTCGGGGGAGGAAATCTGCTGTCCTGACGAGGTCTGGCTTATAGGTGAGTTCTGACCCACAGCAATGTTGCTGATTCTTATGTGGCCTCTGAAATGACATCACAAGCCATTCAGATGTATCCAACTGCTCCAAAAAAGTTGAATAAGAATGAAACTGGACGGATCACCTGGCATCTGCCTAGGTACCGGAAACAACAAAGGTACACCTTGCCCAGTCGATGTTGCAAGTCCTCCTCACTAACATTTGGGGTCTTGTGCCAAAATTGGGAGATCTGTCCTGCAGACTTATCAAGTAACAACCTGATATAGCCATACTAAACAAATAATATCTTTTAGCCAATGTCCCAGACTCCTCTATCAGTATGTCCTGTCCCATCGTTAGAACAGACCCACGAGAGGTGGTGGCACAGTGGTGTACATTCAGGAGGGCGAGGGCCCAGGGAGTCTGCAACATACCATGAAGTCTTATAGCATCAGATCAAACATGGACAAGGAATCCTCCTGCTGATTTACCACTGACTGCCCTCCCTTAGCTGCTGAATCAGTTCTCCTCCATGTTGAACACCACTTGAAAGACGCACTGATGGTAGCAAAGGGACGGAATGTACTTTAGGTAGGAGACGTCACTGACCACCAAGAGTGGCTCAGGAACATTGCTACTGGTAGAGTTGGCCAATTCCTGAAGGACATAGCTATCAGACTGGGCCTGTGGTAAGTGGTCAGAGAACGAACAAGAGGGGAAAACCTACTTGACCTCGTCCTCACCAATCTACCTATCGCAGATGCATCTCTCCATTGACAGTATTGGTGTAATGAGTGTGATATTGATCAGTGCTGGGGAGTGTACTCTGTGTGTCTCCTGCTGAGCCTGTAACTGGCCACTGGTTTTTCTGCTTCAGCCTATTCCTGCCAGCTGCATGAGCGGTCCCGGGAGCCCTTGTCACAGGAGCCCTTGGAGCCGGCTTTCAAATACCCTGTCAAGAACATCCTGCTGCAGATCCACACGGTCTGCATCCGGGCTCACCAGCTGGACGTGTGTGTATTAGTCTTCGTCCGTGTAGCGGAGCCTGGTCTCCAATCGTCTCAGCCATCCCTGCCATTGGACAATGACCTTGCTTCGCTCGGACCGTTTGGTAGTCGGTGTGCAACGGCCACCCCACTTTAGAAGAACCCACACACAAGCATTTTCCACACCCTCAAAATGAACTTTGGGACCTGGAATATCAGGATTGGACTATTTGGTCATCTAAGGACCCACAACCCTGGAGTGGAAGAAAGTCATCCTCGTTCCCGATGGATCGCCCAAGAAGATTGGTGGAAGTGATCACCACACAGTCTTTGTGGAGACGCAGTTCCATCTTGACATTGAGGATACGCTCCATTGTGTTATGTGGCACCACCAGCACGTGAAATGGGCTAGATTCAGAAGCGAGCTCACAACTCAACTGGGCATACATGAGACACTGTGGGTCATTTTTTGTTTAATATTCTTCCATGAGATGTGAGTGTCGCTAGCAAGGCAAGCATTTGTTGTCGATCCTTCATTTCCCTTGAGAAGGTGGTGGTAAGCCACCTTTTAGATTTAGAGATACAGCACTGAAACAGGCCCTTCGGCCCACCGAGTCTGTGCCGACCATTAACCACCCATTTATACTAATCCTACACTAATCCCATATTCCTACCACATCCTCACCTGTCCCTATATTCCCCTACCACCTACCTATACTAGGGACAATTTATAATGGCCAATTTACCTATCACCCTGCAAGTCTTTTGGCTGTGGGAGGAAACCGGAGCACCCGGAGGAAACCCACGCAGACACAGGGAGAACTTGCAAACTCCACACAGGCAGTACCCAGAATTGAACCCGGGTCGCTGGAGCTGTGAGGCTGCGGTGCTAACCACTGCGCCACTGTGCCGCCCTACTTGAACTACAGCCATCCATGTGGTTTAGGCACACCCAAAGTGCTATTGGGGTGAGAATTCCAGGATTTTGACCCAGCAACAGTGAAGGAGCGGTGATTATAGTTCCCAGTCGGGATGGTGTATGGCTTGGAGGGGCACTTGCTGGTGATGATGTTCCTCTGGTCTGCTGCCCTTGTCATTCTCGGTCAGACAGCGGCAGCCTTTTTTAAAAGAAATTCACATAAAACACAAATTGTTGGGAGCTGCAAGACAAAAAAAAAATTAAAAATAGCACATCAGTTTTCTACTCCAATTAAACATCAATAACAGATTTACTTATTAAAAACTGAGGATGTTTTGTCTCTTTGTGGTTTTTACAATGGACTTCAGAATAAATGAAATTATACTATTTTAAATTTGTCAGTAAAGTTATCTTTAAAACCGGACTTTTGGTTAAAATGTTCAGAGCAAAGATAATTTTCCAGCCCATTGGTTCTAGTGATACAAAACATGTCTATAATATGACATTAAGAATAATTTATTGTTTTGGGACACTAATGTTGTAACCATAAAACTGGTTATAGATAAGTCCTTGAGTTCGACATTGTGTAGTTATACGACCCGAACAGGTTTGTTTCAAGCACAAAGTAATTGTTAAGAAAATCATTTGAAACTGGAATTTATCATAATTATTAACCATTGATTTCCACAATAAAAGCATTGTTCTCACTTGTTGAACTAATAAGAGCAATCATCTCTTGAGATTTCCCATAATATCGTTTATAGAATTTAGTGAATTCTAGCATTGGCTAACTCTGAATGCTAAATTTTTCAAACTACGGATTGAATTATGGACTAAACTGTCACCGACTAGAAGCCTGTATTAAGGCCGTTCCAAACTGAATCTTTTTGAAGACCATCACCATATAGTTTCCAAAAACAAACCCAAAGATGCTATTTTTAAGTCCAACAGCACAAAATCTAAACTTATATTGATAAAATAACAGCTGTAAATTGTTACCTTCTCGTTCTTTGAGATGACATTCTCTCAACTTATTACTTCTAGATTTTTTTCATGAAATGAAAACTGGCCAATAAAGGTGGGAAGGTGCAAATGAAATGTTAAGGAGCCACGTGTGATGGTAATGCTGTTGAATTTCATGGGGAGATGGTTAGGTTCTCTTGGTGGAGATGGTCATTGCCTGGCAGCTGTGTGGCACACAGTTTATTTGCCACTTATCAACCCCAGCCTGAATGTTTTACAGGTCATGCTGCATGCATGCACGGCCAGTTACCACCTCTTCTGTCTACTCTCAATTATTAGCAAAGTGATGGAAGGTGTCATTGACAGTGCTTTCAAGCAGCACTTAGTCAGCAATAACCTGCTCACTGCTGCACAGTTTGGGTTCTGCCAGGCCGCCTGGCTCCAGATGTTGTTAAAGCCTTAGTTCAAACCTGGACAAAAGAACGAATTCCAGAGGTGAGGTGAGAGTGACTGCCCTTGACATCAAGGCTGCATTTGACCGAGTGTGACATCAAGGAGCCTTACCAACAATGAAGGCAGTGGGAATTGGCGCAAACTCTCCAGGTTGGAGTCATATCTTGCACAAAGGAAGATGGTGGTGCTTGTTGGAGGCCAATCATCTCAGCCCCAGGACATCACTACAGGAGTTCTTCATGGTAGTGTCCTAGGCCCAACCATCTGCAGCTGCTTCATCCATGACCTTTCCTCCATCATAAGGCAGTATTCACAACTCCTCAGATACTGAAGCAATCTGTGCCCACATGCAGCAAGACCTGGACAACATTCAGGCTTGTGCTGATAAGTGGCAAGTAATCCTGTGTGCCAGGCAATAACCAGACGAACATAAGAATTAGGCGCAGGAGTAGGCCACTCGGCCCTTCGAGCCTGCTCAGCCATTCAATAGTTCATGGCTGAACTGATTACTCCACATTTCCACCGACCCCCGATAACCTATCATCTCCTTGCTTATCAAGAATCTATCTACCTCTGCCTTAAAAATATTCAAAGACTCTGCTTCCACCGCCTTTTGAGGAAGAGAATGCCAAAGACTCCTACCCTCAGAGAAAAAGTTCTCCTCATCTCTGTCTTAAATGGGCGACCCCTTATTTTCAAACGGCGACCCTGAGTTTTAGATCCTTCCACAAGGGGCAACATCCTTTCCACATCCACTGTGTCAAGACCCCTCAGGATCTTCTATGTTTCAATCAAGTCGCCTGTTGCCCTTCTAAATTTCAGCGGATACAAGCCTAGCTTGTCCAATCTTTCCTTGTAAGACAGCGAGCCCATTCCAGGTATTAGTCTAGTATACCTTCTTTGTACTGCCTCCAGCGCATTTACTTCCTTCCTTAAATAAGGAGACCAGTACTGTATACAGTACTCCAGATATGGTCTCGCCAATGCCCTGTATAGCTGAAGCATAACCTCCCTACTTTTGTATTCCGTTCCCCTCACGATAAACGATAACATTCTATTAGCTTTCCTAATTATGTGCTGTACCTGCATACTAACCTTTTGCGATTCATGTACCAGGGCACCCAGATCCCTCTGCATTCTGAGCTCTGCAATCTCTCACCATTTAGATAATATGCTTCTTCTTTTTTTTATTCTGCCTGCCAAAGTAGACAATTTCACACTTTCTCACATTATACTCCATTTGCCAGGTCTTTGCCCACTTGCTTAACCTATCTATATCCCTTTGTAGCCCCCTTATGTCCTCTTCACCTATCTTGGTGTCATCATTAATCCCATATTCCTACCAGATCCCCACAATTCCCCTACCACCTACCTATACTAGGGGCAATTTATAATGGCCAATTTACCTATCAAACTGCAAGTCTTTGGCTCTGGGAGGAAACCGGAGCACCCGGCGAAAACCCACGCAGTCACAGGGAGAACTTGCAAACTCCGCACAGGCAGGACCCAGAATTGAACCCGGGTCGCTGGAGCTGTGATGCTGCGGTGCTAACTACTGCGCCACTGTGCTGCCCAAATTTATAGGTTTCCATGAGATTCCCCCTTCACTCTTCTAAATTCTAGCGAATATAATCCTAACCGACTTAATCTCTCCTCATACGTCAGTTCCGCCATCCCAGGAATCAGTCTGGTAAACCTTCGCTGCACTTTCTCTCTCTAGCAAGAACATCCTTCCTCAGATAAGGAGACCAAAACTGCACACACTATTCCAGGTGCGGCCTCACCAAGGCGCTGTATAATTGCAGCAAGTCATCCCTGCTCCTGTACTCGTATCTTCTCGCTATGAAGGCCAACATACATTTTGCCTTTTTTACCGCCTGTTGCACCTGCATGCTTACCTTCAGCGGCTAGTGTATGACAACACCCAGGTCTCGTTGCATCTTCCCCTCTCTGTTTACAGCCATTCAGATAATCTGCCTTCCTGTTTTTGCTACCAAAGTGGTTTATCCACATTATACTGCATCTGCCATGCATTTGCCCACTCACTCAACTTGTCTAAATCGCCCTGAAGCCTCTCTGCATCCTCCTCACAACTCACCCTCCCACCCAGTTTTGTGTCATCTGCAAATTTGGAGATATTACATTTAGTTCCCTCATCTAAATCATTAATATATATTGTGAATAGCTGGGGTCCTAGCACCGATCCCTGCGGTACCCCACGAGTCACTGCCTGCCATTCGGAAAAAGACCAGTTTATTCCTACTCTTTGTTTCCTATCTGCCAACCAATTTTCTATCCATCGCAATACACTACCCCCAGTCCCATGCTGTTTAATTTTACAGGCTAATCTCTTATATGGGACTTTGTCTAAAGCCTTCTAAAAGTCCAAATAAACCATATCCACTGGCTCCCCCGCATCAACTCTCCTAGTTACATCCTCGAAGAATTCCAGTAGATTTGTCAAGCATGATTTCCCTTTCGTAAATCCATGCTGACTCTGTCCGATTGTACCACTGTTCTCCAACTGCTCTGCTATAAAATCTTTGATAATGGACTCTAGAATTTTCCCCACTACCGACGTCAGGCTGACTGGTCTATAATTCCCTGTTTTTTCTCTACCTCCCTTTTTAAATAGTGGGGTTACATTAGCTACCCTCCAATCTGGAGGAACTGTTTCAGAGTCTATAGAATCTTGGAAGATACCATGAATGCATCCACTATTTCTAGGGCCACTTCCTTAAGTACTTTGGGATCTAGATTATCAGGCCCTGGGGATTTATCGGCCTTCAATCCCATCAATTTCCCCAACACCATTTCTCTGCTAATACTCTAGTTTCCCCTTAATCAATCCCTTGGTCCTCCTTTGCTGAATTCTAAACTGCTCCCAATCCTCAGGTCTGTTGTTTTTCCTAGCAAATTTGTATGCCTGTTCCTTGGATCTAATGCTATCTCTAATTTCCCTTGTAAGCCATGATTTGGCTACCTTTTCCATTTGACTTTTGCACCAGACAGGAATGAACAATTGTTGCAGTTCATCCATGCACTTTTTTGAATGTTTGCCATTGCCTATCCACCGTCATCCCTTTAAGTAATGTTTCCCAATCCATCATTGCCAACTCGCGCCTCATACCTTCGTAGTTTCCTTTATTAAGATTCAGGAGCCTAGTCTCGGAATCAACTACGTCACTCTCCATCTTGATGAAGAATTCTATCATATTATGGTCACTCATCCCCAAGGGGTCTCGCACCACTAGATTGTCAATTATTCCTCTCTCATTACACAATACCCAGTCTCGGATGGCCTGTTCTCTAGTTGGTTCCTCAACGTATTGGTCAAAACCATCCCATATACACTCCAAGAATTCCTCCTGTACGGTATTGTGACTAATTTGATTTGCCCAATATATATGCAGATTAAAGTCACCCATAATTACAGATGTTCCTTTATCGCATGTGTCTGTAATTTCCTGTTTAATGCCGTTCCCAACATCACCACTACAGTTTGGGGGTCTATATACAACCCCCACTAACGTTTTTTGCCCCTTAGTGTTTCTCAGCTCTACCCATACAGATTCCACATCGTCAGAGCTAATATCCTTCCTCACTATTGCGTTAATTTCCTCTTTAACCAGCAGTGCAACTCCACCGCCTTTTACTTTTTGTCTGTCCTTCCTAAATACTGAATATCCCTGGATGTTCCTTTCCCATCCCTGGTCACCCTGCAGCCATATCTTGGTAATCCCAACTATTTCATACCCATTTACATCTATTTGCGTGATTAATTCATCCATTTTATTCCGCATGCTCCTCGCATTAAGGCACAAAGCCTTAAGGCTTGTCTTCTTCACATTACTTGTCCCCTTCCCACTATTTTTCACTGTGGCCCTGTTTGATTCTGGCCCTTGATTTCTCTGCCTGTCTCTTTTTTTATTCCCCTTACCGTCTTTTGTTCTTGTCTTGGATCCCTCCTCCTCTGACTCCTTGCAAAGGTTCCCATCCCCCTGCCATTTTAGTTTAAACCCTCCCCAACCACTCTAGCAAATACTCTCCCTCGGACATCAGTCCTGGTCCTGCCCAGGTGTAACCCGTCCAGTTTGTACTGGTCCCCCCTCCCCCAGAACCGGTCCCAATGTCCCAGGAATCTAAAACCCTCCCCCTCACACCATCTCTTCAGCCACATATTCATCCGATATATCCTGCTATTTCTACTCTGACTAGCACATGGCGCTGGTAGTAATCCTGAGATCACTACCTTTGAGGTCCCACTTTTCAACTTACTTCCGAACTCCCTAACTGCTTTTAGGACCTCATCCTTTATTTTACCTATGTTGTTTGTACCAATGTGTACCACGACCACTGGCTGTTCACCCTCCCCCTTCAGAATATCCTGTAACCGCTGTGAGACATCCTTGACCCCAGCACCAGGGAGGCAACATACCATCCTGGAGTCTCATTTCCGGCCACAGAAACGCCTGTCTTTTCCCCTTGCAATTGAATCCCCTATTAATATTGGATTACCACACTTTTTACTCCTCGCCTGTGTAGCAGAGCCAATGATGGTGCAACGAATTAGGCTGTTGCTGCTTTCCCCTGTGAGGCCATTCCCTCCAACAGTATCCAAGGCAGTATATCGGTTTTGCAGGGGAATAGCCACAGGAGATCCCTGCATTGCCTGCTTAGTCCGCTTCCTCTGCCTGGTGGTCAGCGATTCCCTTCCTGCCTGTGGAGTCTGAGCCTGCGGTATGACCACCTCTCTCTACGTGCTATCCACGATACCCTCGCTATTTTCCAATCAAACAGAACCTTGCCCGAATCTAGGGAATTTTGGAAAATTAAAACTAACGCAACAACTATCTCACTAACGGGCGGCGCAGTGGTTAGCACCGCAGCCTCACAGCTCCAGCGACCCAGGTTCAATTCTGGATACTGCCTGTGCGGAGTTTGCAAGTTCTCCCTGTGACTGTGTGGGTTTTTGCCGGGTGCTCCGGTTTCCTCCCAGAGCCAAAGACTTGCAGGTTGATAGGTAAATTGGCCATTATAAATTGCCCCTAGTATAGGTAGGTGGTAGGGGAAGGTGGGGATGTGGTAGGAAAATGGGATTCGTGTAGGATTAGTATAAATGGGTGGTTGATGGTCGGCACAGACTCGGTGGGCCGAAGGGCCTGTTTCAGTGCTGTATCTCTAAAATAAATAAATAAATAAACTTCTTTTCACACCCTAGGATGAAATCCATCAGGACCCGGGGACTTGTCAGCCCGCAGCTGCAACAATTTGTTCAGTACCACGTCCCTGGTGATTGTAATTTTCTTGAGTTCCTCCTTTCCTTCCATTTCCTGAATTACAGTTCATACTGGCATGTTACCTGTATCCTCAATAGTGAAGACCGATGCAACATATCTGTTCAATTAATCTACCATCTCCTTATCCATTATTAATTCCCCAGACTCACTTTCTAACGCTCATTTTGTTAATTTTTTTCTTTTTTAAATATCTATAGAAACTCTTACTATCTGTCTTTATATTTCTCGATGGCTATCTCTCTTGCTCTGATTTTACCTTCTTTATCAATCTTTTAGTCATTCTTTTGCTGTTTTTTATATTCTGTCCAATCTTCTGACCTGCTTCTCATCTTTGCGCAGTTATATGCTTTTTCATTAAGTTTGAAGCTGTCTTGAACTGTTTTAGCTAACCATGGATGGCGGGTCCCACCCTTGGAATTTTTCTTTCTTGTTAAAATGTATATACTCTGTGTATTCTGAAATATCCCTTTAAATGGCTGCCACTGCATCTCTATTGACCTGTCCCTTAAGCTGATTTGGCAGTTCACTTTAGCCAGCTCTGCGTTCATGCCCTCATAATTGCCCTTATTTAAGTTTAAAATACTAGTCTTGACCCACTCTTCTCTCCCTCAAACTAAATGTAAAATTCAATCATATTATGATTGCTGCTACTGAGGGGCGCCTTAACTATGAGGTCATTAATTAATCCTATTTTGTTGCACAATAACAGCTCTCTGGCTCCATAACATATTGTTCCAAGAAATTATCCCGAAAACATTCTGTGTACTCCTAGATTTTTTTCAGTCTATATGTAGGTTAAAATACCCCATAACTATCGCTGTACCTTTCTGACAAGCTGCCATTATTTCTTCCTTTATACCCTCTCCTACAGTGTGCTTAATGTTAGGTGGCCTGTACACCACTCCCACAAGTGACTTCTTGCCTTTATGATTTCTCTTCTCGACATCCTGGTCTCCTGAACTTAGGTCATTCCTCTCTATTGCGCTAATACCATCATTAATTAACAGAGCTACCCCTCCACCTTTTTCTAGCTTCCTGTCCTTCCTAAATGCCATGTACCCTTCAATATTCAGGTCCCAATCGATGTCGTCCTGCAGCCATGTCTCTGTAATGGCTATCACATCGTACTTATTTATTTCTATTTGCGCACTGTTCATCGGTCTTACTTTGAATACTACGTGCATTCAGATACAGAGCCTTTAGTTTTGACCTTTTATTTTTGTAACCTCTAGCCTTATCACTTTGAACGCTCGATCCCTTCCTGTCACAGTCTGTTTATCATTTCCCATATTAATACCTTTCTCTCTTGCCTTGTCTCTATTCCTTGATATACCATATCTTCCCAAATTTGATCCCTTGCTCCCACTATTCAGGTTAAAACCCTTACTACTTCCCTAGTTATGTTGCTCGCTATAACACCGGCCCCAGCACAGTTCAGGTGTAGACCATCCCAACAGTACAGCCACCACTTTCCCCAGTGCTGGTGCCAGTGCCCCACAAACTGGAACCCACTTTTACCACACCAGTCTCTGAGCCACGCATTCATTTCTCTAATCTTATTTGCCCTTATACCAATTTGCACGTAGCTCAGGTAATAATCCAGAGAGTACTTTAGATGGGTCAGTTTTTGTCCAGTGTGTGCAGGAGGGTTTTCTGACACAGTATGTAGACAGGCCAACCAGGGGCGATGCCACATTGGATTTGGTACTGGGTAATGAACCCGGCCAGGTGTTAGATTTAGATGTAGGTGAGCACTTTGGTGATAGTGATCACAATTCGGTTAGGTTTACCTTAGCGATGGACAGGGACAGGTATATGCCGCAGGACAAGAATTATAGCTGGGGGAAAGGAAATTATGATGCAATTAGGCAAGATTTAGGATGCGTAGGATGGGGAAGGAAACTGCAGGGGATGGGCACAATCGAAATGTGGAGCTTATTCAAGGAGCAGCTACTGCGTGTCCTTGATAAGTATGTACCTGTCAGGCAGGGAGGAAGTTGTCGAGCGAGGGAGCTGTGGTTTACTAAAGAAGTTGAAGCGCTTGTCAAAAGGAAGAAGAAGGCTTATGTTAGGATGAGACGTGAAGGCTCAGTTAGGGCGCTTGAGAGTTACAAGCTAGCCAGGAAGGATCTAAAGGGAGAGCTAAGAAGAGCAAGGAGAGGACACGAGAAGACATTGGCGGATAGGATCAAGGAAAACCCTAAGGCTTTCTATAGGTATATCAGGAATAAAAGAATGACTAGAGTTAGATTAGGGCCAATCAAGGATCGTAGTGGGAAGTTGTGTGTGGAATCAGAGGAGATAGGGGAAGCGTTAAATGAATATTTTTTGTCAGTATTTACAGTAGAGAAAGAAAATGTTGTCGAGGAGAATACTGAGATTCAGGCTACTAGGCTAGATGGGATTGAGGTTCACAAGGAGGAGGTGTTAGCAATTTTGGAAAGTGTGAAAATAGATAAGTCCCCTGGGCCAGATGGGATTTATCCTAGGATTCTCTGGGAAGCCAGGGAGGAGATTGCAGAGCCTTTGTCCTTGATCTTTATGTCGTCATTGTCGACAGGAATAGTGCCGGAAGACTGGAGGATAGTAAATGTTGTCCCCTTGTTCAAGAAGCGGAGTAGAGACAGCCCTGGTAATTATAGACCTGTGAGCCTTACTTCGGTTGTGGGTAAAATGTTGGAAAAGGTTATAAGAGACAGGATTTAAAATCATCTTGAAAAGAATAAGTTCATTAGCGATAGTCAGCACGGTTTTGTGACGGGTAGGTCGTGCCTCACAAACCTTATTGAGTTTTTCGAGAAGGTGACCAAACAGGTGGATGAGGGTAAAGCAGTGGATGTGGTGTATATGGATATCAGTAAGGCGTTTGATAAGGTTCCCCACGGTAGGCTATTGCAGAAAATACGGAAGTATGGGGTTGAAGGTGATTTAGAGCTTTGGATCAGAAATTGGCTAGCTGAAAGAAGACAGAGGGTGGTGGTTGATGGCAAATGTTCATCCTGGAGTTTAGTTACTAGTGGTGTACCGCAAGGATCTGTTTTGGGGCCACTGCTGTTTGTCATTTTTATAAATGACCTGGAAGAGGGTGTAGAAGGGTGGGTTAGTAAATTTGCGGATGACACGAAGGTCGGTGGAGTTGTGGATAGTGCCGAGGATGTTGTAGGGTACAGAGGGACATAGATAGGCTGCAGAGCTGGGCTGAGAGATGGCAAATGGAGTTTAATGCGGAAAAGTGTGAGGTGATTCACTTTGGAAGGAGTAACAGGAATGCAGAGTACTGTGCTAATGGGAAGATTCTTGGTAGTGTAGATGAACAGAGAGATCTTGATGTCCAGGTACATAAATCCCTGAAAGTTGCTATCCAGGTTAATGGGGCTGTTAAGAAGGCATATGGTGTGTTAGCTTTTATTAGTAGGGGGATCGAGTTTCGGAGCCACGAGGTCATGCTGCAGCTGTACAAAACTCTGGTGAGGTCGACCGCACCTGGAGTATTGCATGCAGTTCTGGTCACCGCATTAGAGGAAGGATGTGGAAGCTTTGGAAAGGGTGCAGAGGAGATTTACTAGGATGTTGCCTGGTATGGAGGGAAGGTCTTACGAGGAAAGGCTGAGGGACTTGAGGTTGTTTTCGTTGGAGAGAAGGAGGAGGAGAGGTGACTTAATAGAGACATATAAGATAATCAGAGGGTTAGATAGGGTGGATAGTGAGAGTCTTTTTCCTCGGATGGTGATGGCAAACACGAGGGGACATAGCTTTAAGTTAAGGGGTGATAGATATAGGACAGATGTCAGAGGTAGTTTCTTTACTCAGAGAGTAGTAGGGGCGTGGAACGCCCTGCCTGCAACAGTAGTAGACTCTCCAACTTTAAGGGCATTTAAGTGGTCATTGGATAGACATATGGATGAAAATGGAATAGTGTAGGTCAGATGGTTTCACAGGTCGGCGCAACATCGAGGGCCGAAGGGCCTGTACTGTGCTGTAATGTTCTAATTCTAATTATTACCTTTGAGGTTCTGCTTTATAATTTGGTGCCTAGTCCTCATACTGACTATGCAGAACCTCTTTCCTTGTCCTGCCTATGTCTTTGGTACCTATATGGATCACGACAACTGGATCCTGCCCCTCCCACTCTAAATTCCTCTCCAGCCATAAGCAGATATCCCGAACCATGGTACTGGGCAGGCAACACAGCCGTCTGGACTCTCGCTCTTTGCTGCAGAGAACGGTGTCAATCCCTCTAACTATACTGGCCTCTACTACCACTACATTCCTTTTTTCTCCCTCCACTTGAATGGCTTGCTGTAGCATGGTGCCATGGTCAGGTTGCTCATCCACCCTGCAGCCCCCACTCTCATCTAAACAAGTTGAAAGAACGTCCGACCTGTTGGACATTCGCAAAGGCTGAGGCTCCTGCACTCTGGGTCCCCTTACCTGCCTCAGGTGGAGCCACACTCCTGTCCCTGACCACTGAGCAAATCAGTAGACCCTATCCTAAGGGTTGTGACCACCTCCTCGTACAAAATGTCCAGGTAACTTTCCCCCACCCTGATGTGTCAGTGTCTGCAGCTTGGACTCCAGTTCAGTGAAGCTCTTCGAGCCACAAACACTTACTGCAGACACATTTGCCCTGGATCACACTGGCATCCAAGAGCTCCCACATGCTGCAGCTGTGACACATCACCTGTCCTGCCATGCTTAATGTATTTTAATTAACTACTTAATTATTCAATTATTTATTTTATTTTCCTTTTTTATATATTTTATTAAGCTTATCACTTGTTCCTTTACTATTTTAAACATTAGGATTAGAATGGACCTTAATGACTTACCAGATACTCACCAAACAGATAGCTTCTAAACCCAAACCAGTCAGCTACTTGATTGTTTAGTTTAGTTTAGAGATACAGCACTGAAACAGGCCCTTTGGCCCACCGAGTCTGTGCCGACCATCAACCACCCATTTATACTAATCCTACACTAATCCCATATTCCTACCACATCTCCACCTGTCCCTATATTTCCCTACCACCTACCTATACTAGGGGCAATTTATAATGGCCAATTAACCTATCAACCTGCAAGTCTTTGGCATGTGGGAGGAAACCGGAGCACCTGGAGAATACCCACGCAGACACAGGGAGAACTTGCAAACTCCACACAGGCAGTACCCAGAATTGAACCCGGGTCGCTGGAGCTGTGAGGCTGCGGTGCTAACCACTGCGGCCACTGTGCCTATGATGTTTGATGCTTTGTTTGATTTAAATTAAATGTTTAAATGTACAGTCACCCTGGCGGCTCTCTGTTTCCCTGCTCTCTCTGTTGATTGTGACATCACCATGTCCAACAAGAGAGCATCTAACCATCTCCCCTTGATGTTCAACAGCATTGCCATTGCTGAATCTCCCCCAATCAACATGTTGGGGGTTGATTACCATAAACTAGGAACTGGATGAGCCACATAAATACTGTAGCTACAAGAGCAGGTCAGAGGCTTTGAATCCGCTCTGAGTACTCTCCACTTGCTTGGATAAGTGTAGTTCCAGCAACACTCCAGAAGCTCAACACCAGACAGGACAAAGCAGCCTATTTGATTGGTGGTGGATGGGGTGCCAATGTACAGTGGCAGCAGTGTGTACCATCTAGAAGCTGTACTGCAGCAACTTGCCAAGGTTGCTTCAGCAGCACTTTTCAAACCCTTGACCTCTACCACCTACAAGAAAAAGGCAGCAAACACTTTGTAACACCACCATGTGCAAGTTCTTCTCCAAGACACTCAGCATCCTGACTTGGAACTATATTTGTTCCTTGACTTACGCTGGGTCAAAATTCTGGAACTCCCTCCCCAACAGCACTGCTGGTGTACCTACACCACACGGACACGATTCAAGAAGGTGGCTCACCAGCGCCATCTCAAGGGCAATTAGGGATGGGCACTAAATGCTGGCCTTGCTCGCAACACCCACATTCTAAGAACAATTATATTCAAAAAAATCGCCTCCTCCGTGGGGGTTGGCACATGCTGCTGTGTCTGCGTTCTGCTGGTCTGCTGCTGCTGCTCTCTATTATGGGCTACCTTGTCTTTGCAAAATAGAAGGAAGTATGTCTAGTCAAGATGGCAGCAAGATCTTGGTGCGGGACAGGTCAGAAACAGCAGAGTTTTGATGAGCTGAAATTGACAAATGTTTTTTATGAATTTTTCATTCTAATTGTGTGTAAAGAAATACACAATATCTGGAAGCTTCTAAATTTGAATTGATCACTTGTGATATATGAGGCATACTTTCCTGCTTATTTGCTGAAGTGATGATATTGTGGGCCTGAGGTAATGAACGTGATTAATTTTTCGAGGAAGTTGGGATTTTTTCAAATCCAAATACTCATGAAAGAATTCAATGAATTTAAGAGGACATTTTTCATCTTGTACTATGTTGGAATTTTTTTAAAACTTTTGGTTTTAGACAGTTAGCTTAGGTGGATTTTCTTTGATATGGTCCAGAAGGTGATAAATGTCTATAATAATATGCTGATTTTGTATGTCCTCAATTTGCTTACTGGTCCTTGGGTTGATTTGGTGGGTGGTACCTGCCTGCACTTGCAGGCTGATAGCTGCTAAATTAGATATTTTAAAACTTAATTGTAACTTTCGGATGCTGAGTATACCTAGTTCAGGGCATTCAAAAGACATGAGTGCTGAGTGCGAGTGCCAATGGTTGGTCTGTCGCTCTTCCCATGTAAAGATGGATTTTGTGAGTATGTGACGTTACGAAGGTCAGTTTTTTTTTTAGAACGAGGGTGAAAATTAACAAGAAATGCCAGGATTCATCCTTTCCTCTTGCCTTCCTTCTTGTGCTGTTTTAATTTTGGTAGCTGGGAGATAAGCATGTGCAAGCTTTATCTAGAATTACTTCAGCAACAACTGCCAGCATGTTCAGCAGTCAGGATTGCATTAGGACTGAAAGGGGAGGTACTCCTATCTCGCTGCCCGCCCTAAGTTAAGGAGTGAAGCTGAGATCTTGTTCCTGTTTTTGAGTCAGCGCTGCCTTGTGTTTATTTCGGACATAACTGATCCTATTGAATTATAATTAGATGATTTTGGAAATGTCAGCCGAGGAACAGCTGCTTGCGGGTGGTGGGGGTAGATCACGGTCAATATGGAAATATGGTAGGATGGGGATGTCATGAGAGGCATGGTGGAAAGGATGAAATGGGATGGTGATGGCATTGGAGGAGTGGGAGAGAGGGGATGGCATCTGAGGGGTGGCAAGGGAAGGATGGTATTACATGGGATGGGGATGGCATGGGAGGAGTGGAGGGAGGCGCTGGAATGGGAGGGATTACGGGAGAGGCATGGCAATAGAGGGAGTGGATGCCATCGGAGGGTGGTATGCAAAGGATGGAATGCATGGGATGGGAATAGGCATGGGAGCAATGGTATTGAAAGGCTGGAATGACATGGAAGGAGTGGATGAGATGATGAACTCGACCACGGGGTCAGTATGGATATGTGGGATGGGGATGGTATGGGAAGGATGGAATGGCGTAAGTTTGTGATGGGAGGGAGGGGTTGGCAGAGGAGGGAGGGATTGCATGGTGTGGGAAGGGGATAGCAGGGAGTGTGAGAGAGGGGATGCCAACAGAGGTGTGTCATGGGAGGGATGGAATGGCATTGGAGGGAGGGGATGAGGTGATGGACTTTGTTAAGTATACTAATTTGACTGCAAATGTTTTGCATGTCTTTGCTAGTTTGTGTCCTAGAGTATATTGTAGAGATGTATACCCCAGGGAGTGACAGTTATTCTACTTGCAGTAATCTGCTTGCTTGGCAACGTAGCCATGTAGTAAACTGCCAGACTCTCTAAAATATGGCTGTTACCACATAGACCGTTGGCTTACAGGCAAAGCAATTTGCATCTTTCTTCACAATTGAGCCCTAAACGTCTGCACCTGAACTACTACATACAAGGAGATAATCCATCAAAGGTTGTTTACTCTTGATGAGAACTTCTGAAGGAATATAATATAATCTCTGATTTCAAAACGAAGTACTTTTTTGACTACATTAATTCTGTTGATTTTTCTCTTGCAAGATGATCTGCATTAGCAAATCATATATTGTGGTGTTACATCACATGAAAGCAAGGAGAGGAGCAAAGCCTGAGGTCTAATCAAATACCAGAATTGTTTTGTGTTGTGGTATCTAACCCCTTGGGTGTTGAAATTATCACTTAAGTAGAGCCTTTAGAGAACTGAGAGAGATTCAGAAATGTAGATTTACTTTAATCTTTTTGACCTAACTCAGAGGAATTGTATAAACTTGCCTGCATCAAACAAACAATTTACACAACACTAAATATCTGGGCACAGTTGTAGCGAATAAGGGAGGGGTAGTTGCACAGTTGTAGAGAATAAAGAAGGGACAACCTTTTGAAAAGAATGCATTTATCTTCACTATTACAACAAAGCCAGAAACAATTCTCGCTATCTTAAAAATGGTGAGTGTTTTGCATTATGGCGTCTTTTTTTATTTCCCTCTTCACGAGCAGGCAGAATCAAAGAGCTTTCCAATACATTGGTTTGAGGTGTTTGTCGCTTCCTCAGACAAGCTCATGAATTGCTTATTGTTGTGTTTTGGGAAAAAATTATTTCCGTTTAGCACATTAACCAGCTCTTGTCTAGGTACTTGAGTGTCGTCTCAGCATCAAAAAAATGTCAGTAGAAAAATGGTCAGAACAAATCTGATGCATGACCATGTGAAAATCAATCTCCAAGCTAAAAATTTGGACCACCTTCCCCCTACACCTGATTGATCAGCAAATCAGACTCAAACTAAGTGTAATTATAGTCTTCAAGGGTTGACTCCCAAATGGCAAAGTTGAACAGGGCTATCCTGTCTAAAATTATTACCCAATTGTCATCTCCAGGGGGAAACCCAATCTTTAAAATACTAATGTCTACAGAATTAACAAAACTGTTTGTTCATGTATTATGACATCAGAACATTGCCACCCAAAAATTCCAAAGTATTCAGTTTATTGTTTTCAGGGTGCTAGTACTACTCGCCTTTTGAAATCCAAAGTGAAGTTTGGAGTGATTCTCTCCGATTGTGCCACAATTTAAATTATTCTGGTACGTGATATTCAATAAAAACCCGTGGATTACTGTCCTTCCAAGTGAGTTTTACAGCAGAGAAATTACATAATAATTAATAAAACAATGTATTTTTATAGGGCCTTTAATAAAACGTCCCCAGGTGCTTCACAGGAGCATCATAAAACAAAATGACACCAAGCCACATTAAGGAGATATTAGGTCAGATGACCAAAAGCTTGGTCAAAGAGGTAGGTTTTGAGGAATGTCTTAAGTGAGGTGGAGCGAGGGTATTCCAGAGCTTCGGGCCTAGGTAGCTGAAGGCATGGCCACTAATGATGGAGCAATTAAAATCCGGGATGCTCAAGTGGCCAGAATTTAAAAAACAGATATCTTTGAGGGTTGTGGAGCTGGAGGAGATTACAGAGATGGGGAATGGCGAGGCAATGGAGGGATTTGAAAACAAGGATGAGAATTCTAAATTCAAGATGTTGCTTGACTGGGAGCCAATGCAGTTATACGAGCACAGGGGTCATAGGTGTTAAGAGATTTGGTGCAGGTTACAACACAGGCAGCAGAGTTTTGGATATATTCATATTGCTGGTGAAGTGGTTATATTTCAATACTGAGATTAACAGTCCATTCAGTGGCTTCAGCTGATGCAGTGTGAATGGTTGTGATGCCACTAGGAATGGATCACTCAGGGCAAGAGTTAAATATGTCGGCATTGATATGACTTGGATGGCCACAGCCACAATTTGAACTGGTCCTTATGTTCCACTTGTGGAGCAAGTGGCCACATCCTCCCTGGCCCATCCTCAAGCAATTGAGTGTTGTCCAGATTTTCCACGGGAGGCTGAAACCTGGGATTTCACCGCTCTAGTCAGTTACTAGATTGCGGTTGGTGATGTTCGCAGTCAACCAGAAGGCCCGCTATCGAGAGGTGGGGCTGTTGTCTATCTGTCGGGTGTGGAGTGTGTTCCAGCAGGGGCTACGAGATTTTAGGCAAGTGCATGGGGTGTTTTTGAGGTCCTGTATCAGTGGGAATGCTTTGTTAGCTGTCAGCCGGCAGCATTCTTTGAGGAGAATGTTTTCCCTGCAGATGTCAAGAGGTTCGGTGTGTGCTAGCACAGTAAGCCACTTGAGCTGTGTTCCAGAAAGGAGGAGAGGTAGATAGATCGATGGAGAAGTTTAGTTAGCGAATTCCAGAGCTTGGGGCTTATGACAGCTTAAGACATAGTGGGGTGAATGAAATCGGGAATGCACGTGAGGCAAGAATTGGAGGATATAGAGTTACCATACAACTAGACGAAGTTAGAGATTGGGTGGGGTGGGGGGTTGTTGTTGGTAGGTGGCAGGGAAGGCTATGGAAGGATTTGAACAGGAAGATGATCTTTTTAAGTTCAGGTTGTTGATGGATCGGGAGCCAATGTAGGTCAGCAAGCACAGGGCTTTTGGATGTATGAGTCTTGGTCTAAATTAGGATATGAACAGCAGAGTTTTGGATGAGCCCATGTTTACAGAGGGTGGAAGTTAGGCAGAATTCATTTCCAGTCAAGACCTTCTGGACTTGAAATAGTGAGAAAGGGGTGGAGACTGGACTGAGTGTAGAGTAGCTACAAAGGTTCAACATAACTTGCTTACGTTTGTACCCTTGCCAAAGCGACTGATATAGCAGGAAAGAACTCCACTGACGAGGCTTTTGTATTTTTCCATTCCCCGGTTTGTTGAGTGCTGCTGAGTTGACTGATTCTTTGTGCAATGCTTTCTATCTCTTAATCTGATTGTTGTCAGTTGCTGCAGTTTCAGGTTCATAGTTCCTCTAATTTATCTCCCAAATCAAAGTAGTGAGTCCTGTCTCTAATAGTGGCCGGCCAATCAGCAGGCCGGCAGCTCTCAGTCCCAGTGGTGCCACCAAGATCGGTGGCTACTGCTGGGACTGCACCCAGCAAGAGGAGCAGCAATGGAGAAGACCCCGGAATGAAGCTAAGTGTGTGGGTCCTCGCCGGGCCCAATCAGCCAGGCCCTGGCAAGGCAAGGGGGTTTAGATGTTTGTTGGGGGTGGCGGTGGTGGTGTGGGAAAATGTGCTGCCATGGGGAGCCCCATCAGGAGCCCCCCACCCCACAAGAGGCCGTCTGGTTTACCGGGCAGCCTCTTGAAATCTTAAGCTGTCTGGCCACAGCAGTGGTGGAGGCCCTTAAGTGTAGATTTAATTGGCCGCTTAAGGGCCTTCATTGGCCTGGGGTGGGCCATTTGTCACCACTGCCGCCACTTGTAACATTGCAGCAGGGGCGGGAAGGCAGCATGAACGGCATCCCCTGCCTCCCTTTTTTTTTTACACCTGCCCCTGCGGGGATACTGCAGCTGAAAGTCCTTTCAGCAATGGATTCTGTGAAAGGAATCTTGCAGAGATCAATAAAGTGCTGCATCAAATTTTAGCTGACAACTGGACTGCAAGTTGCAAACCGTCATGGCATGGGCAGTTCATGCAAAGAATTCACACAGATGGTTGGAAGGTATAATAGCTATCACTTAGTCTATGGGCAAAATCGCAAATTGCCTTCGGTGTTGTGCGATAGTCCTCTTGATCTAGAAGATATTAATAATTCCCATTTTTTTCCTGCATATTTGAATGCTTTACATGCAGTTAGACAGGCTTTCATCAAGGCTTAGGTCTCGGAGGAAATTTGGACAGCTCTGAAGCATTGTGCAAGACCTTCTGAGACGCAATTTAATTCATGAGATTTGGTGTGTTATGCAAGAGAGGGTCATAGGAAATGCCAAGGCCCTGTTAAGGTAATAGGTCATGATAGTAAGACAGTACTCATCAACTATGGTAATTCAAATGTTAAGGTTCATTCCTCACATTTTGTCGGAATTAATGGCATGATTTTGAACTCTGAGCAGCTGATAGACAGAATCAAGGTGTATTGTACCTCAAGTGCTTGAGTGTTTTGTGATGAGGGTTCTGAGGAACAGAATATGATAGATCAAGGATGGATAGTGGTAACGTAAGTGATCATGATACACAGGACAGAGCTATCACATTCAAAGGCCAATTACCCAGTGTGGGTACTCGGGTGACATATATTACAGAGGAGTCTAGTGAATGGAGGGAGGCAACAATTGTGGGATGTGCAGGAAAAGCTACATAAGAAAAGTTTAAATATTGGTTCAGTGTTCAGGATGTTGGCCAAGTGAGGTCCAGGGACTGGCAGAAAGGAGAGAAAGAGTGGAGAGTAACAAAGCATTGTGCAAGTACTGATGGTGCGTCTGGAACGGACTCTTGTGTCAGAGAACAACCACATGTCAGGGAAAGACCCTCCGACAGTGCAAGAGGGAGATATCGTAGTAGTAGATGTAAAAGTGCAAGTAAAGGCCGTAGCTTCAATAGATTAGACACCGACGGTCTCAGAAGAGAACTGAAGAACTAAAATCCTAATGATCATGAACTTTTGGTGGCTGCCAATAAACTTGAAGATAAACTAATAGGCAAAACTAAGGGAGTTAGATAGGAAAAGGCAGTTTGGAGTTCATTTTGATTCACCAAATAAAGGGCTAGAAGCTTTGTCACCTAAGTTGATTTGTATTGGGAAAGTCCTTGAGGATGGAACTTATAAGGCTAAAGTGAGGCTAGTTGCTCGGAGTTTTAAGAGTGACTGGCTGATGCAGGTGTTAGAGTAATTGGAAAAGACATTTTGAAACTTTTTTTTAGCTCTTATGATCACATTTCTTGGAGTTTATATCAATTGACATAAAAGCCTGATGTCACGAAAACACGCAATGTCGAATGATGACTTTTAATCCATCGGCTGGAAAACTGCATTACATTTTTTTTAAAGGAACAGATAAAAGGTGACACTATGCTAGCAGCTAAAGATGGTCACCCCAATTTGCATCACTGTATTCCACATTCCAATGCATTGAGGTGGAGACAAATTGTCTACACCGACCCATCAATAACAATGACCTGGGGAATCTGAGTGAACTACCTGTCCTGTTTTCCATTAGCGAGGTGTCAAGGCCATCACCTGAAAATTAGACTGGTGGAGATGAACCAGTCAAACCTAATCACTTAAACAATGGGACCCTGGTTGTGAGAAGGGAATTCCTAGACATGGAATGATTAAGTTGCAAGAGGGAATACACACTGGTAACCATCATGCTTGAATCACTCAGTGATGGTCATGTGACAGTCCCACCATCTGTGTGCTTAAACTGGTGTTTTCTCTGCAGCAACCAGACAAGCACCAGATAGTGACAAGAGAAGAGCCAAGTGGGGTCCATCCTCCCTCCCTTCCCCCCCACCCCCCCCTCCCCTTTCTCATATCCACCTTACAAGCTTTGAACCCTTCCTGCTGACTGTGACCACCTGGGCATATCCTTACTGCAGACAGAAACTCCTTGAAGGACATCAGACACATTGCTATCTCCAAAAGAACCACCAAATCAGCTGTGCACATCTTCTAAACGGAAGCCTCAGGACCACCCATAGGAAAGTTGCACGACCACCGAATGCAGCCTGAAGCCAGTTGAGTCACCAACCTCCACAGACTGTATACCCCTTTTATTTCTCTGTATTTTAATCCACCCAGTCTAACCTTCCCCACTCTGTAACTCAAATGTTGTTAGTGTGAAAGATGGAGCGTATTTTATTTTACTTAGATTGGATTAAGTACAATAAAGCTAACCTGTTTGTTTGTTGAACTCAAAACCTGTCTAATTTGGTTATTTTAATAGCCTGTTAACAGTTAAACACTCAATTAATTGGCAAGTATATCCACTTCAAAAAGAAATAAACCGGTTGTGGTCAAACAAGGAGAGGGAAAAGAGGGGAGCTCTTCAACTCCCTCTCACCTGATTGTAACACTTATTTCTGCAAAGCAATACTTTTCATAGAGAAGTGTTTCTGAAACTGCCTGAAGAGACAGCAGTTGCAGAAGGAAAACTATGGAAACTAAACAAATGTGACTATGGCCTGAATGATTCTTCCAGGGTGTGGTACTTTTCTCGGTGAGTCTGTTTTGCTGAAAATAGGTTGTTCAACAAAAAGCAGAGACTACAATGTTCTGTTGGCATCATATGGAAAAGTTTCGGGCATCTCTGATGTATGTTTTTTATTTCTTATGGGGTAATACTGCAGAATTTGGGAAATGTGTTAAGATTAGAGTAGAATTTTAAATTGGAATTCAGGCTTGTGGAACTTTTAAATATATTGGTTCAGATATTATGCAGGTCTGGAATAACTTTAAATCAGCAATTCATATTTAGAGTGTTACTCCCATCCTGCTTGATTGTGCTAAGCCATCACAGAAAGATGATTATCTAAAGGGACCGAGCAGTTGCAAAGCTTGATTGGTCAGTTGAACTGATTGGGCACTCGGGCTAGACCAGGTGCTAGTTTTGATGTATTGACGTTAAGTACTACGATGAAACACTCTGAAGTAGAGCATGTTTTTAGGCAAATAAATATTCAATCTGCAGACATGCATGCTTAAGTTCCCATCCTTAAGTGACCCAAAGATCATGCAGCTAGTCATGTTTAGTGATGCTTCACATGCTAATCTTGCTGATGGGTATTCGAGTGCAGCTGGCTTCTTAATATTTCTTATGGGTAAAAATGAGAAGTGTTGTCCAATAGCTTGGGAAGCTGAGAAAATAAAAAGGATTGTTCTAAGTACTTGAGCTGCTGAAACACTGGTTAGGGGATTCTATATGTCAAATATTTTAAGTGAAATTCTGTGTGAGGGCATACTTAAGGTCGTATACCCATTGAATGTTATCTATATAATCATTCATTGTGGGATAATGTACACTCTACCAAGATTGTGAGTGAGAAAAGGATATGGATTGACCTTGCTCGCTTAAACCAATGCTGGAGAGAAAGAAAATCTCTCGTTAAATGGGTCGATGCAAGTCAAAGAAATGCGTGGATGGGAAAATTGTTAGGTGCCCTACAGGAGGGTTGTTTCACAATGTAATGGTTTCTACAGAATGTGGATGTTTTTCATTTATTATGTTTTCAAATTTTGGTTGTGCACCTTAACTCATTTTTGTTTAAAGGGTGAGATTGAAATCTGTTGGTTGTCTATTATGTTCCATTGTATGCAGGTGGAGGGTATTAACTGGGGCTTCATTTGTGCCTCTATAAATAGACACAGTCTAATACTGTGGTTGTTGGGTTAGGAAATGTATACTTGTCATGTGTAACTGTAAATAAACAGAAAAGTGTGTAAAGATTGTCTACAGTTCTAACCTTCTAGCTAGCTTTCTGGAATAAAACATAAATGAACTGGATACAGAAACTCTGTGCAAAATTGACAAATTTGCAGATGATATCCAACCAGGAGAGGTGTAGGAGCCAGCACAGATTTAACAGAATGTGCTGGGTGAAGTATAGAAGTAGTCAGAGCAATGGTGGATAAAACTTAGTAAAGACAAGTGTCAAGTCCTGCACATAAGTGGAGACAAGCGTAAGGCCTGAGGGTGACATTAAAATAAACTCTGGGAGGGCAAGGGGATGTTTGATCAAGCTCTTAGGTCATTTTGGAATGATACTGGGAAGTTATTCATTATCGGTATTGTGGAATTATTTTCCAATTGAAAAGAGACAATAACCCTGGAATCATTTAGATAATTGAATAATACAATGGAAGAATCTTAACGCTGGACAAATTAAGATGAGCCCACTAGGCACCTTCATGCATAATTATCTTGAGATTACTGAAAAACTGCTTGGGCTTCATTAGTGCGGTTTTAAGTATTTCATCAGTCCCTTAATTGAATGCTATGTTGATGTTCACAAAGTGTGGTATGGAGCTTGCTGTCTCTTATTTCTTATTGCGAGCAATGCAAAGTAGCAAACATTGGCATGAAGCTGCATAGTTTCACACTATGTATGTGACCATTAAAGGAGTGAGCAGAACAAAATTAACAGGGGCTTGTAGATTCATTCAGATTTTGTAATCCACTGCTTTACTGTGTATGTTCCTCAATGAAGTTAAAATCGAGAGGCTTTTTCTGTGTAATATGAAAGACCAGCTTGCCATAAGGCACCTGAAAAATGCCTTTCTTTCACTTCTCTACAGTAAAACTTTCTGTTAAATTCAATCTGAAATTTTTTGATATTCACTGTGCAACATATACGGTTCACAATCAATAGGAGACTTTTTATGTTATTGATGATAAATCTTTGATTATATTGTTGATGGCAACCTGGCAGAGGGTGTTCTCAGGTCGGAGTGTAGTGCAAGCAAGCAGTTCTCAACCAGGATCAGTGAGAAGGTTTCAAGGGATCGGTCAATGTGTTGGCAAAAGCAATGCTTTTTTTTTGCCCATAAAAATATGACTGCACCCATTCCCGAATTGGCAGAGCCCCGCAGCGCACATGTTGCTGTCACTGGAAAGTGGATGATGATTGGAAGCTATCTGCAGAATTGCAATGTTTAGAACAAGGTGAGTCATTATTAAACAGTGGAAGATTAAAGATGCACCTGGAGACAAGATAGTGGCATGTGGGGATAGTCCCAACAACTCATCTGGAGACAGTAATGCTGCAACTTCTAGGCAAATCCCAATTCCCCTCTGGTGGGGGTGTCGTTGGGTGTGATGTTGAGGTTAACTGTATGAATTACACTCCAGCCCTCAGATGTAGGTACGGCTGGCATATATGCCCAGCCCTAGTTGGCACACCTTTATTCCATGCTGAAACTGCAGAACGTGTTCGCTGGTACGTTGCCTCTGTATGTATGGTATAATTATTTCAGTTGGAGCAAGATAAATTATGAATAACAGGAAAATTCATTGTAAGCACACACTAAAAATATCAGACTTAGTAAAATTTTTATTTCTACCGTTAGCTTAAACTACACGCATAGAGAAATGATACAGAAGTTCATTCAAGTTCAACCGCAAGGGCTGAAGACTGAGGAGGTATAGGTGTGTGTAAAGAATGTAAGGAGGCCATTAAGCGTACAATTAAGGAAATGCGAAGACACCTACTTGAATTACGGTTTCATTAATACTGGAAGTGGAGATATAACTCAACAGCAATGTGTAATTTGTGTGCAAGTACGTCCAGTGAATCTTTGAAACCCTCCAAATTTGAGACGTTTAATAGCCAAGCATGAACTAAAAATGGATAAGCAGTGTTCATTTTTTATAATTCTGTAATGTTTGTACAGAAAGGTGACTTGTGTTATGGGAGTTTGTGGAATTTTTATAACATGGGGGGAGGTATTTCGAGCAAAAAGATTGAGAAGCTCTCCTGCAAACCACTGTCCTTGGCCTGCAGGAATTTCACTTGGCATTATTTAGTTTTGTAACAAACGAAAGAGCAGTTGCAGTATAATTTTCTCAGTCTTGAGAGTTAGGATGAAGTACTGGTTTTAAAATATTTATTCTTTGGACAATTTTTAAGTTTATGTCCTAACTTTTTATTGGTGACAAGCATATTGTGTCTGTGCTGTTCTTTGATGTGTTTGTCTTCTGTTTTGTTATCTTGCCATAGAGATTTTAATATAACTATTATAACAATTTACCACCCACCTAAAAGCTGTCCTAGCATACATTATATCACAGGGTAATATCTTTTCATGACATCAAATACACTGTATGCAGGAAATGCGAGATTTTCAGTCATTCACTGTACTTGGAAGACTTGTTCTGCATTTCTTTCTTGGTTCGTTTATTCTGTCGACAAATATCACTCTCATGAACTTCAATTGTTTGCTGTCTTTTGTTCTATAATTTGCTTAAGAAGTTTTTATAAGTGGGCATGTCATCTTTTTTTAAAGTGACTGTTGTGCCATTTTCAAGTTGCAGCAGTGTTCCCATAGCATGGATTTGATCTGCATTCCAATCTAGGTCAGTAATGAAGATTGTTAGATGGTGTTTTCTTTGGTTCTTGTATGCCAGGGTGATTTGTTGAAGGAATGCTGTTATTGGTAATGATTTCGGGACCTGCTTATTTATGGGACTGACCATTCCCAATTATATTTATCTGATGTGACAAACTTGAAAAAAAAATGTTTCTGCTTTATGTGTCACCTTGGATCATTTGGTAGTACTCTTCTGTCTGAGTTGGAAGCTTGTGGGTTCAAGCCCAGGCACAGACTTGAGTACGTAATCAAGGCTGACAGTACTGAGGGAGTAGTGCATTGTTGGATGAGGTATTAAAACGAGGTCCCATCCGCTGACTGACGTGCATATAAATTATCCTATGGCGCTCTTCTAAGAACGAGCTGTTCTTTCAGATGTCCCGGCACACATTTCTCCTTTAAAGAACAATAGGTTATCTGGCTCTTCATTTATTTTCTATTTGTGGGATCTTGGTGCGCACAAATTGATGGTCACATTTGCCTACATGACAGTCACTGTATTCAGAAGTTTTTCATCAGCTGTAAAAGCATTTAGTGACATTGTCTGCATTTGTTAAAGCTCTGTGTAAATTTGTTATGAGTATCTGACGCATATCTTGTGTGAAGGACTGAACTATATGGTCATAAGCATGGTGTTTTCTAGCCTACCAGAGATCAGAAATGTACTATAGCAACTAGTACACTTTCCTGTGTTCAACCCATGTGCTCCAAGGTGGATTCTTCATCCTGACTAAATCCATTGATAGTCAATTCATGTTTATGGTTAGATTTTATATCATGGGAGGATGATGTCTTTTGTGATCATGAATGCATAGGGAGAAATCCAAATTGTAATGGGTCTTGTATCCAAGATTGCAACTTTAGTTTAGTCTTTTTGCCTCTGCTGCAATTGAATCATTGGCACTAAATTTGATGAATGCACCATCTGATTTGTTTTTTCTGCCTACATCCATTCTTGGACATGTTTCAGGTAAGCCTCAAAAATGTGTACCAGTGAAGTGACCAGAGTACCCAATGTTTCAACCAGTGCCCGCCCACATAATTTTCCTTTACTAGGAGAGCCGTTAGGGCAGACTCCAAATGAATTTCAGACTTGCATCAGTTCACCCATCTTAAAAGACAAAAAAGCGCACCATTTAATGGAAAGCACTTGCATTTATTTAGTGCTTTTCACAAGCTCAGGATGCTTCAAAGCACTTTACAACAGTGACTGTACTTCTAAAGTATTTTGTCTGTAATGTCGGGAGATGATAAAGCCTCCCAACGTCTGCTCAACTCCACATAGGTGCTTTGAAAATTTCATTTTAGCTCTTTTTTTCAAATGATGGAATCTTGGAATAGCATACCAAGAAATATTCACTAAAATGAAATCAAAAATTGAAGTTATTAAATTGCTGAAAATCTGTAGCTTTTTTTAATGTTGAAGCCAACTGAGGAACTGGAATTAACTTATCCACTGATAAACAACAACTTGCATTTGCATAACAGCTTCAGCATAGAAAAACAGCTTGAGGCAGTTGAGAGTTGCAATAAAACCAAAATGGGCTTTGAGCCAAAAAGGAGACATAGCTTGGCATTACAATTGGGTTTTAAGGGAGAATGAACTAAAATGAGGAAAGGGAAGTGGAGAGGCGAGGGGGAAGGGATTATAGAAGCAACTCCAGAGCATGAGACCTAAACAGGTGAAGGGATGGCTGCCTGTGGTGGGGCAAAAAAAACTACACAATCTTAAAATAAACATTCCCATTGAAATGGTTTGTGGCGAGGGAAACTAGCATGTGATCACATTGGGTAAAATGTATTCCAATTATACTATGAGAGTAAATTTTTGGTGTGCTCTATACTGGAGTTGTTAAATGTCTCATTCTGCAAATAAGAATTCAGCCTGCAAAATTAACCTCGTCTTGTTTTTTTAAAAATATATTTTACCCCCAATCTGAGCATTGACCATACCAGTAAATGATTGCAGTAAGCTTGAGGAAGGCAGAGCTTACTATGTTTCCTTAAGCATATATTTTTGCTTTCTGAAAAGATGTAGCAGAAATCTGTATTGTTTAGACTCTGGGATGCGAAAGAATATAACTTCTAGATTACAGTGCATTTTACAGAAAAGTTCAATCATGCCTGACATGCACAGACCAGGAATGTTCTATGGCCGATCACTATCTGCTGAATTAACTGAATTTGGCTCTGCTAACAATAAGGGTACTACATTTGACTCTGCATCTCTGTTAGGAAAAAGGAAAAGCAGCCGGAATTTATGTTCTTTATTACTGTTCAGTGACATCTGCTGGAAATGCATGTATGGAGGTTTGGTGTGCACAGTTAATATTTGTGCATTACGTATGTTTTAAAATCACTGCTCTATCAGCTAAAGTTTTTATTTTGCTATCCAGATAAATTGGGCCATGATTCTGGTTAAAGGTATATGGACCAACAGTGACTTCTGTTCACGATTGGGTGACAATTTTCATTAAATTTTGAATTTGTACACTGATCAACAGAAATTGATTGAAAAGTTTGGACCATTCTTTGTGGACTAATTTAACTGTCTGAACAATTTATTTAATCAGGCTAAGATGAATGTCCACCAGTATTGGTATCACTTTTTTTTGTTTTGTCATTGTAACAAATGTTTACAGTGATTGACAATTTGAGCAGCTGTGACAAAATCAAATGGTTGCATTCATTTTAAAAGTTGTATTCTTCAAGTTAATGCTTTTGTTTAGTTATTTCAGCTACGTTATACCCATTTAATATCTTTGCATCTTTGAACCTGAAACATCCATATATTTCACGGTTAAACCTGAGCACCAGATGTGTCTAAATATGTATGCCAAAGTACACTTCAACTGTACAGTATGCCAGGCGACCAAATGTGTGTTTTCCATCAAAAATGTGGGATGAAACAATGCAGAAAATGTTCTGACCCAGTAGCTGCTCTTAGACCTGTTTTTTAGATTTTTGTTTTGCAAGATTGGTAGTGGCAGGGGGTGGGGTGAAGGGAGAGTTGGTGCGGTGGCAAATAGGTTCAGTTAAGTGTTCTCTGGCGCATTAAATCATTTTAAGATTGTGTTTGAAGCAAATAATGAGACCAGCACCATTTACCTCCTGATAGTCTCAAGCCATTACATTTCCTTTATCAATTGAAAGGACCTAACTATATCCATTGCAGAGTGTTTGTTTGGCAATTGATTGGGCTAAACGTCTAAAAATAAAAACTGGTATCCATTTCCCCTGTTCCAAAAATGCCTGTTGTAGTTGCAATTTTTTTCTAAAGTGCAGAATGCATTTGTTTCCCAGTCTGAATTTCCATTTAGGACCTGGCAGTCACACCCACTAATTGCATACTCTTTCCTAAAACCTTAGTAGCTGTGGAGCACCGGAGAGGTTGAGGTTCCTGTTAAAGACAAATTACTATAAGAGGTTTTACACGGCACTTTGGAAGAAGAAAGTTAATTTAATTACAAAGATAAGTTGGTGACATTGCAGGTAGTCATACATTTGCATTTTGCGTTAGTCTACTCTGTGGTGTGAAAGGTATTGCATTATGACAATATTTTGAAACGGTTATGTTGGTACAGTATGTGTGTGTGTGTGTGTGTACAGGTTATGTTTTACGTCTTGAGTATTTGATTAGTGAGGAGAGGTGGGGAAACATTATTTGAATACATTGTAAGCTTAAATGTCATAACATTCTGAACAGTATTGAACTTAATTGTGAACTCTTGTGAACTCCATTTTATCAATGTACACAAATCAATTCATTGTGCCATTGCACAGTGTTATGGCCAGGTGGTAAAGGGTGCGTGTGGTTCCCACTGTTCACCTCCTAACTGATCACAGCAAGTGTTTTGTTTGGGTTTTAACCCCTTGTGTTTTGTTTGTCAAATAAACAGACAGTGACAGGTTTTCTTGTTGGTTTAAACAGAAGATTATTTATTAAACAATTTTCACTCCTGCACCTGCGCGCCCACAAGAATAAATAGGAAAAAGGATGTGATTTCAAGTGGCGTTTGGGATTTCTCTTTAAGTTGCAGGCCTGAATGTTTGTAGTTTCCTGGTAGTTGAGACTTCAGTCTGGATGTGGTAGTCAATTTCAGTTCTCTGCTGCACCATGTTGAAGGGTTGAATTCACAGCAGGGGTCCTTTTTTTGGTTTTTGCTGGATCTCTCTTGGCTCTCAGTTGGACAGGCTTTTGTGATCTCTCCTCCTCTCACCAGAGTGCTGTTTTTTAAGGTAAAAATCTCTCTCATCTTGCCTCTTAGGAGACATGGGGTCTCCTCCCTGTGGTGACCCTGGGCCAGCATGTGGCTACTTCACACCTTCCTCGTTTCAGAAGAACCCATTCAATTCAGGAATAACACAACAGCACAAGAAATAGGAGCAGGAGTAAACCATGGCTGATCTTAGGCTTCAACTACACTTTCCTGCATGCTCGCCATATCCCTTGATTCCAAGAGACCAAAAATCTGTCTATCCCAGCCTTAAATGTATTCAACGATGGAGCATCCACAACCCTCTGGGGTCGAGAATTTCAAAGATTCATAACCCTTTGAGTGAAGTAATTTTTCCTCATCTCAGTCCTAAATGATCAGGCTCTTATACTGAGACTGTGCCCCCATGTTTTAGATTCCTCAACCAGCGGAAACAATCTCTTTGTCTACCCTATCCAGCCCCTTCAGAATCTTGTAAGTTTAAATGAAATCTCCTTTCATTCATGTAAACTTCAGAGATTATAGGCCCAATTTACTCAGCCTGTCATCATAGGACAGCCCCCTCATCCCAGGGACCAATTTAGTGAACCTTTGCAGTCCCGCCTCCAATGCAAGAGATCCATTCTTAAATGTGGAGACCAAAACTGCACATAGTACTCCAAATGTGGTCTCGCCGAAACCCCGTACAATAGTAGCAAGACTTCTTTATTCTCTGAAAAGCAAAATACTGCGGATGCTGGAAATCTGAAATGAAAACAAGAAATGCTGGAAACACTCAGCAGGTCTGGCAGCATCTGTGGAGAGAGAAACAGAGTTAACGTTTAAGGTCAACGGCCCTTCTTCAGAACTGGCAATTATTAGCAATGTAAAAGGTTATAAGCAAGTAAAGTAGGGGTGGGGCAAGAGATAACAAAGGAGAAGGTGCAGATAGGACAAGGTCACAGAATAGCTGACCAGAAGGTCCTGGAGCAAAGATATGTTAATGGTGTGTTGAAAGACAAAGCATTAGTACAGAAAGGGTGTTAATGGACTGAAAATTGAACAGCCACAAGTACAAACATGAAAAAAGCAAACTGAACAAACTAAGATGAAATAAAATAAACAAAAAAAATAACTAAAAATAAAAGTAAAATGAGTGCCCATCATGCTCTGAAATTATTGAAATCCATGTTCAGTCCGGCAGGCTGTAGTGTGCCTAATCAGTAAATGGGATGCTGTTCCTCGAGCTTGCGTTGATGTTTACTGGAACACTACAGCAATCCCAGGACAGAGATGTGAGCATGAGAGCAGGGGGAAGTGTTGAAATGGCAAGCAAACGGAAGCTCGGGGTCCTGCTTGCGGACTGAGCGGAGGTGTTCCGCAAAGCAGTCACCCAGTCTGCGTTTGGTCTCCCCAATGTAGAGGAGACCACATTGTGAGCAGCGAATACAGTATACTGCACTGAAAGAAGTACAAGTAAATCGCTGCTTCACTTGAAAGGAGTGTTTGGGGCCTGGGATAGTGAGGCGAGAAGAGGTAAATGGGCAGGTATTACACCTCCTGCGATTGCAGGGGAAGGTGCCATGGGAAGGGGATGAGGTGGTGGGGGTAATGTAAGAGTGGACCAGGGTGTCACGGAGGGAACGATCCCTTGCCGTGTATTCACTATACCCTCTGACCTCCCCCTCTCTGACGCTGAACGTTCTGTACTCAGGAAAGGTCTCCGTTTTATCCCCTTACGCCCCCACCTCAATGAATTTTGTGCTCGGCGTGACGTTGAGCTCTTCTTCCGTCGCCCCCGCCTCCGGGCTCACTTCTTTGACCAGGAGTCCTCCCCCCGATCAGTAGACCCATTTATCCGCCTCCAGCATTCTCCCTCTACCTGGACCCCTCCCCCTGGCATCTTACCCGCTCTTGATCTTTTCATTGAAAACTGTCAGCGAGACATTGTTCATCTCAATTTCTCTGCCCCCCTCACTCACTCTAACCTGTCCCCTTCTGAACTTGAGTCACTCAGTTCTCTCAGGTCTAACCCCGACATTGTCATCAAACCTGCAGACAAGGCTGGTGCTGTTGTTGTATGGTGTACCGACCTCTACCTTGCAGAGGCTCAGCGCCAACTCTCAGACACTTCTTCCTACTTTCCCCTGGACCATGACCCCACCACCAAACATTAAGCTACTGTCCACAGGACTGTCACTGACTTCATCTCCTCTGGAGATCTTCCCTCGACAGCTTCCAAACTCGTCCCGCAACTCCGGACAGCCCACTTCTACCTCCTTCCCAAAATCCACAAACAGGACTGTCCCGGCAGACCCATTGTGTCAGCCTGTTCCTGCCCCACTGAACTTATTTCTTCCTATCTTGACTCTATCTTTTCTCCGCTGGTCCAGTCTCTTCCCATCTACATCCGTGACTCTTCTGACGCCCTACGTCATTTTGACAATTTCCAGTTTCCTGGCCCCAACCGCCTCCTCTTCACTATGGAAGTCCAATCTCTCTACACCTCCATCCCCCACCAGGACGGTTTGAGGACTCTCCACTTCTTCTTTGAACAGAGGCCCAACCAGTCCCCATCCACCACCACCCTCCTCCGCCTGTCTGAACTTGTTCTCACATTGAACAACTTCTCCTTCAACTCCACTGACTTCCTTCGAGTAAAAGGTGTTGCTATGGGTACCCGCATGGGTCCCAGTTATGCCTTTCTTTTTGTGGGCTATGTCGAACATTCCTTGTTCCAGTCCTACTCGGGCCCCCTCCCTCAACTCTTTTTCCAGTACATTGATGACTCTATTGGTGCCGTTTCCTGCTCCCGCCTCGAACTAGAAAACTTCATCAACTTTAGTTCTGATTTCCACCCTTCTCTCACCTTTACATGGTCGATCTCCGACACTTCCCTTCCTCGACTTCTCTGTTTCCATCTCTGGGGATAGGCTGTCTACTAATATCCATTATAAACCCACCGACTCCCACAGCTACCTCGACTACACTTCTTCACACCCTGCCTCCTGTAAGGACTCCATTCCATTCTCCCAGTTTCTCCGTCTCTGACACATCTGCTCTGATGCTACCTTTCATGACAGCGCTTCTGATATGTCTTCCTGTTTTCCTCAACCGAGGATTCCCCCCCCCCCCCACTGGTTGACAGAGCCCTCAACCGTGTCCAGCCCATTTCCCGCACCTCTACCCTCACCACTTCCCCTCCCTCCCAGAACCATGACAGGATTCCCCTTGTCCTCACTTTCCACCCCTTCAGCCTCCATATCCAAAGGATCATTCTCTGCCATTTCGCCACCTCCAGCGTGATGCCACTACCAAACGCATCTTCCCCTCCCTTCCCCGTCAGCATTCCGAAGGGATCGTTCCCTCCGTGACACCCTGGTCCACTCCTCCATTACCCCCACCATCTCATCCCCTTCCCACAGCACCTTCCCCTGCAATCGCAGGAGGTGTAATACCTGCCCACTTACCTCCTCTCTCCTCACTATCCCAAGTCCCAAACACACCTTTCAGGTGAAGCAGCGATTTACTTGTAATTCTTTCAATGTAGTATACAGTATTTGCTGCTCACAATGTGGTCTCCTCTACATTGGGGAGACCAAACGCAGACTGGGTGACTGCTTTGCGGAACACCTCCGCTCAGTCCGCAAGCAGGACCCCGAGCTTCCGTTTGCTTGCCATTTCAACACTTCCCCCTGCTCTCATGCTCACATCTCTGTCCTGGGATTGCTGCAGTGTTCCAGTGAACATCAACGCAAGCTCTAGGAATAGCATCTCATTTACCGATTAGGCACACTACAGCCTGCCGGACTGAACATTGAGTTCAATAATTTCAGAGCATGACGGGCCCCCATTTTACTTTTATTTTTAGTTATTTTTTTCTTTCTCCTTTTTTCGTTTATTTTATTTTATTTCATCTTTGTTCAGTTTGCTAACCCACTATTTTTTTCATGTTTGTATTTGCGGTTGTTCAATTTTCAGTCCATTAACACCCTTTCTGTACTAATGCTTTGTCTTTCAACACACGATTAACATATCTTTGTTCCATGACCTTCTGGTCAGCTATTCTGTTACCCTGTCCTATCTGCACCTTCTCCTTTGTTATCTCTTGCCCCACCCCCACTTTACTTGCTTATAACCTTTTACATTTCTAACATTTGCCAGTTCTGAAGAAGGGTCACTGACCTGAAACGTTAACTCTGCTTCTCTCCACAGATGCTGCCAGACCTGCTGAGTGTTACCAGCATTTCTTGTTTTTATTTCTTTATTCTCTTGATGGTTTTCGGATGTGTGTAATTGACCCCTCTTAGCTTGGAATGTATCCTTTTGTCCTTAACTGACAGTAAGACATTTTGAATGTACAGGGCCAGGTGGACTGGTTTTCAGTGGCCATTTTGAAGCACACTGTCTACATTTTTTTGAAAGGAAAAGTCAATTTTTATAACTCGTCAGTTTGGGTTCTGTATTTTCATCGCTGCATTTCTCGTGTGTGTGACAACAGGCAGATAAAATTCACCTGATTAACTGGAAACATTTCTCAATGAGTCTTGGTCTGTGTTAGCATAAGGCTTTCAATAAGGTTCTTAAACATCAAGGTCAAGTGTCAGATTTATTAAGCATATATACATGCAAGAGCATGAAGCATACACTTTGAACTTAAAATAATACCTGATGGTTTCATTGAGGATTCAAATGCATGATTGTCCTTAACCTGGTGTACAGGCTGATCAGGCCTGAGTGAATTATAGATATCTATACAAAGTGCCACGCTCTATTAATTTCTTTCACTTAAAAAGGTCTATAATAATATAGTATCTGTAAAAGTGACCATGAAGCTGTTGGATTCGCATAGAAAACCCAACTTGTTCAATAATCTTTCTGGGGGAGGAAATCTGGTTTTCTTACCCAGTCTGTCCTATCCATGAATCCAGCCCCACACCAATGTGGTTGCTTCTTAACTGCCCTCTGAAATGACACAGCAAGTCACTCAATTGTATCACTACAAAAAAGAAACAAACCAGATGGATCACTCATCTGTGACTTGGGTGTCAAATTCTGTCATCGTGAAGGCACACTCAGCCCAATCTATTCTGCAAAGTTATCCTCACTAACATTTGGGGACTAATGCCAAAGTTGAAGAACTGTCCCACAGACTAGGCAAGCAACAGCCTGATGCATTATCATACTCACAGAATCATGCCTATCTCAGACTCCTCCACCATCATCCCTTGGCACATCCTGACCCATCAGCAGGACAAACCCACTAGAGGCTGGGGTACAATGGAGTACAGTCAGTTGGTAGTGGTCCTGGGATCCTCAGCGTTGACTCTAAACCCCATGAAGTCTTGTGGCTTTAGGTTAAGCATGGGCAAAGAATCCTCCTGTCAATTAGCACTTACCACCCTCCTTCAGCCAATGAATCAGTCCTCTTCCATGTTGAACACCACTTAAAGGAAGCACTGAGGGTGGTAGGACAAAGAACGTACTGTGGGATGTCCTCTTTGATATTCTATGGCACTATGACTGTTGGGTGGGATAGATTAAGACCAGATCAAAACTCGGCTCTTGAGTGGCTCTGGTCCATCAGCAGCAGCAGAATTGGATTTTGCCATAATTAACCTCATGGCCTGGCATATCTATCACTGCTCCATTACTGTAAAGGCAGGTGGGTACTCCTGGTTTAGTGAAGAGTATACAAGAGCAGCACCAGGCATACCTTAAACTGAGGTGCCAACCTAGTGCAACACAGGACTACAAGCATGCTAAATAGCAGAACAATATGTTATCAACAGAGCTAAGTGATCCACAGCCAACAGATCAGGTGAGAGCTCTGCAGTCCTGCCACATCCAATTGCAAATGGTGGTGAATCATTTAAGCAATGAATTGGAGGAAGAGGTTACATGAACTTCCCCATCCTCGATAATAAAAATAGAAAATGCTGGCAATACTCAGCAGATCAAGCAGCATCTGTGAGAGAGAAACGGTTAACATTTCAGATTGGTGACTTTTCATTAGAACTGGGAAAAGTTCGAAATGTATGAGGTTTTAAGCAAGTGAAAGCGAGGAGGGTGATCAGAAGAATAAAAGGGAAGGTTTGTGATAGGGTGGAAGGCAGGAGAAATTAGTTATCAAAAGGGTTTGTGGTCAAAGCCCAAGTGGTGATGGGACAAGTCAACAAACAAACTATGTGGCTAGGAGAGGTGTGAATGGCAAAATGATGAAAAGCTGCTGCCTCAAAAGAAAGCGAAAAACTAGAGAGCAAAACCAGCATTTGCATGGAATGTTGCCATGGGAAGAGAAAGGTGTGGACCAGAGTGTCTTGGAGGGAACAGCTGAAAGGGGAGGGCACGAGAAGATGCATTTGTTGATGGGGTCACGCTGAAGTTTGTAAAAATGGCGGAAGATGATCTGTTGCAGATGGACGCCAGTGGGGTGGAAGGTGAGGAAAAGGGGAATCCTATCTTGGTTCTGGGAGGGAGGGGAAGGGGTGAGAACAGAAATGTGGGAAATGCGACTGACATGGTCGAGGGCCCTATCAACCATGGTCGGGGCAGAGGAGAGGGTAATCCTCTGTTGATGAGAAAGGAAGACATATCCGAAGTGCTGGCATGGAAGGGTAGCATCATCAGAACAGATGCAATGGAGAAACTGGGAGAATGGAACAGAGTCCTTACAGGAAGCAGGGTGCAAAGGAAGTGTAGTCAAGCTAATTGAGGAAGTCAGTGGGTTTATAGTGAATATTTGTTGGGAGCCTGTCCCCAGGAATGGAGACGGAGAAGTCCGGGAGGGGAAGGGAAGAGTTGGAAATGGAACATGTAAGGGTGACAGAAGGGTGAAAATTGGAAGCAAAGTTGACTTTTGAATTTTCTAGTCTGGGGCGAGAGCAGGAAACTGCACCGATAGTCATCACTGTGCCAGGAAAAGAGGTGAGGAAGGGAGCCCTGAGTGGGATCTGAACAAGAAATGTTCCACATATCCCACAAAAAGGCAGGCATAGCTCGGATCCATGTAGGTACACATTGCAACACCCTCTTATTTGAAGGTAGTGAGTGGAGTTGAAGAAGTTATTCAATGTGAGAACAAGTTCAGCCAGGCAGAGGAGGGTGGTGATGGATGGAGACTAGTTTAGTCTCTTCAAGGAAGAATTGCCCAGGTATGTCCTGCCCACAAAAAGCAGGAAAAATCCAATCTGGCCAATTACTGCCCCGTCATTCTATTCTCGATTGTTAACACTGTCGCGACACCTTCCATCACTTGCAAAGCATTAAGGTAGATAAGTCCCCAGGGCCTGATGGGATCTACCCTAGAATACTGAGGGAGGCAAGGGAAGAAATTGCTGGGGCCTTGACAGAAATCTTTGCATCCTCATTGGCTACAGGTGAGGTCCCAGAGGACTGGAGAATAGCCAATGTTGTTCCTTTGTTTAAGAAGGGTAGCAAGGATAATCCAGGAAATTATAGGCCTGTGAGTCTTACGTCAGTGGTAGGGAAATTATTAGAGAGGATTCTTCGGGACAGAATTTACTCCCATTTGTAACAAACGAACTTATTAGCGAGAGACAGCATGGTTTTGTGAAGGGGAGGTCGTGTCTCACTAACTTGATTGAGTTTTTTGAGGAAGTGACAAAGATGATTGATGAAGGAAGGACAGTGGATGTTATCTATATGGACTTCAGTAAAGCCTTTGACTAGGTCCCTCATGGCAGACTGATACAAAAGGTGAAGTCACATGGGATCAGAGGGGCGCTGGCAAGATGGATACAGAACTGGCTCAGTCATAGAAGACAGAGGGTAGCAGTGGAAGGGTGCTTTTCTGAATGGAGGGATGTGACGAGTGTTGTCCTGCAGGGATCAGTGCTGGGACTTTTGCTGTTTGTAGTATATATAAATGATTTGGAGGAAAATGTAGCTGGTCTGATCAGTAAGTTTGCGGACGACACAAAGGTTGGTGGAGTTGAGGACAGTGATTAGGATTGTCAGAGGATACAGCAGGATATAGATCGGTTGGGCGGAGAAATGGCAGATGGAGTTTAATCCGGACAAATATGAGGTAATGCATTTTGGAAGGTCTAATGCAGGTGGGAGGTATACAGTAAATGGCAGAACCCTTAGGAGTATTGACAGGCAGAGAGATCTGGGCGTACAGGTCACAAAGTGGCAACGCAGATGGATAAGATAGTCAAGAAGGCATATGGCATGCTTGCCTTCATCGGTCGGGGCATAGAGTATAAAAATAGGCAAGTCATGCTGCAGTTGTACAGAACTTTAGTTAGGCCACACTTAGAATATTGCGTG
The DNA here is from genome assembly GCF_036365525.1 of Heterodontus francisci. NCBI lineage: Eukaryota > Metazoa > Chordata > Chondrichthyes > Heterodontiformes > Heterodontidae > Heterodontus > Heterodontus francisci. The sequence goes on from NC_090377.1 coordinate 81,844,238, forward strand.
CAATTCTGGTCGCCACACTACCAGAAGGACGTGGAGGCTTTGGAGAGGGTTCAGAAGAGATTTGCCAGGATGTTGCCTGGTCTGGAGGGCATTAGCTATGAGGAGAGGTTGGATAAACTCTGATTGTTTTCACTGGAATGACGGAGGTGGAGGGGCGACATGATAGAGGTTTACAAAGTTATGAGCAGCATGGACAGAGTGGATAGTCAGAAGCTTTTTCCCAGGGTGGAAGAGTCAGTTACTAGGGGACATAGGTTTAAGGTGAGAGGAGCAAAGTTTAGAGGGGATGTGCGAGGCAGGTTCTTTACACAGAGGGTGGTGAGTGCCTGGAACTTGTTGCCAGGGGAGGTGGTGGAAGCAGGTACCATAGAGACGTTTAAGAGGCATCTTGACAAATGCATGAATAGGATGGGAATAGAGGGATACGGACCCCGGAAGTGCAGAAGGTTTTAGTTAAGGCAGGCATCAAGATCGGCACAGGCTTGGAGGGCCGAATGGCCTGTTCCTGTGCTGTACTATTCTTTGTTCTTGTTCTATCAAGTGGCACTTACTCAGCAAACAACTGCTCATGGATACTCACTTTGGTTTCCACCAGGGCCACTTGGCTCTGTCCCCCATTACAGCCTTGGTCCAAAGCTGGACAGATGTGCTGAATTCCATGAGTGAGTGTGACTACCCTTGATATGAAGGCAGCTTTTGACTCTGTGTGGCATCATGGAACCCTTGTAAAACTGAATGCAATGGGGCTGGGGGGGAGAACTCTCCCATGACTGCAGTCATATTTTGCACAACAGAAGATAGAGTGAAACCTGTATAAATGGGCACTTATTGAGAGACGCAAATAACTTGCATTGTAAAGTATACAAGTGACACTCTGGAACCATGGACATTATCAAATTACAAACTATGGACAGTCTTCAATGCACCACCTCTAACAACTTAAAACATGGGAAACAGCATGCCACAGTTCAGAATATTCAAAGTACATACTGTATCTGAGTCTGAAGATGGTGATGACCAATGGATTATTAGTAGATTCCTTTTCCCATGCCAGTGTCGAGGTTTGTATCATCCCTGTTTCTAAATGGAACCTTGTTCATTACATATGCCAAAGAAATAACTCCACATGGTATGGCTGCCTGTCATCTGAGATTGTTGTTGGGGACAGGTTCCATTATACAGGATTGTACTTGCAACATCAGTTTTTTGTTGTTGCATCTGTTCCCAAACATTTCTTAGCATTGTTTATAGCCATTTAGATGCTGATCATAATCCATTGTCTCTCGAGATAAGGAGGCCCAAAAGAAAGAAGATGCTGATCATAATCTCAGCGGGTTCGTAAAGATTGACAATTTTTACAGTATGTATAAGGACAACTCCAAAAAAAAAAGCACTTGATGCAAGTCTCTTGGGTGTCCCTATTTTACAGAAAGCTGCTTCATCAATGGCCTTTTCTCCGTCATAAGGTCAGATACTTAGAAATGGGATTGTTTGCTGATGGTTGTACAGTGTTCACCTGTGTTCATAATTCCTCAGTTGATGAAACAGTCTGTGCCCATGTGCAGCAACATCAGGACAACATCCAGGATCCCAAGTAACATTTACACCCAGAGATGCCAAGCAATGACAATCTCCAACAAGAGAGATTCTCGCCACCTCCCCATGACATTCAATGGCATTGTAATTGCCAAATCCACCACTATCAACGTCCTGTGTGTTGCATTAAAACTCAACTGGACCAGATACATACTGTGTCAACAGTCTGCTGGATGTACTGCAGCAACTTGCCAAGGCTCCTTTTGACAGCATCTTCCAAACCCATGACCTGGGAGGACAGTAGCAAATGCATGGGAAAACACTCACCTCTAAGTTCCCCTCCAAGCCACACACCACACTGAATTGGAAATATATACTTCTTTGTTATTGAATTAGAACCTTGGAACACTCAAAGTAACAGCACTGCAGGTGTACCTTCACAACATGGACTGCAGTGGTTCAAGAAGAAGGCTCACCATTACTTTCTCTGACAGCTAGTGATGGGCAATAAATGCTGACCTTGACAGCGATGCATTTATCCTAAGAATTTATATTTTTTTAAATGCAGTCCCAACTCTTTTTTTTTTTAAAGCTACATTTTACTACTCTGAAATGAAGGTTAAAATAGCATTTTGCTTCACATCTCTGCCCATGATTATTGAATACAAGATTTCCAACTTATTTAGCTTTAAAAACATTTGTCATTTTTTTCAAAACTAAGGAAGCGTATTCAGTATCCCGGGTTCAGCATCTGAGTGCATTTATGAATATATTACAGACCTGTGTCCTTTTCTACAGCAAGCGTGTCTTAATGTGAATTTCTAGTCACAGATTAATTTACTGCATTCAGTTGGATTTAAAATCGAAGTAGATATCTACCTGAGAAAATTGAATGCTGTCTGGGTCTTTATAACAGAACGCCTTTTGCTTTCAAACACCACTACTGTTTACATGTGTTGTCCCAGACGACCAGTTATAGCAAAAGTAAGATCGATGTGAAACTATTCTGACTTCCTCCATAGCTTTCTGTCATTGCTGTAGTCACTGTGCTCCATCTTCACATTCCCTTTTTTGGGGAGAGAATCTTTTTTCCATCTCAATTTATCCCCTCAGACACAGTGTGGTTGGGCCATTCTCCTTCCTTCCTTAGGACAAAGGCGTTGGCTTCTGGACTATTGCGTCGATAATAACGCTTTGCAGTGGGGCTGTCTGTTTCACTTAGATCTTTGGTTCTGGATGAACCTACCGTACACACAAATGACTGTGAGCTGGCTTTCCTCTCAACTTTCTTGATTTGAGATTACTTGCAATTGAATGGCACTTAATTCTGCCTGTAACAGACTGGTGAAGCTATGAGTTAGCTTCTTGCTTCTTAAAGGTACCTTGCACTAGTATGTATACCTCCTGCACCTACCAGATAAAAACCATTACGCGAGAAGAATAGAGACAAGAGGAGACTTAATTTTGCTTCTGAGTGACCCATGTGTTGGAATGACTCGCCCATTTTTGTTTGTGTCATCCCCAGTTGGTACTAAAGCACTGATCTCCTGATAAATTGACTTCATTAACTTGCTTACCTTACAGCTTTAGTTTTAACAAAGGGACCCACAAACATATCAGGTGTTATGACCTGTTTACGCTCATTTAACTGCTTCCTCCCTCGGCCTAAACCAGGGACAATGACTGTACAATTTCGTTGTTTAAAAAAACATATTTGATTTTCCTTGGTACTCCGTTTTATAAAGTGTATTCATTCTGGGGATGTGGGTATTGGTAGGCAAGGCCAGCATAATTGCCCATATCTATTTGCGCGTGATGCCACCTTTTTGAACCACTGCAAACTGTGTGGTGAAGGTACTCCCACAGTGCTATTTATAGTAAGTGCCAGGATTTTGACCCAATAATGATTAAAATGGTGGTGCATTTCCAAATCAGAAATGTGTGCAGCTTACAAGATGGTGATGTTCCCATGCGCCTGCTGTCATGGAAGCTAAGGCAAGGTGCTGCAGTGCATCTTGCAGGTGGTACACAGTGCAGTCACAGTGCATTGGGGGTGAAGGGAGTCAATATTTAATTTGATGGATGTTAATTATGTATTAATTACACTTAATTGTATGCAGGTGGTGAGCATTAACTGAGGATTCAGTTGTGCCCTTATATAAAGGATCTCTGAAACTGTGGTTGTTTGGTAAGGAGGTGCATGTTTGTAATGTGTATCTCTGTCAATAAATGCTTCTCTAAAAGTGTGTAAAGACTGGCTACAGTTCTAACCTTACACTCCAGAAAGCCAGTTGATGAACAGGTGCGGTGCCAGCCAAGCAACCTGGATGGTGTCAAGCTTGTGTTGCTGGAGTTGCACTTACCCATACTGGCAGAGAATATTCCAACACACTGCAGACTTGTCGGTCGTGGAAAGGCTTTGGTGAGTTACTCGCCACAGAATACCCAGCACCAGACTTGGTCTACTCTCCACAGTGTTTAGTGGCTGATCCAGTTAAGTTTCTGATCCTTGCTGCCCCCCATCATGTTGATGGATTTGACAATCCGAATGCCATTCATTGTCAAAGGGAGGTGATTTCAACTTTCTTGCAGATGGCCATTGCCTGGAACTTGTGTTGCACAAATGTTACTTGCTACTTAGGAGCCCAAGCGTGGATGCTGTCCAAGTCTTACTGCATGTAGATACAGACTGCTTCATTATCTGAGGAATTGCAAATGAGACTGAAATTGCAATCCTCAGCAAGCATCCCCACTTCTGACCTTGTGTTGGGTAGGCGATCATTGATGAAGCAGTTGAAGATGGGGCTAGGACACTGCCTTGAGGAACTCCTCCAGGGATGTCCTGGGGCTGAGATGATTGATCTCCAATAACTGCAAACAAATTCCTTTTATACTGGCTATGACTGCAGCTAGTGGAAAGTTTTCCCCTTGATTCCCAATAACTTCAGTTTTACTAGCTCTGCTTGATGCCACACTCAGTAAAATCCTGCCTTGATGCCTCACTCTTTTGTCCATGTTTGAACCATGATCTGGAGCTGACTGGCTCGGGTGGAACCCAAACTGAACATCGGTGAGCAGGTTGTTGGTACCCAAATGCCACTTGATAGCACTAGCGACTACTCCTTCCATTACTTCGCTGATGATTAAAAGTGGGCAGGTGGGGCAGTAATTGGCTGGATTAGATATTTTCTGTGTTTTGTGAACAGGACATACCTGGGTAATTATTCACTTCGTCAGGTAGATGTCAGCATTGTAGCTGTACTGGAACAACTTGGGTAGAAATATGGCAAGTCTTCACTACAGCGGGATGTTGTTGGGATCCAGCGGCTTTGCTGTATCCAGTGACTGGACAGTTTCTTAACTTCTGAGTTTCATGTGGTATGATCATCCTCTAGAAACTTGCAAGGTATTTCGCTTTTGAATCTCAAAGGTAATTTCAGGCAATTTTACTAGGCATGCTTTATTCAAGACCCATCTGCAGCTAGCACCAGAGGACAATACTGATCAGAATCCTCAGAATATCTTTTAAAAAAAATTAATTTTGCCACTAGGAAGGATGGCAAGCCAGGTTCTCCCTGTGGAAACTTGCAAGTGGCTGACCTGCCCATGCTCACAATGTGCAGTGGGCCAGAACACCACCCTTCTGCACTTGACTTCTTCAGCTGAATAAGGTACTAATTTAGGAGGGACAGCATGTAATGCACATGGGAGCAGGAGGTTGCAAGGGAATATGGAGATTAAGTGAACGGGCACAGCTATGGCAGATGGAATTTACATTGGGCAAGTGCAAGGTCATTTACTAAGGACCTAAAGAAAAATCAAGCAGAGTATTTTCTAAAGGGAGAGATCTAAGGAACTGTAGAGGAGCAAAGAGAGATTTGAAAGTCCAAGTACACAAATCATTTTTAAAAGCTAGTAGACAGGTACCAAAGCAATCAAAAAGCCCAATGGAATGTTGGTCTTTATCTCGGAGGCTGGATTACACAAGAGGAAGTCACGCTTCAGTTGTATAGACCCTTGGTCAGACTCCATTTGGAGTACTGCATTAAGTTGTGGGTACTGGACCTAGTGGGTGCACTGCAGATTCACCAGAATGTTGCAGGGTCAAATTTTATGGACAGGTTGTGTGAACTAGGCTTGTATTGCCTTAAGTATATAAGATTAAAGGGTGACATGAATTGTTTTCATATTTTGAACAAATTAATCAATAGGGATTACGTAGAAGAGATTTCCTTTGGTGGGGAAAATCGAGAACGAGACAGCATAATAAAATTAGAGCTTGGCCATTTATGGAAATCAGGAAACACTTTCACATAAACATAGAAATCTGGAATTAACTCTTCTCTTTCCGCTCAAAACAATATCCAAAACGAAACCGACTCTTGACCAACATAATGTGTTAGTTCTCTGCAAACAACTCCGTGAGTCAGAAGGCTCCTGCTGTTTACTTAGCTGAAGACATGCGACTTCCAGTAAGTGTATTTTTAAACCAAGTCCCAAGTCCTTCCAGTGATTTTTTAAAAAAATGTTCATCTATGGAATCTCTTCAGTCTTACAAATGAATAAATTTCCACAATTTTTAAACACGAGTCCTCAAAAAAAATTTAAAAACTGAAGCATTTTCATAACAGTTGGTAAAATTTGCTGAAAGTGCAAAGCACTTCTATCCTTGGTTTTCTGTTGCTTCCATCAAATTGTAATTATAGATAGCTTTGATGTGTGAAAACACCAATTTTTTAGGATTAAATGCATTTTGTCTGATTATTGCATTATTTAAAACAGCTGTTTCTAGAATGTATCCAAGTATTTGACTTCTGCCCACATCACTTCTGGGATTGTAAGTATAAATCCTTTAGTTGCAAAAATAAGCTAGTGTCGCATTCAAGAAGTGCAGCGATGAAAATATCGGAACAAAAATTCATAAATTGATTCTTCCTTTAAAAAGTCGACTGTATCCTGCAAAATGGCTGTTGAATGTCAGGCTGACTTGGCCTCTATATTCAAACGGACTCACTGTCTGTTAAGGACAAAAGGATACATTCTAAGTAAGAGGTGTCAATTATACCCATCCTGAAACCATCAAGAGACGTTCTGAATTTAATGGGTTCTTCTGAAACAAAGAAGCTGTGAAGCCGTCACATCCTGGTTCATTGTTGGTCACCACCGGGAGGAGGCCATGTGTCTCCTAACAGGCAAATGTGAGAGATTTTTACCTTTTTTAAAAAGTATCTCTGTAGACAGAGAGGGGCGGGGGGGGCGGAGAGAGATCACAAAAAGCCTGTCCAGCCAAGAGCTGTGAAGGATCCAGCAAAAACCAAAGAAGGAGATCTACTGCGAATTCTGCACTTGAACTTGGTGCAGCAGAGAACTGAAAGTGACCACTGCCTCCAGACTGAAGTCTTAACCACTAGAAAGTCTAGAAACAACCCAGGCCTGCAACTTAAAAAGAGAAACTGTCCTCTGAGAAGATTCAGCATGTTTACCGTGAACCCTGAACACCTACCTCACTTCAAACTGCTTACCCTTCCTCTCTATCTATCTATTCTTATGCATGTGTGTGCGAGTAAATGCGTGCATGGGTGCGGTTGCAACCATTTCAGGAATGTTGTTCGATAAATACTTGATGATCTGTTTTAAACCTACAAGAAAACCTGTCGCTGTCTGTTTATTTGATAAATAAAATACAAGGGGTTAAAACCCTAGTAACAGAACCACTTGCTGTGGTCAGTTGGGAGGTGAACAGTGGGAACCAGCCACACCCCTTATCACCTGGCCGTAACACTAGATTTGGCCCAAAATTTACTTTATCTTTGCCAGTAAATCTGCTGAGTTGTCAGATTCTGAAATAGCTCTGGAGTGTTACCAGAAACGTCTATAAATAAAGAAGGAAATTGCATTTATTTAGCACCTTCACAGACATGGGATGTCAAATTCTTCACATCTGACTAATGACTAAGTCACTATTTCGTAGGCAATTGCGGTAGGCGATTTGTGCATAGCAAGGTCCTACAAACAGCAATGACTATTAGATCAGGTTTTGTTGAGGGATGACACTAAGACAACTTCTGGCTATTTTTCTAAGAAATGTCTTTGGATTTCTTGCATCCACTTGAGCAGGCAGACAAGGTCTTGGTTCAAAATTTTATCGGAAAGATGACCCCTTCGATAACACAACACTCCTGAAGTGTCAGTCTAGGTGTTGTGGTGGAGTGAGGCTTGAACCAGTAGCCTTCTGATTCAAAGATAGGAATACCACCATTGGGCCAAGCTGACATTGAGCAAAAAACTAATAATTGATCATCTTGATATTTATGCTCACTTTTCTCACTCACCCACTCACTTAGCACAAACGTCTGGTGGCAAAAGAGAAATCAATTGCATAGGAATACACTATGACTGAATATTTTGTGTCTATGTATTCTGCATGTCCTTTTTTTTTTAGAGCAGCTGAGAGGAGGGGAATATATATCTTCATGGAATCACTTGTGTTAAGTCAAATAGTGTAGTGAATTGGTAACTGGATAATCAGAACAGTTAAGTGTATGTAAAACTTATGGCCTGGATTTTGCAGTTTTACGACCAGGTGAAAGAGGTGTCGAGGGGTCTATTACTGCCTTCATCTGGTCTTTTTTTTAACAGGGTTTATTTTTCACACACTCTGTTTTGAGTACCCCCTTTGTGAATCCTTGTCCACTGCTTTCCAATTATAAGGCAAAGAAATGAGCATAAACAGGCGTTCTTCAGTTTAAAGAAGGAAAGTGACATTTATGAAACCTTAAACTTAAACTCGAATACGGTTAACGCCTACGGATGTACGATACGCCCATGCTAGCATGCACACGTGGTACACACATGCAAATAGGTGCAGAAAAGAGCAGAAGAAAAAATTAAATGGAGTTGTTTGAGGCAATATCAGAAGAGTTTATTGTTTACTGTGCTGTGTTTCCAGCACGCTGTAGAGTCCTTGATTGTAGACAGCTCTTAATTTTCATTGGGGCCCAGTATTCTTCTTAAACCTTGTTCACTGTAGGAAACTTTTCTCTCTCGGTGTTTATATGTCTTCAGTGGTTTCCAAAGCTGGTGAGAGTGAGATGAGAGTAGACAGGAGAGAGATGTTCTCAGTCCAGGAGAAAAGTGCCTTCTGATTTTTCTTTCCCTATTGGAAGTTCAAATTCAAAAAAACTTCCAATAATCAGTGCGTCAGTCATATGACTAAAACTGGTCTGACCATTTCTATGTATTGGGGAAGCAACGACTGAGTCCCCTTGTTCCAACATTGTCTGTTACTGTGCAAATGTCTTTCCAGTCAGGGGCTTGCAATTTTAAGTTTTAATGTTCATGTGGCGAAATAATGTGTGCCTCAGTCTTGGCAGGTGGGGGGCTAGCCTGACCGCAGTCAGTGGTGAATGAGCACAGCCACTGTTAATTATGCTTGCAGCTGCCCACAAACGTTTAGTGGACTTTTGCATGGCAACTTAAGTAGTTGGTGAGCCATTTCAGCATGCGCGATCTGCAGTGATCTTAGGACCTGTGTGAACAAGGTAAGCAACAGTGTCTCTTCAATTAGATTGAAGGATCCTTACTGAGATGTGCAGAGTCTAAACCAGGAAGTGTAAGTTAGAATATTTAATTCAATGTAAAATCACGGACAGAAAGCAAAATAAGTAAGATGGGATTGATTTATGAGACAGGAAAAATATGTTTTTTTTTTAAAGTCTTTTTTTAAAATCTCCAATAATTAAAATCAGAAGGATTGATACTCCACACTAGTAAAAGTAAATTTTCAGTGCCAGAAAGGTTGTTTGGTATACATTAAAATTTATCACACCGTTTAAAAACTCACTTTTGAATAGACAAGCCCCAACCTTTTCTGGCATGTTTGGTGGATATCTAGTGGGTAAGTACCGCATCTTCATTCCCTTCATATATTTTAATGTCGAGTCTCTAGGCAAGGTATCTGTGCAGCAAAGCTTGTGGAAGTACATGCCAACTCGGTCAGCAGCTTCCTGATTGCGCATTTAACTGCACACTTGTGGACTCTGTAATTTGCCGTCCGATTTATTCTTTAATAACGGTGACTGTTGACACACACTCTTACTATTACTGTAATATCCAAGCCATTATTTCTAGAACACACGCTTATCCATACTAGTGGAAATGAGGCAATGTCACTGAAGCTGGTAGCAGTTAACTATTAATAAGAGTATTTTTGGCTTTTGTGCTCGACTTAAACATACGCTATTGCTTATTGTATTTGGACCTCAGCCGGTTGGTGTCTGTCTGTGTGCAACCTCCATGCATTTACAGTGCTAAAACCAATTCCCTAATCCTGGCTTGTGAACTAACGCTGCTCCCCACTGTTCCAAGGTAAACCGGTGCCAGGGCACAAGTACTGCTGTAGTTTGTTTCAGCTTGCACCATTTCTCTTTGTTTGAATAATGCTATTGCATAATCTCTCTTTTGACCTCTCCTTTTAAGTACTATGTAAAATACAAACACATTCTACCCTTACAATTGCAGTTCTTGGGAGCCCAAGCATTTATTATATGCTGTAGTAAATGCTTTATGGTTGCTAAGCTGGGAGCTAAGGTACAGTAAGCGGCACAGTGGCGCAGTGGTTAGCATCGCAGCCTCACAGCTCCAGGGACCCGGGTTTGATTCTGGGTACTGCCTGTGCGAGTTTGCAAGTTCTCCCTGTGACTGCGTGGGTTTTCGCCGGGTACTCCGGTTTCCTCCCACAGCCAAAGACTTGCAGGTGATAGGTAAATTGCCCCTAGTGTAGGTAGATGGTAGGGAATATGGGATTACTGTAGGGTTAGTATAAATGGGTGTTTGTTGGTCGGCACAGACTCGGTGGGCCGAAGGGCCTGTTTCAGTGCTGTATCTCTAAATAAATAAATAAACTATATGGCTGAGAAATTTAAGAGTTGGAATATGTTTAAAAAGACACAACTGAGTATAGATGGAAATAACTGATGTCATGCACACTGTAAGTGCGATTGGCCTTTTGTGTATTCAAGGAGTCTGACAAAGACAAAGGACAAATCTTGAAAGCCAAAAGGTGTTAATGAAACCCATCTTATCCCTATCCTAAAAACATTCCAGAATTGAATGTCTTCTGAAACAAAGTAGGTATGAAGTAGCCATGTCCTGGGCCATTGTGCAGTCCCATGGGGAAGAGAAAAGAACATCTGCTACCAGGAGGTGAGAGATGAGACAGTTCTATCTTTTTAAAAAAAAGACAGGCAAAGAGAGAGAGGGAGACTGACCCAGAAGGTGAAGCTACTTGTAACAGCTGGTGTGCCAGCAAGCCAGAAAGCACAGTGCCCTGCTGAAAAAATCTGACATGTACAGTATACAGCAGTGAGAGCTAGAGGTAACCCACCATCTTCAACAAAACCTCCAATCAAGAGAAATCTACAATCAACTCAGGCCTGCAACCATCCAGAACTTGATTCTCAAGAGAATTCAACAGCTTTATCATAACCTCTTCTCCCTCTCTCCCCCCACTAAAAAAAACACTTTCCCCTTTCCTTTGCTATCTGTTCCTTTTTGTGTGTGTGTGTGTGTGTGTGTGTGTGTGTGTGTAAAAGAGCGTGAGCAAATGCACGAGTGGATGCGGTTAAAATAATTTCAGGATAAGGCATATCGATTAATAAACAATTGACTTCCTATTACTTTTAAACCTACGAGAAAACCTATCGCTGTTTGTTTGAGAACTAAAACACCAGGGGGCTAAACTCCAATACAAATACACGTGATGCAGTCAGGTGGGGAGTTGCACAGTGGGAACCATCCACATCACACCATGTGGCCGTAACACATAATTTCTCACTATAATAGAAACTAGTAATTATTGGTATAGTAGTGTCATGAAAACCCTATATGCCAAAGGGGAAATGTTAATTTCATCGGTTGAAACCTTACATTAGACTTTTAATGGGGAAATCCTACAAGTGACTTTTTAAAGAAACTGGCAGCAAAGATGGCCACTGCAACTTACATTTGAAACTCCAAAAGATCAGCTGGAGACGACAAGTCTCATCCAGCCGAGCCAGGTCAATGGGGTGCTCTCGTTGATTAAATTCCCTCGAGTGGCCTTATCAACATGGTTGTCAAAGCCATCTACACCCATTGACTTTGAAAGAGCCAACCCCCTCCAAGTGTGACTGGACAGCTTGAGATGTAGCACCTTGAATCTCAAGACTCTAGAAAAAAAATTTCATTAAAACAACAAAGGGGCTTGATAGCATTTTAACCGGGTTAGAGTTTTAAGAGTAAAAAGCTTACATCTTTCTTGCTTAAACTGAAGTAAACCTGTCTGATTTGATTCTTTTGCAATTACATTAGAGGAACAGGAGCAAGCGCTCACTGAGGTGGTAAGTTTAACCACGGTGTTAAAAAAGGATAAATCCTGATTTGGTCAAACCAGAGGAGGGGCGAAAGGGGATCCTGAGACTCCCTCTACACCTGGCCGTAACAGTAGATTTCTTCAAACACCTAAACAAGAATGAACCTGGATTTAAGTTTGAATATGTATGCAGGATAGTGTAAAGCTGTTGTGTTACGACTGAGGAGGGAAGAGTGCACTGTTGGTTCTAGTTCCACTTCTGCACAGGTGACAACATATATTTAATTTTTTTCCCACTTACCGATATGGTCAGTCAAAGCCTCTATTTTTATCCCAGCATAGAACACACCAACCAGGTTTCTTTAATAAACAGTAAAATTATCAGTTTATTATAAAACAAGTCTTAACCAGTAATGGAGCAAAGCATAAACACACAGTGAAATATAAAAGTTCCCTTTTTACCTTAGACACTCACCCCCCCCCCCCCCCCCCCCAGTTACCTGAAAAATGAAGAGATTTACTTGTTAGAGCTGTGGTACAAAATAAAACAAAAAAAGTTGACCAAAATACTTGCTAACTCTGGAAGAAAAAAAGACAAGATATGAAAAGATGTCAAGTCCTTTTCTGGTTTGGCGTCCCAACTATGTGCAGATGGCTGTCACTGGGATATTCCGAGAACAGTTATTGTCGGGCGACGTTGAAAATCAGTTTGGGCAGGCTTTCCAGGGAAAATGCAGTAATGGGTTTCATGCAGTTTCTTACACTTGCTTCTCGTGATGGAAAACTGGCAGGCTTTTTCCAAGAACTGAAACAGACTGAGTTGGGGTTTTGCTCCCTTGGCAAGTTTCTCCAACTGTCTTTTCAAACCATTGTCCATATCCCAAACCACTGTCCAAATTAAAACCAAAAACAATGTCACCAGAGTCGAACCTCCTCACCCCTATAAATCTTGACCTTTCACTTCTTTGTAAACATCTTTCCCCAAGTCAAAAACAACCCCTGCTGGGTAATTATTTGAAGACAGGTGCCTTCTAGTAACTGTTTTGCAATCCAAATCACCTGACACTTATTCAAAAAAAGATCCATGGAGTCCTTTTCAGTTTTAAAACCCAAATCATCAAAATTTAATTTTAAAAAATGGAAGTACTTGTAACATGTGGCATTTTGTTTACAAATAAATTTGCTATTGTGGAAGAGAGATTGGGCCAGATTTTGTCGTTAAAAATAGTCGTACGGTTAACAGTGCTCACCATGAATAACATGTAAATTGGACAGCAACTTCCAGTGACTCCAAATTGGGAACTTTTTTTTATTAATTCATGGGATATGTGATTTGCTGGCTAAGCCAGCATTTATTGCCCATCTCTAATTGCCCTTGAGAAGGTGGTGGTGAGATGCAGTCATTGGGGTAGAGGTACACCCACGATGCTGTAAGGAAGGGAGTTCCAGGATTTTGACCCAGTGACAGTGAAGGAACGGTGATAACAGTTCTAAGTCAGGATGGTGTGTAGCTTAGAGGGGAACTTGCAGGTGGTGGTGTTCCTGTGCATCAACTGCCCTTCTCCTTCTAGGTGGAAGAGGTCGCAGGTTTGGAAGGTGCTGTATAAGGAACCTTGATGAGTTGCTGAAGTGCATCTTGTAGATGGTGCACACTGCTGCCACTGTGTATCGGTGCTGAAGGGAGTGAACGTTGAAGGTGGTGGATGGGGCGCCAATCAAGTCGGCTGCTTTGTTCCTGGATGATGTCGAGCTTCTTGAGTGTTGGAGCTGCACCCATCCAGACAAGTGGAGGGTATTCCATCACACTGCTGACTTGTGTATTTGTAGATAGTGGATAGGCATTGGGGAGACAGGAGGTGAATTACTCGCTGCAGAATTCCCAGCCTCTGACCTCCTTGTAGCCATAGCATTTATGTGGCTGGTCCAGTTCAGTTATTGGTCAATGGTAATCCCCAGGATGTTGATTATGGGGGATTCAACTATGGTATTGTCATTGAACATAAAGGGGAGTTGGTTAGATTCTCTCTTGTTGGAGATGGTCATTGCCTGGCACTTAAGTGTTAAGTTACATTCATGCCACACATCAGCCCAAGCCTGGATGTTATCCTTATCTTGCTGCAACTGGACATGGGCTGCTTCATTATCTGAGGAGTTGCGAATGTTGCTGAACATTGTGCAATCATCAGCGAACATCACCACTTCTGACCTTATGATGGAGGGAAGGTCATTGATGAAGCAGCTGAAGATGGTTGGGCCTAGGACACTACGCTGAGTAACTCCTGCAGTTATGTCCTGGGACTGAGATGATTGATCTCCAACGATCACAGCCATTTTCCTTTGTACTAGGTATGACTCCAACCAGTGGAGAGTTTTTCCCCTGATTCCCATTGACTCCAGTTTTGCTAGGGCTCCTTGATGCAATAGTCTGTCAAATGCTGCCTTGATGTCACTCTCACCTCACCTCTTGAGTTCAGCTCTTTTTTTTCCATATTTGGACCAAGGCTGTAATGAGGTTAGGAGTTGAGTTGCCCTGGCAGAACCCAAATTGAGAGTCAGTGAGCATGTTATTGCTGATTAAGTTAATTAAACTGGGAAATCAGGCAGTGGCTGTCCAAGATGCCCTGTTCCTGCAGGAGCTACAAGATAGCAGTATCTCACCAAGAGACTCACTGTTGAAATATGTAGAACGGCGTGAATGTTGTACTTGCCTCATAAATGCACTAAAGTCACAGAAAAGTTAGTGTTTGTCCATTCCAGAGTAAGTAATCTTTTAAAGGTGTGTTCAGTCTTAATTATTGCTACTTCTTTCTTCATTGGCCTCCTTGTCTCGAGAGACAATTGGTAAGCACCTAGAGGTGGTCAGTGGTTTGTGAAGCAGCGCCTGGAGTGGCTATAAAGGCCAATTCTAGAGTGACCGGCTCTTCCACAGCTGCTGCAGATAAAATTGGTTGTCGGGGCTGCTACACAGTTGGCTCTCTCCTTGCACTTCTGTCTTTGTTCCTGCCAACTGCTAAGTCTCTTCCGCTCGCCACTCTTTAGCCCCGCCTTTATGGCTGTCCGCCAGCTCTGGCGATCACTGGCAACTGACTCCCACGACTTGTGGTCAATGTCACAGGACTTTATGTCGCGTTTGCAGATGTCTTTAAAGCGGAGACATGGACGGCCGGTGGGTCTGATGTCAGTGACGAGCTCACTGTACAATGCGTCCTCGGGGATCCTGCCATCTTCTATGTGGCTCACATGGCCAAGCCATCTCAAGCGCCGCTGGCTCAGTAGGGTGTATATGCTGGGGATGTTGGCTGCCTCAAGGACTTCTGCGTTGGAGATACGGTCCTGCCACCTGATGCTAAGGATTCTCCGTAGGCAGTGAAGATGGAATGAGTTGAGACGTCGCTCTTGGCTGACGTACGTTGTCCAGGCCTCGCTACCGTAGAGCTAGGTACTGAGGACAGAGGCTTGATACGATCGGACTTTTGTGTTCCGTGTCAGTGAGCCATTTTCCCACACCCTCTTGGCCAATCTGGACATAGCAGCGGACACCTTTCCCATGCGCTTCTTGATTTCTGCATCGCGAAACAGGTTACTGATAGTTGAGCCTAATTACTGCAATGAAAATTATACTTAACAAGTTGGAGTTTAATTCCTTTGGATTTTAATGATTATGCAAGATTTCAAAAAAATTCCTTTTTTATCTCTCACTCTCTCGTATGCTTTCTCAATCTACAAGAAAGCCCCCAGCGAGTTAACATCCGTAGCAATTAAAGCAGCCAGAAGCACTGCACAAAGAACAGCCAGGCGCTGCGCAAATGACCCTATGCAGTCATATTCAGCTGGCCTCAGACACCGGAAACATCAGAGGAATGTATGATGGCATTAAGAGAACTTTTGGGCCAACCATCAAGAAGATCGCCCCCCCTCAAATCTAAATCAGGGGACACAATCACTGACCAACGCAAGCAAATGGACTGCTGGGTTCAGCACTACCTAGAACTGTACTCCAGGGAGAACGTTGTCACTGAGACCGCCCTCAATGCAGCCCAGCCTCTACCAGTCATGTATGAGCTGGACGTACAGCCAACAAAATCAGAACTCAGTGATGCCATTGATTCTCTAGCCAGTGGAAAAGCCCCTGGGAAGGGCGGCATTACCCCTGAAATAATCAAGAGTGCCAAGCCTGCTATACTCTCAGCACTACATGAACTGCTTTGCCTGTGCTGGGACGAGGGAGCAGTACCTCAGGACATGCGCGATGCCAATATCATCACCCTCTATAAAAACAAAGGTGACTGCAACAACTACCGTGGAATCTCCCTGCTCAGCATAGTGGGGAAAGTCTTTGCTCGAGTCGCTTTGAACAGGCTCCAGAAGCTGGCCGAGCGCATCTACCCTGAGGCACAGTGTGGCTTTCGTGCAGAGCGATCGACCGTTGACATGCTGCTCTCCCTTCGTCAGATACAGGAGAAATGCCGCGAACAACAGATGCCCCTCTACATTGCTTTCATTGATCTCACCAAAGCCTTTGACCTGGTCAGCAGACGTGGTCTCTTCAGACTACTAGAAAAGATCGGATGTCCACCAAAGCTACTAAGTATCATCACCTCATTCCATGACAATATGAAAGGCACAATTCAGCATAGTGGCACCACATCAGACCCCTTTCCTATCCTGAGTGGCGTGAAACAGGGCTGTGTTCTCGCACCCACACTGTTTGGGATTTTCTTCTCCCTGCTGCTCTCACATGCGTTCAAGTCTTCAGAAGAAGGAATTTTCCTCCACACAAGATCCGGGGGCGGGTTGTTCAACCTTGCCCATCTAAGAGCGAAGACCAAAGTACGGAAAGTCCTCATCAGGGAACTCCTCTTTGCTGACTATGCTGCTTTAACATCTCACACTGAAGAGTGTCTACAAAGTCTCATCGACAGGTTTGCGGCTGCCTGCAACGAATTTGGCCTAACCATCAGCCTCAAGAAAACGAACATCATGGGACAGGACGTCAGAACTGCTCCATCCATCAATATTGGCGACCACGCTCTGGAAGTGGTTCAAGAGTTCACTTACCTAGGCTCAACTATCACCAGTAACCTATCTCTAGATGCAGAAATCAACAAGCGCATGGGAAAGGCTTCCACTGCTATATCCAGACTGGTCAAGGGAGTGTGGGAAAATGGCGCACTGACATGGAACACAAAAGTCCGAGTGTATCAAGCCTGTGTCCTCAGTACCTTGCTCTATGGCAGCGAGGCCTGGACAACGTATGTCAGCCAAGAGCGACGTCTCAATTCATTGCATCTTCACTGCCTCCGGAGAATACTTGGCATCAGGTGGCAGGACCGTATCTCCAATACAGAAGCCCTCGAGGTGGCCAACATCCCCAGCTTGTACACCCTACTGAGTCAGCGGCGCTTGAGATGGCTTGGCCATGTGAGCCGCATGGAAGATGGCAGGATCCCCAAGGACACATTGTACAGTGAGCTCGCCACTGACATCAGACCCACTGGCCGTCCATGTCTCTGCTTTAAAGACGTCTGCAAACGCGACATGAAGTCCTGTGACATTGATCACAAGTCGTGGGAATCAGTTGCCAGCGATTGCCAGAGCTGGCGGGCAGCCATAAAGGTGGGGCTAAAGTGTGGCGAGTGGAAGAGGCTTAGCAGTTGACAGGAAAAAAGACAGAAGCGCAAGGGGAGAGCCCACTGTGTAACAGCCCCGACAAACAGATTTTTCTGCAGCGCCTGTGGAAGAGTCTGTCACTCTAGAATTGGCCTTTATAGCCACTCCAGGCGCTGCTCCACAAACCACTGACCACCTCCAGGCGCTTACCCATTGTCTCTCGAGACATGGAGGCCAAAGAAGAAGACTCTCACGTATGCTCTCTCAATCCCATCTTTCTTTGCCTCTGTTTACTTTTTTCTTTGTACCTGATTTGACAGAGTTAAATATTCTGACACTTCCTGGTTCAGACTTGGTTCTGCTCTTTACAGTTCTTCAGTGTGATTGGTTAAGGAGAGACATGTTGCTTGCCCTTTTTACACAGGTCTCGGGTGCCTTGTAGATGGCGCTGAACTTTTTGGTAGTTGTCTGACAGGAACCTACAGTGCAAAACACTATACAAAGTGTAATCAACAGCTCTTGCCAGAGTTGCACCACAGACCCTAAAATCTGACCCTAAATCTTGAAAGTAAAGCACTTACTTTCCCCCGCCATTTTTTTTAAAAAGAACACTCTAGACAAAATACAGTTAGTGCTGGCCTATAAAAATTGCACGCTTAAAGTAAATTTCTGTGCCTGTTGCTTGGAGATAGTTTGAAAAACTAATGTTCTAAAAATGAAATTTGTTGTATTCAAAATAAAAATCTACATTCTCAACTTAGATGTGTAGCTGTTGGTCAAATATGACATGCCTTTACTCGAGAACCAATTTACTCCCTTGCTCCATCGATTTCTAATACTCGTGTTTGCATATTTCCCAGCCAAGAAATACTTAATGGCAGCATTAGATTTTTTGTTTTAAAACACATGTGAACAGGATAAATAGCTGATTGTTCTAATTGGTAGTAAGAAAATTTCAGTGTTTAAATTCAGTCATGTAGCATTGACTGAAATTTAACGTGCCCGCCTCTCTTTTTTCCCCGTGCCCCCCCTTCCCGGGGAGTGGGCTAGGAGGTAGGGATTAACATCAAATGGGAGATGGGTTTGCTATGCCTGAACGCCCTGCTGCTCTTTCACCAGCAGCGGAGGAGGTAGGAGGTGGCTGGTGGCCGGCTTGCCGTTAGGCCAATTGAGGCCCTTAAGTGGCCAATTAATTGCCTCTTGAGGGACTCTTTTCTCCACCACCACCACCCCACCCGCCGCTTGAAGGCACTTCAGCACCTGAGGAGGCACCTAGTAATGGGGAGGGTATTGGGGGAGGCGCTGAATGCCCCATGGAGGCCCCCCAGCAGCACAGACCGCCCCAGCTGAAACAACCTCCCTTTCCCTCACCTATACTCCACCGCCCACGCACACCACTTGGGCTGAGCCAATTGACCCAGCACGACCCCCACTTGCCTTTTTGGAGGCTCATGTCCATGGTCCCCCTCTTGCTGGGTGTAGTCCCAGCAGTGGCCACCGCTCATGGTGGCGCTGCTGGGGCAGCTCTTGGAGGTGGGACTTGCTGCCTCAGAAGTAGAAGCCTCGACTCAAGCCAGTTAAGGGCCTGAGCCATACTGTCAACTAACCATTAACTAGCTTAATATTCTCAAGATGACAAGTTAATTTTGATTTGTGTGTGTGTGCGCATCTCAACATTACTGTCAAAATGTGTTTGACATTGCTATGTGGACACTTGCCACCAGCTGACTGAAGGGATGTTTGCTTTTCGCTTTACTAAAAATATTTTGAGTTTTTTTTCTCTTGGAAATCTGGATGATAGCCAGCAGTGACAGTGCGGTATTAGAAACTGTCAACCATGTTCTGAGATCTGATTATTTTCCATGCTAGTTCTGTGATCTGATCACTATTTTCCATGCTAGTTATGAGAAGGATATTTGTACAGTTGTAATTGATCTAATCAACACAATTGCTAATAAAAATTGTCAAACTATTGAGCTGATGCAATGAAAGTACTAGCAAATACCTATTCATTAACAATCATAAAGTAAAACACTTGAATAATGGTAGTATCCTAATAGCAATTTGATTACTTCTGGTCAAAATAGTATCATGTCATAAGTAGAGTTCTTCTATTTTGTTTTGTTCCCAATTGACATTCATTTACCTTCACTGCAAAAACAGCGATGTGCCTCAAAGGAGCAGGGTTTGGGCATTATGTGGAAATAAAAGTTTCTGTTTCATGAAAATATCCTTCAAAAACCAAAAAGAATAGTTCTGTTTTACTGCAGCCTAAAAAGGGCTTTTTCTAATGAGTATTTGAAAAAGGTTTATAATAACCAATGCAGGGCTTCAAAAATGAAATCACTAATTTACAAGGCAATGAATGCACAAACATCTCTTGAGTGAATTGATATTACTAGAATTGAGATGGATTTCTTTACCTTAATGTAATATGTCTATTCTGATAACTTGATGTTTTAAATGTCACAATTCTGATTGTCATTACTGAATGTTCTGAAGATAAATAATCAAACGTTCATCAAAATTGTTCTATAATATTTCATATGCCTTTTTTTGGAGATTCTTATATTTAGCATTTTGGTTATATCTTACATTGCAAAGGGAAATGTAGCTAATAGATATTTTTAGAATCCTAACTTCACAGGTGTTGTAGAAATACTATTCTTGTTGTACTTTTTAATAGTATGAATGAAGTCTACCCTTTACTATTCTATTTTAATTTGAGATTTTTCAGTCATGATTTTTATTTAGAAGGGTTCTTCATTTAAAAGCTGTTGGCAGTGCATCAGGAGTAAATCTGAGGCTCGATATTAAACAGAATCATAAACAAGCATACTTTATAGTCTTTCTCAGTAACTATGGTCACCCTGAAATTGCAAGAGTGGTTGTAAACTGCATCGTAAACAGAGTGTAAAAGTTGGGGATTTGATGAGAGTGGGAATTCTCTGGTAAGTAGTGGGTGAACAGTTCTCATTTACCATTTTGAATTTAACTTAGAACTTTATAAACTGTAAAAGGCTTTAATTTTTTTTTAATCTCGTAGTGTTTCATGTAAGTTTCAGGCAGCAAGTGTCTATTTTTGTCCAGAGTTTGTGTTAAATGCTGGTGTGTGGGAAAAGAGAAAGAAAATTGCAACAAACTTTAAAAAGTAGTTATAAGTATAAATAATGTAGACTAAAATATGGCAGAGCAGGTATCGTGTCTGGTCTGCAGTATATAGGAATTTGTGGGTGGCGAAACTGTCAGTGAACACCTCTACAACGGACATCTCCATCTCTAATCTTTTTGGTCCAGATTCATTGAGCTGGACTGCGAGTTGAAAAGTCACTGATGCATAAGGGAGGCAGTGAGGTATCTGCACAGTTTGCTCCAGATCTTGGGCACATCTCATTGAGAGGTGCAGGATCGGAATGGAGTTGGTGTGACCGATTAGTATAGAGAGTAAGGGGAACCCCAGGGCAGATAGAGAACGAGGATCTAAAACTGATCCTATCCAACAGGTACAAAGACTGTCGGAAGGATTGATGGAATATTGACCCTGGTGCACCGTGGAGGGTGAGTTGTGAGGGTGGGGCAGAAGTTGGGGAGGAAGCATAATGTGGTAGTTGTAGGGGATTCAATGATTAGGGAGACATAGCACCCTTTGTAAGCAGGATCAGGAGTTCTACATGGTATGGTGTTTACCTGGTGCCAGGTGAATGAGATCTTGAACTGGCTTTAAAGAATATTGGAGAGGGAGGAGTAGGATCCAGTTGTTATAGTCCGTTGCTGGGACCAATAACATAGGGAAGAATAAGCAAAAGGACCTGTTTGCAGAGTAACAGGAACAAGAAGATAAATTATAGAACAGGACCTCGAGGCTTATATTCTATGGAGTATTACCCAAGCCACATACAAATTGATGTAGGGATAAGCTAATTAGGGAGGTGAACATGAACATATGGTTAAAGGAGTGGTGTGGGAAAGAGATGTCCCATTTCAGTCCTAGTTAACAGCCAAACAGTACAGGGACAGGAAGGAACTGTATCATTGAGAGGGCCCCACCTGAACCAGCTGACTACAGGGTCCAAACAGTTTTAAATAGGGCACTCACAAGGACTAACTAGTAAATGGGTGTCAGGGGAGGGGGTGGAGTGTTCTCTGGTAGAAACACTACTGTAAATGGTTCCAAAGCAAATGAAAGGGAAGAGAGTAGAGTTAAGGTCAGAAATTGTTTTTTTAATGCACTACAGAGCAGGACAGGTGAGGGTGTGAAGCCCAAATAAACATTTTTTATACACGCACAGTGTTTAAGAAACAAATTGAATAAATTACAGGTAAGATTCAATTTAGAGGGTATGGTGTTGTAGCCTTTCCTGAGGCATGATTGCAAGACAGTCAAACTGGGAACTTAATATACCAGGTTATAAGGTCAACAGCATAGATGTGGGAAATGGTAGAGGGGGAGAAGTAGCCTTAGTGATTAAGGATGAAATTACTTCAATAATAGGATAATAATAATGAGGAAGTCAGGCAGTGGAACCTTTATAGGTAGCGTTAAGAAATAGATAAGGATTTACGTCTAGTGGGAGTTGTATGTGGACCTCCTGGTGGCAGCTGTGAAGTGGCAGGTTGTATAAATGTGAATATTAGACAAGCATGTAGTAAAGGTAGTATGTTTTAAATGGGGGATTTTAACTTTGATATAGAGTGGGATAAGCAGACTAGCACGTCAAAGTGAATTTCTTGAATGTGTCCAGGATAATTTTTTGCAGCAATATGTCCTAATAATGAGTAACGAACCAGGTTTAGAACACAGGAACTCACAAGAAATAGGAGCAGTGATGGACCATATGGCCCGTCGAGCCTGCTCTGCCATTTCATACGGTCATGGCAGATCGTAGGCTTCATTTCCAGTTTCCCACCTGCTTTCCATGTCCCTTGATTCCCTGAGATAGCAAAAATCTGTCTATCCCAGTCTTAAATATATTCAGCGATGAAGCATCCACAACCCTCTGGGTAGAGAATTCCAAAGGTTCACAACCCTTTGAGTGAAGTAATTTCTCCTCATCTCAGTCCTAGTTAAAAGCCTAACAGTGCATGAGCTTTTATCAAATGTGATCATATGATCAAATTCAAACTAGCATTTGAAAGGTAGAAACAGCTACTATGATTCTAGATTTAGTTAAGGCTACCTTTAATGGGATGATACAGAGACTGACCATAGTGAAGTGAGAAAATGTGTTTGTGAGCAAAACAATAGAAGATTAACTTGATACCGTACCAGTTTATACCCCTGAGGAACAAGAGCTCTACTTGCCAAAAAAACATCCATGGAGAACTGAAGAGATAAGAGACAATGTAAAAACTTGAAAAAAAAGCATACAAAATGCAAAAAACTCAAGCTGGTGAATGGGAGAGATACAAAGAACGGCAAAGGGTAACAAAATAAATAGTAAGAACTACAACAAGGAATATGAAAATAAACTTGCAAGGGATTTCAAAATCAGCAGAATTTTTACAATTATAGGAAAAAGAGGGAAATGGCGGTCATGTTGAATAATTACTTTGAGTCAGTATTTACAGGAGAGGGAGAGCATACCAGCCATACCAAGGAAGCTAATATTGAATCAAGGGCAGACTCACCAAAATTGACATAAGCAAAATAACACTGAAGAAAATAATGACACTAAGGAGAAGCAAATCCCCAAGACCAGATGATTTCCATCCTAGGGTTTTAAAGGAAGTTGGTGAGAACATTGCAGATACCCCAACTAAAATCAAGAGAACTTTGGAAGTTTATGAATCATTCCTTTAGATTGTGCATGCCACTTCGCTATTCAAGAAAGGTGAGAGGGCAAAACTCGGGAATTATAGACCAGTTAGCCTAACATCTGTTGTCAGGAAATTTCTAGAGTCTATAATTAAGGGTAGGGTGACTGAATGCCTTGAAAATTTCCAGCTGATCAGAGAGAGCCAGCACGGATTTGTAAAGGGTAGGTTATGGCTGATGAACCTGCTGGAATTTTTTGGAGAGGTGACTAAAGTAGTGTAATTTATAGAGACTTCCAGAAGGAATTTGATATATTTCCCTCATAAGAGATAGTTAGCTAAAGTTGAAGTGTGTGGAATTGAAGGTAAATTATGGATCAGGTTAGGAAATTGGCTGAGTGGCAGGAGACTGAGTGTAAGGATAATGGGCAGGACTCTAATTGACAAGATGTGACTTGTGGCGTACTACAGAAATCTGTGTTGGGGTCTCAACTATTCACTTCATTAACAACTTTGGATTGGATAGAAAGCCAAATTTGCTGTTGACACAAAGCTAAATGGCATTGTAAGCAGTTTAGATGAATGCATAAAATTAGAGATAGTGATAGATTAAGTGAATAGGCAAAATTGTGACAAATGGATTTCAGTGTAGGCAAATGTGAAGTCATCCACTTGGGATGTAAAAAGGATCAAACAGCATACTTTCTAAATGGTGAAAAGTCAGAAGCAATTGAAGTCCAAAGCGACTTGGGGGTTTAGATGTATAGACCATTAAAATGTCATGAACAGGTACAGAAAATAATGAAAAGGCTAATGGAATGCTGGCCTTTTATATGTAGCAGACAAGAAAACAAGGGGGTAGAGGTTATGTTACAGCTATACAAAACCTTGGTTAGACCAGTACTCAGAAATTCAGGGTAACCACATCTTAATAAAGCATATATTGGTTTTAGAGGGAGTATGATGCCTGAACTCAGAGTTAAATTACAAGGGGTAATTACACAAATTAGGGCTGTATTCCCTGGAATTAAGAAGGTTAAGGGATGATATGATGGAAGAGAGAAACTATTTCCTCTGGTTGAGGATTCTAGGATTAGGGGTCATTGTCCAAAAATTAGAGCCAGACCTTTCAGGAGTGAAATTAGGAAACCCTTCACACAAAGGGTGGTAGAAGTTTGGAAATCTCTTCCATAAATGGTACTTGATGCCTGATCAGTTTTCAATTTTAAATCTGAGATTGATCGATTTTGGTTAACCAAAGGTATCAAGGGATATGGAGCAAAGGTTAGGTTACAGATCAGCCATGGTCGCATTGAATGGTGGAGCAGGCTTGAGGGGCTAAATGGGCTTCTATTGTTCCAATGTCACAAAGGAATGTTTAATGGTTAATGTCTTTGTCTGAAATTCTTCTGCTTAGCAGAAGCAATAAGTCTGCTAACAATAGGGAGGAGAGGAATTTCAGTATATCGCACAGCATAATGTAAGGCTATAATTTCAAGGTTTTTCACAAAGGTGTAATAAAACAAATGGGCACCAAGCCAAATGAGGAAATATTTGGAGTGCTAAGCTTGTCCAACAAGTTGTGTTTTAATAAGGCTCTTAAAGGAGAAAAAGGAGCTGGAGGGTCGGCAGGGTTTAGGGATGCAATTCCAGGGTGTGGTGTCAAGGCTACAGAAGGTATGGCTGCCAACAGTGGAGCAAAGAGGGGAGGGATGCAGAGGCATCGTGGGTGAGAGAAATTGAGAGCTTGGGTGGGTTGGGAGGATGATTGTAGGGTGAGAGGAATGAGGCTATGAAAGGATTTAAATGAAGATAGAAGTTTTAAATTTGAAGCTTTTGGAGTTGAGAAAAATGTAAGTCAACAAGGACAGGAATGGTAGTTGAGTGTGATTTGATGTAGGATAGGAAACGTGTCTTCCTACTTTTTGATGAGTTGAAATTTATGAAGGGTGGAAGAGGAGAGGCCAGCCAGGAGAACCTTGGAATAGTTGAATTTGGAGGTGAGAAAGGCATGGATATGTGTTCCAGAAACGGATGGATTGAGGGAGGAGCAGAGACAGGTGATGTTACATGAGTGGATGTAGGCACTCTGATGAAGAGGGTGTGGGTTTGGAAGCTTGACTCAAGGTTGAGGTTGTGAACAGATTAATTCAACCTGAGACAGTGGCTGGAGAGAGGTTTCAATCGGCATTTTTGTAGGTGCTACGCAGTCACAGAAGGATCAGAAATGAGGTCTGAGATGTGCGAGCACATTTCAGATGGGAAGTGCACAGGCCTCCATCTAGGTAAAGGAGTTTGTGTGCGTCTAATGACTGCTGGCAACATGTAGAGTAGCAAAATTATGTTGTAAATCAGTGTGTAAAACTGATTTGATGCCAGTGTCGCCATTTTCCAACTCCCATGTTTCAGCTAATGCCCTATTTTAACCCAGCACAGTTGAACATGACATTGATTGGAATTAGGACCAGCTCTAGTTAAATGAATCATAAACTACTTACGGATAGTTGCTGGATTATGTCTTGCTGGTGCAGTTCTGTGTTTTTAGAGCTCTCCTATACTGGGCTAAAGTTTGAATACTCTGCAGGGAGGGATCTGGTTGAATTGACGTAATATTTGGTCATTTAAAGGCGTGTGCTGAAACAGGTTGTTTCTTGCTGGGCTTCCTCAGGAAGTTGAACTTGACTGGAAGAATGAAGAGAGGTCACACAGAGCAGGACAAGCTGTCAGAAGAGGGAAGACGAAGAATAGGGGAGCGATACCGAGGGTCTTCAAGGACGAATTTTCTTTCCCCCACTTCAGTGAGAACCAGCACGAGACGTCTTCATTTCACAAGAGGTTGTGACTGAAATCTGCCAACTGTTGCTGTCACATTTTCAGCCTCAAAGCAGGGCAAGGACAGCATTGCCTGCAGCTGTCAAGGTGACCTGGCTCTTAGGTTTATGCATCTAGCTCCTTCTAGGCTGCTAGTGGAGATGTATGCAATATCTTGCAGTTTGCAATACACTGATGCATAAGGGAGGCCATTGAGTCTCTGCATGCACACACAAACGCTTTTGTTTTATTCCCTCTTGCCAGAGACCAGCAGATGGAGGGAGCACAGGGAAGTACATGGATTGCAAGCTTCCCCATAGTGCAGGGTGCCATTGACTGGAAGTACAAATACACGAATAGGATGGGAATAGAGGGATACGGTCCCCGGAAGTGCAGAAGGTTTTAGTTTAGACAGGCATCAAGATTGGCATCCAGTTCCGAAGAAGGGTCACTGACCCGAAACGTTAACTCTGCTTCTCTTTCCACAGATGCTGCCAGACCTGCTGAGTGATTCCAGCATTTCTTGTTTTTGTTTCAGATTTCCAGCATCCGCAGTATTTTGCTTTTATTTATCAAGATTGGCGCAGGCTTGGAGGGCCGAATGGCCTGTTCCTGTGCTGTACTGTTCTTCTCTTTGTTCTACATTATCTTGTGTGAACTTGGCTATTTTCGTGAACTGAAAGAGATCTCACTCCCTCAATCTGCAGCTGGTGTGTGATCGCAAGCTGTGCGTCCTGCAAGTGCACAGCCGTTAACCTGCAGCAGTCATAATTCCTTCATTCTACTAGAGTCCTCTGTTTCACCTAATATTTGATGCACCATGACAATTCAGGCTGGCTACTGGCCGCCAAGGATTATCGCTTTATGACGTGGCTTGCAGCTTATGGCTCTAGTCTGGAACCCATGCACACGTGCACAGCAGGCCTCCAGTGAAAGCCCTTCTGCCACGAGGAACATTACAGAACACACCATCAGCGTCCACTGACACTGTCTCCACTGCCTGGACTGCTCTGGGGGAGCCCTTTAGCAATTAGCTAAATAGGTGCCTAAATCGTGGTCGTAGAATGCACAATCTGGCTATAATAAGGGAACAGCCATTGCTTCCGCCTAGTATGAGAGGGAGAAAATGGAGTAGGAAAAAGAAGTACTACAAGAAGCGGAGGAAGCAATGTAGATGTGGGCTCCAAACTCTCTGATCAAATAAGTCATGAGCGATGCCACGAACATCATCCACACCTCCCCAGTTGTCAACGGCCCACACTCCTTACCTTTCCTCTATCACTGACTACACCTCTTTCCAACAATACAAAAATGGAAAAAAACCTATTCCCATTCCACAATTGCACTCATTACATATTACCCAGTGGCTGCAACATGTGTGGTCGAAAGCTGCTGTCCGGCAGTTGAGGAGATGGCAATGCCTTGGAGGATGACCTCAAACAGCTGTGGGTCGAGAGATCCCTGCATAAGACTGCATCATCTCAGCCTGGGTTGTCTGGATGACCGGCAGCAGCAAGAAATCTGGTGGAAGGTTGGGAGCAGGAATGCTGTCACCATGAGAGAGGGCTGCAGGTTCATGTCCCAGGGTGGCATATCTCAAATCCTGCTGATCTGTTGGAGAGCAGATTGATGGACTGCTGTGATGCTGCTTTGAACAGTGCTTTCCGGAGCCACAATGGCAGCAGTCTGAGCATTTGTGCAGCTGCGACATCAACCATCAGACTCTGCATAATGTTGGGTTTCACAGGTGTGCTGAGGGAGGTAACTACCCATTCCATGTTGATTAGGATGGATTTCAAGCTCTCTGCAAACCTACTGTGCCAAGTTGATGTTGGACTCCTCCATGCTCTGTGATGTTGTGTGCAGGCTTTCTAGCGTACCAAGCATTTGGTTGTGTGCTTCCATCAATCTCTTTCTGTAAACTGGCCCATCAAAGTCCTCATCTGACTGCATTGCAACAAAACTAACATGCCCTTGGCAAGTTGGCACCTGCACTGTCCTTTCCCCTGCCCTGGCTCCTGTACACTTATGCCTGGTGTCTCACCTGGTGCAAATCTGTCCTTTGAGCCTCTAACAAACACACACTGTCGGTCTCTAAGTTGGTGGCTGTAGTTGTAGGTCCGAGTGACAGTGTCTCCTCTTCTTCACTGTCGTCTTCATCTGACTCAGAGATTTCCAATTCTTAGATATATGAAAGGCGAGGGGAGAGGAGAAAGTAAGAAGTGTGTGCTTACAACATCTGCAGTTTGAGAGTCAGAAGAGCTTGTGCGATAAGGGAGAAGTTGGAAGAGAGCAGGATGATTAGGTATGCAATTACTGTCATCATTGGACCCTCCAGCCCCTCCAATGGCCAATGTCTCAGCGGTGCTCTTTCCCAAGGTGGCCAGCAATATCTCCTCCACGGTAGTTAAAACATGCAGCATGCTTGTTGTCCTTCAGTTCTTTCCTGCTGCCTCCCTTTTATGTGCTACCTTCTGCAAGAAATAGAGAAGTGTGTCAGTGAGTGTTCTGCAATATGCTGCGGTGATGTGTCTGTCGTATTTGAATAGCTGGCAGTGTGTTTGAGCTGTGAATTATAGGTGCTAGGCTTGCACCATTGCCAAGTGTCTGAGTGAGGTAAAGCATATGAATTGTGAAGGATTGTGTACTTGTGTTGAGAGAGTTTATTGGCGGATGGGTAAAGCGGATGTAGAGAATTAAACAGTAAATGAAGCCAGTAATGCAGTTGTAGATATGCCATTTGAAAATTGAACTTATTCACCTTGACATCTCATTTCAGATTGATAAACTCCATCATTTCTTGCAACCACAATACAATGCTCCTCCCTTTTAAGAGGTGCAGGCCACCTTTTAAGTAGCATTAGTTGCTCACGATATTAAGCCCGCTGTTGATCTGTGCAGACAGTTGATCGCACGTGTAGTGCTGGCTGCATGCAGCAATAATTTAAGACAGCAAACAACATGAATATACTACCTGCTCACAGTGCAAGGGCGTGGGTTGATTGCATCTCGCAATCCCCATTATTTTTGGGGGCTATCGAATTTAACCCCCTGAACTTGACACTTTGCCATGTTTAACTATAGGAAGTTGTGGCTATATCAAGACCAGATGTTGGATAAGCAGTCTGACAACACAAAAAGTTGGTAAAGGGAGTGTTGAAGGAGGTGATAGTGAGATGATAACAGCGGTTTTGAAAGGGAAATGAGACACAACCGGAGGAGAGAGTGAATCATTTATAAGATCTTTTGGCATGGACCATGGAAGGGAAGTTGCATGGCCAACTGTTTACAGGAAATGGGATTAAAGAAGTAGCAGGTGAGTCTCAAGATTAAGTCAGAGTTCAAGAAGGGAGGTAACAAGAGAAATATGAAAGACATGGGTTCAAGGATGAACATATGGGAGGTTTGGTTTGGGGAAGCAGCTGAAGTAGCTAAACGGATGGTATATTCCTGACAGAAGTTCTTAAACTCCAAACACCTCTTTGAGATGGAATATAAGGAGATGGTTAATAGTGGAGATTAGAAGCACAGGGTTAGTTTTGCTTTCTGGCATTATCTTGAAATAGAGGGTCATTTGGCAGATGACATTGAGGCCAGATGACTTTTGATGCAGTCCAGTCAGAC
The DNA here is from genome assembly GCF_036365525.1 of Heterodontus francisci. Lineage (NCBI taxonomy): Eukaryota > Metazoa > Chordata > Chondrichthyes > Heterodontiformes > Heterodontidae > Heterodontus > Heterodontus francisci. The sequence continues at coordinate 81,873,924 of NC_090377.1, forward strand.
CTGCTGATGGATGGCGAAACCAGCTGCACATCATACATGTTTTGTGCTGTGCTCCTTGGACTTGTGGAGACGTACCAGTCTGACCTGGGTGACGGTGAAGTTTTTCTTCAGGAAAAGAGCATCCATCATGGAAATGAACAAGTCATTGAGCACACTGACCGCTCCAGAAGTATCATAGTGAATTGCAAACCAAAGGCTAAGCAGTTTGGAGTTTGAAAATGCAGCTATGAGTGGGTTGGGAGAGTTTTTTTCCCCCAGGGCTGTACCCAAAGGTGAGGGATACAAAGAGATGGTCGTAGAGAATCTGGTCAGTGATCAAGACCATGGGAGTCAAAGCCATGGGATGTGGTGGTCAATGTTGGTTTAAAAGTTTTTATGGAGGAAGATGTTTATTGAGGTTTGGGTGGCTGTAAATTCAGAGAAAAGGCAAGGGGAGCAGAGATGGAGATTGAAATCGTTGAGGATAAGGACTCAGTGCAGAGTGCTAAACGAGGAGAGGAATGAGGATACCTTGGGGAAAGACTGGATGGGGTTTGGCGTTTAAGTAGATAATGAGCATTTTTAAAGGAGAGGGGTGGAACAAGGAGAGAGACGCAAAAGGATAAGGGTACCTTAGGAATAGAGGAAGCGATCAAGGTGTGATAATGCCCACACTACTGTTTTGGGCAAAGCAGATGTTGAAAAGCATAGCTAAATGGGGAGGCTTTGGCAAGGGGCAAGGTATTGCCACCTGTGAACAAAAATCCTTAAAGCTAGGATGTCAATGCAATCATCCACAAATAATGACAGCAAGGGTTGTTCATGAGTGAACAAACATTATGGAGGGAAATGCAGAGAGGAGTTGAAGATTTCTTGGTTTACTGCAGGATTGAGTGATTGATGAACTCCTTTTATACTGTTGATTGTAATGTAATCTGTGGAAGGGATACATAGACTGTCTAATTTGCGTCCTGAAATGAATGGTAGAGTTAGAATGATAGAGATTAGGCACATTAATGTATCATGTCACTGCTGCCATTGAATATATTTTGATGAGTATGAGTTATCCTTATTGTGTCTTGCTACATTTTGCTTGCTATTTGATTTTTTTAATATCCAGTAGTACTTTTATCCTTTTATCCATAGTTAACCCTCAACCTGAAGTGACCAGAGCCCCATGTAATCAGTGTAGGAAATATTGTGGCCGATGCTTTAAGGATTAAGTCTATGCTTGGCTTGGGAAGGGGCTGGGTGGGGGCAGTGGGTGTTGAACCAAGAAAATGTTAATGCACACTGTGCTCATGCTTGGTCTTTGTCTCTTTCTCTTACCCTGGAAGTATTGTGAATTATGAGGAAGATAGCGATAGACTTCAAGAGGACATCGATAAGCTCATGGAACGGGAGGGCATGTGGCAGATGAAATTTAATGCAGAGAAGTGTGAAGTGATACATTTTGGTCGGAAGAATGAAGAGATGCAATACAATACAAAGGGTACAATTCTAAAGGTGATGTAGGAACAGAGAGACCTGTAGTATATGTACACAAATCATTGAAGGTGGCAGGCCAGGTTAAGAAAGTGGTTGAAAAGGCATCTGGGGTCCTGGGCTTGATATATAGTGGCAAAGCATACAAAGGAAGTTATCATGATCTTTTATAAAATACTGATTTGGCCTCAACTGGAGTAATTCTGTCCCATTCTGGGCACCGCATTTTCATAAGGATCTGAACTCTTCAGAGCGGATGCTGAAAAGATTTGAGAATTATTTCAGGAATGAGGGACTTCAGTTACGAGGATAGGTTGGGCAAGCTAGGTGGCTGTTCCCCTTGGAGAAGAGAAAGTTGAGAGGAGATTTGATAGAGGTGCTCAAAATCATGAGAGGTATTGACTGTTTCCGTTGTTGGAAGAGTCGAGAACTAGAGGACACCGATTCTAAATGATTGGCAAAAAAACCAAAGGTGACATGAGGAAAAACTTCTTTTACGCAGCAGTTGGTTAGGATCTGAAATGTACTGCCTGAAAGGGTGGTGGAGGAAGATTCAGTCAAGGCTTTCAAAAGGGAATTGGATAAGCACCTGAAGGGAAAAAGTTTACAGGGCTATGGGGACAGGGCAAGAAAGTGGCCCGAGCTAAATTCCTCTTGCAGAGAGTCGGCATGGCCTCCTTCTGTGCATACATAACAATGTATGATTCTGTGTGCGAGCGTCATGTGCTCTCTTTAATTCTTCACCTCTGTTTTCCTTTTTCTTCGTGTGTGTGTTTCTCACGAGTGCATGTTGAAAATATAATTGAAAATGTATTTCAAGTCTTTTATAACTGTGGCTGAAGGGATAGTGAAAAAAATGTCAGGACATCAAGATTTCAACCCTTTAAATTATTGGAAAAAAATAATCTATGCATATATTCACTCCACTGTTGAAAAATACAGAAGTATGCATTCAAATTCTTTTAAAGTGCAGTTTGGGATTTAAGGTGGACCCTTTGTTTTCTCAGTTTCTGTTTTTAATGTTTAGAATCTTTATAACAATTCTGAGATTCAGAAGGCATCTGGTTGTCTGACATGTGCTTTGTATTTTTCAGGAAATATGCTTACCATGATTAGGAAACTATGAAAGTCATGTAGCTTGATTTGATTGAAGAAATCAAGTTTACTGTTCATTAATTGCAGACATTGTTATGTTTTGTTAAAGGTGTACTTTGTGATTGGTTTGGCCCATGTAAAATATGAAGACCAATTTATTAAATTCATCTATTTTGAATTATATTGTGACGCACACAAACAATGAAAGTTAGAAATTTAAAACCATCACCATTTAGTAGCATATATTGCCGTAATTGAACCAAAAACATTACCTGGAATCCAATCCCTTGCAATAAATTCATATCCTGAGCAGTCAAACTTGATCTTCCACCGCTCTGCATTTTAAAAGGTTTATCTGGTAAGAACTCCCTGCTGCTTTTTCTGATATTGTTGGTAACAAATCTATAATGTTTCTCAGAACAGAAATTTTTAATACTGTTTAACTGTTCAGCAAACAGAAAAGTAAAATGATTTTCTGCAATTGCTTTAAGAGGAACTTGTTCGGAAGTTTTATTAAACCTTTACAGGATTTATGTAATTTTAGTCTGTAAAATTCTTGTCATGTTCTCTGCAGTGACATCATGTGTGGAGCCCCCTCCATTGACGTGCCACAATCTCTTGGATTTAGTAGAGACTGCCACAAACCCTCCCCAGCTAGTAATCCGACTCGTGGATGCATCTGTTGCCTTCCATTATTGTCTTACTTTTATAACTGCGCAGCCCAGTCCAGGCTTAGCATGAGGACTCAATGTAATTGGCCAATTTATTGCAAGGCAGTCTTGGGTGTGAGCATATCAAAGATGGTTGCTTCCCAGTGAAAAACCAACTCGGGATCTAGTTTGGCATACAGGTGTGGTAGAGAACATTGCTAAGATCATTCCCATAAAGTGCACCAGTTAAGCCACACTTCAGTTACAAATTGGCTCAAGCTATCTGTTCAGTCAGCAGACTTGAATCAATATTTTTCCCGCTTTCAAAATTACTTTGTGTTACCCAGCCATAAACCAATCTTCACCGATTCCTCCAGGCACACACCTGCAATTCCAGCCACCTTCCTTGCCATAGACATCTTGCAAGAAGTGTTCGCTTCATACCAACCCCAGCAACCCATCTACATAAGTGAACACTAAATGAATTAGAAGTCATTTTCAGCAATCCTATTGCCAGCCAAATTCCATGCTAGTCTCAGTGGAGCTGCCAAACTTAAAAAAGACTGTTCAGCTACATTCCTTATCAGCACTGTATCAATTTTTGAAGTTTTCACCTCCACTGAGATCATCAGAAAATGTCAATGGAATCACTGAGGTGAGCACATAAAGACTTTTGCACTCAGTTCTGTTATTTGGGAAGGGTGCATTTTGGGTCGGGATTGTTTTTTGACTTGCTGTTTGGCTCTTGTAGGTTTGGCAGGCGCATTAAGGAGTTTTTCTCTGGTGGATCAGCTTTGCAGCACCATATGATCTTGCCAGCAAGACCAATGGAGTTGAGTACTGTTGGAAAGGATTGGCGGGTATGTGGCCCCTCCATTACAGCAGATAATTGAGATTTTCTGGTGAAACCCTCACCTGTGCCTTTGTTGCCTCTAGACTTGACAATTTCAATATTCTCTTAGCCTGCGTCCTATCTTCCACCCTACAATTTAAACTTAAGCTCATCTCAAACGCTGCTGCCTGTATTCTAACTTAAGCCAAGTCCCGCTCACCCATCACCCCTGTGCTTGCTAATGTACATTGGCTCCTGGTCCAGCTATACCTCACTTTTAAATTTCACATCCTTGTTTTCATATCCCTCGATGGCCTTGCCACTCTCTATCTCTGTAACCTCCTCCAGCCGTACAATCCTTCAGGATATGTGCACTCCTCCACTTCTGGCATCTCCAATTTTAATTACTTCATTGTTGGTGGCTAGCAGCTAAGCTCTGGAATTCCCTCCCCAAACCCCTCTGCCTCTCTACTTTTCTTTCCTCCTTTAGCTGCTCCTTTAAACCTACCTTGTTGACCAAGCTTTTGGTCATCTGTCCTAATTGCCTTACGTGGCTCAGTGTTTGATAACACTCATGTGCAACACCTTGGGACATGCTAAAGACACTAGATAATTGCAAGTTATTGTTGAGGTTAAAAGAGCAGAAGGAGTTATTTCTTCATCCTATTTCTAATTGTATGCTCTGTTTTGAAGTGTGTGCAGAAAATCAGTATTCTTAATAGGATACCAATAGTTGAATGAGGCATTGAAATACCTATTGTACTGTTTCTCAGAACTGGGAAGCCACTGCTACCAAATACCTTTCAAAGAAATTTATCCAATCCATTCCCCATAAGTTTAACTGTAAAACCTTTATCAATTTGTTGAAAAATGTTCCCATGTTGCATTCGTTAAAGGCTTAGTATTGATGTTAATGTTCAGAACCCAGTGTTGACATAATCTTGCTGTTTCAATGTGACAAAGTCAGGATCAATTGACTTTTTTTCATCCAGAGCTGCAACAATTAATTGTTTGGTTAAGTTTTAATTTTGTGATTTTTTTTTTTTGGTAGTGGTGATGTACGCATTTGTACAATCTTAGAATTGGGATGTATCCATGTTGGTATGCAGAGGGCTGACTATTTGAGTTCTATTGTGGAAGTCCATTAGTTTTTAGAAAAAGATCACCTAAGCTTCAGTCACCATTTTCCCTTGCTGAGTTCTTTCCCTGTGGGTAGGAATCCATATCAAGCAACTTTGTACCACATTGTAGTAATAAGCCTTTATTCGCCACCACCACCCCCACCACCACCCCATTCCCCAACCACTCTTGTTGCTTCCTACATGCTTAGGAAAGGATTATCAGAAGTGTGTACTGGGTAAATGTTTCACCAGATCATTGGAGAATTTTATGCTCACCAAAGTGCATCAAATTCAGCTGCTTTAAATTGTGAAAACAATTCTATGAATTACTTTAAAGCCACATTTTTCTACCTTCCTCAATACTCTTGATATTGTATTTGTCTGAGTGTTCTGGTATCTCTATCAACATAAGGTTGTAAAAAATGAAGCAAATTGGCGGTACTTGCAGTATAATGATGGAATTTCCTTCAAAGGGTCTGAATGAATGTTAAAGGTTGTGCGTTTCTTGATGTTTCCACTGCAGTGTGCAGAACTGTATACTAGGTGACAGTGAGAAAGAACAAACAGATTTGCATTTGTATAGTGTCTGTTATGTTCTCAGCAATTTACCCAAGTGCATAACAGCCAGTGAATTACTTGGGAATTTTATTTTGTAAGCAGTATGTCCCTAAAATACTGGCTTTTTATTTTGGCATGAGCATGTTTTCTTTTACTTTTGTTTTCTATTTCTTTCTATTGTCTTGCCAACACTTTTTTTACTTGCACAAGCGCTCTTGAATTTTCTTTACTCTCCTTTTTGAATATCATAAGCATGCAATCTTAAATGCTTTCTGTCCTTCAGGTTATAAATTCCGCTCCTTGAGATCATATTTTATCTACATTGGGAGGTGGAGGATACGAAAAGTGGTAGAAAGTGGAAATCTTCAAGAAGGTGCAGTTTTCTGTTCCTGCTGGCCACTTGAATCACCTGTGAATTCCGTTTGACTATGTGATGCCTGGGTTTGATGGGTTGTGGAAGAAACCTTATCTCTGTCTCCAGGATTCACTACAATCCAAAGCAATGAACACAACTAGATTTGCTAAGGATATAGTTCTTAGTTTTCTATAACATTTGAATAGAGGGGCTTCACAAGTCTCCATTTTTATATTATCAGCTATTTCAGCAACATTGAACTAGGCTGCATCAGTCTAGATCAGGGTTGTCCAACCTTTTCGGGTGGAAGGCCGCATTACGATTTTTGCTCGGCCCAAGGGGCCGGTGAGCAAATTTCAGAAGATAAAGACATTAAAAACTTATCTTAATAAAAACAACAACAAATGTGCATTTTTGTGAAAAAGCTTTAAATGAGAACAACTATTTATCACCTTACTTTTTAGTCACAATATTGAAAACTGATTCAGTGACATAATCTCTACCTGCACACTTGATGTAATGACGCAGAGTATTCTGGATGGATCTCCATCTTTCAGGAGAGACCTCGATCTCTTTTTCCCCCTCTCCCCGCGCGCTGTGTGTGTGTGTGTGTCTCGTTCCCTGGCCCCTCCCCTTTAGGACTAGGGGACACAGATTGAAAGTTTTGTGCAAAAGATGCAGGGGGGCTATGAGGAAGCACTTATTTTACGCAGCGGGTGGTAATGACCTGAAATTCTCTGTCCACAAGGGTGGTGGAAGCTGAGACGATCAGTGACATCAAGAGGAAGTTGGATGACCACCTGAGAGAAATAGACTTACAGGGCAACGGGGATTGAGCCAGGGGTTGGGACTGACTGCATAGTTCAGTGGAGAGCCGGCAAGGGCTCGATGGACAGAATGGCCTCCTGTGCCGGATGTAAATGATACTCTGACTTTTCCCCCTCTGTCTCTCTCTCTTTCCCCCCCCCCCCCCCCCCCCTGTCTATGTCTCCTTCTCCTCCCTCTCTGTCCCCTCCTCCACCCACCCCCTCGCTCTGTCTCCCCCTCCTCCACCCACCCCCTCTCTCAAACAGTTGCAGAGGGCGGACGCTCAGCAGGTGGTTGGTCAGTTATTTTTTAAAATATCGCGCTGTCCGTTTTAAGCCGACAGCTGAGCTGACATCGGGAACAACAGTTTTCCGACAGACTCTGATTTCCGGCGGGTTCTCCGTTTTGTTTTTAAAAGAGCCCGCCGAAATACTTTGTCTGTTGGAAAACGGCTGTTCCCGATGTCAGCAGCTGTGGGCTTGAAACTGACAGTGCGATGTTTTTAAAAAGGCTGCTCTATAAGAAGACGACAATGGGAAATTTCTAATCTCCAGTCACAGCGAGGGTAAGGAACGGGCCGGATTCTGGCCTACGGGCCGTATGTTGGACAACCCTGATCTAGATAGTCTGCACAGAACAGTGAATCTGTTTTCTGTGTCCCATTGTTGAAATAAGCAGCTAACTACCACTTGTTCAGTCCAAGTTGTTGGGTTTGTATTAGATTATGGGCAACCAGCAGTTTTGCTGGTACATAGAACAATTTCTTTTAAAAAAATTACCAGGGTGGTGATTTTGGAGTATCTACTCTAGTTGCACCTTGTTGGGCTGTCCAGTTATATAAAATCAAGTGCAGTGCTGTATAAACCCCATTTTCAGCCCCGGACAAGGAATAAAAGCACCACCTATTGACTGACAGTGAAAGTTGCAACAAGAATAGATTCGGTTCCCTCAACCCAAGTGCAGCACAGCAATAATAGTTGGAAGCTAATGTAATGAAATACAGCACACTAGATTGCCACTGTTCTGAAGTGATTTTCTACTTTTGTGGAATAGCAAAAAATATAGTACTGGGACTTAGGAATTAGACATTTTGTCACTTAGAGTCAGAGTCATTACGGCACAGAGAGAAGCCATTTGCCCATAGAGTCCATGCCAGTTCTGTAGAGCAATCTAATTGGTCCCATTCTTGATTTAACTACCCCCCTTTATTGCTTAATGGATGACTTTGAGACAGTAAAATGGAAAGAAAAGAATGCAGTGGATCTTTTTTGTGCTCTTGGAATTGCGGGCAACTGTAGAGATGTGCCTGTGACGAGGACTTTGTGGTTGTGGTCTTCTCAGGGTCCTGTTGCTATATCGTTTAAAAGCCGCCAAGCACTGTGAGGTGACAGTCTGGAAAGCAAGTAGGTCTGTAGGTCGTCTCACTCAGATTAGAGAGTAAAAAAAAAAGTGATACTTTGGTTGTTTGAGGTTCTAGTTTGGGAGGGGGGATAAAGTGTTTCAGTCATCATGCTTTGGCCATCATGGTATGGGGCAGGCTTGTTGGGCCAGTGGGTCATTTCCTGCCCAGGGTTTTGTATCTTCATAATTGGTCACTGGTTTATCCTTTTCCTTTATTTCTCCCAGAAGATAGTATTGCTTGGGTGTGGTTGAACAATGTTAACTGCTGCATGGCTTACTGGATGGTTTGGATTTAGAGATGTCTAATGGCCTTTCCTTAGCCTGTTTACACATACAGTGTTGATTTATCAAAGTAATAAAAAGCGGATGCTGCTTCATTTCAGGAGTGTTATTAATTCTCCACCAGACTTCTCAGTTTTGTTTTAAAGTTTGCTAATTATATGTGAAGGAAACTGGTCATGGTGCTGCCTGCTGAGACAGTTATGCCCCCTTGATTTAATTGTAGATTGAAATCCCAATCATTACTGTGTTATTTAGGGGAAGGTGATGAACCCCCAATGCACCCAAATGGTGAAACAGGCTAATCACCAACCATCTGTTTGGCTTCTTGAGCTTATGTTGCATTAAGTTTTTGCTTTGAGGGTTACCTTTTGTGGCACTCCATGGCACCAATCCCATAGGTCAGCATTGGAATGAGGTGCTGTCAAGTATCAGCCCACAGCTAACAGTTTCTGTCCTGGTGTGTGTCAGCCCTCTATTGCATATTTGCTACCGGTGTCATTATGGCACGTGGTACAGCTCTGCTGGCTCTCTATTAACCCAAATCACATGAAGAAAAACCCTACAGTCATTACCAGGCTCTGCAAAAATGATCGGTGGTTTCAGTCATGCAACACTGATTCTTGAACACCTGACCTGCTGCCTTTCATAGTGCACCATGTAATGTTTTGTGCTTTACAGAACTATCCTATGTAACAGTCATTCAAAAATCGCAGAGAAGTCTCTCTAAGTGAATTTCACTTCAGGTGCTAGTAAGAGGGCCGAGAGCATCTGTTCGACATACTGAACAACCTGGCATCCCTCCAGTCTGCCGTACTCAATTGCAAACGCATCAGCTCGAAGGCTTCCCCGTAATGCCCGTAAAGGACATTGAGGGAAAAAATAAATAGTTTTTGACAGACTCCCTCTTATGCCATTCTTTGGGAAAATTTAACGTTTGAAAAAGAACTGCCAACTTTTACTGGTTGGTGGAATAATCTATAGGAAATGTCACAGTTCAGGTTTTTGTGCCTGTGAATGGATGGAAATGGACACGAATCCACACACCTAATTGTATTTATGTGGCTTATTATTCTTTGGCTATAGATTGCAAGCACACATAACACACACATACTTATATAGAGTATTTTCACTTTGGGTATCGCTAAGTGTAGTTTTTAAATTTATTATTTTCAGTGTTGCTCTAATAATAATGTGCAGTGAATAAACTTGAAGGTGTATTTGTTTTTTCGGTATTGAAACATAATAAGGATCAATTGCATTATCCAACATACGTATTGCGACAAAATTCTGTGCCATTACTGTGTAATTTTAACATATTTCAGAACGAGTGAAAGAGGGAGAATTAGGAGATCTGACCTAAAGCTTGGTCAAAGAGATGGGTTTTGAGGAGGTTTCTTGAAGAAGGGAGGAAAGGAGATGCATAAATGCTGAAAACCGGAATGGAATATCTTGGGGTGGGGATATCGGGTTGGAGAGGATTGCAGCATTACAGTGGAGCAAGGCCATAGATTCGCTGCATTGGGGAATGCGGAACAAATTAGATCAATGACGACAGGAATGAAGGCAATGAGGTTTGCTGCAGGAGGGATCTATGCAAAAAGGTTTTGGACAATTTGGAGCTTGTGGAAGGCCAGGGGGGAGAACATTAGTGTAGATGACTAAGAATGTATAGGATTTTACTGGAGAAGGAATTGAGGTAATGGAGGAGAATAAGCAATGTTGTGCAGATATAAGTAATGGTCTTTGATAGGGAGGTTATGGTGTTTAAACTCAAGTCATGCAACATGCCTATGCATCATAGGGATAGATTACTTATCTGAGCTTGTGCGGTTTGTTGTTTATATGTCTTATTGTCCACCTATTGTTTAAACTCCTTTGAAGCTGATTACAATTTCTGCTTATGGTGCAAGATACTGCAGTCATATCTAGATGTGTAAGATAGCATATGTAAGAAAACCCCATTAATACCTTGATACTTCTCGTATTGATTTTGATAAGCTCGCTAGGAACAAGAAGACTACGTTCATGGGGTTAAACTCTTCTAAAATGTTGCAAGTAATATGTTTAACGTACTTTTAATGGATTTATTTCAGTGCTGGTCCAAAAGGCGACAATATATATGAATGGAGATCTACCATACTAGGTCCTCCTGGTTCAGTTTATGAGGGAGGTGTTTTTTTTCTGGACATCACTTTCTCATCTGACTATCCATTCAAACCACCAAAGGTAATGCTTGATCCTTTATATTTATCTAAGTACATTTTCATATAGTTGTATAGTTTGCTGCACAATATTGTGAATGGTTAGTCTAAATTTTTTAATGATATTGTAAAGGTGAGTGGGTGACCTGTTGCCGACAGCTTCTGTATCATACGCAACACGACTTTGCGCTTGCAATCATTTTTATTAGGTAAGGGACTTTTTTTTTTAAACTTTTCCTCCAAGCTTTAATTTAATAAACTAAGTTCTGTATAAATGTATATATTCCTTGTATTGTGGTTTCATCTCCCATCTTACAATATCACAGTTCTTTGCTATTACAAAATTTATTGAATAATTTCCTGCAACATTTACCTTTTTGCAGCTTTGCATGTTTGGCTTTATTGATATTTTATAATTTGTGGTATTTTGGTTCACTTGCTTAGGAAGGTTACAATGAGCATTCTAAAATAGAATCATAGAGTCTTAGAGCAATGAAGGAGGCCATTTGGTTCACCGTGACTGCTGATTCTCTGAAAGAGATATTCAATTAGTCCCATTCTGTAAAATAAATTCGGAATAACTTTTACTTGACATTTCCTGAATGGAATCACACTTTCCAAAGTTATATGACATTTTACATCGTTTATCCAGTCTCTACAGTTCGGATACAAATTCAAAAAAGAATTAAATTGTAATGCTAGGAAATTCCTGTTAAAATCAGTGCCTATCTAGATTTTGTTTTGTTTCTGAAGACTGTATAATGTGATCCATTTAGTCACTGAAACTGTGACTAAATACAAGTTAAAACAGTTCTACATATTAAACAGTCAGTTTAAAAAAAACTTAGGTGTCCAAAGGATAAATGGGTGATGAAAGGAATTAAGACCAAGAGTCATGCTAAATATGCTTGAACTGATATTACTGTTGAAGAACAGATACGTTCCTCAACAGTAAAATAATATTCACAGTCCATCTCTGTGTACTAATTGAGCATGATACTCTTTTCAAATTACTATTTTTAATAGCCAGCAAACATTTATTCCTAGCTGCTTAGTTTTTAAATCTCCTGAGCAGCAATTCTTTAATTCATTGACCTTGCCCTCAAATATTTTTGTTGCAGGCAGATACCGAATTTTGTAAAAGTAGAGAAGGTTGCACTTATTGAATGTTGCACTGAATATGTAAGGAAAGAAGTTTTGAGATAAAAGGCTATGTAGTTGAAGTTAATGTACTTGTAAAAGATAATTCTGTCTTATCTAGGCACCCTCTTAGCTAGATTCTATCCTTTTCCACCCTTGTCCAGTCGTTATCCATTTCCACCAGTTAAGATGCAAAGGTAGAAAAACAGATCAGTTCCTCGAACACAGATGATTTGATATTTCAGGTATAGACCCTTCCTCAGAACTGAGATATTACAGATGAACAGCTTTTAAAAAGGCTTCAGTAGACAGGGCAGCACTCTGACTATTGTTGAGGTGGCATATCCCATGTCCATCCCAAGGAACAATCTATTCCATGGAAATGTTGGCACATCCATCCTGTCAATCTGATGAAGGATACATACTCAAAACATCATAGCCTATCTATTCTCTTCACCGATGCTGATAGGTATGCTCTGTATTTCCATTAGTTTTTGTTTTTATTCCTCAAGGGTGGTGGTTATGCAACAAAGTTATGTATGTTGGTGTTGCATTCCAAACATGGCAAATGTGCAATTCATTCTGCAACTACTTGACTTCAGATGGTTTGTGAGATTAAATATTCTTGAAGTGCTACCACCACCCCCCTTTATTGAGTAAATTTCTCATCCCTTTCGTCCTTTCAATTCAACCCACCTTCCTTCCCCTGACGGTTGTTTATCCTCTTGGTTCCTTTTCAGCCCTAGAGATGAGCAGTAGTTAGTGACACAATTTACACATAACTTGTGTCATTATTGACAGCATTATTACACGTTCTGTTCACTGTGAAGAACAACTCTTTGTATTTGCATGTTATCTTCAGGTAACTTTCCGGACCAGGATCTATCACTGCAATATCAACAGTCAGGGAGTAATCTGTCTGGACATTCTGAAAGACAACTGGAGCCCAGCTCTGACCATTTCAAAGGTTCTACTTTCTATTTGCTCACTCCTGACAGACTGTAACCCAGGTAAGCAAATTATGACCTGAGGAATGACACTTTATACCTAGTTTATTTGAGAAGATTTCAAGGTATGTATTTGTAGATCAGGCATGTTGTAGCTCTCTTATTAAATTTAAAACTTATGTACATTGTTGAGCAGTTTTTAAAAACAGGCAGTTAGACTCAAACAACCTCATCTATTTCCTTTAAAACTGTTTAATTGGTTCTTAATCCCTCTATTGTTTGTGTTTCCAGAAACTAATTCAATTGCCGTTTAGCTCCCTTTTACTGTGCTTCAATGGCCTTCAGTATGAATTTTTTTCACACTTCTTACTGTTTGGATGAGAAGTTCAGTCCAACATTCTTGCTCCTAAATTCCTAATTTTTAACTTGATTGCCTGAGTAACCAAACCACTCATGTTTTAATTTGGTCACCTCCAAAATCTCTTCCAAAGAAAAGTTGATCTTTCAATATGCAAAGTAATCATTATTTCTTGCCTCTATCAAATAAATACCAATAATATCCTTTTGCTATTATTCATATTGTAGAATGGTTAGAGCACAGAAGGAGATCATTTGGCACCTTGAGTCTGTGCCAACTGTCTAAGCAGTTGAGCTAGTCCCACTTATTTATTTTTTATTTATTATTTAGAGATACAGCACTGAAACAGGCCCTGCGGCCCACCAAGTCTCTGCCGACCATCAACCACCCATTTGTACTAATCCTGCATTAATCCCATATTCCTACCACATCCCCAACTTCCCTCAACTCCTATACTATACCTATACTAGGGGCAATTTATTATGGCCAATTTACCTATCAACCTGCAAGTCTTTGGCTGTGGGAGGAAACTGGAGCACCTGGTGAAAACCCACGCGGTCACAGGGAGAACTTGCAAACTCCGCACAGGCTGTACCCAGAATCGAACCCGGGTCGCTGGAGCTGTGAGGCTGCGGTGCTAACCACTGCGCCACCCAACTTCTCTGCCCTTTCCCCGTAGCCCTGCACATTTTGCCCTCAGGTGCTTATCGAATTCCCTGTTGAAAGCTATGATTGAATCTGCCTCCATGATACTTTCAGGCAGCGCAGTGCAGTCTAAGCCTAGACTTTGTTGGGAAGCTATTTAATCAAAGAACTTGTCATTGGGTGAGATGAACCCTGTCTTCTTCTCAGCTAATGTATGAGGCTGTTTTATTTTCTCTTCCCTCTCCCCACTCCTTGTTTAGCCCAGGGATGCTGCAGCAGAACTTGCTGCTGCCCTGTATGAACATATTTATTTCAACACTGGGGCTGAAATTCATACCTGCCTGGTCTGTGTGGCTTGGTATTGCACTGCAGGGTCAATTTTTACTAAGGAACTGAGACCTGGGTAAAATAGAAAAAAGTTCTTTCTTGGGCTTAATAGCAAAGATATGTTGACTATCTCATAACAATCCAGACCAGGATAATCAGTATGTTTTGGACAAAGGCTGTAATCCCAAGTAGTGACTTACTACAGGCCTGCTGATTGTTGCCAATATTTTGATGAAGCAATACCAAATGTTATGCAACACTGCTTATTGATGGATTGGCAGTCATTTTCAAAAATTTGCATATTTAAGTTAAATCTCAAGTCCTTTGAATCACCGACCTTCTTCAGTTACCATGAGTTACATCTGGTAATTATTACATGTGCTTTCAGCCTATTACTTGGTCAAGGTAGTCTCATATTGGGAAAGGTGGGCATTAGCTCTGGCATGAAAGTAACAGCCACCTGTTGTATCACTGTTCATATTTAAGCATGGGAAAAGTCTCATCAGCTATTTCTAAGCTTACATTTGGTTGCAGGTATCAGTGTATTCCTGCAACTTCACAATCGTGAGCAGATAGTCAAAACATGACTTACTCTTGCAGTAATGCAAAATAGTACACATTTCACTGCACTGCAACTTTTAGGTATCTTGGTTTTCTCTCTTTTTCTTTCCTCTGTCCACCTCTCATGGTCTTGGCTTTTACTCATATTTCCTGTATCATCATCATCTAATTTTTCTGTTCCCTGTTTTTTATCTAGTTTTCGATCTTCACAGTCCATTTATCTGCAGGTACAAGTTCCACTGTCAGTTTTCTTTTGCTTTCCTCCACTTAAAAATAAGAGAAAGAAAGCACACTGAGGATGTGACGTTTAGCTCAGGTCAATAGCGGTCGTGAAAGTTTCCAGTTAGAATTGCAAGCTCTATATTTTTAATGAGTTTTAAACAGAAGCGTGGAAAGCCCTGTTTCTGAAACATTCTCATGCTAGGCAGTAAGAAACAGCAAAGTATACTGCAAAGCTAGGGTTATTGGCACAATTTGAGGTGGACAGAGCCGCCTTAGGAGAGATGGTGAGTGGAGCAGGATTCCAACAAGGACTGTGCCCGAGGCTTGTAAGGTCTTAGTCTTTGATCTACAAGTTTGGGTCAGTGTATTAATGGAGGACTTTAGATTTTCCTGAAGTTTTAGCCAGAGGTCCAGCATTTATGATTTTTTAAAAATCCTATTGCAAGCTAGATGATGTGCAATAAATCTTGGATCACCTGAAACTAGATGAGCCACTATCTAGCAGTTGGTCAGTTTTGTAGTCTTTAAGGTTGTCATTGCAGCAAAATTCTGACATAAAAAGTCTCCAGGAAGCAAATTTGTCAATTTATCATGAGGGACAATTTAAATATGAAAAGCTTATCAAAATAGTGGTTATTTGAGGTATTTTGGAGCTCTTGCAATGAAAGGTAATGTTACAGCAAATCAGTATTTTATAGTGTTGTCAGCTGATGCAAGAAAGATATCTTGAAATTGTGTTGCAATAAAATATTTGATGAACTTTTTTTTCATGTCATGACCCCTTTTTATTCTGAGCTATAATTATATCTCATCAAAATCACTGTTTGTTTCATATGGTTTATTGGCACATGGGCAATATTTTATGGTAACAAAAAATAGGATTTCTGGGATCTCTACCATTAGGTAAATCTAACAAATCTTGCAGTTGGGACCATTGATGTATGTTGCCTGATGGTCATTCTGTTTTATTACTTGAGATTCCAAGATTCTTTTTTCCCAGCATTCTTGAGCCTAAATTCTCTGATTCTGTTTTTTGTTTATAATAAATATTAACAAATGATGTTGATCTTTATATCACATAGAATGATTCACCTGGGACAGTTACAGCCTTGCAGTGTTCTCCAATGTGTGTGTAGTCTGCCTCCCAGTGCCAATGTATAATATCCTCGAAGTTTTGCACCATGTATGTTTAAGACCTTGTATATCATGCGCACCCGCATCCACGTTAGTACTTCTGTCATGATTTTTGAGTCATGATTTTTTTTTAGTTAACATTTATAATGGGAAAACCATGTCAATATTTCATAATGGGAAAGTGCTGTTAGCATTTACTTGTTACTCTGCAATTGTAGGCTGCCTTCCACTAGATTGTATTGCCACTTAGGTTTGCTTGCCATTTTGTTGTTCTGCCCATTCGTGTCTGCCCCCCTCCCCCAACTCCAGACTTTTTGATGTTTTATCCATTTTCAAGTGACTTTATTAACTCCCTCTTTTCAACATATGAGTAACCCTGATCCATTTGATACAGTGTGAAGGGCACAAAATTGTTGAACTGCATTCAAGACAACTTTTTTAGCCAGCAAGTAACAAGCCCAATGAGAGGGGGTGAAATTCCAGATTTAGTCTTCGGTAATGAAGCTGGGCAAGTGGGTGAAGTAACAGTGGGTGACCATTTTGGAGATAGTGACCATAATACAGTTAGATTTAGCATAATCATGGAAAAGGACAAAGATAAAACAGAAGTAAAAGTTCTAAACTGGGGGAAGGCAAATTTTACGAAACTGTGAGGTGACCTGGCGAAAGTGGACTGGATAAAGCTACTTGAAGGAAAACAAGTGGCAAACCAGTGGGAGGCATTCAAAAGCGAGATACTACAGGCACAGTGTAGGTACGTCCCCACAAATATAAAGGGTAGTACTGCCAAATCTAGAGCCCCCTGGTTATCTAGAAGCTTACAGGGTAAATTAAAGCAGAAAAAGAAAGCTTGATCACAAAAAACTTAATACTTTTGAAAGCCTAGAGAAGTATAGAAAGTGCAGGGGTGAAGTAAAAAAGGAAGTTAGAAAAGCAAAGAGAGGACATGAAAAATTATTGGCAGGTAAAATCAAGGAAAACCCAAAGATGTTTTATCAGTACATTAAGAGCAAGAGGATAACTAAGCAAAGGGTAGAGCCCATCAGATGTACAAGGGAATTTAGGTGTGGAAGCAGAAGATGTGGGCAGGGTTCTTAATGTGTACTTTGTCTCTGTCTTCACAAAGGGGAGGGTTGATGCAGACATTGTAGTTGAAGAGGAGGAGTGTGAAATATTGGATACGAAAAGCATAATGAGAGAGGAAGTACTAGAAGATCTGACATCCTTGAAAGTGGATGGATTGCATCCTAAGTTGTTAAAGGAAGCCAGGGAGGAAATAGCAGATGCGCTGAGGATCATCTTCAAATCCTCACGAGATACAGGGGAGGAACCAGACGATTGGAAGTCTGCACACATTGTACCATTGTTTAAAAGGGTGTGAGGAATAGGCCGAATAATTATAGGTCAGTCAGTCTGACCTCAGTGGTGGATAAATTATTGGAATCAATTCTGAGGGACAGGATAAACTGCCGCTTAGAAAGGCACAGATTAATCAGGGGTAGTCAGCATGGCTTTGTTAAGGGAAGGCCATGTCTTACTAACTTGATTGAATTTTTTGAGGATGTAACAAGGAGGATTGATGAGGGTAGTGCAGTGGATGTGGTCTACATGGATTTTAGTAAGGCATTTGACAAGGTCCTGCATGGCAGACTGGTCAGAAAAATGAAAGCCCATGGGATACAGGGGACTGTGGCAAGTTGGATCCAAAATTGGCTCAGTGACAGGAAACAAAGGGTAGTAGTCGACGGATGTTTTCGCGAATGGGAAGCGGTTTCCACTGGTGGTCTACAGGGCTCAGTGGGACCCTTACCATTTGTGGTATATATTAATGATTTGGACTTAAATGTGGGAGGCATGATTGGAAAATTTTCTGATGACACAAAAATTGGCCGTCTAGTTGATTGTGAAGAGGATAGCTGTAGACTCCAGAATGATATCAATGGTTTGGTTGAGTGGGCAGAAAAGTGGCAAATAGAATTCAATCCCGAGAAGTGTGAGGTAATGCATTTGGGGAGGGCAAACAAAGCGAGGGAATACACAATAAACAGGAGGATATTGAGAGGGGTAGATGAAGTGAGAGACCTTGGAGTCTCTGAAGATCCCTGAAAGTGGCAGGACAGGTAGATGGAGTGGTGAAAAGGCATATGGAATGCTTTCCTTTATTGGCTGAGGTATAGAATACAAAAGCAGTGGCGTAATGCTGGAACTGTATAAAATGCTGGCTGGGCCATAGCTGGAGTATCGCGTACAGTTCTGGTCACCACATTCTTCTTGGCCTCCTTGTCTCGAGAGACAATGGGTATGCGCCTGGAGGTGGTCAGTGGATTGTGAAGCAGCTCCTGGAGTGGCTATAAAGGCCAATTCTGTAAAGGTCACCACATTATAGGAAGGACATAATTGCTCTGGAGAGAGTACAGAGGAGATTTACAAGAATGTTGCCAGGGCTTGAAAATGGCAACTATGAGGAAGGATTGGATGGGCTAGGGTTGTTTTCCTTGGAACAGAGGAAGCTGAGGGGTGACTTAATTGAGGTGTCCAAAATTATGAGGGGTCTAGATAGAGATAGAGTTTCCCCTAGCGGAGAAGTCAGTTACCAGGGGGACAGATTTAAGGTGATTGGTAGAAGTATTAGAGGGACATGAGGAAAAACCTTTTTACCCAGAGGGTAGTGGGTGTCTGGAATTCACTGCCAGGAACGGCGGAGGAGGCAGAAACCCTCAGTTCTTTTAAAAGGTACCTGGGCATGCACCCAAAGTGCTGTAACCTGCAAGGCTATGTAACAGGTGCTGGGATTAGATTGGGGGGCTATCTTTCTCATCACAGATACGATGGGCTGAATGGCCTCCTTCTTTGCTGTAATTGTTCTATGGTTCTACCTCAATTCAGATTTAGGACTCGGCAGATCGAAAGTGGGAAACCCATGCCCCGTCTGCTTTCCTCATTAGTAATAGCCAACCTCAAGCTGTGAACAGGTGTATTTGCCTGACCTGATTCTGGCTGCTGGATTGGCACTTGGGGCCAGCTTTCTTCCTTCCCCACTCTCTCTTTTGCTCCCTCCCCCACCCATCATATTTATATTTTCATTCACATTGGTTGGGCCTTGAACCTCAGGCTGTGCTTCCAACACAGATTACAACTCATGTTCACCTATACACTCCTTCCCCCTTTGGAGTTCTTCTCTGAGCACCAGATCCTGATGCTGGCTAAATGGAGCACTGTATGTTTCGTAAATGATAATTATGCTGTCCAAATTTTTTTCTATTCCTTCATGGGATGTGGGCGTTGCTGGGAAGGCCAGCATTTGTTGCCCATCACTAATTTGTCCTTGACAACTGAGTGGCTTGCTTGGCTATTTCAGAGGGCATTTAAGAGCCAGCCACATTGCTGTGAATCTGGAGTTACATGTCCACCAGACCAGGTAAAGACAGCAGATTTTGTTCCCTAAAGGGCATTGGTGAACCACATGGGTTTTTACGACAATCGATAGTTTCATGGCATCATTTCTGAGACTAGGGGGGATTTTTATTCTGATGGTGGGGGTCTCCATGTCCAGAAAAGGCAATGCCGAGTTTCCCCGTGTCGCCTCTTCTCCCGAAGGCCTGCCGAATCCAGTGCCATTTAGGCACTTGAGTGGACAGCGGTGGGCCTTCCACAGGATCAAGGAAGTCCCACCCTTGGAGAACTGCTGGCTGGTCGAAGGCTGGCAGCTGCAGCACCACTGCTGAGGTGGTGGCTGCTGCTGGAGAAGCACCGACCAGAGGCTGAGGAGCATCGCTGGACCCAGGCCTCGGGCAGGTCGGTGTGGGGGGGGAAATGTGGTTTGGCAGCAAGGGGTGGCTCCCAGCGGGCCCCCTCCCTTCCTGGTGCCAGCTCCCATGTTCAGGCACTGTGCCTTTTAACGAAGGAACATCCCACCTCTGGAGCTTAGAAACAGCCCACGCAGATTTTCATGCCGTGCTTCCCTTGTGGCTAATTGCGGCTGCAGTGGGAAGAAGCCATTAATCGGGTTAATTGCCCAGTTAAGGGCCTCAGTTGTCAGCCTGTGAACGGCTTTCCCGTCCCAGACTAAATTTTGGCAGAGGCAGGAAGGTGGCAGGAATCCCCCGTCATTGCCCCTGCCACCATCCCACTCAATTTAAATGCCGTCACTGCCTCAAAACCTGCCGGAGGGGGGGGGAGCATAAAATTCCCCCCTCACGTTCAATTCCAGATTTTTATTAATTAATTGAAATTAAATTCCCATGGTGAGATTTGAACTAGTGTCCTAAGGGCATTTGCCTGGGCCTCTGGATTAGTTCAGTGATATTACCACTATGCCACTATCTCCCCAAAATATACACTAAATATACATAAATGATATACATAAATGATTTGGAAGAAAGTATAGTTGGTCTGATTAGCAAGTTTGCAGACGACACTAAGATTGGTGGAGTAGCAGATACTGAAGGGGACTGTCAGAGAATACAGCAGAATATAGATAGACTGGAGAGTTGGGCAGAGAAATGGCAGATGGAGTTCAATCAGGGCAAATGCGAGGTGATGCATTTTGGAAGATCCAATTCAAGAGTGAACTATACAGTAAATGGAAAAGTCCTGGGGAAAATTGATGTACAGAGAGATTTGGGTGTTCAGGTCCATTGTTCCCTGAAGGTGGCAACGCAGGTCAATAGAGTGGTCAAGAAGGCATACGGCATGCTTTTCTTCATCGGACAGGGTATTGAGTACAAGGGTTGGCAGGTCATGTTACAGTTGTTTAGGACTTTGGTTCGGCCACATTTGGAATACTGCGTGCAGTTCTGGTCGCCACATTACCAAAAGGATGTGGATGCTTTGGAGAGGGTGCAGAGGAGGTTCACCAGGATGTTGCCTGGTATGGAGGGCGCTAGCTATGAAGAGAGGTTGAGTAGATTAGGATTATTTTCATTAGAAAGACGGAGGTTGAGGGGGGGACCTGATTGAGGTGTACAAAATCATGAGAAGTATAGACAGGGTGGATAGCAAGAGGCTTTTTCCCAGAGTGGGGGATTCAATTACAAGGGGACACGAGTTCAAAGTGAAAGGGGAAAAGTTTAGGGGGGATATGCGTGGAAAGTTCTTTACGCAGAGGGTGGTGGGTGCATGGAACGCATTACCAGCGGAGGTGGTAGATGCGGGCACGATAGCGTCTTTTAAGATGTATCTAGACAGATACATGAATGGGCAGGAAGTAAAGAGATACAGACCCTTAGAAAATAGGCGACATGTTTAGATAGAGGATTTGGATCGGCGTAGGCATGGAGGGCCGAAGGGCCTGTTCCTGTGCTGTAATTTTCTTTGTTCTTTGTACTAGCAAGCTAAGACTCTGTTTAACTTCAGTAATCTTTAAACAGGCTTTTTTTTAAACTTGTCTTCATGGTGGTGGTGAGATGAAATCTGGCACAGGAGCAATTTATGTGATCATGGAGACAACAAAACAATGCATCTGCTGATTCGCTGAGCAGTGCTGCAGAATACTTTCTACTGGCTTATAAGATATTAAGTTTTGGGTATCTGTGTAAACTTTCATTCAGTTGTAGTGCTTTCACCTCTTGGTTAGAAGATCTCACTCCAGAGTCTGGAACACATAATGCTGAAGTAACGGGAATGAATGCTGCACTGACAAGTGCTGCCTTTTGGATGAGATACTAAAACAAGATGTTAAACCATGGTTTTGTTTTCCCTCATGGATGGATTTAAAAGATCCCTTGGCACCTTTTGAGAAAGAGCTGGGGAATGCTCCGACTGCCCTGGCTAACATTTATCCCTTGACAAGCACCACCAAAAAAACAAGAGGTTTAGAGGTTATCTGCTCATTTTTCTCATTGTTTTTTGTGGATATGGGGTTCAAATTGGCTGACATGTTTCATTGCATTGTAACAGTAACTACATTTCAAAGTACTTTAATAGTAGTAATGCTGTTTGGTAAATTATGAAGTCTGAAAGTTGCTTTTTGAATGCAAGTTTGTTCACCATATGTGTACAGCTTGTTTTAATCATCCCTAACTATTTGTTCCTGTCTACCTGTTGCATCTGAACTATAATTAACATGTACTTATCTTCAACTCAAGACTACAAGAAGATTTTAGAGTCATAGAGTTATACAACACAGAAACAGGCCCTTCGGCCCACCATGTCTGTGCTGGCCATCAAGCTCCTAACTATTCTAATTCCATTTTCAAGCACTTGGCCCGTAGCCTTGTATGCTATGGCGTTTCAAGTGCTCATCTAAATACTTCTTAAATGTTGAGGGTTCCTGCCTCTACCACCTCTTCAGGCAGTGCGTTCCAGATTCCAACTACCCTCTGGGTGAAAAAATTAAGGATGGGGAAGGCCATACAGCTCAGCTCAGTTCAGTTTAGTTTATTCATTCAGAATGACTCTGATGTTCTCCCATCAAAGTGTCCAGTTTATTCTTGAACAATTCCAGGGCTCAAATCTCACTTTGTTGTCATGGAGTCCAGTCTAAGTGTTGGTCTTTGTGTGACTTCCTGGAATCAATCCAAAATTTATCAGTTTAAATCTGTGGCCCTTTGTTCTACCCTTGCAATTTGGAGTAATTGTTTGAATGTTCCTTTTCCATTATTTTAACCATCTTCCATACGCAAGATTATCTGTCAGGTGCTTCGATATGGGTTTTATGCACCTGCCACCGGGAGCGGCGGTGGTCGAAAAAAGTGACGGCCCAAATACTGCTGCAATCTTCCTCATGATTGCCCACAATAATATGCTGGTCAGGCCGTGCCCGCCCCACCCCCCAAAATTGCCTCGAGGGAACAGGCTCTCTGACGCTGGCATTGCTGTTCGCTGCCTGGGCACAGGTGCTGGTGCCATTTTTAAAGCCCTGCCTGCTAATTTAAATTTTTCAAGTTATACCCCCTCCCCTACTGCACTGATTAAAAATCTGCTGCCCCTTTTGCACTCCCCAATAACAAAATTCATTAATTTCCCCCTCCCCCACAAAGCACTTAACTTCCACACTTGACCTTTTTCACCCCCAAAGTGCACAGGTCACCCTTTCCCACCATCCCCTACACTAATAATGTAAATTTCACCCCGTTTCCTCCCCGCCCCCCCCCCCCCCCCTTCCCCTGCAATAAAAATCTTAATTTCCTCCCTTCCCCACCACTACGGAGTCTGTTTAACAAAATTGAGGTTCATGGAATAGGATGATCAGTGTCCAATTGGATAAAAAATTGGCTTAAGGACAGAGGGGAGGAGGTGGCGTGGTGGTAATGTCACTAGACTAGTAACCCCAACGCCCCAGACTAATGCAGACATGGCAGATGGTGGAATTTGAATTCTATTAATCTGGTATTAAAAGGCTAGTGTAGTGGTGACCATTGGTGATTGTTGTAAGGGCCCATCCGGTTCGATAGCGCCCCTTTGGGGAGGAAAGTCTGCCGTCCTTGCCTGGTCTGGCCTGTATGTGACTCCAAGTCCGGGGTGGTGTGGTTGACTCTTGAGTGCCAGCTGTGGCCTGGCAGGCCACTCAGTTGTATCAAACTGCTACAAATTCTTAAGAAGAGGACTGAAAGCAGAATGACCTGGGCACCGGAAGTGACAATGGCAGATCCAGTCCTATCGACCCTGTAGAGTCCTCCTTGCTAGCTGGGGGTTTGTGCCGCTTTGTGGGAGCTGTCCCACAGACTGGACAAGCAACAGCCTGACATTCTCGCGGAATCTTGCCTTGTAGACAGTGTCCCAGATGCTGTCGTCACCATCCTTGGGTGTGTCCTGTCCTGCCGGCAGGACAGACCCACTAGAAGTGGCAGCACAGTGCTGTGCAGACAGGAGGGAGTTGCCCTGGGAGTCCTCTGCATTGACTCTGGAATCCATGGGGTCTCATTGCATCGGGTCAAGCATGAGCAAGAAAACCTGCTGATTACCACCTGCCGTCCTCTCTCGGCTGATGGGCCAGTGCTTCTCTGTGTTGAGCACCGATTGGAGGGGACACTGGGGGTGGCGGGGGCACGGGGTATGCTCTGGGTGGGGGACTTCGGTGTCCATCACCAGGAGTGGCTTGGTGGCACCACTGCTGGCTGAGTTCTGGGGGGCATAGCTGCTGGACTGGCTCTGTGGTGGATGGTGAGGAAGCCAACAGGAGGGAGTGACCTGCTTGGTCTCGTCCTCACCAGTCTGCCTGTCGCAGATGCATCTGTTTGTGGTGGGAGTGACCACCGCACAATCCTTGTGGAGTCAGAGTTCCGTCTTCACACTGAGGGTACTCACCGTCATGTTGTGTGGCACTACCGCAGTCCTGGGTGGGATGGATTTTGAACGGATCTAGCAGCTCTGGTCTGGGTATCCATGAGGCACTGTGGGCCATCAGCAGCAGCAGGGTTATATTCGGCCATAGTCTGTAGTCTCATGGCCCGGCATGTCCTGCACTCTACCATTGCCATCAAGCCAGGGGACCAACCCTGGTTCGGTGGGGGCATGCCTGGAGCGGCACCAGGCATGCCTAGGGGTGGGGTGTGATCCTGGTGGGGCTACAGCATGGGACTGCATGCGTGCGGGACAGTGGAGGCAGCATTCAATGGATGCGGCTGTGCAATCCCACGGCTGGCGGATCGATCTGGGCTCTGCGGTCCTGCCACATCCAGTCGTGAATGCTGGTGGACAGTTGGATGACTGACAGGAGGAGGGGGATCCACAAATATCCCCATCCTCAACAATGGGGGAGCCCAGCACATCAGTGCAAGGGACAAGGCTGAGGCATTTGCATCCATCTTTGGCCGGGGGTGCCAAGTTGATGGTCCCACTTGGCCTCCTCTTGGGGTCCCCGGCGTCACAGATGGTAGTCTTCAGCCAGTCCGGTTTGCTCCGCGTAATGTCGTGGGATGGCTGAGAGCACTGGATGCTGCGGGGGCTGTGGGCCCTGACAGCATCCCGGTGGTGGTGCTGGGGACCTGTCCTCCAGAGCTAGCCGGGCTGTTACGGTGCGGCTCCGTCACTGGCGTCTGCCCAGCAATGTGGAAAATTGCCCAGGTGTGGCCTGTGCACAACGGGCAGGACACGTCCAACCTGGCCGGTTGCCGCCCTATCAGTCTGCTGCTGATCATTGGCAAAGTGATGGAAGGGGTCGTTGGCAGTGCTGTTGGGCAGCACTTGCTCAACAGCGGCCTGCTCACTTGCGCTCGGTTTAGGTTCCACCGGGGCCGCTCGGTTCCTGGCCTCATTGCAGCCTTGGTCCAGGTGTGGATGAGGGAGCTGGGTTCTGGAGGTGAGGTAATAGTGGCTGCCGTTGACATCAAGGTGCCCTGACAAAACTGAAGTAAATGGGAATCGGGGGGAAAGCTCTCTGTTGGTTAGAGTCATGCCTAGCACGGGGGAGGATGGTTGTGGTTATTGGTCAATCATCTCGGTCCCAGGACATCACTGCAGGAGTTCCTCAGGGTGGTGTCATAGGCCCAACCATCTTCAGCTGCTTCATCAATGACCTTCCCTCCATCATAAGGTCAGAAGTGGGGAAGTTCGCTGATAACTGCAGTGTTCAGCACCATTCGTGACTCCTCAGATACTGAAGCAGCCCAAGTTCATATGGACAACAAGGGTCACTGACCTGAAAATTTAACTCTGCTTCTGTCTCCACAGATGCTGCCAGACCTGCTGAATATTTCCAGCATTTCTTGTTTTTATTTCAGATTTCCAGCATCTGCAGTATTTTGCTTTTATTATTATGGACAACATCCAGGCTTGGGCAGATAAGTGACAAATGACATTTGTGCCATACAAGTGCCAAGCAATGACCATCTCAAATAAGAGAGAATCTAATCATCTCCTCGATGTTCAATGGCATTACCATCGCTGAATCCCCCCACTATCAACATCCTGGAGAATTCAGCGTTTGACCAGAAACTGAACTGGACCAGCCACATGGATGCTGTGGCTACAGGAATGGGTCGGGGGCTGGGAATTCTGTGGCGGGTGGCTCACCTCCTGTCTTCCCGGTGCCTGGTCACCATTTGCGGGGCACGGATCGGGGGTGTGGTGGAGTGCTCTCCGCTTGCCTGAGTTGGGTGCGGCTCCAACGGCACTTATGGTGGGGTGGGGGGGGTGGTTCAGCACCATCCAGGACAGGGCGGCCAACTTGGTTGTCACCCCATCCATCACTTTCAACGTTCGCTTCCTCCACCACCAGCATGCAATGGCAGCGGTGTGTACCCTGTACGGGATGCACTGCACTGGCTCACCGGGTGTCCTTCAACAGCACCTTCCAGGCCTCCAACCTCTGCTGCCTGGGGGGACAGGAGCAGCAGATGCATGGGGGCACCGCCACCTGCGGGTCACACACCATCCCTGGCTTGCAGCTGTGTCGACGGTCCTTCACTGTCGCAGGGCCGGAATCCTGGAACTCCCTCTAACAGCACTGTTGCTGTGCCTACACCCCAGGGACTGCAGCAGTTTGTGGGGGGCAGCTCACCGCCACCTTCTCGGGGGCAATTGGGGATGGGCAGTGGGCACTGGCCTGGCCAGCGATGCCCATATCCCCCGAATGAATTTTTTTAAAGAAGCGAGTTATGGTAAACGTTAGACAGTGGTATTCCCAAGGGTCAGTGCTAGGCCCACTGCTTTTTTGATATATATTTTAATTTATTGATGGTGCGGAACTTGGAGGAGTGGCAAATAGTGAGGATGATGTAAACTGCCTGCAAAGGACATAGATGGGCTAGCAGAATGGACAAGTGGCAGATGGAATTCAAGACAGACAAGTGTAAGGTGATGCATTTTGGCAGAAGGGATAGGGCAAGGCAATATAGACTTAATAGCGCAGTTCTAAAGAGTGTGCATGAAAAGTGAGACCGGGAGGTGCAGGTGCATAGGACTTTGAAGGTGGCAGGACATATCGAGAGAGTGGTTAGCCAAGCATGTGTAATTTTGGGCTTCATATGAATAAGGAGCAGGAGTAGGCCACTTGGCCCTTCGAGCCTGCACCGCCATTCAATAAGTTCATGGCTGAACTGATTACACCACATTTCCATCCACCCCCGATAACCTTCCAACTCCTTGCTTATCAAGAATCTATCTACCTCTGCCTTAAAAATATTCAAAGACTCTGCCTCCACTGCCTTTTGAGGAAGATAATTCCAAAGACTCACGACCCTCTGAGAAAAAATGTCTCCTCATCTCTGTCTTAAATGGGTGACCCCTTATTTTTAAACAGTGGCCCATGGTTCTAAATTCTCCCGCAAGGGGAAACATCCTTTCCATATCCACCCTGCCAATACCCCTCAGGATCTTATATGTTTCAATCAAGTCGTCTCTTAGTCTTCTAAGTTTCAGCTAATACAAGCCTAGCCTGTCCAATCTTTCCTCATAATACAGCCTGTCCATTCTCGGTATTAGTCTGGTAAACCTTCTCTGTACTACCTCCAACGAATTTACATCCTTCCTTGGGTGGGGAGACCGGTGCTGTATGTGGTGCTCCGGATATGGTCTCACCAATGCCCTGTAGAGCTGAAGCATAGCCTCCCTACTTCTGTATTCAATTCCCCTCACAATAAATGATAACATTCAATGAGCTTTCCTAATTACGTGCTGTACCTGCATACTAACCTTTTGCAATTCATGCACTAGGACACCCAGCTCCCTCTGTATCTCCAAGCTCTGCAATCTCTCACCATTTAGATAATATGCTTTTTTATTCTTCCTGCCAAAGTGGACAATTTCCCACTTTCCCACATTGTACTCCATTTGCTAGGTCTTTGCCGCTCACTTAACCTATCTATATCCCTTTGTAGCCCCCTTATATCTTCTTCAGAAGTTACTTTCCTGCCTATCTTTGTGTCATCAGCAAATTTAGCAATCATGCCTTCGGTCCCTTCATCTAAGTCATT
This sequence comes from Heterodontus francisci, assembly GCF_036365525.1. NCBI lineage: Eukaryota > Metazoa > Chordata > Chondrichthyes > Heterodontiformes > Heterodontidae > Heterodontus > Heterodontus francisci. Next base: position 81,901,879 of record NC_090377.1, read on the forward strand.
TATATAAATTGTAAAAAGTTGAGGCCCCAGCACAGATCCCTATGGCACACCACTTGTTACATCTTGCCAACCAGAAAATGACCCATTTATGCCTACTCTGTTTCCTGTTAGCTAGCCAATCTTCTATCCATGCCAATATGTTACCCCCTACACCATGAGCTTTAATTTTCTGCAATAACCTTTGATGTGGTACCTTCTCAAATGCCTTCTGGAAATCTAAGTACAATACATCCACCGGTTCCCCTTTATCCACAGCACATGTAACTCCCTCAAAGAACTCCAATAAATTGGTTTACAAAATTTCCTTTTCACAAATCCATGTTGACTCTGCCTGATTATCTTGAATTTTTCTAATGCCCTGCTATAGTGTCTTTAATAGCTTCTAACATTTTCCCTAAGACAGATGTTAAGCTAACTGGCCTGTCATTTCCTGCTTTCTGTCTCTCTCCCTTTTTGAATAAAGGACTTACATTCACTATTTTCCAATCTAACAGAACCTTGCCCGAATCTAGGGAATTTTGGAAAATTAGAACTAACGCATCAACTATCTCACTCGCCCCTTCTTTTAACACCCTAGGATGAAGGGGACTTGTCAGCCCACAGCTCCAACAATGTGTCAGTACCACTTCCGTGGTGATAATTTTCTTGAGTTCCTCCTTCCTTTTCATTTCCTGACTTATAGCTAATACTGGGATGTTACTTGTATCTTCAATAGTGAAGACTGATGTAAAATACCTGTTCAATTCATCTGCCATCTCCTTATTATCCATTATTAATTCCCCAGACTCACTTTCTATAGGACCAGCGCTCACTTTAGCTTTTTTTAAATATCTATCGAAACTCATTACTATCTGTCTTTATATTTCTAGCTAGCTTTCTCTCGTACTCTAATTTTACCTTCCTTATCAATCTTTTAGTCATTCTTTGCTGTTTTTTATATTCTGTCCAATCTTCTGACCTGCCTCCCATCTTTGCGCAATTATAGGCTTTTTCTTTAAGTTTGATACTATCTTTCACCGTTTTAGTTAACCACCGATGGCAGGTCTCGCCCTTGGAATTTTTCTTTCTCGTTGAAATGTATCTATTCTGTGTATTCTGAAATATCCCCTTAAATGTCTGCCCTGCATCTCTATTGACTATCCCTTAACTTGATTTGCCAGTTCACTTTAGCTAGCTCTGCTTTCATGCGCTCATAATTGCCCTTGTTTAAGTGTAAAATACTAGTCTTGGATCCACCCTTCACTCCCTTAAACTGATTAAAATTCAGTCATATTATGATCGCTGCTACCTAGGGGTGCTTTAATTGTGAGGTCATAATTAATCCTATTGTAAATAGAGGCATTGAGTAGAAAAGCAGGGAATTTGTGCTGAACCTTTATAGGGCTCTGGTTGGGCCACAGTTGGAGTGTTGCATCCAGTTCTGGTCACCGCGCTGGAGGAGGGATGTGTGGTCCCTGAGAGGGTTCAGTGGAAATTTACCAGAAAGGTTCCAGGGATGGGGGAATTTTAGTTACAATGTTAGATTGGAAAAGCTGGTGGTGTTCTCCATGGAGCAAAGGAGATTGAGGGGAGATTTTATAGAGGTGTACAAGATTTTGACAGGCTTAGATAAGTTAGACAAGGAAAAACTGTTCCCATTAACTGATAGTACAAGGACTAAGGGACACCGATTTAAGGCTTTTGGTAAGAGATGCAGGGGGAATGTGAGGAAGAACCTTTTTATGCAGCGAGTGGTAATGGCCTGGAACTTGCTGCCCACGAAGATGGTGGAAGCAGAGACACAATCAATGATTTAACCAGGAAATTGGATGAGCACTTGAAGGAAATAAACTTGCAAGGCTACAGGGATCGAGCGGTGGAGTGGGACTGACTGGATTGCTCCGCGGAGAGACTACATGGACTCGATGGGCCACCTGGCCTCCTTCTATGAAGTAAATGACTAGGATATCCAGAGCCTGGGGCCATCAGTGGTAGAATGAAGAAAGTGGGGGATGGGCAAGAGGCCAAAGTTGGAAGAACACAGAGTTCTCACAGGGTTGTACGGCTGGAGAAGGTTACTTGATGGGGAGGGTCGAGGCCATAGAGAGATGTAAACATGATAATTTTAAAAGTTGAGGCTTTTGGGAACTGGGATACAGTATAGGTCAGAAAGCACAGGGGTAATAGGTGAATGGGACAGTGCGAGGTAAGGTATGACCCGAAGAATTTTGGATTAGCTCATGTTTATGGAGGGTGAAATGTGGCAGGCTGGCCAGAAGAGCATTTGAATAGTTGAGTCTGGGAATAGCAAAAGCATGGATGAGGGTTTCAGCAGGAGATGGGAGGAGGCTGGGGAAGAGACTGGTGATGTTAGAGGTGAAAGTAAGTGATCCATTCTTGGAAAGGATATGTGGTCACAGGCTCAGCTTAGTGTCAGATAGGACGTTGAGGTCGTAAACAGTCTGGTTCAACTACAGACAGTGGCCGGGGAGAGGATAAAATCATTTACTAGGGGAAGGAGTTTGTGGCGGAAGCTGAAGACAATGGCTTTGGCTTTCCCAATTGAAGGAAATGTTGGCTACTCCAGGACTGTATGTCTGATAAGCAGTGTGACAACATAGGCAGTGGAGGAGTTGGGGAAGGTGATGGTAGGACAGAGCTAGATGTTGTCAGCATACATCTGGAGTATAATGTTGTGGTTCCAAATTACACCCCAGCACTGTAATCTCTTAGGACATCCCAAATACCTATTTAACATTGCTGCACCCTAATAGACCGTTCCTAAACCTTGGATCTTTCTTTCCACCCGACCACCTCCCAATATTCCCACACACACACTAATTCCCGTCCCAGTAGTTGTAGAGCCCCAACATTTCTCTGCTCCTGTCAAGCCCCACTCTCCCCTTAAGTGTTTCTTGATCCTCAACACCATCCTCTTGAGTTTATGTGACCACATGGTGTTTCCCATTTCTCTACATGCACTACTTGCAATTCCCTACCTGCATCCTGGAATGTCGTCTTTACACACACACGTGTATATATAATATACACGTGATAAAGGAACTTGTGGGAGTATAGAATACCAGAGTCAGCATGTCTGCACAGTTAATTGATATCTTGTGTGAACTTAGCAGTCTTATAGTATTTGTGGCTGTTGTGGCATTGTTCATGGTGAGTCAAAGGATATGTTGTAATGTCCAATATAACTTAACATAATATCAACTGATCAGCTCTCCCTGATTTATGGTGAACTAATCAAATTGCATTTATTTACAAAGTGTAAATCTAACCCTTCATCTGAAGATGTATTTGGTCTTGACTCCATGTGTGTAACACCACAGGAGATTAATTTGTAATTTATTAAACTTGGTGTGTAGGTGTGCATTTTATTCTATGTAAACTAACTGTTGCGTCAATTCTCATTATAGAAGTATTCACATATATTTTGTCTATTATGGCATCTGCAGCATTGTCCATTGAATTTTTTAGCTAATTACAAGTATCTAGTGGACAATTTTACTTTACTCCCAACTCTGCCCCTTTCTATTCCAAAATTACCCATGCTGACATTACTGCCTGCTACGGTGTTCCATACCAGTAAATGAAACACACCTTCATTATGGTTGGTGCTTTTGCGAGACGGCTGCCTAATCAAATGTGATCTAACACGCGTATACCAGAATCCTGATTTCTTGTATGAAAAACCATGTAGGAAAAATTAGAAAAGGACAGTGAAGAATCAAATATAAGGCTCTTGAACTTGAAGAAGGAAAATTTCAGTGACAGAAAAGGGGATCAGATTTACTGGCCAGGAAAATACGTTAACAAATGGGTCAGCGGATGGGCAAAGAGTAAAAAAATTAAAGTATATATTTCTAATTGAATGTTAGCCTCTATAACATGAGGGCTAAAATATAAATGGGTGCAAGTTTTGGTTACAGGTATTTAAAGCTCCACTTGGACCACATCTGGAGCACTGTGTACAGTTCTGGGCATTGCACCTTCAGATATATTGGCCTTGTCAGAAGTGCAGTACAGATTCACCAGAATGTTATCAAGGATCCTGAAGGTTAAATTATGTAGTGAGATTACATAAACTTTGCTTGTATTCCCTGGAGTATAGATGGTTAAGGGGTGATTTGATGCTTTAATGATTTTGAAAGGAATAGGTTAGATAGAGAGAAACAAGGGGGCACAAGCTTAAAATCAGAACCAGGTCATTCAGGAGAGAAGTTAGGAAATACTTCTTCATGCAAAGGGTGGTGGGAATGTGGAATTCTCTCCCTCAAAAAAGTTGCAAGCTCATTTTTTTTTAAACTGAGATCAATTGTTAGAATTTTTGCAAGCAAAATGTATTGAGGAGTGTGTAGCCAAGGCAGTTAGATGGAGTTGGAATACAAAACAGCCATGATCTCATTGAGTGTTGGAACCGGTTCGAGGATCTGAATGGCCTACTGTGTTCCTTTACCTTTAGTCCTAACATTATCATGCGCAATAAGGTACTAAAGACATAAAAAGTATCAAGAGGTGGTGAGATTTGAGGGGCTGAAATGGAATATGAAAACAGACTAGCAAATAATTAAAAGGAAATTTTAAGGGGTTTAATAAGCATCTAGAAGGTTAGAGACTATAGGACCACTCTTGTGTGGAACATGTTAAGCTGTGGGGAGGTTAAGGTAATGCTGAAATATTTTTATCTGTTTGATGTCAATTTTTACAAATAATGGAAGTGCAAACCTAAGTCTACCACAAGAGGGTATGGAGCAATTGATAGAAATAAGTGTAAAAATGGAATTGGTGCTATTAAAACAGTAAGTAGAACTAAAGGAGGTACCCTGATGCCATGTGCAAAAATTGTTGAAGTCAATTTTTTCAGTCCTCAAACATGCAAATAGTGCTGGTACACTGGAAAGTAGCCAATGTAACACCCTTACTCGAGAAGGGACAGAAAGATAAACTGCTAGTTTAATGTCAGTTGTGAGCAATGCACTTAGAAGTGAATTGAGTTAGTCACAGACTGTGAAAAATGTTGTGTTTGACAAATTTAAGATTTTTTTTGAAGTGAACAATTTGATCAATAAAGGGAATGCAGTAGATATAATCCACATGGCTTTTTAGTAAGCATTTGATCCGGTATCACGGGGCTCGTAGGAATATGGCATAAGTGAAAATGTAATAACATGATAGATGGATGATTGACTTGTAGGAAACGGAGCTTGGGTAAATTGGTGCTGTTTAGACTGGTGAAGGGCCCTACATCGTATACCCCAGAATTGGTTGCTGGGCCTACGTATGGGGTTGAATTTTAAGAGTCCACTGCCGATCTTGGCGGCTAGCTCAAAAAAGTGTCGGCCCACCCGCAAGGGCTGCACGCCAAAGAGCCGTTGTAATCTCCTGCGCGGCTGCGCATTTAAATAGCCGGGGTGGCCTGCTGCCCCCAATCACGTGGAGGGGGCGGGCTGTTCGTCCCTGGCAATGGTGTCAGCTGCCTGTGTGCAGGCACTGGCACCATTTCTAAAGGGCAGCCAGCTTTGCCACCTAATTTAAACTTTTAAACACATACCACCCCCTAGTAATGATTACATTAACTATTTGCCCTTCCCCCGCCCCACAAAACACCTTTTTACATCTGACCTCCCCCACCACCCCCCAACATATCCAAACTGCACAAAGTTTGAAGTTCAACCCTTTCAGCTATCCCCTACACCCATTACGTTTGTTTGACCCCTTTCCCACCTCCCACACTAAAAATCTTATCTCCTCCCTCCCTCCCCACCAGTATCACATCACCTTTCCCCAGATGGGGAATTGAAGGTGGGGCAGTGTCGGCCGCCGCGCCGATTTTCGCAGCAGACACTCGAAATTGGAGGTAAGTCGATGTAAATTAACTAATTTTATTCATTTGAATATTTAAATTGAGGTCCCGTCACTCAGCGGCGGGATGGGAGGGAGCCACCATGGAGTCTTGCTGCCACCGGGAGGATTGGGCCTGGTCCTCCTGGCGTGAAGTCTGTGGCGGGCCTCATCCGGACCCATCTTCAGGTCCCCATCCCCACCCCGCCACGGATCATGACATCGAAGGCTTGGTAAAATTCGGTCCATGTTCTCTGTTTATAAAAGATTGTGTACCCTATAACCAAGTCTCAATCATTTGCTAGCAACACGACATCGAGGGCAGTATATGATTTCAGGAACAGAGGTCATCAAATGGGCAGACATGTGGCAAATACAATTTAATATGAATGTGTCAGGTAATATATTTTGTGGGCGGGAGATAGAAATGGGAGTGTAGGTTTGAAGGAAAAGCTGTGAAGGGTGTGAATGAACAGTGCAACTTACAGATTTAAATATGTATTTCCACAATAATGTGAATGCGGGTAGTTTTTTTACGCCTTTAATTATTAGAATTTTGGGTTTTATAATGGGGCACAGAGTGCAGGAGCAAGGAAATAATTATGAATTTATATAAAATTTTATTTCAAAGACTGTATGTAACTTTGAGTACCCCAAAATAGAAAGGATATTCAAGCCATAGCAAGCAATTGGTTCCCCAAGATGTTGCTGGGCTTGACAATCTCATGAGAGGAGTTGCGATACTGGGACTATTTCTACTGGAACGCAGAAGGCTAAACTTAAGTTTAATGCAGATTTTTAAGATTTCAGAGTTTCGTAAGTGACGATTTTAAAATTGTATATAAGAGTAGAGAGAGGTGAGGAGAAATTTGACAGAGTGCTTTGCCCTCCCAAATCCTTAAGCTTCAGCACTGTTCAACCTTCCTACTCAACTGCAGCTATTCATGCTCCTTCCCTTTGAGCTTCTCTTGATATCTTCTGAAGAGCCCATCGAGACTCGCTGCTGCTTCCTTAAAAGCTGCAATCCTATCTACCCTGCAGACCTTGCTGTGCAGGGTGCCCACTGGGGACTAACCTTTCCTATGTACTTCCTGTCCTGCTAGCACCTCCCAATGCTGGACTCTACCACTGGATCAGATATCATTGCTCCCCACTCCCTTTCTCCCTCTCGAATGTCTGTTCATTTGTGACCCTTGCCATCCATGAGCTTATTGTGAATGATTACATCTTTATCATGGCCTTAACCGAAACCTGCTGAGGGGTACTGACGCCTTCTCCCTAATGAAGCCTTCCCACTTGGCTATGCATTCCAGTACTTGCCCTGCCCAAACTGCCATGGTGGCAGTGTGACTCTTATCATTAAATCATATCTTGCTCTATGCCCATACTCTTTTGGCACCTTCTCCTCTTTTGAGTATCTCAACGTGTTCCACCCTCTTGTGCCTCATTTAAAATCCTTGTTCTGTACCACCCATCTCAAGTATCATGTCAGTTTTCTCACCAAGATATTTTCACTCTTTTCCTCCTTTCGCCTCTGCCCTGAGCAACTTCTCAGTGCTTTCAACCTCCATCTCAACTCATCAGCTCCTCTTAGTTCACTGCCCTCCTATCCTCCCATAATTTCTCCCTCTATATAAACTCCTCTACTAATATTCATGGCTACCCCCTTGAACTTTGTGCATCCTGCCATTCCACCAGCCCACTGGGCCAAACTTCCTCTGTTTTCCCTCCTGCATTAGCCCTGAACTCTCATCTTTAGTTTATTTCCTGTTCTCTCAACCTTATTCCCCTAAACTGCTAACCACCCAACATTCCTTGCTGGACCCATGTTAATAGTGTTAACAGTTCTCTCTCCTCAGGTACTATTCTCTCCTCTTCAAATCTGCTGCCATCAACCTTCTCGAAAAAAAACAACCCTTGATCCCTCCATCTTGGCAAACTACTGTCCTAGGGTGGTGGTTGATGGCAAATGTTCATCCTGGAGTTTAGTTACTAGTGGTGTACCGCAAGGTTCTGTTTTGGGGCCACTGCTGTTTGTCATTTTTATAAATGACCTGGATGAGGGTGTAGAAGGGTGGGTTAGTAAATTTGCGGATGACACGAAGGTCGGTGGAGTTGTGGATAGTGTCGAAGGGTGTTGTAGGGTACAGAGGGACATAGATAGGCTGCAGAGCTGGGCTGAGAGATGGCAAATGGAGTTTAATGCGGAGAAGTGTGAGGTGATTCACTTTGGAAGGAGTAACAGCAATGCAGAGTACTGGGCTAATGGGAAGATTCTTGGTAGTGTAGATGAGCAGAGAGATCTTGGTGTCCAGGTACATAAATCCCTGAAAGTTGCTACCCAGGTTAATAGGGCTGTTAAGAAGGCATATGGTGTGTTAGCTTTTATTAGTAGGGGGATCGAGTTTCGGAGCCACGAGGTCATGATGCAGCTGTACAAAACTCTGGTGAGGCCGCACCTTGAGTATTGCGTGCAGTTCTGGTCACCGCATTATAGGAAGGATGTGGAAGCTTTGGAAAGGGTGCAGAGGAGATTTACTAGGATGTTGCCTGGTATGGAAGGAAGGTCTTACGAGGAAAGGCTGAGGGACTTGGGGTTGTTTTCGTTAGAGAGAAGGAGGAGGAGAGGTGACTTAATAGAGACATACAAGATAATCAGAGGGTTAGATAGGGTGGATAGTGAGAGTCTTTTTCCTCGGATGATGATGGCAAACACGAGGGGACATAGCTTTAAGTTGAGGGGTGAAAGATATAGGACAGATGTCAGAGGTAGTTTCTTTACGCAGAGAGTAGTAGGGGCGTGGAACGCCCTGCCTGCAACAGTAGTAGACTCTCCAACTTTAAGGGCATTTAAGTGGTCATTGGATAGACATATGGATGAAAATGGAATAGTGTAGGTCAGATGGTCGGCGCAACATCAAGGGCCGAAGGGCCTGTACTGCGCTGTAATGTTCTTAAAAAATGTTCTATCTCCAACCTCCCTTTTTTCACCAAAGTCCTTGAACATATTATAAAAGCAAAATACTGCGGATGCTGGAAATCTGAAATAAAAACAAGAAATGCTGGAATCACTCAGCAGGTCTGGCAGCATCTGTGGAAAGAGAGGCAGAGTTAACGTTTCGGGTCAGTGACCCTTCTTCGGAACTGACAAATATTAGAAAAGTCACAGATTATAAGCAAGTGAGGTGGGGGTGGGGCAAGAGATAACAAAGGAGAAGGTGCAGATTGGACCAGGCCACATAGCTGACCAAAAGGTCATGGAGCAAAGGCAAACAATATGTTAATGGTGTGTTGAAAGACAAAGCATTAGTACAGATTAGGTGTAAATACACTGAATATTGAACAGCAGCAAGTGCAAACCTGAAAAAAAACCTGAAAAAAACAGTGGGTAAGCAAACTGAACAAACTAAGATGAAATGAAATAAATGCAAAAAAAGAAAGGTGAAGCAGCGATTTACTTGTACTTCTTTCAATGTAGTATACTGTATTCGCTGCTCACAGTGTGGTCTCCTCTACATTGGGGAGACCAAGCGCAGACTGGGTGACCGCTTTGCGGAACATCTCCGCTCAGTCCGCAAGCAGGACCCTGAGCTTCCGGTTGCTTGCCATTTCAACACTCCCCCCTGCTCTCATGCTCACATCTCTGGCCTGGGATTGCTGCAGTGTTCCAGTGAACATCAACGCAAGCTCGAGGAACAGCATCTCATCTACCGATTAGGCACACTGCAGCCTGCCGAACTGAACATTGAGTTCAATACTTTCAGAGCATGACAGCCCCCCATTTTACTTTCATTTTTAGTTATTTTTTCTTCCTTGTTTTTACATTCTTTTTTACATTTTTTACAATCTTTTTTTGCATTTATTTTATTTCATAGTTTGTTCAGTTTGCTTACCCACTGTTTTTTTCAGGTTTTTTTTCAGGTTTGCACTTGCTGTTCAATATTCAGTGTATTTACACCTAATCTGTACTAATGCTTTGTCTTTCAACACACCATTAACATATTGTTTGCCTTTGCTCCATGACCTTTTGGTCAGCTATGTGGCCTGGTCCAATCTGCACCTTCTCCTTTGTTATATCTTGCGACCACCCCCACCTCACTTGCTTATAATCTGTGACTTTTCTAATGTTTGCCAGTTCCGAAGAAGGGTCACTGACCCGAAACGTTAACTCTGCTTCTCTTTCCACAGATGCTGCCAGACCTGCTGAGTGATTCCAGCATTTCTTGTTATCCTTGAACATATTGCCTTGCAAATCTCTGCCCATCTTTCCCAGAACTCCACATTTGAATCCGTCCCTGCCACAGGACTGAAATGCCTCTTGCCATACGTCATCCTATGTGACGGTGACCATGGTAAGCCATCTCTCCTGGTCTTTCTCGAGCTGTTAGCAACTTTTGCATGGTTGACCATGCCATCCTCTTCTATTATCCAGCTGTGAGGGACTGCACTTATCCATTCTTATCTATCCAGTTGTAACCAGAGAATCACCTGCACTGGTTTCTCTTCCTGCTCCCTCACCATTATTTCCTGTGTTCCCCAACGATCTATCCTTGGCCCCCTCTTATTTCTCATCTACCTGCTGCCTTCGGCAACGTCATTCAAAAATACATAGCGTTCCACAGTATATTGACACCCAGCTCTACCTCACCATCTCTATCAAGCCCTCCACTGTCTCTAAATTGTCATGACTGCTTGTCGTATATCCAGCACTGGATAAGCAAAGATTTCTCTTCACTAAATATTAAGAAGACCAAAGCCACTGTTGTTGGTCCCCCCCGCAGAATCCGTTCCCTAGCCATCCATCCTTCTTGCCTGATAACCGTCTGAGGTTGAACCAGATTGGTGGTAACCTTGGTATTGTATTTAACCCCAAGATTAACTTCCGACCACATATCTGCGCCATCAGTAAGACCGCTTATTTTCCCCTCCATAACATCACTCAACTCTGCCCTTGCCTGATGTCATCTGCTGAAACCATCGTCCATGCTTCTGCATTGAGCGTTGCTGGAGGCGCAGAGTGTGAAGGAGGGAGTTTGGTAAGTGAGGGAGTTCGGTAAGGAGGGGAAATATAAATTGAGAGAAAATAAATTTGTCTGCACTGAGAGCTACTTTGAGTGCACAGAGTGTAAAGTATGAGTCGGTGCATGAGGGAATTCAGTGAGGGAGGGGCTTTTTTTTTCTTCTACCTTTTTTTAGCCTCCATTAGCTGCCTCTCCGGTATAGGGGAAGAAGCTGATTGGTGAGTAACTGGTAAATTATTCTACTTCGAATAGTAATAAATAGTTTTTAGAGTTATGGTATAGCAGGTCAGCTCGGCCAAGGGGAATGTACATCCTGCGGTATGTGGGAAGTCATGGACGAACACATCTGCAGGAAGTGTCACCGGCTGCAGAAGCTTGAGCTCTGGGTTTTGGAACTCGAGCGGCGGCTGGAATCACTGTGCATCGCAAGGCAGAGGAATAAGTGGATAGAGGTGGTCACACTGCAGGTTAGGAGCATGCAGGCAGAGTGGGAATGGGTGACCGCCAGGCAGCCTAGGAGAACCAGACAGGCGGTGCAGGAGTCCCCTGAGTCTATCTTACTTGCTAGTCGATTTTCCATTTTGGATACTGGTGAGGGTGATGCTTCCTCAGAGGACTGCAGCCAGAGCAAAGTTCTTGACACCATTGGTGACTCAGCTGCACAGGAGCGGAGGAAGAAGAGTGAAAAAACAGTATTGATAGGGGATTCCATAATCAGGGGAACCGACAGGAATTTCTGCGGCAGTAAAAAAGGGCGGCACAGTGGTGCAGTGGTTAGCACTGCAGCCTCACAGCTGCAGGGAACCGGGTTCGATTCTGGGTACTGCCTGTGTGGAGTTTGCAAGTTCTCCCTGTGTCTGCGTGGGTTTTCTCCGGGTGCTCCGGTTTCCTCCCACAAGCCAAAAGACTTGCAGGTTGGTAGGTAAATTGGCCATTATAAATTGTCACTAGTATAGGTAGGTGGTAGGGAAATGTCGGGACAGGTGGGGATGTTTGGTAGGAATATGGGATTAGTATAGGATTAGTATAAATGGGTGGTTGATGGTCGGCACAGACTCGGTGGGCCGAAGGGCCTGTTTCAGTGCTGTATCTCTAATCTTAAAAAAAAATGTGACTCCAGGATGTTATGTTGCCTCCCTGGTGCCAGGGCCAAGGATGTCACAGAGCAGCTGCAGGACATCCTTCTGGGGGAGGGTGAGCAGCTAGAGGTCATGGTCCACATTGGTACCAGTGACATTGGTAGGAAGAAGGATGAGGTCCTGAAAGCAGATTTTAGGGAGTTAGGAAGGAGATTAAAAAGCAAGACATCGAGCAGTACTCTCAGGATTACTCCCAGTGCCACGTGTTCGTGAGTATAGAAATAGGAGGATTGATCACTTGAACACGTGGCTGGAGAATTGGTGTAGGAGGGAGGGCATCAGATTTCTGAGGCATCGGGACCGGTTCTGGGGCAGGTGGAACCTGTACAAGATGGACGGGCTACACCTTAACGGGATGGGAAATAATGAGATCTGCTAGTGCTGTTGGGGAGAGTTTAAATTTGCATGTTAGGGGGAGGGAACGTGAGGGGTAGCTTAGATTGGAAGGAAATAAAGCTGGTAACAGGAGGTAGAAAAGTAGCAAGTGACATTAGAAGGCAGGCGAAACAAAGGCAAGCGTCAACTAAGTTTAGAATGGACAATAATGTTAAGAAGACATGGTTAAGGGCACTGTATCTGAATGCATGCAGCATTCGTGACTAGGTAGACGGTTTAAAGGCGCAAATAAAGGTAAATGAGTATGATCTAATTGCCATTAGGGAAAAGTGGCTACAGGGTGACCAAGACCAGAACTGAATGAATATTCAAGGATATTTGTCACTTAGGAAGGTCAGGCAAAAATGAACAGAAGCTGGTGTTGCACTGATAATAAGGGATGGGATCAGTACATTAGTAAGGGAGGATCTCATCAGAAGAACAAAATGTGGAATCTGTTTGGGTGGAGCTAAGAAACAGCAAGGGGCAGCAAACATTGTTAGGAATAAACACAAGAAATGCTGGAAATACTCAGCAGATCTGGCAGCATCTGTGGAGAGAGAAGCAGTGTTAACATTTCAGGAGTGACTCTTTTTCAGAACTGACAAATATTAGAAATGTAAAAGATTTTAAGCAAGTAAAGTGGGGGGTGGGGCAAGAGATAACAAAGGAGAAGGGGTTGATCTATCTATTCTAAAGGATGTGATAAATGGATATTGGGATAAAAATGATTTGATTGGGCATAGTCAACATGGATTTATGAATGGGAAATCATGTTTGACGAACCTGTTGGAGTTTTTTGAGGATGTTACTGACAGAATTGATAAAGGGGAGTTGGTGGACGTAGTATCATTGGATTTTCAAAAGGCTTTTAATGAAGTCTCCCACAGGAGGTTGGTAAGCAAAATTAAAGCACATGGGACAGGAGGTAATATACTGGCATGGGTTAAGGATTGCTTAACGGGCAGAAAACAGAGTAGGAATAAACAGGTCATTCTTGCATGGGCAGGCTGACTAGTGAGGTACTGCGAGGATCAGTACTTAGGCCCCAGTTGTTCACAATATATTTCAATGATTTGGATGTGGAAACCTAATGTAGTACTTCGAAGTTCGTGGATGACACAGAACTAGGTGGGAATGTGTGTTGTGAGGAAGATGCAAAGTGGCTTCATGGGGGTTTGAACAGACTTAGTGAGTGGGCAAGGAAGTGGCTGATGGAATATAATGTGGAAAAATGGGAGGTTATCCATTTTGGTAGGAGGAACAGATGTGCAGAGTATTTCTTAAATGGTAAGAGATTAGAAAGTATAGATGTACAAAGGGACCTAGGTGTCCTCGTCAATAAGTCACTGAAAGCTAACATGCAGGTGCAGCAAGCAGTTAGGAAGGCCAATGGGATGTTGGCCTTTATCGCAAGAGGATTTGAGTACAGGAGGAGTGAAGTCTTGCTTCAATTGTATGAAACATTGGTTAGACTGCACCTGGAGAACTGTGTGAAGTTTTGGTCCCCTTACTTCAGGAAGGATATTATTGCCATAGAGGGAGTGCAACGAAGGTTCACCAGACTTGTTCCCGGGATGGCAGGACTGTCCTGTGAAGAGAGATTGGGGATACTGGGCTTGTGTTCTCTAGAGTTTCGAAGAATGAGAGGTGATCTCATTGAAACCTACAAAATACTTAAAGGGATAGACAGGATAGATGCAGGTAAGATGTTTCCCCTGGTTGGGGAGTGTAGAACCAGGGGGCATAATTTCAAAATAAGGGGGAAGCCACTTAGGACAGAGATGAGTAGAAATTTCTTTATTCAGAGGGTTATGAATCCTTGTAATTCTTTACCCCAGAGGGCTGTGGAAGCTCAGTCATTGAGTGTGTTTAAATTAGAGATTGAGGCACAGGGGCGCAGTGGTTAGCACCGCAGCCTCACAGCTCCAGCGACCCGGGTTCAGTTCTGGGTACTGCCTGTGCGGAGTTTGCACGTTCTCCCTGTGACCGCGTGGGTTACCGCCGGGTGTTCCAGTTTCTTCCCACAGCCAAAGACTTGCAGGTTGATAGGTAAATTGGCCATTGTAAATTGCCCCTAGTGTAGGTAGGTGGTAGGAGAATGGTGGGGACGTGGTAGGGAATATGGGATTAATGTAGGATTACTATAAATGGGTGGCTGTTGGTTGGCACAGACTAGGTGGGCCGAAGGGCCTGTTTCAGTGCTGTATCTCTAAATAAATAAAATAAAATAAATATCAGTGACATAAAGGGATATGGGGATAGTGTGGGGAAAAAGGCATTGAAGTGGATGATGAACCATCATCATATTGAATGGTGGAGCAGGCTTGATGGGCTGAATGGCCTACTCCTGTTCGTGTGTTCCTATGTTACTTCTAGACGTAACGATTCCAATGCATTTCTGACTAGCCTCCCATCTTCCACCCTCCATAAGTTTGTTCATTCAAATCTCTACTGCCTGTCTCCTTACTTGTTCCTTCATTACCCTGCGCTAACTGGCCTACATTGGCTCCCAGTTAAGCAGTGCTTTGATTTTAAAATTCTCATCTTATTCTCAAATCCCTCCATGGCCTCACCCCTCCCTATCTCTGTAACCTTCTCCAGCTCTACAGCCCTCGGTTCTCTGGGCTGCTCTAATTCTGGCCTCTTGAACAGCCCCGATTTTAATCACTCCAGCGTTGTTGACTGTACCGTTGGCTGCTGAGGCCCTAAGCTCTGGAAATCCCTCCCTGAACATCTCTTTATCTCCACCTCTCTTTCCTCCTTCAAGGCGCTCCTTAAAACCTACCTCTTTGACCAAACTTTTGATCATCTGACTGAATATTTCCTGTGCCAAATTTTGTTAATGCTCCTGTTAAGCGCCTTGGGATGTTTTACTATGTTACATGTGCTATGCAAGTGTCAGTTGTTAGTGTTGGAGCATGGGATACTTGGCCATAGGGAGCAGTTAAGGCAAAGGCTATTACACTTTTATGGTTAAATCAGGTAAACCTTTGAAGCAGAGGTAGAGAAGAGGCTGAAGGGCAAAAGTGAGGCTATAGTTTTTGGATTGTTCTCCAAAGCACTGGCCTCGACCAAAGTAGGCATCAATATTTTGAAACTAACAATGTGATGTGTGTATATGTAATATACATAGAAAGTAAATATTTTGTTAAAACTGTCTTTTCATGTGAGAAAACCACATCACAATAACAGCTCACAGGGTTTCTAAACAGCAATAGTGATTACTTTTTAATTCATTCTTGGGATGTGAGCATCGCTGGCAAGGCCAGCATTTATTGCCCATCCCGAATTGCCCTTGAACTGAGTGTCTTGCCAAGCCAGTTCAGAAGGCTGTTAAGAGTCAACCACATTACTGTGGGTCTGTAGGCCAGACTGGGTAAGATCGACAGATTCCCTCCCCAAAGGAACCAGATAGGTTTCTTACGACAATCCAGTAATTTCATTATTATTAATGAGATAAACATTTTGTTCCAAATTTATTAATTAATTGAATTTAAACTCCCCAGCTGCCATAGTGGCATTTAAGCTCATCTCGAACATTAGTCAAGGCCTCTGGATTACTAGTTAGTAACATTACTGATGCTGTTAAAAGTTAGAAATTGGTGACCTAATATGGTAACATAACTATCTTAAGGTAATTTTGTTTTTCCTTGTATAAAATGGTATCTCCTCCAGTTTGACATTTTTGTTCTCACTTTTGCTCCATTAATGCAAGTTAAAATTTAATGTTGACTCCACTGTGAGCATTTTCTGGTACGTGACTTCCATTGTTGCTGTGTTGGAAAATCTTGTACATAAACGAGCTGCTTGTGGATCTTATAAAAGAAGGTATAGAACAGGGTTGTCGAACCTTTTTGGGCAGAGGGCCACATGACGATTTTTGCTCAGCCCAAGGGGCCGGTGAGCAAATTTCGAAAGATAAAGGCATTAAAAATTTATCCTGCTAATAAAAATAACAACAAATGTGCATTTTTGTGAAGAAGCTTTAAATGCGAAGACTAATTTATTGACTTACTTTCTCGTCGCTATATTGAAAACTGATTTAGTGACATGCCTGCATTGTTTCTGCTTGTATAAGTAGTCAATCCCTGCCCGCACACTTGATGTAGCAATTCAGAGTATTCTGGATAGATGTCCATCTGTCAGGAGTGACCTTGATTTCTCTTCCCGCACTCTGCGGGGTGAATTTAGTTCCCCCACGCACCCCCCCCACCCCCCCAACCAAGGGCGTCGGGATCCGTGGCTGGAGAGGCCTGAAGATCACAGTGGAGGAGGCCCGATGCTGTGAGAGTCCAGCCCGATCTTCAAGGAGGTGGTGAGGCCTCGTGGCAGCCACCCCGCCACTTGGCGACTGGCCCAGCATTTATAAATTAGAAGAAATGTAAATACCTGCTTTAATTGCAAGACCATTGCGATCTTCATGCCGCTGGCCGGCACTCCCACACCTTCCGATCTGCGTCCGGGGAATCGAGGCACCACACTGGTTGGGAGGAGGGAGCAGGTGTTGGGGGATGGTGGGAAGGGATAAAGTTGATAGTTTGTGGTCTTTGAAGGGGGAAAGGTCAAATGGAAAACAGAAGTGTTTTGGGGTGGAGAGGGAAAGTATTTAATATTGTGGGTATTGGGGGGCGGGGGGAGAGAGCTCCAAGCAGACAGGTTTCAATTGTTTTCAAAAATGTGTAGTGATGTCTTAACATAAAAATGCCGGAATGGCACAAAGCCTTTTAAAAATGGCGTCAGCGTCTGCGCACAGGCAGCTGACGCCTTTGCCAGTGATGGATGGGCCACACCCTCCACATGGAGGGGGGAGCGGCAGGCTGCCCCGTCCATTCAAATCAGCCGCTGCACTGAAGATTGCGGTGGCTCACCGACATGCAGGCAGGGTGCTGCTTCCTTCGCCGCTGAACAAGGTTCCAGCGTTTATCTGTCTCTTGTCTCCCTCGGCCCCGCACCTTCCCCCCCTCCCCCCCTCTCTGCACCCCCTCCCCCCCTCTCTGCACCCCCTCCCCCCCTCTCTGCCCCCCTCCCTCTCTGTCCCACTGCCACCCCCTCTCTTGCTGCCCCTCTCTTTTTCTCTCTCTCTGTCCCCCTCTCTGTCTCTGTCTTACCCTGTCTCTCTCTCTCTCTCTGTGTCTCTGCCCCGCCCCCCCACCCCACCCAGCAGATGAGCTTTTTTTTTGAAAATGGCAAGCCAGTTTCACAGCTAACGGATCCAGACATCGGGAACAACAGTTTCGGAACTTTCAGACAGATTCTGCATTTTCCGGCTGGCTTTTAAAAAAAAAATCCCCAAATGTGTCCTAAGGTCAGAAACTGCTGTTCCCGATGTCAGGATCTGTCAGCTGTGAAACTGACTTGCGATCTTTTGTAAAAACCAGTCTGACCATCTCCAGTCACAGAACCCAGCGAGGATGAGGAACAGCCTGGGTACAGTATAGATCTGCGGGCCGGTTGGAACCCTTTGGCAGGCCAGTTGCTGGCCCGCGGGCCATATGTTGGACAACCCTGGTATAGAAGGATAACTCACTGCACTGTCTTTTGAGGGTCTTCTCTTGCATATTAACTTTTCGCAGTCCTGCTACTAGACAATTAAATCCTTAATTGGAGATGAAATTGGATGCTGCATTTTTCTACACAACTTCAAAAGTAATTAATTGGTTGTAAAGTGCTTGGGGAAATCCTGAGGACATTAAAAGGCAGTTATTGTTTTTACTCCTCTCTCGATTTTTGCTCTCTCCCTCCCCCTCGTTCGCACACGCTTGCTCTCGCGCTCTCGTTCGCGCACGCTTGCTCTTGGTCTTCGTTCTCGCTCGTCTGCATGCACGCTCTCACGCTCATATTCTGTCTGTTGACTCAATTTATTGCTGGTTGTTGGTTGTTTTTCTTCCATTTCCAACCCACTGAATACTCCGATGGTGTGGTTTGTAGAAAGGTTGGCCATTTACCAGAATGCTTGGTGGTTTATGATAAACTGAGGGTTGTACAGGATCATAGGAAATAGGAGCAGGAGTAGGCCATTCGGCCTGTGAAGCCTACTCCACCATTCAAACAGATCATGGCTGATCATCTACCTCTACGCCACTTTTCCCCACTATCCCTTGATGTCATCAGCATCCAGAAATCTATTGATTTCTGTCTTGAACATTGCACTCCCTCTTTGGCAAGTATATCCTTCCTTAGATTAGGAGACCAAAACTGTACATAATACTCCAGGTGTGGTCTCGCCAAGGCTTTATACAATTGTAGTAAGACTTCTTTACTCCTGTTACAAATTCCCTTGCAATAAAGACCAACATACCATTTGCCTTCCTAATTGCTTGCTGCACCTGCATACTAGCTTTTAGTGACTCATGAACGAGGACACCCAGGTCCCTTTGGACATCAACACTTCCCAATCACTCTCCATTTAGGAAATACTCTGTCTTTCTGTTTTTTCTACCAAAGTGGATCACTTCACAGTTAATCACCATTATGTTCCATCTGCCATGTTCCTCCGTGAAGACAGACACAAAGTAATTGTTTAGTCTCTCCGCCATTTCCTCATTCTCCACCACAAACTCTCCTGTCTCCGTCTGCAATGTACCCACGCTCATCCTTACTAATCTTTTCCTTTTCATATACTTAAAGAAGCTTTTATAGTCTGCCTTTATGTTTTTAGCTAGCTTGCATTCATAATCTCTTTTCCCTTTCTTTATCAGTTTCTTGGTCCTGCTTTGCTGGATTCTAAATTGCTCCCAAACCTTGGGCTTACCACTTTTTCTGGCGACCTTTATAGGCCACTTATTTTGACCTAATGCTATCTTTGACTTCTTTTGTTAGCCACAGTTAATTCAACTTTCCTGTTGGGCTTTTATGTCTTAGAGGAATGTATATTTGTTGTAAACCATGTAATACTTCTTTAAATACTAACCATTGCCTGTCTACCGTCAAATTTTTTAATGTATTTTCCCAATCCACCATTGCCAACTTGCCTCTCAGACTTTCATAATTTCCTTTGTTCAGATTTAAGACCCTGGTTTCAGAATGAACTATATTTCTTTCAAGCTTAATGTAAAATTCTGTCATATTGTGGTCGCTATTTCCAAATGGCTTCTTTTAGGGAAAGGTTATTAATTAGTCCTTTCTCATTACATAATACTATATCTAAAATGGGCCGATCCCTCATTGGTACTTCAACATACTGCTCCAGAAACCCATCTCATATGCTCTCCAGGAATTCATCCTCCGTATCATTAGTGCTAATTAGGTTTACCCAATCTATATGTAAATTGAATTTGCCCATTTTTACTGTATTACCCATGCTACATACAGCTCTAATTTCCTGATTTTATACTATGCACAATATCACCACTACAGTTTGGTGGCCTATAAACAACTCCCACCAATGTTTGCTGTTTCTTAGCTCCACCCAAACTGATTTTACATCTTGCTCCTTCAATCTAAGATTCTCTTTCACTGATGTCCTGATCTCGTCCCTTATTAACAGCAGTACCCCACCTCCTTTTCCTCTCCTCTTAGCCTTCCTAAATAGTCATAATGGCACAGAAGGTGGCCATTCGGCCCATTGAGTCCAAGCTGGCCCTCTTTAGAGCAAACCAATCAGTCCCATTCTCCTGCTCCATCCCTGTAGCCCTGCAAGTTTATTTCCCTTAAGTGCCCATCCAATCTGAACGATGAGTAGCTCTGAATATTCAGTTCCCAGTCCTGGTTGCCCTGTAACCACATCTCCGTAATGGCAATTAAATCATACCCATTTACTTCTATTTGTGCCTTTGAATCATCTACCTTGTTGCGAATGCTGCTGCATGCATTCATATAGAATGTGCCCTTAACTTTCTTCACATTATTCCTCATTCCAATCCTATTTGATATTTGCCTACATCTCGTCTGCCTTCCAATTTCGCTTACTACTTTACCTTTCTACTTCCTGTTAGCAGTTTTGCTTCCCTCCAATCTGAGCTCCCTCTTAGGTTCCCAACCCCCTGCCAATTTAGTTTAAACCCTCCCCAACAGCACTAGCAAATCTCCCTGCGAGGATGTTGGTCCCAGTTCATGCTAAGGTGCAACCTTTCCATTTTGTACAGGTCCCACCTGCCCCAGAACAGATCCCAATGCCTCAGAAATCTGATGCCCTCCCTCCTGTACCAATTCTCCAGCCATGTGTTCAATCGCTTAATCCTCCTATTCCTAAGCTCACTAGCACGTGGCACTGGGAGTAATCCTGCGATTACTGCTTTTGAGGTCCTGCTTTTTAATTTCTTTCCTAACACCCTAAACTCTGCTTTCAGGACCTCATCCCTCTTATCTATCTCGCTGGTACCAATGTGGACCGCGACCTCTGGCTGTCCACCCTCCCCCAGAAGGATGATAAAAACAAAGGAAGATTTTCAAATAAGTGCCATCTGGTATCATTGAGACTCTACTGTTTACTACTTCTGTTACTGTGGAATCTATTTGTAAATTTTCAGGGTCGTTACCATAGGAGTTCACAGCACATAAAGCCATTCTGCCTATGTTATATTTGTTTTGTTCCCTTTATCCTCTGGTACTTTCTCATAATTTATTTCAGCAGCAATGCTTCTTCTATTCTTCTATTACTTTATGAATACTGCTTTCCTTATCCAATTTCAAACCTGACTTACTGCACCACTCCCTCCCCCACCATATTAATTTTAATGCTCCTGCACTGCTCCATTTACCCTGTTAGCAAGGACATTGGCATTATGTGAAGGCCATCCTTTGTACCAAATTTTGATCCACTACCCCAAGAATATGCAACTTTTGTCCCCTGCACTAGCCCTGCGGTCATGTATTGACAGCCTGCTTCTCTTAAATTTGGTCAGCACACTGTGCAGGAAGGAATCTGTTGGTTACTACCCTTGAAATCTTGAATTTCAAACAAGTGTTTAACACCTTAAACCTCTACTGCAAGGCCTCAGATGTATTTCTGTTGTTGGTTCCAAAATGGACCACAACTTTTCACTGCACTCTCTCTCTGTTTCCAGAAACTTTTCACCCTTTCCGTGTCGTTCCCCCACCGTGACAACAGGGAGGCAGTATACTATTTGGAACTCCCAGCTACAACTTTTTTTTTTAAATGGGGTGATCTATACCCCACATTATAGAATTCCCCCACTATTTCCACTGTCCAGTTCTTGTTATCTAACTACCTCTTCCCTCGCTGGGTAGTCCCTTGCTCCATAATGCTGTGTGCTGCTTCGTAGCACCCTCTTCTGAGACCCTGTCACGTGTCCATCTCATACTTATCCAATACTAAATATCTATTGTACATTTTCAGTAACTCGGAGGTTCTCTCTGCCTGTGAATTCTATTTCCCATTGCTGTGTCTGTGGATGGTCATCTACTTCCCCTTTCTACATTATCCCTGTATCTTGAACTGTCTAATATTAACATAACATTGGAAATAGGAGCTGGAATAGGCCATATGGCCCCTCGACCCTCCTCCACCATTCATTAAAACCATGGTCGAACTTCTACATCATTGCTTCTTGGGTGATCGGTTTCTGACAATTATGATCCAAAACTCTCTTGTCCTCTCTTTTGCAGGTAGTTGTCAATCACTGCTGGATTACCAAGATTTTCCACTCAAAAAAAAACTCAACTGTACAGGCACTTAATGCAAATATGTTGTACGGTGTCATCCATGATGGCTCACATCTTGTGCACTATATACATCACCAGTTCCTTACTCTGCCATAAACTAACAAAGAATATATTTAGTGTTAGCCTGAACCGCCACTAACACCAAACTCTCAGGAATAGGATTCTTCTCAGCCCACACTAGTATTAATTATAGAAATATGCATGTCCAATGGCATCGCAAACTGAACTCCCAATAAAGTCAAAATTTACACTTTTCTGGCCTCAATCTCCACTGGCTTTTTATCTTTGCCTCTTTAGCCTTCAGAAAATGCCTGTTAAAGCATATTATTGCTGCACTTGTATCTGTCAAGAGATTGTTCAAGGAACTATCGAGCAGATACCCTATTCCAGGAGCTTGGCTTCATCGTCAACTGATAGAAGTTTTATCTTGAACTAAAGCAGGATGCAATGTTTGCAATAGAAACAGACAACACTGGAAAGGTTATCGACCTGAAGCATTAACTCTGTTTCTTTCTCCACTGATGCTGCCTGACCTGCTGAGCACTTGCAGCATTTTCTGTTTTTATTTCAGATTTCAGCATCCATTGTATTTCACCTTTATTGTAATGTTTGTAGGTGCCTTGCTTTGGACCACTCTTGAAGAAAAGTCATGCTGCCTCAGATTAAGGGCGGCGCAGTGGTTAGCACTGCAGCCTCACAGCTGCAGGGACCCGGGTTCGAGTCTGGGTACTGCCTGTGTGGAGTTTGCAAGTTCTCCCTGTGTCTGCGTGGGTTTTCTCCGGGTGCTCCGGTTTCCTCCCACAAGCCAAAGACTTGCAGGTTGGTAGGTAAATTGGCCATTATAAATTGTCACTAGTATAGGTAGGTGGTAGGGAAATATAGGGACAGGTGGGGATGTTTGGTAGGAATATGGGATTAGTGTAGGATTAGTATAAATGGGTGGTTGATGGTCGGCACAGACTCGGTGGGCCGAAGGGCCTGTTTCAGTGCTGTATCTCTAATCTAATCTAATTAATTTGCAGTCTTTCAGACTGGTGTGTTCTTTTCAAAAGTGGTGAATAATTTCAGTAGAATACTGTCATTATCAGACCAAAAACATGGAGTTTGTCACCTTTGTTCTCTTCGACATCAAAGGTAGTAATCTCAGGATTGTTACCCAAGCCACGTGCCAATTGGCATAAAGTCATGCAGATTAGAGAAATAAACGCATGGCTCAAGGAGTGGTATGGGCAGAAGAGGTTTCAATTCATGGGACATTGGACCAGTACTGGGGAAAGAGGGAGCTGTTCCATTGGGATGGGCTCCACTTAAACTGGACTAGGATCGGTGGCCTGGCGAATCGTATAACAAGGGCTGTGGATAGGGCTTTAAACTAAAATGGGGGGCGGTGCGGTCAGGTGAAGAGAGATTTAGTAATCTAAAGAGAAATGTCAAGGCAATTGAGGAGTGCAGTGATTTGGGAAAAGATGAGCTGAGTGGGACAGGAAGGGACAGAGAGTTTAATGGTAATAGTACATAGGCGAATAAGGTCCATACAAAGAATATTAGTTTAAAAAATAGAATCAAATTACAGGCTCTTTCTGTAAATGCACGAAGCATTTGCAATAATATAGATGAACGGGCGATACAGGTAGCGATAAAATGGTTTCAATATAATCAGAGTTACAGAGACATGGTTACAAGGTGACCACAGTTGGGAAATAAATATTCCAGGCTACATAACATTTCAGAGACAGACAAAATGGAAAAGGAAGAGGAGTAGCCCTGATTGTAAAGGATGATATAAGGACTTTAGTGAGAAAAGGATCTTGGCTGAGAAGATCAGGATGTAGAATCAGCATGGGTGGAGATTATGCATAACAAGGGTCAGACAACACTGGTGGGAGTAGTTTGTAAGCCCCCTGACAGACAATATATGGTTGGACACAGCAAGTAATAATTGGAGCTTGTAATAAAGGCAATGTAATAATTGTGGGGGACTTCAACTGGCAATGGTAGTCTGGAAGATGAGTTTATAGAATGCTTTTGAGACATTTTCCTGAAGCAATATGTGGCGGAACCAACTTTGGCTAAAGCTATCTTGCATTTAGTATTGTGTAATGAGGCAGGTTCAATTCGTAATATCATACTAAAAGAATATCATACTAAAAGATTCTCTGGGGGAAAAAGTGATCCTAATACAATTGAATTCCGTATTAAGTATGAGAGTGACCTACTGCCGTCCTGAAAAATAATCTTAAACAAGGCCAATTATCTAGAAATGAGGGGAGAACTGGCTAAGGTTGTTTGGGTAAGTAGACTATGGCAGTAAATAAACAGCGGGAAACATTTTTTAAAAAAATTCAGAATGTTCAACAAAAATACATGCCATTTTAAAAAATAAATACTCATCAAGAAAGATCCATCCATGGCTTACTAGGGAAGTTAAGGATCGTATTAGATTAAAAGAGGCTTATAATGTTACAAAAAAATAGTAGTAAGCCTGAGGGTTGAGAGTGTTTTAAATACCTGCAAAGGGCCACCAAAAAGTTCTTAAGGGAAAAAATAAAATGAGATTAAACTAACCAGGAATATAAAAACAGATTATAAGAGCTTTTACAAGTATATAAAAAGGAGAGTAGCTGAAGTAAACGTTGATCCCTTAGAGGCAGAGACAGGAAAACTTATCATGGGGAATGAGAAGATGGCAGAGACATTGAACAAATATTTTGTGTTTACCTTCACAGTAGAAGACACAAATTACTTATCAGAGATAGAGGGTTACAAAGAGTGAGGAACTTAAAGTAATTAATAGGGGAGGCGGTGGCATAGTGGTATTGTCACTGGACTAGTAACCCAGAGACCCAGGGTATTGCTCTGAAAACATGTATTCAAATCCCACCACAGCAGAAGGTGGAATTTGAATTCAATTAATAAATCTGGAATTAAAAAGCTAGTCTAATGACGGCCATGAAACCATTGTCGATTGTTGTAAAAACCCATCTGGTTCACTAATGTCCTTTAGGGAAGGAAATCTGCTGTCCTTACCTGGTCTGGCCTACATGTGACTCCAGATCCACAGCAATGTGGTTGACTCTTACATGCCCTCTGAAATGGCCTAGCAAGCCACTCAGTTAGGACAATTAGGGATGGGCAATAAATGATGGCCTGGCCAGCGACGCCCACATCCCATGAATGAATTTTTAAAAAAGTAATTAATATCAACAGAGAAAGAGTATTCAAGAAATTTAAAGGATTAAATCGCAACAAATCCCAGGACCTGATGATCTACATCCTCGGGTTCTAAAAGAGGTAGCTGCAGACATAGTGGATGCACTGGTCATGATTTTCCAAAATTCCCTAGATTTTGGACAGTCTCAGCAGATTGGAAGTTAGCAAATGAAGCTCTGCTTTTCTGGAAAGGAGGGAGAGAAAGTTAGCCTGAGAACAGTTATTGGGAAAATGCCCCTATTATTAAGGAAGTCTTAGCAATGCACTTAAAAAATCATAGTATGATCAGACAAAGTCAACATGCTTTCACAAGAGGAAAATCATCTTTGACAAATTTATTCGTTTTTTGAGCCACTTTGAGGATGTAACTGGTAGGGTAGATAAAGGGGAGCCAGTAGATATCGCATACTTGGATTTGCAAAAGGCATTCAATAACATGCCGCATGAAAAATTAATACCCAAGATAAGGGCTCATGGAGTTGGGGCTAATAGTCGCATGGATGAGTATTAGTTAATGGACAGGAAGCAAAGAATAGGGATAAATGGGGCATTTTCGAGTTGGTAGGCTGTGAACTAGTGAAGTTCTGCAAGGATCAGTGCTGGAGCCTCAACTATTTACAATTTAATTAATGACTTAGATGAGGAAACTAAGAGTAATGTATCTAAACTTGCTGATGATACAAAGTTAGGTGGGAATGTTCAGCTGTGAGGAGGACATAGAGACTTCAAAGAGATATATTCAGGTTAAGTGAGTGGGCAACAATGTGGCAGATGGAGTATAATGTGGGGAAGTGTGAGGTTATTCACTTTGTTCATAAGAATACAAAAGCAGAATATTTTTTAAAAGGCATGAAATTTTTAAATGCTGATAGACTTGGACATACTCGTACAAGAAACACAAAGTTAGCAAGCAAATACTGCAAGCAATTAAGAAGGCAAATGGCATGTTGGTCCTTATTGCAAGGGGTTTGGAGTATAAGAATAAGGAAGGCTTGCTACATTGTATAGTTTTGGACTCCATATCTAAGGAAGGATATACTCGTCTTGGAGGCGGTGCAGCAAGGGTTCACTGGTTCCTGGGTTGAGAGGATTGTCCTATGAAAAGAGACTGAGGAAATTGGGCCTATACTCTCTGCATTTTAGAAGAATGAGAGGTGATCTCATTGAAACATGCAAGATTC
The DNA here is from genome assembly GCF_036365525.1 of Heterodontus francisci. Classification (NCBI taxonomy): domain Eukaryota; kingdom Metazoa; phylum Chordata; class Chondrichthyes; order Heterodontiformes; family Heterodontidae; genus Heterodontus; species Heterodontus francisci. The sequence continues at coordinate 81,928,264 of NC_090377.1, forward strand.
TGAAGGATCTTGATGGGGTTGACACTGAGAGGTTATTTCCCTTGGCCTGGGGGTACAGACTCAGGATAAGGGGTTGCTCATGTAGGACTGAGATCGGGAGAAATTTCTTCACTCACGAGGTTGTGAATCTTTGGAATTGTCTACCCCAGAGGGTTGTGGGTGCTCCATCATTGAGCTTATTCAAGACTGAGATCAAGAGATTTTTGATCCCTCGGAATCAAGGGAATAGGCGGGAAAGTGGAGGTGAGACAGAAGATTAGCCGCAATTGTATTGAATGGTGGAGCTAGCTTGAGGGGCTGAATAGTTTACTCCTTCTCCTAGTTCTTATGTTCAATGTTTGACTGTTCATGAGATGAATGCAGGCAAGTTATTTTTTGAACTATGGTAGTAGATGCTTCTGTGGTCCTGACAAACACAGGAAAATTGTTTTGACAATCCTGGGGAGACCTTGCATCACACAGGGGTCACCAGGCAGCGCTCTCTGGATGTTTATCTTAGTGCTGACTACTCGGTGCTTTCTGAAGGTTGGTTGATCTCAGTTCTCAGATTTATCAATAAACTGTGAACATTATTTCAGTGGGCAAGTTGGATTCCCTTGTTTTGAGGGATCCATTTTCAGAGTACCTGATTTTAAGGCCCCTGGACTGCAAACAAGTCCACTTGACATGCCAACAGACTTAAATTATGAATATGTAGTCAAGATATGAATCAAAAATATAGATGTCCAACAAGGTTGTGCCCTTTTTTGACCCAAATCCTTTTGAATGCCATCATTTTGGCATATTACAACTAGTTCCCTATCTTAGTAAATCAGTAATTCTTGCATTTAAAAGTATCCATATCCATTCAACTACATTGTGAGTAAGGAAGCCAAACAGCTTCCTATAGATCGCCACTTGTGACTGCCCAGTGTCACAGCTTGTGTGTTTATAGAGCTATATCTTGATCCAGTTAGCTAATTAGTCATGGTTTATAATTCTTTACACTTTTGCTCAATTTAAAAGATTATTTGATTCCATGTGGCTATAAATTCAGTGTTAGCCATTTGTGACTGCAACTTTTACAAAATGACCTTTTAACTTGAAGGACAGCATTTGCACCACCATGATGCTCACGAGTAATATTTGTTAGGTTTTCCATTTGTTTTTGACATTCTTGCCCTGTGTGTTCATGCCATCAAATCTATACTTTATTGTACACTTGGAACAGGGCATAAAAGTGCACAATTTCTATCCTGCGCACACTCAAACACTCCTAGATTTGCAGAAACTAGCAGTCGAATCAAAGCATATGCTTGGGAGGTAGAAATAGCCTGCTAGTAAGGTATATTAATGGTCTGCACTTGTGTTCAAAGTCATGACGTGACAGCTTGCGTTTACGCAGTACGATGTCTGATTTCCATGCATTTAACTGGGATTTGCACTATGATTTGATTTTTTGATTTAGAGATACAGCACTGAAATAGGCCCTAGGCCCACCGAGTCTGTGTCGACCATAAACCACCCATTTATACTGATCCTACACTAATCCCATATTCCTACCACATCCTCACCTGTCCCTATATTCCCCTACCACCTACCTATACTAGGGGCAATTTATAATGGCCAATTTACCTATCAACCTGCAAGTCTTTTGGCTGTGGGAGGAAACCGGAGCACCCGGAGGAAACCCACGCAGACACAGGGAGAACTTGCAAACTCCACACAGGCAGTACGCAGAATTGAACCCGGGTCGCTGGAGCTGTGAGGCTGCGGTGCTAACCACTGCGCCACTGTGCCGCCCTAAACTGTTCCTTAATCACTCTCCTCACTCAGTGGGGATTTTACACTGACAATCCCTCATCATGAATTCCCCCAAACTAGAGCAGTGGTTCTCAAACCGGTATTTATTTATTTTATTTAGAGATACAGCACTGAAACAGGCCCTTCGGCCCACCGAGTCTGTGCCGACCAACAACCACCCATCACTAACCCCAAATTCTCTACCACATCCCCACCATTCTCCTACCACCTACCTATACTAGGGGCAATTTACAATGGCCAATATCAACCTGCAAGTCTTTTGGAGGTGGGAGGAAACCGGAGCACCCGGCGGAAACCCACGCAGACACAGGGAGAACTTGCAAACTCTGCACAGGCAGTACCCAGAATCGAACCCAGGTCGCTGGAGCTGTGAGGCTGCGGTGCTAACCACTATGCTGTTGTCATTAATTGAACTTCCTTTTATAAATATACATAACTAATCAGATAGAGTTGCTAGGGGTCAGGTGAGAGGAGAACAAACACGACCTGTCTCTCTTCCCCTTTGCTAGAATCTGAGGTCAGACCTTGGCAGGACTCTGGAGGAACAGACTGCAGCTCTCAATTTGTTTATACACAAGACGCCATGAGGATTGTTGTGACATTCTTTAATGGCATATTATAAGAATGAGTTGTCCAGCAGGCAGGTAGGCCATTGATTGCTGGAATCTTGTAATTACACTTTTTCTGGAGCTTTTCTGCAGTCGTTGAAATAGAGTCCACTGCTCTGTTGTAAGTTAAACATTAACGAAGGAAAAAAGGCAAGTACAAATTTTAGGAACTGAATTGATGTAATAAGTAGCCTTAGTCGTCTTTCTTAGTCAGCAGCACAAAAGCATAATGGAGCAAAAAGAAACCATGGCACAGGTAGTTAAGTTTTATGATCAGTTATCTAATGAATTCTTGAAAAGTCAAGTACACCAAAAATGTGCTTTGTTTGTAATCCTACATATAGAAGAAAAAATTATTGGCCCAGAATTTGGGGTTGTAATGACAGCGAAACTTGGCATTTGCCGTCATTTCTCCGTAAAACTGACAGCAACTTCTGGTATACACACATGCGCAGTTCAGTAGGAAATCCAGAAGTTGCTAGCAGTGACACCCTACTCCATAGGCTATATTATTACAATTGTCACACATGCAATCTGCACACGATCCACTGATTTGACATGAACTTCAACTCTTTACGCACTATTTTAACTGTAAAAATCAATGAAAATGTAAGTCTTATTCGAACATACAAATTAGGAGCCAAAGTAGGCCAGTTATTCAATCAAGAATAACTGAGTTTTTAGTAGCATACTGAGTCATAATTACTGCTGAAGAATCTTTCTGGCCCTGAAAAACTAATTTTACAAATGTTACTCATTCCCTCAGAAGAACACTTAAAAATTGCATGATAAAACTAAAAATTAATTTTCATTTTATTCAAAGACAGTTATTTCAGCTTCTCCATTGATCCCCTGTGTATGCCCAATCTTTATTTTGCTTGCTGTGCAATGATGAAAATGTGCATTATATTTCATGCTTTTTACTTCCTGCTTTGCTGTCTGAGAATTCTTCAATCTTCTTGGTTGATCAGCCTGCCTGTTCCTGGCTGCCACAGATCCCCTATTAATGTACCAAATTAAAAGTGACATTGGAATAGAGGAAATCTATGCTCTACAGCCACAAAATCATGGTGGGCAGCTTTTTCAAGGTCAGGGGCGAGCACCATCCCTTTGCCACTGCCCGCAAAATCTGACCTATTTAAAAATTATAGTTTTGAGGGTTAGACCATAAAACATTAAAGACAAAGCAAAAAATATTTTCCATGGTCATTTGCAAATAATGCCATGATTTAAGTTTTGACAAAATGCTTTTTTGCCATTATTCCTTTTGAAAATTGAAAAACCTCATTTTTAATTTCCATTGTAACAGTACGGCTAAACTGATGGAACTGAATTCATTTCACAGGTGCATTTGGTGAGTAAAAGATGTGGTAAATGAAGGAATGTAACAAAAAGGGGCGAGAGAACTGGTGGGGAAGTGGGTAATTAAAGCATCCTTAAATGTTTCAGTTTTGGCTTATTCATTTTTTTTCTGTTTCACAGCGGATCCTCTAGTTGGGAGCATAGCAACCCAATATTTGACCAACAGAGCAGAACATGACAGGATAGCCAGACAGTGGACCAAGAGATATGCTACATAAATGGCATCACTTCCTGTGTTGTGAAAAGGAGCAGGAGGCATTATTTACAATGTGCAACAATTCTTTATAGCCTTTACAATACGGACTTCTGTGTATATGTTATACTGATTCTAATCTCTGCTTTTATCTTTTGAAGATTGGGACAAGCCTCTGTAAAAGGTAAAAGCTATTGAAGTAGATCTTTGTAGCAGTAGATTAGTTATGTTTAAATGCCTACTTGCAAGTCTGCTTCTTTGGGATATCAAAATGTATTTTGTGATGTAATAAGGAAAATGTTCCTCAAGTCAACCAAATATTATGGTGCATTTTAGCCTAATCCATTATCTGTATGAAATCTATGATAGCTGTAGATTATTAGAATTTTGGCATTTGTATTAAACCCAGTTCCATTTCTGATCATGTGGTACATGCTGTTGTGAATCCGTTTTATCTTTTTGTCAATTTGTAATGAAGAGATTTCATTTAAACCTTTGTAGCTCTAAATAACGAGCACCTGATGTATCATCTCAAAAGACAATAAACTGTTTCCGAGGTTATTTATTTATTTTATTTTCAGTGTATTATTTAGCAGGGAGAGCTGTATAGTTTGAGTCGTATGGTTGGATGTTATGATTGCACTTGTTGCAGATTTCTATTAAATCATTGAATAACAAATAGAGATGAATAGAAATAGTTGTGTCGAAAATGACCATCTGTTAGGGTGTGTGAAAAAAATATTGGGTTTTAATGTTAAGTAACAAAATGTCATGGTGTAGAAGGTTGACAACAGATAAATGGCAGTAGACTAGTGTAAGCGTGCACTTAGACTTGCACTTTCTCTTCGCTGCAAAGCAGAATCTGATGCACAGTTTCATTCAGGGATCAAATGCCAATCTATTTCTATAATGCGCTATTAGACTTTTAATAAAATGAAGAAACGGGTGCTGTTACCAACTTTTCCCAATATACCTGCCAGGTCTGAGACTAGGGGGAATAGAATAGCATCTAATATACATTGTAGCTCATTTAGGGCTGGATATGCATAGACAGGAGGAGGCTAATGACAAACAATAAATTCAATTAAGCCAGTCGTACAGAATTTATTCTTAATTTTCTAATAATGTAATTGTGAGCAATTAATTTGTTCAACAATGCAGCCAAACTGGGGAGAGGAGTTGCAGTTTGGACTAGAAATGTATGCAGCACAGCTTCAAAAAACTATCTTGTATTTCACGAGCTGTCATTTATTTGTCTGATGTCACAGCCTTTGCTTCATCTTACCTCAAACAGCATTTCTTTCCAATTGGCATAGTGCAGTGGCAACGACAGAAGAACCTATATGATAAAGTTTAGTGGATGGCCATCTACTGTGTTGTGAATCTGTAGTCACAACGCCCAGGGGGTTCTCACCTCAAAAGTGCCATATAGAAAAACTAAATCACGATTGGCCGAAATAATCATTGTCTATTAAATTAGTTATACTGATTTGCTGAAATCCCCCAATGACTAAATGCAAAGCACTTCCATAATTTTTGTTGTCAACAATGATGAAGCACCACAGAGCCATCCACTTTTGTTTTCAAATGCAGCAATCTGGAACAGAATTGTTAAAACAATTTTTTTCAAACTTCTTTTGGACTCTATTTTCCTCTCCTTACTCAGGTCAGTTAATACAGCTCAGAATAACACGTGTAACAATGTACTAAAAAACTGAAATCTATGCATAAACTTAAAATTTGCTTTTTTATTGGAGAAATGCCTAGAAGTCTCCACACCCCCTCAGATCTCGAGTCGATTTCCTGTTTACATTTTATGTGTAAGAAAGAGGCACGAACATGGAACTACAAAAGCCAACGTGAACCACAACAATCCATGTGATAAGATATCCAGGCAGAAGATTTATAAATAAATGAGATGCGAGTACTGGGAGGAGATTTTTAAAAATCCTCTTCAGTGTGTAATACGGTTTTTGCCATTAAGTAACAAAGCTGCGCTAAAAGGGGGATTTGGAACGTGCTTTGTGTGAATATTGTGGCCATAATCAGACTTGGAAAATGGTGAATTGCTTATTAAGATTCAACAGTGGGGATGATCCTTCCTGATGCACTGCTATGCCAAAAACTATAAATTTGCCTTGCAAATGAGGCGGATGACTTAAAATATATCATGTAAATAGCTGGAAAAAGGAAACATTTGCTGAGGGTGGAGACAACAGTAAAAACTAAAATGCTTTCAACAAATACTTTTATAGTACCCTAAATGTAATAAAAATCCCAAAGCACTTCACTGAAGAAAGCCATGAGTAATAGAAAAGTTCGAGATGACTGAAAGCATAGGCCAAAGATAGATTTTTAGGAGGCTTTTAAAGGAGATCGGAGAAGAAGCAAGGTAGAGGGATTTAGGAAGTGATTACAGAGAGTTGGACCAAGATTCTGGCACCTAATGGAGCAAACAAAATGTAGGTTGTAAAGAAGGACACAGCTGCAGGGCCAGTGAATGTATACTGGGATTTAGGGATAATGTGTAAGAGGGGACAAAGCCATGGAGGGATTTATAACTGATAATTTTGAATTTGGTGTGTAGAATCATAGAATGGCTACAGCACAGAAGGAGGCCAATCAGCCTTTGCTGGCTCTCTGGAGAGCAACTCGGCTAGTTCACTCCCCTACCCTGTTCCCATAGTCCTGCAATTTTTTTTCTATTCAGGTGCTTATCCAACTCCCTGCTCAAAGCCCCGATTTGTATCAGCTTCCTCCACTCGGGTAGTGCTTTCCATATCCTAACTACTTGGGTTAAAAAAAAGTTCTTCCTGATGTTGCCCTTGCTTCTTTTGCCAAACACTTTAAATTGATGTCCTCTTGTCCTTGACCCTTCCACCTTTGGGAACAGTTTCTCTCTATCTATCCTGTCCAGATCCCTCATGATTTTGAACACAACTATTAAATCTCCTCTTAAACTTCGCTAAAGGGAACAAGCCCGTCTTCTCCAATTTGTCCTCCTAACTGCAGTCCCACATCCCTGGAACCATTCTCATACATCCTTCTGCACCCTTTCTAAAGCCTTCGCATTCTTCCTAAAGTACGGTGCCTAGAATTGGACACAATCCTCCAGTTGAGGCCGAACCAGAGTTTTGTTTTATAAAGGTTTATCATTAGCCTCCTTGCTTTGTACTTTATGCCTCTATTTAAAAAGCCCAGTATTCTGTATTTCTCAGCCTGCCCTGCCCCCTTTAGAATTGTGCCCTTTGTTTTATATTGCCTCTCGTTCTTCCAACCAAAATGTATCGCTTCTCTGCATTAAATTTCATTGCCATGTGTCCACTCAGTCCACCAGCCTTATACGTCCTCTTGAAGACTATCACTATCCTGCTCACAGTTCACAATACTTCCAAGTTTTGTGTCATCCAAAATTTTGAAGTTGTGTCCTGCACACCCAAGACTAGATCATTAATATATAGAAAAGTAGTGGGTCAGTTGGTGGCGCTCTTGCCTTTTAGTCACAAGGCTCTGGGTTCAAGTTCTGCTTCAGGGCTTGAACACAGAAATTAAGACTGACATTCCAGTGCAATGTTGAGGGAATGCTGCACTGTTGGAGGTGTCGTCTTTTGGATGAGACGTTAAGCCAAGACACCATTTGCCTGCTCAGGTGGATGTGAAAGTTCCCATGGCACAATTTCAAAGAAAAACAGGGGGAGTTATCCTCTGTGTCCTGGCCAATACTTATCCCTGAATTAACATCATAAAAAATACAAATTATTTGGTCATTATCACATTGTTCTTCGTGAGAGTTTGCTGTGCATCTGTATAGTGGCTACACCTTTAAAAAGTACTTAATTGGCTGGAAAGCGCTTTGAGAAGTCCTGTGGTCATGCAAGGCACTATATAAATGCAAGTCTTTCTTTTAGTGCTGACCCCCAGGGAATCCTGCTACAAGCCTTCCCCCAGTCCGAAAACAACCTTTCACCACTACTTTGTTTCCTGTCACCCAGCCAACTTTGTAGCTGTGCTGCCACTGTCCCTTTCATTCCACGGGCTTCATTTTTACTGACAAGTCCATTATGTGTCACTTTATCGAATGCCTTTTGGAAGTCCTTATACACATCAATGCATTACCCTTATCAGTTAGTTGAACATGATTTTTCTTTAACAAATCCGTCTGGTTTTCCTTATTTAATTGCACTTGTCCAAGTGACTGTTAATTTCCCAAATTATCATCTCAAAGTTTTCCCACCACTGAGGTTAAACTGACTGGCCTGTAGTTGCTGGGTTTATCCTTGCAGTCCTCTGACAACTCCCCCCCCCCCTGCTTATCCCTTGGTGGGGAGATTGGACGATCATGGCCAGTACCTCCACTATTTCCACCCTTACTTCCCTTAGTATCCTCTGATGCATCTCATCTGGTTTTGGTGACTATCAACTTTAAGTACACCCAGCCTTTCCAATACCTTCTCTTTATCAATTTTTAGCCCGTCCAGTATCTCAACGATCACCTGCAAAACTGACTTGTGCAGCACTTCACTGGTAAATACAGATGCAAAGTACTCATTTAGTACCTCGGCCATGCTCTCTGCCTTCATGCATAGATCCCTTTTTAGGTCTCTAATTGGCCCCACTTATCCTCCTACTTCCCTTTTACTATTTATATGCTTATAGAACACTATTGGATTCCCTTTTAGGCTAGCTGCCGGTGTCTTCTCACACTCTCTCTTTGCCTCTCTGAGAAAGATCGCAAATTGAGGTTATCCAGGTCACAGGTGATGGCTGAATAGGACTGGATGCCAGTGGGAGAGTTTGAAAATCATTGGAGTGAAAATTGAGGCCAATGAGGTAGAGGAGAAATTGGGTCTGGAGGTAAGGGTGGTGCGCGAATTAAAAGTTAACATGATGATGCAGAGATGGAAGTGGGCAGCTTTGATGATGGTTAAGATTTGGGATTTGAAGGTGATGGGGTACAGTTTTTTTTGATGTAAGTGGAGTTGGAAGGAGGACAGGCTCATACTCTGAATGTTGGACATGCTGTCTTGCAATATGGAATTGTTTCAAAGATAAACTTGAGCATTATCAGCATACATGTGATAACTTATCTTGTGCCAACAGATAATGTAAAAGAAGAAAGGAATGGGCCAAGAATGGAACCTTGAGATGATACAGAAATGACTGTTTGGGGATTGGAAGAGAAATCATTGCTTCATATGGTAAGTGTGGAAACAGCCAAGACAGTCCTGCTGAGGTAAGTTAGCAGGATAGGTGGTGGAAGACATTGGACTGTCAAGTTTATAATATAAAATTGGTTTGTTGTTTATTCTGGGGACAAATAGAGTATCTAATTGGCTGTTTCGGTAAGTGGGAAAATTTATTGATATGTTATGACCTGTGGAGAAGTGGAATTGCATTAACAGTGCACTCCTCCTGCCTCGGTCGTAAGAACATGAAGAGACTGTCTTCAAAGGATCTTTCTTCTATGACTGTTAATGTATCCGAATGCTAAATAATCTACTCGTGTTGCCCTACTGGTCCCACTTCAGTCCCTCCTTTTGGACCCATGGTCAGGTGCACCACCTGACCCAGGCAGGACATTGCCGACATCCTCCACTCACCAATTGCTCCAGGGATCCTACTGGAGTTCAGTGGGCTTCGGATCTCCTAGTGTACCATTCTCTTAAGGCTTCACCGAAGTCCTATTGACCTGGCTGGGCTTGGAATCTCTATCCCGTTATATAGTGTAATCTTCATCAATATTTACATGTTTCATATTCCCTGGGAGAGGGGCTCTGACTGCAGGGGATACCACAGTGTACCCTTTGTTGGCCAGCATTACCATCTGCCCTGCTTGGGATATCATCAGCCTTTGGTAACAACAAATAGAGGCCAAATAATAGGACCGCAACGGCTGCAGCAATGTTTCCCACTTCCCACCAGTTATACTGCATTCTTGCCACTTTGGCTCTATTGTTGGCTGAGTCTTCCAATCTCCTAGCCACTCCTTTGGCTAGGTTCACCTGTACTCTCCCCCTCATAATTGCTTGATGGCTTTGCTCCATAAACCTCCTTGTGGTGGCTAGGGCCCTTTGCACCGCCTCCCGGGATATTCATCCTGGGACGTCATCAATGTCTAACGATCCATCCCACAAGAGGCTGAATACATACCCCGTCAGGGTCCTACCTGCAAGGTGAAAATCCCCCACTGTAAAGGAGTCAGTGATCTATAGGTAGAAGGTGTGGTTATTATCACACTCCAATCCTCCGTATAAGAACTTTGTCCTGTCCGTCCATCCAAAAGCACCACTGCGTAGGGGGAGTTTGCACTGCCTTCAAGGCTTTTTCCAGAGGACTGACCGATACCACTATGGCAGAATCATTACTGATGGGTCTCAGTATTTCAAGAGCAGTTGATGTAATGTTGCAACTCAGTACGACATTCTCAAGTTGTCATCAAAAGGGTGCCATTTAAACCTGGAGCTATATACCCCCAGGATCCTACTCAATACACCAATTCATCCCTCACCACTCCCAGGGATATGAATTTGTATTCCTCGGAATAAGTTCCGTTGGCATGTTCTTGAGGTATAATCATCAGGAATTTCCCACTCCCCACTCCCCCCGTTATAGGCCAGGTGACTACCAGCACCCGTCTTTCCTCATGCATATTGATAAGATCTAATCTTTTACAGCTTGATGTATGTGCCAGGAGCCATACCAAATCTTATATCTTCAATATCTGAAACAACATTATCTACCAAATCTCGAACCAACATGTCACAGGCCCTTCCCTTTGAGTTCTCGAACAGATGGAGGCAGATTAGGTCATCCCATCGTGGTGTTCAGTCTGGTGTTGGACGCCTTCGAGGTGCTCCCTCTTTTCGGTAGTTGTGTGTACTGTCCTGGATGCAGGCAAGGCCTTCTGTGGATATTTACAGTGGGCGCCTCCCATGTTGCCATGGTTACCAGGAGGGTGCTCTAGTGGTTTACCTGAAACAAAATAATTCGGAGATCTGCTGCTGGTCCTCCTGTTGGCTGAAACAGAATGTGGGTCATGTAGTTTGACTTGAGACCATTGGGAGTGGCGTCATCCCATGCGGCATTCCTGGAAAATAAAATACCAATCCCATCACTTTAAGAGTTTTCCTTTACAATCTGTGTGTTCAGGATATATCTGTACCAAACCTCTGAGCTGACACACAGTGATGTTGTTTTCATATTTAGTCCAATATTTACTGTTGTCCAAGCAGAAACCCCCGAGACACTATGTGTGGTTTTATTATTTTCCTAGAATCTCCTTAAATTTCAGGTTAGAATACCAACTCAAATTCACTGAATAATACAGTGCAGAAGAGGCCCTTCGGACCATCGAGTCTGCACCGATGCATTTAAGACATCTGATCTATCTACCTAATCCCATTTGCCAGCACTTGGCCCATAGCCTTGAATGTTATGATGTACCAAGTGCTCATCCAGGTACTTTTTAAAGGATGTGAGGCAACCCGCCTCTACCACCCTCCCAGGCAGTGCATTCCAGACCGTCACCACCCTCTGGGTAAAAAAGTTCTTCCTCAAATCCCCCTTAAACCACCTGCCCCTCACCTTAAACTTGTGTCCCCTCGTAACTGACCCTTCAACTAAGGGGAACAGCTGCTCCCTGTCCACCCTGTCCATGCCCCTCATAATCTTGTAATTTAATTTAATTCTTCATCTTCAATTCATTGTAGATATCTGATCAAATTCCTGAAGCTATCAGCAATCTTGTTACAATAAATTATGAAAGTTGTATGGTTATCTTAAACTGCTAGCAGAAAGGGTTAACTTTCAGCTAGTCTGAAAGGGGGTGGGGTGAACATTCTCAGATGGACCAGTGATGATGTCACCACGCCTTTACCTACGAAGACAGAACGAACCATGAACTATGGAATAGTCTAAGCACATACTTTTCAGACAAATAAGAAATTTCCCAATTAGCAGTGTCCAACATTAAAAAATATCCTGTTCTCACTTGTGTGAATTTATATCTGGATTAAAATTTCCACATTTATCAAAATACAGTCAGGTTGTGATTCTTGGCCAGAAATCTCAATTCAAATCTTATAACTTAAACATTGTTTGTTTACACCTTCCTTTTGATCCAACTCATATTCCTCATTGTGAAATTATTTTTTTCAAATGTGCTGACACCCCTTTTGTGCAACTGCCCTTTAGGGAAAAAAGGCATATTAAAACTTACACACATACTTTATCCACGCAATTTCTGCAACAATCATTCAACTTAACAACTTAAGATGAAAGAAAGAAAACAAAGGAAATAAAGTGCATCAGTGGTCTTAGTGCTTAATTTAAGTCTGCCAAACTTCAAACAGCGGCCTCTCAGGCATGGGGGAAGGAAAGGGTGGTGTTCGAGTTTTTCACCCACAGGAACAATCGCATTGACAGTGCCGAGTATCATTATCTATCGCTCCTCCTTAAAGGAATCCTTCTCTCTCTCCCTTTGCCAAAACAAAGTGTGTACTTTAACTGCTTCTCATCCATTTTATACAGCTATCAAAACTTAAGAACATCATGCAGGACCAGCCACTAACCAGAGGGTTAATAAGCCATTAGTTTGGTGACACAGACAGAGCTAACACAGACAGATGAGGAAATCACATTACACTAATATAATACACAAACAGAAGCATATGCGCATACAAGTTTTCTTCCTTTTTTATCTTTTCCGACAGCATTTTAATTTACTGTGGTGCTTCCAACTTAATTCCTCCTAACCCTTCACTGACTCCTATCTATGTTCAAGACAGTTCCCTAAAATGATAAAACAACCCCAAATTATTTACTGCCAACTTTCTTTGATCATTTATCTTCATAACTGCTTCACACCACGCACCCACTCTCTTGACCTTATGTGCTCATGACACAGAGCTACAATTCCCTTTTCCTTTGTATCCTTCATCTATTTGTTTGTTCTTTATCTAAGATGTCATTTTTGTTTCTTAAAAGTAACTTGCTGAATTACACTGGACTTTTTGCATCTTGAAGTTATCCCAAATTCAAATAACAGTGTTACTGGATTACAGGTTTTGTTAATGTTCCATTGATTTCTTCCCAAAAGAAACTTTTCCCCATATTCATAGAAATCACCTAGAATGCTTGTTTTTGTTTTGGTTGTCTAAGTTTGATTTTCCCCTTAAACTTCAAAACATCTCTATCAGGGAAGACAACATCTTAGATTAAACTGCAATTGTTTCCAAACTTTTAACACTTTGTAAGAGGTTCCTAACTCAAGGATTTTTTAATACAACAAAGATGATTCCAAACTCCAATTCACAGCACCAAACATTTAAAAGTCAAAACTGCCAATGTTATATACGAGCGAGCCTTATATCTGGAAGGTTACTAATGAAATTTCAGTCTTCTCAACTTAACAGGTCAGTTAACCTTAATAATTTAAATTTAATTCAAACCAATGCTTATTAACTACACATAAAACAGAACAATATGTGCTCTTTTAAAATTTAACATTCTTAAAACAAAAGATTTAACACCAGCTTCTTAAACTTTAAACTAACAGAATCTTTCCCATATCTCCTTTGTTTATTCTTCTTTCCCTTAAACCAATATCCAATTCCTGACATTTGCTACTTAAAAACAGTCAGTAAGGCATGTCTTTACTTTAAACAGCAAAAAAAAAACAATCAGATTTTAAACTTTGGTTCAATTAAAATAGTGTTTTAAACTTCAAATTGGATTTCTGCCAGACATCTTCAGACGTTCAAAGCTGAAGCTTATCTCTTACAAAATTGTTCGTTTCAAAACCAACTTTTAAAATAAAAATAAAAACTTTAATTTAAAATATTCAATTTTATATCCCATTTCTGGGTTCGCAATCTTAAATTGAAATAAACACACTCAGCAATCACATTCACACTTCCTTAATTCCATACAACTTAGAAATGTTGATTCCTGTAATGGATTATGAATTCAAAATGCCAAAAATCTGCATTAAATTCCCGGTCCCCAGCCCAAGGAACACACGGATTCAACTAGTTCACACCCAAAACATGGCTCAAGGTTGCCACAGAAATATACACGTGCAAGAATAGAACAACAGATCAAGTAACAGACTCATGCTTTCAACATTAAAGCCAGAAAACAAAGAGTTAACGACAGTCAGCTCAGCAGCACACAGCTACAAAGACAAGTGGAAGCTTCCAACAGTCATGCAGACTCAAACAAAGACACAATCACTTGTTTTTGCTCCCTTTTAAATTTCACTAAAGCATCTTGTTTAAATTGTCCCTCTTACCTCAACCCGATACCTCTTACTTTCCCACCCTGGCTCTTGCCCTTCTAACACTTGTAACCTGTCTCTTTTCCTGAGTTAGCCTAGCTAATTCAGACTTTCCAAACTGACACATGGTAAGATAGTACTTGCATAATATAGTTATTCCCTTTTGTCCGTTCTTTCCACCATTCTTTATCCTTATCCAGGGTCCTCAAGTGATCCCAACCTTCCTGATCATTTTATCTAAAGTTCCTCTTGTTTTTGGCTGCCAAAACTTCGGTGAGTGACCCTTCAGGTCCCAACTCTGGATCCTTGTTTGCCATGGCTGATGTTTTGTAGTCTGACTGTTACTATTTGTGTGGGTACGGACCTCCCACTACCCTACGATCGTTCCTATGTGGGAAATGGACCTCTCGTTTCTTCTCCGATCATTCTTACTTCGCCTGGTTAACCCCGGAAACGATATTACCTCCTCCTTTACCCAAGGAACCGCAATCCTGGCACTGTGCTGTCTTTAGTTATTCCACCCGTGGGCCCATCCTTTGGTTCAGATCCTCAAATCGGCCTGCCTGCTTCCCATCCCGATTGCTGACCTCCCTATCAAATGGGTGGTAAAGTAAATGTACTTACACGCTCTCTGAAGCCAGCATTTGACCGGGCAACGCGACTGAGCCTTGAGGATCCTGTCGACTACACCAAATTGTTGTGGAGAAAATAACCACTTTTTTGAGTCCATGGGATTAAAGTAAATAAAGGTTTATTCAAGCACCAGCGCAAGGGAGAAATATCTGGGGAAACATACAGAGGCTTCTCAATATTCAGAGTCTGTAGTACAAATTTATAGAATACAACAACTATTACTCATTTGTCCACACTAGCACCCACCCCCCACCACCAGCCCCCAACAATTTCCAAAGCTGCAGCTTGATCAATAAACTGGATTGTCATGTCTCACTAATCATACCCCCTGTTGTCTCCTCCCCATCCTTTCAAGATTTTATGGAACCCTGTGCCTCCTGCAGTCGTATTCTTATCTCAAGCACAACATGTTTACACAGATGCAAAGGCAATTAGACTTCTGGGTTGTATACTTCCCATGACCATTGCCACACATCCCATCATGCGCTGGTTCCCCACAACTACAGTGCTTCCATCTTTCTTCGAAGACTGTTAACGTATCCGAATGCTAAATAATCTTCTAATGTTGCCCTACTGGTCCAAATCTAGAACTATGGGTCATTGGTTAAAAATAAGGGGTCGCCCATTTAAGGCAGAGATGAGGAGAAATTTTTTCTCTGAGGGTAGTGAGTCTTTGGAATTCTCTTCCTCAAAAGGCGGTGGAAGCAGAGTCTTTGAATATTTTTAAGGCAGACGAAGATATATTCTTGATAAGCAAGGGGGTGGAAGGTTCTCGGGGGTAGGTGGAAATGTGGAGTAATCAGTTTAGTCATGAACTTATTGAATGGTGGAGCAGACTCAAAGGGCTGAGTCACCTACTCCTGCTCCTAATTCGTATGTTCATATTTGAACGGGGAACCAGAAGGCGAGATGCCATTTCTGCAAAGCTTGGAGGAACGGCACATCTCAGACAACCTTTCTGGATTTTCGTGTTAAACTCTGCATTTCAGCTCTGCCAGATTTGCGCATAAATAATGATCACTTTTAGCCTCATTGTTACAGCAACATCTGGGCCACTAGGTTTTGTGGTATCCTAGTATTGTGAGTAAAATTATCCATGTACTTGCAGCTTTTTAAATGTTTGAAATTCAAAAAAGTACTGTGATAAAAATCTTCAATATTAACTAATACAAATGTATTTTCCAGTCTTCTTGAATGAATCTATGAATAATTGTGTCCTCATACACAACACCAGCCAGATAATATTATGCAGAAGTGTTTTTGTGAAAACCTTAATTAATTTCTTATTGAAGTTTCCAAATGTCCACCAGGCATTAAGTGATTGCACTGTGCAATTTTTATTAATATATGTCAAGTTTCCTGTAATTGAATAGAAGGATATAGAATATTCAGATCAATTTTAAAAGAAATGTATAAGAATAATACTTCGATCGTGATCCCTTTTCAAGAAATGAGCTGTAGCTTGGGAGGGCATGCTCAGTTCAATTGGAAGGAGTAAACAAATTGACCACAGGTGAAACCATATTAAGAAATAAGGCAAAATATGTCCATTTATAAAAGTCGAATAGCTTATATTCTGCTGTTGTCCGATTTACATCCTCCTATCTAAATTATATTATTCCACTTGAATATTGGGACTCGGGGAAAGTTTATTGTAGTCTTATTTGTCTATGGAGAATAATGAGGTGGGAAAGCAAATAGACCAGATAACCATTCTCTGCCATTGTAATTAAGTTTAGATGCTTTGGTTACTGACTCAGAGAAATGCTTTTGTGATTTTAGTTGTCATCGATGGTTGGTGTGGGAAAGAGGGGTTCCTTTTCATGGGACACTGGCACCAGTTATGAAACAGGAAGGAGCTGTACCAGTGGGACATGCTGCATCTGAACTGGGATGGGACCAGTGTCCTAGCGAAAAGGGTAAATAGCGGGGTGGCAAAGGCTTTAAACTAGTAAGATTGTGGGGGGAGGTGGGGGATCTACAAGAAATGTAAGCAGCCTAAATGTAAATAAAAGAAAAGGGGATTATAGGAAAGAATAAAGTACGGGAGGACATTGATGGCAAGGGAATAAATAGAGTTATAGAACAGGCGTCTAAAAGGATGGTTAAACATAAAGTGAGAGGAAATCCTATTAAAAATGAGTTAAAATGTCTGTACAGCAATTCACACAGTGCCTGGAATAAAACAGGGGAGGTGGAGGTAATCGTGTGTTGGGAAGAACCAGATGGATTACAGTGTCAGCTGTGGCACACTCACCTCTGAGTCACATGGTTCCAGGTTCAAGTCTCACTCCAGGGGGTGAGCACAAAAATCAAGGCTGACACTCCAGTGCAGTACTGAGGGAGCGCTGCACTGTTGGAGGTGTTGACTTTCAGATGAGATGTTAAACTGAGGCTCCATCTGCTTGCTGCACTGGATGTAAAAGATCCCATGGCACTATTTCAAGGAAAAGCTGGTGAATTATCCTCGATGTCCTGGCCAATATTTATCCCTCAATCAACAGCACAAAAACAGATGATCTGATCATTATCATATTGCTATTTGTGGGATTTTGCTGTGCGCATACTGGCTGCTGCATTTCCTGCATTACAACAGTGACTTCAACAAATACTTCATTGGCTGCAAAGCGCTTTGAGACATCCAGTGATCATGAAAGACGCTATATAAATGCAAGTCTGTTTTTATTACTGAGACATGGCTACAGACGAATCAAGACTGCGAATTAAACATTGCAGGGTGTAACATATTTAGAAAAAATAGAGAGGGGAAAAGTGGAAGTGGAGTAGCTGTACTTATTAGGGATAACATAATGACAACAGAAAAAAAGGACAAAGCTATCAGCAAGACAAAAATAGAATCCATATGGATAAGGTAAATGATAATAAAGGATCAATCACACTAATAGGTGTAGTCTATAGACCACCTAATAGTAAAAGGGAGGTGGAAGAAGATATATGCAGACAAATTAGGAAATTGAGTTTAAAAAAAAGTCATCATGCGGGCTTTCAACTACCCTAATATTAATTGGACAGAAACGCTAGGTAAAGGGGATAAGGATAAGGAAATTGAGTTCCTACAATGTTTCCAGGACTCCTTTATAACCCAATATGTAAAAAGCCCAACCAGGGAAGATTTGCTATTGGATCCAGTAATGGAGAATGAACGAGAGCAGATAAGAGAAGTAAAAGTAGGGGAACATCTAGGCATAGTGAGCACAATATAATATGCTTTAATATGATAACAAAGACAGAAGTATGACACAAACCAAATTAATAGATTGGAGAAAAGCTGATTTTGAGGGGCTTAGAGTAGAATTTGGGAAAATAAAATGGGCAAATAATGATATAGAACAATGAGAAACATTAAAAATGGTGGTCAACAGAGTGCAGGAAAAATATATTCTATTAAAAGGAAAGAACAAACTAAACACTAGTGAGACTCCATGGATGAATAAAGACATAAGGGGATAGTTGAGGGTTAGGAAAGAGGCATACGTTAAGTACATAGACAGCAGAGGAGTGCACGATAAGAGAATAAGATTAGGAGAGAAGTCAGAAAAAAACAATAAGGAAGGCAAAGAGGAACTATGAAATTAAATTATTGGGGAACATAAAACAACATTGTAAAATCTTTTACAGGCACATCAATAAAAAAGAAGGCCGGAATGAGAATAAGGCCATTAATTGGTAGACAGAATAATATTACAGGTAATGATAGAGAGATGGCAGAAATATTAAATTATTTTCCTTCAGTACTTACCAAGGAGATAGAACAGGTAGACATGGCATTAATTGATGAGATGAGTAATGAGATAATAATGACATAAATGTATTTAAAATTTATAAAAGGGGATTATTGAATAAACTAATCAAACTCAAAGAGGATAAAGCCCCTGGTCCAGATGAATTGCATACATGCAATTTAAAAGAATCTAGGGAAGAGATAGCAGAGGTATTACTACACCAATTTAATAATTTGTTAGGAAAAGGTGTAATGCCAGAGGACTGGCAGATAGCTGATATAATTCCTATATTTAAGAAGAAGGATAGAACATGGTCAGGAAATTACAGACCGGTCAGTTTAAAATCAGTGGTAGGAAAAATAATGGAATCCCTACTAAAGGAGAGAATAGAAGAGCATGTAGAAAAGAAAAATATAATAATGAATAGTCAGCATCCATTTCAAAAGGGAAAATGTTGCTTGACCAACCTTAGTGAATTTCTTTGGGAAAAGAGTAGACAATGATAATACAGTAGATGTAATTTATCTGGATTTTCAAAAGGCCTTTGATAAGGTTCCTCATAACAGACTAATGAGCATGCGGAGTTGAGGGACTAGTGGCACAATCAATTGTTAGATGGTTTGAAGACAGAAAAGAGAGAATGGGAGTAAAAGGTAGTTATTCAGAGTGGCAGTAGATGGGAAGTGGTGTTCCACAAGGATCAGTGCTGAGGCCACTGCTGTTCACAATTTACATTAATGATTTGGATTTTGAATTTCAAATCCCAATTTCTAAATTTGCAGATGACCCCAAATTACAAGGGGCTAGTTAATACTGAGGAGGGCTTTAACCAATTATAGGAGGACAGTAGTAAGCATGCAGAATGGGCCAATAATTGTCAAATGAAGTCCAACACAGATTTGTTAGGAAGAATGGGGAGATCACTTATTACTTGAAAGGTGTAAATCTAGGTGGGGTAGAGGAACAAAGGGATCTCTGAGTACAAATACAGCAATCCACAGGTCAGCAAGGCCATTAAAAAAAACGCAAACCAAGCACTAGGCTTTATTTCTCAAGGGATAGAATTGAAAAATAGGGAAGTTATGCTAAACCTTGGTTTCGAAGTGTGATATTGAACCTTGGTGAGACCACACTTAAGAGTACCGCATGCAGTTCTGATCACCATATTATAGAAATGATATAGAGCCATTGGAGAGAAGATTTACAAGGGTGATACCAGAAATGCATAGGTATACATATCAGGAAAGGATGAACAGGCTGGCTCTCTTTTCTCTTGAAACAAAAAAGGCTGAGGGGATGACCTAAAAGAGTTCTTTAAAATTATGAAAGGTTTTGCTAGAGTGGATACAGGGAGAATGTTTCCACCTGTGAGGGAGAGCATAACTATAGGCCATTAAAGTAAGATAGTCACCAAGATATCCAATAGGGAATTCAGAAGAAACTTATTTATCCAAATAGTGGTGAGAATGTGGAACTCACTGTCACAGGGAGTGGTTGAAGTGAATGGTATAGATGCATTGAAGGAGAAGCTAGACACAAGTGTCAAGAAAACACGATATGCCTTAGGAGA
This sequence comes from Heterodontus francisci, assembly GCF_036365525.1. Lineage (NCBI taxonomy): Eukaryota > Metazoa > Chordata > Chondrichthyes > Heterodontiformes > Heterodontidae > Heterodontus > Heterodontus francisci. The sequence goes on from NC_090377.1 coordinate 81,948,452, forward strand.
AATATTAATTATTCGGTTGAAAAACTTACATTAAACTTTTAATGGAAAAAATCCTACAGTTAACTTTAAAAGAAAACTGACAACCAAGATGGCCACTGCAATTTGCATCTGAAATACCAGGAGATCGAATTGGAGACACAAGCCTAACAAGAAGCCCAGCCAGGACAATGCTTTGGCTAACGGAGTAGATTATCCAGATCACCCTCATTAGCGAGGCATTCAAAGCTATCTTGAGGCACTCATGAGTGGAGCCGTTCCTCCAGGGGTGAATACCACGTGAGAGGGGTTTTGGGTTTGAGACTTTAGACCTCATTAAAATCAAAAGGAATTGAGAGAACCATGTGACTGTCTCCCCAGACTGTGTAAAACTGGGAGTTTTGTTACACACAAAAGAGACAGACAGTAACTGAGACTGCAGCAGCAGAGAAGGCGGTGTCCCTCCCTTTCTCTCCAGAAAACATCAAGTTTGAAAACTGTGACTGTGAACCCTCCAAGCCTACAGATTGCCACAGAGGCCAGAGGAAGAGAGCCACCTACAAGACTGCCTCCAAGAAAAGCCTGAGCCAAGGGGGCCAACCACAAAGTGCATTTTGACCAGGCAAAGACTTCAAGAATACAATTCCAGCCAGAAGACTAGTGAATCATCCAACTTCTGACTGTGTATTTAACTTTTATTTATTTTGAACTTTAATCCAACCCAAAAACCTACTTTCCACTTTGTAATCTATTTGTTTGTGTGTGATCCTCGAGTGAATGTGTGCATGAATGTGGAGTGTATTTTTATTATTTTAGATTGGGTTTAGCTTGTTGAGTACAATAAACTCACCTCTTTCTTGTTTAAACTCAAGAAAACCTTTCCAATTGATTCTTTCACGATCACGTTAAAGATAAAAGATAAAACACTCACTGAGGTGGTAAGCACAACCACTGTTTTTAAAAAGAAATAAACCCTGTTGCGGTCAAATAAGAGGAAGGACAAGAGGGGAACCTGGGACCCTTCCTCATTAGCTGTAACACAACCATATGAGGGGGAAGAGAATAGAGGGTCACAATGATAGATTTAGATGATAAAAGATAGGAGCATAAGCACCGGCATGATTGGGTCAATGGCCTGTAGGATTACATATCCTATAGCACTCACGCCTTTCAGTCAGAAAATTATAAGTTCAAGTCCCATTTCAGGGGCTTGAGATACAAAATCTAGGCTGACACTCCAGTGCTGCACTGTCAGAGACACCATCTTGTGAATGAGACATTAAACCAAGGTCCCGTTTGCCCTCATAGGGACATAAAAGATCCCTGAGCATTATTTTGAAGAAGTGTCCTAGCCTATATTTATCCCTCAACCAATATCACCAAAACAGATTTATTTGGTCATTATCATTTTGCTGACTGCTGTCCACAAATTGGCCACCATGTTTCCTACAGTGGCGCAGTGGTTAGCACCGCAGCCTCACAGCTCCAGCGACCCGGGTTCAATTCCGGGTACTGCCTGTGTGGAGTTTGCAAGTTCTCCCTGTGTCTGCGTGGGTTTCCTGCGGGTGCTCCGGTTTCCTCCCACATGCCAAAGACTTGCAGGTTGATAGGTAAATTGGTCATTATAAATTACCCCTAGAATAATCCCTAGGGTAGGGAAATATAGGGACTGGTGGGGATGTGGTAGGAATATGGAATTAGTATAGGATTAGTATAAATGGGTGGTTGATGGTCGGCACAGACTCGGTGGGCCGAAGAGCCTGTTTCAGTGCTGTATCTCTAAAAAAAAACAATGGCTACACTTCTGAAGTATTTCATTAGCTTTAAAGCGCTTGGGAACATCCTGAGCCTGTGAAAGGTGCTATGTGCTATATCTAACTACCTTCCTTTGACAGTCAATGGGATTACCATTGCTGAATTTCACCACCCCCCCCCCCCCCCCCACCCCACCACCCTCCCCCATCTTAGGTGGTTGAACTATGTTAGTGGTAATGGTTTTCTGTTTCTTGACTTTGAATGTTTCACAGCATTTTTTTTTCTTGTTGGAATGTTTTATGCTCACTTATTTTGATCAATTTATTGCCACTATGTAATTTTCCTGTTAAAAATTATTGGACAATATAATAGAGAACTTTTAATTCTCGTGCAATACTCAATTCATAATTGAGAATAGATGTCATGGTGAAGTGGTAAAGCTAAAAGCTGAATATGCAGTGTTTTGATCAGTAAAATGATTTTGAATTCTACACAATTAAATAGAAAGAAGTTTGCATAATGAGTGACCTACTACTAAAAATCATTCCTTTTCAAAAATCAACCCCACCTTGACCCCCATCAACATCCTGGGGGTCACCATTGCCCAGAAACCTAACTGGACCGGCCGCATAAATACTGTGGCTGCGAGAACAGGTCAGAGGCTGGATATTCTGTGGCAAGTAACTCACCACCTGACTCCCCAAAGCCTTTCCACCATCTACAAGGGACAAGTCAAGAATGTGGTGGATACTCTCCACTTGCCTGGGATGGGTGCTGTTCCACCCAGAACCAAGCAGCCTGCTGGCACAAAATCTTGGAACTCCCTCTCTATCAGCACTGTGGAAGTACGTACACCAAACAGACCGCAGAAGTTCAAGAAGATGCCTCACCATCACCTTCTCAAGGGCAACTACGGATGGACAATAAAGGCTGGCCTCACCAGTGATGCCCACATACCATAAATGAATAAAAAACAATGCAAATCTTTCTTTCTTAATCATTCTAAGTATAATTTGAAGCTTTTCTTCAGTACTTTTAGTGTGGAATTGAATGTACTAACATGATTGCTGCGAATTAAATAAGTTGGCTAATTCAAAGTTATACAAGATGAAAAGCAAATCTTAGGTGGTTGAACTATGTTAGGGGTAATGATTTTCTGTTTTGTGACTTTGAATGTTTCACAGCATTTTTTTGTTTTCCTGTTGGAATGTTTTATGCTCACTTATTTAGATCAATTTATTGCCACTATGTAATTTTCCTGTTAAAAATTATTGGACAATATAATAGAGAACTTTTAATTCTCATGCAATACCCAAGTCGTACCACTTACCTTCAATTCACAATTGAGAATAGATGGCACGGTAAAGTGGTAAAGCTAAAAGCTGAATATGCAGTGTTTTGATCAGTAAAATGATGTTGAATTATGCATAATAGTTAAATAGAAGTTTGAATAAGAGTGACCTACTACTAAAAATCATTCCTTTTATGACAATGATCTAAATGCATTTTTATTTTAATAAACTGCTACAAAGTACATAATGCAGACAGATAGCAGTTGACAAACCCAAAGTGAGGGTGTGGTGCTGTACAGCTTGTGTTTCTGAGACAGTCCCTGATTTGGGGCTGGGGGTTTCCAGGTTGGAAGTCAAACCCAGGTTCGACAAACAAACAATCCTGTGATTGAAAACAAACAGCTTATTTTTTTTAACCAAGGACCTATGACCAGAAGTTTTTAGTTTCAGTTTCAAGAAAACTCTATAGTCTCTACAGAAAGGGTTTTGATGAAAGGTCACAGCCCTGAAACGTTAACTCTGTTTCTCTCTCCACAGATGCTGCTAGACCTGCTGAGTATTTCCAGCACTTTCTGTTTTTATTTCAGATTTCTAGCATCCACAGTATTTTGCTTTAATTAAACTCTACAGTGTTTTGGAGCCAGCTAAAAGCAGTGTGTGTTTTTTAAAAGAAGGTTTTCAGAGTGGTGAGTTTCTGCTTGGAGCTGAAGCAGACTACAAGGTAACAGTTTGGCTACAGGTAAAGGAGCCTGGACTGAGGGCTGACCATCGGTGAATGACTTACAGCCGCTGTCTTTGGTGACTAAAAGAGTTACCAGTAATACCGTGCCATCAGGACAGTATGAGCAAGACCAAGGTTGTTCAAGAGGCAACAAAACCAAACCATTAAAGGGACGATTGCATCACTCACTATCAACAGGACCTCATTACCTCGTTATATGCATCCTGGAGGACAAACTTGAAAAATGACTGGAGGAAAATCCTGATTTTGTTGTATTGTGAGATTGTGCAACTCCATTTTCAGCAGACAATAAGGACTATCTTTAATGCATCTGCTAATGAATGTGTAACCTTTGCGATACATATTTTGACTGGTATTTAACTGTTAGTTTGTGTTTAATTTATATTAGTTTTGGTTTAAGTGTTAGAGTTAAATTTATAAAAGTGGAATATTTTTCATTTGGGATTTGTTTCCTAAATAAGGGTACTTGGTGAATTTGATTATTTTTGTTTGTTGATGATTGTCACAGGAATCATAGCAGGGGTCATCATATTAAAGAGGGAAGGGCATTTTGTATCAACGTTTTTTAAGAGCAAAAAGCATTTACAGCAAAAAGACACAAAGGAACAATTAAAGAAGAGAGTGGTGGCAAAAGAGAGGAACTACCATTGTTGACGTCACTCCTTTATAGCCTTTGTCTGCTTCATTCTTTCCTTGCATGATGAGTAGGCCTGATACTGTCTGCAGTGGAAAAAAATAACAGAAAGGAGGTCCCTAGCTGAATACTAAAAGATTTTGTACTTTTTCTTTCAAACATAAGGTCATCAACTTAATGTTAACAATTAATAACTGAATCTCAGAAGTTTTGCAACAATCACTTCTCCCCCATTTCATTTTCACTGAACCTCTCTAAATTAATTTAGTGAAAAGATTATGCATAATTGTATTTCTTTCAAGCACCATGAGCTCTTTCATCAGCCCTTCCAGTGCAAACGTGAAACTGAATGTTTAAAACTATGTTAAAACTATAGAAGGATTCATCTAGGCAAAACCATGTTATCTATCAATGCAAATGGGAATGGCAGTTTGCTTGTATGCTACTTGATAAAATGTATCTAAAGGACAACAATATGAAAAATACATTGCAGTATTACAAAAGGAGATTGTATTGCCAGTTTAAACTTTGGCCGCAATTTTACGGCCTCCAAACAAGCATGGTGGTGGGGTGGGGCGTAAAATTGAGTGGGAGGTGAGGGGTGTGGGGGGCCATTCCCGACGCTCTCCTGCCCCATTTCAATTTTACGTGGGATGTCGGCGGCCAGAAATGGCCAGTCCGCCTCAGGCCAATCGAGGCCCTTAAGTGGACAATTAGCTGGCACTTAAGGTCCTCCTCCCATCGCCTCAGCAGCCGGACAACAAAAGCCTTAAGAGCCCCACTTGGTAAAACCAGGTGGCCTTCTTGCGGGCTGGGAGGGGCCCCTCCTGATCAGGCAACCAGTGCCCCACGGAGGGCTCCCCCGAAGCCCCAGCTGCCCCCAACACATAACACCCCCCCGCCCCCCTAACCTACCCCCGCTTGCCTTGCTGGGGCCTGGCCAATTGTCCCCGGCAAGGCCCAAAAAGCTTACCTGTCTTCTGGGGCCATCCTTCATCTTGCTTGCGAAGGCTGGGTATAGTCCTAGCAGTGGCCACCGCTCCCTACTCCTGTTGACACTGCTGAGACTAAGAGCTGCTCACCCGCTGATTGGCTGGCAGCTCCATTAGGCGGAACTTCCTGCCTCGAGGAGGCAGAAGTCCCACCCAACAACAATTAAGGGCCTGGGGAGTGAAAAATCCTGCTGGTGTGCATGGCTCAGACACATCCCAGCAGGTGAGGGAGCATGTGCCAACTGGGTCCCCTGACAATCGGAGGACTACTGGGGACCAGGTCCCTACTTAGCCCCATGCTCATGATGATCCTCTGTTTGTAACTACGTGAAGTCTGCTGGATTTTCTGCAAAGCAATGTGGAAAATGTCAGATGCTTAAGTCATGCCTGGCTTTGCACATGCCATGGAGGAGTCCATGCAAGCCATGACGTCTGCCATGTCCCAGGCATTTGAGCATATGGCTTCCTTAGTCAAGTGTCTGGCAAATCTGTTTGAGCACTCGAACCATATGTGATCTGACCTGCACTCCATTGCTGTTGCTGTTGGCTCCATGCAGCAGAGTCTAAGCGAGAGGAGGACATGGAACCTGGACCTCCCTCTGGGTGCCCCTTCCCTCAGGGAGACAGGCAGGTGTCATTGTGCACACAGATGGAGGAGGAGTGTGTGCCAACTGCCCCGGGGCCTGCGTCCCAGGATAACCCTAGGGTAAGCGGCGTCTTGTCCTCCCACCCCCCCCCCCCCCCCCCACCACCCACCCCCAACATTGACCTCCTTATCTCCAGCAGGCGAGCACACAGGGGATACTCAAGCACCATTGCTGCAGACCCCCAGCAGAATGGAGCCGTCAAGGCCCCATTTCTCCAGAGGACGCCCATACGGTCATCTACAGCAACAGGGCAGCGCACTGAGCAGACTGCCTCCACCTCAGCTGTTAATGTCAGGGTAGTACCTAGACGTAGTGGGAGAAAAAGAAAATTGAAACAGTTTTGAGCATAAAGGTGGCATGGGTGAGAATAGAAAAGATTTATTCATACATTTTTATTTCATTTAAAATTTGATCCACTCTCGTTAATGACTTGCTTGGTTTCAGATGGATACAGAGATTTTTTTTGCAGGCTTATGGCAGGAACGCAATGATATTTGCAAAACATCTCAGAAAATGCCGAGTGTCCGCTTCTCATTGGAATTTGAGCCTTCCCTCTTCAATGATGGCTGTTTCCTAGGGACGATGATTAACTTTTTCCAATATAGTCATGTCTTTCTTTTGTTTTCTACGGTCATAACTTAACACAGCTTAGTCACATTCACCATAACCCGTAACCCATAGATGATTTCAAATGCCAATCACATGAAAGTGCAGCATCACTTCGTTAAGATTGCAGTGGTGAACTGCATGCAAATTTGAATTTCTGTGGGGAATTGTTATGTTTCTCCTCCCAACATTCCTCAATGATGTGGCTTATTGTTGGCCAAAATGTGCATAAATTAGGTTCTCCCTGATGTCTCTTGTGTGTTTCTCCATGGCCCTCATGCTGATGATGGCATCGTTGGCATTGTTGTCCTCCTCTTCATTGTGTTACGACCAGGTGAGAAAGGTGTCTAGGGGGCCCTCTCAGCATTCACCAGGTCTTACTGTAGCAGGGTTTAATTTTAAACACATCGTGTTTTTAGCTCCCCCTTGGTGAATCCTTGTTCACCGCTTTCCAATTATAAGGCAAAGAAACTAGCACAAACAGTCGATATTTATTAAACTTAAACTCTAATTTGGTTAACGCCTATGGGTACAATACGCACCCACACTAGCACGCATACGTGATACACAGATGCAAATAGAGACAGAAAAGAAGGGAAGACAAATAAAGTGGAAAAGTTTGAGGCAATATCTAAAGAGTTTTTGCTATGGTTCTTCGAGCTCACTGTAGAGTCCTTGATTGTAGGTAGGTCTTGCTTTTTGTTGGGGCCCAGTATTCTTCTTAAACCTTGTTCGCTGTAGGAGACTTATCTCTCTTGGGGTTCATGTGTCTTCAGTGGATTCAGAGGCTTGTGAGAAAGAGATGGGAGCAGGCAGACAGGAGAGGCTGTGGCGAGTCAGCCAGGAGAGATATTCTCAGTCCAGGGGCATTATGCTTTCTGCCCAAACTATTTGTACAAACTCAAAAAACTCAGGTTTCCCAGCAGGTTAGTCATGTGACGAGCTGGTTTGACCATGTCTGTTTGTGTATGCAACCTGGAATGTGAGCTCCCGCACTTTCAAAATCTGGTGATCAAAAGTCCATTGTGGGTTGAATGTGTCAGGGAATGGTCCTCTGTCCTTTCCAAGCACTGTCTGTTAATATGCAAATGTCTTTCCAGCCAAGATCTGGCAATTTTTTAAAAGCAAGTCCTTTCTTCACTTCAACAACAGTTTGAAATTTAATGTCCATGTGGCGAAATTAATATGCCTCATGCTTGGCAGGTGGGGGCCTGCATGACAATTGTCATCCTCATCTGAGGAGGGCTGGTGTTCCTCCACCTGCAGAATGTTGCCAGTCTAATTGCAAGGTTGCGCAAGGCACAGCAAATAACGATTATTCATGATGCCCTCTGTGGCACATACTGAAGAGCTCCTCCTGACCCGTTAAGGAAACGGAATTGCATTTTCAGCATGTCAATGGTGTGCTTAAGGATGGCTCTGGTGCATGTGTGTGCAGCGTTGTACCTCTCTTCAGCAGCGCTTTGGGGATGACATACTGGTGTCACCAACCATGTACAAAGGGGTAATCGTTGTCACCCAGGATCCAGCCGTCCACTTCGGCTGGTTCCTCAAAAACTGCTGGCAGCTGTGAGTTCCTCAAAATGTATGAGTCATGTCAGCTCCCTGGGAAACATGCGCAAACATGCACAATTCTTCTCCTGTGGTTGCCAACCAGTTGCACTTTGCAATTGATAAATACAGCAAGCTGGTCCCAGGGAACTCTAATGGTCAAATGAGTACAGGCAATCACCCCTTACACTCCAGGGAACCCAGCGATGGCACCGAAAGCCGTAGACCTTGCTGCCTGGCTGTCCTCGTCTACAGATAAGTAGGTGAAATCATTGGCACATCTAAATAGGGCATTAGTCACCCCTTTGATGCACCTGTGGGTTGCAGACTCCAAGATGCCACATATGTTGCCTGTGGATCTGTGGAAGGAACCGCTAGCAGAACAACTGAGTGCAGCAGTCACCTTGAGGGCAACTGACATAGGATTCCCACCGAAGCTGAGCGGCTGCAGGTCATGTTGCAGGATCCTACAAATTTCTGTGACCATTTCACGTGACATCCTGAGGCATCTTTGGCATTGCCTCTCTGACATTTGTAGGTAATTTATTCTTGTCCTGAGGATGCGATGATGTGACAATGCCCATCTTCGATAAGGATGTTCCTGGATTTTATTTTATTTTTTTATTTAGAGATACAGCACTGAAACAGGCCCTTCGGCCCACAGTGTCTGTGCTGACCATCAACCACCTATTTATACTAATCCTACATTAATCCCATATTCCTACCACATTCCCACAATTCCCCTACCTATACTAGGGTCAATTTATAATGGCCAATTTACCTATCAACCTGCAAGTCTTTGGCTGTAGGAGGAAACCGGAGCACCCGGCAAAAACCCACGCAGTCACAAGGAGAACTTGCAAACTCTGCACAGGCAGTACCCAGAATTGAACCCGGGTCGCTGGAGCTGTGAGGCTGCGGTGCTAACCACTGCGCCACTGTGCTGCCCAAATTTTATCATTTGGAGCATCCTCACCTTCCTGTTCTGCCTGTTGCTGGCACTCAGGCATCATGAGTTGAGGGAAAAGAGCCCTCCTTTGTCTTTCCCTTTGTTCTTCTTCCCATGCTACGAGACAAATTGGTGTATGAGATCCATGTCACTACGGTTTTTCTGAACATTAAATAAGCAGAGCGTGGCAATTCAGCCCTCTGTTGGCAGTGAGCTGAAACACTGAGGCATTGATCAGCTCCCTTATATCTGCCTTCAAATTGTAGCCAGGTAGAAGACACACCCACTGTCGTTTGCCTCCTCCCTCCCTCCCTGCTCTCCTTGAGTCTCTACATGGTTCCATTATCATGATTCGGGGCAAGTCTCCCCAACTTCTAACCTCCTCCTGCTACCTTTCAGCCTAAGCCCATCATCCTTGACCCACCCAATGTTACCGTTACCCTTCCCTCCTTAAACAATGAGCCTCCCCCCATTACCATGCACAGTGTAATCATCAATGTATTCATGCCATCCCTCCCCCCTCTTCCTACTCCTATTACTATCAACATGTCGACTCAAATCCTTGAACCCCCTCACATCGAGCTGACCATTTTTGCTGAGTCCCGTTCCCCTCCGTATGAAGTAGTTGATTTCCCATCCATTAGTCTTAATGCCCCCCTACAGAATTCATTTGCCCACATTGACTGTGAACGTTCCCTCTGCTAGCCAGTACCCTCAATTTGCCCTACAGCTCCCCGACATTGACAGCACTCACCACTCCCTTTAGGCCCTTGCCAAATATCTTCACACAGTACTAATCTCATCCACCCACCACCCCCCCGCAGCCGACAACATGCAGCTTCACCATCAATAGGAACCATTCAACACCCTTGATGCTCCACTCCACCCTCCCCTGCTTCTTGATGCACCCGGTCAGCCCCACCCTGCCCTCCCCGACTACCCTACCCTGCTCCTTCATGCACTTGATCGCCCCACCCTTCCCTCCCTGAGTACACTCCCCTGCTCCTCCATGTAGCACCCGCCCATGCCTTCGCCACCATCCCCTGAGAAGATGGGGCTGGAGGGAAACATCCATTGCAATGCTGGCGTTACTTTAGCAGATGAGTGAAACAGAGAACAGCACAAACCTGACACTCAACTGCACAAATCCGACTGCTGCACTCCATGGTGAAACAATCGTGAACTGGGTGGCATGGGATTATCGCTCACAATTCGCTTAATCTCACAGGTAGGACTAAATTGTAACTATGCATAGGGTAATGAGTAATCATGTTATTTAAATGAATACAAAGCTGCAATCTGCCACCACATTGGGGGAACCCTGGAATGCCGCAAACCTTCCATCACCTTAATTTCTCTAATATTTCTCGCTGTCAGGAATCTGAATAAACACCTCCAGCCTAATTATATCACCCCTCACACCACCAAACCTGCCGAGGTGGAGCGTATAAAATTTCCCCCACTGTGTCTCAATGTAGAATGTATAGAATAGAATCATAGAGGCCATTCAGCCCTTCATGCCTGGGCGAGCTCTTTAAAAGAGCTACCTAATTACTCCCCAGCTCTTTACCATAGCCCTGCACATTGTTCCTTTTCAAATATTTATCCAATCCCTTTTTGGAAGTTATTGTTCAATCTGCTTCCACTTCACTTTCAGGCAGTGTATTCCAGATCTTCATAACTCCCTGTATAAAAAGTATCTTCACATCTCTCTCATGCAGAGCTTTAAATGTTCTAGCTATGTCTGAAAAATGGAAAACTATCGGGTCTCTTTAATTTGTATCAAACCAAATACCCTCCCCTTCACCACTGTACAGTGCCTGCAGTGTGTGTCATTTACAGGATGCAATAAATTCTGGCTTTGCCAATGACACCCACATCCCAAGAATGAAAATTTTAAAGAATACTTCTTTGAGTATTTTCAACTGTTTATAAGTTTACCCAAATGCTTTGGGACATTTTACTACATTAAAGTTGTTACATAAATGCCAAGTTGTTAACAATTCAGCCAATTTGCTGTGGTCAATTATTTTCATCATTCTGAAGTTTGTCTTACTTAAATTTGAAACCTTGCTTCTTCTCTCTCTCAAACCTAATATCTGATTTAATGATATTATTGGTCACTATTTGCAAGATGCTTCCTTACCATCAGATTGTTAACTAATTCTGATATGTTACTGATCACTAAATCCAGATTGGCACGATTACATGCAATTTCTAAAACATATTGTTCCAGCAAACTGTCCCAAATGCATTCAAAAAATTTATTGCCTTTACTATTTGAGCTGTTTGACTTTTCCAAGTCTGTGAAAACTAAAATCTCCCATTACAACCTTGTGGCTTTTGCTACACGTTTCCCTGTGTTCCAAATTTATACACTCACCCCCTCCAAAACCAGCAGGTCACCATTGTCAGGATGTCTGTACATAACATAACTGAATCCTTTAACTGTACCTTAACTCTGTTGAACTACAAGAAAGCCCTCAGCGAGTTAACATCCATAGCACTTAAAGCAGCCAGAAGCACTGCACAAAGAACAGCCAGGCGCTGCGCAAATGACTACTGGCAACACCTATGCAGTCATATTCAGCTGGCCTCAGACACCGGAAACATCAGAGGAATGTATGATGGCATTAAGAGAGCTCTTGGGCTAACCATCAAGAAGATCGCCCCCCTTCAAATCTAAATCAGTGACAAACGCAAACAAATGGACCACTGGGTTGAGCACTACCTAGAACTGTACTCCAGGGAGAATGTTGTCACTGAGACTGCCCTCAATGCAGCCCAGCCTCTACCAGTCATGGATGAGCTGGACATACAGCCAACAAAACCGAAACTCAGTGATACCATTGATTCTCTAGCCAGCGGAAAAGCCCCTGGGAAGGACAGCATTACCCCTGAAATAATCAAGAGTGCCAAGCCTGCTATACTCTCAGCACTACATGAACTGCTATGCCTGTGCTGGGACGAGGGAGCAGTACCACAGGACATGCGCGATGCCAATATCATCACCCTCTATAAAAACAAAGGTGACCACGGTGACTGCAACAACTACCGTGGAATCCCCCTGCTCAGCATAGTGGGGAAAGTCTTTGCTCGAGTCGCTCTGAACAGGCTCCAGAAGCTGGCCGAGCGCGTCTACCCTGAGGCACAGTGTGGCTTTCGTGCAGAGAGATCGACCGTTGACATGCTGTTCTCCCTCCGTCAGATACAGGAGAAATGCCGCGAACAACAGATGCCCCTCTACATTGCTTTCATTGATCTCACCAAAGCCTTTTACCTCGTCAGCAGACGTGGTCTCTTCAGACTACTGGAAAAGATTGGATGTCCGCCAAAGCTACTAAGTATCATCACCTCACTCCATGACAATATGAAAGGCACAATTCAACATGGTGGCTCCTCATTAGACCCCTTTCCTATCCTGAGTGGCGTGAAACAGGGCTGTGTTCTCGCACCCACACTTTTTGGGATTTTCTTCTCCCTGCTGCTTTCACATGCGTTCAAGTCTTCTGAAGAAGGAATTTTCCTCCACACAAGATCAGGGGGCGGGTTGTTCAACCTTGCCCGTCTAAGAGCGAAGTCCAAAGTACGGAAAGTCCTCATCAGGGAACTCCTTTTTGCTGACAATGCCGCTTTAACATCTCACACTGAAGAGTGCCTGCAGAGTCTCATCGACAGGTTTGCGGCTGCCTGCAATGAATTTGGCCTAACCATCAGCCTCATGAAAACGAACATCATGGGGCAGGACGTCAGAAATGCTCCATCCATCAATATTGGCGACCACGCTCTGGAAGTGGTTCAAGAGTTCACCTACCTAGGCTCAACTATCACCAGTAACCTGTCTCCAGATGCAGAAATCAACAAGCGCATGGGAAAGGCTTCCACTGCCATGTCCGGACTGGCCAAGAGAGTGTGGGAAAATGGCGCACTGACACGGAACACAAAAGTCCGAGTGTATCAAGCCTGTGTCCTCAGTACCTTGCTCTATGGCAGCGAGGCCTGGACAACGTATGTCAGCCAAGAGCGACGTCTCAATTCATTCCATCTTCGCTGCCTCCAGAGAATACTTGGCATCAGGTGGCAGGACCGTATCTCCAACACAGAAGTCCTCAAGGCGGCCAACATCCCCAGCTTATACACACTACTGAGTCAGCGGCGCTTGAGATGGCTTGGCCATGTGAGCCGCATGGAAGATGGCAGGATCCCCAAAGACACATGTACAGCGAGCTCGCCACTGGTATCAGACCCACCGGCCGTCCATGTCTCCGCTTTAAAGACGTCTGCAAATGCGACATGAAGTCCTGTGACATTGATCACAAGTCGTGGGAGTCAGTTGCCAGCGTTCGCCAGAGCTGGCGGGCAGCCATAAAGGTGGGGCTAAAGTGTGGTGAGTCGAAGAGGCTTAGCAGTTGGCAGGAAAAAAGACAGAAGCGCAAGGGGAGAGCCAACTGTGTAACAGCCCCGACAAACAAATTTTTCTGCAGCACCTGTGGAAGAGCCTGTCACTCTAGAATTGGCCTTTATAGCTGCTCCACACACCACTGACCACCTCCAGGCGCTTACCCATTGTCTCTCGAGATAAGGGGGCCAAAGAAGAACTCTACCCGTAGTATTTCCACTGCCTGATCATCCTTACTGAAATCCCTTCTTTCTACTATTGTAACTGTATCTTTTATCAATTTTCCGAATAATTATAGGCCAGTCAGTCTAACTTCAGTAGTGGGCAAATTATTGGAATCGATTCTGAGAAATAGCATAAACTGTCACTTAGAAAGGCACAGATTAATCAAGGATAGTCAGCATGGATTTGTTAAGGGAAGATCTTGGCTGAACAACTTGATCGAATTTTTTGAAGAAGTAACAAGGAAGATAGATGAGGGTAGTGCAGTTGATGTGGTCAACATGGATTTTTGTCAGGCTTTTGACCAGGTCGAACATAGCAGACTGGTTAAAAAACATAAAAGCCCATGGGATCCAGGGAAATGCAGCAAGGTGGATACAAAATTGGCTCAGTGGCAGGAAACAAAGGGTAATTGTTGACAAGTGTTTTTGCGACTGGAGGGCTATTTCCAGCGGTGTTCCGCAGGGCTCAGTATGGAGTCCCCTGCTTTTTGTGGTATACATTAACGATTTGGATGTAAATGAAGGGGGCATGATCAAGAAGTTTGCAGATGACACAAAGATTGGCCATGTGGTAGATAGCGAGGAGGATAGCTGTAGGCTGCAGGAAGATATTGATGGTCTGGTCAGATGGACAGAAAAGTGGCAAATGGTATTTAACCCAGAAAAGTGTGTGGTAATGCATTTGGGGAGGTCAAACAAAGCAAAGGAATACACGATTAATGGAAAAATACTGAGAAGTGTAGAGGAAGTGAGGGACCTTGGAGTGAATGTCCACAGATCCCTGAAGGTAGCAGGACAGGTTGATAAGGTGGTTAAGAAGGCATATGGAACCCTTTCCTTTAGTTGTCGAGGTATAGAGTATAAGAGCAGGGAGGTTATGCTGCAACTGTATAACTCATTGGTCAGGCTTACCTTCAGGAGCGGAAAGCAGTCGGACCTGTGTGGAAATAACTAGAACCAGGAACGGATAAATCCAGTGTGAGGCTTGGGGCCTTCACTTACCTTCAGGAGCGGAGAGCAGTCAGACCTGTGTGAGAGCAGTCGAAGCTCTTCCAGCGCGCCGGAGTTTTGGGAAAAAAAAGCCAACAGTGGCATCACAGGAGAGCTGCAAGGTGATTGGTTGGTGAGTAACTGCTGTTAGGGAATAGCTCTAAATAGCTGGGTAAGTATCTCAGGTCAGAAAAGTTTAAAGTTTATTTCTAATATAGTAAGTAGTGCTTTTTTTTTAGGGAGTTCTGTAGTAATGAGGACCAGCGAAGAAGGGCCCGAGAGCAACAGGGCGGCACAGTGGCGCAGTGGTTAGCACTGCAGCCTCACAGCTCCAGGGACCTGGGTTCGATTCTGGGTACTGCCTGTGCGGAGTTTGCAAGTTCTCCCTGTGACTGCGTGGGTTTTCACCGGGTGCTCCGGTTTCCTCCCACAGCCAAAGACTTGCAGGTGATATGTAAATTGGGCATTGTAAATTGCCCCTAGTGTAGGTAGGGAATATGGGATTACTGTAGGGTTAGTATAAATGGGTGTTTGTTGGTCGGCACAGACTCGGTGGGCCGAAGGGCCTGTTTCAGTGCTGTATCTCTAAAATAAATAAAAAAATAAACAATATTGGACACTAAGATCTTCCAAAAGGTTTAATTTAATTTAAAGTGTTAAGTCATGGCAGGAGAGCTCAAAGCCGTGGTGTGCTCCTCGTGCTCCATGTCGGAAGCCGGGAACATTTCCAGTGCCCGGGACCAGCATGTGTGCAGGAAATGTATCCAGCTGCAGCTCCTGGAAGCCCGGGTTTCGGAGCTGGAGCGGCAGCTGGGGACAATGTGGAGCATCGACGAGGCTGAGAGTATCGTGGATAGCACGTATAGAGAGGTGGTCACACTGCAGGCTCAGACCCCACAGGCAGGAGGGGAATGGGTGACCACCAGGCAGGCAAGAGGACTAGGCAGGCAGTTCAGGAATCTCCTGTGGCTATTCCCCTGCAAATCAGGTATACTGCTTTGGATACTGTTGGGGGGAATGGCCTCTCAGGGGAAAGCAGCAACAGCCCAATTCGTTGCACCATCGTTGGCTCTGCTGCACAGGGGAGGAGCAAAAAGTGTGGGAATGCAATAGTTATAGGGGATTCAATTGTAAGGGGAATAGATAGGCGTTTCTGTGGCTGCAAAAGAGACTCCAGGATGGTATGTTGCCTCCCTGGTGCTCGGGTCAAGGATGTCTCAGAGCGGTTACAGGACATTCTGAAGGGGGAGGGTGAACAGCCAGTGGTCGTGGTACACATTGGTACAAACGACATAGGTAAAATAAAGGATGAGATCCTAAAACCAGAATATAGGGAGCTAGGAAGTAAGTTGAAAAGTAGCACTTCAAAGACCTCAGGATTACTACTAGTGCCACGTGCTATTCAGAGTAGAAATAGCAGAATATATCGGATGACTACGTGGCTGAAGAGATGGTGTGAGGGGGAGGGTTTTAGATTCCTGGGGCATTGGGACCGGTTCTGGGGGAGGTGGAATCAGTACAAACTGGACAGGTTACACCTGGGCTCGAGTGGTTGGGGAGGGTTTAAACTAAAATGGCAGGGGGGTGGGAACCTTTGCAAGGAGTCAGAGGAGGGGGGATCAAAGACAAGAACAAAAGACAATAAGGGGAATAAGAAAAGTGATAGGCGCAGAAATCGAGGGCCAGAATCAAACAAGGCCACAGTGAAAAATAGTGGGAAGGGGACGTAATGTTAAAAAGACAAGCCTTAAGGCTTTGTGCCTTAACGCGTGGAGCATTCGCAGTAAAATGGATGAATTAACCGCGCAAATAGATGTAAACGGGTATGATATAGTCGGGATGACAGAGACATGGCTGCAAGGTGACCAGGGATGGGAAATGAACATCCAGGGATATTCAGTATTTAGGAAGGACAGACAAAAAGCAAAAGGCGGTGGAGTTGCATTGCTGGTTAAAGAGGAAATTAACGCAATAATGAGGAAAGATATTAGCTCTGACGATGTGGAATCTGTATGGGTAGAGCTGAGAAACACGAAGGGGCAAAAAACGTTAGTGGGGATTGTATATAGACCCCCAAACTGTAGTGGTGATGTTGGGAATGGCTTTAAACAGGAAATTAGAGACGCATGCAATAAAGGAACATCTGTAATTATGGGTGAATTTAATCTGCATATAGATTGGGTAAATCAAATTCGTCACAATACCGTAGAGGAGGAATTCTTGGAGTGTATATGGGATGGTTTTGACCAATACGTTGAGGAACCAACTAGAGAACAGGCCATCCTAGACTGGGTATTGTGTAATGAGAGAGGACTAATTGACAATCTAGTGGTGCGAGACCCTTGGGGACGAGTGACCATAATATGATAGAATTCTTCATCAAGATGGAGAGTAACATAGTTGATTCTGAGACAAGGGTCCTGAATTTTAGTAAAAGAAACTACGAAGGTACGAGTTGGCTATGATGGATTTGGAAACGTTACTTAAAGGGATGACGGTGGATAGGCAATGTCAAACATTTAAAGAGTGCATGGATGAACTGCAACAATTGTTTATTCCTGTCTGGTGCAAAAGTAAAACGAGAAAGGTAGCCAAAACATGGCTTACAAGGGAAATTAGAGATAACATTAGATCCAAGGAAGAGGCATATAAATTTGCCAGAAAAGACAACAGACCTGAGGATTGGGAGCAGTTTAGAATTCAGCAAAGGAGGACCAAGGGATTGATTAAGAAGGGGAAACTAGAGTACAAGAGCAAGCTTGTGGGGAACATAAAAACTGACTGTAAAAGTTTCTATCTGTATGTGAAGAGAAAAAGATTGATGAAGACAAATGTAGGTCCCTTACAGTCAGAAACAGGGGAATTTATTATGGGGAATAAAGAAATGGCTGACCAACTAAATGCATACTTTGGTTCTGTCTTCACAAAGGAGGACACAAATATCATACCAGAAATGTTGGGGAACAGTGCTTAGTGAGAGAGAGGAACTGAAAGAAATCAGTATTAGTAGAGCAATGGTGTTGGGGAAATTGATGGGATTGAAGGCCGATAAATCCCCAGGGCCTGATGGTCTGCATCCCAGAGTACTCAAGGAAGTGGCCCTAGAAATAGTGGATGCCTTGGTGGTCATCTTTCAAGATTCTATAGACTCTGGAACAGTTCCTACAGATTGGAGGGTAGCTAATATAACCCCACTATTTAAAAAGGGAGGTAGAGAGTAAGCAGGGAATTATAGACCAGTCAGCCTGACATCAGTAGTGGGGAAAAATCCAGAGTCCATTATCAAAGATTTTATAGCAGAGCACTTAGAGAACAATGGTAGAATCGGGCAGAGTCAGCATGGATTTACGAAAGGGAAATCATGCTTGACAAATCTACTAAAATTCTTCGAGGATTTAACTAGTCGAGTTGATGAGGGGGAGCCAGTGGATGTGGTTTATTTGGACGTTCAGAAGGCTTTCGACAAAGTCCCACATAAGAGATTAGCATGTAAAATTAAAGCGCATGGGATTGGGGGTAGTGTATTGCAATGGTTGGCGGACAGGAAACAGAGAGTAGGGATAAATGGGTCTTTTTCCGAATGGCAGGCAGTGACTAGTGGGGTACTGCAGGGATCGGTGCTAGGACCCCAGCTATTCACAATATACATTAATGATTTAGATGAGGGAACTAAATGTAATATCTCCAAATTTGCAGATGACACAAAACTGGGTGGGAGGGTGAGTTGTGAGGAGGATGCAGAGAGGCTTCAGGGTGATTTGGACAAGTTGGGATAACGCATGGCAGATGCAGTATAATGTGGATAAATGTGAGGTTATCCGCTTTGGTCGCAAAAACAGGAAGGCAGATTATTATCTGAACTGCTATAAACTGAGAGAGGGGAATGTGCAGCGAGACCTGGGTGTTCTCGTACACCAGTCGCTGAAGGTAAGCATGCAGGTGTAACAGGCGATAAAAAAGGCAAATGGTATGTTGGCCTTCATAGTGAGAGAATTTGAGTACAGAAGCAGGGATGTCTTGCTGCAATTATACAGGGCCTTGGTGAGGCCACACCTGAAATATTGTGTGCAGTTTTGGTCTCCTTATCTGAGGAAGGCTGTTCTTGCTACAGAGGTAGTGCAGAGAAGATTGATTCACCAGACTGATTCCTGCGATGGCGGGACTGACGTATGAGGAGAGATTGAGTCAGTTAGGATTATATTCGTTGGAGTTCAGAAGAGTGAGGGGGGATCTCATAGAAACCTATAAAATTCTAACAGGACTTGACAGGATAGATGTGGGAAGGATGTTCCCAATGGTGGGTAGTCCAGAACCAGGGGTCATAGCGAAGGATACGGGGTAAACCTTTCAGGACTAAGATGAGGAGAAATTTCTTCACCCAGAGAGTGGTGAGCCTGTGGAATTCGCTACCACAGAAGGCAGTTGAGGCCAAAATATTGTATGTTTTCAAAAAGGAATTAGATATAGTGGAGGTGGTGGCGTAGTGGTATTGTCACTGGACTAGTAACCCAGGGACCCAGGGTGTTGCTCTGGGGACATGTATTCAAATCCCACCACAACAGAAGGTAGAATTTGAATTCAATTAATAAATCTGGAATTAAAAAGCTAGTCTAATGATGGCCATGAAACCATGGTCAATTGTTGTAAAACCCCATCTGGTTCAATAATGTCCCTTAGGGAAGGAAATCTGCTGTCCTTACCTGGTCTGGCCTACATGTGACTCCAGACCCACAGCAATGTGGTTGACTCTTACATGCCCTCTGAAATGGCCTCGCAAGCCACTCAGTTGTATCTAACCGCAATGAAGTCAATAAAAAGGAATGAAATCAGACGGACCACCTGGCATCGACCTAGGCACCGGAAACAACAATGGCAAACCCAGCCCTGTCGACCCTGCAAAGTCCTCCTTACTAACATCTGGGGGCTTGTGCCAAAGTTGGGAGAGCTGTCCCACAGACTGGTTGAGCAACAGCCTGACATACTTATACTCATGGAATCATCCCTAACAGACAATGTCCCAGACTCTGCCATCACCATCCCTGGGTATTTCCTGTCCCACCGGCAGGACAGACCCAGCAGAGGTGGCGGCACAGTGGTCTACAGTAGGGAGGGAGATGCCCTGGGAGTCCTCAACATCGACTCTGGACCCCATGAAGTCTCATGGCATCAGGTCAAACATGGACAAGGAAACCTGCTGATTACCACCTACTGCCCTCCTCCAGCTGATGAATCAGTACTCCTCCATGTTGAACAGCACTTGGAGGAAGCACTGAGGGTGGCAAGGGCACAGAATGTACTCTGGGTGGGGGACTTCAATGTCCATCACCAAGAGTGGCTCGGTAGCACCACTATTGACCGAGCTGGCCGAGTGCTGAAGGACATAGCTGCTAGACTGGGTATACGGCAGGGGCTGAGGGAAGCAACAAGAGGCAAAAACATACTTGACCTCGTCCTCACCAATCTGCCTGCCGCAGATGCATCTGTCCATGACAGTATTGGTAGGAGTGACCACCGCACAGTCGTTGTGGAAATGAAGTTTCGCCTTCACATTGAGGATACCCTCCTTCGTGTTGTGTGGCACTATCACTGTGCTAAATGGGATAGATTTCGAACAGATCTGGCAATGCAAAACTGGGCATCCATGAGGTGCTGTGGGCCACCACAATCTGTAACCTCATGGCCTGGCATATCCCCCATTCTACCATTACCATCAAGCCAGGAGACCAACCCTGGTTCAATCAAGAGTGCAGGATGGCATGCCAGGAGCAGCACCAGGCATACCTCAAAATGAGGTGTCAACCTGGTGAAGCTACAACCCAGGACTACTTGCGTGCCAAACTGCATAAGCAGCATGCGATAGACAGAGCTAAGCGATCCCATAACCAACGGATCAGATCTTCGCTCTACAGTCCTGCCATGTCCAGCCGTGAATGATGGTGAACAATTAAACAACTAATTGGAGGAGGTGGCTCCACAAATATCTTCATCCTCAATGATGGGGGAGCCCAGCACATCAGTGCGAAAGATATGGCTGAAGCATTTGCAACAATCTTCTGCCAGAAGTGCCGAGTTGATGATCCATCTCGGCCTTCTCCTGAAGTCCCCAGCATCACAGATGCCAGTCTTCAGCCAATTCGAAATCACTCCGCGTGATATCAAGAAACGACTGAAGGCACTGGATACCGCAAAGGCTATGGGCCCTGACAATATTCCCGCAATAGTACTGAAGACCTGTGCTCCAGAACTTGCCGCGTCCCTAGCCAAGCTGTTCCAGCACAGCTACAACACTGACATCTACCCTGCAATGTGGAAAATTGCCCAGGTATGTCCTGTACACAGAAAGCAGGACAAGTCCAACCCGGCCAATTACCGCCCCATCAGTCTACTCTCAATCATCAGTAAAGTGATGGAAGGTGTCATCAACAGTGCCATCAAGCAGCACTTGATTAGCAATAACCTGCTCAGTGACGCTCAGTTTGTGTTCCGCCAGGGCCACTCAGCTCCTGACCTGATTACAGCCTTGGTTCAAACATGGACAAAAGAGCTGAACTCAAGAGGTGAGGTGAGAGTGACTGCCCTTGACATCAAGGCAGGATTTGACAGTGTACGGCATTAAGGAGCCCCAGCAAAACTGAGGTCACTGGGAATCAGGGAGAAAACCCTCTGCCACAGCTTGAGTACTGTGTGCAGTTCTGTGTTGCATTCGAGAGGATACAGAGGAGATTTACGAGGATGTTGCCAGGGCTGAAAAAATGCAGCTTTGAGGAAAGATTGGATAGGCTGGGGTTGTTCTCCTTGGGACAGAGAAGGCTGAGGGGAAATCTGATTGAAATGTACAAAACTTTGAGGAGCCTGGATACAGTGGAGGTGAAAGGTCTATTCACCTTAACAGAGAGATCAGTGACTAGGGGGCATAGATTTAAAGTGATTGATAGAAAAATTAGAGGGGAGATGAGGAAAAACTTTTTCCCCCAGAGGGTGGTGATGTTCTGGAACTCACTGCCTGAAAGGGTAATTGAGGCAGAGATCCTCAACTCATTCAAAAGGAGTCTGGCTATAATCTGCAGGATTACGGACCAAATGCTGGAAACTGGGATTAGACAGGGTGGATCGTTTTTCGGCTGGCACAGACACGATGTGCCAAGTGGCCACTTTCTGTGCTGTAAACTTTTTGTGATTCTGTGATTACTATTCCCATTCCTTTCTGAATTTCCCTGCCCTTTCTAAAAACCTTACAGCCTGTAATAGTTAGCTCCCAATCATTCATGGGTTGTAGCCAGGTCTCTGTAATGGCTACAACATCATAACCTTTAAGCTGGATTTGTTTTTTTGACTCACTTGTTTTATTTCTTATGCTATGTGCATTTGTACACAGAACTCTTAACTGGATAACCGTCCCCACCCTGTTCTGTTGTTTTTTTTTCTCTCACCTTTTGACTTGCAGTTTAAATTTTTCCCTTGTATATTTACCTTTACAATACTGTTTACTATATAGCTCTTTATGATCATCTCTCGGATCAAAGCCCAAGTTTCTCCAGTCTTCTCTCATAGTTCAACTCTTTGACACTGGAGATTAGCCTTGTGGTTCCTCTCTGTGTAAACTTCAGCTTTTTAGCATCTCTTTTTGTTTTGGTGACTAGAACTGAACACAGCATTTATGGTGTTGCCTAACCAGAGCACAATACCACTATACCATCACTTTCTCTGATTTGTATTAACATTATAGTTCAACATTCTTTTAATTGTTCTGCTGCTGGTCTGTATTAGTTGGACGGCATTGAGCATAATTCAGTTTCATTCCTCATTATTTTGATACCATGCACAGAGTACATGTGTCACCTGCTTTTCCTTCCTGTGTGCAGTATTCACACCGGTCTGCATTAAATTTCATCTGCCATTGTTTCCATGTACATGTTTTATCCAACTCATTTTGTAGTTCGAGCTTCCTGCTATGATTACGCTGTGCAGACTAGTTTGGTGTCGTCCACAGATATGATCAATTTGCATTGGGTTTCTGAATTCTGTCATTTGTCCCAGTACTAACCTCTGGACCATTCAATTTAGTACCACTGCCAACAAAACACTTTATGATTTGTTCAAAGAGCTACTTGATAGAAAAATTTGAGCAAATTAAAATGTCTATCTGTTCTGCAAAAATGAATTTATTCTTTCATTATATAGATTTCTCTCATACTAATTTAAAATAGACAATTTTATGAATTAAACTAGCTTTAGCAACTGCTGCATGAAAGTAAAACTGTGCTTAGTTTAAAAGTAAAGCATTCTTTCAGTGACGGATTAGACTGAGACAATTACCAAGTTGCAATCAATGGCTTTTTGCTAATGCATAATTATTGCACTGATAATGTACTACATGCGAACTTTGGCTGCATCTTAGAATGTGGTTTGCTGATTGTCAAAATACTGTTAATCAAGCAGGCTGAGCCATTGTTGTTGGTGCTATTGCCCTATGTTACAGCTGATTACTTTAATAGCTTTGCCGAACAAAGGTATATAAGCTGTTTAGAGAAAAAACATATAAAAACAATCAACATCATTATTAGTAAAATACCAACCATAAACTGCTGTGTAATCAACACTGACATTACCTGTCAATTACTCATAGAAAAGGCATACAATATTGACCACCATGAGTGGAGCATCCCCAAAACATTGCAATGCTACAGAATGACTATTAATCCAAGATTTTAATTTATACTTCACCCAATTGAAATGTATTTCTTTGCAGGAGGTTATAAGTGTGAGAGATAGATATAGAGTTGGAAGTCTCTAGAGGAATTTTCTTTTTGTGTGTGCATAATGACAGGTGAAGAAAAGCACTATCACTAATAATGCTGTACTCCAGTGGGTTTAGCCACTTGGTAAGAGCATGAGAACATAAGAAATAGGAGCAGGATAGACCATACGGCCCCTCATGCCCACTCTGTCACTCAATACGATCATGGCTGATCTGCCTCAATTCCACTTTCCCACCAACTCCCCATATCCCATGATTTCCTGAAAGATCAAAAATCTATTCCAGCCTTGAATATACTACAACAATGGAGCACCCTCTGAGGTAAAGAATTCCAAAGATTTACAACCCTCTGAGTGAAGAAATCTCTCCTCATTTCAGTCCTGGCTGTGCCCATGTTCTAGATTCACCAGCCAGGGGCAACAACCTTTCAGTGTCGACCCTCTTAATTCCCTTCAGAATCATTAATGCTTCAAAGAGATCACCACTCATTCTTCTAAACTGCAGAGAGTATAGGCTCAATTTACTCAACCTCTCATCGTAAAACAACCCTCTCATCCTCGGAACCAATCGAGTGAACCTTCGCTGTATTGCCGCCAATGCAAGTATATCCTTCCTTACATATGGAGACCAAAACTGCGCATATTACTCACTATGTGTGGCTTCAGTAAACCCAACACAATTGCAGCAAGACTTTCTTGTTTTTGTACTCCAGTCCCCATGCAATAAAGGACAACATGCCATTTGTCTTCCTAATTACGTGTTGTGCCTGCAGGCAAACTTTCTGTGTTTCTTGTACAAGTCATAGAGTATACCCAAGTCTCTCTGAACATCAACATTTACATGTTTCATGCCTTTTAAAAACTATTGTGCTTTTCTATTCTTACTACCAAAGTGAATAACCTCACGCTTCCTCACAATATACTCCCATCTGCCACTCACTTAACCTGTCTATATCTCTTTGCAGCCTCTTTGTATCCTTCCCGGCAGCTTAACATTCCCACCTAACTTTGTACAAACTTGGATACATTACTTCTGGCCTCTTCATCTAACTTATTAATATATATTGTAAATAGCTGAGGCTCCAGCACTGATCAATGCGACACTGCACTAGTTACAGCCCGCCAACTTGAAAATGCCTTGTTTATCTCTACTCTCTGCTTCCTGTCTGTTAACCAATCCTCCATCCCATGCTGCTATATTACCCCCAACTTCATGAGCCCTTATCTTTGGTATTAATTTTTGTGTGACTCATCAAAGGTAATCATCCCTGGATTGTCACATGAGCCACGTACTAATCGGCATAGGGTCAAGCAGGTTAGAGATGAAGTGTCACTGACCTGAAACGTTAACTCTGCTTCTCTCTCCACAGATGCTGCCAGACCTGCTGAGTATTTCCAGCATTTCTTGTTTGTATGTTAAAGAATTATAAACGTGGCTTGAAGAGTGGTGTAGGAAGAAGGGGTTTTGATTCATGGTGCACTGGCAGTAGTATTCAGGAAAGAGAGAGCTGTTCTGTTTAGATGGGCTCCACTTAAACTGGGCGGGGACCAGTGTCCTGGCAAATCATATAACTAGGGCTGTGGATAGGGCTTTAAACTAACAGAGTGGGGGGAGGGTTCGGGTGAAGAGAAATTTAGAAATCCAAAGAGAAAAGTCGAGACAATAGAACAGTCTAGTGATATGGGCAAAGACAAGCAGAGTGAGACTGGAAGGGACAGAAAATTTAACAATAATTGTGCATCAGTGAGTAAGGTCCATGCAGGGAATAGCAGTAAAAAAATGAAATTAAAGGTTCTTTATCTGAATGCATAAGCATCCACAATAAGGTAGATGAACTAGTGGCACAATTTGAAATAAATGGTTTAGATCTAATTGGCATTACAGAGACATGGTTACAAGGTGACCAAAATTTGGAAATAAATATTCCAGGGTACACAATATTTTGAAAAGACACACAGAATGGCAAAGGAGAAGGGGTAGCCCTAATGGTAAAGGATGACATAAGAACATTAGTGATAAAGGACCTTGGCTCAGATGATCAGGAAGTAGAATCAGTGTGGGTGGAGATTAGGAATAGCAAGAGTCAGAAAACGCTGGTGGGAGTAGTTTATAGGTCCCCTAACAGAAGATATGCCACTGGACAGAGCATTAAATGAGAAATTATTGGAGTCTGCAACAAATGCAATGTAATAGATCTGGGGAACTTCAATCTTCATATAGACTGGACCAATCAAATTGGCAAGGGTGGTCTAGAAGATGAATTTATGGAATGTTTTTCTGACAGTTTCATGGAGCAATATGTTGTGGAACCAACTAAGAATAAAACTAATTTAGATTTAGTATTGTGTCATGAGTCAGACCCTACAAAATTCACGGCCTTGAAAAATGTGTCATGGACTGTGAAATCTTGAGTCCTCCATGAAATCGGCCATTTTGCAAACTTTGCACATTTTATTCATTGACATCGGGCTCACCTTGCTGACTCCTGGGCATGTTGGAACTTCACACATTTTATTCATTGCCACAAGGTTCAACTCACTGATTGGTAGATGAGGGAGGGCTTCCGGTGCAGTTTTGAGAGTAGCAGTCTCAAGTATTAGCAGAGATGCCAAAATGAGCAAATCAACAACAGCCACAATTTTTATTGCAGCACATTAAGTGAAAGAATTTGGAAGCCAAATTCTGCATGCTGATGGTGGAATATTGTTTTGTACAAGCTGCAATGTTTTGTTGGATCACACATGACGGGCAACGGTTCAGCGCCACTTAGAGTCCGAAAGTCATCACAGTAGAAAGAGAGCATCCAAAGCCACATTGCTGGAAAACGAACACGCAACAAAAAACGATTTCACCTCTTTTTAAGAAGTCGACAGAGAGTTCATAAAATTGTCAGTTGGTTACAATGGAACTTCTGGATGCTTTTGCAAGCGCCAATATACCATTGGAAAAACTTGATCACCCAAAGCTACGGATAATCATTCAACATAATGTGCAAAACGGTGGTTGCTTGCCACATGCAAATAAACTATGACAGGACTACCAACCAAAAGTTTTTGATACACATTGTGAGGAAATGAATTCTCAGATTAACGCATGTGAGTTTTTTGCAATTATTTGTGATGAGTCCACCATTGACCAAGACAACTATGTGCTCCATGTTTTGTTTGATTTTATGTCTGGTAAGGCTGAAGCGGTACAGTCAGGAAAGCTAACAACAGTGCTTTCAAACTGCGTCCACTTAGAAGCTGTTAATTATGCCACAGATTCCCAAGTGATACTCAAAACAGTTTCAAAATATGGTGCAGATTACAACCAAGTGTCTGCTTTCATTAGTGACAATGCAACTTACTTGACAAAATCTTTCAAATCTGTGCTCCAAGGTGAAATGCCTAATACTACCCTTATTACATGTTATGCACATATAAATGTTCCTTGTCTTTTTTTTGTTTTAAATAGATAGTTTGTTGCAACACTGTGAAATTTACCATTTAAATGCGTGGAATCATGAAATTCACGATTCTTAAAATGCTGTGACCCCTGAATTTGTTAAATTTGACCATGAATTTGGTAGGGTCCTAATAATGAGGCAGGGTTCATTAGTAATCTCATAGTAAAAGATCCGCTTGGAAATAGTGATCATAATACAATTGAATTCCATGTTAAGTTTGAAATCGACATACTCCAATCACAAACAAAAACCTTAAACTTAAAAAAAGCCAATTACATAGTTATGAGGAGATAACTGGCTGAAGTTCATTGGGTAAGTAGACTAAAAGGTATGGCAATACCGTCTATGGCCTATCCCACCCCTGACAAAATTGTGTGGCAACGAGCCCCCTATCATCCACCTCCCATCGCAATTCTATGGATCCCCACCTCCAATCCCATCTGGGGGGAGGCCCATAAAATTTAGCCCACTGTGTGCAGTTTTGGTCTGCATATTTAAGGAAAGATATACTTGCACTGGAAGCAGTACAGCGAAGGTTCACTAGATTGGTCCCTGGGATGAGAGGGTTGTCCTATGATGAGAGGCTAAGTAAATTGGGCCTATACTCTCTGGAGTTTAGAAGAATGAGAGGTGATCTCATTGAATCTTACAAGACTCTGAGGGTATGAGAGGTTGTTTCCACTGCCTGGGGAATCTAAAACACAGTGGCACAGTCTCAGGATAAAGGGCAATCATTTAGGACTGAGATGAAAAGAAATTTCTTCACTCAAAGGGATGTGAATGTTTGGAATTGTCTACCCCAGAGGGGAGTGGATGCTGCATTGTTGAATATATTTAAGGCTGGGATAGACAGATTTTTATTCTCTTAAGTTTCTCTAATACTTTTTCTCTGCAAATATTCATTACTTTAATTTCCTCACTCTTATTAGCCCCTTGGTTACCGTCTATTTCTGGTCAGTAATTTTGTCTCCTTCTGTGAAGACAAACACAAATAATTAGTTCAACGTCTCTGCCATTTCCTCATTCCCATGATAATTCCTCCTGTCTCTGCCTCTAAGGGACCAACATTTACTTTAGCTACTCTCCTTTTTATATACTTGTAAAACAATCCATTTTTATATTCCTGGCTAGTTTAATTTCATTCTTATTTTTTCCTTTTTATCAATGTTTTGCTCACTCTTTGCTGGTTTCTAAAGCTCTCCCAACTCCCCCAATCCCCAGGCTTACTATTATTCTTCGCCACATTGTAAGCCTCTTCTTTTAATCTAATACTCACCTTAACTTCCCATACAAGCCATGGATGGATCTTTTTCACTGAGTTTTTGTTTTTAATGGAATGCATTTTTGGTGAAAATTTTGAATCATTTCTTTAAATGTTTTCTGCTGGTTATTTACTGTCATACCTTTTCATCTATTTATCCAATTAACCTTAATCAGCTCTCCCCTCATACCTGTGGAATTGGTCTTGTTTAAGTTTCAGATTCTTGTTTGGGACTGGAGTATGTCGCTCTCAAATTTAACATGGAATTCAATTGTATTATGGTCTCTTTTTCCCAGAGGATTTTTTACAATGAGATTTTAAATTAACCCTGCCTCATTACATAATTGTAGATCTTAAATAGCTTTATCCCTAGTTGGTTCCACAATATGCTGTTCTAGGAAACTGTCATGATAGCATTCTGCAAACTCATCTTACACACTCCCTGGCTTTATCCCCGTAGCCCTGCAAGTCTATTTTTCTCAGGCGGCCATCCAACTTCCTCTTGAAGTCATTGATTGTCTCTGCTTCCACCATCATTGTGGGCAGTAAGTTCCAGGTCATTACCACCTGCTGTGTATAAAAGTGCTTCCTCATATTCCCCCTGCAGTTTTTTCCCAAAACTTTCAATCTGTGTCCCCTAGTTCTTGCACCATCAGTTAATGGGAATGGCTTTTCCTTGTCTAACTTACCTAAACCTGCCATAATCTTGTACACTTCTATTAAATCTCCCCTCAATCTCCCTTGTCCTAAGGAAAATAAATCCAGCTTTTCCAACCTAACCTTGTAACTGAAATCCTCTATCCCTGGAACCATTCTGGTAAATCTTCTCTGCACCCTCTTGAGGACCCTCACATCCTTCCTGACGTGCGGTAACCAGAACTTGATGCAATACTCCAGTTGGGGCCTAACCAGAGCTTTATAGAGTTTCAGCATAACATCCCTGCTTTTGTATTCAATACCTCGACTTATGAAGTCCAAGATCCCATATGCTTTACTGATCCATCTCTCAATATTGTCCTGCCACCTTCAAAGATCATGCACATGCACCCTGTCAGGAAAACTCTATATGCCAATGGGACATATTATTTGCATCGGTTGTAAACTTACATTAGATTTTTGATGGGAAAAAACCCTACAATTAACATTTAAAAGAACTAGCAGCCAAGGTGGCCACTGCCATTTACATCTGAAATACCAGAAGATTGGCCTGGAGACAAAAAGTCTAACAGCAAGCCTGGCGAGGACAATGGTTGCTCTAAGTGATTAAATTACATAGAATGGCTTCATTAGCACGGCAGTCAAAGCAATCCCCACCCAACCTTTAGTCCTCCCCTTAGAACTTTTCTTTATCATAGGAATATACTTATCCTGAGTATTCTGAAATATCCCCTTTAATGTCTGCCACTGCTTCTCTATTGATCTATCTCCTAGTCTAGTTACCCAGTTCACATCAGCTATCTCTGCTTTCATGTCCACATAGTTGCCCTTATTTATGTTTAAAATACTAGTCTTAGACTCACTCTTCTCTCTTTCAAACTGGATGTAAAATTCAATCATATTGTGGTCGCTGCTACCTGGAGATGCCTTAACTCCGAGGTCATTAATTAATCATGTCACATTACACAATACCAAGTTTAATATAACCTGCTCTCTGGTTGGTTCCAGAACGTGCTGCTCTAAGAAACTATCTTGAAAGCATTCTATGAACTCCTCGTCCCAGCACCAGATCCAGCAATGCTTCTTTTCTAGTTGGGCTGAGGACACAGTGATCAAGGAGGTTCTCCTGAACCCATTTTAGAAGTTCCTCCCCCTCCTTACCTTTTACTCTAAAATTATCCCAATCGATATTTGGGTAATTAAAATCCCCCAATATCACCACTCTATAGTTCTTGCACATCTCTGTGATTTCCCTGCAGATTTGCTCCTCTATCTCCCTTTCGCTATTTGGAGGCCTATAGAATACCCCTAGTAACATGGTCATAGCCTATTTGCTCCTCAGCTCTAACCGAATGGATTCTGTCCTTGCCCCTTCAAGGCCATCCTCCTTTTCCACCACTGCAATGTCTTCCCTAATCAGGACTGTCACCCCACCTCCCTTTTTTCCTTCCCTATCTTTTCTAAACACTTCGTATCCTTGTATATTAAGCATCCAGTCCTTGTCATTTTAAGCCACTTTTCTATTATTGCCACGACATTATATTCCCATATTGCTATTTGTGCTTGTAGCTCACCAACTTTATTCATCACACTTTGTGTGTTTACACATTTTTATGACCAGGTGCGAACAAGGTCTAGGGTTCCCTTTCAGCCTTCACCTGGTCTTACTGTAACAGCGTTTTATTTTTAAACACACTGTGTTTTTAGCTCCCCCTTGGTGAATCCTTCTTCACTGCTTTCCAATTATAAGGTAAAGAAATGAGCACAAACGGGCTTTCTTAGGTTTAAAGAAGAAAGGTTAAATTTTATTAAACTTAAATTCTAATCGGGTTGACGCATACGGATACACACCGCGCCTCACGCTAGCATACATACACCAAGCGCACATGCAAATAGAGACAGAAAAGAGCAAAAGAAAAATAGAGTGGAAAATTTTGAGCCAATATCTGAAGAGTTTGTTATGGTTCTTCGGGCTCACTTTTGTAGGTTGATCTTGCTTTTTGTTTGGGCCCAGTATTCTTCTTAAATCTTGTTCGCTGTAGGAGATTTTTTTCTCTTGGGGTTCAAATGCCTTCAGTGGGTTTCAGTTCCGTGAGGAAAAGATGGGAGCAGACAGGAGGAGAGGTCTTTTTCAGTCCCGGAACCAAGAGCTTTCTCCCAGTTCAAACACTGTCTCTACAACTTAAAACTCAAGTTGGCCAGCAGGGTGGTCACATGACTGACTGGTTTGACCAGGTCTGTTCTGTGTATTGTATGGGAGCAGGGGATTGCTCCTTGTTTCAACACTGTTTGCTAATCTGCAAAAATTTCTTTCCAGCCAGGGGCCTGGCAATTCCTTGTAACAGGCCTTCTCTTCTTCCCAGCAACAATTTGAAATTTAATGTCCACTTGGTGAAATTAATATGCCTCATTCTTGGCAGGTGGGGGCCTGCATGACACCTCCACACCCAGGGGAATGAAATGTGATCTGAGCAAAGGCACATTTCATTAAAAGGGTTGAGTGAAAATAAGATATAGAAAACCATGCATTTCTCTCATTCATTCCCATTCATTCATAAATCCTAAAGCTTATTAAAACTGTCTTTTCTTGGTGCCAATGCTGCTTTAATTGCCTCCTTTTTGATATCAGAGTAAACATGTGGTTCTTTTGGGAAGTTTTTCTTCAGTTTTCCCATTTCCATGACTGCATAGGGTCTTTGTTCCTGTTGAGGTCTGCCAAGGATGGAGGTTGGGGGGTGTTAGATTTAGTTAGCCCGAAGTTGAAGTTTGTTCCAAGAGAGTCAGTCGTGGGTGGGTCTATCCTGAACTCTCTTTCAGTGCTGTGGTGAGTCATGCAAAGGCTTTTGACTTCAGGGGATGGGTGGTTCCCTTTTTCTCTGACTGTGGGGGAGGATTATTTGTAAATCTCCCCTTTATTCTCTGGGACACTCCTGCCTGCAGGTATTTGTGCAGACTCTGCTGCACTCCCCTGTGGCACTTTGACTAGGTGAGGCATCACCCTCTTGGTTTCTCTGCCCCTCTAGAGGTCTTTCCTTGTCTCTGCAGGGTCCTGTAAATGCTGTGACCAACTCTGGTGGGGTGCTTCTAGAGTCTGCATTTATGCAGGAGGATATGGGGTCTAACTTTTCACATTTTTTGGGGTTGTTTGACTGGACAGTAGGGGTTTCATCTGGGATTCCTCCTGGACTTCCTTTAACCTTCCCTCTTGGTTACTTTTTCTCCTCCCCTTTCTAAACTTTTGCCAGCCTTGTGCCTGCCTGTCCCCTTTTGTTCTCAGCGGGGGTCCCTTACGATTCACCAGCCCTCTGCTGGAGGGTCCTCCTAACACCGGTACAGGACCTGGAGGTGCAGGTTTCACTGTAGGTTGGGTTTTCCCCTCAACTGGTACATGTGGCAATTCCTGCAGTACTCCACCACACCTTTGTGGAGTTTTGGCCAATCAAACTGCTGTCTTGTGTGGGCATTGGTCTTTCGTATACCGGCATGTACAATCACTGTAGTCTCGTGGGCCCTTAATATTTCTCCACGATACTTCTGTGGCACCAGTAACAGGTGAACTACTGCCCACTCCTTGCTTTCAGGTCTGTGAGGAGACCTCCATTTCCTCATCAGTACCTCATTCTTTAAATAGTAACAAACAGGGACACCTTTTTCACCTTGAGACTGGGCAGCCTGTGCTAACTCTCGCAATACTGGGTCGTCTCGCTGAGCCTAAGCTAGGGAAAATCCATTTAATTCATTCCCTGGGTCTTCTAACTTTCCAAAGAAAGTCTCAGACAGGCAGACCTCATGGTCATCTGCCTGCAGTGCCAACGCAATCTTCTCTGGGGGAAGCTGATTTGATCATGGCCTGATCCACTACATAGTTACAGAAACTGCAGGGGATCCGTCTCCCGACACTGCCCTGTCTCTCTGACCTCCTGTGGTCTCTTTTTCACTATTGGGGGGGAATACCACCTTCACCCTCTCCAGATCATTACCCAGGTCAACCCTGTCCACAGGCAAACTAGGGACAATCCCTACGGTCACCGGCCCCGAAACTAGGTCACACTCCATGTGCACCTGGTGTACAGGTACAGGCATACACTGCCCTCCAATACCCTTCACCACCATTTTGGTGTTCACTGCACTCTTTGGGGGAAAGGTCAGGCCTTTTCCCAGTAAAAGGGATCTACTGGCCCGTGTCCCTGAAAATCACTATGGGCTTGCTTGGCCCACTCGAGGGGTTACTTTCCCTTCAAACACAAAACCCTGATAACCCTCAGGAATTTTATTACATTTTCCTGCACTTGCAGCCGTTAACTTCCTGGGTCTCACTCTTACTGCAGTTAAAGCCACACTTGTCCTGCTGTGCTTTCCATCAGGGTTCCGTTTTCACTGAGCATTTGTGCACTGATTAACCCTATCGGTTTTCCCTTTAGTTTCCAGCAGTCAGCTTTTAAATGCACTGCTTTATTACAATAGAAGCACACAGGTCTCTGGGTTTCACTCTTACTCACACCTTTCTTTTTGGCTGGAGGAGGGCCCCCTGTGTCTCCTGCTTTCCTTTCTCTCCAAGGACTGTGGTGGCAGTGGTTAGCACCGCAGCCTCACAGCTCCAGCGACCCGGGTTCAATTCTGGGTACTGCCTGTGAGGAGTTTGCAAGTTCTCCCTGTGTCTGTGTGGGTTTCCTCCGGGTGCTCCAGTTTCCTCCCACGTGCCAAAGACTTGCGGGTTGATAGGTAAATTGGCCATTATAAATTGTCCCTAGTTTAGGTAGGTGGTAGGGAAATATAAGGATAGGTAGGGATATGGAATTAGTGTAGGATTAGTATATAAATGGGTGGTTGATGGTCGGCACAGACTCGGTGGGCCGAAGGGCCTGTTTCAGTGCTGTATCTCTAAACTAGACTGCCAGGGCGGATATCATCTTCCCACCCTTTATCCTTTTTGGATTGTTGGGGGTGATTAGGAAAGGTTCTCCCCTGAGAAACTGACTTATAAATTAAAGCAAACTCATGGACCAGAACAACCACTTTCCTGGCTCTCTGAACCCACTGTGTCTCTACATGGGTCTTTATGGAGAGTGGGAGAGAGTTTTAAAATTCTTCTAACAGAGCTACTTCCCTGAGATTCTCATAGCTGAGCTGTACTTTAAGAGCCCTCAGCCACTGGTCGAAAGCTGGCTGCTTACTTCTTTCAAACTCCAGATAAGTTTGATTAGCTTGCTTCTTGGGGGTTCTAAACTTTTGGCGACAGGCTTTGGGTACTAATTCATATGTCCCGAGGATAGCATTTTTGGTCAGTTCATAATTTGATGAACTCTCATCTGGCAACAGGGAATAAACCTCATGGGCTTTTCCAGGTAGCTTGCTTTGTAGTAAAAGAGACTAGGTCTTAGCTGGCCATTTTAGTTGCCATGCCAATTTCTCAAAAGACACAAAAATTCCTCCACATCTTCCTCATTGAATTTTGGAATTAGTTGAGTGAGTTTTAGCAATTTTGTACCCAGCCCTGAATTATGCTCCTCCATATTGTCCATGCTTTCACTGGGATTACTCTGTTGCCCCTTAGTTAACTCAAGCTGCCTTAGCTCTCTTCACATTTTTTCTGGAAGCTTCTTTCTCTCTCTCTCTCCTGCCTCTCTCTTTCTTTCTCCTGTCTTTCTGTTTCTTCACGTTCCTTCTGGGCGGCTCTCTTTTTCTCCATCTCCTGCCTCTCTCTCTCTTTTTCCTGTCTCTAACTTTCTCTTTCCCTGTCTTCTATTTCAAGTTTCTTTTGTTCCAATTGTATCTGTGCTCTCAGTACCCTGTCTGGGTCTACTTCTAACACTGCTTCTGTTTCTTCCGATTCAAGGGGAAAATGGTTGGCCACTAGCCTTAGGAGTTCAGACTTCCTAGCCTTGCCACGTACAGTGATCCCACACTGCTCAGCCATTTTCCTCAGCTCCTCCATAGACAGTGCTTTTAACTTATCCCAAGTTACTTCACCCTGACTTGGGGAGCTACTAGCTTCAGTTGCAGACATGTTAGTATTCAAGCACACACAAACACAAGAAAACCTGTATTGAAATCTTGCTCCTTTGTGGTTGGGAACAATTTGGCTTCCACTTCCAATTTCTCTCGTTTGTCCGTAGGTAAAATTCCGGATGCTAGCACCCAAATTTCTGTTACGACCAGGTGAGAAAGAGGTCTAGGGTTCCATTTCAACCTTCACTTGTCTTACTGTAACAGGGTTTTATTTTAAACACACTGTTTTTAGCTCCCCCTGGGTGAATCTTTATTCACCGCTTTCCAATTATAAGGTAAAGAAATGAGCACAAACAGGCTTTCTTAGGTTTAAAGAAGAAAGGTTAAATTTTATTAAACTTAAACTCTAATTCGGTTGACGCCGATGGATACACGACACGCCCACGCTAGCATGCATACGCCAAATGCATATGCAAATAGTTAAACTCTCTATCCCTTCCAGTCCCACTCAGATTGTCTTTACCCAAATCCTTACACTGCTGTATTGCCTCGATATTTCTCTTTAGATTTCTACATTTCCCTTCACCTGACTCCTCCCCCCTCTTTTAGTTTAAATCCCTATCAGCCCTAGTTATGTGATTCGCCAGACACTGATCTAAGCCTGGTTTAAGTGGAGCCCATCCCAATGGAACAGCTCCCTCTTTCCTCAGTAATGGTGTCAGTGCACCATGAATTGAAATCCCTTCTTTCCATACCACTCTTTGAGCCAAGTGTTTAATTCTATAATTTACTTGAACCTGTGTCAATTGGTGTGTAACTCAGGTAGTAATCCAGAGATTATTACCTTTGAGGTTCTGCATTTAATTTGGACCTTAACTACTCAAACTCTCTTTGCACAACATCATTCCTCCTTCTATCTATGTTGTTGGTTTCTACGTGGACCACGACAACTGAATGTTCCCCCTCCCACTCCATGCTCATCTCCAGCTGTGAGGAGACGTCTTTAAGCCAGGCACTGGGCAGGCAACACAACCTTCAGAACTCCCAGTCATGGTTGCAGTGAATATTGTCTGTTCCCCTGACAATACTGTCCCCTATCACTACCACATTCCTTTTCATTCCCCCCTTGAATGGCATCCTGTACTATGGTGCCATGATCAGTTTGCTCATCAACCCTGCACTCCTTGTTCTCATCCACACAGGTAGTAACTACCCTGTACCTGTTGGTCAAAGTCAAGGGCCGAATGACTTGCAGTCACACCCTCCTGCCCCTAACGATTGACCAACTATAAAGTTCTACTTAACATATGAGATATGACTGCCTCTGGCAAAAGCATATTCCAGGTAACTCTCTCCCTCCCTGATGTGTCTCAATGTCTGCAGCTAGGACTCCAGCTCAACAACTCCATGACAGAAGTTCCCTGAGCTGCCAAAACTTACTGCAGATATGGTTACCTGGGATCGCAATGCTCTCCACAAACTCCCACATGCTGCAGTTATGGCACCCCACCTTTCCTGCCATGTCTATCCAGACTTATTTATTTGCCTAGTTAATTAGTTACTAATTTAGTAAGAGCTTAGAGACAAAAGAAAAACACTCACCAGCTACTGGAGGTAAAACAAAAAGAATAAAAAACAATGCCTCCGTACCCCTCTACACCAACTTCCCACTGGCATTAAATTCCCAACATTTGCTCTCTGTGTATGAAGCACTCAGTTCTGTGATCACTCTGTGAGAAGTAGCAAACACTGTTTGTTTATATAAAGCTTATGACTCACGCCCAATTATAACTGTTAATTCAGCTTCATACTACAGTAAGTAACACCTATTCAGAATATATAGGAATATGAATAAAAACAGAAAATGCTCAGCAGGTCTAGCAGCATCTATGGAGAGAGAAATGGAGTTAATGCTTGGTTGTGATCTTCCAGAATTCCTTAGATTCTAGAACAGTTCCCAAAGATTGGAAGGTAACAAACATAAACCAGCTATTTAAGAAAGGAGGAAGATGTAGGCAAAATGCTGGAATCTACTATTAGGGACGCTGTAACAGGGCACTTAGAAAAACATAATATGATTAAGCAGAATCAAGAAAGATTTATGAAAGAGAAATCATGTTTGACAAAACTGTTAGAGTTTTGAGTTTTTTGAGGTTGTAACTAGTAGGATGTATAAGGGGGAAACCATACGCTGTAGTATATGTGGATTTTCACAAAGCATTTGATAAGATGCCACAGAAGAGTTTATTACACAAAATCAATCCCAGGTGATTAGGGGTAATATATTAGCATGAATTGAGGACACAAAACAGACAGTAGGAATAAGCGGGACATTTTCAGGTTGGCAGGCTATAACGAGTGGCAACAAGACCAAATGGTGGCCCTCGGCGGCAACCCTCTCACTTCTTTCATTCAGAAACTAAGTGCCTTTGAACGAGCACCCCCCACCCCCCACCCCCCACCTCCAACCCCACCCTGAAGCCAGGAAACAGCCTGCATGGTTTTTTGTGCCATGCTTCCCATGCAGCGACAGGGCTTTCCACCCTGGACTAAATTTCAGCGGAAGCGGCCCATCATGCAGGAGAGCATAAAAATCTACCAAATGTTTCAGTTTTTTGTTTGAGGCAAATGAAATGTTGACCTTTATTGCAAGGGGAATGGAGTATAAAAGTAGGTAAGTCTTGCTACAACTGTACAGAGCATTGGTGAGACCACACCTAGGGCTGGATTTTGTTCCTAGCCCGAAGTCGGGTTCTGTGGTGGGTTGGGCGGGGAGGGGAGCAGAGAATTGGAGCGGCAGCGGACACCAGGGAACCCGATGCTGGGATTGCCAGCCCCGATCTTCCAGGGATCAAGATAGGCCGACATCGGCCTTCCCGCCCAGAGGTCAACTGAGGCCCTTAAGTAGCCTATTGATGGCTAATTAAGGCCTTCTTCCTGCCACCACTGGGATCTTGCCAGCGGCGAAGGGGCCTCTGCTGCACAGGAAGGATGCCTTGGAAAATAAAGCACCCTCACTGTGGGCTTGTTGGGGTGCGGGGGAATCCCTCCCTTGTGAGCAATTTATGGCCCACGGAGGACCCACCCCCCCGGGAACAACTTACACACACAGGACCGCACTCCTGCAGGACCGAACGGCCACCACCACCCCCCCACCTCGCCGGGGCCTTCTGGACCCGCCCTGGCAACCCCGCCTCACCTACCTTGGGTCTGGGGTTCCAATGCTGGGCCTGGGTCAGAGGCCTGTGCAGTACTGGCAGTGGCCACCGCTCCCGGTGGCGCTGCTGACACTGTTGTGTTGTTGGCCCTGTGATTGGCCGCCGCCTCTTGGGGGCGGGATCCCCGTCCCTATTAAGTGTTTAAAAGGACGAATATCCCTCACCTTTAAACTTCAACCTCAAAGGACCTGGGGGTCACTCTGGGGGTCAAAACAAATGCAGAGGCGGGGCTCCCCCTTTCATTTGGCCTGATGCCGGGATCCCCGCCTCCTGCATAAAATCCAGCCACTAGAGTATTGCATCCAGTTTTGGTCATCTCATTTAAGGAGGGATATACTTGCAACGGAGGCAGTTCAGATAAGTTTCACTAGGTTAATTCCTTGGATGAAGGGGTTGTCTTATGAGGAAAGGTTAAGCAGGTTGGGCCTATACTCATTGGATTTCAGAAGAATGAGAGGTGATCTTATTGAAACATATAAGATTTTGAGGGGGCTTGACAGGATAAATGCTGAGAGGATATTTCCCCTTGTGGGGGAATCTAGAACTAGGGGCACTGTTTCAAAATAAGGCATCCCCCATTTAAGACGGAAATGAGGAGGAATTTCTTCTGTCAGAGATTTGTTAATCTTTGGAATTCTCTACCTCAGAGATCAGTGGAGGCTAGGTTATTGAATATATTCAAGGCTGAGTTAGACAGTTTTTTGATCTACAAGGGAGTCAAGGGTTATGGGGGGCAGGCAGGAAAGTGGTGTTGAGGCCACGATCAGACGAGCCATGACCTTATTGAATGGCGGAGCAGGCTCGAGGAACCGAATGGTCTACTCCTGCTCCTATTTCTTATATTCTTATCTTCTTATGTTCTTATGAAAGAATAAAACAAAAGGTTTGACTCTCAGTCAGAACTGAGTTAACTAATCTCAGCAGTGTTGCAGTGGAAGGAGGCTATAATCACCCGCAGCACCACTAGATTGGTGAGTGGAGAAAGAAGTAATGGGCCTGCTTCTGACCATCAGCCAAGGACTTTTTGTGCATGGTGTGGTTATTAGATGAGTTCAGGTTTGAGCTCAGTATTGATGTCTCCCAACCCCCAACCAACAGTTTGATAACCTGTTGATACTCGTTCTCAAAACTCTCAGATTTCGAATGACCATGTGAATATACTAGCATTGGAGGCAGTTCAGAAAAGGTTCACTAGGCTGATTCTTGGGACGAAGGGGTTGTCTTATCAAGAACGGCTAAACAGGTTAGGCCTTTATTCATTGGAGTTTAGAAGAATGAGAGGTGATCTTATAGAAACATATAAGATTTTAAGGGGGCACAACAGGGTAGATGTTGAGAAGATGTTTCCACTAGTGGGGGAATCTCGAACTAGCGGACATAGTTACAGAATAAGGGGGCACACATTTAAAACTGAGATGCGAAGGAATTTCTTCTCTCAGAGGGTGGTGAATCTCTGGAATTCTCTGCCTCAGAGAGTTGTGGAGGCTAGGTCACTAAATGTATTTAAGGAGGGGGTAGATAGATTTTTGAAATTGCGGGGAGTCAAGGGTTAGGCAGAGCAGGCCCGAAAGAGGAGTTGAGGCCTGGGACCGATCATCCATGATCTTATTGAATGCGGGGCAGGCTTGAGGGGCTGAATGGCTTACTCCTGCTCCTATTTCTTATGTTCTTATGTTCTTAATAAAGTGCAGGAGGGGAGTAAGCATCAATTCATACATGCTGCATCATGAGCCAGTGTCTTCAGGAAAAAGGGTGAGAATTGAAAAGAATCACTATCAGTCAAACAGAAATTTGTTTTCCTTCAGTTTGAATTGAGTGCATTTCATTTGATGGAATTGTACCATCCAGCACCTTATTCTGCGGCTGTTATCTCATTTCCTTCATTCGGTTTTTTTCATTTTACATGGCAGAATACAAAATCACTATAAATGTGTTTCTTGGTGCTTAGGCTAATTAAACATTGTTAAAAATAACATTTTATTGAGCTCTACCTTTTGAAACGTCAGCTGCACTAACACTGAAAAAAACAAATATTGAAATCTATGTACAAACAACCACTCCATCTCCAACCTCCCTTTCCTCTCCAAAGTCCTTGAATTTTTTGTCGGCTCCCAAATCCATTCCCAACTTTCCTGGAATGCCATGTTTGAATCCCTCCAATCACGTTTTCACCCTTGCCACAGTACTGAAACGCTGTTATTAAAATCACAAATGGCATCCTATGTGACTGTGACCTTGTCCCCTTCCCATGACACCTTCCCATGCAATTGCAGGAGGTGTAATACCTGCCCTTTTACCTCTTCTCTTCTCACCATCCAAGGCCCCAAACACTCCTTCCAGGTAAAGCAGTGATTTATTTGTACATCCTTCAATTTAGTATACCATATTCGCTGCTCACAATGTGGTTGCCTCTACATTGGGGAGACCAAATGCAGATTGGGTGACCGCTTTGTGGAACACCTCTGCTCAGTCCGAAAGCAAGACCCTGAGCTTCCGGTTTCTTGCTATTTCAACACGCACCCCTGATCTTTTGCCCACATTTCTGTCCTTCGCCTGCTGCAGTGTTCCAGTGAACATCAATGCAAACTCGAGGAGCAGCACCTGATCTTTCGATTAGGCACTCTACAGCCTTGGGACTCAACCTTGAGTTCAACAATTTCAGAGCAAGGCTGGACTTTTTTATATTTTTATTTTTTTTATTTTATTTTCATTTATTTTATTTTTTAACCATGTGCCTGTTTTTTCATGTGGACAGAGCTGCTCATTACTCTGCCATTAACACTCTCTCTGGACTAATGTTTTGTCTTTCACCACAGGCATTAACACGCTCTTTGCCTTTGTCCCATGACAGCTTTGTTATTTAATCTTTTCTGCCCTCTGCCCTATCACACACCTTCTCTTTTGTTCTCTTCCCCACCAAACCCCCGCCCCACTTCACTTGCTTAAAACTTACTTATTTTCTCACCTTTGCCAGTTCTGATGAAAGGTCACAGACCTGATACATTAACTCTGCTTCTCTCTCCATAAATGCTGCCTGACCTTCTGAGCACTTTCTGTTTTTATTTCAGATTTCCAGCATCTGCAGTATTTTGCTTTTATTTTAGTAGAGAAGATGTTTTCCCCTTCCTGGCCTTCCCTGAATGATTTCTTATCACTTTGCATTGGATGGCATAGCTGTCGCAGTAATGCAATTTCACTTCGGCTCCGGCTACATGTATGCTTCAAAGACACTTGTCTTCAAAATATCTTGGACTGGAGCAGGCTCCATGAAGTTTTGGATGTCAAGCTTCTAAATGGCATTTTTTTGGGAATGCAACGAACCGTTGTGTCTCTGATGGGCTGATATGGCCAACGCCTTTCTTGGCATATCTATTTTTTTTTGCTCTTAGTCATCTGAGAAAGCTCTTACATACCTTATTTCTCTCATTGCTGATATAAGGTTTACCAACCAAGTACTCAGTCATCTTCTGCCTTTTCGTTTTAGGAGCAAAGTGGTTTTCTATATGTTAACAGTTACAATTTAACTACAATTCTAATATAAAATGCTTTGCACTTCTTTAAAATTTCCAGGAGATATAAAGTACTCAAAATACTGTAGCAGTATTCTGTACAATAAACATTCGTGGGGCGAGAATTATAATCAGGCATTCTTGTGATATTTTTGCATGCTTGGATACATACATGGAAATATTTTCCCCTCCCCCATGAAAAG
Source organism: Heterodontus francisci (assembly GCF_036365525.1). Lineage (NCBI taxonomy): Eukaryota > Metazoa > Chordata > Chondrichthyes > Heterodontiformes > Heterodontidae > Heterodontus > Heterodontus francisci. The sequence goes on from NC_090377.1 coordinate 81,990,212, forward strand.
AACCAGTTCTGCAGCAATTGAAACTGAAGTCCTCTCAAAGCAATGACTGGAAAACAGAACAGATTTTCAAGATCAAATCTTAACTGTAAGTTGTATGTGTACTTCCTCTCCTTGTATCTGCACTCTGTTGAAATTAAACTTTAATGCATTGTCTTCTATTTTAACTTATTCTTCCTTGGGATGCCAAAACATGAGGACTCCGTAGTTCCCTCAGTCTCCCTTTTCTCTTATAATGTGCAGCATTATAAAAACAAAAAGTTTGCTGTTATCAAACCATTAATTAATTATTTATTTTCTCTACTCTGATATACCTTTCATGGTGTCTTGAAGTGTGGATGAACCTCTTCATGGTGATTTTCCTATGTATAAAATAGTAGCTAGCTCTGGTCAATATTGTTTGGTTTCCTTGCTTTTAGAGCCATAGAATGATACAACACAAAAGGAGGCTATTCAGACCATCATGCCTTTGCCAGCTCTTTGCTGAAACTATCCAATTATTCCCACTCATCTGCTCTTTCCCCTTAGCCCTGCAGTTATTTTCCTAATTTAGTTTAGTTAATTTAAATTGTTATGCAGACCCCCACCTGCCAAGAATGAGAGATATTAATTTTGTCACATGAACATTGATTTTAAACTGTTGCTGGAGTGAAGAAAGAACTTGTTAAAAAAATCACCTGACGCTTGGCTGGAAAAACATTTGCATACGAACAGACAGTGCTTGGAGCGACAAAGGACTATTCCCTGGTTCACTTAACCCAAAATGGACTTTGATCACCAGACATTGAAGGCGAGGATGCTCACATTCCAGGATGACTGCTAAGATGGCAGAATCCACAAACAGAAGTCATCAAACCTGCTGGGCAATCTGGGGTTTTTTGAATTGTGCCACAGAGAAAGGCAGAAGGCAGTTTCAACTGGAACCTGGAGCAAGGAAGTCTCTCTCTCTCTCTTTCTCCCAAGCCACTGGACCCACAGAAGACACATAAACCTCAAGGGAGAAAAGACTCTGACCTCGAAACAAGTTGAAGCGTGCACTGGGCCCCAACGAATTGCAAGACTGACCGGCAACCAAAGACTTCACAGCAAACTCAAAGGACAGAAAAATAGAAACCCATCTATTGCCTCAAGCTTTTCCCCTTTATTTTTTGCTACTTTTCTGTCTCTATCTGCATGTGTATTTATCGCATATGCATGCTAACGTGGTCGCGTCGCATATTCGTAGTCGGTAACCGGATTAGAGTTTAAGATTAATAAACTTCTACCTTTCTTGTTTAAAATCTAAGAAAAACTGTCTGAATTGATTTCTTTGCCTTACAATTGGAGAAGTGAACAAGGATTCATTAAGGGGGAGCTAAAACACAGTGTTTTTTAAAAAAGTAAACCCTGTTACGGTTAAACCAGGCAAAGGCTGAAAGGGAACCCCTAGACCTTCTCATCTGGTCATAACAAAATATAATGATAATTGTTACATGATTTTGCAAATTCGTCCTTTCGTTAGATCTGGAGGTAGAAATGTAAAAGCTGCTGCTAGCAATGGTGGTGTATTTTTCTGTCAGCATTGATATCAAGCCCATTGAAATTTATTGTACAGGATTTTCTTATAAAACAATCTTCCAATGATCGTTTGAATATTTTTGTATGCACCATGCATGTTTTGTATCTGAGCATCATCCACAAATACTGTTCCTTTTTTTTAAACAAGTGCAAGGAATTTTTTAAAACAGGAATTTTGTACAAGTACCGATATAATTAATATATGAAGAATATTTTATTTGATTATGAAATATGGTTTGTTAAAATCATATGCCTTTTGAGAGCTGTCATGGATTTATTGAAATGCACCAAGGCTTGAATATAGTAATGTTAAAGGAATATTAAATGATGTGGATAGTTGAATTACTCAATCCCTATATTTTTAATTTATGCAAAATGGGTCTGGGGGCAAGATTTTGGTCTTGATTTTGGACAGCACATTGAAATAGCAATAGTAGCATAGAATGAGGAACAAGTTTGAGAATTGGGTGTGAGTTCTGCTATTACTTCCAAATTGATCAATATGCTTCAAAATCTCTGAAAAGTCATTAGTGATCATTTAACAAAAGTGAGATTCCCTCCTGAGGAAAAGAACTGTGCTAATAATATCACTGTGTATGATATTGTGAACCAAATGTGCAGATCATTACCAACACACTATTTTATCAGCTTGTCAAATACAAAACAACCTGGGTACAACCTCATTCTGGCATCTCACCAATTATATCACATTCCAGTGTAACATCCAGAAAAGTTGCATGAGGTGCTATTGCTGAACAGATCACCAAGTGGTTTATTTTAGGCTTTCATTTGTCAGGATAACAAATCAACAAATTGAGGCTTATAAATTGCCTTGATGTCAAATACCTGGAATAATAATTTTCTGTCTGTTCATAATCACTGAATAGGAATTTTAGCGTGTTGTAGATCCATGTTAGCGCTTCAGCAATCAGATGGAAAGAATGCTATCAACCATTTGATAAAGTCAACAGAGGAGTAAAGAAGAATGGAACATATTGAGGGACATTTTTAAAAAACTATTTATGTGATGCTACTGGGATCAGTTTGAAGAATGAGTGATCCATATGCTTTTGAGTAAGAAAATGATAATGGGCTGGATCTTACAGAGGCCTCAACATCAGGATCCTTAGCAGGGGGGTGGGGGGGGAGGGTATGAAGATTACCGTGGATGAGGCCCGCCACGGTCCTCAACGTCGGCAGGACCAGTCCCAATATTGCCGGCGGCGGTGAGGCCTTGTGGTGGCCCTCCCTCTCCCCACCCCAACCCCGCCCCCCCACCCCGGCTGCTCAGCGACAGGACTGTAATTTAAATAAATTAACTTACCTGCATTAATGACTTTCCCGTTGCCTCCTGAAGTGCCACCGCGATTTTCATCTGGGCGGCTGGCATTGCTGCGCTTTCGAATCCCCATCCGGGGAAGCGAGGCGGAACACTGGTGGGTAGGGCAGAGGAAGTAAGTTTCTCAGTGTGGGGGGGGAGGGGGCGGGACAGGGTCAAATGAATGTCACAGGCATGGGGGATGGTAGGAAGGGTTAGAGTTTAAAGTTTGTGCAGTTGTGGGGGAGAAGGTAAGATAGTAAAGGTAAGTGTTTTGGGGGGCAAGGGAAAATAATTAACTTAATTGTTTTGGGGGGGTGGGAGAGGGGCAAAAGAGAGGTATTTATTTTTCTTAATACCATTTTACTTTAAATAATTAAATCTACTGGTAGGGCTGACAGCCCTTTAAAAATGGGCAGCTGACGCCATTGCCGGGGACAGACAGCCCGCCCCCTCCACGTGATCGGGGGGAGGGGTGCAGGGTGGCCTGTCCAGGCTATTTAAATGACGCTGCGCTTGGATTCGCAGCAGGCCTATAGAATTCAGCCCAATGTCTTAATTAACTCAATGACCAATCAGAAACAAGTTCTGTTACTTAGAAGTAACTGATTAGATTTGGAAGATACAGGACAACTAGTAGGACGAGATAACCAAACAGCTTAAATCTTTTGCTTGCCAACATGATGCCAAGAGTATTTGCAATACCTTGAAAGGTGTCAACAGTACTGCCACCTTTGACATAGCACCCTGAAGGGCACAAATAACCAATCCTCAATCATGAGTGGAGCTGACATACTTAATTGATTATTGCAACCTTTTCAGCCAATATTCTTATATTATCACAAAAGCTATGAATAGGTTTCCGTAACATCCAGTACAAGGCAAACATTTACTTTTGCCAAATGTAGATGAGGTTGAAAGAGCAATCAAACAGATAAAGAATGGAAAAGTCCCAGGCTACAATGGCATCCCAGCCAAAATCTGCAAACTCCGTCTCTTTCCTCATAGCCGAGTATAAATTTTCCCTCTGATCTGTAGGAAGCACTTTGTGCCACAACAGCTGAAAGATGTCTTCATCATGACACTCTACAAAAGGAAGAAGCAAAAAAAAATCAAACTGAAGAAGTTAGCATGGTGTATCCCTCCTCTCCACTGCAGGGCAAGTCTTAATAAGAGTTTTTCTCAACACAGTGACAGTGCTAACAACATGCTGCCTGAATTGCAATATGGATTTTGTCTCAAATGCAACAATCTCACATCCCAGCAGGTTAGATTGAAGCAAAGTGCCATGTACAAAACATGAACCTCCATGTAATCTTTATAAGGCTTCAACCCCATGAAGTTCGTATTCTGGAACTTCTAGCCAACTTCCGTTGCCCAGATGATTTAAATCAAATTGTTCTCCAATTACACAATAAGTGCATGGCAAAACAATTGCCTAGATTGCTCTGACCCATTCTCAGCCTCAAATACAATCTTTAAATGTAACTAAATCCAAAATTACTTCTGTGAAGAAAAAAAAATTCAAACATTCTGAAAGTGACCCCCTTCCCCTCCTTGGCTCATTAAATGAATGTACGTGATGTGGTACAGTAGAGAGCTTCATAATGGCCCCACTTTAGTTTATTGGGATATTTGTAAAGGAAGTATTGGTGAAGGTTTCTACTTCTGATTACTATCCATCTGCACTTACTAGAAATGTTGATGTGTAGGTGCCAGGTAGAAAACAAAATGTAAAGATTTAAAATGTAACATTTTAAAATCTTTTAAGAACAATTTATCACCTGAAAGAATGAGACTCCATAGTTTAAATTATTCAATTTCTGGGGCAGAGAGGTCGATTGGCATTGCAATAACAATTATCACATTGTTAAAAAGGCACTTATACTGTTAATTATCAGACTTAACTTTCTGTGGTGAGTTTTATGTGCATTTAATGTGCAAGTCTAGCAAGTTCTTAAAAATAACAGGGAGGCTAAGGGTGAGATGCTGTTTGTGTGAAGCAAATGGTGGAGCAACATCAATTGACCAGCACATTCCAGAGGTTCACAACTCATGTCGTTTCTCTCAATCCCCTGAACTTGCTGGCCAATTTGTACATTGATAACAGACGCTGTTATTTTTCTAGCACGATCTGGCCCTCTATCCTGATGGATTTACTCTCAAGAGCTATAAATCATGCTGCCATCTAGTGGGAACTCTCCAAGCTGTAACAAGATCCTACAATGGAAAATAATTGAATCCCTGTTCCTAATTAAGATGCATAAATTTTCAAATCATTCTTGTTACTCTTTCCTGAATCTTTTCAAATGTTTCAATGCATTTTTAAAGGGTGGAAACTCAGAACTGCAATATTCTAAATGTGGTTCCACCAATGAGCTACAAGGATCCAATAATTACAGTGTAATCTAGTACTATATGAAAACATTATTAAAAAATTTCAATTTTGTACTTCTCAGGCCCAAAAATAGAGTTTTTTGTGTGATGAATGGTGAGCGGTTGTGTTAAATGTTTATCGATGAAACGTTGACCTGTTTCCCAAGATTAACTCATGCATTTTCCAATAGTGTAAGCACAACACAAAATGAAGAAAGGAGCACCGACTTTGCAGGCTGAATTTTACAGCCCCCCCCGACGTCGGGGGTTGTGGTGGGGGGGGTGGGGGGCGGGCCAGAAAATTCCTCTGGCAGAGGCCTGCCTCGGCCTCAACACCATGAAGGCCCAGCCTGATATTGCTGGCGGCAGCAAGGCCTCGTGGTGGCTCCCCCATCGCTCCATTTAAATATTTATTACTTACCCGCTCCCGCCGTCTGTCCCGGAGCGCTATTGGTGCTGGTGTCCGGCACTCCCGCGTCTTCGAATCCCCGTTTGGCGATCTGAGGTGGAACACTGGTGGGGAGGGGGGAGCAGGTAGGTTTCTCAGTGCGGGTGGCAGCGGCATCAGAGTAATTTAATTGGTCTAAGGGGTGGTGGAAAGAGGTAAAGTTAAAAGATGATGAACTTTGGGGGGAAGGTCAGGAGCACAAGGTAAGTGTTTGGAGGGGGGAAAGGGCAGTTGATTACTTCTGTGCTTATGGGGGGGGTGGCGGGAGAGGGTCAGGATCACTTTATTTAATTTTTTACAATCAGTATTCCTCTAAATATTTAAATTGCAATGAAGAGCTCGAAGGCCTTTAAAAAAGGCATCAGCGCCTGCGCAAAGGATGAATGAACCACCAGCCCCCTCCACATCATCAGGGGGGCAGTCCACCCCAGCCATTTAAATGAGCCGCCATGTTTAATATTGCACAGGCAGACTGTGCAATCCAATCCAAATCCAAATCCAGCCCTACATATTTAACTTTGACCCACCCCTTCCTCAAGCGAGCATTGAAGCGAGTACTGTGCACAGCTTTGATCTCCTTATTTGAAAAAGGATATAATTGCATTAGAAGCAGTTCAGAGAAGGTTCGCAAGACTCATTCTGGGGTTGAAGGGCTTATCTTATGAAGAAAGGTTGAACAGGTCAGAGTTTAGAAGAATGAGAGGTGATCTGATTGAAACATATAAGATCCTGAGGGGACTTGACAAAGTCCTCTTGCGAGGGAGACTAGAAGTAGGTGACACAGTTTAAGAATAAGAGGTGTCCATTTTAAGACAGAGATGAGGAGAATTTTTTTTCTCTCGGAGGATGGTTACTCTGTGGAATTCTCTTCCCCAGAAAACAGTAGAGGCTGGGTCATTGAATTTATTCAAGGCTGAATTAGATAGATTGTTGATCGACGAGGGAGTCGAGGGTTATGGAGGGCAGACAGGAAAGTGGAGTTGAGACCACAACCAGATCAGCCATGGTCTTATCGAATGAGAGCAGACTCAAAGGGTTGAATGGCCTACTCCTGCTCCTAAGTCCTATGTTCCTATATATATAACTGTTCTTGCAGTTTTCCCCTCTCTAGTTTAGAGATACAGCACTGAAACAGGCCCTTCGGCCCACCGAGTCTGTGCCGACCATCAACCACCCATTTATACTAATCCTACGCTAATCCCATATTCCTACCACATCCCCACCTGTCCCTATATTTTCCCTACCACCTACCTATACTAGGGGCAATTTATAATGGCCAATTAACCTATCAACCTGCAAGTCTTTGGCATGTGGGAGGAAACCGGAGCACCCGGAGGAAACCCACGCAGACACAGGGAGAACTTGCAAACTCCGCACAGGCAGTACCCAGAATTGAACCCGGGTCGCTGGAGCTGTGAGGCTGCGGTGCTAACCACTGCGCCACTGTGCCGCCCTTTTTTGGATTTGCACCTATCTGCGGATTTTCCAGCTTGCTTTCTTTTTTACCTCTCATCTTTTTCTCTTTTATACCCAAGGCATCTACCCGTTATTAATTACATTCACTGCATATTTTCATTTTATGATTTGCATTTATAACCCCAAACTGATCTTTTAGCATAGAAGGATTTGTTGCTGCAACCCTGTAAAGGAAACAGAATTCTGAAGTACAAACTTTATCATAGGTTTGGGGCGATTCTTGTAACTGGAGAATAAATTTCCCAACCATTGCAATTTACACTCTGCCTACTGCGAAGAAATAATTAAATAATAGTTATTTAAGGTAGTCAATTTAACTTCATCAAGTAGGAAAGGTAGGCTTACGATAGCACCATCAACCACAATTCCTTTTAAAGGTGGAGCTGAGACTAATTGTATATAAGAGTACAATAAATTAGTAAGTCAAAAGGGATCCAGGGTTGTAAGGGTAAGAAGGACTAATGTTGGAAGGAATTACAGAATGATACAACACAGAAGGAAGCTATTCGGCCCATCGTGCTGTACTGATGTCCAATTAGTTCCATTCCCCTGCTCTTTCCCCATAGCCCTTCAAATTTTTTCTCTTCGAATATTTATCCAACTTCCTTTGAAAGTTACAACTGAATCTGCTTCCACCACCCTTTTAGGCAATACATTCTAGATAACAACAACTCACTATGTTAAGAAAAAAATTGACACATTGCCAATTACTGAGATGAAAGACTTAAAAAAACTATATTAAATTGGCAGTTTTTCATACCTTTCTGAGATCAGCATGGGACAGATAAGGTTTCTTTGGGATTGTTAAATTGCTTTGAATGATTTGTTGTAATTTTTGTTGAAAACTGTCCTGGGCATAAAACTCAAGTATTTAGAAAGTTAGATCTGCTGACTGGATTTCACCAATGACGAACAAAGAACAAAGAAAATTACAGCACAGGAACAGGCCCTTCGGCCCTCCAAGCCTGCGCCGATCCAGATCCTCTATCTAAACATGTCGCCTATTTTCTAAAGGTCTGTATCTCTTTGCTTCCTGCCCATTCATGTATCTGTCTAGATACATCTTAAAAGACGCTATCGTGCCCGCGACTACCACCTCCGCTGGCAACGCGTTCCAGGCACCCACCACCCTCTGCATAAAGAACTTTCCACGCATATCCCCCCTAAACTTTTCCCCTCTCACTTTGAACTCGTGACCCCTAGTAATTGAATCCCCCACTCTGGGGAAAAAGCTTCTTGCTATCCACCCTGTCTATACCTCTCATGATTTTGTACACCTCAATCAGGTCCCCCCTCAACCTCCGTCTTTCTAATGAAAATAATCCTAATCTACTCAACCTCTCTTCATAGCTAGCGCCCTCCATACCAGGCAACATCCTGGTGAACCTCCTCTACACCCTCTCCAAAGCATCTACATCCTTTTTGTAATGTGGCGACCAGAACTGCACGCAGTATTCCAAAAGTGGCCGAACCAAAGTCTTATACAACTGTAACATGACCTGGCAACCTTTGTAATCAATACCCCGTCCGATGAAGGAAAGCATGCCGTATGCCTTCTTGACCACTCTATTGACCTGCGTTGCCACCTTCAGGGAACAATGGACCTGAACACCCAAATCTCTCTGTACATCAATTTTCCCCAGGACTTTTCCATTTACTGTATAGTTCACTCTTGAATTGGATCTTCCAAAATGCATCACCTCGCATTTGCCCTGATTGAACTCCATCTGCCATTTCTCTGCCCAACTCTCCAATCTATCTATATTCTGCTGTATTTTCTGACAGTCCCCTTCACTATCTGCTACTCCACCAATCTTAGTGTCATCTGCAAACTTGCTAATCAGACCACCTATACTTTCCTCCAAATCATTTATGTATATCACAAACAACAGTGGTCCCAACACGGATCCCCGTGGAACACCACTGGTCACACGTCTCCATTTTGAGAAACTCCCTTCCACTGCTACTCTCTGTCTCCTGTTGCCCAGCCAGTTCTTTATCCATCTAGCTAGTACACCCTGGACCCCATGCGACTTCACTTTCTCCATCAGCCTACCATGGGGAACCTTATCAAACGCCTTACTGAAGTCCATGTATATGACATCTATAGCCCTTGCCTCATCAATCAACTTTGTCACTTCCTCAAAGAATTCTATTAAGTTGGTAAGACATGACCTTCCCTGCACAAAACCATGTTGCCTATCACTGATAAGCCCATTTTCTTCCAAATGGGAATAGATCCTATCCCTCAGTATCTTCTCCAGCAGCTTCCCTACCACTGACGACAGGCTCACCGGTCTATAATTACCTGGATTATTCCTGCTACCCTTCTTAAACAAGGGGACAACATTAGCAATTCTCCAGTCCTCTGGGACCTCACCCGTGTTTAAGGATGCTGCAAAGATATCTGTTAAGGCCCCAGCTATTTCCTCTCTCGCTTCCCTCAGTAACCTGGGATAGATCCCATCCGGACCTGGGGACTTGTCCACCTTAATGCCTTTTAGAATACCCAACACTTCCTCCCTCCTTATGCCGACTTGACCTAGAGTAATCAAACATCTGTCCCTAACCTCAACATCCGTCATGTCCCTCTCCTCGGTGAATACCGATGCAAAGTACTCGTTTAGAATCTCACCCATTTTCTCTGACTCCACGCATAACTTTCCTCCTTTGTCCTTGAGTGGGCCAATCCTTTCTCTAGTTACCCTCTTGCTCCTTATATATGAATAAAAGGCTTTGGGATTTTCCTTAACCCTGTTTGCTAAAGATATTTCATGACCCCTTTTAGCCCTCTTAATTCCTCGTTTCAGATTGGTCCTACATTCCCGATATTCTTTCAAAGCTTCGTCTTTCTTCAGCCTCCTAGACCGTATGTATGCTTCCTTTTTCCTCTTAGCTAGTCTCACAATTTCACCTGTCATCCATGGTTCCCTAATCTTGCCATTTCTATCCCTCATTTTCACAGGAACATGTCTCTCCTGCACGCTAATCAACCTCTCTTTAAAAGCCTCCCACACATCAAATGTGGATTTACCTTCAAACAGCTGCTCCCAATTTACATTCCCCAGCTCCTGCCGAATTTTGGTATAGTTGGCCTTCCCCCAATTTAGCACTCTTCCTTTAGGACCACTCTCGTCTTTGTCCATGAGTATTCTAAAACTTACGGAATTGTGATCACTATACCCAAAGTAGTCCCCTACTGAAACTTCAACCACCTGGCCGGGCTCATTCCCTAACACCAGGTCCAGAATGGCCCCTTCCCGGGTTGGACTATTTACATACTGCTCTAGAAAACCCTCCTGGATGCTCCTTACAAATTCTGCTCCATCTAGACCTCTAACACTAAGTGAATCCTAGTCAATGTTGGGAAAATTAAAATCTCCTATCACCACCACCCTGTTGCTCCTACATCTTTCCATAATCTGTTTACATATTTGTACCTCTATCTCACACTCGCTGTTGGGAGGCCTGTAGTACAGCCCCAACATTGTTACTGCCGAGTTGAATCAAATGATTTTAAAGCTACCACACATTTCTTTATCAGTTTGCAAGACAATGAACACTTCGTAGCTGATATAGAGGGACACATGACATGATACTGTGAGGATAAAACAAAAGAATTTTAAAAAACTTGATAAAAACAATGATAGTTTATTCCATTGCATTAGGAGACAGATATAATGATATTGATGAAGATAGAGAGGAGTAATTTGCTTAATTTCTAGCTTGGTTTAACCAGTTGCAGCAAGGTGATATTACTAGCACAGATGTGGTTTATGCATGTGAGACCGTACATTGCAAGGCAAAAAAAATCTCATAAGTGACACTTAAGATGCTCAGTCACCTGGGTGGTTACCTGATCTTACAGAATCATAGAATCATGGAATGGCTACAGCACAGAAGGAGTGCATTTGGCCCGTCTTGTCCATGTCAGCTCTCTGCAAGCGCAACTCAGCTTGTCCCACTCCCTGTCCTTTCCCCATTGCCCTACAAACTTTTTTCTTTCAGGTAATAGTCCAGTTCCCTTTTGAAAGTCACGAATTAGTCAGCCTCCACCACACTTTCAAGCAGTGCATTCCAGATTCTAACTATTCACTGTGTAAAAAAGTTTTTCCTCATATCACCTCTATCAAATCTCCTCTCAACCTTCTCTTCTCTAAGGAGAACAGCCCCAGCTTCCCCAAGCTATTTATGTAACTGAACTCCCTGATCCCCGGAACCGTTCTCGTAAATCTTTTCTACACCTTCTCCAATGTCATCACGTCCTTTCAAAAGTGTGGTACCCAGAAATGGACACAATGCTCCAGTTGAAGCCAAACCAGTGTTTTATGAAGATTCACCATAACTTCCTTGCTTTATTAAGCCCAGGATCCTGTACACTTTATTAACTGCTTTCTCAACCTGCCTTGCCACTTTCAACAATTTGTGCACATGCACCCCCATGCATCTCCGCCCCTGCACCCCTTTAAGAATTGTTTCCTTCATTTTATATTGCCTCTCCTTGTTCTTTATACCAAAATGTTTCACTTCACACTTCTCTGCCCGTTCTACCAGCCTATATCCTCTTGAAGTCTATCAGTATCCTCCTCACAGTTCACAGTACTTGCAAATTTTGTGATATCTGTAAGTTTTAAAATTATTCCCTGCACACCCAGGTCTGGGTAATTAATATAGATCAAGAAAAGCAATTGTCCTAGTACCGGCTCCTGGGGAAACCCACTATACACCTTTTATTCCTTGGGATTTAACTTTACTGACAAGCCTGTTATGTGGCACCTTTTGGAAGTCCATGTAACCCACATCAACGATATTACCCTCATCAACCCTCTCTGTTACCTCATCAAAAACTCAATCAAGTTAGGTAAACATGATTTGCCTTTAACTAATCCATGCTGTTTTCCTTAATTAATCCACATTTATCCAAGTGACTGTTCATTTTGTCCTGGATTATCATTGCTAAAAGCTTTCCCATTACCAATGTTAAACTGACTGGCTTGTAGTTGCTGGGCTTATCCTTACATACTTTTTTTGAACAAGATATGACATTTGCAATTCTCCAGTCCTCTGGCACCACCCCTGTATCTGAAGAGAATTGGAAGATTATGCCCAGTACCTCCCCAATTTCCACCCTGTCTTCTCTCAGTATCCTCAGATGCATGTCATCTGGTCTTGGTGACTTATCAATTATAAGTGCAGCCAGCCTTTCTAATACCTCCTCTTTATCAGTTTTTAATCCCATCAAGTGTCTCAACAACCTCCTCTTTCACTATGACTCTGGCAGCAACTTCTTCCTTCTTCTTCCTAAAGACAGATGTAAAGTATTAATTTTGTACCTCAGCCATGCCCCCTGCCTCCTTGTGTAAATTCCCTTTGAAGTCCCGATTCGACCCTACTCCTCCTTTTACTACTTTTTTCCTATTAATAGGCCTATAGAAGCCTTTTGGATTCCCTTTCAAGTTAGTCTGTTATACTCTCTTTGCTTCTCTTATCAGTTTTTTCACTTCTCCTCTGAACTTTCTATATTCAGCCTGGTTCTCACTTGTGTTAACAACCTGATATCATGTGCATCCTTTTTTTGCTTCATCTTACTCTCTATCTCTTTCATCATCCAGGAAGCTTTAGCCTTGGTTGGCCTATCTTTTCGCTCTTGTGGTAATGCACCTTAACTGGACCTGAATGATTCCCTCTTTAAAGGCAGCCCATTGACCTTTACAGTTTTGCCTGCCAATCTTTGATTTCAATTTACCTTGGCTGAATCCGTTCTCACCCCACTGAATTTGGCCCTTCGCCAATTAATTATTTTTTTTACTGTGGATTGCTCCTTTTCCTTTTCCATAGCTAACCTAAACCTTATGATGCTGTGGTCACTGTCCCCTAAATGTTCCCCTACTTCCACTTGACCTCATTGTCCAGAACCAGATCCAGCAACTCGTTCCTCGTTGGGTGTGAAACATACTGATCTTGAAAATTCTCCTGCATCCACTTCAGAAACTTTTCCCCTCTCTTCCCTTTACATTGTTAATATCCCAGTCTATAGTAGGATAATTAAAGTCCCCCAGATAACTACTCTATAGTTTTTGCACCTCTGTAATTTCCTTGCAAATTTGTTCCTCTATATCTTGCCCACAAGTTGATGTCCTAAAAAATACACCTAATAGTGTAATGATACCTTTATTATTTCTTAGCTGTACCCAAATGGCTTCTGTCCTTGACCCTTCTAGGATATCCAGTCTCTCCAGCACTGTAATATTCTCCTTAATCTATTCTGTAACGCCTCCTCCTTTCTTTCCTTTCCTATCTTTCTGGAACACCCTGATTCCAGAAATATTTAGGGCTTAGTCCTGCCCATTTTTGAACCAGTTCTCCATTATCGCCACAACATCATATTCCCTGGAGTCTATCTGTACCCGCAGCGCGCCAACCTTATTTACCACACTCTGTGCATTCACACACATGCACTTTAAACAACATTTAGACCTTATTGAATTCCCTCTTACTCTGTCCTCAGCTAATGCCTAACTATTTCTTACTCTAGTGGTATCTGTCTCTCCCAATTCTTTGTGCACCTTGTTTCTCCTTTCTAATGTTACAGCCTGGTTCCCATCCCCTGCCAAGTTACTTTTAACCCTCCCCAATAGCACTAGCAAGCCACTCCGCAAGGACATTGGTCTCAGCTCTGTTCAGGTGCGACCCATCCAGCCTATTCAGGTCCCACCTCCTCAAGACCAGTCCCAATGTCCCAAGAATCTATAGCCCTCACTCCTGCGCCAGCTCTCCAGCTATGCATTCATCTGTTCTATCCTTCTGTTTCGATACTGGCACTGGGAGTAATCTGGAGATTACTACATTTGAGGTGCTGCTTGCTTGTTTCCTTCCTAGCTACCTAAAATCTGCCTGCAGGACCTCATCTCTCTTTCTGCCTATGTTGTTGGTGCCGATATGGATAACCGCGGGCTGTTCGCCCTCTTCCCATTCAGTGACATCCTTGACCCTGGCACCAGAGAGACAATATTCCATCCTAGATTCATGTCTGCAGCAACAAAATATCTGTCTGTTCCCCTAACTAAGGCCAGAATTTTACATTGGGCGGGTGGCCCCACCCACCAAACAAAAAGTCGGGGGCGAGTCTGCCTCCGCCAGGCTTGGGAGCCACACTATGATTTTACATGGCACAGGCCCCTAATTGGCTGCAGGCGGGACTTCCGCCCCTCTGAGGCAGGAGGTCCCGCCTCCGAGCTGCTGGTCAATCAGCGGGCCAGCAGTTCTCAGTCCCAGTAGTGCCACTGGGAGTGGTGGCCACTGCTGGGACTGCAGCCAGGGAGTGGAGCAAAAGGTACGCTGGCACTGGAAAATAGTTTGTGGGGCCTCACCGGGGACAATCGGCCGTGCCCCGGGGAGGCAAGGGGTTGGTCGGTTAGGGGTGGGGGGATCTATTTTAGTGGTGGCGGTTGGTCCATGGGGGTGGCCCTCCGGGGGGCACAGGGTGCCTGAACAAGAGAGCCCTCCCAGCCCGCAAGGAGGAGGCCTCCAGGTTTTACTAAGCAGCCTCCTGTGGGGCCTGAGCCACCCACTGATAAAATACCAACAGCGTTGGGAGGTGGTCCTTAAGTGGCAGTTTATTGGCGACTTAAGGGTTTTAATTAGCCTGGGGCGGGCAGGCTGGTTCTCGCTGCCGCCGCCCCTCGTAAAATTGCAGTAGGGCAGGAACGCAATAGGAACAGCACTCCCCGTCTCCCACTCAATTTAACAACCTCTCTCCCTCCACTTCCAGCCCACTCTTACGGGTGGGGGCAGGGGTGTAAAATGGGTGGTTGATGGTCGGCACAGACTTGGTGGGCCGAAGGGCCTGTTTCAGTGCTGTATCTCTAAATCTAAAAAAAGGGTCAGGAAGCCAACGAAGGCAATACCCTCAGCATGGGGTCTACTGCCAAAGGAGAAGCTGCCTGAATATGTTGGATGGTTGCTGACCTGTGTGCCCTTGTTGAGGTCATCGAAGATTTTGCAAGAACTGGCACCATGGCCTTCCTGTGACTGTAAAGTTCACAGTGGCCTTGCAATTTTTGCAACCAGTTTCTTCCAAGGAGTGGCAGCAGACATTGGTCACATCTCCCAGGCAGCAGTACATCATTGCATCAGGGAGATGATGGATGCTCTGTTCGAGAGGGAAGAGGTGGATAGCGGCACTCAAGCTCAAAGACAGTGTGATTTGCCTCCCTCGCTGGATTTTCTCAGGTGAAGGGAATCACCAATTGCACCCTTGTGGCCATCGATGCAGTGACTGACCAGCCAGGCAGATTCCTCAATAAGAAAGGATTCCACTCCCTAAATATTCAGCTGGCATGCGACCACAGCAAGCGCTTTATGCAAGTGTGTGTATTCTATCCTATAGGTGCCATAACGCCTTCATTCTCCAGCAATTGCAGGTGCCACAGCTGTTCATGGAGCCATCAGTAAACCATGGATGGCTGTTAGTGGATGAGGCTTATCCCTTGAAGAAATGGCTGATGACTCCAGTGTGTAACCATGCCACAGAGGCTGAGAGACATGACAATCGATGTCACCTGAGCGCATGGGTCATCATGGAGCAGGCCATTGGCCTTCTGAAGATGATCTTAGCCTAGACTAGTCGGGTGGTGCCCTGGAGTACCTTCCTCAAGTGTGTTGCGCACTGTGGTGGTCTGCTGCGCTTTCTATAACAAGACCCTTCAGGCCTTGAGGAGGGAGAAGCACTGGAATGACACAGCCCCACAGAGGAGCAAGTTGAGGATGAGGGGAAGGCTGAAGCAGAACTGGAGAACAGTCTGAATGCCTTGCAGGGATGCCGCCATGGTGGGCTCAGGAGGCGGAGCGCTCATCAGGTTGACAGGGATGCTCGGGCCATGCTGATCCAGACACGTTTCACCAGAGTGAGACTCAGTTTGCAGGACATTTAGAGATGAGAGTCTACTTCATCTGAGTGAGTGCATGCATCCATTAAGAACAAAAGTCAGCAATCTTCTAATCACATCAAGGAGCCCTGGCAAAACTACAGTCAATGGGAATCAGGGGGAAAACTCTTCGTTGGTTGGAGTCATACCTAGCACAAAGGAAGATAGTTGTGGTTGTTGGAGATCAATCATCTCAGTCCCAGGACATCACTGCAGGAGTTCCTCAGGTAATGTCCTATGCCCAACCATCTTCAGCTGCTTCATCAATGACCTTCCCTCCATCGTAAGGTCAGAAGTAGTGATGTTCACTGATGATTGCACAATGTTCAGCACCATTCGCAACTCCTCAGATACTGAAACAATCCATGTCCATATGCAGCAAACTGGACAATATCCAGGCTTGGGCTGATAAGTAGCAAGTCACATTCACACCACACAAGTGCCAGGCAATGATCATCTCAAACAAAAGAGATTCTAACCATCTCCCTTTGATGTTCAATGGCATTACCATCACTGAATCCCCCACTATCAAACCCTGGAGGTCGCCATCGACCAGGAACTGAACTGGACCAGCCTCATAAATGCTATGGCTACAAGAGCAGGTCAGAGGCTGGGAATTCTGCGGTGAGTAACTCACCTCCTGTCTCCCCAATGCTTGTCCACTATCTACAAGGCAAAAGACAGGAGTGGGATGGAATACTCTCCACTTGCCTGGATGTGCAGCTCCAACAACACTCAAGAAGCTCAACCCATCCAGAACAAAGTAGCCCGCTTGATTGGCACCCCTTCCAACACCTTCGACATTCACTCCCTCCACCACCGAAGCACAGTGGCAGCAGTCTCCATTCTTATTCCATGACTTCGCAAAGCCTCAGGTAACTCACACATCTCACGCTGGTTCTCCAGGTAGAGCCGCCTGCTTTGTCTCCACCCTGCTGAGCAGGGCTGTGCCTGTCCTCCATCCTCTGAGAGGGACTGCCCACAGCCAACTCTGCCTCTCCTGCTCTGAAGTGATGTGCGTTTCACCCTGTGGCACCCTTTCTAATACCGGGCGAGGACCCACTGAGGGTAAGCACCTGACCCGGTAGACGGTATGCAAGAAAGATGTGATGGTGCAGGTTGTAATGTCTCTTCCTCCTCTGACTCCTCAGGAACATGTTGGTGGTGTGTGAACTCCTCCCCCTCTGTAGCTGGCCTGTGGGAGACATAAGAGAAGGTGGTCATGAGAAATTGGCACAACCAACAAATGCTTCTGCTGCTTAAAATAATAAGATGGCAGCTTATGCAGAGACAGCTAATTGCATGGGGAGGATTGCCATACATCAGCTGAACCTGGAGATGTTGAGATCTTTTCACCCAAAGTTGGACTCCCGTTTTACTGTTCTGGCAACTTGCCACTCTGGCCAGATCACGGGCTAGGTCCTCAAAATATGTCAGTGCCCCAAGCTGGTGAACCCCACCATCCGAACGTGTCCTCTCGCTCTTCCTGGTGTTGTTCTCCTGTTTGGCCAGCAAAGAGAAGAACGATGTCATTAAGATGATGCCTCTCTCCCTCACCACCTGCAGCTTTTCATTTACGTAAGATGTTGTATACTTCACCGTAGCCTACTGTCTAATAGCACTAGGGTTATGAACTATACTATGGGTCATCAATGCTGCTATACACACCCTCCTGTGGTCAGGAGAACTCTATACATCCTCAGGATGTCCCTCTCTTTTGCAATCTTGTGACTGCTGACCAGGAAGGCTGCCAGACCGAAACGGGTCACAGAAATATTTCCTGCACTGGACCCAGTTCCTCATCACCACTCCTCTGCTGCTGACCTCATGAGCCACCCCCAGCCTTCTTTGTCAGCTTTGCAGCTTCCTCGTGTTGCCGACACGATGCAGGGTCGGGATCTGGAAATGAACATGACGTCGAGGTGCTGACCCTGGAATTGAAACCCCAGCCACTGAGTTCATCCTGCAGAGAAGGAAGTGTCATTTTGTAATTGCATTAATGAGCAACAGCATGGATGGAGGTGACTGAATGAATGAAAGCTATGTCTCCTGTGGCCAGAACCTGCTATTAGGTAAGGAAGACATCTGCTGGGTTATGTAACATGTTAATGTGTAAGTTCATTTCACAATATTGACTTTCAATTGTATTATAATTACACTTCAGTCTAAAATTGGTGTGCTTTCAGTGGGAAAATGCACTGCACTTTGCCAACTTCTTATTTTCTAAGTACTCATGGTTATGTTGTTCCTGGGCACTGTGTAATGTTGTCAGATTAATGTGATTACATAGATTTCTGATGCCTTTCAACAAATCAGGCATTCGTGTAGTTCTATGATGAAAAAATTACTTTGTCCTTTGAACTGCATTTATTAAAATCAGTGTTCCAAGATATGTTGACTGGCTAATATTCTAATAGATTTCAAATATAAGCTTGGAAACACTGAAACAAGGTTAGAAACTCATGTGTAAGCAACAAAAAATTCCATGAGCTATCGATTTCTAGAGATGCAAGCAAAACTGAGACATACTGAGAACAATGGCAAGGGTCAAAGCAGAACTAGGTCAGCATTTAACAACAAATATAGTCAACTGGTATCTACCCAAATTCAACTGCATTTATGCTGCAGCTCAGCAAAAAAGCCCATGTGGCAGCATGATAGCATTACATTACATTCTGTGTATATATATATATATATATATATATATTTATTTACTGCCAGACAGCATAGCAACAAGCTTCCCATGCTGTAAGGTGAACCTTACAAATCTTATCACTATCGGACAAGTCAAACAAAACCTGAGTAAGTTTACAATTTTGAATTTAATCACTAGGTTAGATATTCCTCCTTTTTTTAAAGGGATAAGTGCTAATTTTTCATCCTGATGCGTGGCATTTAAGAAATTGTTGGTTTAGAAATGTCTCTCTGTCTGAGGATGCCATTTTACTAGTGTTAATGAACAATTAACAGCCAATCATCTGTAAATAGAAAAGGCAGGTTAACCTGGGGACTGGAAGATAATGAACCCTTTAATGCTAAGAAAAATGGAGGGGAGTGGTTGCTTTTTTTTTAATGTAAAGCTTTCCCGTGCCTTATTTGGATATTTTTGAATGCCTTTGTTTCTTCAAGGCTTTTCATTGCATTTGTAGAAAGATCTTTCTATTGGTTTTTAAGAGTTCCCAGCATTTCACAAAAATTTTTTGTTGGCCAATTAACCTATCAACAATTATCATATATCGATCTGCCACCATAGATGTATAGAATGCCCCTCTCTATGAAAAACGTCAGGATCCCTGATACTTGACTTTTACCTGTTCTCTTCTTCTGCCTGCCTCCTGCCATTTTATTTCTATTCAAGTTTGTAAGGAGCCCTTTTATCTTCCAGGTTCCAGTCCTGATGAATAATCTACACATGTCTTTTCTTATTTCAGATGTTGACCAACTGGCTTTACATTATCAATATTTTCTGGTTTCTTTCAGATTTCCGACTTTTTTCTTTTTAGCAGCCAATCATGATGCATGAGTAATAATAATCTTTTAATTCTAAACAAGCAGCTAATGAGCTTTTTAAAGTCTCATATCATCTTAATACAATTGTGAGTTCACAGTTGTAGAATATGGCTCAACAATAATTGTGTAAAGTGTATTTTGCTAATCTAGCCTTGCATGTATTGGTAACCTCTATTATGGAGAAAAAGCAGCATATTTTTCATGAGCTGCTAAATGTGGAATGACGGTGTTAAGCATGGTTATATGGCGTTGAAAAAGTCTACAAGATGGCAACGACACTGTGGCTTGCGATCCAAATGAAGTTGCACGTTTTAAAAGACGTTCACAAAGTAGGGAATGAATGTTATTGTGAAGGACAAGATTTTGATATGAGCCATATTACTTCAGAGGATGATTAGTATCACTCATGTCAGATACTCATAATAGACTGCCATGTTTTGGGAATTTTTGCCATTTCTCCACAGAATGGATTTGGGTTTTTGAAAGCATAGAGTCTTCAGGTAAGTTTATTATTTTTTTTAAAAAAGGCTTGTCAAGGGGACCAAGCATAGATGTGCAGGAATGGGAAGGGAAGCCATTGCTTCTAAAGGAGATTCGATGCCTACGATTGGATAGATAAGAATGGAACCAGGCAAGAGCAGTTCCACTCAGCTGGACAGTGGAGTGACTTTCATGGGACTGGATTGCAGCAGAAATATTATCAATGACTGAGAATATTTGCAGTTCATTTTTTGTAGAGTGAGAAATTTTAATCATACTTTAAAAGAGAAGTATCAAAGTATTTCATAAATTTATATAAAGTAATAAAGTAATTAACTAAGTAGAGATGGCTGGGCAGGTGATGTGCTGTAGCTGTATGATGTGGGAGCTGGCTGTCCCCATTGTGAACGGCAGGGACCACATCTGCAGCAAGTGTTGGTTGCTGGAAGAGCTCCGGCTCAGAGTTGATGATCTGGAATCTGAGCTTCAAACACTGCGGCACATCCGGGAGGGGGAGAGTTACCTGGACGTTTTGTTTCAGGAGGCAGTCACACCTGGTAGATTAAGTAATTCAAATTCAGTTAGTGATCAGGGACAACAGGGTATGATTGCAAGTGAGGGAGGTCGGAGGATCCTGAGTTCAGGAGTGGAGGAGCCTCAGCCTTTGACCTTATCCAACAGATATGAGATACTTGCTCCCTGTGTGGATGAGGAAAAGGGCTGCGGGGAGGATGAGCCAACAGACCATGGCACCATGGTGCAGAAGGCCATTCAAGAGGGGGGAGCAAAAAGACAAGTGGTAGTTATAGGGGATTCTGTAATTAGGGGGATAGATAGTATCCTTTGCAAGCCGGATCGGGAGTCCCGCATAGTGTGTTGCCTGCCCGGTGCCAGGGTGCAGGACATCTCTGACCGGCTTGAAAGGATATTGGAGCGGGAGGGGGAGGATCCAGTTGTTGTGGTCCACGTTGGGACTAACAACATAGGCAAGGCTAGGATGGAGGACCTGTTTGGGGATTATAAAGCACTAGGAACGAAATTAAGGAACAGGTCCTCGAGGGTCATAATCTCCGGATTACTGCCCGAGCCACGTGCAAATTGGCTTAGGGATAAGAATATTAGGGAAGTAAACACGTGGCTAAGGGAGTGGTGTGGGAAAGAGGGGTTCCATTTCATGGGGCATTGGCATCAGTTTTGGAACCGGGGGGATCTGTACCGATGGGACGGTCTCCACCTGAACCGATCTGGAACCAGTGTTCTAGCGAAACGGATAAATAGGGTGGTCTCTAGGACTTTAAACTAGTGACTCGGGGTGAAGGGAAAGGGAAAACGACAGGGAGTATGATAAACAAAAAGGTAAGCAGCAGGCTAACATGCATGCAGGAGGGTTTAAGTTCAAGGCAGACGATGAAAGAAGCAGAAAGGAAGGATAACTCAAGAGTTATTATTAGAGATGTTGGGAATCATGAGGGTAAGAAAGCTAGCATAAAGGCACTTTACCTGAATGCTCGTAGCATTTGTAACAAGGTTGATGAGTTAATGGCACAAATCATCGCGAATAAATATGATTTGGTAGCCATTACGGAGACATGGTTGCAGTTTGGTCACGACTGGGAATTAAATATCCAGGGGTACCAGACTATTCGGAAGGACAGACAGGAAGGTAAGGGAGGTGGTGTAGCCCTGATACTCAAGGACGACATCAGGGCGGTGCTGAGAGATGATATAGGTTCTATGGAGAATGAGGTTGAAGCCATTTGGGTGGAAATTAGAAACTCTAAGAAGAAAAAGTCATTGATAGGCGTAGTCTATAGGCCACCAAATAATAACATCACATTGGGGCGGGCAATAAACAAAGAAATAACTAATGCCTGTAAAAATGGTATGGCAATTATCATGGGGGATTTTAATCTACATGTAGATTGGTCGAACCAGCTCAGTCAGGGTAGCCTTGAGGAGGAATTCGTTGAGTGTATCCGTGATAGTTTTCTTGAACAGTATGTAATGGAACCGACGAGGGAGCAAGCTATCCTAGATCTAGTACTGTGTAATGAGATAGGAATAATTAATGACCTCATGGTTAGGGATCCTCTTGGAAGGAGTGATCACAGTATGGTTGAATTTAGAATACAGATGGAGAGTGTGAAGATAAAATCCAATACCAAGGTCCTGTGCTTGAACAAGGGGGACTACAATAGAATGAGGGAGGACTTGGTTAAAGTGGACTGGAAACAAAGATTTTACGGTGGGACAGTTGACGAGCAGTGGAGGACTTTCAAAGCAATTTTTCAAAGTGCTCAGCAAAAGTATATTCCAATGAAAAGGAAGGACTGGAAGAAAAGGGGTAATCTGCCATGGGTGTCTAAGGAAATAAGGGAGGCTATCAAATTGAAAAAGAAGGCATACAAAGTGGCCAAAAGCAGCATGAAACTAGAAGATTGGGAAAACTTTAAGGGTCAACAGAAAGCTACAAAAAGAGCTATAAAGAATAGTAAGATGGAACATGAGAAAAAACTAGCACAGAATATAAAGACAGATAGCAAAAGTTTCTATAAATATATAAAACGAAAAAGAGTGGCTAAAGAGTTGGTCCTTTAGAGGATGAGAAGGGGAATTTAGTTATGGGATATGATGAAATGGTCGAGGCATTGAACAGGTATTTTGTATCGGTCTTCACAGTGGAGGACATTAATAACATGCCAGTAATTGACAAAGAGACGAACGTAGGTGAGGACCTGGAAACAATCATTATTACGGAAGAGGTAGTGTTGGGCAAGCTAATGGAGCTAAGGATTGATAAGTCTCCTGGCCCTGATGGAATGCATCCCAGGGTACTAAAAGAGATGGCGGGAGAAATAGCAGGTGCACTGACGGTAATTTTCCAAAATTCGCTGGACTCTGGGGTAGTCCCAGCAGATTGGAAAACAGCAGATGTGACACCACTGTTTAAAAAGGGAGGTAGACAAAAGATGGGGAATTATAGACCGGTTAGCTTAACCTCTGTAGTGGGGAAGATGCTTGAGTCTATTATCAAGGAAGAAATAGCAGGGCATCTCGATAGAAATTGACCCGTTGGGCAGACACAGCATGGGTTCATGAAGGGCAGGTCATGCTTGACAAATCTTTTGGAATTATATGATGACATTACGAGCAAGGTGGACAATGGGGACCCAGTGGATGTGGTGTACCTAGACTTCCAAAAGGCCTTCGACAAGGTGCCGCACCAGAGGCTGCTGCATAAGATAAGGATGCATGGCGTCAGGGGTAAAGTATTAGCATGGATAGAGGATTGGTTGAATAACAGGAAGCAGAGAGTGGAGATAAAGGAGTGCTATTCTGGTTGGCAATCAGTCACTAGTGGTGTGCCTCAGGGATCGGTGTTGGGACCGCAATTATTTACAATTTATATAGATGATTTGGAGTTGGGGACCACGTGTAGGGTGTCAAAGTTTGCAGATGACACTAAGATGAGTGGCAGAGCAAAGTGTGGAGATGACTGTGAAACTTTGCAGAGGAACATAGATACATTGAGTGAGTGGGCAAAGGTCTGGCAGATGGAATACAATGTTAATAAATGTGAAGTCATTCATTTCGGTAGGAGTAACAGGAAAAAGGATTATTATTTGAATGGTAAAAAGTTGCAGCATGCTGCTATGCAGAGGGACCTAGGTGTCCTTGTGCATGAATCGCAGAAGGTTGGTCTGCAGGTACAGCAAGTAATTAGGAAGGCAAATGGAATTTTGTCCTTCATTGCTAAAGGGGTTGAGTTTAAAAGCAGAGAGGTTATGTTGCAGCTGTATAAGGTACTGGTGAGGCTGCACCTGGAGTACTGTGTGCAGTTTTGGTCTCCTTACTTGAGAAAGGATATACTGGCACTGGAGAGGGTGCAGAGGAGGTTCACTCGGTTGATTCCGGTGTTGAGAGGGTTGGTTTATGAAGAGAGACTGAGTAGATTGGGATTATATTAATTGGAGTTCAGAAGAATGAGGGGGGATCTTATAGAAACATATAAAATCATGAAGGGAACAGATAAGATACAAGTAGAGAGGACGTTTCCACTGGCAGGTGAAGCTAGGACAAGAGGACATAGCCTCAAGATTAGAGGGAGCAGATTCAGGACTGAATTAAGAAGGAACTTCTTCACCCAGAGGGTTGTTAATCTATGGAATTCCTTGCCCAGTGAAGTAGTTGACGCTTCTTCAGTAAACGTCTTTAAAGCTAAGGTAGATATCTTTTTGAACAATAAAGGAATTAAGGGATACGGTGGGAGTGCGGGTAAGTGGATCTGAGTCCACGAAAAGATCAGCCATGATCTTATTGAATTTAGAATTTTTCTTCTTATGTTGCTTCAGTGAGCTGTTGTAGCATTGAAGTACTGAGGGATTGTAATAAACAGGAGTTTTTTAAAATTATGCATAAATTGTGCCAGGTCACAATTGTACCTCAAGTATTAGGAAAATTAGGAAGCCATGAATGTTTTGCTGATGCTATGCTGAACAGCATAGATGATAAGGATGTGTATATGTTTAAGGAGCTGTGGATAGAAAGTCCCAACGATCTGTGTAATTGATAAAAGTTTCATATCCCTACTGTGTTAAACCCTTGGAAGACATGTACAATTCCTCTGGATATGTTCTGCTGCCCTCTAATGGTGCACTTTTATCACTGGAGCTTTTGGTAAGATCAGTGAGTAGTATAATGCTTTGTCAGCTAGCATGTTGAAAAATGAAGGTTGCATACAGTACTTGCTACCTCTGCTCTTTGGACCAAATCTCAAAGCTTCAATTCTAATCATTAATTTAGTGATAAATAATAGCTGTAATCAGGAACTGTAAAAAGAATTCTTGTAATAGTATTAAATATAAAAAAAATCCAATGCCAATACATTTTTTTGGATAGACACAACTTGATAGAAGATATTATAAAGATAATGGACTGGAATTTGTGGTTGTCAGGACAATGAAACTCTTGGAGCTTAACGTCATTACTGTGTAAAACTGACAGCAACTTCTGGTGTTTGAACATGTGCAGTTAAACACGGAAATCATGGGGTGCACTGTTGCAGTCTTTGCAGATGCAATCAAAACTGAGTTAGTGACTTGATGTAAATTTCAACCTTTTATGCACTATTGTCACTGTAAAGACCATGGAAAAGGTTCAATCAGGAGTAACCGAGTTTTTAACAGTGTATTAAGTCATGATTACTGCTAAACAACCTATCTGGCCCTGAAAAACAAATTTTACAAAGGTGAAGTCTTGTCCCCTCGGAAGAAAATTTTAAAATTTCAAGATTTAAAATTTTTTTTTTTCTTTGCTCAAAACTAGTTTATGGTATTTAAGCTTCTCTCTTAATCCCATGTGTGCATCCCAATCTTTATTTTGCTTTCTATGCAATGTTTAAAATGTGAATTATAATCCCTGCTTTTTGCTTTCTGCCAAGCTGTTTGTGAGAATTCTTCAGTCTGATTGACTGATCAGCCAGCCTTTGATGGAGGCCACAGATCCCCGAAAATTGGTGCCAAATTCAAAGTGACATTGAATGAGAGGAAATCTACCCTCTCGAGCTTGCTAAATCTTTGTGGACAGCTTTTTTCAAAGTCAGCGGCAAATGCTGTCCTTTTGCCACTGACTGCAAAATCTACGTCTTTTTTAAATCCGTATTGTAAGGCCTTTGGAAAACAGATACTGTCTTTATTATTTCAAGATTACATTCTTTTCCTGTGTTGGTTCCTGCTTTTTCCTCTTTTCCACTCCTGAATGGGTCGATTCCTCCTGAGATACAAGTGCTTAAGTGGCTTTTCTTCAAAAGGTCAATTTACCAATCCCATTCTTCCAGCAGGAACGAGTGAAACGAGTGTTGTTGTTCTCCGCAGCCCCACAACTCTCTGAAATGTCTGCGCTCCTCCAATTCTGGCCTCTTGAGCATCCCCGATTTCATCGCTGCACCATTGTGACCACGCCTTCAGTTGCCTAGGCCCTAAACTCTGGAATTCCTTCCCTAAACCTCCCACCTCTCTATCTTGCTTTCCTCCTTTAAGACACTGTTTAAAGCCTTCCTCTCTGACTAAGGTTTTGGTCATCTGACTGAATACCCCCTAATGTGGCTCAGTGTCATATATTGTTTTATAATGTTCCTGTGAAGTGCCTTGGGACATTATATTATGTTAAAGGCACTATATAAATATAATTTGTTGTTGTTGCTGATTGTTTGGAATGCTAGCTTTTCAAAGGCTAAAAATGCAAGAATTTGTGAAGTCAGTACCATGCTGTCAATACAGCATTGGGAGTCCAATGTATATGCAACATTAGACCACCAGAGATTATAAATCCTGACAAATAATGACTACGTCCTAATCCTTCATTAACAGTTGAACCATTAGGCTCACATATCTACTTTTTTGCTTAACCATGTCCATTTTGGTCTGAACCGTTGTGCATCATAATGGTCAATGTGATTCAGGGTTAATAAATCCTTAAGTGCACACAATCAGCTGGATTTTGTCATCTTGCCGCCAGGAGCGGCAGTGGGCATGGAACATAGCGGCCTTCCCCCATGGGACCCGCGCCACCGCGAGTATGTGGCGGGCGGCCACTTTACATACTGATGGCAGCCGCCCCACCCAATCACATGGTGGGGGCAGCCTCAGCAACGCAGTTCATGGCATCACCTATGAAGGAGCAGGTACTGGAATCATTTTTAAAAGGCTGCCAGCCCTGCAAACAGCGCAACATAACACAGAGTTCACCCCTTCCCCCACCCATACCCAACAGAGTGCAGAGTTCACCCCTTCCCCCTCCCATACCCAACAGAGTGCAGAGTTCACCCCTTCCCCCACCCATACCCAACAGAGTGCAGAGTTCACCCCTTCCCCCTCCCATACCCAACAGAGTGCAGAGTTCACCCCTTCCCCCACCCATACCCAACAGAGCGCAGAGTTCACCCCTTCCCCCACCCATACTCAACAGAGTGCAGAGTTCACCCCTTCCCCCACCCATACCCAACAGAGTGCAGAGTTCACCCCTTCCCCCACCCATACTCAACAGAGTGCAGAGTTCACCCCTTCCCCCACCCATACTCAACAGAGTGCAGAGTTCACCCCTTCCCCCACCCATACCCAACAGAGCGCAGAGTTCACCCCTTCCCCCACCCATACCCAACAGAGTGCAGAGTTCACCCCTTCCCCCTCCCATACCCAACAGAGTGCAGAGTTCACCCCTTCCCCCACCCATACCCAACAGAGCGCAGAGTTCACCCCTTCCCCCACCCATACTCAACAGAGTGCAGAGTTCACCCCTTCCCCCACCCATACCCAACAGAGTGCAGAGTTCACCCCTTCCCCCACCCATACTCAACAGAGTGCAGAGTTCACCCCTTCCCCCACCCATACTCAACAGAGTGCAGAGTTCACCCCTTCCCCCTCCCATACCTAACAGAGTGCAGAGTTCACCCCTTCCCCCACCCATACTCAACAGAGTGCAGATTTCACCCCTTCCCCCACCCATACTCAACAGAGTGCAGAGTTCACCCCTTCCCCCACCCATACTCAACAGAGTGTAGATTTCACCCCTTCCCCCACCCATACTCAACAGAGTGCAGATTTCACCCCTTCCCCCACCCATACTCAACAGAGTGCAGAGTTCATCCCTTACCCACCTTGTTGGTGCCAGGTTTTCCTGGACGGAAAAGTGAAGGTGCGTGAGTGTCGCACTGAAGATCAAGAACTGAAGGTAAGGTCGCTGCGGTTTACATTTTAATTCATGCAAAGATGCAGTTTACATATGCTAACTTGGATCCTGTCGCAGAGCACCAGAGGGGCTGCTACAGAGCTTCCCCGCCGCCAGTAAGATTGGGCCTGTCATACCCGGCGTCAGGTTCCGTGGTGGCCACTGTCACTCCAATTGTCCGACCCCACTCCCCCCACTACAGAACCTAATGTTGCGTTGGGAACAAAATCCAGCCCACTCTTCCAGCAGCCATTGTTGTATACTGCTAGATGTTAGGAGACTGAGTACTGGCTTGATCCTGAGAAAATATGTAGCATAAAAAAATGTAAAACTATGGCACAAAGTTACTTAAATGTTTAACTCAATGTATTGTATAAAGGTCTTTATTGAAATCATGGAATTTAAAAAAAATTCATTGATCTTTGTGTTTCTCATTGAAATCTTACACTTCTACCTCTTCCCCCTTTTTGCCGAAAAGGTGGTGTGAACTAGGCTCCAGGTGTCTTCATAATGACCATCATGCAGTTTTATCCAATAGGAAAGCAGTGTTGAATTTTGTTTGTTAACTCCCCTATGAAGTGCCTTGGGGCACTATATAAATGCAAGTTGTTGTTGTTGCTGCTTATGAGTGGCAGAACTTTGTGAGAGTTATTTTCCACCCTTTTCAATGGAATGCTACAATTCTATGGTTTTTTATCCAGTTACTAGGCCAAATTCAGTAAAGTCAGATGAGCCTAGCATTTTTGGGATCTGAATTGTGGTTTGAAAAGTGGCAAATAAGGTGGGTAATGCCAAATAAAATGTTTGGTATTTATTTTAGTGGCTTTAGTCATTTCTAACATTTTTAAAATAATGGCTAACATTTTAATTGTCAGTAAATTGCACTGTTGTAGTAGTGAAAGCAGCCACACTTGTTCATTAGATATGCCTTTAATAGCAGTGATTCTATTAGTGCACAACATATATAATGAACAACAGCAGTGCAATGTGACCTACCATATTGTTTCTCATGACTATTCATCTTGTTAGGAACTGCTACTACTACGGCTTAATCAAAATTATATGAAAGCTTGTCACAGAAAATTCTGTCCAAGTGTATTGAGTATTATATCAAATCAATTATCCCTTTGAAGAGCAACTTATTTCTAATCCTTTCATTCAAAGAATACGGTAATTAGGCTATAAATACACAGTGACAGATCTTTGTAATAGCAACCTTGCAATTTAATGTCCACGTTATTAGAGTGTCACAAATTGTGAAATTTGTGTTGGGTTATTTAAAAATAAGCACTAATGTGCCAAGCATGGTTTCCTTCAATTCTTTTAAAAAGACTAGATGCCTTTGTTCTGGAGAACCTAGCTTAATTATTTTAAACTGCTAAGTGTGAATGCTGAATTCTGGATTTTACTTGTAGTGATGAGTTGCAAATCTGTAAATTGCTCCCAGCCCCTCAGTTCAGAATCAGAAATTGCTTATATGGGTTTGTTTTGCTTGCATGTTTAAACTGGCTAACTGATACGCACAAAAGTGGTGGTGGACGGTTCTAAAATTATGAAATGTTATTCACTGTATATTCAGTAATGTATATAAAATTAATCTTTTTATCTTTCCCTCTTTTTCCTTCCATCGAAGTAATAAGTAAGATAAAAATGAGGGTGAGGGGGGGGGGGTGGGGGGGTAGAGTTTCCACTGGTTTAGTTGCTGGAAGCCAGCCCCGCCCACAATATTGCCCTCCACCCCCCGGACAAATTAATCAGCATGGTGAGCTTCTGCTAATTGTACCTGTTTGCAAGCCTTCAAGGAGGCTCTTCAAATTAAGCACTCTTTAGACTACTTTTAAGTTTTTAAGTATTACAAATATTTAATTTACTAAGACATGGGGCTGGATTTTATTAGCGCGCCACGCTCTGCAGTGGTGCACTGCGACAGCAGTAGCCTTCCAACATGGAAGTGCTGCCACACAGCCCCTGCGATATTACGCATGGGGGCTGATTTAAGTAGAGGGGGCGGAGCGGCCGCCCTTGATGACATGGAAGGGGCAGCCGCTGCGTCCCAGCAACGGCTTCCGGCGCCACCACGCAGGCGCCGGTGCCATTTTTGAAGGGCTTCAAGCCCTGACAGCTGATGTAAAATTTTAAAGGGACCAGCACTGTATCTTTGAATAAAAACATTAAACTGAACCTAAAAGTGCTACTTCCACCCCTCTCCCCGCCCCCCCTGAAAAACCATTTTCGACAGTCCTGACTTTCAACCCCAAACTTTGCACTCTTTGCCCTTCAACTCCTTCCCACGATCCCCACTGACAATAAAAAATGTTTTCCCCACTCCTCCACCCTTCCAACCCTGAAAATTTTATTCCTCCCCTCCCCCCACCAGCTCGCGGAGTTCCAAAGGCGCGCGAGCTGCATTCAGCGGCTGTAAGATCCGCGTGGGATGGCCGCCGCCTGCAGATGAGTTAATTTACATCTTAATGTTGTGAATTTACATGTTTAGATGAAGCCCCGCCACCAAGCGGCAGGGGCCTGCACAGAGGTCCCCCTCCTACTGCCGGTAATATGCGGCAGGCTCTTCTCGATGTCGGGGGTCAAAGCGGGCCTCTCCCCGCAGAATTTTACAGGCCACCCTGCCACGACCCACAGCATTGAGGGGCTGGTAAAATTCAGCCCATGGACTAGAATGCAGCAATGAAACTAACAAATGGTTCTGCAGAGTTTTTTTAAAGTCATTTTCAGTTTCTTAAAATCAGGTTACTCACAGGTGATGGGCCAGATATTTATTAAAAATGCTGATTATTTGTGATAAATCCATTTTCAGCTGCCTTAATACTACATCAATTACCACCTTTAAATACATAAAGGATTTTTTTTAATGAAAGGAAAAAATGCTTTAAAATGCTGCCCAATTTCACTGGTTCATGGAAGATTTTAAATTTTTGATTATGCTAACGAGTTTGAGTGGCAACTTGAGCCAAAGCTTCAGAAAACCAGAGCAATTCCAAGTGCAATTTGTGCCCAGATGGTCGATTGTGATCAAAGCGAAAACTCTACCCCAGGGTCTTACTGTACCCCCTTTAGTTCTCCCTGGATTCTAAAGACAGTACTGAATTAAAAAAATAAATGTTTGACTTAGAACTTGAGACAATATTGCCATCTGTTGGCACTCATTTCATCAGTTTTCAGGACTTTTGCTTAATTCTCAGGAATTGTTTCTTACTTCTGGGTAAGGTTGGTGAGAACTTTGATGATCTGTACATTAGATATCTTGTACTGTGTAATAGTTTAATTTGTTGCATTGTATAATTATATTTGATATGATAAATAAATCTGATTCATTCTTTTAGCCTGTTGAATATCATAATTTTTTTTAACAACCTGAAATTTTTAATTGCCATGGTGATATTTGAATTTGTATCCTCTGAATTATTAATCCGGCCTGTGGATTTCCAGTTCAGTAAAATAACCACAACATTAGTGCATTGTAGCTTCAGCCCAGATTATGCACTCAAATCCTAGAGTGGTGCCTGAACTCACAGCCTCTGAATCAGACTTGAGAGTGCTACTGAACTGAGCCAAAGCTTATTGTAAATATATTTTTCAAAACTTTAAATAAAATAATTGTTTGGGACCATACCGAAAATGGCCCAGTGTGCAATCAATGGCACCTAAGTTACTATGCGAGCTCCTACATAAAACCTTTTCAATTTCCTCAGCAGGAAAGGCTTCCAATCATTTAATGTACTAATTGTGTGTGACAACATTCAAAGGATCAAATATGTGAACGTAAGATATGTTGAAGGTTGTCACCATGCACTGATACTTCAAAATTTGCCCCTCCTTGACCTCCTAAGGAGAGAAAATCATGCCAATAGATGGCTTGTGGATCATGAGATCTACACCATACCCCATAAATAATAACCCCACTGAATGGCCAAAACAGCAACAGAAGAGTGCTACAACGAGGTGCATGTCTTTACAAGCATTATTAGCAATGGAACTATTGGTGTTTTAAAGTGGCCCTTGTGCTGCCTACGTAAGTCAGGGAGAGGTCTGCTGGCATGTCACATACAACTGTGGCCGACTGTCCCCTGCCAACTTTGCCAAACAAAAGGACCTGAAATTGGACATTGTGGGGAAAGTCACCCTAGCTGTTTTGGAGGTAGAAGTATGTGGAGGAGAACATCACAATAATCACTAAAAGAATGGGGTTTTAAGGTTGCGTATGTATGGAAATGCTGTTAGAGGTTGGTCATCCAACATCCTTGTTAGGTAAATATTGATGAGTTCTAGGTCCCATGATCCAAAAGCCATGGGCAATATTTTTCTTAGCTTCTACTTGGAAACAGACGCATCCTCATCTATTCCTTAATCCCCTGACTCCCTTTGCTTTCATATTAGTCGTAATTACATTTCAAAAGGAATTAACTGGCTGTAAAACACTTTGGGACATTCTGAGAATGTGAAAGACCTTTTATAAATGCAAGTTCTTCCTGCTAGGAATTCCCCTCTGCTGACTTGAGTGCAAACAAATCATGCTTGGGTTCAACAGTGATAGCTTCCAAGATTCAATAGTATATTTATATTCATTGTCCAGAGGTGCACAGATAAAGAATAAGATACCACAGTGTTGGCAGTACATGGAAACATACACTCAGCAAAAGTCACTACCTTTAGGAGGGGAGGGAGGAAAATTGGGGGAAAGGTTAAAGATAGCAATTGTGTTCATTTTTTAATGAAAAGATGAAAACCTTCATGTCAAATATGTTTCTTTATGCTTTCTCTGTCAAGTTGAAACTGAATTTGTGCTGAGTTTGAATGCAGTTAAGACCCATATTGCTCCCCCAAGAATGTTTAAATATATTATAAATTGAATACCAGATAAAATAAAATAGGAAATATCCTTACTACATAACAAAAAAAACTATTAATGGCTTTTCCAGCTTTGCAAATGTGATTCAGGAAAGGACCAATTGAAATGTTGATTGCACTGCCCTTTTCTTCATATAATTTACACTGAATAGAAAAACTTGGTGATGGAGTGGAAGAAAGACCCCAGATGGTGAAGCTGGAAAAGTAGAAACTGCCCGTTCACATTAGAATCTATTCACTGCCTCCCCCTGCACATATGATATAAATGAGCAGTTGTTCGGAAATATATTACAAACTGTTATACCACCTTAAGGCTTCTGCTGACTGTACAAATCTTGAAGAGCTTTGTCTTTATGGTTTAGGACCCGCTGAGATTTTGCAGACTTGCAGGGAACCCCACCCCCCCGCCCCCCCAGTCAGATTTGTTATGTATTTTATGAGGGATGCAACTGTATTTAAAATAGTTTGTAGCAGCTAAAAATGATCTTACTATATTTTGTTTAAAAAAAAAATTGGATGAAGAAGACAACAAGCCTACATTGGGGAATAAATATCCTTTACTAAAGCTAAATATTCTCCAATTTGTTTGATTACATTTACAATGACATCCAATGATATTTCTTTTCATCAGTGCGTGTTTAATGTAAAGTGGCACGATTATGTTGTATTATAATTAAAAAGTGAGATCCATTTTTCAAGATGAAGAGTTGAAATGTATTCAAAATATGAACATTCTTATCTGTATACAAGAATGTAAATCTGATGACAATGTACACAATACTTCAGTGCCAACAACATCAACTATTTCAGAACAAAGTGGTAATGGCAACTCCAGGTATACTGGAATTGTTCTTCTAGACCTAGTCCCAACACAATCTAATTATCTTACCTTTCAAACACAAACTCACCCTAACTCATTAACCATATTACTTAATCAAAATTTCTGCAAAACATCATTTAAAAAGACTTGTAGTTTATACTTCAGTGGTCACACTGTGCTCTAAATCAGTTCCTCTGCACAGTAGGGACTTTATTGCACATCATAAATATCTGAATCATTCCAGGGGACGGTTGTTCATGTTTTTTCTAAAGCTTGCCATTCATTAGAATTTACTTAAGCAAGGCCCCAAAATTCCACTTATGAGTTATATCATTTTTACACTAAAGGAAAATTACCTGCAGCTATCTATGGTCTGGCTAGACATTTAAACCAGAATTTCCTGGCTCAGAACATTTGCATATCAATTGGAGTAGTGATTGGCA
The DNA here is from genome assembly GCF_036365525.1 of Heterodontus francisci. Lineage (NCBI taxonomy): Eukaryota > Metazoa > Chordata > Chondrichthyes > Heterodontiformes > Heterodontidae > Heterodontus > Heterodontus francisci. The sequence continues at coordinate 82,024,155 of NC_090377.1, forward strand.
TCGAACCCATGTAAAACAGGAGTAATATGCTAGGGTGTGTGGCAATTAGAGTGCAGCTTTTAAAAAGACTGTTCTGGCTGAAAATGACAGTTTTTGGCTGGGGAGCAGTAAGGAATAAAACTTGGATCAGTCAATTGACAGCCAGCTAGCCTGGCTGGACATCTCATGACTGTTTTTGTGCCATTTTACAAGAATGTCATTAATGCTTTGGCATCAAGGAAACATTTGACACAGTGTGGCATCAAGGAGTCCTAGTAAAAATGAAGTCAATGTGGATTAAGAGGGACACTCTCTAGTGGCTGGTGTCATACCTGGCATAAAGGAAAATGTTTGTGGTCTTTGGAGGCTAATCGTTTCAGCCCCCAGGACATCACTGCAGGAGTTCCTCCGAGCACTGTCCAAGGTCCAATGATTTACAGCTGCTTCATCACTGACTTCTCTCCATCATAAGATCACAACTGGCCCCTTATGTTTGAACAGGGTTCAGCTTCATTTGCAATTCCTCAGATAATGAAGTGAATCCATTCCTGCATGCACCAAGACCTGGACAACATCTAGACTTAGGCTGATAAATGTCAAGAAGTATTTACACTACACAAGTGCCAAACAACGACCATCTCCAACAAGAGAGAGCTTAACCACTTCCCCTTAGTTGACATTCTATGACATTACCAAAACACACACCCCCACCATCAATATTCTGGGGTCACCATTGACCAGAAATAGAACTGGAGCTGCAAAATAAATGCCATGACTACTAGAGCAGGTGCAAGTAATTTATCAGAACTGTTCTGATGGAGGGTCACTGACCTGAAATGTTAACTCTGCTTCTCTCTCTACAGATGCTGCCAGACCTGCTGAGTATTTCCAGCATTTCTTGTTTTTATTTCAGATTTCCAGCATCTGCAGTATTTTGCTTTAATTATTATGCAAGTAATTTATATTGGATTTGCGCTTTGATGCGAAGAAATTAGAGGGAGCCTTGTTACAAAGTATAGATGTTTATTACAGTTATAAAAGAAACTAATACAAGAAGTTAAATACAAAGGCTATATTTCTAACATGGTAAAATAAGATGTTGAGATACAGCCTGCTAACATTTACAAGGTTTTGAGGTGATCAATCACAAATGGCCTTGTGGTAACAGTTGAGCAGTATAGGCTCGCTGAGAATGTTTAATATTCTATGCTTTAAGTCTGCTTTATATATATTAATCACTTATTATATTATTATATATTATCATAATATTATTATATTATGTCCTCAGTACCTTGCTCTACGGCAGCGAGGCCTGGACAACGTATGCCAGCCAAGAGCGACGTCTCAATTCATTCCATCTTCGCTGCCTTCGGAGAATACTTGGCATCAGGTGGCAGGACTATATCTCCAACACAGAAGTCCTTGAAGCGGCCAACATCCCCAGCTTATACACACTACTGAGTCAGCGGCGCTTGAGATGGCTTGGCCATGTGAGCCGCATGGAAGATGGCAGGATCCCCAAAGACACATTGTACAGCGAGCTCGCCACTGGTATCAGACCCACCGGCCGTCCATGTCTCCGTTATAAAGACGTCTGCAAACGCGACATGAAATCGTGTGACATTGATCACAAGTCGTGGGAGTCAGTTGCCAGCATTCGCCAGAGCTGGCGGGCAGCCATAAAGACAGGGCTAAATTGTGGCGAGTCGAAGAGACTTAGTAGTTGGCAGGAAAAAAGACAGAGGCGCAAGGAGAGAGCCAACTGTGCAACAGCCCCAACAAACAAATTTCTCTGCAGCACCTGTGGAAGAGCCTGTCACTCCAGAATTGGCCTTTATAGCCACTCCAGGCGCTGCTTCACAAACCACTGACCACCTCCAGGCGCGTATCCATTGTCTCTCGAGATAAGGAGGCCCAAAAGAAAGAATATTATGGAAACTTAAGTCTCCTTTTCTGCCTGAATGTCAATCAATTTCAATACACCTCAAACCGCACATTCCAAAAAAGGCACAAGCAGTCAACAACAGTGCCCAAACTAGAATCTCATAATGATAAAATAACCACAGAGGCAGGGTCCTCTGACATCGGTTTATTAAGGACAGCTCCACAAACTGTTGACAATAACTACTTTGAATATAAAAGGCCTATTCGACTGAAAAGCCTGCCAAAAGTACTTTTCTCACAGCAGGTCAGAGCTGGTTGATTCACAGTGAGTGGCTCGCATCCTGACTCTCCAAAGCCTCTCTACCACCGATAAGGTACAAGTCAGGAGTATTATGGAATAACCTCCAACAACACTCAAGATGCTCAACACCAGGCAGGATCAAGTCCACTTGTTTGGTACCCATTCACTGGCTTAAACATCCACTTCCTCCACAATTGGCCTAACATGGCTGCAGTATGTAGAGGATATACTGCTGCAACTCACCAAGGCTTCACCAAATACACAACCCTCACCACCTAAAAGTACAAGGACAGAGGTGCACAGAAACACCATCACCTCCAAATTCACCTCCAAGCTATACATTGTCCCGACCTGGACTTGTATCACCAGTCCTTCATTGTTGCGATCAAACTCCTGGAACTTCATCGCTAAAAGCATTGCAGGAGCACTATCATGCAAGGACAAAACAAAGAACAAAGAACAGTACAGCACAGGAACAGGCCATTCGGCCCTCCAAGCCTGCGCTGATCTTGATGCCTGCTTAAACTAAAACCTTCCGCACTTCCGGGGACCGTATCCCTCTATTCCCATCCTATTCATGTATTTGTCAAGATGCCTCTTAAACGTCACTATCGTACCTGCTTCCACCACCTTCCCTGGCAGCAAGTTCCAGGCACTCACTACCCTCTGTGTAAAAAACTTGCCTCGCACATGCCCTCTAAACTTTGCCCCTCGCACCTTAAACCTATGTCCCCTAATAACTGACTCTTCCACCCTGGGAAAAAGCTTCTGACTATCCACTCTGTCCATGCCGCTCCTAACTTTGTAAACCTCTATCATGTCGCCCCTCCACCTCCGTCGTTCCAGTGAAAACAATCTGGGTTTATCCAACCTCTCCTCATAGCTAATGCCCTCCAGACCAGGCAACATCCTGGTAAACCTCTTCTGTAACCTCTCCAAAGCCTCCACGTCCTTCTGGTAGTGTGACGACCAGAATTGCACGCAATATTCTAAGTGTGGCCTAACTAAAGTTCTGTACAGCTGCAGCATGACTTGCCAATTTTTATACTCTATGCACCGACTGATGAAGGCAAGCATGCCGTATGCCTTCTTGACTATCTTATCCACCTGCGTTGCCACTTTCAGTGACCTGTGGTCCTGTATGCCCAGATCTCTCTGCCTGTCAATACTCCTAAGGGTTCTACCATTTACTGTATATTACTGTATACTGTATATCCTGCATTAGACCTTCCAAAATGCATTACCTCACATTTGTCCGGATTAAACTCCATCTGCCATTTCTCCGTCCAAGTCTCCAACCGATCTATATCCTGCTGTATCCTCTGACAATCCTCATCACTATCCGCAACTCCACCAACCTTTGTGTCGTCCGCAAACTTACTAATCAGACCAGCTACATTTTCCTCCAAATCATTTATATATACTACAAACGGCAAGGTCCCAGCACTGATCCCTGCGGAACAGCAAGACCGAGCAAGTTCTGTATCCATCTTGCCATCTCACCTCTGATCCCGTGTGACTTCACCTTTTGTACCAGTCTGCCATGAGGGACCTTGTCAAAGGCTTTACTGAAGTCCATATAGATAACATCCACTGCCCTTCCTTCATCAATCATCTTCGTCACTTCCTCAAAAAACTCAATCAAGTTAGTGAGACACGACCTCCCCTTCACAAAACCATGCTGCCTCTCGCTAATAAGTTTGTTTGTTTCCAAATGGGAGTAAATCCTGTCCCGAAGAATCCTCTCAAATAATTTCCCTACCACTGACGTAAGGCTCACCGGCCTATAATTTCCTGGATTATCCTTGCTACCCTTCTTAAACAAAGGAACAACATTGGCTATTCTCCAGTCCTCTAGGACCTCACCTGTAGCCAATGAGGATGCAAAGATTTCTGTCAAGGCCCCAGCAATTTCTTCCCTTACCTCCCTCAGTATTCTGGGGTAGATCCCATCAGGCCCTGGGGACTTATCTACCTTAATGCTTTGCAAGACGCCCAATACCTCCTCCTTTTTGATAATTACATGACCGAGACTATCAACACTCCCTTCCCTCGGCTCATCATCCACTAAGCCCTTCTCTTTGGTGAATACTGATGCAAAGTATTCATTTAGTACCTCGCCCATTTCCTCTGGCTCCACACATAGATTCCCTCCTCTGTCCTTGAGTGGGCCAACCCTTTCCCTGGTTACCCTCTTGCTCTTTATATATGTATAAAAAGCCTTGGGATTTTCCTTAATCCTGTTTGCCAATGACTTTTCATGGCCCCTTTTAGCCCTCCTGACTCCTTGCTTAAGTTCCTTCCTACTGTCTTTATATTCCTTAAGGGCTTCGTCTGTTCCTAGCCTTCCAGCCCTTACGGATGCTTCCTTTTTCCTTTTGACTAGACTCACAATAGCCCACATTATCCAAGGTTCCCGAAACTTGCCAAACTTTTCCTTCTTCCTCACAGGAACATGCTGGTCCTGGATTCTAATCAACTGACGTTTGAAAGACTCCCACATGTCAGATGTTGATTTACCCTCAAACAGCCACCCCCAATCTAAATTCTTCAGTTCCTGCCTAATATTGTTATAATTAGCCTTCCCCCAATTTAGCACCTTCACCCGAGGACTACTCTTATCCTTATCCACAAGTACCTTAAAACTTATGGAATTATGGTTCCCGAAATGCTCCCCTACTGAAACTTCGACCACCTGGCCGGGCTCATTCCCCAATACCAGGTCCAGTACGGCCCCATCCCTAGTTGGACTATCTACATATTGTTTCAAGAAGCCCTCCTGGATGCTCCTTGCAAATTCTGCCCCATCCAAGCCCCTAGCACTAAGTGAGTCCCAACCAATATAGGGGAAGTTAAAATCACCCACCACTACAACCCTGTTACCTTTACATCTTTCCAAAATCTGTCTACATATCTGCTCCTCTACCTCCCGCTGGCTGTTGGGAGGCCTGTAGTAAACCTCAAACATCGTGACTGCACCCTTCCTATTCATGAGCTCCACCCATATTGCCTCGCTGCACGACCCCTCCAGGGTGTCCACCCGCAGTACAGCTGTGATATTCTCCTTAACCAGTAATGCAACTCCCCCACCCCTTTTACATCCCCCTCTATCCCACCTGAAGCTTCTAAATCCTGGAACATTTAACTGCCAATCCTGTCCTTCCCGCAACAAAGTCTCTGTAATAGCAACAACATCATAGTTCCAAGTACTAATCCAAGCTCTAAGTTCATCTGCTTTACTTGTTATACTTCTCGCATTGAAACAAATGCACTTCAGACCACCAGTCTCGCTGTGCTCCACAACATCTCCCTGCCTGCTCTTCCTCTTAGTCTTACTGGCCTTATTTACTAGTTTCCCCTCATTTATTTCACCTGCTGTCCTACTTCTCTGGTTGCCACCCCCCTGCCACACTAGTTTAAACCCTCCCGAGTGACGCTAGCAAACCTCGCAGCCAGGATATTTGTGCCCCTCCAGTTTAGATGCAACCCGGCCTTCTTGTACAGGTCCCACCTGTCCCTGAAGAGATCCCAATGATCCAGGTATCTGAAACCCTCCCTTCTACACCAGATGTTCAGCCACGTGTTTAGCTGCACTATCTTCCTATTTCTAGCCTCACTGGCACGTGAGGACTGCAGTCATTCGAGAATAAGGCTCACCACCATCTTTTCACATGCAACGAGGGATGGACAATACCTGAGGGCCATGCTTTAAGAATGTATTTTTAAAAAATGTTGAATTCAGGAGAACCTGGTAGAGACAGGCAGAGATGGCAGTAGAGCATGACACAGAGGCAGAGAAGATGCCACCATTTCTCAGGCCTCCTTTTCCATGTTCCTATGCCTCAAGTCCGTCAGACTCAGTTCTTGCATCAACAATTATTCACTCCCACACATCAGCTCAGATAATTTCACCTGGGGGTGGGGGAGAGGTGAATAAAATGCTCATGCAAGGCTAGCACCAGTTAAAGCTAGCCTGCACTGAAAGCCAGCCTACCCCTTTTAAAAGAGAGGTACATTCTGGCTGCAGCAGGTGCTGGATGTGGATGGGAAAGAGTATCTGCATAGGAAGAAACCAGAGCAATGGAGCAGCAGGCCAGAGAGAGGGCTCTCAGGTTCTCATTTACATTGCTGGAGACCCTAGTGCAGGAGTTAGAAGGGAGGAGTGAGCTTATCTTTCTGTAGGGGCCAGAAGGCCCTCCAGACATGCACTTAGAAGGGAATGGGAACAGATAGCCATGGAGATCAATGGCAGGAATCTGGCCCTGAGGACCTGGATACATTGACCTCACATAAGCAGTCAAGGCCAGTGAATGCATCTTAAAACGCTATCTCCTACCAACTAAACCCTCAAACTCACACACTGCTTAATGCACCACTTACCCATCAACAATTTCTCAAAATCAGGAAACATGCCAAACATACATATGCTCCATCTCACCTTCACACACTTATCATTGCTACCAACCCATGAAGCACATCTCGCAGCTTCCACATACTTCCAAGTATTCAGCTATGAAAGCACATCACCCGAACACATTGCAACTCACTCACTGACACTCTTCTCTCTGTGTTGCAAGGTGGCACATAACAGGAGACAGCAGCAAAGAACCAGTGGGGCCAGGCATGGCTGCATTTCCTCACCCCCTTGGAGGTGCTTGACATTATTGGCGCAGCCGTTACTGAGGTTGTGGCAACCGGTGTCACTGAAGCCATCCAGGATGACGGTATGTTCTTGCCTAATGCACTTTCTCAAATACCATTTCACCCACATCTTGCTCTGCTATGAAGTACAAGCTGCAGATGATGTGACCATTCAACTCTTACTTTCCACCCATCCGCCCTTCCCTCACCTCAATCCTCCTCTTGTTCATTTTTGCTTTCAGATACTCAGAAACTGTCACCTGGCCAGCCAGTGGTGAACTGAGGATGAAGGACCCGAGGAAGAGGAACTCTCACATGATCTGACACTAACACACACCAGCTCAGGTATTGGCACAGCATGTACCTTAGAGGGTAGTATAGAAGTGGGAACTCCACATGGTGAGTCACTGGGCAAGAGTGGATTGCAGCAAGACCAGCGGGAAAGGATAGCACGTTTGCCAACTAGGGAAAGGAGAGTGAGGTCACAGACAAGTTCTGCTGCAGAGGACTCAGATGAGAACTTCAATGAGGTGGCATACAGACAGAAATGCTGAGCGAATTGGCAGGACAGCCTATTGTCACTGTCAAAAAAGCATGGAGAAGTCCAGCTCCAACTCGGTACAGGGTTTCATGCAGCTTGGAGCCCATCATTTCCAGTGTGTAAGTGTAGGCCATCTCCATGAAAACACTTGTAGACATAACCGTGATGCAGTGTCTGATGGCGTTTTTCAGCTTCCATTGCAGCACAGACAGACGCTACCCAACGTCTGTGTGTTGCAGTGGAAGCTCAGCTGAAGTCATGAGATCTCTTCTTGTTGTCGTGCAAGCCTCACTTGTTGCCATGCAGGTTCAGACTGTTGCCATCATGGCTGCGGATACCAGGGCTCAAAGGGGCTTGCAGGCTCTCACAGCAATCCAGCAATCTGTGCTCCAACAAATTACTAATATTGCTGAGGCGCTGCCCTGGGGGAGTGGCAGTGGCTCTGTGGTGCACGAACCTGCTGTCCTTTCTCAGGATGACAATATTTGTGCTCCCACCCACTGCTACTCTACCAGTGACCCTGCTGTTGCCTGTAAGCCAGCCATCCCAGACTGCTGCCATCCATGCTGAGGTGGTGCAGTCTGAAGCTGGGCCATAAGGCCCATAGCTGCTCAAGTGCATCCAGCAAGGTCAACTACAGTCTCTCCTCGTGAAAGTCAGCAACCTTCCACCAGTTATGCTGCAGCCACTGGGTAGGCACTGTGTAGGAGCACTAGGCCAGGCAAAGGCACCCGCAAGACAAGCACAAGTGTGAATAGTTGAGTATTGTATGTATTATTGGAAGTGTTATTGGGTAAAGTTGGCAGAGAATGGTTGTTTTGTGATGTCCTTTATTTCATGATTTTGGTCAAGAGGAAGTTTTAATGATCCATAACAAAGGGGTGAAAATGTGGGGAAATGTGGAACAACAGTAATGTGGTGATTTTTTCAGGGGACCAGAGTCTGATGAGACACTCACAGAACAGTCTGTTCAGAGCAATGATGTCCTGGATGTCTCGTCCTTTCCTCCTCCTCCTGTGGTGGTCACAAAGGCCTGGTGGGAAGGTCTGCACCCCCTTGATTGCCAGGTTGTGCAGGATGCAGCAGACAACCACAAATGTGAGGCACGATCCGATGAGTACTGGAGCGCCCCTCATGAGAGGTCCAGGCAGTGGAACCGTTTTTTTAGAACACCAGTTGTCTGCTCTACAATGCTTCTAGTTGCAGCACGGCTGTAATTGTAGGAGTGCTGTCCATGTATGGCCAGCTGGCAGAGGGGAGCCATGAGCCACATATATTGCAGATAGCACAAATCATCAAACAGCCACCCTCTGGTTTGATGTGGTGGCTCAATGATGGCTGGAAGAGCTAACTTGATACAGGATGAAAGCATTGTGATTGCTGCCAGGATAGCAGGAATTCACCAACATGATGGTCCAGGTTAGAGGTCAGCAACGTGCCTGTACACAGATACCATTGGCTGTGGTAAAATATTTTGAAGTCCATGACTGGTAATTTCGGGATGAAAAATTTCCCATTGGCTTCTTCTTTCCTACCAGACCGGCTTTAAAAAAAAATCGCACTGTCAATTTCACAGCTGAATTGGAATATCTAAGCTCAGATCTTCATCTAATGCTCATTAACACTCCTTTCCATATTCACAGCTGACAAGTGCTTAGAGCAGGAACAGCAGTTTCTAAACTTTAGACAGATTCGGGGTTTTCCGGCAGGTTTCGGTTTAGTTTTAAAGCTTGCCAGATAACCATGAAGCTGTCTGAAGCTCGGAAACCGCTGCTCCCACTCTCAACAACGTTCAGAGAGAGAGAGAGTGGGGCAAAGGGAGGGGAGAAGACAGAGAAAGAGAAAGGGACAGAGAGAGATAGAGAGAGGGGGCAGAGAGGGGGGGGGAGACAGAGAGAGAGAGGGAGAAGAGAGAGATGGGAACAGAGAGAGAGGAGGAGCAGAGAGAGAGGGGGAAGAGCGAGAGAGGAGAGTCAGAGAGAGAGGGAGTGGACAAAGAGGGGAGGACAGAGAAAGAGAGGGAGGAGCGAGAGAGAGCAGAGGGACAGAGAGGGGGGCAGAGAGAGAAAGAGAAAGGGAAGAGAAAGAGGGGGGCCCAGAGAGATAGTGGGGACAGAGAGACAGAGAGAGAGAGGAGGAACAGAGAGAGAGAGAGAGTTGGGTAACAGAGAGAGGGAGGGGACAGAAGAGAGAAGGAAAAGAGAGAGATAAAGGGGGGACGGGGGGTGGGTGCAGAGAGGGCAGGGAAGAGAGCAGGAACGTCACAGAGATGGGGGGATGACACAGAGATGGGGGGATGACAACACAGAGAGGGGGGAATACAGAAGGGGGAACACAGAGAGGGGAACACAAAGAGGGAGGGGGGATAGAAACAGACAGAGAGCGAGTGGAGGGAGAGAGCTCGATCAAGATCATTCCTGACAGATGGACATGTATCTGGAATATTCCGCATCACTACAGCAAGTATACAGGCAGACATTGACTACTTGTGCAAGCAAGAAAAAAATGCCAGGTATCTCACTAAATCAGTGTCCAACATAGTGATGAGAAAGTAAGTCAATAAATTTAATCTTCTCATTTAAAGCTTCTTCACAAAAATGCACATTTGTTGTTTTGATTAATAGTAAGATAGATTTTCCATGCCTCTATCTTTCTGAAATTGTCTCAGTGGCCCCCTATGTAAGACAAAAGTGTAATGTGGGCCCCCACACGAAAAGGTTGGACACCCTTGCTCCAAGCCTTTAATCTTGTGTTTTAAAATAGCCTAGCAGCTAGGTTATTTTAAAATACAAGTTTAAAGGCTTGTGTAATGTAAACTCATATTAAAATGGCAAAAGTCACTTGGGGATTATCTCGATTTCTACACTCTGGCATGCATTAATTTCACTTGGGACAGATGCTCAGTGACATGTTGAAAGTTGCTGGACTTTTACTTATATTGAAATGTCACAATTCCGCTGCTATCCATTTGGAATCACATTGACCCAGAATTTGTATTGAGGGGGAAACAGGCACGAAAATCCAAGGAATCTCCAGATGTCAGCACTGTAAGTTCCTCATGAATACAAGAGTACGCTGTAATGTGGCTGAGAGATCCTGGCAAAAACAGGATGTTGCTGGCCCATATATAATAGTTACTAAATACTATTATATTTAGTAAAGCTTTAACAAACCTTAATCTATGATGAACTGTCCACAATTCCTTAACAAAATCCATGCTGCATTTGCAGTTTTAAAAACTGTCGGGGAAGCCATAGTAAAAATTTCTTATGTTTCAATGACCATGTTAGAGACAGTCATTAACTCATTTTTTTTGCTGAAAATTGGACAAGTTTTACAAGTATGTCAAAAATCAGTAACTGCAACATGTATGATTTACTATCCAGTTTGAAGGCAGATAACCTGAGTGGCCAATGTCATTTGAAAGTTGTCTGTATCATATAATTACATTATATTAAAAGTGCACCTTTGCTAACAGGTAAGAGATTTGGCTTGGACATAAATTGGTTAGTCTGGAGTACAATCTTACAGATAGTGACTAAGCATTTTATAACTGAATAATACATACAGTAACACCTACTCAACTTTTTGCAGAAAAGTCTTTTTGTTAATAATTATCTTGTCAGAGCTAATTCGGAATCGACAGTAATAGACTGATATATAGACATAAGTGAATTTAAGAGAATTGCTTTATTGGAGGAACTGAAGGACGTCTTTTTATTTGTAATTGTGTTTATCTAATTTTGTCACTAGCTTTGGTGAGCAAATGACATTTTGTCCATAAGAGATTCTGTTGTTCCTGTATTTTAGAATCCAGGACCTAGTTTAACAGGATGAATAAATTAGTGTTGGCTACCTACCATTAATCTCTCTGTCCCTTCCTGTCCCACTCTGCTTTTCTGGTTTACATGACTCTTCTGAAGTACTATCTGCTCCATCCAATAAAATTCTCCTGATTTGGAGATCGCTGCCCTTTTGTTGGCTGCCCTGTCTTTAGACACAAATGGTGAACTTGCACAAACAAGACACAGAAATGTGTTTTAAATTGTACTGTGTTTTGATGGAATCAGATTGGCTATACATTTTATATACAGATTAATTGCCCTGATGTCTGTGGCTGAGTCAATAATTTTGTCAAATGTCCTTGGTGCAACATGTCGGTGCTTATCCCTGGTCTAGGTGTGGGTTAAATTATCTTGTGACACCAGCAGTGTGAGAAATGGTCTGTCTTCCTATTGCTGATTTTTCTGCTGCCTCACCTCAATAACAATCCTCTCCTTGAGTTTCATGCTTTATTGGATAGATTTGCACTGCTGACACAATGTGAATCCACAGGGGTCATCCGATAAGGTCCATCTACCATCCCGTGACACGGTGTAGCTAGCTCTATTCTGTCAACAAAAGTAATTTGCATTGGCATTGCATACTATTTTGCTTGCTAGCTAGCTAATACAGTTGTGCTGCTCTCCATTGATGTTTGTATGCTTAGCTAATTTATTTATAGGGAGAAATGTATTTTAAATTGTATTGTGTTTTGATGGCATCAGATTGGCTATACATTTTATATACAGATTAATTGCCCCTATGTCTGTGGCTGATTCAATAATTTTGTCAAATGTCCTTGGTGCAACATGTCAGTGCCTATCCCCGGTCTAGGTATGGTCACACATCAACTGCACATGGAACCCTTTGTAGTTTCAGTACATCTTCCCACTGAGATGTGGCACCCACAGATCCATGTGCATGCGGTCAATGGTTCCCTGCACCATTGGGAATCCAGCTATCCTGGGAAAGCCATGTGCCCACTCCTCCTGCTTCGAGAGATGACTATGAAGTCCCCTCTTCTGAAATACAGAGCCTCTGTGACCTCCCGGATGCTCTGGTGGATGGCCAACTGTAAATTGTTGGTGATGTCGCTGGCTGCAGCCAGGAAGAATCCACTGACATAGAAATTAAGTGGCCTTGTTGGCCACTGCCAATACAGTCCTTGACCTGCTCTGAGGCTGCAGGGTCTGATTTGAGGAGACAGCATAATTCTGTGACCACTTCCTTGTAAAGCATAGCTGCTACAAACACAGCTTTTGACTAAGGTGCAGTAAAAGAAGTGATCTGTGAAGACCCTAGACTGGTAAGGACTCCTGCTGAGAGCCCTTCTTCCCCTCCCTCTGTAAAAAGCCTCTCCTCTCTGCACCATCTCCCTCTGATGTTGCAGCTCAAGAGGAACTGCAACTATAGCCTCCATGACTAGGAGCAGGTGTTATGCTCAGAACACTTTGAAATCCACACCACTCCTTCCGAAGATCCAACACCACTCCGTTCTGACTGAAAGTACGTCTGCCAATTCCTGCAACAACACAGTACTTCCACTAAGTCTGCAGCAGTGAAAGAAAGTCAAAAGCACCTCATCTGAAAGTTGAATAGTGATCCCTTTAAATAACGCTGGTGGAGGTTAGTCCCTTGTGCGTGCAGCTGAACACATTTTCAGCTGTGCATGTTTAAGAGAGGGCGTTAAAAGGACTGACAAGGTCCAAAATGGCAGCTTGTGCATTATAGACACTGACTGATGTCACAATTTGTCCACTCTGAGATGCCTGTGCCAAAGACCTTCAATACATGCTGATTGGCGTGAGCCACACCGGACGTCTTTGGGAGCAAAGGCCCCCACTAGTTCTTTCATCTCCCAGCTCCCATAGTGCTGAAACAAGTGATGCTACAGGCCGGATTTTGTGGCCAGGAACTCCACATTCCCTGTTCCAAACCAGAAAGAGCAGTGGGTCTTGTCAGGTATTGTAGTTCATTTTCCTCAAAAGGTTGAGAGTGTCAAGGTTAGGGACCACCTCCTTTGGCTTTTTTTTCTTCGACATTATGGACCAGATTCTCCTACAGAAAGAATAATGACAACATAGTCATGAGTCTCTTTGTGTTATCTTAAGCAGCACAATAAGGTATGTGGATTCCAGTTCCTTGAAGATCTCTAGAAGGTCTATGAACAGTTAAACTAGTATATACAATACAGAGCAAACGAAATACAGAACCTTTGTCCAGGGTGTTGCAGTGCAGAGTGACGATGGCGTCTAGTCACATGACTATCTATTGGTACTTAGCTCATTAGCATACTGAGTTCTTAAAGGGACATCACTCTTAAAGCGATCATACAACAAACAATAACAACTTGCATTTATAAAGCACCTTCAATGTAGTAAAATGTCCCAAGATACTTCACAGGAGAATTATCGAACAAAATTTGACACTGAGCCAAATAAGGGGATATTAGGATAGCTAACCAAAATCTTGGTCAGAGGTAGATTTTATTGTACTTATATTTTGTAAGCATTTTATATATCTTGTATCAGATTAGCGGTTATTGAGAAACATTATCAATAACACAATAATGCTTCTGATCAGTGGCACTTTAAAATTGAGCAAGTTTTGTACTTCATTCTATTTCAGCCATAAAACTAGCCATCACTAGTCAACTCTCATTTAGCCTTAATACAAAAGTAAAACACTGCGCATGCTGGAAATCTGAAATAAAAGCAGAAAATACTGGAAATACTCAGCAGGTCAGACAGCATTTGTGCAGAGAGAAGCAGAGTTAATGTTTCAGGTCGATGACGTGATGGTTCTGATAAAAGGTTATCGACCTGAAACATTAATTATGTTTCTCTCTCCAGAGATGCTGCCTGGCCTGCTGAGTATTTCTAGCATTTTCTGTTTTTATTTCTCATTTAGCCTTGTTCATCCAATTAATCCGAGAGACTTTGTTCTTTGACACAGATATAACTCCAGCAGGTTAAGGTGTGATTGTTAAAACCAAAGCCAATCTGGAGACAACAATGCAGCATTTACCCCCAAACAAATACTGATCTTGATACAGTATAAGAAACAGTATCGCAAACTTCTCCTCTTAACAAACATTCCTCATGATCCTCTATGAATGGTTATTAGGGTGAGGTTAAGCAATGGGTCCTGCCATAAAAAACAGAAGAATATGGATAGAACAGGGCATATCTTTATCATTTTTTCACAGGATGTGGGCGTCGCTAATCCCTAATTATCCTTGAGAAGGCGGTGGTGAGCCACCTTCTTGAACAGCTGTAATCCATGAGGTGTAGGTACACCCACAGTGCTGTTAGGAAGGAAGTTCCAGGATTTTGACCCAGCGGCAGTGAAGGAATGACGATATAGTTCCAAGTTAGGATGGTGTGTGGCTTGGAGGGGAACTTACAGGTGTTGGTGTTCCCATGCATCTGCTGCCCTTGTCCTTCTAGGTAGTAGAGGTCGTGGGTTTGGAAGGAGCTTGAGTGAGTTGCTGCAGTGCATCTTGTAGATGGTACACATTGCTGCCACTGTGCGGCAGTGGTGGAGGGACTAAATGTTGAAGGTAGTGGATTGGATGTCAGTCAAGCCAGCTGCTTTGTCTTGGCTGGTGTCGAGCTTCTTGAGTGTTGGAGCTGCACCCATCCAGGCAAGTGGAGAGTATTCCATCATACTCCTGACTTATGCCTTGTAGATGATGGACAGACATTGGGGAATCAGGAGGTGAGTTACTTGCCCCAGAATTCCCAGCCTCTGACCTGCTCTTGTCGGCACAGTATTTATATGACTGATCCAGTTCAGTTGTTGGTCAATGGTAACCCCCAGGATGTTGATAGTGGGGGATTCAGCGATGGTAATGCCATTGAATGTCAAGGGCAGATGGTTGGATTCTCTCTTGTTTGAAATGGTCATTGCCAGGCACTTGTGTGGTGTGAATGTAACTTGCCACTTATCAGTCCAAGCCTGAATATTGTCCCGGTCTTGCTGCATATGGACCTGGACTGCTTCAGAATCTAAGGAGTCACGAATGGTGCTGAACATTGTGCAATCATCAGCAAACATTCCTACTTCTGACCTTATGATGGAGGGAAGGTCATTGATGAAGCAGCTGAAGCTGGTTGGGTCTACGACACTACGATGAGGAACTCCTGCAGTGATGTCCTGGGACTGAGATGATTGACCTCCAACAACCACAACCATCTTCCTTTGTGCTAGTATTACGATCAGGTGAGAAGGTTCTCTCTCAGCTTTTATTTGGTTTAACCGTAACAGGGTTTACTTTTGAAAAAAATACCGTGTTTTAGCTCCCCCTTAGTGAATCCTTGTTTACTGCTTCATTTGTAAGGCAAAGAAATCTATTCAGACAGGTTTTCTTAGGTTTTAAACAAGAAAGGTAGAAGTTTATTAATCTTAAACTCTAATCCTGTTACTGACTACGAATATGCGATGCGACCATGGTAGCATGCATACGCAATAAACACACATGCAGATAGAGATGGAAAAGTAGAAAAGAATAAAGGGGAAAGGTTTGAGGCAATAGATGAGTTTCTATCTTACTGTCCTTTGAGTTTGCTGTGAAGTCTTTGGTTGCCGGTCAGACTTGCAATTTGTTGGGGCCCAGTGCACGCTTCAACTTGTTTCGAGGTTGGAGTCTTTTCTTTCTTGAGGTTTACATGTCTTCATTGGGTCTGGTGGCTTGGGAGAAAGCGAGAGAGAGAGAGACTTCCTTGCTGCAGGTTCCAGTTCAAACAGCCTACTGAATTCCAGCTGTCTTGTGGCTGGTTGAAAAAACCTGGACCAGACAGTTAGTCATGTGACCAACTGGTTTAACCCGTCCTGGCTCTGTGGATTGTATCATCTTAGCAGGGGCTGGAATGCACTTCCTTGCCTTCAATGTCTGGCGATCAAAATTCATTTGGGGTTAATTGGAGCAGGGAATAGCCCTTTGTCTCTCCAAGCCCTGTCTGTTAGTATGCAAATGTTTTTCCAGCCAAGTATCTGGTGATTTTTTAACAAGTCCTTTCTTCACTCCAGCAACAGTTTAAAATCAATGTTCATATGACAAAATTAATATGTCTCATTCTTGGCAGGTGGAGGTCTGTATGACACTAGGTATGACTCCAACCAGCGGAGAGTTTTCCCCCTGATTCCCATTGACTCCAGTTCTGCTAGGTTCCTTGATGCCACACTCGGTCAAATGCTGCTTTGATGTCAAGGGAAGTCACTCTCACCTCATCTCTTGACTTCAGCTCTTTTGTCCATCTTTGGACCAAGGCTGTAATGAGGTCTGAAGCTGAGTGGCTCTGGTGGAACCCAACTAAGCGTCAGTGAGCACGTTATTGCTGAGTAAGTGCCGTTTGATAGCACTGTCTTCGACACCTTCCATCACTTTACTGATGATCGAGAGTACACTGATGGGGCCAGGTTGGATTTGTCCTGCTTTTGGTGTACGGAACATACCTGGGCAATTTTCCATATTGTTGGGTAGATGCCAGTGTTGTAGCTGTACTGGAACAGCCTGGCTAGGAGTGAGGCCAGTTCTGGAGCACAAATCTTCAGTACTATTGCCAGAATGTTGTCAGGACCCATAGTTTTTTCAGTATCCAGTGCCTTCAGCCATTTCCTGATATCATGTGGAGTGAATCAAATTGACTGAAGATTGGCATCTGTGATGCTGGGAACCTCAGAAGGAGGCTGAGATGGATCATCCACTCGGCACTTCTGGCTGAAGAAGGTTTCAAATGTTACAGTCGTGTCTTTTGCACTGATGTGCTGGGCTCCCCCATTATTGAGGATGGGGATATTTATGGAGCTTCCTCCTCCTGTTAGTTGTTTAATTATCCACCACCATTCACGACTGCATGTGGCAGGACTGCAGAGCTTAGATCTGATCCATTGATTGTGGGATTACTTAGCTCTGTCTATCGCATGCTTCTTCCGCTGTTTGGCATATCAGTGGCGCAGTGGTTAGCACCGCAGCCTCACAGCTCCAGGGACCCGGGTTCGATTCTGGGTACTGCCTGTGTGGAGTTTGCAAGTTCTCCCTGTGACCGCGTGGGTTTTCGCCGGGTGCTCCGGTTTCCTCCCACAGCCAAAAACTTGCAGGTGATAGGTAAATTGGCTGTTGTAAATTGCCCCTAGTGTAGGTAGGTGGTAAGGAATATGGGATTACTGTTCTTTTCTTTCTTTTGGGCCTCCTTATCTCGAGAGACAATGGATACGCGCCTGGAGGTGGTCAGTGGTTTGTGAAGCAGCGCCTGGAGTGGCTATAAAGGCCAATTCTAGAGTGACAGGCTTTTCCACAGGTGCTGCAGAGAAATTTGTTTGTCGGGGCTGTTGCACAGTTGGCTCTCCCCTTGCGCCTCTGTCTTTTTTCCTGCCAACTACTAAGTCTCTTCGACTCGCCACATTTTAGCCCCGTCTTTATGGCTGCCCGCCAGCTCTGGCGAACGCTGGCAACTGACTCCCACGACTTGTGATCAATGTCACAGGATTTCATGTCGCGTTTGCAGACGTCTTTATAGCGGAGACATGGACGGCCGGTGGGTCTGATACCAGTGGCGAGCTCGCTGTACAATGTGTCTTTGGGGATCCTGCCATCTTCCATGCGGCTCACATGGCCAAGCCATCTGAGGGATTACTGTAGGGTTAGTATAAATGGGTGGTTGTTGGTCGGCACAGACTCGGTGGGCCGAAGGGCATGTTTCAGTGCTGTATCTCTAAATATATATAGTTCTGTGGTTGTAGTAACTAAACAAGGAAATGTGTGGTCAGACATGAAAGGATCAGCAGCATGGAAGCATGTGGGGAAAGGTGTTTCACAGGGTTCATCTATAAAGAAACTAGGGTGTACAAAGCCCTGGTTGGACCACACCTTGAGTACTATGAACAATTCTGGGCACTACACCTTAAGAAGAAATTATTGGCCTTGGCGCCTGGGCAGCATTGATTTACTAGAGCTAGACCTGGACTCGAAGGGTTAAATTACAAAAGCGTTTAGATAAACTAGCATTGTATTCATGGAATTTAGAAGATTAAGGGGTGATTTGATCAAAGGTTTCAAGATATTAAAGGGAACTAATAAGGTAGATAGAGAGACTTGTTCCAGTGGTTGTGGAGGCTAGGACTTGGGGGCATAGTCAACAATTAGAGCCAGGCCTTCTCGGAGTGAAGTTAGAAAAAAACTTCTACACATAAAGGGCTGGATTTTATGCACCCGCTGTCAGGAGTGGGCGCTACCATGCTGCTGTGATCTTCCTCGTAGAGGCCCACAATAATATGCCGGTCAGGCCGCCCCCCCCCACCAACCCCCGCCCCAATCGTGTGGAGGGGGTGAGCTCTCCGATGCTGGCAATGGCATCAGCTGCCTGTGTGCAGGTGCTGGCACCATTTTTAAAGCCCTAACAGCTAATTTACATTTTTTAAGTTTTACCCCCCCCCCACAGTACTGAATAAAAATCTGCTGCCCCTTTCCCACCACCCAGTAACAATAAAATTCATTACTTGCCCTCTTCCCCACCACCACCCACCCCCCCCCCCCCACCCAAAGCACATACCTTCCACACTTGACCTTCCCCCCTCCCCTCAAACTGAACAAAGTGCACAGGTCACTCCTTCCCACCATCCCCAACACTAATGATGTAAACTTAACCTCGCTCCCTCCTCGCCGCAACCCCCGCACTAAAAATCTTAAGTTCCCCCCTTCCCCACCACTGTGGTGCCTGCTTTCCCCAGACGGGAAAATGAAGGCGCGTGAGTGCCAGCCGCTGCTCAGAAGATCACCGCCTGATCGTAAGATCAGATTCAATGTAGGCATTATTTGAATATTTTAATCCCGGCTCCTGTCACCCAGCAGCGGGGTGGGAGGGGCCTCCAGGAAGCTTTGCCGCCACCGAAAAGATCAGGCCCAGCCCTCCCGACGTTGGGCTCCATGATGGGCCGCTGCCGGAATGATCTTCCGGCTCCCCCAGCCACGAAGCCCAACATCGCGATCTTTGTAAAATCCCAGCCAAAGGGTGGTAGAAGTTTGGAATTCTCCTCCACAAAGATCAGTTGATGCTGGGTCTATTGCTAATTTTAAATCTGAGATTGATAAATTTCTGTTCACCTAAGTATTAAGGGATTTGTGGCAAAGGTGTTAGGTGTTAAGGAGTTAGGTCACCATGATCTCATTGAATAGTGGAACAGGCTCGAGGGGCTAACTGGCCTACTCCTGTTCCTCCTCCCACATGCCAAAGGCTTGCAGGCTGATAGGTAAATTGGCCATTAACAATTGCCCCTTGTATAGGTAGGTGGTAGGGAAATATAGGGACAGATGGGGATGTGGTAGGAATATGGAATTAGCGTAGGATTAGTATAAATGGGTGGTTGATGGTCGGCACAGACTTGGTGGGCCGAAGGGCCTGTTTCAGTGCTGTATCTCTAAAACTAAAAAAAAAACTAAAAAAAACTATGCTCCTATGCACACTGTTGGCCTCCAAAGAAGTTGAGGGTAAGAAGTGAGGATTGCCATGCAGGTGGTAATTTATTGAGATTCACTGTAAAGGTTCACATGATAATAATGCCTATTTGGCTATGATGCCTGAGGACAACCATGCCCTTGCAACCATACCCCAGTAAGGAAGTCAGAACATTCAGGAAATGAGTGGGGGTAAAAATCAGAGGGACAAAATGTTTCTTTAAAAAAAAATGAGCTTGTGGTCAAAATTACCTTTTCTTGTTCTTATTTTAAGCAGATGTATTATTTACTTAAATTCGGTCATATAGATAATGGGCTTTCTCCTATAAATAAAAATAATGAGATCTACCTTTCTAAAATTGGAAGCTATAATTGTGCTGTTTGGTATATCAGCAATTTTGCATTGATTTACATATGCAAATAGAGCTAATTAAAAATAAATTTTGTACTTTAACGGAAGAAAGAGTAAATCTTTTGGCTAAAGTTAATAAACTAAACTATGATAATTAGTTCACTTTATATATATATAAAATATATATAAATTGATTAAGTATAAAACAGAAAATTTCCCTGTAACTGAAAAACCTCTTAAATCCCATGTTTGTAAAATATGGTAAGAGGCAAAGCAATATTATGTCGTAGCACATTATTCAAAAAATATGATTTTAGTTCCATAACAACCCCACAAGTCTTTTTGCACATCATTTCTATTGAACAGCCTGTTATGAAGGCAATGCATTATATTGTTTCTATGTTTTTGCAAATAAATATTGCAGCTTATGAGGTTTTTCTTGGAGCACATATCTGTATAAATAACCATATATATGTTTGATATTTTTGACTAAGAGATCTGTTGCATATAAGCTTTTTAATCTAATATTTTATGAATAAATAATTGATGTAATCTTTTAAGATCTTCTTACAGTAGGATTTTATTGTTGCTTGGAGTGCGAGTAATCCTTTACAAGACCAAAGGAAGCTGCAAAGGGATATTGATAAGATTAGGGACTGGGCAAAAAAAAAGGCAAGCTGGAATTCATTGTCAGTGAGTGTGAGATGAGACATTTTTCTTTCAAATAAATACTCCTAATTGAATAAGGCTTGATGCTTTGGAAAAGGGGAGGAATTTGGGGATACAGGACATTAACGGTGGCATCTCAGTTGGAAGGATACTGAGGGTTTAGGGAGGATATAGTGCAGATTCATTAGCTTGCTTGCTGGAATAAGGAAATATTAATACAAAGAAAGAAGTAAAAACTTGGATGTTTCATTAGAACAGCACAGATAATGGGGGATATGATCGAATTGTTCAACATTTTAAATGGATGGGACACACTAATTGAAGCAAACTGTTTGAATTCAGTTCTGGGCACTGCACCTCAGGAAGGATACATTGGCCTTGGAAAGTGTGCAGCGCGGATTCACCATAATGATGCCGGTTTAAAGGGTTAAATTATGAGAACATGCTGAATAGGTTTGTATTCCCTGGTGTATTGAAAATTAAGGGGTGATCTAATTGAGGTGTTTGAGATGGTCAAAGACGTTGATAGAGTAGAGAGAAACTGTTTCCTCTGATGGGGGAGAACCCTGCTGGGGTCCTTACATACTCAGGAACACACTCACAGGCCTCTGCCTTAGATCCTCTACACCCTGAGGAACGTTCCTTCGACCGTTGTACCATAAGGAATGCTCCTTAGGAAATGTAAGTAGGCCTTTCAGTCCCTTGAACCTGTGCCACCACTAAATTCATGGCTGATCTATATCTTTGGTCCAATTACCCATCATGGCTCAATTTCCTTTAATACCTTTACCTCAGAAAAATCTAGTAACCTCAGTTTTGAAATTTTCAATTCTCAACAGCTTTTTGAGGAAGAGAGTTCCAGATTTTCACTACCCTTTGTGTGAAGAAGTGCTCCTGAAATCACTCCTGACTGGTCTAGCTCCAATTTTAAGGATGTGCCACCTTGTTCTAGATTCTCCTACCAGAGGAAATAGGATAACTAGAGAAAAGCTAACAAATCATATAATCATCTTAAATACCTCAATTGGATCACTCACTCCTTAATCTTCTATATTCAAGGAAATACAAGTCTAACTCTAACCCTGCACACTATCTTTAGACCTCGTACACCCTTGGATCTGTTAATGCTTCTGCACTTTCTTTACCTTCAACAACTTACAAACTCTTTAAAGGATTGTAACAAATTAAGTCTGAAATGCCTGGTTCCCAACTTATATTTTTGATGGCAGGGAGAAAAACTGGACTTACTATCATTTGTTGCCAGTTTTAAATTTTTGTAGGTAAAAATATAGGAACATAGGAAGATAGGAACAGGAGTAGGCCATTCAGCCCCTTGAGCCTGTCCCGCCATTCAATGAGATCACGGCTGATCTGCGGCCTAACTCCATATACCTGCCTTTGGCCCATATCCCTTAATATCTTTGCATAACAAAAATCTATCTCAGATTTAAATTTAACAACTGTTCTAGCTTCAACTGCTGTTTGTGGGAAGAGTGTTTCAAACCTCTACCACCCTTTGCGTGAAGAAATGCTTCTTAACATCTCTCCTGAACGGTCTGGTCCTAATTTTTAGACTATGCCCCCTAGTTTTAGAATGTTCAACCAGTGGAAATAGTTTATCTTTGTCTAGCCTGTCTTTTCCTGTTAACATCTTGAAGACTTTGATCAGATCACCCCTTAACCTTCGAAACAGCATTGAAATTTTAGAATACAAGGTGAATACAGCAACAAAAATATAATGGAATCATAACAATTTAATGATGAACTGAATTTTGCAAAAATAAAGAAAATGTTGGAAACATTTGTGGCAATGATAAAAAAGTTAACAGCTAGAATTTTACTCTCGGCGGACGGGAGCCGTCCACCGACTGAAAATTCGGTGGCAAACCCACCTCCGCCTGGCCTGGGGATCCGGACAGCATTTTGCCGTCCCCAGACCTTCGATTGGTCTGAGGTGGGGCTTCCACCTCATTGAGGCAGGAAGTTCTGCCTAATGGAACTGCCGGCCAATCAGCAGGCCAGCAGCTCTCTGTCCCAGCAGCGCCACTGGGAGCAGTGGCCACTGCTGGGACTGCATCCCAGCTGAAGATGGAAGAAGCCGGGGAGCCCCGGAGAATGGGTATGTTTTTGGGGGCCTCACCGAGGGCAATCGGTTGGCCCTGGCAAAGCAAGTGTTGTCGATTGGGGGGACAGGGGGATGTGTTGGGCATTAAGTGTGGTTTGAGCATCGAGGACAGCCCTCCGTCGGGCACAGGGTCCCCCCCCCCCCCACCAGGCTGTCGGAAAGCCGCCTACTTTTAACAGGTTTTTCGCCGCCGCCACCCTGCGTAAAGTGGCGGCGGAGGCGGAGGCGGGAGCGGGTCGGGAAGGGCTCCCTGAGCCTCCCAGCCATTATCCCGCTCTTTGGGGGGAGGGGCGTAAAATTCCAGCCAACATTTCAGGTATGGCAACCCTTCATCAGAGATGGAATAGCTAATCGAAGAACAATATTTAAAAAGGAACTGAACAGGGACACAGGAGAGGGAAAAACACAGCACATACAGGAAATGAAATAGAATATTGACCTGTAGTGTGCTTAAATGGAAGGCAGAAGATAGTTAAATGGCAGAAGTGATATATGCATGAGAAAATGGGAGGTACGATGAGAGAAACCAAAGAAGTAAAATACACATACGAGAGACAGGGAGTATGTGGGTAGCTAAAGGGGTGGGGATAGGCAGCTAGAAAGGGAAGCATAAAAAACTAGTAAAACAGAGCAGGCTGCAATGGCCCAGGTAGGGAAAAAAAAAACAGGACAACACCAAGGGTGCAGACCCTCCCACCTGCATGGTTTTCTGACAGGGTTGTGGGTGGGGGAGGGGGGGCGTGCATTTAAATGGTTCAACACTGTATTAGTCAATGAATTGCTCCCGTACAAATTATGCATTTGGTAACAGGTCATCAAATAGAACAGAATTTAACCTTTCGGTTTTCTACTTCCCCATTGTTGCTATGCAAAACAATAGGCTTTATAGTGAATATGTAGGTCATAGGAAATTAGTTTACATATAGAGACCAGTGATAAAAACATTATTTTAGGTTTTATACTTCCTATAACAACACGAGAAACATTCTATTCCCACTTTCACTTGCAATATGTGTGGTCAGTAAGTCATATGCTGTTATACTTGGCTGATGACAGTGCTATTTCTGTTTTGTAACGTGGGGTTCAATGCCACTAATTGTATGTCCACGGCATAACATTGTGTTTTGCACCATGTGGTGTAATTAGCCTCTCTGGTGTATTTAGTGCCACAGTTAGTATAATTTTATTGCTTAATAAAATAGCACCAGTCGCTCTCCTGCATTGTTATTTATGCCATCTTCCCCATGGCATTAATCAACAGCATATTAATCAAACGCAGCTGTCATCAAAGTTTTTTTGGAACACAAAATGACATCTGACTGGTGAGATGTTTAAAAATAAGGAAAGGGGTACCATCCCTCAGGATTTATAGTTCTTAGACTGGTACATTCTGCCTGGGTTTTAATTCAAAAAGTAAATGCTGTAAACATGGATTAAGAGAGAAAATACAGACTGCTGTGTATTAAAAATAAGCGGGGGAAATTCGTTCACACATTGCCGCTTCTGCAACAGGGGAATTGATGTTAGCCTGCATAGCACCTCTAGAAGCAGTGCTATGCGAACATATTTCTCCCCTTATATGTTTTGCAGAAGAGATGACCAAAGTATTCGCTTTCTATGCCATAGATACTTATCTGTTGTCAGCTGGTACTGTTCAAGTGGCCTCTGGATATAAGTTGGAGGGTAATTCTAAAAATATTTGATTAATTCTCAAGATATGAACATAGCTAGCAAGGCTGGCATTTATTGCCCATTCCTAGTCTCCCTGAGAAGTTGGTGATGGGCCAGGTTGGTGTGGCAATGGAATCACATGTAGGATAGAATGACTAAGGACAGCAGGTTTCCTTCTCTAAAGGACATTAGTGAACCAGTTGGGTTTTTATGACAATCCAACAGAGTCATGGTCATTTTTACAGGTACCAACATTTTATTGCCATGTTTTTAAAATTGATTTCAAATTCTCAAACTGCCTTGGCAGTATTTTGAACTCCCATTCCCTGGATTATTAGTCCAGGCTTTGGGTTTACTTGCCCAGTAATATAACCACTACATACCATACCAATGGAAAATTGCAAACTGCTTAGGGTTATGAATGCTGAACCATATAACATGTTTATGTCTTAAAAATTGTGATTTTTTAAAGTTCAAGATGGAGTTCAGAAGGTCAGGTGACCTCACCTCCACTCTGCAAAAGTTTACCTGGACAGCCAAGAACACAGACCAAAGATTGTCTTCTAGAATACAAAGACTACAACACTAACACCTGAAGAACAATGGGTTTTGCCCTCTCAGACCTTTGGGTCATAAAAATAGGTGTCAGTAATTGGGAAAATGAAAATATACCAGACAGGTGTTAACACCTGGAGACTATGGAGAGGCCTGAGTTGCTTTATGAACCCAGACTTCTGGTCTGTGCATTTTGGAGCAGAACAGTAAACTACTGACTTTTGAGTTCAGCTAAATTTAACAGACTTTCTGAAGGCAGATAGGTGGTAAGAAGGGAACCAATCAGGGTATGGTATCAAGGCAAGCTGTAAGAGAAGACACCCAGCAGTGGCAGCTAGAGCAAGAGAGAGAGAGGAAATGCCTGCTCTCTGAAGATATACAGCAAAAGGCTGTGAAGATTTGAACCTGACTTGAGACTCCAAGCTTGCGGAGGAATAAAACGGCCAACAGGATCACTGGAAATCACATTATTCTTGGATGTCCAGGTCTGAAGTGCTTGGAGAAATGAGTGAAGAGATTATTGATTTTTGAACAGTCTGGGCGATCCAATCCATTGTAACTGGCAGGGGTTTATGACTTTTAACCACTAAGGATTTCGTCATCAAAAGGTTCATGTAATGTCTAAGTTTATATGAGGTTTTCAAGTGTCTGAATAGGTAAAGAAAATACCTTTAATTGTAATTTGGGGTATCACTACTTACATTTAGTTAATTGGGGATTTCTTTTTGTTTAATTGTTCTAAGCCTTTTGTCTTAAAATGTGAAATCTTGTTGTGTAATTCATTACATTGGTCTGGGGGTTCATATCTCATATTTTAACAATCTTTCTGAGCTCGTAACATTAGATACCTGTGGTCTTGCTCATTTAACAAATGTGCTTTCCATTTTTCAAACTCCACTTCACCTTTAAAATGAGGTCACCGATTTAGAATGCACAAGGTTTCAGTAACAGGACAAGTGAATTTTCAGATTTTATGGGGTGCCTGGAATATTATCACAGATGTATGGAAATTACCTCTACCTCTAAGGGAAAGTCTATGAACTGATGAAAGTGTTCTGCAGGCTGTACGCTTGCCATTTCAGGTTTTTTTTTATGTTAAAAAGGCTATTTTCAAAAGTGCAAAAGCAAAAATATATATTGAGGTAATATGGCTGCCAAATCTGCCATTTTGGTTTAAAATGTAATTAGTTTCAATTGTATTTCACATTCAAAGGGCTGAATTTTATTTGGGCGCCACGCTCTGTGGCCGCACCCTTTAAACTCAGCGCAGCCGAGGAGCCCCCGTGATATTTCACGCGGGGTCTCATTTAAATAGAGGGGGCGGAGCAGCCGCCCCCGATGACGTAGAGGGGATGGGCACCGTGTCCCCGGCAACGGCATCCGACACCACTGCGCAGGCACCATTTTTAAAGGGCTGTAAACCCTTAGCAGAAATTTAAATTTTTAAAGGTATATTGTGAAGAATTATTTCATAAAAATTACAGACATAATGGAGGCCCTTTGCCATCCCCCCCCCAATGTTTTTTTAAGGGACATTGGCACAAGATGAAACTTTATTACCAACCCGCACTTTACCCCCAACCTCTTTACATTTGCCCTTCAACCCCTTCCCACTATCCCCACATTCAATTACAATTGATTTCCCCGCTCCTCCACTCCTCCCGCCCTGAAAATGTTATTATTCCCCCCTCACCACCAGGTTCTTGCCCAGAACTCCGTACGGAGTTCTGAAGGCACACGGAGCACAAACAGCGGCTATAATATCGGAGTGGGATGGCTGCAGCCTGCAGGTAAGTTTATTTAAATATTTTAAATGTTCATTTACATATGCTGATGAAGGGCCCACTGCCAGGCGGCGAGGGGCCGCACCGAGGTCCCGCCGCCGCTAGTAATATGCGGCGGGCCCTTCTCGACATTACGGTTTGAGACAGGCCTCTCCCCGCAGCATTTTACCGGCCCCCTTGCCGTGACCCGCAGTGTCGAGGGGCCGGTAAACTTCAGCCCAAAAACAAGTAACTCCAAAGGCAGGATTTTCCATTTGGGGTTGAGACCCTGATGTCTGTACCATTTCCAGGTCTCGACCCCGCTCCGAGGGGGATGAAATCATTGGTTGCGATTTTCCCGGAGGTGGGCCTTAATTGGCTGGAGGGCGGGTTTGTCGGCCAGTTAGTGGCAGAGGGCACAGGATGGAAGCAGAAGGCTGAAAGGGATGATGGCAGTGCACTCCCAGGTTTAGTGATTCCTCCCTTGAGGTGATGCTGGAGGCAGTGTGAGAAAAGCGATGTGTCTTGTTCCTGGAGAATGGCAGGAGAAGATCACACAGCCAAACCAAGCAGGCCAGGCTGGAGGTAGCAGTGCATGTGAGCAGCTGTAATGTCATGAGGAGGACCTGGATGCAGTGTCGTAAGAGGTTCACTGACCTTCTTGGTTCTGGCAAGATGAGTGCAATGCGACACCCAGATGACAGCCCTCCAGGTTTGCAGCCTCCAGCAGACACATCAGCTGAGCAGCCTGAGGATGTATGGTACTCCTGAATATGATAGAAATGTGCACCCAGAGTAATTACTGACCTGTGAGCAAGGCTTAAAGCCCTAGCGCTATCGAGGAGCTGGCAGCACTGATAAAAGCAGTATCTAATTTAAAGGAATTGGAGAAAAAGGCCAGCATTTCCTTACCTCTCTCTCTTTTGGCCTTGCAGGAGAAGAGGGTGCAGAATTCTAGGGAGAGGGTTCACATAGGAGGAGTGGTAGGGAAACTATTGGAAAAAATTCTGAGGGACAGGATTAATCTCCACTTGGAGAGGCAGGGATTAATCGGGGATATTCAGCATGGCTTTGTCAGGGGGAGATCATGTCTAATAAACTTGATTGAATTTTTCGAGGAGGTGACTAGGTGTGTAGATGAGGGTAAAGCGGTTGATGTAGTCTACATGGACTTCAGTAAGGCTTTTGATAAGGTCCCACATGGGAGATTGGTTAAGAAGGTAAGAGCCCATGGGATCCAGGGCAATTTGGCAAATTGGATCCAAAATTGGCTTAGTGGCAGGAGGCAGAGGGTAATGATCGAGGGTTGTTTTTGCGAGTGGAAGCCTGTGACCAGGTGCTGGGACCCTTACTGTTTGTACTGTATATTAATGATTTAGACGTGAATATAGGAGGTAAGTTCGCAGATGACATGAAAATTAGTGATGATCTAAATAGTGAGGAGGAAAGCCTTAGATTACAGAATGATATAGATGGGCTGGTAAGATGGGTGGAGCAGTGGCAAATGGAATTTAATCCTGAGAAGTGTAAGGTAATGCATTTTGGGAGGACTAACAAGGCAAGGGAATATACAATGGATGGTAGGACCCTAGGAAGTACAGAGGGTCAGAGGGCCCTTGGTGTACTTGGCCATAGATCACTGAAGGCAGCAGCACAGGTAGATAAGGTGGTTAGGAAGGCATATGGGATACTTGCCTTTATTAGCCGAGGCATAGAATATAAGAGCAGGGAGGTCTAGATGGAGCTGGATAATGCTAGTTAGGCCACAGCTGGAGTAGTGTGTACAGTTCTGGTCGCCACACTATAGGAAGGATGTGATTGCACTGGAGAGGGTGCAGAGGAGATGCACCAGGATGTTGCCTGGACTGAAGCATTTCAGCCATGAAGAGATACCGGATAGGCTCAGGTTGTTTTCCTTATAGCAGAGAAGGCTGAGGGGGGGACCTGATTGGGGTATACAAAATTATGAGGGGCATTGATAGGGTAGATAGGAAGAAACATTTTCCCTTAGTGGAGGTGTCAATAACTAGGGGGTATAGATTTAAGGGGCAGGAGGTTTAGAAGGGATTTGAGGTAAACCTTTTTCACCTAGATGATGGTTGGAATCTGGAACACACTGCCTGAAGGGGTGGTAGAGGCAGGAACCCTCACAACATTTAAGAAGAATTTAGATGAGCACTTGAAACGCCATAGCATACAAGGCTACGGGCCAAGTGCTGGAAAATGGGATTAGAATAGATAGGTGCTTGATGGCCGGCACAGACACGATGGGCCGATGTTTCTGTGCTGTATAGCTCTATGATTCTATGAATGTCCTAGCTGGCTATCCTGATTGCAATGGAGGAGGTGGCAATTGGCATCGTGAGAGTGGCACCTTGTGAGGATGTAGGTGATGGGGAGATGGGAATACTTGTAGGAGATGGTGAGAAGATATTGAATTCAGCAGATGAAGGGGATGCAGTGCACTCCTCCCAGTACAACAGCATGCCCAAATCTTCCGCTGAGGCATCTGCTGTGAGAGGTGAGTTCTCATGATCTTATGACTTCTTATGACTCCCACAGGGCTAGTGTGGAGGGGAACCATGCCTGTGCTGCAGCAACATCACCGGAGACCTCAGATGTGATACAAGCCACAAAGCCAGAACTGTTACATTATTCAAGTGCACTCTTCACCAGCGCAGATACACTTACATCGGTGGGTCCTGGAGCTCTATTAGAATGGTTGACACTGGGTGAAGAGCACATCACAGCAGAGCAGGAGGAGGTGAGAGAGGCAGAGGAAGCTGTGAGCAGTTTCCATTGGAGGATGGAGGACAGAAACAGACATGCTTAGCTGGGCGCAGATGCACAAGTCAGGAGTCATAAGCATTTCAGCCCTGCTTTGACCAGCAGTGGGAGATGTGTGTGTGCATGTCAGAGTTCCCTGAGGCAGTGTGGAATCATGGGCTGAGAATGGAGGAGTCCAGTCAGCTCATGTGCACCACCATGGCTCAGGGCTTTGAACGCATGAACGCCTGCATTGAGAGAGTGGCCAACCTCATGGAGAGCCATATGCAGCAGCACTCTGAGTGGCTGCAGGTACAGCGCACTGACATGCATAGAATGCATGCAATGTTCTGTAGCATTGACTAGTTAGTGGTGTTGATGGCATAAAGATGCATGGAGTGGATGCCAGGTGAAGACCAGTTGGTGGTCCCCTCTAGCAATCCAGAGTGCCATCAAAGGGCTGAGGCAGTCACCGAAGAGGGTGAACATGCCACTGCTCATGGTGCGCCATCATCATCCTTAGGCTCCTTGCCCCTCTGATTGAGGAACAATCTGTGCAGTGGGGCTCTGTGACAGAGGCTGCCCCTGCATTGAGGTCAGTGCAATAGCCTCTGGAGGTGCCCCAATGGCACCTCCATGACGAGGACAACTGTCATGGGCATCTCGGCCGCAAGCACACACATGTGAGCAGGCTGCTTCCACCTCATCTGAGTCCACAATGGGAGAACAGCCTGGAAGTGGCCAAGAGCAAAGGCCTCCATGTCATTCAATGCACTGAGAGATTTACTTGGGTGACTTTCATTTGTGCCTGTGTATATTGTTATTTTTTGATTATATTGGAGATGTTGAACCATGATCTTGTGAGACTGTGAGCTTCCAGTCTTTAATGACCAAACTTGAAAAGAGGGAAGAAGTGGTGAAGGGAAGCAATGGTCTTTGAAGAAGACAGTGAGGCTGTTGGAGAGATGTGTACCATGCATTGTTGGTAAGAATGGAACTGTTCAAAGTTGTGTGTTTAAATGGATATGTTCTCACAGTCAGAGCAAAGTGAGTGGCAGAGCATGCAATCCTGCTTAATAAGTAGCATTCAGGTGAAACATGCCTAGATCAGATGTACCTTGGTGTTCACACCATCCTGCTGAGTGCTTAAACTCCAGAGATGGCCCCAGCATAACATGGGCCCCTTTCTACTCTGCATCTTCCTCCTCCTCTTCCTCCTTCTTCTCCTCCTCTAATGAACTGTGTCGATCTAGTATTTCAAACTCTTCAATGTACACAACTCTCTGAAGGACCATGTTATGAAGAGTGCAGCAGATCACCACAATGCACGAGACCCTTGCAGGAGGGACACCACAGGATGCCACCCAACTGGTCGAGGTACATGAATTGCATCTTCAGAAGCCCAATGGCCTTCTCAATGGTGGTCCTGGTGAGCAGATGGCTTTAGTTGTAGCACCTCTGTGTTTCCATGTTGGGGTCATGTAAAGGTGTGAGTAGCCAACACTTCAAGGGATATCCCTTGTTCCGTAGAAGTCATGCACAGAGTTTCGGTGTGACATGAAGAGTCGTGGCACAATAGACTGCCGGAGGATGAAGGCTTCGTGGCATCTGCCAGGATAATAAGTGCACACATGCATAAAGCACTGGTTGTGTTCTCATACCAGATGAACATTTAGGGATTGGAAACCATTCCTGTTGCTGAATCTCACAGGCTGCTCACTCGGTGCCTTGATGGCCATGTGGGTGCAATCGATGATGCCCTGCACCTGCAGGAATCCAGTGATGGAGGCGAATCTCATTATCCTTTGTGCCTGTGAAGCCCCATTTGTTTGAAATTTAATGTACTGTCCTGCTTTCTTAAATAGGGATGCAGTGACCTACGAGATGCAATATTGTGCTGCCGCTTGAGAGATAGATCCCAGATGGCATCTGCCTAGATAGGTGCAGTTTCCTGCAGCACAGCTTCTTTGACATGTTAAGGTAACTCCTTCCGCGGTGGTACACTCGATGCTGAGAGTGTGGCCTTCATTGTCATCCTGCCCCTTGTTCCTCTCCTCTGCCCTTCTCATGCCTAGGGCTCTGCATCTGCTCCTGGGGATGTTGATGCTCATTGCTACCCGTCCTTATCTCCAAGTACCTTCATTCCATGTCCAGCTGTTGCCCTGTTTGTGGTAAGCTGCTCTCACTATGCTTACTGTACCTCTCCTCTTATCACCCCACGATCCCTGGAGGGTTATGATCCCCCCCTCAACTGACCAAGCATCCACAGACCACTTGCTCCACAACTCTGCTCACCCAATGGCAACTGCGCCAATGGATGAGCGCTGCACTCAGCCGTGCGCCCTTTTATGAGCCCACCTCATTGAATGGTACGGCCATGACTGGCTCACCGCTGTATTGCCACTCCTTCTACTTGGACTGTTCTAGATCCAGCATGGATCCTGCAGCTTCCCACAAAAATTGCAGACTAGTCCTTAACAAGCTGACAAGCTCGTTAACAGGCTTAATTGGTCATTCCATAGAGTTGGGTGTGTTGCCAGGTTCCACCCTCCCTCCCTCCCTCGTCACAGAAATCACTGATCGTCGGAACAGCGTCGGGAAACCGGCACGACAGCCAGCCCATCCGCCTGCCCGCCTCAGTTCCTGTCCCTTTTGGTCACCAAAATCCTGCCGTATTATAATCTGATTCACTCTTCTTGATCATAAATCTCACTACTCACTTTCCTGATGTTGACAGGTGTACATATATGTAATCCTACATGCAATTAAAAACCTGTTGTGTTTCCTACATGAACCAATTTAACTGTCTCAAACCAGTTTGTAATTGTTAACAGACCATAGCAAAAACCAACTCTGAATCTGGCACCAGTAAAACTAATTAAACAGTCTTATTCAGAGAAACCATAATGAAGTAGAGTTAGAATTAGAAATGTTAGACTCTCGCAGCAGGGACTGTGACTGCTCTTGAGTGGTTAGCATTCATGTACTGTATATTATCAACAAGGGAAGGAAGGAGCTTTGCTGTTAACCAGACCTGGGAGTATTTGATCCCTTAAATGGAATCCAAAACATTTCACTTTCTGGCAACTGCTGTAAATATTTATGTCAGTTTCTTTAGTTGAATGTTACAAAAATTCACTTTAAAACCAAAAGAATTTTATTTAAATAATCAACTTTCGTCTTGTCATTCTGTAACACTAATCATATTAATTTGGTCTGTCAGACAGTCGGAGGTTCTACTTTCTCTGTCTGTAATTAGCTTTCAGATGAGCTCTGGGGAAACAATTAATGAGTCGCAAGTCCAGAACTTGCAGATGGAAATCAGGGAACTCCATAGTGCCAATGCCTGGTTGGAACATTAGATATATGAGCTGAAAACCAGTCTCTACAAAAACAAGACTGGAATAACAACACCAAAGCACCTTGCTCAGATCAGTCAAAGTGGATGGGCAGGGGGGCTGAGCTAAACTCAAAAACAGATTTTTAAAAAACTGAATTGAATTTGGATTCTCTCTGGAAGAAATATATAGACAACAAACCTGTTAGAGAGGAACCAAGATATAGCTGTTAAAATGGATGACCTCTACAAGGGCAACTGTCGTAATATCTGTTTTTTTGGTATCATGAACGACTGGAACAAAAGAGGTTAATACATTTCATCCAGAATACACTCAGATTTGTCCTTTATCTGGATGGCACAGTAGACGTATCACTGGACAGTTAGTCCCATGCCATGGAAGAAGAAGCACTAACAGAACATCTCTAAGACCCACAGGTAACATGACGATATATCCCTCATAGGCACCAGAGGTCTGTCGACTTCCACATCAGCACAATTCGTACCACCCCTGAGAAGAAGGGATGATAGCCCAAAGACTAGACAGACCACAGTCTCATCAGAGCTGACGGGAAGGAGAGGAGAGGAGAGGAGGGAAAAAGATCAGGGAAAAAGATCAGGGGTAAAGCAAGGGGAAGAGTAATTAAAACATTAGCTAGGATATGTGAAAGAATGAGGGAGGTAGTCACTGCCCAGTGACTGAAAATTCACAGAATTAAATAGCACCTTGCTCTGATCACTGAAAGTGGAGGGGTATGGGCAGGTGGGCTTTGTTGAACTCAAAAACAGATAAAAATCTGAATTGAATTTGGACTCCCACTGCAATAAATATATTACCACGTTCTCTTATGGTTATTTGGAGTGATTAAGCAACCAAGTAACTTGACCTAATGCGCAAATATAAGTATCATTCTGTAGGGAAAAACAACTTTAAAAAAAATTGGCAACTGTAAATGCAAAGGGCTGCAATCAGACACATAGGAATCAATGTTGCGACCTACCAGCAACAGCAGATGTCCCAGTGAAGCAAGCCATGTGCATCCTGAAGCCAGCTGGCTACGCAGGACTGAGCATGGAGAAGGGGAGAAGGGATGGGCTGAGTTTAAAGCAGTTCTACTTTCGTACCCATTAATCCCAGGAAGCAACTTGGAATCTCAGGAAGGTGGAACGGGGTGGGGGGAGGGAGGGTGGGAATGGATCAAGAGGCTGAAGTACGGGAAGAGATTTAGTGCTTGGAAATAAATATCAATAATGTGAAATGGACTGGAGCAACACTCCCAGGGACGACAAGAGAAATGTGCCTTCTACCCTGAGGTGCTGACTGCCGGCTGATAGAGTTATAAAATCATAGTCATTAAGGCAAAGAAAGAGGCCATTCAACCCATCAAGTGTATGCCGTCTCTCTGCAGAGCAATCCAGTCAGGTCTATTCCCCTGCTCTATCCCTGTAGCTCTGCAAGTTTATTTGCCCAGACAATTTCCTTTTGAAATCCTTAATTGTTTTTGCTTCCAGCACCCTTGTAAGCAGTGAGTTCTAACATCAACCTTCTCTGTTACTTCATCAAAAAATTCAAATAGATTTGTCAAGCATGATCTGCCTTTTGCAAATCCGTGCTGGTTCTCCTTAATTAACTCAAACTCTCTAACTACCCTCACATCCCCCCGTTTCTTTTGCCCAAAGCTTTATAGCTGTGTCCCCTTGTCCTTGTACCACCAGCTAAATGGAACTTTTCTTTATCTACCTTATCTAAACCTGTCATAATCTTGTACACCGCTATGAAATCTCCCCTTAACCTCCTTTGCTCCAAGGAGAACAACCTCAGCTTCTCCAACCTAACCTTGCAGCTAAAATCACTCATCCCTGAAACCATTCTGGTGAATCTCCTCTGCACCCTCTCAAAGACATCCTTCCTAAAGTGTGATGACCAGAATTGGATGCAATAATCTAGTTGTTGCCTGGCCAGAGCTTTATAAAGGGTCAACATAACTTCCCTGCTTTTGTATTCAGTATCTCTATTTATGAAGCACAAGATGACATATGCTTTGCTAACTACTCTCTCAAGGTCCTGCCACCTTCAAAGATCTATGCATATGAATCCCTAGGTCCCTCTGCCCCTGCATACTCTGCAACTGTGCCATTAAGTATATATTGCCTCACCCTATTCCTTCTTCCAAAATGCATCATCTCAAACTTTTCTGCATTAACTCCCATATGTCACTTGTCTGCCAATTCTGCTAGCCTATTTATGTCTTGTTGCAGTCAATTGGTATTATCGTCACTGTTTGCCTCACCTCCAAGTTTGGTATCTTCGGAAAACTTTGAAATTTTACTCTGCAATCCAATATCCAAGTTATTTATGTATTTTTTTAAAAAGCAGTGGTCCTAGCAATGACTCTTGGGGACACAACAGTATACCATCCTCCAGTTTGAAAAACAACCATTTACCACTACTCATATGATAAGAGCAAAATACTGCAGATGCTAGAAATCTGAAATAAAAACAAGAAATGCTGGAAATACTCAGCAGGTCTGGCAGCATCTGTGGAGAGAGAAGCAGAGTTAACGTTTCAGGGCAGTGACCCTTCATCAGAACTCATTTACCACTGATCGCTGTTTTCTGTCCTTAAGCCAATTTTTTATCCAAGCTGACACTGTCACACTGATTCTATGAGCCTCAATTTTGTTAACCAACCTTTTATGCGGCACTTTGTCAAACGTTTTCTTAAAGTCCATATAGACAACATCCACTGCATTCTCTTGGGAAACCTTCTCTGTTACTTCATCAAAAATTCAAGAAGATTAGTCAAGCATGATTTGCCTTTTGCAAATCCATGCTGGCTCTCCTTAATTAACTCAAACTTTTCCAAGTGCCTGTTAATTTTTTCCCCCTGATTATTGTTTCTAAAACCTTACCCACCATTGATTTTGAATTGACCAGCCTGTAGTTGCTAGGACTGTCTTTACACCATTTCTTGAACAAAGGTGTCACATTTGCCACTCTACAATACTCTGGCACCACCCCCCCCCCCCCCCGTATCTAGGGAAGAGTATGACAAGCCCTTCCGTTATCTCCACCCCATTTCTCTTAGCAACCTGGGATGCAAGCCATCTGGACCAGGTGATTTATTGGGCTGGATTTTACTGGCACGCCGCCATTCCCGGCAGCGACCTTGAAGAAAGGCTCGAATCACGCGCGACTTCTCCGTCGCTGAGCTCCCACAATCTTACGAGCGGGAGCTCGTTTAAGTGAAGGAGGCGGAACGACCGCCCCCGATGACATAGAGGGGGCGGCTGCTCCATCCCTGGCAACAGCGTCTGGCGCCATTGCACAGGCACCAGCGCCATTTTTAAAGGGCTTTAGCCCTGACAGCTGATGTAAAATTTTAAAGGGACCAACACTTTAAATTTCAATAGAAACATTAAATTGAACATAAAAGCACTACTTCCACCCCCCGCATGTCAAACAATACATTTATTTTATTTCCCTCTCTCCCCCGCCCCGAAAAACCATTCTTGACAGTCCCGACCTTTCAACCCCAAATTTTGCACTCTTTGCCCTTCGACCCCTTCCCACCATCCCCACAGCCAATAAAAAATGTTTTCCCCGTTCCTCCAACCCTCCCTCCTGAAACTTTTATTCCTTCCCGCTCCCCACCAGGTTCTTGCTTCTGAACTCCATACAGAGTTCCGAAGGTGCGCAAGCTGCATTCGGCGGCCATAAAATCAGCGTGGGACAGCCACTGCTTGCAAGTGAGTTAATTTACATCTTACTATTGTTAATTTACATATTTAGATGAAGGCCCCATCGCCAGGTGGCGGGGGCTGCACCAAGTTCCCCCACTGCCGGTAATATGCGGCGGGCCCTTCTCGACGTCGGGGGTCGGGATTTTGTTATCACAGCTGTCCCCCCCCAATCATGTGGTGGGGGTGGCATTGGCATCTCCTGATGTTGGAATGCAGAGTTCAACCCTCCCCCCCCCCACCCAGTATACACTTGCAGAGATACCCCCTTACCCCACCCCCAACAGTCCGACTTGCAGAGCTCCCCCCTCCCTCCCAACAGTCCCACTTGTAGAGTTCTCCCCTTCCTCCCCCCCCCAACAGTAATCACTTGCAGAGTTCCAACTTCCCCTCACATCTGCACATTGACCTTAGTGGCAATGTGTGATGTTAAAACAAATTAAACAGGATAACAAGGCACAATTTACCTAACCTTTGCAGGCACCGAGGACTCTCGCCTCAGTGGCACCAGCTTTTCAAAGACAAGAAAGTGAAGGCACGTAAATGCCACCCATCATGCAGAAGTTATGAACAGCTGGTAGGATCACGGCGAATTACATTCCATTTCATGCAAAATGGTATTTAAAATATTTAAAGTACGGCTCAGTCACAGGACAGTGGAGGTGCCGCCATGGAAGTTCGCGCCTCCGAGAAAATTGGAACCCGGCATTACGGCATCGGGTTCTGTGGTGGACGAATCTGCACCAATTCTCCAGCATCCTCCGCCATAGAACCCGCCTCCAAACTGAGCACAAAATCCAGCCCTAAACATAACCAGCCTTTCCAGAACATCCTGCCTGTCAATTTTCACCCCATCCATTACATCTATCTCTGCTTCTACGAATATTGTATCAGCATCCTCTTCCTTAGTAAACACTAATACAAAGTACTCTTTAAGTATTCTAGCCTTGGCCTGCACCTCTAAGCATATATCACTCACTTTGTCCCTAATGGATCCCACCTGGCCTCTTAGTACCTTCCTACTGTTTACATGCTGTTATAAGACTTTTGGGCTCCCTTTTATGTTAACTGCCATTTTAATCTCATATTCTCTCTTTGCCAGTCTTCTTTTCATCTTCACTTCCCCTCTCAACTTAGCACCTGCTTCCTGACAGCAGTCAAAGAAATACTTACCTGACTGCTGAAGAGTGGGGCTGCTGTCAATCTGGCAGCAAAGCAGAAAGTGCTGGAGAAACGCAGCAGTTCAGGTTGACCAAGTTCATAGACCTGAAAGTTAACTCTGCTTCTCTCTCCAGATGCTGCCTGACCTGCTGAGTTTCCCCAAAACTTTCTGCTTTGCTACCACTGCTGTGTCCCAGTGTCCTGCGAAGTTGTGATCCTCTTCTTCCACTCAAGTGTTAAATTGCTTCATGTAGGGGTGCCGCACCTGGGTGAATAATCTTAATTTTGCACATTCCAGGATGTGAGACTTAAATATACTATAAAAGGCAAATACATAACAGAAATAAAACCATAATTGAAGAATAATTACCTACTATGAGCATCTAATCATCTGACTGTGAAAAGCCACAGACTGATATGCATTTGGAATCTGTATTAATTTCTCTGCTAACTGTTATGTGAAAATATATGTAACTGCAATTATATGATCTTTGTTAAAAAAGCAGAAAAATATGTTCATATTCTAGCTGCATTGCCAACTAGAAATATTACACCAATAACTATGATCAGCTGCTGCAGAAGC
Organism: Heterodontus francisci; assembly: GCF_036365525.1. Lineage (NCBI taxonomy): Eukaryota > Metazoa > Chordata > Chondrichthyes > Heterodontiformes > Heterodontidae > Heterodontus > Heterodontus francisci. Next base: position 82,062,501 of record NC_090377.1, read on the forward strand.
AAGGTGTTCGTGAACATGTGGCGATGTGTAATGGTTGAAAAACCATGACAACAGTACAGATTTCCTCACTAGTCCTGCATTGGTTTTCAAACATGTGCAAGACAAACCTTGCAGCCAGAAGTTCGAGCTGTTACATGGTGTAGTCATCTTTGCATTTAAAGGACCACACCAAAGGCTAAGGATGGCAGAGGGGTACTTCAGGGTGGCCCCACAGTTCAGTGTTGCCTCCCTGCTCACTCTCCTCCTGGCTATGTGGGCAAGGTGGGAGGTCCTTTTCACCAGCGATGGTAAGAAGAGGCCCTCCTGCCTGAAAAGGCAGTCTGGCTGGAGATGGCAGAGGAGGTGAATGGCCGTGGGACTCCTCCAGCCAGCTGGGGCCCTCGTGTGCACAGGGTATGAGCGCCAATGTCATCCACAGCCAAAGGGCAATCAGATCAGCAGTCTTCCTCCAGTCAGGCTGCTAATGCATAGCACCAAGAAGGGGCAACCTCTCCATTTACAGAGAATACACTGACACAAATGGGAATGCATGGGTGTCACAGCAATGTAAATATGTCTTTCACTAAATGTTCCTCACCAACATGTGTGAATGATGTGTCACACCCCTTTGTACCTTTGGCCCTTCAGGAGAGCCAACATATGCAATAACAACATTGCCATGCCACCATTACTCATGGGCATGTCCATGAACTTAGTGACATGGACCTTGGCTCAGTCAGCTGCTGCCTCTAATGGTTTACACAGGGATGCTGCAGATGCTTACCAGCTTTATCTTCCTACCCTGTGTTTCATGGTCAGGAATTGATTTTCCTGCATTATAATTCATTTCTCTTTCATTTATGTTGTTTATCTTGACCGCTAAATTCTACAACATGTTAATTTATTTTTATGCACAACTAGGAATGAGGTTCTGCTGAGAGTTTGAAGAACTTTGGTTTAAAATTGAATGCAGACCTTCATAGATTTTAATCTCGGGATTGTTCATTAATTTGCCACTTTATTTGCCAGATTGTGAATCTTTGGAATTCTCTATCCCAAGAGGGCTGTTGAAGCTCGGTCATTAAGTATGTTTAAAGCAGAGATTGACAGATTTCTAAATACCAATGACATAAAGGGATTTGGGGATTGTGTGCGAAAAAGGCATTGGAGTGGATTATCAGCCATGATCATATTGAATGGCAGAGCAGGCTCAATGGGCTGAATGGCCTACTCCTGCTCCTATATTCCTATGTCCTATGTGGACTGGTGCACAGCAGGTGAGCAAGGGTGATGTGTGGCTTGCAGAGCTCGTGTCAGTTCCTATGGAGCAGACAGTCTTTATCTGATAAGCCACTGCCGTCCATCTCTAGCTCAGTGCTATCCCTGCCTGCAGAGCCTGGGTGCCATCTGCCCTCCCATGTGTCTTTCATATTGTAGGTCCTCAGCGTCCTCATAGTCTGAGGAGGAATCCTGTTGACGACTCTCCTCATCATGCCAAGCCTGGCTCCTATTGGGTGCGTAGTTGTGCAGAGCAGCAAGGAAAGGAGCTGGTCTTTTTAGCCCGTAGTACAGGGCATCATCCTATCCATACAGGCATTGAAAGCACTCTTTCAGCATGCCGATTTCCTGCTTAATGGTGGCTCTTGTAGCTCAGTGTATCTCTCCTCTGCAGCAGTGGTGGGATCTCTCACTGGTGTCGGGAACCATGTCTGCAAAGGATAGTCCTTATCTCCAAGAATCCACCCCTCCATCTGAGCCAGTTCAGTGAACAGCGGTGGCAGCCAGGACTGGCGCAGGACCCAGGTGTCATGGCAGCTGCCTGAGAAGCAGTCACAGATTTTCATGAAGCATGATTTTCAATTGTACAGTTCTGGTCTCCACACAATAGGAAAGACGTAATTGCACTGGAGAGGGTCCAGAGGAAATTCACCAGGATGTTGCCTGGGCTGGAGCATTTCAGCTATGAAGAGAGACTGAAAAGGCAAGGGTTGTTTTCCTCAGAGCAGAAAAGGCTTGGGAGGGGGACATGATTGAGGTATACAAAATTATGAGGGGCATTGATAGTTTAGATAGGAAGAAACTTTTTCCCTTAGCGGAGGGGTCAATAATCAGGGGGCATATATTTAAGGTAAGGGGCAGGAGGTTTAGAGGAGGTTTGAGGAAATTTTTTTTACCCAGAGGGTGGTTGGAATCTGGAACGCAGTTCCTGAAGAGGTGATAGAGGCAGGAACCATCACAACATTTAAGAAATATTTAGATGAGCACTTGAAACGCCATAGCATACAAGGCTACGGGCCAAGTGCTGGAAAATGGGATTAGAATAGTTAGGTGCTTGATGGCCGGCACAGACACGGTGGGCCGAAAGGCCTGTTTCTGAGCTGTATAATTCTATGACGATCTGTGGTGTTCACATACCAGCTTCACCTGGATTGAGAGGATTCCTTTAATGGTGACGTCTGCAGGTGGTAGCTTGGCGGGAGGCTTGATGGCCACATGAGTGCAGTCTATAAACATTACAACCTATGGTTCTCCGGCAATGTTGCCGAAACTGATGGCCCTCTGGGCCTGGCTGTGAGAATCTGTCCTGAAGTGGACATACTTACTGGCCCTCCGGTGCAGGGCATTGGTGGCCTCCCTCATGCAGTGGTGCACTGCTGACTGTGTGACCCCAGAAAGGTCTCCGGTGAGCCCCTGAAAAGCTGCAGAGGCGTCAAGCCTAAGAACTGCTGCCAATATGAGGACCAAAGGCATAGGATGTCCACTGAAGCCCATGGGCTGCAGGTCATCTTTGAACAAGGCACAGAGACGAGTCACCACCCTCTCTACATGCGCAATCGCCTCTGACACTGGTGCTCTGACATCTGATGGCATGTCATGTGGGGCCTGTAGATGCATGGCAATCATAATGGCGAGCTCCCCTTGGGGGCTGCTGCTCACGACCGGGGGCCTTCACGTGGATCGCACCTGCCTGTTGATTTTGCCTCTGGCGCATATGGATCCTCAGGAGCAGAGGGTCACACAATGTAGGATAAGCCATACCTATTTCTATGTGAGAAATAAAGTTGAACCCTTCATGTATTCGAAGGTTCCTAAGAGGGCAGAGATTGGTGTTGACGGGTACATCAGCTGCTTTCATGGATCAACTATATGGTGTGCCATGGCATTGCCCATCTTAGCCAACACTCAGAGTGGCACAGCATGACCACATCAAGATCCTACCAGCTGAATCGATTGCCCCCACCATCCATATAATCTTAATGCTCCTGCCCTTTCTGACACCCTCCCCACACACAGGATGAGTAGAGTGCCATTGCTCCTTCACAAACACAAACAAACGCAGAGTACACTGTTTATGGAGGGAGGGTACAGAGTACCTCCCTTCATGCCTGCAGAGCTTTCCCTCCAGTAATTCCAGACCCCCTCCCTCCTCCCTTTAAGAATGCAGAGCTGCGACTCCTGTAATCACCCCCTCCTCCCTTCCTGTATGCAGAGTGAGATCCCTGAGTATCCCCCCTTCCTCCCAGTATGCAGAGTGAGATCCCTGAAATTCCCTCCCTCCCTCCTCCCTTCCAGTATGCAGAGTGAGACCCCTGTAATCCCCCCCTCCCTCCTCCTATTCGAGGGGCCGGTGAAATTCAGCCCATTGTTCTGTTACAGTTTTTCCTTTGGTTCCATTTCCCTGGCTAGATTTCCTCTCATCCCATTGAAGATAGCCCTCTTCCAATTTAGAAGTTCTACTTTGATTGTTTCTTGCTCTTCTCCATTATTAACCTAAAACTAACGATACAGTGATCGCTGTTTCCCAAGTGTTCTCCCACAGACCATTGGTCCATTTAGCCCACATCATTGCCCTGCACGAGATCCAGCAATGCCTCCTTCTTAGTTGTATCGAGAACAATACTGGTCAAGAAAGTTTGCCTGAACATGTTTTAGAAATTCCTCCCCCTCCTTTCCCTTTACTCTAGCATTATATCAATCAATATTTGGGTAATTAAAGACCTACAGTTTCATCACTGTATAGTTTTTGCACATCTCTATGATTTCCCTGTAGATTTGTTCCTCTATTTGGAAGTCTACAGAATACCCCCCATAGTCCAATCATACCCTTTTGCTTCTGAACTCTAACCAAATGGATTCTCTCCTTGCCCCCTCAAAGACATCGTCTCTTTCCAACGCTACAATGTCTTCCCTAATCAGTACTGCTACCCCACCTTCCTTTTTCCCTTCCTAGTATTTCTGAACCCTTTGTATCCATGAATATGGATAAGCACCCAGTTCCCACCATTTCTAAGCCACATTTCTGTTATTGCCACTACATCATATTCCTACATGGCTACTTGAGCTTATAGCTCACCAACCTTATTCACCATGCATTGTGTGTTTAAATACGTGTCTTTATATTCCTCATATTCCTTCATGGTCTGCTCATAGCTATATAGTAAGCCAGTGGAGACAGCCAGTGCAGCCTGAGGGTAATGCAACAATTTGCACCTGGTTGATCTATTGTGGGCCATTTACCCCACAGAAAGTGTTTATATCTTCTACTCAAAGTCAGACAAGGCATGCACTAGGATGAAATAATTTCTGAAGACATCAGATTTACCATGGCTCATATGTGCAAATAAAAGGAATTTAACTGATTCAGTTACCGTGAAACAGTGACTTTAGTCATGGGCTTTTACTCAGAACTATTTTTCAGTTGTAACTTTTATTTTGAGTTGCCAATTTTTTGCAGGCTACTTCAATTCTTTTGAAGCAGTTTGTCAGCTTTTCTGGGTTTTATAGGCTCGCAAGTATAAGGTTTAATAGTTATTTCTGACAATGTCTCAGTTACCCCCCAACTCATTCCCAACATTGGCATTGCAGCTCTGGCCTTCTTAATTACAATTTTTTTCCTTCATGTGGACATAACTCACCTGCTGCATAGCCAAGAATCAGAGCATTACATCTCCCCTCCATTACTTTCGGAAATCACCAAGGTTGTACTTTGGGGACGACATTATCACTTTCACCTCTGCCAAATGTTTGATAGCCCAAGTAAGCTGGCAATATTGATACAAGAGTTAGAAATCCAACACAGGAAATATCAAATGGAAAGCACTAAAAGGGCTATGCTACAGGCCAGAGGGGAATTAAACAGATTGCCATCAGTGGGAGCTGAGAATTTTCCCTTGTATACCATAGCCAAGTACAATAAACTGGATAACAAACTGGGGAGGCTACGAACATACACCCTACATCTGCAAATACAAATCACAACTATTTCATCAGTTATGTAAACTGATGGTAATGCCATCTCTGACCCCACTGAGATGAACAGGGTGTTTGCCAACTACTAAAGCTTGCCATATACCTTGAAATCCCAAGCCGATCCAACCTCCTCCTCCCCAAGTTCTTCTCGGAATGCACCCAATTGCTCAACTTCCCAGTGAGATCCATCTGGCAGTAAGAAATCGCCAATCTGGAAAAGTTCCAGGGCCTGCTGAATTTTATAATTCTTTATTTCCCTGCTACTGAAACCTCCTCCACCTTACCTCCTCTACCTATCCCAGATACCACCAGTCAAGGTCCCAGCTAAACAATTCCAGGACCTAGGCTGATGCTTCTCCAAGTATTCTGAATCGACAAGAGTATGTAAGTATGCCTCATGCATCTTCAGCGCCCATAAATGTAGGGGGGCTTTGAAGTGATTTATGACTTTAACCCCTTATAGGGACTAAACCAAATCAGAAGTACATCCCTATGAATCTCCTTTAATCAAGTTCAAACCAGACAAATTCTCAGACACTTATTTGGTTCCAAAGAGTTGTACTAGCTTTCCCTCAAAGAAAGAAAACCTACAGAAAATATTACCATCTTACGGATAGCCTATTTTTAATATTATGGCTAAGTCATAAAAACCCAAATATTATAAGGGTCTGGGAAACTCTCTTCAATGCGTATCTCTCCACTTAACGAGACACAGAGAGGGGTTTCTTGTAGTTGTATACAGAATACTGCATGAGACAGTTTATTAACTTTGATATATTTATTAAAGAATTTAACATGCAATAAACTTCTCAAGTGGATAAATGTATCACAATATCAAATATTACTGAGAGATGTAACACATATTCTTATTTCTAACATAGAATCCAAAAGTTTAACCTTGCTAATGTTACAGCAAAATTATCTTAGAATATCCAGAATATCCATCAAAATTTAAAGTAAACTTTTTACCTTAAATGCCCTTTAGTTGAGAAGTATTGTTTGAGGATTCAACGCTTCTAATCTCTCCTTTCAAAACCTCTCATTTTTATACTATTTCTAAGGTGTCATATGACCTCTTAGCATATAGGTGCTACCTTTCTGTGTGTGTTGAAAATCCATATTTGGTAGTATCATGAACTAACTCTCCACTTAATGTTTTACTGGAAACCCTTTGCTTTTTTTTTGAAGTTGTGAGCCTTTTTCTGGTCAAAATGTTTATAATTGTGTTTACTTGACCTCTTGTTCCTGTAAATCCATTTTCATTTATTGTTTTATTATCTATAATTGCCCTTTTATGGTACCTTAAAGCAACCTCCATAGCCAATGTTTCTGCATTAACAACCCTATAAACTAAGTTTATTGCTACCTCTCACTGATGTCACACAGGATATTTCAATGTGTGTGTTTATCTTCCAATTCCCTGGCAACAGAAATTCTATTCTAACAGGGATCTTGAAATGTTTAACTCTACCTTCTTATAGGGGCATTTCAATGAGGTCTGAAAACTGACCATTTATTTAATCTTTAATTCTAAAAGGTAAAATATATTAACTATATCTAAATGCTACCTAATTAAGCCTATTATATCGATATTCCATCACAACTGGATCTCCCAAACTTCAGATACAATTGGCATATTTCCTAGATCCAAGAGACTTCTACAAGTCAACTGTCTACATTTGCTGCTGGCGAGGCCTGTCCCCTAATTAGTACAAAACTCTGCTCTCTGCATTATTGCACTAGAACTTGTGCACGTGTGTGATAAGGTGGATTTCACTCTGGCTCTGCAGGTAAGGAGCCTTTACATAAATATGTTTTCTAAGGTACTTGCTTTGACAATGCCAGAAGTGATGTCCAGTGAGCTACTGTTGACATAGCTCCTTGACATCAAATCTTTCAGGCAACAGAGATACAGAAAGGATCTTTGCTAGTGGTGAGTTCAGGTGAACTCCACTATTGTGCCCATTGTGAGCAAAGCTCCACACCAAGATAGGATGAGGCTACACAAAATTACTGCCACAGAGTTTTAATGTGATATATATTTGCAATATCAACATTTTTGAAAAGTTAGCATTATTGCAAATGTGGTTGGTGCTGTTCTTTGCCTTGTTTGTTTTTATTTTTCCTTCTTTAGTTTGTCCCCCTTCTTGCTTTCCCTTAAACTGGACATTGTTCTAATTGAAAGACTACAATGGCAAACTCCTCAAAGGCTTGTAGCAGATGGAGGAGAGTGAATTAAATTCAGTCACCCACCAGCTTTTTCTCCCTTAAGGCAAGTACTTGGATTGCTTTGCTCTGATAGCTCGGTTCTAGTTGGTGAAATAATATTATATGTCTACTTGTGGAATGGATGGCTCAACTCTAGTAGTGAAGAGCCTGGAGCATTCACAGGCACATACATTTTCCCAACACCAATCAGTCTGAAAACATACAGGGGAGAATGCTTTGCTATTAGATAGTTTTGCTGTTAAAAGGAGAGTGACAACACCTCAAGCTGGGGTCAGTTATAGAAACGTTTGCCATGTCATGAAAAAGTTAAGTAAAATTTCTTTCCATAAAAATTACCATATGTATTCTTTTTCTCTTTGTGTGATAATCTACTGTTGTTTCATTGCAACTGACCTTTGTTGATGGGGATGTTGAATTTACTTATTTCTCCTGAGCATCTTTTTCAAGGATTCATGTCTACGCCAGGTAGCATTTCAAGGCTGATGTACTGTGATTTATCCCGGCTTCCCCAATATTGAAATCAAGTTGGCGTCTATGTTCTATGGTACCTTAGATTAGGTGCTCAAATCCAACTAAAACCCATGACGCTCTGTCTCAGAGGTGAAAGTGCTACCATTGAGGCAAGTCGACACTTTCAGAGTATCTAGTCCAATGCTTGCTGGGCTTGTTCAGCGGAGAATATCGATCCCCACAGCACACAGGCTAGCAAAGCTCTCACTATTGGTTCAAGGCAATTTGGTTCTTCCTGCAACAGACATGGTTGAACCACATCCCAATCCAAATAAGTGATGTTTGGTCTCCGCCTGGAATTGTAGAATTATCAAGCAGTGTGGAGGCATGTTCTTAGAGGCTCACTTGGCACAGATCCCCTCTTCCCCCAACACTACAAAGGGAAAAAAGTTCAGCAATTAAAAGCAATCCATGAACAGTCAAGAATGAAGACTTTCTCTGCATGCACCACCATCAAAATGAATGATGGCTTCATGAAACATAATATATGAATGGCAAGTCTTGAAAATGCAATAATTCAAACAAAGAGGGAAAAAACTGTTACTTCAGTATATAAAGGAACAGCATTTAAAAAAAACAGGAAAATATTTCTACATTCCATAACGGCTTTTAGGTTCAATTTTGTTTCTACTTTTTAACATTTTAACATTTTAAAACCAAAGTTAAAGTTTCTGATTTTATGCTGTTTTCTGGAAAATCCTGGACATGTGTTCAGACTCTTATACTGACTGGGATTATACTTACAGAACTTTTAAGCCATGTATCAAACTGCCCCTGCCCTTGTCCCAGATGACAGCAATTTGCAATATTTTGTAAAAATGACATTAATAAATGATTGTGGTCAATTCCCAGTATAAGCTAATGGATTATCAAGAGCAACCCAGTGTAATTAATGAGGCTATAGAGTCATTGTAATTCTCACTTGGAAAAGCCTGTTAATAAAAGGGCAGCCAGCATGGATGTAAAGGCAAATCGTGTCAGACTAAGCTGATTGTGTTCTTCAATGAAGTAACGGAGAGGGTTGATGAAAGTTGTGAAATAGATGTTTTATAAATATAGGCACTTTCAAAAGGCATATGATAAAATACCATGTAGCAGACATGTCCAGGAAATAGAAGCAGATTGTATTAAAGGGACAGTTGTAACGTGGGGATATAATTGGCTCAGGGATAAGAGGCAGAGAGTAGTGGTGAATGGATGTTTTTCTGACAGGAGAGAAGTATACAGTGGAGTCCCTCAGGGGTCAGTATTGGTACCATTGCTTTTCTTGCTATATATAAATGACCTGGACTTGGGTATAGAGAGTACAGTTTTGAAGCTTGCGGATGATACAGAACTTGGCAACATAGTAAATAGTGAGCAGCGTAGTAGCCGATTTCAGTTGGACGTAGACTGGTAAATGAACGGACACATGGCGGATGCAATTTAATGTGGCTAAGTGTGAATGATGCACATTGGGAGACGCAGCATGGAGAAGTAGTATAATTTAAATGATATGCTATTGAGCAGGGTGCATGAGCAGAGGGATCTGAGGGTGCATATTCACAAATCTTTGAAGGTGGCAGAGCAAGTTGATAAGGCAGTTAAAATAGCACAGAGATACTTGACTTTGTAAGTAGGGGCATTGAATACAAAAACAAGGAAGTCATGCTAACGCTTTACAAATCACTGGTCAGGCCTTAGTTGGAGTATTGTGTACAATTCTGGGAACCACACTTTAGGAAGGATGTTAAAACCTTGGAGAGGGTATAGAGGAGGTTTACAACAACAACAAAAACATGCATTTATATAGTGCCTCTAATATAATAAAACATCCCAAGGCACTTCACAGGAGCGTTATAAACAGAATTTGACACTGAGCCACATAAAGGAGTATTAGGGCAGATGACCAAAAGTTTGGTCAAAGAAGTAGATATTAAGGAGTCTCTTAAAAGAGCAAAGAGAGGTAGTGAGGCAAAGAGGTTTGGGGAAGGAGTTCCAGAGCTTACAGCCTTGGCATTTGAAGGTGGAGCAATTAAAATCGGGGATGCTCAAGAGGCTAGAATTAGAGGAGCTCAGATATCCAAAGGGTCGTGGGAGCTGAAGAAGTTACAGAGATAGGGAGAGGGTGAGGCCATGGAGGGATTTGAAAACAAGGATGAGAATTTTAAAATTGAGGCATTTATCGGGATGATACCAAGGTTGAGGGACTTCAGTTGGGTGGAGAGATTGGAGAAGCTGAAATTGTTCTCCTTAGATAGAAAGGGTTAAGGGAGTCCTAACAGAGGTATTCAAAATTGTAAGGAGCTTTGACACACCAAGTAGGAACTGTTTACTCTGTCAAGTGGGTCAGTAGCCGGGGTAAAAGGCAAAAGGAGAGTGGAAATATGGAAAAAATACATCACACAGAAGTTTGTTATGATCTGGAATACACCACCTGGAAGGGTGATGGAAATCAGATTCCACAGGAACTTTCAAAAGGCTACTCTGCATGGATTTGAAGAGAATTAATTTACAGGGTTATGGGGAAAAAGCTGGAGTGTGGGACTAACTTGGACAGCACTTTCAAAAAGCTGACACAGGCACATGGGCCAACTAGCTCTCTTATGTGCTATAATTCTGTGCTGTACTATGATTCTATCAGCTAAAAAATGATGGAAGATTTCATCAAGAGTGCAATCAAGCAGCACTCACTCACTAATAACCTGCTCACCGATGCTCAGTTTGGGTTCTGCCAAGACCACTCAGCTCCAGACCTCATTGTAGCCTTGGTCCAAACATGGAGAAGAGCAGAATTCTAGAAGTGAGTTGGGAGTGAGCGTCCTTGGCATCAAGGTAGCATTTGATTGAGTGTGGTACCAAGAAGCCCTAGTAAAATTGAAGTCATTGGGAATTGGGGGAAAACTCTCGACTGGTTGGAGTCATACCTAGTACAAAGGAAGTATTTGTTGGAGACCGATCATCTCAGCCCCAGGACATCATTGCAGGAGTTCTTCAAGGTAGTGTCCTAGGTTTAACCATGTTCAGCTGCTTCATCAATGACCTTCCCTCCACCATAAAGTCAGAGTGAGGATGTTCACTGATGATTCAGTTCCATTCACAACTCCTCGAATACTGAAGCAGTCCATTCCAGCAGCAGAAAGGCCTCGGCAACATTCAGCTTTGGGCTGATAAGTGGCAAGTGTTAAATTCCAGAAAGCTTGTTGTGGAAGGATGATGTTGGAGCCAATATCACTCAGTTTCACATTTATTGTACAGAGTAAAAGGATTACAAACATGTATCTCCTCAGTCGAAAACCCTTCACCAGTCTCAGTAAATGTCTCCTTATAAGTGCTCAAGTAAGACCCCAATTAACACCCTCCACCTGCATATAATTAAACAACTGGTGCACTATTAACAGCAAGTATATTCACGCCACTCAAATGCCAGGCAATGACCATCTCCAACAAGAGAGAATCTAATCATCTCCCCTTGACATTCAACAGCATTACCATTGCTGAATCCCCAACATCAACATTGACCAGAAATCTAACTACATGAGCCACGAAAATGCTGCAGCTACAAGAGCAGGTCAGGGGCTGAGAATTCTGTGATGAGTAACCCATCTCCTGACTCCCCAAAGCCTGTCCACCATCTACAAGGCACAGTTAGGAGCGTAATGGAATATTCCCCACTTGCCTGGATGAGTGCTGCTCCACCAACAACCAAGAAGGTCGACACCATCCAGGACAAAGCAGCCCGCTTGATTGGCACCCCATCCACAACCTTAAACATTCACTCCCTTCACCAGTGGTGCAACATGGCAACAGTATATACCAGCTACAAGATGCACTGAGCAATTTGTCACAGATCCTTCAACAGCACCTGCCAAACCCGTGACAATTACCACCTATAAGAACAAAGGCAGCAGAGGCCTGGAACATCACCACCTGCAAGATTCCCTCCAAGTCACGCACCATGCTGTCTTGGAATTATATTGCCATTCCTTTACTGTCACTGGGCCAAAATCCAGGAACTCCCTCCCTAACAGCATTGTGGGTGGATCGACATCACATGGACTGCAAGTTCAAGAAAGCGGCTCACCACCACCTTCCCAAGGGTAATTAGCGATGGGCAATAAATGCTAGCCTTGCCAGCAATGCCCACATCACATGAATGAAAGAAAATTGGCTTACCTTGGTTTCCAGGTGTCGGGGTTATGATTTGCAACCAGCCATGCCGGATCCATTGGAGATGGGCAACACATACATTTAGTGCTGTGACCTCATTACCATGATTGTAGTGTGGGGCTGAGTGGGTCCGTGCTGCTGGCTGCCTCTGCACCACTGGTCGCTACATCTGCACTCAGCAGGGGGATGAAATGCATTGTGCTGTGAGCACCTGGTGCAGCCAGCCTTTTGTTCTTAAAAGCTGTGTATCCCTCTTAAAGGGAAGCTACGCTGAATAATTTTATTACAATTTAAAACATGGAAAATGAAACACCACGGTAGAAAGAAGGTTCCAGGGTGATGGATGTGGCACTGGAGACATTAGTGGTGGTGGTGGACAGGTGACATGTCCTGGTTCTTCAGAGGCCCGGAGGCCCTCAAGATTCACCCTCAGAAAGGAGTGGGAGCAAGTGGCCAAGGAGGTCAATTCCCGGATTCTGGCCCCCAGGACCTGGCAGCAGTGCCACAATAAGTCTAATGACTTCATGCGGGTGATCAAGGCCAGTGAATGCATTTTCACATGACATCTCCTACCCACCGCACCATCAACCTCTCATACTGCTCAATGCACCACGCCCCCATCACTCACCCATCAGCACTCCCTGACACTCCAGTCTCTTGGCTAATATCCAGATACTACACCTTACCTTCACACATTTACCACTTCTGCCGGCCTCACACCCACCACTTACTGACTCCACATATTTCCAGCTATTCAGCTATGGCAGGTATGTCACTCAAACACAATCACTGACATTCTGCCCTTTCTCTTGCAGGACAAGGAGGCACACAATAGAAGGGGGCAGAGCACAGCTGTCAGAGGACAGAGGCACCTTCATCTTCTAAACTGTATGCAGGAGATGGTCCTCAGCACCATGCAGCTGGCTGCGACAGAGTCTGTGGCATCCTGTACTGCTGAGGACTTTGAAGATGACAGATGTTCCTGCCTTATACCCCTTCTCAACTTCCACTCACCCTCATTCTGAGATCTGGCCTGGTGAGCAAGCTTCTGATGGTGTGACCATCTGATGGTGTGACCAACCTTCCCCTCTGATTTCTGCTTTCAGACACCCAAGAGCTACCGCCTGCCTAGTCACAGCAGCCCAAGTAGGAAGAGAGAGAGAGAGAGAGCAACACCACAGTACTGATGAAGAGGCCCCATCACTTGATCTGGAACTTGCAGCTCAGATACTGTCACTGCACATACCTTGGAGGCTACTGTAGAGCTGGGATCAGCATGTGGTGAGTCACTGGTACGTGGACTACAACCACGTCAGGATAAAGGATGGTTCATTTGCTAGCTCACTGGAAGGCAAGATCACACATGTATTCTGCTGCAGGGAACTCAAATAAGAACCTCAATGGGGCGGCATATAGGAAAGTGCTGATAGGCATGCACACCGAGATGCTGTGTGCAATGGCTGGCCTATCAGACAGCCTCCTGTCACTGTCAAGGAGAGTGGAGGAGTCCAGCTCCAACTTGGCAGAGGGCATCACAAAGATCTTGTCCTCTCCACAGCCTCTGCTCCAACTCCCTGTCATGTTGCAAGCCCAGAAAGGCGTTGCAACGACAGCCCCCATACCTTTTGCAGCCTTTGTGTGGACAGGTCACCGACTCCTCTGCCATCCCTGTGACGATGCAGCAACACTCACTGCCATGTTCAGGAACTCACCACATCACCTCCAAAAACACTCCATTGTACTTCCAGATACTTTACAATAGCAGAAGTTCTTTAAAATTATCCCACCTGCAAGTTGTGTGCCTGGCCTTTTAAATAACACTAGTGCAAGGCACATCTTGCAGCTGGACACCATGACTGGAATTTTATGTCATGGCGGTGGCCCCACCCACCTGCGAGAAATTCAGGGGTGAGCCTGCCTCTGCAAGGCCTGGAAGTCACACAGTAATTTTAAGTGGCCCCGTCCTCTGAATTGGCCTCGGTCAGGACTTCCGCCCCCTGAGGCAGGAAGTCACACATCCAAGAGCTGCTGGCCAATCAGCGGTCCAGCAGCTTCTGAGTCCTCGCAGCACCATCAGGAGTGGTGGCCACTGCTGGGATTACACCCAGTAAGAGGACCAGCATGGATGAAGTGAGTGGAGTTTCAGGTCTCGCCGGGGACAATCGCTGGGCCCCAGCGACGGGGTGGGGTTTGATCAAGAGGGCGGGGAGGTGTTCTAGTGGGGCAGCTTGTGTCGCTGGGGGCACCCTCCGTGGGGCACAGGGTTCCCAATCAGGAGACCCCTCCCCACAACCTGCAAGGAGGCTGCCAGGTTTAACTGGGTGGCGAATTTGCCATCCGCCGCTGGTAGTATAAGAGCGGCAGTGGGAGAAGGCCCTTAAGTGGCAATGAATTGGCCACTTAAGGGCCTCAATTGGCCTTGGGCAGGTGGGCCATTTGCCACCTCCCCTGCTGCTGGTAAAATGGTAGCAGGGGTGGGTAGGTGATGGGAATGGCACCCTCATCTCCCAGCCTGCTCCCCGGAGGGGGGTGCAAAATTCCATCCCACTTCTTTGTAGAGTGACACAAACTCATTACTTAGATCTGCGTGGTCCAAATCAGGAAATTCAGGGTCATATCAGCAGGCAGAGCCGTGTGTCATCAGGATAGAGCCTCATTATTTGCTTCCAGCACACACAGGGGCGCTGAGTGGGTGCCCTTCTCAAGAGGGCTTGCTGCACAGGCTGTGCCGAAAGCAGCTGATGGTGCAGTGCACAACTCTAGGAGGCACAAGGCTCACGTAGCAAAAACCAAGTTAATGCCCTATAATTCTAGACTTAGAATACATTTTACAGGCAACGCACAGGAAATGAATACTTTAGAAAGAACCAGGGGGAATTCCAAGCTTGTCTATTTCCAGCATTTTAATACTCATTATGGTACTCTGTAGATTACAAATGGCTGGTAATGACTATGGATCCAGATGCAGACGTCAGGTTATGAGAGTTCAGTTTTGTTACGTAAAATTGTTTTGCTTAATACTGACGCTAAAGATGACTTCCCCCTCCAGTAAATCTCAGTCCACTTTGCACTGGTGTCAGGTTGAGCCCTGACTCTCAATTTTGGCTGCATTTGGCTGCAACCTCAGTGCACCAACACTGTGGCTGTCGTGTAAATGCGTCCTTAATTACAAGAAGAAACAAAGTATGTAACAAGTATATCATAGTTGACATTCATTAATTGGAATAATTATGTGAGGTAATGTTAAAGAAAGTAGGTTCTTTGCTGGAAAGTAAGACATCTGCTAAGTCTCGCTAAATAATTAGTCAGCCTACGACATCATTTGATACTGGAATTGTGAGGTGGCCATTTTGGAATCAGGTAAAAGTAAAATGGTAGCTCAAACCCAATTGATTCTGTGGTTTTCCTCCTGCATCCTACATAGACCTATTAGAATTGCTGCAAATGAGAGGACATTGAAGATATAGTGGTATAAATAATGATTTAGTATAAATTCTGAGCAAAACTGAATCAGTTAATCCAGATCAAATGGAGTTCTCGCATGCAATTCTGAAATGTTCATAAGTCACGATCAATCAGAACTAGTTTTCATGCACATAGTGAATTAATTGTTGCTGTGTAAGTGGGATACTAAACAAGTCTGAACTAGTCTACAAATTGCTTTATTACAAAGTGATTAAATTAATGTAAGTGTGTGAAGCCCTTGTTACAGTTTTCCTCCAACTGACAGGTTAATAGGTGGTACCAAGCTGGGACAATTAAATTAGTTACTGAGAAGTACGTAGCTGTTGACAGTCAATCAGCTAAAAATTGATGTGCTATGTCAAAAAGAGAGAATGGCAGAACACCCGGAGGCGTTTACCTTAAAATGTGTGTCCACCAGATGGTGCTATATTGATACAAACAGAGAAACCTTGTATGCTTGTTTTGTCATGTTCCTCCTCAATTTGAAAATGTTATCCACATGGGCCTTTAAATGCTTCCTAAGGGATATCATTGTGACTGCAGTTTAGCAGTCAAATACTGACATAAAATAGATGCTGCACATCACAACAGCTGTTAAGTGCTGTGATATGGTGGTGTTGTGACTTTTGCAAATTCCCTGTTACTCAATAATGTTAATTCCTTAGAGTAATCTATGTGGAAATATTTGTTTTTCTGTTCTTTATGTGCGTAGTTTATTTGATTTTAAGAAACGAAAAATACTAAAATTACATTAGTTATATGTACAACAGACTACTCAAAGTATAGAGATTTTAGTCTCGGCCATTTTATTTGTGGTTCTGTTAAATCTTCAGTTGCTTTAATCTCAGTCTGTTGACTTGAAGCCCTTAAATCACCATTTGTTTGGGGGGCGGGTGTGGTTGGGGAGAGAGGGGAGATGGGAAAGTGAGATTTGGTGGTACTTCCAATCCGTGCTTACCTCACAAATTAACGTTCTGTTTCTGATTGAAATGATCTCTCCTGTTTTATAATGGTGTTCCTGCAGGGTACATATAGCCCTTTGTACGTGGCTTTGCAACTGATGCGGGTGAAAATGTTTATCAGCATGATGGTGTGAACTCAACATAGTGCTGTTCTCTTATATATCTGCAGTCTTAGGGCTGAACTTAGTGAGCCCGTCGCGGGTCACGGCAGCGGACCTGGAAGTGGGCGCTGTCTCTGCTAGTCATGTGTGCGGCTGGCCCACTGCGAATATGTGGGCAGCCAATTATAATAATGCAGGCAGGCGGACGCGTCTGATGTTAGTCCCCGCCACCACCCCCCCACCCCCCCACACCTCCATTCCCGCTCCAAAGGGCCTCCAAAGAACCTAATTCAGCCCTTAGGTTCAGAGGTCTGCTATCTGCAGTATCCTAAATACTTCTACTGAGCACAGAACTCATGTCAAAGGTACCTGAAGTGAGCCCAATCAGAGACTTGCTCAACAGAAGTAGGCATTTTTCAGCTGCGGACATTGCTTGTTACTTTTTAAAATAGTTGGCTACAGCCTACTTACTGCATTAGAATGGTTTATGTGGAAAAATGAAAGCCGTGTCCTTTTCACCTTGACTTTAACACATATTTATGTGGTCAGTATTCAGTTTGAAGGCAAGAGGTATGGAACAAGCATAAGATGAAAAAATGTAAGTATGTTCTTGAAACAACATTCTTTCAGTAAACAGAAAATGGATGGATTGGGTAAGTTGTATCTCCTTATTATTTTCAATATGTCTTCAGGGATAGGTGAAACTATCAGTCTGGGAGAGAAATATGACATTATTATGCTCATAGCCATTGGAGAGTACCATCTGGACAATTGATGTTGAAGTCAAGTAGCACCATTCTGTCATATTTTATCTGAAACTTTGTAACAGAAGGTGTAGGAGAGGCTTTAGATTCATTTGTCTAGATTTCCACTGTTTTTGGCAAAGATCACAACCAGTGGTAGTTTGTGAATTTGTTGCATCAAGGCTAATTAGGTTCACTTTACTCACAGGAAGCATTGGCTAATAATGACAAAAAAGCCTCAGACCTAAGCAGTTCCCATTGCATCGATTTAAAGCGTAATCTCTTCAAAAAACATTAACTTATATTTTTCAGGATTATAATACAAGGACACAATTTAAAATATATATGGTAACATTGATCCAAAGGATTGTTAATGCTTCTGTAATTTTAGAGAAGAACAATGTACTTAATACAGTGTAGGTGGAATTAAACAGATATAGCAAAGTTAATTTATCCTGTTTAATCCGAACTAGCTATACCTCTGAAATTTTGGTGAATTTGAGTCAGCTTCACCTGAAATTCCGAGGTTTAAAATATACAAGGGTAGACTGTAGTATTCAGATAGCAAGTAGAAGAAAGGGCAGGTTTTATTTACATTAAAAGCATTAGAATTAGAACATTACAGCGCAGTACAGGCCCTTCGGCCCTCGATGTTGCGCCGACCTGTGAAACCATCTGACCTACACTATTCCATTTTCATCCATATGTCTATCCAATGACCACTTAAATGCCCTTAAAGTTGACGAGTCTACTACTGTTGCAGGCAGGGCGTTCCACGCCCCTACTACTCTCTGAGTAAAGAAACTACCTCTCACATCTGTCCAATATCTATCACCCCTCAACTTAAAGCTATGTCCCCTCATGTTTGCCATCACCATCCGAGGAAAAAGACTCTCACTATCCACCCTATCTAACCCTCTGATTATCTTATATGTCTCTATTAAGTCACCTCTCCTCCTCCTTCTCTCCAACGAAAACAACCTCAAGTCCCTCAGCCTTTCCTCGTAAGACCTTCCCTCCATACCAGGCAACATCCTAGTAAATCTCCTCTGCACCCTTTCCATAGCTTCCACATCCTTCCTATAATGCGGTGACCAGAACTGCACGCAATACTCCAGGTGCGGTCTCACCAGAGTTTTGTACAGCTGCAGCATGACATCGTGGCTCCGAAACTCGATCCCCCTACTAATAAAAGCTAACACACCATATGCCTTCTTAACAGCCCTATTAACCTGGGTAGCAACCTTCAGGGATTTATGCACCTGGACACCAAGATCTCTCTGTTCATCTACACTACCAAGAATCTTCCCATTAGCCCAGTACTCTGCATTCCTGTTACTCCTTCCAAAGTGAATCACCTCGCACTTTTCCGCATTAAACTCCATTTGCCATCTCTCAGCCCAGCTCTGCAGCCTATCTATGTCCCTCTGTACCCTACAACATCCTTCGGCACTATCCACAACTCCACCGACCTTAGTGTCATCCGCAAATTTACTAACCCACCCTTCTACACCCTCATCCAGGCCATTTATAAAAACTGACAAACAGCAGTGGCCCCAGAACAGATCCTTGCGGTACACCACTAGTAACTAAACTCCAGGATGAACATTTGCCATCAACCACCACCCTCTGTCTTCTTTCAGCTAGCCAATTTCTGATCCAAAGCTCTAAATCACCTTCAATCCCATACTTCCGTATTTTCTGCAATAGCCTACCATGGGGAACCTTATCAAACGCCTTACTGAAATCCATATACACCTCATCCACTGCTTTACCCTCATCCACCTGTTTGGTCACCTTCTCGAAAAACTCAATAAGGTTTGTGAGGCACGACCTACCCGTCACAAAACCGTGCTGACTATCGCTAATGAACTTATTCTTTTCAAGATGATTTTAAATCCTGTCTCTTATAACCTTTTCCAACATTTTACCCACAACCGAAGTAAGGCTCACAGGTCTATAATTACCAGGACTGTCTCTACTCCCTTTGTTGAACAAGGGGACAACATTTGCTATCCTCCAGTCTTCCGGCACTATTCCTGTCGACAATGACGACATAAAGATCAAGGACAAAGGCTCTGCAATCTCCTCCCTAGCTTCCCAGAGAATCCTAGGATAAATCCCATCTGGCCCAGGGGACTTATCTATTTTCACACTTTCCAAAATTGATAACACCTCCTCCTTGTGAACCTAAATCCCATCTAGCCTAGTAGCCTGAATCTCAGTATTTTCCTCGACAACATTTTCTTTCTCTACTGTAAATACTGACGCAAAATATTCATTTAACACTTCCCCTATCTCCTCTGATTCCACACACAACTTCCCACTACGATCCTTGATTGGCCCTAATCTAACTCTAGTCATTCTTTTATTCCTGATATACCTATAGAAAGCCTTAGGGTTTTCCCTGATCCTATCCGCCAATGACTTCTCGTGTCCTCTCCTTGCTCTTCTTAGCTCTCCCTTTAGATCCTTCCTGGCTAGCTTGTAACTCTCAAGTGCCCTAACTGAGCCTTCACGTCTCATCCTAACATAAGCCTTCTTCTTCCTCTTGACAAGCGCTTCAACTTCTTTAGTAAACCACGGCTCCCTCGCTCGACAACTTCCTCCCTGCCTCACAGGTACATACTTATCAAGGACACGCAGTAGCTGCTCCTTGAATAAGCTCCACATTTCGATTGTGCCCATCCCCTGCAGTTTCCTTCCCCATCCTACGCATCCTAAATCTTGCCTAATCGCATCATAATTTCCTTTCCCCCAGCTATAATTCTTGCCCTGCGGTATATACCTGTCCCTGCCCATCGCTAAAGTAAACCTAACCGAATTGTGATCACTATCATCAAAGTGCTCACCTACATCTAAATCTAACACCTGGCCGGGTTCATTACCCAGTACCAAATCCAATGTGGCATCGCCCCTGGTTGGCCTGTCTACATATTGTGTCAGGAAACCCTCCTGCCCACACTGGACAAAAACTGACCCATCTAAAGTACTCTAACTATAGTATTTCCAGTCGATATTTGGAAAGTTAAAGTCCCCCATAACAACTACCCTGTTACTCTCGCCCCTGTCGAGAATCATCTTCGCTATCCTTTCCTCTACATCTCTGGAACTATTCGGAGGTCTATAAAAGACTCCCAATAGGGTGACCTCACCTCTCCTGTTTCTAACCTCGGCCCATACTACCTCAGTAGACGAGTCCTCAAACGTCCTTTCTGTCGCTGTAATACTCTCCTTGATTAACAATGCCACACCCCCCCCCCTCTTTTACCATCTTCTCTGTTCTTACTGAAACATCTAAATCCCGGAACCTGCAACATCCATTCTTGCCCCTGCTCTACCCATGTCTCCGAAATGGCCACTACATCGAGATCCCAGGTACCAACCCATGCTGCAAGCTCACCCACCTTATTCCGGATGCTCCTGGCGTTGAAGTAGACACACTTTAAACCAGGTTCTTGCTTGCCAGTGCCCTCTTGCGTCCTTGTAACCTTATCCCTGACCTCACTACTCTCAACATCCTGTACACTGGAACTACAATTTAGGTTCCCATCCCCCTGCTGAATTAGTTTAAACCCCCCCGAAGAGCACTAGCAAATCTCCCCCCCAGGATATTGGTACCCCTCTGGTTCAGGTGAAGACCATCCTGTTTCTAGAGGTCCCACCTACCCCAGAAAGAGCCCCAGTTATCCAGGAAACCAAAACCCTCCCTCCTGCACCATCCCTGCAGCCACGTGTTCAACTCCTCTCTCTCCCTATTCCTCGCTTCGCTATCACGTGGCATGGGCAACAACCCAGAGATAACAACTCTGTTTGTTCTCGCTCTAAGCTTCCACCCTAGCTCCCTGAATTTCTGTCTTAAATCCCCATCTCTCTTCCTACCTATGTTGTTGGTGCCTATGTGGACCACGACTTGGGGCTGCTCCCCCTCCCCCTTAAGGATCCCAAAAACACGATCCGAGACATCACGAACCCTGGCACCTGGGACGCAACACACCAACCGTGAGTCTCTCTCGTTCCCACAGAACCTCCTATCTGTTCCCCTGACTATGGAGTCCCCAATGACTAATGCTCTGCTCCTCTTCCACTTTTCCTTCTGAGCAACAGGGACAGACTCTGTGCCAGATACCTGTACCCCATTGCTTACCCCTGGTAAGTCGTCCCCTGCAACAGTATCCAAAACAGTATACCTGTTGTACTCTGTAGACAGGTTTTCTCTGACCCCTGCTCCCATCCCCCACCTCAGTTGTTCTAGCTTGGTTCTGGGCTAGTATATATAGTAGTCTTTGGCCTTCTTCCAGGCTCTGGACTCTGAATTCTGGGTTGTGTAGCAAGTTCAATCTTTTCACTTTGACCTCTAGTGGGCAGTTGCAGCCTACCTCCTGAAGATCCTTTGATGGGCAAATTGGACCTTGCCACTATTGTACAGAGCGTACTCCAATCTCCATTTCACGTCATAGCAGTGTTCAATGGCAAGCATGAAACTGAAAAATTTAAAGTAGTCTTATGAGTTTGGGGCTTGGACACAATATATGGATTTTTATTTATTTGAATTAAAATATGCAGGAACAGTGAGGATGGAAGGGAGGAAGAGAGAAAAGGCCAGGAGTAAAATATTGTTGAAGTTGTGAGGTGGGGCTGCAACGTTTGGAACTTTAGGATGGGAGCCAGGAGCAGGGGGAATGAAGGGATAAAGTCTGAAATTTTAGAGTGGGATGGAGCAGCAGAGGATGAGATGTCAAAAGTGAAAAGTAATTAGTAAGTTCTGTGTATAAATTAAATGATGAATACAGAATGGTATAAATGTATATCTGCTTTCAGTAATGGTTTCCACAGTTCACTTAGTGACTTGTGTTTGCAAAGGAGATGTAAGCAATTTATATATCAGTGAATTGACTACAGGAAATTTCCAATGAGAAGAAATTTGCCCAGGATATCGCTTATCTGTCATAGGAACTACAATATGACAGACAAGAAATGCTGTCCAATTTTATAATAATGTTAGTGAATTTCCCATGCTGATGCTTGATCAAGTCAGAGGAGGGCTGCTTTAAAGTAACCTAAATATTCTGCCATATAAAATTTAATGTGTTATTCAGTTGTTAGAGTGTGGATTTAGGGCTACAATGTCCAACTGATAATTGCCATTTACTTATTCAAAAGTAGTTTAAGTTGCAGATCAGAACTCTGGCTTTAATAAAAGCAAAATACTGCAGATGCTGGAAATCTGAAATAAAAACAAGAAATGCTGGAAATACTCAGCAGGTCTGGCAGCATCTGTGGAGAGAGAAGCAGAGTTAACGGTTCAGGTCAGACCCTTCATCAGAACTGGCAAATATTAGAAATGTAAAAGGTTTTAAGCAAGTAAAGCGGGGGTGGGGCAAGAGATAACAATAGAGGTGTTGATAGGACAAGGGCACAGAGAATAACTGACCAGAAAGTCATTGAGCAAAGGCAAACAGTATGTTAATGGTGTGGTGAAAGACAAAGCGTTAGTACAGAGAGGGTGTAAATGGATAAAGAACTGAACAGCCATGGCTCCAAGAACAAACATTTTAAAAAAACAAAACCAGTGGGTAGGCACAGTAGAAACAAATTAAAATCAAATGAACAAATAAAAAAAGAAAAAAAAGAAAAAATAACTAAAAATAAAAAGGGGAGCCCATCATGCTCTGAAATTATTCAACTCAATGTTTAGTCCGGCAGGCTGTAGTGTGCCTAATCGGTAAATGAGGTGCTGTTCCTCGAGCTTACGGTGATGTTCACTGGAACACTGCAGCAATCCCAGGACAGAGATGTGGGCATGTGAACAGGTGGGGTGTTGAAATAGCAAGCAAACGGAAGCTCGGGGTCCTGCTTGCGGACTGAGCAGAGGTGTTCCGCAAAGCGGTCACCCAATCTGCGTTTGGTCTCCCCAATGTAGAGGAGACCACATTGTGTGCAGCGAATACAGTATACTGTAAATTGAAATAAGTACAAGTAAATTGCTGCTTCACCTGAAAGGAGTGTTTGGGGCCTGGGATAGTGAGGAGGGCTGAGGTAAATGGGCAGGTATTACACCTCCTGGGATTGCAGGGGAAGGTGCCCTGGAAAGGGGACAAGGTGGTGGGGGTAATGGAGGAGTGGACGAGGGTGTCACGGAGGGAACAATCCCTTCGGAATGCTGACAGGGGAAGGGAGGGGAAGATGCGTTTGGTAGTGACATCACGCTGGAGGTGGCGGAAATGGTGGAGGATGATCCTTTGGATGTGGAGGCTGGTGAGGTGGAAAGTGAGGACAAGGGGAACCCTGTCGCGGTTCTGGGAGGGAGGGGAAGGGGTGAGGGTTGAGGTGTGGGAAATGGGCCGGACACGGTTGAGGGCCCTGTCAACCACAGTGGGAGGAAATCCTCGGTTGAGGAAAAAGGGAGAATGGAATGGAGTCCTTACAGGAGGCAGGGTGTGAAGAAGTGTAGTCGAGGTAGCTGTGGGAATGGGTGGGCTTATAATGAATATTAGTAGACAGCCTATCCCCAGAGATGGAGACAGAGAAGTCAAGGAAGGGAAGGGAAGTGTCGGAGATGGATCATGTAAAGGTGAGAAAAGGGTGGAAATTAGAAGCAAAGTTGATAATGTTTTCTAAGTTCCAGGCGGGAGCAGGAAACAGCACCGATACAGTCATCAATGTACTGGAAAAAGAGTTGGGGGAGGGGGCCTGAGTGGGACTGGAACAAGGAATGTTTGACATATCCCACAAAAAGACAGGCATAACTAGGACCCATGATGGTACCCATAGCAACACCTTTTACTTGAAGGAGAAATTGTTCAATGTGAGAACAAGTTCAGCCAGGCGGAGGAGAGTAGTGGTGGACGGGGACTGGTTGGGCCTCTGTTCAAGGAAGAAGCGGAGAGCCCTCAAACCGTCCTGGTGGGGAATGGAGGTGTAGAGAGATTGGACATCCATAGTGAAGAGGAGGTGGTTGTGGCCAGGAAGCTGGAAATTGTCAAAATGACGTAGGGTGTCAGAAGAGTCACAGATGTAGGTGGGAAGAGACTGGAACAGGGGAGAAAAGATAGAGTCAAGATAGGAAGAAATAAGTTCAGTGGGGCCGGAACAGGCTGACATAATGGGTCTGCCGGGACAGTCCTGTTTGTGGATTTTGGGAAGGAGTTAGATGTGGGCTGTCCAGGGTTGCGGGGCGATGAGGTTGAAAGCTGTAGATGGAAGATCTCCAGAGGAGATGAGATCAGTGACAGTTCTGTGGACAGTAGCTTGATGTTTGGTGGTGGGGTCATGGTCCAGGGGGAAGTAGGAAGAAGTGTCTGAGAGTTGGCACTGAGCCTCTGCAAGGTAGAGGTCGGTATGTCAGACAACAACAGCACCCTTGTCTGCAGGTTTGATGAGAACTCTGGCTTTGTTTGTGAGGAAATCAATTAGATATTTTGTGTTGCTCAAGCTTAATCCCAGTGGACCCAAAAATCTTGATATTATAACTCAGGTATTAAGCCATCTTCTTTCCAAAGAATTACCAGAACAGTGGTTTTATGAGGAAACTGAGCTAACTGACCTAATTTGGTTATTAAGTCTGCATTCTGAAGTTGGTGTCATGAGAGTTTAAGAACTTATTTGCTGGGAAAATAATGTTGTTTTAGTTTAGAGATACAGCACTAAAACAGGCCCTTCGGCCCACCGAGTCTGTGCCGACCATCAACCACCCATTTATACTAATCCTACACTAATTCCATATTCCTACCACATCCCTACCTGTCCCTATATTTCCCTACCACCTACCTATACTAGGGGCAATTTATAATGGCCAATTTACCTACCAACCTGCAAGTCTTTTGGCTTGTGGGAGGAAACCGGAGCACCCGGAGGAAACCCACGCAAACACAGGGAGAACTTGCAAACTCCACACAGGCAGTACCCAGAATCGAACCCGGGTCGCTGGAGCTATGAGGCTGCGGTGCTAACCACTGCGCCACTGTGCCACCCGTAATGATAAATTCATGCCACTGCCATTATAAATAACCCAGAAATTTGTGACGAGGAAGTGCTATGCCATGAGTTGTGAATCACCACAAATTGCTGAACTGTTTGCGCCACTTCACTGTAAGTCTCACACAAACAGCTCACTGTCAACCTCCATGTGAATTTCAACTATGTGATGACTTATGTTTCTGCAATGCCGCTCAAGCTCTTCATCCCAGAAAGGGAACAGTAGAAACTGTGACTTCTCATCTCTGCTGGTAGTAAATTGTTCCTAGAGGTTTTTAAAATTTAACATTTTCACAATTCTTTCTTACTTTTCCTTTCTGTCTCTTTTCTCTCTCTCTCTCTCTCAATTCAATCTTTCTTTTCTTCTCTTTATTTCTCCTATATTTAAATTCACTCTAATTCAACTTATTTCATTCTTTGTTGTTCCTCTGTTTCTTTCTCTACCCTTAAATCTCATTAACTAAAGAGATGGACTGTTGGTCCCATCATTCACTATATTTCCAAGTGATCTGTTGACCTCATTATGCCATCATCAACTTGCACTTCCAGCAATTTGCAGTGCAACAGATGTTCAAGCTGAAGGTGAGGAAAAATATCTAACAGGGAGCACATGACTTTCATGCATGAGATACCCCACTTCAGCAAATTCTGGGCCCATGTCTCTACTTTATCCCATGTCTCATTAGAAACCAGGATGTTGGTTAAGTGCAGAGCGGAATGATAGTGCAATGGTTATTAAAATTGCAACACTACTTAGTCATTTTTTTCAATTAGCAAAAGCATGCTGCATGGTACTCACAAGAAGGCTGGAATCACTTCAGATTTGTATTCTTGTGACATAGTTGATGGGAACAATTATTGCAATAATAACTTGCATTCCTATAGTGCCTGAGTAAGCTTTTGAGAAGGGGATGGAATCGGATACGAGCTGCAGAATTTTTTAGCAGGAGCCAAAAAGCGATGCTTTGATCTTTCTAATGTTACGTTGGAGAAACTTCATCCTCATCCATGAATTGCTGTCAAACAAGGTGGCTAAACATCTTGGTGGTGATCATGGATTCAAAGGTGATGGTGGAAAAATAGAGTTAGTGTCATCAGTATACATCTGGATGCTGACTCCATGCTTACAAACAATGTCACCAAAATAAATAAGAGACCACGGATGGAACCTTGGATAGTTAGCCAATGTGGCCATATAAGGGGTGGGTGGCGATGCTATTGCAGGAAATGTGCAACTGTGTTAGGAAAGGTAGGAGTGGAGAAGTGGGGTTAGTGCCATGGAGGTGGACCAGAGAGCACGAAGATAGAAGGGAATAGAACACTTGATCATAGCAAATGCTGCAGAGAGAGGAGGTCAAGAATGGATATCAAAACAAAGTGCAGTCATAAGCTGGAATTTAAAGGAATACGTATTTCATATTATTTCAGAAAGAACTATTCACCCTAGACCAGAACAAAACAATAAATAAAAGATAGACTGTATTGCTTTCTCTCTCTCCCTATATCTCTAGCAATGACAAGGACCTTGTAACCCTATTGGATATAGCTTATGAATTTAGTTCAAGAATTTGGCTTAGTCAAACTTTTGGTATGGATGAATTAAGGCAGGCATTGTTTGAAATCCTTGTAATTGCTTGAGATGTGCTATTTAATTAATCAACTCCTGTTTAACCTCAGGTCAATAGACCATTAGGCCACAGATCTGTTCCTTACATTAAGAAGTCATATGATGAGTTGTAAATTGCATGACCTTATGCAACTTCTCTGACTTTGAAAAGGAATGGCATCCTAACCAAATGATTTCATAAGCAAACATTTAAATTTAATTGTTTTAAACTTATTCCAGGGCAACAGCCTGAGGACTTGTTGAAGGATAATGAAAGGACTGAAATGTGATCCAATAACTGGGTCAGAGAGGAGCAGCAGGCCTTTTTCTTTCCACTAATTGTCTAATTAATCTGTGAAATGCTGTTACCCTACAGGGAATAGACTCTGTGGCTGATCAAACCATTATACAAGGTGCTGACAAAAATATTATCCACCTGTTTCCATAAGCAAGGATAGATGAACTTCTGCCTCAGCCCTGCATGAGAGACTCCTGTTTCTGCATTTAAAATGAGTGTTCTATATGATGTCCATAGGTTGGAGAGAAGAGGGAGTTAAAATATGAACTGTTTCAGTTGGAATGCAACATCATCTACTGCTCCAGTTACCATCAAACTGTCCTGACCAAGCAAATTTCTAGGTGAGTCAGCATCAAAATAAGCTTCTTTAGCATCTTATTGGCCTCCTCAAATATATCTAGTGACAGCAGCAAACAAATTATGATAACATATCTTTCATAATAACTTTGGATTGTATCCAACCGTACCTATTCCATCTATTGAAACCTTGGGCTGAATCATAACTCCCAAAAATACATGGGTTGGTGTGAGGTCAGAGGTTAAAATTCAAAAAATCTGAAACAGGAACCCAACCTGCCTGGAACCCACTTCTGGTTTTAATAGAGACTGGGCAAGGGGTGAGTGACCAATCCACCTGGGAAGTGGGTTAGCTATTTAATATTATAATGAGGCTGCCTTCATTTTAACAGTTGTATTTTTAACTCCTGTTGGCTGCATTTCCCAAGCCTTAGGAAACCCAGCAAGGGAAAAAAGGTGAGAAGGCCTGAAACCATGCCATGAGTACAGCATGCTTGTGGGCCAGGAGAAGCTGGAATGTTTCCTCCAAGCACAACAAGGTACCCCTCCCAACCCCATTCTCTCTCTGCTCTCTCCGCTCCCTGCCCTGCCACCCCGCCACAACCATTGGGCACCCCGTCCTTGCCCAACCATCATCTGCTCCCCTGAACACCATTGGCCATTGGATCCCATTCCCCTGTGATTGGGATTAATCCTGCGATCAGGAGCCCATCATCCACCCCGTAATCGGGACTCTATCACTAGACCTATCTGATAAACTGAGCTTCATCATTGTGAACCAGTCTTCCTTGCCAGACAGGCCTCTAGCCTGTCAACCAGGCTGCCTGTGGGCAGAAATCCAATGGAAAAAAAATTTAAGTAACGCTGCAGTTAAAAACTGTGGGACATTTGGGAAAACCATTCTTCTGGGTTTTTTGACCTTACTACAGTCCCCTTGCACAGAACTCACCTCTGAGCTAAAATCCAGGCCCTTCAATCTGTTGGTTATAATGGTTCATAATTCAACTTCCTCTCACTTGGCAAGTGAAGGTGTTACGATGGAGGCAGGAGGAGTGCACTGTCTTTTCAAGTTCCACTTTTCCATAGGTCACAACATATATTTAAATGTTTACCTGGTTACCGATACAGCTAATCATATACTCTATTTTTTATCCCAGAATAAAATACACCAACCAGGTTTCTTTAATAAACAACAAAATTAACTGTTGATTATAAAACAAGACTTAACCAGTAACAAAGCAAAGCATTAACATACAAACATACAAATTAGGAGCAGGAGTAGGCCACTTGACCCCTCAAGCCTGCTCCACCATTCAATAAGTCCATGTCTGAGCTGATTACTCCACATTTCCACCTACCCCCAATAACCTTCCACCCACTTGCTTATCAAGAATCTATCTACCTCTGCCTTAAAAATATTCAAAGACTCTGCTTCCACTGCCTTTTGAGGAAGAGAATTCCAAAGACTCACTACCCTCTGAGAGAAAAAATTTCTCCTCATCTCTGTCATAAATGGGCGACCCTTATTTTTAAACAGTGACCCCTAGTTTAAGATTCTCCCATAAGGGGAAACATCCTTTCCACATCCACCCTGTCAAGACCCCTCAGGCTTATATGTTTCAATCAAGTCGCCTCTTACTCTTCTAAATTCCAGCGGATACAAGTCTAGCCAGTCCAATCTTTCCTCGTAAGACAACCCGCCCATTCCAGGTATTAGTCTCATAAACCTTCTATGTACTGCCTCCAGTGCATCGACATCCTTCCTTAAATAAGGAGACCAGTACTATACACAGTACTCCAGATGTGGTCTCACCAATGCCTTGTATAGCTGAAGCATAACCTCCCTACTTTTGTATTCAATTCCCCATGCGATAAATGATAACATTCTATTAGCTTTCCTAATTATGTGCTGTACCTGCAGACTAGCCTTTTGCGATTCACGCACTAGTACACCCAGATCCCTCTGCATCTCAGAGCTCTGCAATCTCTCACCATTTAGATAATATGCTTCTTTTTTATTCTTCATGTCAAAATGGACAATTTCCCACTTTCCCACATTATACTCCATTTTGCCAGGTCTTTGCCCACTCACTTAACCTATCTATATCCCTTTGTAGCCTCCTTATGTCCTCTTCACAAGTTACTTTCCTACTTATCTTTGTGTCATCAGCAATGTTAGCAACCATACCTTCGGTCCCTTCATCTATGTCATTTATATAAATTGTAAAAAGTTGAGGCCCCAGCACAGATCCCTGTGGCACACCAATTAAAATATGAAAGTTCCCTTCTATAAAAATTCCCAACTACACTCACACACACACACTGGAAAAAATACAGAAATTCACTCTGCAGAGGTCTGTTACAAAAAAAAAGACAAAAAAAAACTGCTTTGGCCAAATACTTGCTAATCTTTGATGAAAAAAGAAAGAAGATATGGAAGGAAGTCAGTTGTCACTTTTTTGAGCTGGCATCCGGGTATACGGAGATGGGTCACTAGAATCGTTTCCTAGTGGATGACTGATACTGCGGCCTGACAAGTCCCTGGGTCCTAATGGGCTTCATCCTAGGGTCTTAAAAGAGGTGGCTAATGAAGTAGTAGATGCTTTGGTGTTAATTTTTCAAAATTCGCTAGATTCTGGAAAGGTTCCATCAGACTCGAAAATAACAAATATAACCCCTCTATTCAAGAAAGTGGGGGGGGGGGGAAGGAGGCAGAAAACAAGTAACTATAGGCCAATTAGCTTGATGTCTGTCGTGGGGAACATGTTAGAAGAGATCATTAAGGAGGCTATTCAGGAGAATGGGGAAAAGAACAGAAACCAAGAAGATCTCAGCTGTAAATGGATGTATTTGTCACGAATTTGAGATTAGTTTCATATTGCATACCTTTTAACAAAGGGTCCCAAATTAATATCACAGCACAAGCTTAGAGTTGTGATCCTCATGTAGATAATTTAATGTAATAGTTGCCATTTTCTGCCATGACCATCATGCTTTTCTTCTTCGTCTCACTGTAGCTTCAGTAATCATACTGCTCATGCGCCAAGATTGGATTACAAGATTAGTTTGCCACACGGACCTGACATACCACATTGTACATGGGAATATAGTGTAAAAGCTGTTTGCATGAGCATAGTTGTCACAACCAGGCAAGAGCAAAAGTTCATTTAGTTTTGTTATTGAGTGTCAAGTTTCAAAATGTGGTTACAGATGTGTCAAATTAGGGTCATTAGAAATGTTCACATTTGGAGGTGAATTAAAGAGTATTAGTGTGCTTTGGAGAAAACTGATGGATGATTTTATTTAGTACAGATGGGAAAAAGGAAAAGACTAAATTTAACAGTTTTCTGGTTAAGTGTTGTAAAACAAGACAGCAGGAGGTTACTGATGCTTAGCTAAGCCTTTTCTTCAAGTAGTAATGATGTACATCAATAGATACAACACATTCATTACTAAACTCTAGAGTTTGAGATAATTTCAGTTGCTTCTTAGTATATAGCACCAGATGGATGAATAATATATTTTTCAAACATTGTCCTATTTAAATATTACTAATCCTGCTGGTTTATGTCAGTACTTTTATTAAATGTAGCCACTTAGTACTGTATTTGCAAAGTTGTATGCCAAAATTATGGATGTTTCTATCTTAGGGCTGGACTTACTCAGAGGCCACATCATATTCCAAAATATTTTAAAAACATACAGCTTCTAAATGGAACTGAAAACTGAAAGATAAGCAAATTTCTCTGTAGAATGGAAAGAAAGTAATTGAGGGTTCGGGCGGTTGGGCGGGGAGTGGTGGGTGGTGGTGGGGTGGTGGGGCGGGCGGGGGGAAGAACCAATGGCTATTCCAATTGCTAAGCGGACATTAATGGGTTTAATGGACCTTGGGACTGCTTAACACAGAGGGAGGGTGAAATACAAGATAGTCTCAATGAGGCAATAAAAAGTCCTTTGTAAAAGAAGAGTTTGATAGTAACAAAGATGGTGAAAAGCATGGAAAAGGCCCAACATGGACAAAGGCAAGGAAATGGCAGAGGAAACAAGGATGCATGAATACAAAAGCAAAATTCTGTATATGCTGGAAATCTGAAACAAAAACAGAAAATGTTGGAAATACTCAACAGGTCTGGCAGCATCTGTGGAGAGAGAAACAGAATTAACGTTTCAGGTCTATGTGAACTTTCATTAGAAGATGCATGAAGTTTGAAGCAGAGATGCTGGAAAGTTTACCAGTCCCGAGAAGAAAATAAATGGATTGACAGCTACAAATCATTCTTCCAGCAAAGCTTGGAAGAAATTACACATTTTTTAAAACAAAATCGAAGTTAATTCATTCAGTTGGAAAGAAACCCATCGAATCATTATATGGATCTTATATTTTAGTCGCACAGGTTTGATGTGTGATTTGTATAACACTTGAGCTGTGGCAGCAGATGCTTTATCACAGAAATAAAATGAAAGCATCCTGAATTGAAAAGCGAAGAGGGAAGAATGTATTAAATCTGCTTTCGACCCCTCTTAATCTTATATTTGGAAATACCAAGTGAAATTGATACATTTTACAGGAAATCTCATCCAGCAAGCACTCGCAAGGTAGCCTTTGGAAATTTCCAAGGTGATTGGAACTCCCCGTGATCATCGACTCCTCCCCCAACATTCTAAACCATGCTTTACTCATATCCAGCCTCCAAATGATCTCTACCCCAAGCAGCAGGAAACCTACCTGAACCTGGGCTGTGGCTCCTTCTGGAATGTTCACTGCCTGAAAGGGAGCCAAGCCTGTCAATCAGACTTGCTTCTGGGCAGGGAACCTGTTTTTAAAAAATAAACACACACGCTGGAGTTAAAAGCCAAAACTCCTCCACTACACAGACCACACCCCCTCCCCGCCCCCCCACTGTGCCCCATCCACCCACCACCAGTTAGAAATCCCACCACAGTAAATATCGCGCCCTGAAGTTCTCTCTCACACAATAGTGTTCATGTTTGCTCATCGCCATCCAAACTAGTCTTTCCATCAGAAAATTACAGGACACAGCTAAACTCCAGCTCCCTAAGGCGTTATGCCTGTTTGGGAAATGCAATAGTGTACTAATATGCCGCCTGGCTTGCCGTAGTCATGTGACCACTACCATGAGGCACTCACTGCAGGCAGCTATCACAAGGCCAGTTCAATAATGACACAGTACAAGCAGGACTATTGTCCTGTGAGCTTGTAACATGGTGTCAGAGTGGAGCTGAGATTGAGTGTTGAAGAGCTGTATAGATGCACAGCTGCTAAAAGACGAATGGCTAGAGCTGATGAAAGCTGCTAAAAGCCACAGGAAGCCACAGAAAAGGAACAAATAAGGAGGCCACAGCTGAAAGCACTGAGTATGACACAATGGCTCCAAATCTCCCTCTACTGGCACTGGTTGAAATGAAAGGCAGTTTAGGGCAAAATTATGAAATTATGACAGATTTAATTAACAAACCAGAGCAGCTGCTGTTGGGGAGAGACCGTTACAAAGTGTATTCCACCCTAAATCTCTGAAGAACAAGAAAAAGGGACAGCAGAAATTTTGAAAGCCTTAAAGGCACCCTTTGAACCCCAAGTGAACGTAACTTATGTGTTCAGTATTGGGGCCCAAGGTGAAAAAGAGTCCATTGATCAATAAGTGACTGCATTAACTCAGCTCGCAGAATCCTGTGAACTTGCGCAACTAAAAGATGATCTAATTAAAGGCAGGATTGTATTAGGCATAAGAGATCCCCCAGTGAAAGCACATCTATTGAGAGAAGAGAAATGTACTCTCAGGAAAGTGATCGGCATATGCAGAAGCGCTGAGGTTGTAAATCAGCAGCTAGAGCATATTCATAGCAGAACAGACCAGGCCTTGCATTATGCTAATAGACATTCCAGGCCGAAAGGGCAGAAAAGATCACAGACAGAGGGTAGGATGCAAATACGGCAGAGGACATCACACAAGGGAAAAGAAGCCATGTCCAGCATGGGGAGAGCAGTGTTCTCACTGCAAGAAGCTGAATTATTTTGTACACAAGTGTTTGTCTAGAAGGAAGCACAACAAGCAGGTACAGATGACCACTGAGAGATATTAGCCGAAGATCCTGATGAATCACTATACAACATACAACAGGTTGGTTCAGTCAGGTCGATAGGTGACAAATGGTTTGTGACTGTTGGAATGATGACTGCAGAAGGAGAATGTCAAGTCAACATAAAGTGTCAGACAAACACCGGTGTGTCGTGCAACATCATGACCTTCACAGACCTGTGTGAAGTGGCTCAACATGGTGATCCAAAAATGAAGCCCTCGAAAGTAAGGTTGAGGCTATATGAAGGCACTATACTAGTGTCCCAAGAGGACAAATTACTCTGACAGCCCAATGCAATGACAAGAATGAAGATGTGGAGTTCCAGATCATAGATGGCAAGCAAAAACCACTCTTCTCAGCCGGAGAAAGTCTAAAGTTTGGACTGGTAACTCTCACCATGCAAAAAGAGATTTGCAACGTGTCGCAGCACACTAAACCATTGACCACGAAACAGATCCTATAGGAGTACAACAATGCATTTACAGGTTTAGGATGTCTTCCTGGAGAATATCATCGCAAAGTAGATGACAGGGTAAAACCAATTCAGCATCTGTTGAGGAAAGTTCCAGCTGCCCTCAAAGCCAGCCTGAAAGACAAGTTAGAAGAGCTGGAAAAGAAGGGAGTAATCAAGAAAGTGACAACTCCTACAGAATGGATTAGCAGCATTGTAGCAACCTGGAAAATTGAGGGTATGTATCTACCCAAAGGATCTAAATAAAGCTCTGAAGAGATCTCACTACCATGACAACCATCAAAGGAATTTTGCCACAACTTGCAAAGGCAAAATTCTTCACTACCCAAGATGTGAGGGATGGTTACTGGCAAGTGAAGCTGGATGAAAGCAGTAGCTTTCTAACTACATTCTGGACGCTGTTCGGGAGATACAGATGTTTGTGCATGCTGTTTGGCATTTCCAGAGGAGGATCAACACACAGCATGAGATAGTTAGTGATCTTCCCAGAGTGGGAGCTACAGTGGATGATCTGTTCATTTATGGCTGCAGAGATACAATGGAAGAAGCCAATGCTGACCACGATCAAAATCTAGTGCGACTGCTGGACCGAGCTCGCCAGATGAACCTGAAGCTGAACAAGAAAAAATTTCAATTAAAGATGCCCGAAGTCAAGTATGTAGGTCATGCATTGACAGCTAAAGGTTTTTGCCCAGATCCCAAAAAGATGAGAGCGGTAGCAGTGATGCGGCGACCAACAGATGTAAAAGCAGTGTAACGATTTGTTAGATTCGTCAACTATTTAGCAAAATTCTTGCCCAATTTGTCATCATAGTGTGAACCATTATGCCAACTGACTGCCAAGGATGTGCAGTGGTATTGGGGCACAAAACAAGAAGCAGCATTCACTAAAATCAAGCAACTAATGACGGCAACACCAGTGCTGAAATATTATGATGTAAATGATGAAGTCACCTTGCAGTGTGACGCCAGCAAAACAGGACTTGGAGCAACCCTAATGCAGCAAGAACAATCGGTTGCATTTGTATTCAGGATATTAAAGCAAACGTTCAGATTGAGAAAGAGTGCTTGGCCATTGTCTTTGCTTGTGAACATTTTCATCAATACCTATTTGGAAGAGACAAAGTGACAGTCAAGTCCAACCACAAGCCACTTCAAAGCATTTTCCTCAAGCTGCTACTATCTGCTCCAAATCGTCTGCAAAGTATGTTACTCCAGTTACAGAGATATCATCTGGACATGACATACAAGCAAGGGAAACCAATGTACATCACTGAACTGCTGTTGAGAGCAGCACTTCCTATGAAGAAAGTAGAGGATGCTATGACAGAGTGTGAAATCTTCCAGATCCAACATGAAGCTGCAGCTCAAAATGCTCTGGAAGTCATCAACCCAGCAGAGACATTGAATCTGACAGACAAGAGCCTTGCTCAAATCAAGCGAACTACCCAACAAGATGCAACTTTCTAAACGTTGCAAGAAGTAATGATGAAAGGATGGCCTGAAACCATCAGGGACACTCCTATGATCACAAGAGCTTATTGGGCATACAGGATGAATTGACGGCCCAAAATGCCATCTTGTACAAAGGAAATAGTCATTATCCCTTAGGAGTTGAGAGGAGAGATGCTTAAGTGCATCCATGCAAGCCACCAAGGAATTGAGTTGAGTCTGAGGAAGGCAAGAGAAGTGCTCTACTGGTCAAACATGAGCAATGAAATCAAGGACCACATCAGCCAGTGCAGTGTGTGCAATGAGTACCAAGCGAAACAAGCTAAAGAGTAGTTGATGACACATGACATCCCAGACAGACCATGGATGAAGCTGGGAGTAGACTTCTTCACTCTCACAGGAACTGATTATCTTGTCACCGTAGACTATCATTTTGACTAATGGGAGACCGACCAGCTGACTTCAATGACTACCGGTGAGATTGTAGAATGCCTGAATGCATTATGGCTTTCCAGACATTGTGATGAGCAACAATGGCCCTCAGCTCACGAGTGAAGAATTCAGCCGCTTCATAAAGGTTTGGGAAAATTAACACCATACATCATCTCCACACTATCCCCAGTCAAATGGAAAGGCCGTAGCGACAGTGAAAATCGCCAAAGGAATCATAAAGAAATCGAGCAAATCCAGCACCGCTGTATACAGGACAACCCTCAAGTGGAGATACACACCTATTGAAGGCATGGAAAGTAGTCCAGTACAAAGACTAATGTCACGCTGCACCCAAACTACTCTTCCAAAAGCAAAAAAGCTACTGCTGCCAGGAGTAGTAACAGGCATGAGTGACAAAATCAAGTTAAAACAACAGAAAGACAAACTTCATTTTGACAGAACAGCCAAACCATTTGCCAGAATTGAGCATTGGAGAGCCAGTAAGGGTTCAAACTTTCAATGCTCTCAACAAGAGTCAGCCCAAGTGGCAACTTGGGACCTGCATAGAGCAGTTGTCACCTCGATTGTATGCGGTGGAAGTGAATGACCAGATACACTGTCGCAACCACAGACACGTACGAATAACTGGAGAAGGTGTGCTGTCACTGCAGGCAGCCGAGCAGGAAGATGTGACCTCACCATCTGCACAGACCACAGATCAACCATCAATCCCAGAGATCCACAGCACCCCAACAACGGAAATGAAACAACAACAGTCACCGCGGCAACAAGAAGTGACAAAGGAATGACATTCCCAGAGAAGGAAAATCTCACAGAACAGCCAACGACAATGCACACACGCACCATTAAGAGACTGGCACGATTTAAAGCCTATGTGTGCAATGTATGTGCTGTGACTAATGAGAATAACGAACTGCTATTGCATGAGAACAGTTGCATGCATAAAGGGTAACTTGGGCAACTCGCAGTGTAAATTATGCATGCAAATTTTGATTTTTTTGTGTGGAAAGGGGGATGTTGAGTTAGAAATGCAATACTGTACTAATGTGCCTCCTGGCTTGCCTTAGTTATGTGACCTCTACCATGAGGCATTCACTGCAGGCAGCCATGACAAGGCCAGTTCAATAAAGACACAGTACAAGCAAGACTGCTGTCCTGTGAGCTCGTAACAATGCCCAAGAGTATATAGGGCAATGTTAAATAGTCTGTCGCTATTTCAAGTGGAAAGTACATGTGGCCCACGTGTAGGTGTATGTAGTTATCAGGATGATTATCCATAGAACGCACAGGAGATTTTCACTGAAAGAATTAAGATTACTACACTTTCAGTAAGTAATTTAACTTAACTAATAATATTAGATTACCCATGACATTTCATGAGTAGTCTTGTATCTGGAACATTGTTGTTTCTACTGTTTCTAATGCTGCAGTGCTTCAAATTTACTCAAACATCACCGGAATGACACAAAAAATAAACATAATGCACCTTTCTAATGTTATAAGGCCCTAGAAATATGTTTGTAACATCAGTTGACACTTTATAAAACCTGCTTAAGATGCAAGTTACTTTTTTAGCCTCCAAAAGTCTCTTAATCCCAATTATTTACAAACATACTGTCATGCCCAGTAAAAACTCATCATATTCCTATTTTTAAGATATGAACTTTGGTCAATGTTGACTCTTTGGGCTGGATTTTGTTCAGGAGACAGGGCTCCCGGTGCCAGGCTGAAAAGTCAGGGGAGCCCCACCTCTTAATTTTTTCTGACCCCCGGAGCGATCCTCCGGTCTTCTGGGGTCAAAGTTTAAGGAGTCGGGATCCTCATCCCTTTCAACACTTAATAGGGACAGAGACACACCCTCAAGAGCTGCCAGCCAATTACAGGGCCAGCAGCTCAGCAGTATCGGCAGTGCCACCAGGGGCGAATGTGAGGCGGGGTCGCCGGGTCTGGAAGTCCCCGTCGAGGTGGGTGAGTGTGTGGGGAGTGGTGGGCATTCTGTGTGGGGGGAGGAGGGTTCTAGGGGGCACAGTTGTTTCTGGGAGG
This sequence comes from Heterodontus francisci, assembly GCF_036365525.1. Taxonomy (NCBI): domain Eukaryota; kingdom Metazoa; phylum Chordata; class Chondrichthyes; order Heterodontiformes; family Heterodontidae; genus Heterodontus; species Heterodontus francisci. The sequence goes on from NC_090377.1 coordinate 82,100,586, forward strand.
GCTCCTCCATGGGCCACGAATTGCCCATGAAGGAGGGATGCACCCCCACAAGCCTGCAGGGAGGCTGCTTCGTTTTCCAAGGTGTGCTCCCTGCGTGCCGGACGTCCCCAACACCCCCCCCAACCCCACCCCCCGCCACTGGTAAGATCCCAGCAGCGGTGGGAAGAAACCCTTAATTGGCCATTTAATAGCCCACTTAAGGACCTCAATTGGCCTCTAAGCAGAAAGGCTGATGTCAGCCTAACCCACCCACTGGAAGATCGGGTTCGGCAATCCCAGCGTTGGGTTCCATGGTGGCCACTGCCACTCTAATTCTTGGCCACCCTCCTCACCCACCACAGAACCTGGCGCTGGCTGGGAACAAAATCCAGTCCTTTGAAATAGAGTTCTCCTTTTAAAAAGTGGACAATGTGCTACATGAAGCATTTTTCTCTCCACATGAACATGAACACAGACTCACAGACATTCACAGTTTATCTGTCCTAAGTAGTGGAAATCTCCAACATCTATGGTCCAGGTGAAATCACAGAATCACAGAATAATACAGTGCAGAAGAGGCCCTTCGGCCCATCGAGTCAGCACCGATTCGTAAAGACACCTGACCTGTCTACCTAATCCCATTTGCCAGCACTTGGCCCATAGCCTTGAATGTTATGACGTGCCAAGTGCTCATCCAGGTACTTTTTAAAGGATGTGAGGCAACCCGCCTCTACCACCCACCCAGGCAGGGCATTCCAGACTGTCACCACCCTCTGGGTAAAAAAGTTCTTCCTCAAATCCCCCTTAAACCTCCCGCCCCTCACCTTAAACTTGTGACCCCTCATAACTGACCCTTCAACGAAGGGGAACAGCTGCTCCCTATCCACCCTGTCCATGCCCCTCATAATCTTGTACACCTCTATCAGGTCACCCCTCAGTCTTCTCTGCTCCAGCGAAAACAACCCAAGCCTATCCAACCTCTCTTCATAGCTTAAATGTTCCATCCCAGGCAACATCCTGGTGAATCGCCTCTGCACCCCCTCCAATGCAATCACATCCTTCCTATAACGTGGTGACCAGAATTGCACACAGTACTCCAGCTGTGGCCTTACCAAAGTTCTATACAACTCCAACATGACCTCCCTGCTTTTGTAATCGATGCCTCGATTGATAAAGGCAAGTGTCCCATATACCTTTTTCACCACCCTATTAACCTGCCCTTCTGCCTTCAGAGATCTATGGACAAACACGCCAAGGTCCCTTTGTTCCTCAGAACTTCCCAGTGTCAGGCCATTCATTGAATATTTTCGTGTCACATTACTCCTTCCAAAGTGTATCACCTCACACTTTTCAGGGTTAAATTCCATCTGCCACTTTTCTGCCCATTTGACCATCCCGTCTATATTATCCTGTAACCTAAGACACTCCACCTCACTGTTAACCACTCGGCCAACCTTTGTGTCATCCGCGAACTTACTGATCCTACCCCCCACATAGTCATCTATGTCGTTTATATAAATGACAAACAATAGGGGACCCAGCACAGATCCCTGTGGTACGCCACTGGACACTGCCTTCCAGTCACTAAAACAGCCGTCTGTCATCACTCTCTGTCTCCTACAGCTAAGCCAATTTTGAATCCACCTTCTCAAGTTACCTTGTATCCCATGTGCATTTGCTTTCTTGATAAGTCTCCCATGTGGGACCTGGTCAAAGGCTTTGCTGAAATCCATGTAAACTACATCAACTGCACTACCCTCATCTACACACCTCGTCACATGCTCAAAAAATTCAATCAAATTTGTTAGGCATGACCTCCCTCTGACAAAGTCATGCTGACTATTCCTAATCAAATTTTGCCTCTCCAAGTGGAGATAGATTTTCTCCTTCAGAATTTTCTCCAATAGTTTCCCTACCACTGGCGTGAGACTCACTGGTCTGTAGTTCCCTGGCTTATCTCTACAACCTTTCTTAAATAGTGGCACCACATTAGCTGTTCTCCAGTCCTCTGGCACCTCCCCCGTGGCCAGAGAGGAATTAAAAATTAGGGTCAGAGCCCCTGCAATCTCCACCCTCACCTCCCACAGCATCTTGGACACAAATCGTCTGGACCTGGAGATTTGTCCACTTTTAAGTCTTCCAAAGCCTCCAATACCCTTGTCACTCCCTATGACAATTTGCTCAAGAACCTCACAGTCTCTCTCTCTAAGTTCCATATCTACATCCTCATTCTCTTGGGTGAAGACAGATGTGAAGTATTCATTCAACACCCCACCAATGTCCTCTGGCTCCACCCACAAATTTCCCCCTTGGTCCCTAATGGGTCCTACTCTTTCCCTGGTTATCCTCTTCCCATTGATATACATATAGAAATATTGAACTGAATTTTATTGCGGGAGGCTTCGGGAGCCTGATGTCGTGGCGAAAAGCTGTCTCATGGCCCACACTTGCTGGCAGTGAGAACTGCTCAGCAATTTTACAACAGGCAACCTGCTAATTTGCTGCCTGCAGGCCCGCCATCCAATTAAGGATGGTCAGTGGGCTTCTGATGCCGAGAGGTGGTCACTGCTGATGCATGCAGACCTTGGGAGCTCAGTAAAAAAAAATTCACCGGGTCAAGGGTCAGAGGGGAAACCCTCCCAGGAGATGGCTGGGGCCGTGGGGGCTGCCTTCCCTGCCTGCACCTCTTTTTTAGGCCATGTAACCTCTGGCTCTGATGGCCCCCAGCACTGTGGGGGGGAGGTGTCACCCCAATGTTGGAAAAATGCTGGAGGCCCCATTAAATGGCACTTATTGGGGCCTTTGAATATGCTAATTGGCTGTCTGCTTCCTTCTGTCCCACTGCAATCCCGACTCGGCTCCCCGCTATGTTACTGACCACCACCCCTCCACCTCACTGCCTGCCACCCGGAGGGCTGGTAAAATTCTGCCCATCCTGCCAAAACCCCGTATTCCAGGCAGAAAGGCAGACTAACAAGGGAAAACATCTTTCAGGCATTTCTAATCTGACATGACCATTTATTTATTTATTTATTTATTTTTTCATTCATGGGATGTGGGCATCACTGGCTATGCCAGCATTTATTGCCCATCTCTTAATTGCCTTTGAGAAGGTGTTGGTGAGCTGCCTTCTTGAACCGCTGCAGTCCATTTGGGGTAGGTCGACCCACAGTGCTGTTCGGAAGGGAGTTCCAGGATTTTGACCCAGCGACAGTGAAGGAACGGCGATATAGTTCCAAGTCAGGATGATGTGTGACTTGGAGGGGAACCTGCAGGTGGTGGTGTTCCCATGCATTTGCTGCCCTTGTCCTTCTAGTTGATAGAGGTCGCGGGTTTGGAAGGTGCTGTCTATGGAGCCTTGATACATTGCTGCAGTGCATCTTGTAGATGGTACACGCTGCTGCCACTGTGCGTCGGTGGTGGAGGGAGTGAATGTTTGTAGATGGAGTGCCAATCAAACGGGCTGCTTTGTCTTGGATGGTGTCGAGCTTCTTGAATGTTGTTGGAGCTGCACCCATCCAGGCAAGTGGAGAGTATGCAATCACACTCCTGACTTATGCCTTGTAGATGGTGGACAGGCTTTGGGGAGTCAGGAGGTGAGTTACTCGCCTCAGGAGTCCTAGCCTCTGACCTGCTCTTGTTGCCAGGGTATTTATATGGCTACTCCAGTTCAGTTTCTGGTCAATGGTAGCCCCTAGGATGTTGATAGTGGGGGATTCAGCGATGGTAATGCCGTTGAATGTCAAGGGGAGATGGTTAGATTCTCTCTTGTTGGAGATGGTCATTGCCTGGCACTTGTGTGGCGCAAATATTACTTGCCAGTTATCAGCCCAAGTCTGGATATTGTCCAGGTCTTGCTGCATTTCTACACGGACTGCTTCTGTATCTGAGGAGTCACGAATGGTGCTGAACGTTGTGCAATCATCAGCGAACATCCCCACTTCTGATCTTATGATTGAAGGAAGGCCATTGATGAAGCAACTGAAGATGTTTGGGCCGAGGGCACTACCCTGAGGAACTCCTGCAGTGATGTCCTGGAGCTCAGATGATTGACCTCCAACAACCACAACCATCTTCCTTTGCGCTAGGTATGACTCCAGCCAGCGGAGGGTTTTCCGCCTGATTCCCATTGACCTCAGTTTTGCTAGGGCTCCTTGATGCCATACTCGGTCAAATGCTGCCTTGATGTCAAGGGAAGTCACTCTCACCTCACCTCTTGAGTTCAGCTCTTTTGTCCATGTTTGAACCAAGGCTATGATGAGGTCAGGAGCTGAGTGGCCCTGGCGGAACCCAAACTGAGTGTCACTGAGCAGGTTATTGCTAAGAAAGTGCCACTTGATGGCACTGTTGATGACACCTTCCATCACTTTATTGATGATTGAAAGTAGGCTGATGGGGCAGTAATTGGCCGGGTTGGACTTGTCCTGCTTTTTGTGTACAGGACATACCTGGGCAATTTTCCACATTGCAGGATAGATTGCAGTGCTGTAGCTGTACTGGAACAGCTTGGCTGGGGGCGTGGCAAGTTCTGGAGCACAGGTCTTCAGTACTATTGCCGGAATATTGTCAAGGCCCATAGCCTTTGCAGTATCCAGTGCTTTCAGTCGTTTCTTGATATTACGCGGAGTGAATCGAATTGACTGAAGTCTGGCATCTGTGATGCTGGGGACTTCAGGGGGAGGCTGAGATGGATCATGAACTCGGCACTTTTGGCTGAAGATTGTTGCAAATGCAACACGGGTGCCTTAAGTAAATTTTTTGTGATGATGCTTTAAAATGTTGAGTACTACTTAATGCAATGGCTGTGTAAATCTTTGTGCAATTTATCTCTACAGTTCTGAGAGAATATGCAATTATAATCATATATTAATTTTTTAGATGTGATCCAGCAATACACTGGTTAAAAGTTTCTGCTTTTGGCGCTATTGGTGAACCAAGTGCAAATTGCGCCCATTTTGAAAAGTGTTTTCTTTCTCAAGCTTCTGCTTAAACTCATTTCCGTATCAGCAGACACAAAATCTGCCATGAACCAATGCAATGTAACAATGTTTTAAAATGTGATTTTAAAAGAAAACATTTTGCTTCAAAAACATTTCTTGTTATATTTATTTCTGCCTTCAACTTTCACTCACCTTTGATTTGAAGCCTCAAGTTCAGAAGGCCGAATCCTTCAGACCCCGTTATCTGATGCCCTATTGCTGCTGATTTAAAGCTGCCGAGGCTCCGAACCTCCCGTGTGGCCCATGCGCGTCCTGTAAAATGTTGCAGGGCATGTAAAATGGAAGTCAGTTGGATTTCCAAATACCTTAAATGGCCTTTAATTGGCTTTTATTGAATGGCGAGCAATGTCTCCATCTTGCTTGCTGCCCACCACATGTAAGATGACATTCAGGCGTGATGCTGTCGGGGGCCTGAGCCGATGTCATTACATGCCATTTTACACTCCCCTGCCTCTGGCAACATCTATATTTTGAAGGAAAAATTACAGCCTACCAAGCGTTTGGTCACCTGGCCTAATATCTCCTTTTGTGCCTCGGTGTCATACTTTGTTCTACAATGCTCCTGTGAAGCACCTTGGGATATTTTATTCCGTTAAAGGCTCTATATAAATATAAGTTGTTGTTGATATATTTCAGAGTTGGTACAGTTTGATGAATCAAAGTGATTCTTGACAACGCAGCCGGCAGCTGATGTCATCAGACCGCGCCAATCTGCGTGCATGCGCAGACGGGCTCCTGCTCTCTGTGCGTGCGCTCCATTCCGCATTGCCAGGACTGGTTGGCACATGCACAGATGATGTCATCGCATAATGCGGCGAGAGAGCTGGGTGGGGGAAGCGGGGAGAGAGCGGCCGAAGACCTTGGTGGCGGCGGGTGTGCTCTCCTCATCCCCCAACTCTCTCCTTCCCCACACTCTCTCCTTCCCCGGCTCGCTCGCTCACTCCCTCCCTGGCCCGCTTGCTCTCTCTGGCCATTGTGTGCTGCCATATGTTTACGTTGCCTTTGTGTGATTATTTGAGCAGCGCCATCTTTAGTCCTGGCAGCTGCCTGAATGTCGCAGACTGTGACGTTTTAGTGGCACATGCTGCATTTGCGCATGTGCGAATGCAGCGTCACCTAGTGGTTGCATTGTCAGCAAACTCAGCCTTGATTAATATAGCTGAAAATGGGTTTTCACAAAAATAAGCATTTTTAATCACAGTGTCAATTTTCCACCTAATGTTAAATTACTGACAATTACTTTTAAAAACTATTTGCTAGTTATATTGGGGTAGAGTAGTCATTTTCTCAGTAAATATATAAAGAAAACAAAAGCTTGGTAAAACATGCTGATTTAATGTCCTCGCCCCCAAAAGAACCAGTTTAATTTTAGATCCTCCTCGAAAGTCTGCTAACGAGTGCAGTTAGTGGTGTCAGGCAAACCCCACCTGCCAAGACTGAGGCACACATTATTTCACCACATGAACTTAAAATTGCAAGCCCTGACTGGAAAGACATTTCCATGGTAACAGACAATGTTGAAACAATGGGGATCCAACAGTTGCTTCCCCAATACACAGAAGTTTTAATCACATGGCTAACTGGCTGTTGCAGAGAAATTTGAACCTCCAACAAAGGATCTGAAGAGACTGCTCCATATAAGGAACTAGACACATGATCAACCTACTGGGCACCTTTGGAGTTTTTTTGAATTTGAACTCCCAACAAAAGGGAATTGAGTGACAAAGCTGTGTGCTCATGGAGTAAACACCTCTCCTGGAACTGGAGTAAGAATTACAGCCTCTCCTGTCTGCCTGCCCTCATCTCTTCCCACAGAACTGAATCTTGTGAAAACACGTGAAACTCAAAGAGAGAAAGGTTTGCCATGTGGACAACATTTTAAGAAGATTACTGGACCCCAATGAAACGCAAGACTATAACTTCAAACAAGGACTACAGTGAGCTCAAGAAACCAGATATTGCCTCAAACTGTTCTACTTATCTTTTCTTTTGTTCTTTTCTATTCCGATCTGCATGTTTATATCGTGTGTGCATGCTAGCATGAGCTCGTTGTATATCCATAGGCGTGAACTGTATCAGAGTTTTAAGTTTTAAGGTTTTAATAAATTTCCTCTTTCTGTTTTAAACCAAAGAAAGCCTGTTTGTGCTCCATTATTTGCCTGATAATTGGAAACTGTGAACAAGCATTCACAAAAAAGGGGAGCTCAAAACACAGTGGGCTGAAATTTACCAGCCCCTCGACGCCACGGGTCGCAGCACGGGGATCGGTAAAATGCTGCGGGGAGAGGCTACAGAGAGACCCACGACGTCGAGATGGGCCCGCCACATTTTACCAGCGGCGTCGGGATCATGGTGTGGCCCCCCCCCCCCACCCACCCCTCCCCGCCGCCACATGGCGGCGGCACCACAATTAGCATATGGTAATGCTTACTTACCTATGCTGATTATGCAGCCCGTCGCCTCTCCACTGACACTGCTGGATTTTTCATTGAATGGGCGGCCGTCACGTGCCATCTCGTTCACGATCTGAAAAGCCAGCAGGTCCTCACTCTACATTATGGAAGGGAGGAGGGAGGGGGATACACGGGGGTCTAACTCTGCATTCTGGAAGGGAGAATGGAGGGGGGAATCACAGGGGTCTAACTCTGCATTCTTAAAGGGAAGAGGGAGGGGGGTTATGCAGGGGTCTAACTCTGCATTCTGGAAGGGAGGATGGAGGGGGGATACACAGGGGTCGCACTCTGCATTCTGAAAGGGAGGAGTCTGGGATTACTGGAGGGAAAGCTGTGCTGGCTTGAAGGGAGGTACTGTGTACCATCCCTCCCTTAACAGTGTATGCTCTGTGTTTATGAGGGGGCAATGGCACACTAGGCACCCTATGTGTGGGGAGGGTGCCGGAAAGGGCAGGAGCATTAAGGTTGTATGGATGGTTGGGGCAATTGATTCAGCTGGTAGGATCTTGATGTGGTCATTTTGGGCCAATCTGAGTGTTGGCCAAGATGGGCAATGCCATGGCACGTCACATAGTTGATCCAGGGCCAACGGTGCAAAGGCATGTGACATTGGCACTACATGCTGGCACACATCATCCACACAGAATGATGCTTGTATATGAACACCCAGATGCTTGCAGTGAATGTGTGACCGCTTCTCAGGCAGCTGCCGTGACACCTGGGTCTTGCACCAGTCCCGGCTGCCACCACTGTTCACTGAACTGGCTCAGGTGGAGAGGTGGCTTCTTGGAGATAAAGGCTATCCTTTGCAGTCATGGCTCCTGACACCAGTGAGAGACTCCACCACTGCTGCAGAGGAGAGATACAAAGCCAGCCACTGAGCTACATGAGCCACCATTGAGCAGGAGATCGGCATGCTGAAAGAGCGTCTCCAATGCCTATATGGATAGGGTGATGCCTTATACTATGGGCCGAAACGGCTAGCTCCTTTCTTTGCTGCTCTGCACAACTTCGCACCCAATAGGAGTCAGGCTTGGCATAATGAGCAGAGACATCAACAGGATTCCTCCTCAGACTATGAGGATGCTGAGGACCTACAATATGAAAGATGCATGGGAGGGCAGATGGCACCCAGGCTCTGCACATAGGGCTAGCAGTGAGCTAGGGATGTACAGCATTGGCTTATCAGACAAAGGCTGTCTGCTCCATAGGAACCGACATGAGCTCTGCAAGCCACACATCACCCTCGCTCACATGCTATGCACCAGTCCACATCTGCAGCATCCCTGTGTAAACTGTTAGAGGCAGCAGCTGACTGAGCCAATGTCCACGTCACTGGGTCCGTGGACACACTCATGAGTAATGGTGGCATGGCAATGCTGTTATTGCATATGTTGGCTCACCTGAAGGGCCAACAGTGCAAAGGGATGTGACATTGGCACTACATGCTGGCACACATTATTCACACAGAGAATAGGACACACATGTTGGTGAGGAACATTTCGTGAAAGACATACTTACATTGCTGTGACACCCGTGCGTTCCCATTTGTGTCAGTGTGTTCTCTGTTACACTTGAGTGGAAGAAGAGGATCACAACATCACAGGACACTGGGACACAGCAGGGTAAGTATCTGGCAGCAAAGCGGAAAGTGCTGGGGTCACTTAGCAGGTCAGGCAGCATTTGTGGAGAGAGAAGCAGAGTTAACTTTCAGGTCTGTGAACTTGGACAAGTTAACTCTGCTTCTCCCTCCACAGATGCTGCCTGACCTGCTAGATTTCTGCAGGACTTCCTGCTTTGCTGCCAGATTGACAGCAGCCCCACTCTTCAGCAGTTAGGTAAGTATTCTTTGACAGCTGTCAGGAAGCAGGTGCTGGGGCGCTTAAAATAGGGGCCCAGCACCTGCAGCACAACTGTCAAAAACTCTCACTGCGCCGAATGTCCCGCCTCTCCCCATTTAATATGGGGAGGGCGGCTCAGTGCCGTGATTCTAATGAGCCCCAGGGATTAATATCGCGGGGGCTTTGTGGTGGCCGGCAAATGTGGGCACACCGCCAAGTTCAAAGGGCGCTGCCGCAGATGGCAGCACCCCAATAAAAATCATCCCAGTGTGTTTAAAAAATTAAACCCTGTTACAATAAGATCAGGTAAAGATAGCAAAAGTCCCTTAGATGTTGCTCATCTGGTCGTAACAGTGGAAACTCCCAATGGTGATCAATTCATCCTGGGGGCATAGCCAGGTTTGTAGGCAGGGCCAGCTTCCTGCACAATGCTTTTTAAACTAGTGCAGAGGATCGCAGAAACTTGATTCATAGAGAATGCAATTTGCGCTTAAAATTCTGTAGTTTCTACCTGTTATACCGATTTCAGGCGAATTACACCAAAAGAAAACAGTGCAACTGAGCAGAAACTCTACCCCATAGTCTTTCAAAGAGTGATGTCCAATTGTTCCTGTTTAGATTGCTGTTCAATCTTTCTCGAGATAGTAACTGAGATTGGAGACACTGATATAGTACTAGTGTTTTTAGGCTCAGAGTACATTTCAGCAGATGAGTGCATCAATGATCTAATCATAAGAGAGTTTGTTTTCACCCAGTGTAGGTGGGGATAGGAGCTAAGGAGGTATAATATTTGACACTCATTCTGGAATAACTCAAACATATGTTTTTGGCTATGATTAATATACATAAAACAAAACAATTGTCTTAATGTCTGTAATTGCTCACAATTATGGATGCGAATTTACATTGATTTCAAAAATATTCAATGTGTAAAGTGGTATATGAGTATGCTATATGTAAATTTTTTGTATGAACGCATTTCCACGTGTTTTTCAGATACTGCACACCACCTTATGTCGAAAGATTTCCTGGAATCTAAGCGTTTGTCATATATTAGTGCACATTATATGCAAACATTTTTATACATTCTACATGTTTTGTGAGAAAAATGTGTGTATTATTCATCATATATTACAAAAGCACATGGAATTAAAGCCAAAAAATGATGGAAAAACTCAATGATATTGTGAAGACAGCTTTGGGTGTAGTATGCCATTGCTTAATAAATATAATTACAAGATTTTGAGCTGTAATCTGCTTTCCAGTTTTCCATTTTTAAATTCTATTGAATTACAATTTAATTTGCATAAATCTGTTTACGATGATCTGAATGTATGCCTCTGTATGAGTCAGAGGCTCAGGAATTCCATGGTACACAGTTGAGCTTAGGGACATGGTGCAGCCAAACCAGAGCTGACAAGAGAAAGCCTGGAGCTCTCTTCTGACAGACCGATTCAGTCAGCAAAAGACAAAGCCCAAAGCTGTATCCAGAACTGAATCTGCTTCACAGGATCTGCTAGCAAATTCAAAGACCCCACGACAAGCAGCAGTGCTCAAAATGAGAAGTTAAATGATTATAGGTTTGTGACCCAGTTAAACAGCACATCTGTCCTTAGTGGAATGAGATATTTTGTGCCACATGAACATCAAAGGTACAGTATAATGTTGGAAAGAAGTTAGAAGTTTGGCACCAATAGGCAAACTAAGTGGAAGATTGCAGCTATTGTGCAGTCTGCTTTTTACTTTACTTGTTAAACGTTTTACAGGCAGTCAACTGTCCTTGCATTCAATTTCTGATGAACGAATAGCCCTGATTATCCTGTCATCTCTCTTACATCTTCAGAAATCTCATTGGCAGTCAGGGGCCAGTAATCAGCAATCAGTCCAAGTGTTTGAATTTACATGTGTGGAGATTTGCCTTCTAATTAAATAGTGATGCAAGTAAGTATAGCTACACCTACCTTGAAGAAGTTCTGCTCTTCTCTCCGACGGCATTTTTGTTTGTCTCTTTTACCTTGTTCACCTTCATTGCTTTCTATTTCCCTTCTTGTGTTTGATAAAGTGCCTACCAAAACTCGTTTTCACAGTCATATGTCCTTCATCAGTGACTGTCTCTGGTCAGTTATTCTCTGTGACCTTGACCTATCAACACCTTGCCCTTTGTTATCTCTTGCCCCATCCCTGCTTTACCTATTACATTTCTAATATTTGCCAGTTCTGATGAAGGCTCACTGACCTGAAATGTTAACTGTGCTTCTCTGTCCACAGATGCTGCCAAACCTGCTGAGTATTTCCAGTATTTCTTGTTTTTATTTCAGATTTCCAGCATCTGCAGTATTTTGCTTTTATATTAATATAGCTGCACCTCTTGTTTGGATCACCATTAAGATATAATTGATACTGTTGGTGCAGTACAATTAGGGTGTTGTATAACTCATATTGTTACAACCGACCACTCCAGTCAAAGCCCCCAATCAAAATATACGATTCTGATTGTGGTGGGAAAAACGCACTGATAATTCAATCCCGTCGCTCCACAGATTGCCTAACATATCATTTAAAACTTTCCAATTTAAAGAAAGACCCAGCCAAATTGTACTATCTATTAACCCCCGAATGAGCCTAACCAAACCATGTGTCTTTAAATCAACAAATTAACTCTTCAATTAGAAGAACTAAATTCTTAAACACTATGGAGGTATAAGCAACATTTAAAATAAAAAAATTAGAGTCCTTGCAAATTTACAGTCCAATGTTGCTTGAAGTCCTCACAGAATGTTGCTTGAAGTCCTCACAGTCATCCGATGTGGGAAAAAAGGTTCTTCCACAATAGAACAGTCTGTAGTCTAACTTCAGCAGTAGGTGATGCTTTCCTTCTCCAATGAATTTCAACAATTAATGACTTGCAAACACTTTCAATAGAACAAGCTGACTTTAGAGTTTTTGAGGGATGAAAAATTGTCACAGTCTAACTTCCCTTTCTTCAATTTAAATTACCAGAGATCTCTGTTTTGGTTTGACTTTTTTTTAGAATTTTGAGAGATAATAATTAAACAGACTAAATTTCTCTTCCTTTTTCCAGATGCTGTCATTACAGCTGTCTGTGTCCTCTGTGTCTATGTTCTTTTTAGAACAAACTGTCTTCAACTAAAAAAACAGTTCAAAATTGAATTGTAACAAATGTATCACTTAATACTCATTCCCAGTGACTGTATCTATGGTAACGAGAATGCACCCTTTGAATTGCAGTGTCCAAATGACTGTTTCTAAGGCAACAAAAATGCACCTTTCTATAACTCCTTGCTGGTTCTTAAAGCAGTACTGATCCTTTGCAAGCCAGAAAGGCAAACCGCATATTCCCCAGAGAAAAACTACAGGATCATGACAATATAAGTGGCTGATTTTAGTTGAGATAGCTATTTGTTGCAAAACTTTTGATTATGTTCATATTTCAATTTGAAAAATGTAAATGAAATGAGATGTGTACACTTTAATTGAAGCTAATATTATGGACTAATATTTATGCATCTCTTTTATTGATATGCATTCACTAGAGCACCAACTTACTACCACCGTGTGTTCTTAAATAATTTACATGTTTTTTCAGAGCAATTTTCTAATATTTATCAAAAATGTTAAATGCGTATGCATTGTATTGAAGCTGATTTCAGAAAAATTATTTGTTTTGCAAGTGTTTCAGAGACTGAAATAAACGTACATGAACTCAGATTTGTTGAGCTCTTGCATTTCTGTGGAATAAAAAATGTTAATCCTGAACGTTACAAATTTTATTAACTCTGCATGTGCAATGGATTGCTAGATCGATAACTGCAACTGAATAAATTACTGCTTACACTGGTGTATTTAACATATGCCGTATTCACAGTATTAACACTTTAGATAGCATAACTTTAATTATATGGACAAAATCCAAAATATTTAGAGAAAGGAATATGAGTAACAGTAAGAGAATTAATGTAATTGATTTTTAAGCTGCTTAATTTGTGTTATTATGTAGCCAGAGAATCACCCGCACGAGCTTCTCTTCCTTCTCTTGCACTGTTACCTCTGATGTCCCTCAAGGATTTATCTTTGCCCACTCCTATTTTTCATCTACATGCTGTGCCTTGGTGACTTCATGCAACAGCATAGGGCTGCATTTTATTCTTGTGACGTGGGTCCTGGTGACAGACTAGAAAGGGGGGTGGGGTGGGGTTGGAGACCTCACCTCAGCCCTTCGTTGGACCCCCAAAGCCATTTCACGACAGCAGCCCAATAATTGCCTGTTGTCAGGCTGCCGTACCTTTAAGGGACAAGCTCCCGTTTCCAGAGCTGCTGGCCAATCAGAAGGCCGGCAGGTCTGCAGCACCGATAATACGACTGGGAGCAGTGGCCACTGTCGATATTGCAGGAGGCCCTGCAGTATTGAACAAGAAGACGACCTTGGGAAAGGTGAGTGGGGTCGGGTCGATGGGGCCACTCAGACAGGCCCTAGCAAGGGGGTTGGGGGGGCTTGGTGAGAGTAGGAAGGTGTCTTCCTGGAGGGAGAGATGGCAGTTGCCACCCAGGGGTGGAGGGGCCCTCTGGGGGCCCTTGTTTGTCCTCAAATTAGGGACCCCCCTGACTCTCTTAGGAGGCCACCAGGTTTTACCTGGCAGTGTCTCCCAGTGGCAGTGGGTCCCTCTGCTTCTGTCAAAATTGAGGTAGAGGCGGTAAGAGGCCCGTGAGTGGCACTAATTGGCCACTTAAGGGCCTCAATTGGGGACCCGGGCAACTTCAGGAATGGTGCCCCCTGCCATTTTGTTTGCCTCCATGCCCACCTCCAAGGGCAGAATAAAATTTTGCCCACAGCATCAGTTTCCACATGTATGCTGATGACATTCAGCTCTACTTCACCACCACCTCACTCGACCCCTCTACTGTTTCTAAGTTGTCTAAATATTGGGAAGACTGCAGCCATTGACTTTGTCTGCGCCTTAAACTGTGCTGCCTTGCCACTGACTCTATCCCTCTCCCTGACAACTGTCTGAGGCTGAACCAGACTCGTCGCAAACCTGCTGTCATATTTAACACTATAATGAGCTTCTGACCACATATCCATGCCATCATTAAGTCTGCCTATTTCCACTTCTGAAATGTTGCCCGACTCCACCTGCTGATAAAACTCTCAACCATGCCTTTCTTACCCCTAGACTTGACTATTCCAATGCTCCCCTTGCTGGCCTCCCACATTCTACCCCCCCACCCCCCCAACCCCCCATAAACTTGATGTCAGTCAAAATTCTGCTGCCCATGTCCTAATTCACATCAAGTCCCTTCCAACCATCACACCTGTGCTCACTGACCTACATTGGCTCCTGGTTAAGCAATGCCTAAATTTTAAAATTCTCACCCTTGTTTTCAAATGCCTCATGGCCTTGCCCCCCCTTATCTCTGTAATCTCCACCAGCCCTTCAGCTTCGAAAGCTGGAAGCTCTGGAATTTCCTTCCTAAACATCTCCATCTCTCTTCCTCTCTGTCCTCCTTTAAGATGCTTCTGAAAACCTGCCTCTTTGACCAAACTTTTGGTCATCATCCCTAATATGGCCTTATGTGTGGCTCAGTGTCAAACTTTGTTTGATAGTGCTCCTGTGAAGCGCCTTGGGCATTTTACTATGTTAAAGGCACTATATAAAAGTTGTTGTTGTTGTTGTTTAGTTAGACAGGAAAAGTGGAGTGGACTGTAGAACTTAACATGCTACTGTGAAGAAACATAATTTAGCCACCTATGAATATGAAAAAGAATCATAGCTGATGCCAGGAGTGCAAACCTTGGCATACTTGGTGTCTAGGCACTATGGGAGGAACTTGTTATGAAATATCTTCACATAAACTTATACATTTTTCAACATTATTTAGGTATTTTGACAGCTTCTCAATTTTATCACCTAATCTGTCAACTTGGTTGCTAGCACTTCAAATTTCCTTATAAAAATGTGAGAATTATGTGTTCAATATGACCTGTTGGAGGTACAAATGAATGCACAACGTTACAAAAATGCAATAATCATTGCAGTAGTTACATTATACCTATATAAAAAAAGAGTGGTGAAGACTGATGCATTTTGCTTGAATTATACTGGTAGTGAGAAACTTTGCAGTTGCACAGTCTGTGAACTGATAATGAGAAAGGTTGTGTCTAAAGTGGAAAGTAGATAGTTAAGGTGAACACTGGGCATTTCTGACAATTAGGAGATGGCAATGTGCAGCCCTTCTATCCCTCATAAGTTGAACAATTAAGTTTATCTTTTCAATGATATTGCTGTAGGAAGATATTTAAGTCATAGAATTTTTTTTTAAAGTTTACAGTTATCGCTAGGGAATGGCTTTGACATAAATGTTGCATTGAAGAAATACAAATAGACTGGCATATGGGCAGTGAAGACATTTACACTGTGATACAAGATTGGCGTTACACTTTTTTACAATTTTAAATAGAACTGCTGACCAAAACTAACAAATCTGTTGAAAAATTAGCTGATGCCAATCGCACAGAACATTAAATAACATCAAAGTTGACCCAAGCCTACAAGTGTCACCATATCACTGTTAGCAGAAGTTACCATTGAAATTGCTGAGGGCTGTGGAGCAAAACTGCAATTAGGAGAAGTTTGGAATGTTCTACCATATCAGAATTGGTGACTGGAATCATACTTAAATTTATTTCTGCACTATCATGTTAGAATCCTATTAAAGGTAACGTACGGAAACATACATTTTTAGAATCCTGTCTTTCGGTTCCCTATGTTTTTTCAGCATCCGTTTAGTTTGGCTGATACCAAAAGGTATCCAGAGAACACATAGTTAAATGAACTACTATCACAGTGATGGTCAAGTGATCACAAACTGCAAAGAAAGAGTGGAATTCATTGAACAAGCTGTTGAACCATTCATTGGCATCAACTTTAGGACTGTAATAATGGGCTGAACCTTCACCTCAGGAGCCCGCACCGTTTCTGAGTGACAAACCGGCCCATGGGGGGAAGTAGTCACTCGTTGGAATTTTGGCCGGGGCGTCCCCTTAATTGGCATGGAGCCAGATTCCCTGTTCAATTAAGGGTGGTGGCTGGATTATTGAAGCTGTAGGGCCAATCAGAGGCCTTCAAGTGTCAAAGGAGCACCCGACTGCAGTAAAAAGTAAGTAACTGAGAGGGTGCTGCAACGGGAAGGTGCCAACTCAGCCACTTTAAACAAAAATAAAAAAACACAAAAAGCAGCTAGGCCATCACTGTGGTGGGGTAGGAGGTTTGGGAGCCCTTCTACTGGCTGGTCTTTGGCTGCACCCATGCTCAGGCAGGCAGGGAGGGCCTGGGTTGCTGGGAATCTGACCTGCTGCTGGGTGCCTGCCTCCAGGCAGCAAACCTGCCCCCTGTCACATTGGGAAACTAGAGGCTGACTGGAAAATCCCAATCAGCCTCCTTAATGCCTGCTTAACAAGGCTCTTAATGAGCCTAATTGTCTGCCCACCACATGGGGGCTGGTGGCCTTTCCGTGTCAGTCAAAATTGCTGGTGTTGGAAACAGGGTTGGGAAGCTGGCACGCTGGCCGGCCTCATAATTTTTGAGCCCCGCCCACCTCCATGCCTGATTTCAGCAGGGCCCGAAAATTCAGCCCAATATCTTAATCATTAAAATGAATATCAAAACTTCCATCACCAGTGGCACATAGTGGCTCATAGGGTCTATTGTGATGAGTTATAAAGTACTTGAGTAATTAATAATCTTATTGCTTTGAGGATATTTGAGTACATTATTGACAATCCTACTGTTATGGCCATGTGGTGTGATGTGGGTGGTTCCCACCTGACCACAGCAAGTGTATTTGTATTGGTGTTAGCCCCTTGGTTTTTTAAATTTCCCAAATAAATAGACAGCAACAGGTTTTCGTGTAGGTTTTAAAAAACAGAAAATCAATTGTTTATTGATCAATATGCCTTATCTCGAAATTGTCGCAAACACATCCACTCACGCATTCGCTCGCGCATACGCACACACAAGAAGCAGATAGAGAAGGGAAGATGGAAGGTGGTTTTTAGTGGGGGGAACAGGCTACGATAAACCTGTTGAATTCTCTTGAAAATCAATTTCTAGATGGATGCAGGCCTGAGATGATTGTAGATTTCTCTCTTGATTGAAGGTTCTGTTGAAGATGGTGGGTTACTTCTAGTTCTCACTGCTGTATACTGTAGATGTTGGAGTTTTTCGGCAGGGCCCTGTGCTTCCTGGCTTGGCTGGAACTCAAGCTGTTACAAGTAGCTACACTACCTGGGTTAGTCTCTCTCTCTCTCTGGCTGTATTTTTTAAGGTAAAACTGTGTCACCCCTCACGTCCTGGTTGGAGACATTCTCATCTCATCCCCATGGTGATTGCACAATGGCCCAGGACTTGGCTACTTCACACCTCTGTTGTTTCAGAAGAAGACATTCAATTCTGGAATGTTTAAGGATAGGTGTAAGATGAGTTCCATTAACATTTTTCAGCTTTGAAGAGCTCTGAAGAGTTATGAGATTTGTCCTTTGTCTTTATCAGACTGTTTGAATGTACATTTTGGACCATTGTTCACTTTTAAAAATAAAGGTTCATTTATTAAAGACAAAGTCCATTTCTCATAACTCTTCAGAGTTAGTCCATGATTGTTGTATCATCACACTTCCTGTGTGTGTGACACGTACCTTCAAGTATTTGGCTTGCCATCATGGGTCCATGGGCTCCCATGCACTAGTGTGCCCAGCAAGCCCTGATTTGGCAAAATGAGGAGAGAGAATGGGCGCAACCTCTCTAACCTCATTTAAATGGTCTGTATGTATTGTAGATACAGGCCAAACTCTGCCCTCTCTGGAAACCCTGCAGCTACATTAGAGGAGCAGAGTATCAGTGAATTGGATCTCCAACTAATTTTCCTCATCTTTGTGACTGAGGAGCTAGATGTTTCCTGTGGAAAATGCGAGAATCCAATATTAAGGAAATAGTAGCAGGACATTTAGAAAATCATAATGCAATCAGGCAGAGTCTATATGGTTTTATGAAAGGGAAATTGTGTTTGACAAATTTATTAGAGTTCTTTGAAGATGTAACAAGCAGGGTGGATAAAGGGGAACCAGAAGATGTAGTGCATGTGGATTTCCAAAAGACATTCGATAATTTTCCACATTAAAAGTTTACTACACAAGATATGAGCTCATGGTGTTGGGGTAATAGAATAGCATGGATAGAGGATTGGCTAACTAACAGGAAACAGAGAGTCGGGATAAATAGGTAATTTTCAGGTCAGCAAACTAACTAATGGAGTGCCACAAGGATCTGTGCTGGGACCTCAACTATTTACAATCTCTATTGATGACTTGGATGAAAGAAACAGGTGTATTGTAGCCAAATTTGTGGACGATACAAAGATAGGTAGGAAAGCAAGTTGTGAGGAGGACACAAAATGTCTGCAAAGAGATATAGATAAGTTGTGAACATTTGGTAGTTGATGTATAATGTGGGAAAATGTGAGGTTGTCCACTTTGACAGGAAGAACAGAAAAGCAGAATATTATTTAAACGGAGAGAGACTGCAGAATACTGCGGTATAGAGGGATCAGAATATCCTTGTACATGAATCACAAAAAGTTAGCATGCAGGTACAGCAAGTAATTAGGAAGGCCAAAGGAATGTTGACATATGTTGTAAGGGGGTGGAGCATGAAAGTAGGGAAGTCTTGCTACAACTGTACGGGGCATTGGAAAGACTGCACCTAGACTATTGCGTACAGTTTTGGTCTCCTTATTTAAGGAGGGATATATTAGCAGTTCAGAGAAGGTTCACTTGGCTGATTCCTGGGATGAAGGTGTTTTCTTATGAGGAAAGGTTGAGCAGGTTGGGCTTACACTCATTGGAGTTTAGAAGTATGAGAGGTGATCTTATTGAAACATGTAAGGTTTTGATGAGGTTTGACAGGGTAGATGCTGAGAGGATGTTTCCCATTGTGGGGAATCTAGAACTAGGGGGCACAGTTTCAAAATAAGGGGTCTCCCATTTAAGACGGAGATGAGGAGGAATTTCTTCTCTCAGAGGGTTGTTAGTGTTTGGAATTCTCCACCCCAGAAAGCAGTGGAGGCTGAGTCATTGTATATATTCAAGGCTGAGTTAGACAGATTTTTGATCGACAAGGGAATTGAGGGTTATGGGGGACAGGCAGGAAAGTGGAGTCATGGCCACAATCAGATCTGATTGAGTGGCAGAGCAGGCTCGAGGGGCCATATGGCCTACTGCTGCTATGATTTGTTAAGTTCTTATGCGGTACTGATCAGGAAAATTAACCCATTTGTAATTTCAAATTTTTTTATAATGATAAAAACATGTCTGAATTTTGTGTACAGTGTTTGAAATCTTGCTGTTCTGTCAAAAACAGACATGGAGGATACTGTTCCCTACTTCAATAATTTGCTCCAAGAACAGCAAATGTGCCAAGGCCTTGGCAAGTTTCCATACATTGGGCAACGTTCCTAGAATCGCTAAGGTTAAGGAAAATAACTGAAGACCTTGGCATCATCTTAAACTTCCTGACAACAGAAATGTCTTGGAGTTTATTGCCAAAGGCAGTGGGCAGCCAATAAATGGCAACCAGATGGCCGGGTGTTGGCTACTTCAAGGACATCACATTGCTAGAGCTCTTTTCTTTTTCTGCAGTGACTGCATCAGCTTCCTCTCTGTTAACAAAAGGAAAATGTTTGATTCAAATATCGGTTAAATGGTTCAGCAATTGCCTTTTGTTAATGACCTTGGTTAGGAAATGAGTTGTGAAACATTAGTGACCCACCTAATACAACATCAACTTTATTATTGTTTTCTCATATCTCAACTCTTTTTCCTTCCCTTTTCCAGTCTCTTCCTACCTACATTCGCAATTCTCTCAATGTCCTCTGTCACTTTAACAGTTTACAGTTTCCTGTCCCGAACCATCTCCTTTTCACCATGGACGTCCAATCTCTTGACAACTTCATCCTCTACCAGGATGGTTTGAGGGCTCTCCACTTCTTCCTTGAATGGAGATCCAACCAGTCTCCATCCAGCATCACCATCTTCTGCCTGGCTGAACTTGTTCTTACATTGAACAACCTCTCCTTCAACTCCACTCAATTTCTCCAAATAAAAGGTGTTGCTATGGGTACCCGCATGGATCTGAGATTTGCCTGCCTTTTTGTGGGATATGTGGAACATTCGTTGTTCCTGTCCTACTCAGACCCCCTCCCGCACCTCTTTTTTGGTTTATTGGTGACTCTATTGACACCATTTCCTTCACTCGCCCTGAAATGGAAAATTTCATCAACTTTGCTTCCAATTTCTACCCTTGCCTGCACATGATCTATCTCTAATCTTCCCTTTCCTTCCTTGACTTCTCAGCCTATCCCCAGAAATGGAGACAATCGACCAATATTTACTATAAGCCCACTGACTCCCATAGCTACCTTGACTACACTTCCTCACACCTCGCATCCTGTAAGGACTCTATTCCCTTTTTAGAATTAGAATTAGAATTAGAATTAGTTTCTCGGTTTGCTTCGCATCTGTTCAGACAATGCAACTTTCCATACTAGAATTCCCCCCACCATGGTCAACAGGGCCCTTGACCTTGCCCATTCTATTTCACGCACTTTTGCTCCCACCCATTGCCCTCCCTCCCAGAATAACAATAGGGTTGCGCTTGTTCTCATCTTCCACCCCATCATCTTCCATATTCAATGGATCATCCTCCACTATTTCCGCCACCTCGAGTGTGATACCACCACCAACACATCTTCCCAATCCCTCCCATTTCAGCTTTCTGAAGGGACAGTTCACTCCATGATACCCTGGTCCACTCCTCAGATACCCCTAACACCCCTTCAGTTTCCACTGTGCCTTTCCATGCAAGTGCAGGAGATGCAACATCTACCCCTTTTATTTGTACTTTTTTCAATTTAGTAGACTGTAACCGCTGCTCACAATGTGGTCTCCTCTACATTGGGGAGACCAATAGAAGACTGGATCACTGCTTTGCAGAACATCTTCATTCAGTCCACAAGTGTGACACTGAACTTTCAATCACTTGTCATTTTAATTCTCCCCTTTTCTCCCACTCTGCCCTTTCTGTCCTTGGCCTGCTGCAGTTTTCCAATGAAATTCAACACAAGCTTGAGGAACAGCACCTCATCTTTCTTTGCAGCCTTCTGGACTAAACATTGAGTTCAACAATTTTAGATTGTAACCTTTGCTGCCAATTTGCTTTGTTTTTCTTTGCTGCTTTGGTTTTTTTCTATCTCTTGTTTATCTCTTATTTCCTTTACTTTGCTTTCAGACAGCAGCTGTTGAGGATCCTGACATTCGCACCTCCTCCAGATGTGCCTTTTGTTTCTTTACTTGTCCCTTTTTTAAATTCTTTCTTGGGAAGTAGATATCGCTGGCAAGGTCAGCAATTGTTGCCCATCCCTAATTGCCCTTGACAACTGAGTGGCTTGCTAGGCCATTTCAGAGGGCAGTTAAGAGTCAACCACATTGCTATGGGTCTGGAGTCAAGTGCAGGCCAGACCAGGGAAGGACAGCAAATTTCCTTCCCTGAAGGACATTAGTGAACCAGATGGATTTTTATGACAATTGAATATAGTTTCATGGCACCATTACTGAGAGCAGCTTTCAATTCCAGATTTTTATTAATTAATTGTATTTGCTGATTAATTGAACATACATACGAACATATGAATTAGGAGCAGGAGTAGGCCACTTGACCCCTCAAGCCTGCTCTGCCATTCAATACGTTCATGGCTGAACTGATTACTCCACATTTCCACCTACCCCCAATAACCTTTCACCCCCTTGCTTATCAAGAATCTATCTAGCTCTACCTTAAAAATATTCAAAGACTCTGCTTCCACTGCCTTTTGAGGAAAAGAATTCCAAAGACTCACGACCCTCCGAGAGAAAAACTTTCTCCTCATCTCTGTCTTAAATGGGCGACCCCTTATTTTTAAACAATGACCCCTAGTTCTAGATTCTCTCACAAGGGGAAACATCCTTTCCACATCCACCCTGTCAAGACCCCTCAGGATCTTATATGTTTCAATCAAGTCGCCACTTACTCTTCTAAATTCCACCAGATACAAGCCTAGTCTGTCCAATCTTTCTTTGTAAGACAGGCCTGCCCATTCCAGGTATTAGTCTAGTAAACCTTCTCTGTACTGCCTCCAATGCATCGACATCCTTCCTTAAATAAGGAGACCAGTACTGTTTACAGTACTTCAGATGTGATCTCACCAATGCCTTGTATAGCTGAAGCATAACCTCCCTACTTTTGTATTCAATTCCCCTTGCGATAAACGATAACATTCTATTAGCTTTCCTAATTGCATGCTGTACCTGCATACTAACTTTTTGCGATTCATGCACTAGTACACCCAGATCCCTCTGCATCTCAGAGCTCTGCAATCTCTCACCATTTAGATAACATGCTTGTTTTTTATTCTTCATGCCAAAGTGGACAATTTCCCACCTTCCCACATTATACTCCATTTGCCAGGTCTTTGCCCACTCACTTAACCTATCTATGTCCCTTTGTAGCCTCCTTATGTCCTCTTCACAAGTTGCTTTCCTACTTATCTTTGTGTCATCAGCAATTTTAGCAATCATACCTTTGGTCCCTTCATCTAAGTCATTTATATAAATTGTAAAAAGTTGAGGCCCCAGCACAGATCCCTGTGGCACACCACTCGTTACATCTTGCCAACCAGAAAATGACCCATTTATGCCTATATTCTGTTTCCAATCTTCTATCCATGCTGATATGTTACCCCCTGCACCATGAGCTTTTATTTTCTGCAATAACCTTTGAATTGAATTTAAATTCCACCAGCTGCCATGGTAGGATTTGAACCTGTGTCCCACGCATTAACCTGGCTTCTGGATTACCACTTCAGTGACATCATCACTCCCTTTGGCCTTGTACCATGAAACCTTTTGTCTTTTAATCGCTCCTGCCCTCCACCCTATCACAAACCTTCCCTTTTGTTTTTTTCCCACCCTCTCCTCTTTCACTTGCTCAAAACCTATTACATTCTTTTTCTGATGAAAGGTCACAGACCTGAAATGTTAACTCTGTTTCTCTCTCCACAGGTGCTGCCAGACTTGCTGAGTATTTGCAGCATTTTCTGTTTTTATGTCAGCTGTATTATGATAGTTATTGAGAGCATTTCTGTTGCTGTATATAGCCAAAACTAGTTTTTGGTATTCCTTTCAATGTACCAGAAAGGGACAATCTTCTTTTGCCTCCTTGTCTCGAGAGACAATGGGTAAGCGCCTGGAGGTGGTCAGTGGTTTGTGAAGCAACGCCTGGAGTGGCTATAAAGGCCAATTCTAGAGTGACAGACTCTTCCACAGCTGCTGCCGATAAAATTGGTTGTCAGGGCTGTTACACAGTTGGCTCTCCCCTTGCGCTTCTGTCTTTTTTCCTGCCAATTGCTAAGTCTCTTTGACTCGCGACACTTTAGCCCCGCCTTTATGGCTGTCCGCCAGCTCTGGCGATCACTGGCAACTGACTCCCACGACTTGTAATCAACGTCACAGGACTTCATGTCGCGTTTGCAGACGTCTTTAAAGCGGAGACATGGACGGCCGGTGGGTCTGATACCAGTAACGAGCTCGCTCAACAATGTGTCCTTGGGGATCCTGCCATCTTCCATGCGGCTCACATGGCCAAGCCATCTCAAGCGCTGCTGGCTCAGTCAGGTGTATATGCTGGGGATGTTGGCCGCCTCGAGGACTTCTGCATTGGAGATATGGTCCTGCCACCTGATGCCAAGGATTCTCCGGAGGCAGCGAAGATGGAATGAATTGAGACGTCGCTCTTGGCTGACATACATTGTCCAGGCCTTGCTGCCGTAGAGCAAGGTACTGAGGACACAGGCTTGATACACTTGGACTTTTGTGTTCCCTGTCAGTGCGCCATTTTCCCACACTCTCTTGGCCAGTCTGGACATAGCAGTGGAAGCCTTTCCCATGGGCTTGTTGATTTCTGCATCGAGAGACAGGTTACTGGTGATAGTTGAGCCGAGGTAGGTGAACTCTTGAACCACTTCCAGAGCATGGTCGCTGATATTGATGGATGGAGCATTTCTGACATCCTGTCCCATGATGTGCGTTTTCTTGAGGCTGATGGTTTGGCCAAATTCGTTGCAGGCAGCCACAATCCTGTCAATGAGTCTCTGCAGACACCCTTCAGTGTGGGATGTTAATGCAGCATCATCAGCAAAGAGGAGTTCCCTGATGAGGACTTTCTGTACTTTGATCTTCGCTCTTAGATGGGCAAGGTTGAACAATCTGCCATCTGATCTTGTGTGGAGGAAAATTCCTTCTTCGGAAGACTTGAACACATGTGAAGGAAGGGCAGTGGATGTTATCTTCAGTAAAACCTTTGACACGGTCCCTCATGGCAGACTGGTACAAAAGGTGAAGTCACACGGGATCAGAGGGGAGCTGGCAAGATGGATACAGAACTGGCTCGGTCATAGAAGACAGAGGGTAGCAGTGGAAAGGTGCTTTTCTGAATGAAGGGATGTGACTAGTGGTATTCCGCAGGGATCAGTGCTGGGACCTTTGGTGTTTGTAGAATATATAAATGATTTGGAGGAAAATGTAGCTGGTCTGATTAGTAAGTTTGAGGACAACACAAAGGTTGGTGGAGTTGCGGACAGTGATGAGGATTGTCAGAGGATACAGCAGGATATAGATCGGTTGGAGACTTGGGCGGAGAAATGGCAGATGGAGTTTAATCCGGATAAATGTGAGGTAATGCATTTTGGAAGGTCTAATGCAGGTGGGAAGTATGCAGTAAATGGCAGAACCCTTAGGAGTATTGACAAGCAGAGAGATCTGGGCATACAGGTCCACAGGTCACTGAAAGTGGCAATGCAGGTGGATAAGGTAGTCAAGAAGGCATACGGCATGCTTGCCTTCATCGGTCGGGGCATAGAGTATAAACATTGGCAAGTCATGCTGCAGTTGTACAGAACTTTAGTTCGGCCACACTTAGAATATTGTGTGCAATTCTGGTCGCCACACTACCAGAAGAACGTGGAGGCTTTGGAGACGGTACAGAAGAGGTTTACCAGGATGTTGCCTGGTCTGGAGGGCATTAGCTATGAGGAGAGGTTGGATAGACTCGGATTGTTTTCACTGGAACAATGGAGGTGGAGGGGCGACATGATAGAGATTTACAAAGTTATAAGCGGCATGGACAGAGTGGATAGTCAGAAGCTTTTTCCCAGGGTGGAAGAGTCAGTTACTAGGGGACATAGGTTTAAGTTGAGAGGGGCAAAGTTTAGAGGGGATGTGCGAGGCAAGTTCTTTACACAGAGGGTGGTGAGTGCCTGGAACCTGTTGCCGGGGGAGATGGTGGAAGCAGGTACCATAGAGACGTTTAAGAGGCATCTTGACAAATACATGAATAGGATGGGAATAGAGGGATACGGACCCCGGAAGTGCAGAAGGTTTTAGTTTAGGCAGGCATCAAGATCAGCGCAGGCTTGGAGGGCCGAATGGCCTGTTCCTGTGCTGTACTGTTCTTTGTTCTTTGTTCTTTGAAAGCAGCAGGGAGAAGAAGATCCCAAACAGTGTAGGTGTGAGAACACAGCCCTGTTTCACACCACTCAGGATAGTAAAAGGGTCTGATGAGGCGCCGCTATGCTGAATTGTGCCTTTCATATTGTCATGGAATGAGGTGATGATACTTAGTAGCTTTGGTGGGCATCCGATCTTTGTTCATAGTCTGAAGAGACCATGTCTGCTGACGAGGTCAAAGGTTTTGATGAGATCTATGAAAGCAGTGTAGAGGGGCATCTGTTGTTTGCAGCATTTCTCCTGTAGCTGGCGAAGGGAGAACAGCATGTCAATGGTGGATCTCTCTGCTCGAAAGCCACACTGTGCCTCAGGGTGCTAACAAAGTAGCAGTCAAGCATGCAACTGGAGCTTGGTTGAATGTTTTGTAATAATTGGGAGAGCCTATCAGTGCTACTCTTGAGTAGATATTACCATTTTGTAGAAGAGTGAACCAGGTGGGTGAGACCAGGAGCACTTAATAAATTAAATGAAGCGTGAAAGCAAATGTAGAATGCCCATGGTGCAGAATGTAGCTGCCATCACACACCATGCAGTATGTCTCAACCATGATCTTATTGATGGTGGAGCAGGCTCAAGAAGTTGTACAACCTGCTCCTGCTCCAGTATCTTATGATGTTATATCCCAGGAAGAGGCAAGCTCACTCTTGTCAGGTATTCATTCTTTAAATTATGATTTCCTGTGAAAGTGCTGTGTTATCTCAAACATAACTCCATAGTCTGTTTACCAACGCACAATGTGCAAGCAGCTGCAGCCCTCAAAGACCTCGCCAAAATGAAGGTGCATTTGAGAGAAAAGCAGTGTCATGAATATGTATATGTTTTTTCATGCCATTTATGAAATCACTTCTCCAATTTCACTTGATACCAACCAATTATATTTAAGGTTATGATGAGTTATTTGGTCGTATAATGATGGTTTAATATACTTGTACATGTGTTTGCAGCTTTCATCATGAAAAACTTCACTTAAATTCCCAGTTCTGAACAGAAACACTTTCAATTTGCTCCGTATGGGCTGAATTTTCTGTGGGCATTGGAAACCTGACGTCGGGATAATGTCCAGTCCTGACCCTGCTGGTGACTGATGTCCGTCACTTGGCGCAATTTTATGGGAGGTGGCCAATTAACAGGCCTCCTCCGTGGTCACAGTCCAATTAGGGATGATAGGGGGATTCTGGAGGTGGGAGCACAGGACATCACTGCCCACTGCAATGCAGGCTGCCAGCCCTCACAGTGAGACCAGCTGCTGAGGGCCACCCTGTTGAAGTGGCAGGGAGGCACTGCAGCCACAATTAGTGTCCCTGGATTGCGTGGAAAGGTTCATGCATATGGCCATCGGAGACATCTGTCTCTACATCACAGGATTCATTGGCAAGGCTGTGAAATGGGCAGACAGCAGTCTTGCCTTCTGCTGTGCTGAGTTCTTCAACAGCCTTAGAAGTTATGACCTCCCACTGTGAAGCTGCCTCCTCTCACCTGCCAGGAGCGGACACATCGGGGCCCATGCACCGCTTGCAAAATTTCAACTCTGTCCAACCATAGGGCTTAATTGCCCTTTTAAATCTTTGGCTACCTGCTGCTGCCAAGCGGGTAGCTCTGTTGCTGGGAGCCTGCCTCCAACCAAAGTGCTCTGAGGCGGGGAGATGTCATATAGCCGACCCAATGCATGCTTTTTCAAACTTTCAGGCACCCCCTCCCCGCGTCTCCAAGCCGCTTCCGCAGGGCTAGGAAAATAAAACCCTATATATCTGGAACTCAAATATCAACAAATTTTAATTAAATAAGCCAGTATAATGCAATGGTTTCCCACTTTTATGACTATTGAGTACAGTTGGCATTCTACCAAATACAACAGGAGCTGAAACGCCGGTAAAATTTCAAAATGTAGAACTGTTCTTGTAAATGTTGCACCTGAACTGTCGCCAATGTATGAGCATAGAAAATTCCATCAAGATGAGGTCAAGTGTGCTACAGCTTACATGCAGAGTAAAGCTCTTCCCTTATCAGTGCTACATTTGAGCACTCCTTCAGATATTCTTTCTGTCCTCTGCATAACACGATTCTCCTCTTAATGTGGTCTCACTCAATAGAAACTGGACCTTATACACAAAATAGTTTACAATGTGGCATTGTTCTGGGGTGGAATAGCACCCATATTATAACTGTCTCACTAAATTGACACAAGGCTAGAAATTGGATAGCACCACTTTTGGGAAGGCGTTGCAATTTGCTATTTGCCTGCGTCACTTCTGAACAAGGTGGATAGCACGTAAAATTAGTGTACTGACTTCATTTCCATGATTGTAGCATGGACCTGAGCAGATCCCATGTTGCTCTGTTGCTTTGCCGGTAGCCTCCACTGGGGACTGACTCGTGTGGTGAAGAAAGCACATGCTCCAGGCAGCCTTCCCTTTTTAAAGTCACAGTCCCTATAGAAGGAAAGAAAAGGAAACAAAGAAAGGTACACATTTGAATGGCAACTTTCACGACCACCAGATGTCCCAAAGGACTCTATAGCCAATGAAGTACTTTTTGAAGTGTAGTCACTGTTGTAATGTAGGAAATGTGGCAGCCAATTTGCACACAGCAAACTCCCACAAACAGCAACATAATAATGACCAGATAATCTGTTTTTGTGATGTTGATTGAGGGATAAAAATTGGCCAGAACACTGGGGATTACTCCCTTGCTCTTCTTTGAAATCGTGCTATGGGATCTTTTTATGTCCGTCTGAGAGGGCAGACGGCCCTTGATTTCACATTTCATTGAAAGATAGTACCTTGAACAGTGCATCACATCCTCAGTCTTGTACTGGAGAGTCAGCCTTGATTTTTTGTGCTCAAGTCTTGGAACCCACACGTCTGACTCAGGAGAGAGTGCTTACCAACTGAGCCTTGGCTGACGCACAAAGCGAACTAATGGACTGCAGGCTGCTGGGTAATCACTTTGGAACAATCATGGTCAAAGGAGATGTCGACCGCACCAAGAAAAGGGCTCTCCGCTTCAGTGACACCAACCTGGAGGCACTGGTCAGACAAGTGGAGGCCAGGAGAGATGCCGTGTTTCTGCCGGGGTGCAGGAGGCCTTGAAATAGAGACTCAGAAGGGAATGAGAGCAGATGCCAAGGGCTGTTAATGCCTAGATTGTGGCACCCAGGACATGGCAGCAGTGCTGAAAAAGTTTAATCACCTTGCTCGGGTGGTCAAGGTGAGTGAATACATCTGCATATCATGGACTGAATTTTGTTGGGGCAACTCCACCTCAGCCATTTCCTTGAGCCCCAACCCAATTCTGTGGTCATCAGGCAATTAACTGCCTGGCGTTAGTGCTCCCGTCCCTTTAGGGTGGAGAACCTGCCTGCAAGAGCTGCCGGCCAATCAGAGGGCTAGCAGCTTTTCAGTCCCAGCATTGTCACCAGGAGTGGTGGCTACTGCTGGGACTGTACCCGGTCTGGAGCAGCCATCATGGACTCTGCCCTGGAACCCAGGTAAGTGGGGTTGGGGGGGTGGGGACAGTCGTTGGTAATGGCAGCAGGGGTGGTGTTTCCTCGGGGGTGGCCCTTGCCACAATTGGGGCTCTCCTTGGGCCACAGGGTGCCTGATCAGGGGGGCCTCCCGCCAAATCCAAAGAGAGGCCATCAGCTTTTACAGGGCTGTCTCCCCACATGGCGAATGCACTCCCCCCCCACCACCACCCCCAACTGCAAGTAGAATACCAGTGGTGGCAGGAAGAGGGCCAAATATGGCCTTAATTGGCTACATTTAAGGGCCTCAATTGGCCTCTGGACAGAAGGCCATTCTCGACTTTCCCCACCACTGAAAAAGTTGCACTCCGGCCCCACCTTCCCTTGCATTGTATAGCCTGCCCCCCACCTCCTAACCTCTTCTCTCTCTCCTCAATGCATCACACCCCCATCACTCACCGAGCAACAGCACACCCCGACACTCAGGACACATCCTTGAACTGCACCTCACCCACGCACACCTTCCAATTATGGCAGTTGCACACAGGCCTTCATACACTTACAGCTGTTCAACTATGGCAGGCATATCATCCAAGCACAGTGACATACAGCCCTCCCTCTAACAGGAGAAGGTGGCCCACAACAGGAAGGAAAGTCAGAGAACTGGTGCAGGACCAGCATGCCTGCATCCCCTCAGCATCCTCGTCGAAATGGAGCACAGGATAATGAGCACCAATGCCACAGAGCTAGTGGCACCAGGCACTGCTGAGGGCATAGAGGATGATGGTAAGTTGCTGCCTTATGCACCTTCTGCATTCAATCCTTACCCTCATCCTGAAAGGTGCCAAGAAATGGAAACTGCAGATGAAGTGACCCTGGAACTCCTGCTTTCCTTGCCATCCCCCACTTCCCTCACCTCAACCCTCCCCTTATGCTTTTGTGCTTTCAAATCATCAAGAACCGATGGCAGTTCAGCCTAAAAAGAGCCATGAGGAAGAACAACCCCCATGAGAGTGAAGAGGAGGCACCGTCACTTAACCTTACATTCGCAGCCACCAGCTCAGATACTGGCACTGCGTGAACGTTAGCAGCAAGTATACAGTCGGAACTAGCACATGGTGAGGTCCCAGGCATGAATGGGCTACAGCCAGGCAAGGGGGATTAAGCCAGATCATTATGAATTCCCTGGAGGATGAGGTCACAGACGGGTTCTGCTGTAGAGGACTCAGATGAGGACTTCATTGATGTGGACTACAGGAAAATGCTGATGATGATGCACACTGAGAACATTGGTGCATTGGCAGGCCTGCCAGCCAACCTGCAGTCATTGGCAAAGAGCATGGAGGAGTCCGGCTCCAAAATGCGCTTGCTCCGCCATTCTTGATCTGCTTCAATGCCATATTCCTGCACTATCCCCATATCTCTTGATGTCATTAGCAACTAGAAATCAATTGATCTCTGTCTGTAAAGGCAACAGCGACCTTCATGATGACTGGGAGAGCTGTCCTCACTCTGCTTTGAGGCTCGTGGTTGGTGTGAAGAAGGTGACACAATTCTGTGATGACTTCCTTTGTGAATTGTAGCCCCCTCAGTCACTGCTCCTGACTCATGGCTAAATAGGAACGGTGCTCCCAGAACACCCTTTGAGGGTAGGGCCTTCTATGGAGAATCCTCCTTCTCCTCCTTTCTCGCAAAGCTTCCCCTCTGTGCCTCCTCCTCTCTATGTCCCGCTCATGCTGTAGATAAGAGGTACAGCAACAACTGCCCCATACCTTCATAAAGCACTGGTCTTTTCTCTCTTACTGTGTGCAGCAAGTATCTCCAAATTGCTTCAGCAACTCACCACAGTGTTTCCACAAACTTTGCCAGCGCAAAAGTAAGTCTAAAACACTTTAACTGCAACTAAATTGGGGGAAGGCTAATTATACCAATATTAGGCAGGAATTGAAGAATTTAGATTGGGGGTGGCTGTTTGAGGGTAAATCAACATCTGACATGTGGGAGTCTTTCAAACATCAGCTGATTAGAATCCAGGACCAGCATGATCCTGTGAGGAAGAAAGACAAGTTTGGCAAGTTTCGGGAAGCTTGGATAACACGGGATATTTTGAACCTAGTCAAAAAGAAAAAGGAAGCATTTGTAAGGGCTGGAAGGCTAGGAACAGGGAAGCACTTGAGGAATATAAAGACAGTAGGAAGGAACTTAAGCAAGGAGTTAGGAGGGCTAAAAGGGGTCATGAAAAGTCATTGGCAAACAGGATTAAGGAAAATCCCAAGGCTTTTTATACATATATAAAGAGCAAGAGGGTAACCAGGGAAAGGGTTGGCCCACTCAAGGACACAGATGGGAATCTATGCGTGGAGCCAGAGGAAATGGGCGAGGTGCTAAATGAGTACTTTGCATCAGTATTCAACAAGGAGAAGGACTTGGTGGATGATGAGCCTAGGGAAGGGAGTGCAGATAGTCTCAGTCATCTCATTATCAAAATGGAGGAGGTGTTGGGTGTCTTGCAAAGCATTAAGGTAGATAAGTCCCCAGGGCCTGATGGGATCTACCCCAGAATACTGAGGGCGGCAAGGAAAGAAATTGCTGGGGCCTTGACAGAAATCTTTGCATCCTCATTGGCTACAGGTGAGGTCCCAGAGGACTGGAGAATAGCCAATGTTGTTCCTTTGTTTAAGAAGGGTGGCAAGGATAATCCAGGAAATTATAGGCCGGTGAGCCTTACGTCAGTGGTAGGGAAACTATTAGAGAGGATTCTTCGGGACAGAATTTACTTCCATTTGGAAACAAACGAACTTATAAGCGAGAGACAGCATGGTTTGTGAAGGGGAGGTCGTGTCTTACTAATTTGATTGAGTTTTTTGAGGAAGTGACGAAGATGATCGATGAGGGAAGGGCGGTGGATGTTGTTTATATGGACTTCAGTAAAGCCTTTGACAAGGTCCCGCATGGCAGACTGGTGCAAAAGGTGAAGTCACACGGGATCAGAGGTGAGCTGGCAAGATGGATACAGAACTGGCTCAGTCACAGAAGACAGAGGGTAACAGTGGATGGGTGTTTTTCTGAATGGAGGGATGTGACTAGTGGTGTTCTGCAGGGATCAGTGCTGGGACCTTTGCTGTTTGTAGTATATATAAATGATTTGGAGGAAAATGTAGCTGGTCTGATTAGTAAGTTTGAGGACAACACAAAGCTTGGTGGAGTTGCGGATAATGATGAGGATTGTCAGAGGATACAGCAGGATATAGATCGGTTGGAGACCTGGGCGGAGAAATGGCAGATGGAGTTTAATCCGGACAAATGTGAGGTAATGCACCCTGGAAGGTTTAATGCAGGTGGGAGGTATACAGTAAATGGCAGAACCCTTAGGAGTATTGACAGGCAGAGAGATCTGGGCGTACAGGTCCACAGGTCACTGAAAGTGGCAACGCAGGTGGATAAGGTAGTCAAGAAGGCATACGGCATGCTTGCCTTCATCGGTCGGGGCATAGAGTATAAAAATTGGCAAGTCATGTTGCAGCTGTACAGAACCTTAGTTAGGCCACACTTAGAATATTGCGTGCAATTCTGGTCGCCACACTACCAGAAGGACATGGAGACTTTGGAGAGGGTACAGAGGAGGTTTATCAGGATGTTGCCTGGTCTGGAGGGCATTAGCTATGAGGAGAGGTTGGAAAAACTTGGATTGTTTTCACTGGAACGACGGAGGTGGAGGGGTGACATGATAGAGGTTTACAAAGTTATGAGCGGCATGGACAGAGTGGATAGTCAGAAGCTTTTTCCCAGGGTGGAAGAGTCAGTTACTAGGGGACATAGGTTTAAGGTGTGAGGGGTAACATTTAGAGGGGATGTGCGAGGCAAGTTTTTTACACAGAGGGTGGTGAGTGCCTGGAACTTGCTGCCGGGGGAGGTGGTGGAAGCAGATACGATAGCGACGTTTAAGAGACATCTTGACAAATATATGAATAGGAAGGGAATAGAGGGATATGGGCCCCGGAAGTGCAGAAGGTGTTAGTTTCCGCAGGCATCAAGATTGGCGCAGGCTTGGAGGGCCCGAATGGCCTGTTCCTGTGCTGTACTGTTCTCTGTTCTTCTTTGTTGAGTGGTCCTTGAAATCGGCATAGAACAGGGTCCAAACTTGCTTTATAATGCTTGTGGCTTCAGGAGTGATTAACAAAGAAGCTGCCTGTACATGCGCTGACTAAATTTGGTGTCCTGGTGTTGTATCTGCCAGTTCGAGTCACTGACATCTGTACAGAGCCCATTCGAGGTCTTTGGGTGTACACAGGGGATGCACCTGCATGCGCCATTCTAAAGCAGTAAGCTGCGCTGGCCATGCAGAAAGCCTGAGGTAGGTCTCCAGTGTTATGCTGCTGAAATTCGCTCCCAAGCTGTTTTGTGCTCACCTAGTTGTCAGATAGGGGAAAACTAAGTACATTATCAGGCCATATGACTTAGGCTATAAATTGCGAATTACTTATTAGAAGAAAAAGTAGACAATAATGCAAAATCAATAGAGCAATTTTTACTTCATGACTGAACTTATAATTTTAAGGACAATAATAAAAAAAGAGGCATCACTTCACTAAGACCAGCTCTTAGTAATACTAAAGCTAGACCAGTGTCCATGATATAAACTTATATGTGAGGTTTCATTCAAGCATTGGAGGTAGTGCAGAGCAGAGTCACAAGATTGATCCCAACCATTCGATATCTGAGTTAGGCAGAAAGAAATTTGAACTTTGTAGTCTTGAGAGGTACCTGAGTGGGAATCTTACAGATGTATACAACAGTAATTCGTATGGAAAAGGTAAACCCAGCAAATTATTTGAAATCAAATTTTGAGATAGGACAAGGGAACACAGGCTGAAACTGGGAAAAAGACAAATGTAATACTGATTTCACACAAAGTGATCAATACAAGAAATGGATTCCTGAATAAAGTAGTGGGAGGCAAAAGCCATAGATTCACTTAAGAACAAATTGGATGCTGTAATGGGAAGACTTTAGGATTTTCCTGGATGGATGAACCAAGATGGACCATATGGTCTTCCTCATCCGTAAAAATCTCGTGATCCAACTGCTTTGGAACCTCAATAAATCCACCTTCACAAGGGCTGAAGCACAGTTCTGCAAGAAGAACTGAAGGATGAAGAAGGCTGTCACATTTGGCCATAAAATCTGGAGCACCTGGCTGTAAAGTGGATTTTAAAGACCTCTCCACAGAAACCTCTATTAAATCTTTCATCTATAGATAGGATAAATCCGAGATGTAACAGCCTTTCTACCAGGATCCCAATGTGACAAAGCATCATAACTGATTTGTCTCTGTCTCTTGCAACAATGTAAACAATATTAAGTGATTTTATCACCTATGCGAACCTGGCAATTTGGCTATCTTGAAGGCAGTGAGCATCTGCCTTTGAAGTGATGTTTTGAATACCAGGCAGTGATGTGTATCCTCTCCAGCATGTAGGAAATATGTCAGCAGAGAGACACAGCTGAGAGACTTTCTATCAGCATGAAAATTTCAGATGACCAGCCATGTCACACATATTATAAATATATAGACTTGATGGTTTTAAAGATGACAGAAGCCCTAACTCTCTCAGCACCCCTGCCACAAGTTGAGAAAAATATCGTCTACTTGTAACACTGTGACTTTCTCTTTCTGAATCAACTATCCTCTGACTTTGCTGATTGAGATCAGTAATTACACCAAATTATCTGCCGTTTTCTGCTGTTGGTTTGTACTATTACAAATTATGTTTAATCCACAGAAATGTGTTTCACTTTGGATCCTTATATGTGGTAATTTCATTCTCACCTCTAGGCTGGATTCAGTGTCAAACACCACACACATGTGGGCTGAATTTTACCGGCCCCTCGATGCCGTGAGTTGTGGCACGGGGGCTGGTAAGATGCTGCGGGGAGAGGCCAACCTCAACCCATGACGTTGAGAACAGCCCGCTGCACATTACCGGCAGCGGCGGGACCTTGGTGCTTACCTTTGCTGATTATGCAGTCTGCCGCCTCTCCTTTGACACTTGTTGATTTTTCGATGAACGGGCAGCTGTCACTTGTTGTCCCGTTCACGACTGGAAAAGCCGGCAGGTCCCAGAGGCAGAAGGTTTCGTGGCAGAAGGTAAGTTTCTTTTCAGGGGTCTCACTCTGAATACCTAAAGGGAGGATGGAGGGGAGCATTACAGGGGTCTTACTCTGTATTCTTAAAGGGAGGAGAGAGGGGATATGCAGGGTTCTCACTCTGCATACTGGAAGGGAGGAGGGAGGGGGGGATACACAGGGGTCTCACCCTGCATTCTTAAAGGGAAGAGGTCTAGGTTTACTGGTGGGAAAGCTCTGCTGGCTTGAAGGGAGGTACTGTCGACCATCCCTCCATAAACAGTATACGCTCAGTGTTTGTTCGTGTTTGTGAGGGAGCAATGGCACACTAGGCACCCTGTGTGTGGGGAGGGTGCCAGAAAGGGCAGGAGCATTAAGGTTGTATGGATGGTGGGGGCAATGGATTCAGCTGGTAGGATCTTGATGTGGTCATGCTGTGCCACTCTGAGTGTTGGCCAAGATGGGCAATGCCATGGCACTCTACATAGTTGATCGAGGAAAGCAGCTGATGTACCCGTCAACACCAATCTCTGCCCTGTTAAGAACCTTCAAATACATGAAGGGTTCAACATTATTTCTCACATGGAAATAGGTATGGCTTATCCTACATTGTGTGACCCTCTGCTCCTGAGAATCCATATGCGCCAGAGGCATAATTAACAGGCAGGTGCGATCCACGTGAAGGCCCCCGGTCATGAGCAGCAGCCCCCAAGGGGAGCTCGCCATTATGTTTGCCATGCATCTACAGGCCCCACATGACATGCCATCAGATGTCAGGGCACCAGTGTCAGAGGCAATTGCGCATGTAGAGAGGGTGATGAAACGTCTCTGTGCCCTGCTCAAGGATGACCTGCAGCCCATGGGCTCCGATGGACATCCCATGCCTTTGTTCCTCATAGTGGCAGCAGTTCTCAAGCCTGACGCCTCTGCAGCCTTTTTAGGGGCCCACCAGAGACCTTTGTGGGGTCACACAGTCAGCAGTGCACCGCTGTATCAGGGAAGTCACCAATGCCCTGCACCGGAGGGCCAGTGAGTATGTCCACTTCAGGAGTGACTCTCACAGCCAGGCCCAGAGGGCCATTGGTTCTGGCACCATTGCCAGAGAACCATAGGTTGTAATGTTTATAGGCTGCACTCATGTGACCATCAGACCTCCCGCCAGTCTACCAATTGCAGACATCACCATTAAAGGAGCCCTCTCAATCTAGGTGAAGCTGGTATGTGAATACCACAAATGCTTGCAGCGAATGTGTGACCACTTCTCAGGCAGCTGCCATGACACCTGGGTCTTGCGCCAGTCCAGGCTGCCACCTCTGTTCACTGAACTGGCTCACTATTCTACTGGCATGTAAATAGTAAGTGGGTAGTCAGAGGCGGGATGGGTCCTATTAGGGACAAAGAAGGTTACATATGCTTAGAGGTGCAGGGCAAGGCTAGAATACTTAATGAGTATTTTGTATCGGTGTTTACTAAGGAAGAAGATGCTGACAAAATATCAGTAGAAGTGGAGATGGATGGGGTGAACTTTGATAGGCAGATGTACTGGAAAGGCTGGCTATGCTTAAAGGGATAAGTCACCTGGACCAGATGGCTTGCATCCCAGGTTGCTGAAGGAAGTGGAAGTGGAGATAGCAGATGGGCTTTCCATAATCTTCCAAAGTTCCCTAGTTCTGGGGGAGGTGTCAAATGATTGGAGGGTGGCAAATGTGATACCCTTATTCAAGAAAGGGTGTAAGAATATTTCTAGTAACTACAGGCCAGTTAGTTCAACAACAGTGGTGGGTAAGATTTTAGAAACAATAATCAGTAAAAAAATCAATAGTTACTTGGAGAGATTTGAGTTCGTTAAGGAGAGCCAGCACCGAATTATAAAAGCCCGATTGTGTTTGACTAATCTAATTGATGATGAAGGAATGCATTGGATATTATCTATATGGATTTTAAGAAAGTATATGACAACGTATTACATAAAAGGCTGTTTTTTTGCTGATTATTGAGGGTCAGTGACAGCTTGGATAAAAAATTGGCTTAAGGACAGAAAACAGCGAGTCGTGGTATATAATTGTTTTTCAGACTGGAGGATGGTAGACAGTGGTGTTCCCCAAGGTTCAGTGCTAGGACCACTACTTTTTTGATATATATAAATGACTTGGGTATTGGAATGCAGAGTCAAATTTCAAAATTTGCAGCTGATACCAAACATGGAAGTGTGGCAGACAGTGATGATGACACCAATCGACTGCAACAAGACACAGATAGGCTAGCAAAATGGGTAGCCAAACGGCAGATGAAATTTAATACAGAGAAATGTGAGGTAATGCATTGTGGCAGAAGGGATAGGGAGAGGCAGTATAGGCTAAATGGCACAGTTCCAAAGAGCATGTAGGGTCGAAGGGACTTGAGGGGGTCATGTGCATAGATCTTTGAAGGTCGCAGGACATATTGAGGGAGTAGTTAGCAAAGCATATGGTATCATGGGCTTCATAAATAGAGGTATTGAGTACAAAAGCAGGGAAGTTTTGCTGAACCTTTGTAAAGCTCTGGTTAGGCTACAACTAGAGTGTTGTGTTCAGTTCTGATCACCACACTTTAGGAAGGATGTAAGGGTCCTTGAGAGGGTACAGAGATTTACCAGAAAGGTTCCAGAGATGAGGGATTTTAGCTACAAGCTTAGGTTGGAGAAGTTGCATTTGTTCTCCTTGGAGCAAAGGAGGTTGAGGGGGGTGGTAGAGTTTACAAGATTATGACAGGTTTAGATAAGGAAGACAAAGAAAAGCTGTTGACATTAGCTGATGGTAGAGGGACTAGGGGGACACAGATTTAAGGTTTTGGGCAAGAGATGCAGGGGTGCTATGAGGAAGAACTTTTTTACGCAGCAAGTGGTAGTGACCTGGAACTCACTGCCTATAAGGGTGATGGAAGCAGAGACAATGAATGATTTCAAAAGAAAATTGGATGGGCACTGGGGGAAATAAGCTTGCAGGGCTGTGGGGATAATACGGGGAAATGGGACTGACTGGATTGCTCTGCAGAGAGTTGCATGGACTTGATGGGGCTAATGGCCTCCTGCTGTGCCATAATGACTCTATGGACTGGATTTTATAGAGCTGGTGGGGGTCCCGATGCAGGGCCCAAAAGGCGAGGGGAACCCCGCTTTGACCCTTTGTTGCAAGTCTCTCACCCACAATTCACAGCTCAAACACACTGCCAGCTATTCAAACACGACAGATCCATTACCTAAGTGAATAGCATGACACTCACCGACACACTTCTCTATTTCTTGCAGAACTTGGCACATAACAGGAGGCAGCAGGAAAGAACTGGAGGACGACAAGCATGCTGCATGTTTTAACTACCGTGGAGAAGATATTGCTGGCCACCTTGGGAAAGAGCACCGCTGAGACAATGGCCATTGGAGGGGCTGGAGGGTCCAATGATGACATTAATTGCATACCTAATCATCCTGCTCTCTTCCAACTTCTCCCTTATCGCACAAGCTCTTCTGACTCTCAAACTGCAGATGGTGTAAGCACACACTTCTTACTTTCTCCTCCCTTCACAACATCCCCTTTCATTTCACATATCCAGAATTGGAAATCTCTGAGTCAGAAGAAGAAGACAGTGAAGAAGAAGAGACACCATCACTCAATCTTACACTTGCAGCCACCAGAGACTGACACATTAGAGGTTCAGACAAAGGACCGATTTGCACGTGGTGGGACACCAGGCATAAGTGCACAGGAGATAGGGCAGAAGGAAAGGACAGCGCAGGTACCAGCTTGCCAAGGGCATGTTAGTTTTGCTGCAGCGCAGTCAAATGAGGACTTTGATAGGCCAATTTACATAGGCTGATGGATGTACACAACCAAAACTGGAAAACCTGTGCACAATGTCAAGAAGCATGGAGGGGTCCAGCACTAACTTGGCACAGGGCTTTGTGGAGAGCCTGGAGGCCATCCTATCCAACATGAAATGGGTAGTCATCTCCATCAGCACACCTGTGGGACCCATGATGCAGCATCTGATGGTTGATGTCACAGCTTCCATTGCTGTATAAACAGCTTCCATCAAAGGTCTGAGGGCTACAGTAGAAGCTTAGAAGCTTCGACTGCTGCCATTGTGTCTGCAGAAATCACTGTTCAAAGGGGTGTCACAATAGTCCATCAATCTGTTTTCCAACAGGTGCTTAGCAATTCATCCAACCCGTCTATATTCTTCAGCCTCTTTGCTTCCTCCTCACTGCTTACTTTGCCACCTAACTTGTATCATCAGCAAACCTGGACACATTATACTCTGTCCTCTCATCTAAGCCAATAATATAGATTGTAAATAGCTGAAGCCCAAGCATTGATCTTTGTGGTACCCCGCTAGTTACAGCCTGCCAACCTGAAAATATCCCATTAATTCTTGCTGTCTGTTTTCTATGTATTAACCAATTCTCAATCCATTCTAGTATATTACTCTCAATCCCATGAGTCCTAATTTTGTGTAATAATCTCTTGTATGTCATCTTATCAAACTCTAACAAATTTATCAAACACGATTTCCCTTTCATAAGTCCACATTGACTCTGCTTAATCATATTATGATTTTCTAAGTGCCCTGTTACATGCCTAAGAATAGATTCTTGCATTTTGCCTCTTTCTGATGTTAGGCTAACTGACCAATAGTTCCCTGTTTTCTCCCTTCCTCTTTTCTTAAATAGTGGGGCTATATTTGCTGCCTTCCAATCCTTGGGAACTGTTCTAGAATCTAAGGAATTCTGTAAGATAAAAATCAATGCATCCTCTATCTGCACAGTTACCTCCTTCTAAACCTGGGATGCAAGTCATGAGGTATAGGGGATTTGTCACCACTCAATCCCATTAATTTCTTCAGTACTATTTCTTTACTTATACATATTTCTTTAAGTTCCTCATTCTTGTTACACCCTTGGTTCTCCATTATTTCCAGAATGTATTTTGTGTCTTCAACTATGAAGACATGTATGATCTATTTATTTACTGTCTGCTATTTCCTTATTCCCCATTATAATTTCACCTGTCTCTGCCTCTAATGGGCCCACATTTACTTTCACTAATCTCTTCCTATTTACATGCTTATATAAATTTTTACAATTTGTTTTTATATCTTTTGACAGTCTTTCTCATATTTTCTTTCCTTATCAATTTCTTGGTCCTCCTTTGTTGAATTCTAAAACCCTCCTAATCCCCAAGTTTACCATTCTTTTTGGCAACATTATAAGCCTCTTCCTATGATCTAATACTATCTTTAACTCCTCTTGTCAGCCACGGTTGGGCCACTTTTTCCGTGGGGATTTTGCGCCTTAAAAGAATGTTTATTTGTTGCAAATAATATATTAATTCTTTAAATGCTAGCCATTGCTTATCTCCTGTCATATCTTGTAATGTAGTTTTCCAATCTACCTTAGCCAATTAACCCCTCATTCCTAAGTAGCTTGCATTGTTTAGATTTAAGATCCTAGGAGGGAACTTTATGCTGGCAGCGCGGTTTCGACGTCGGGGGAAACAACACCAAGATCCCCACGTCACCTCTTCTATGGAAGGCCCACTGAATTTTGTGCCAATCGTCGGGGGAAACAACACCAAGATCCCCACGTCACCTCTTCTACGGAAGGCCCGCTGAATTTTGTGCCAATCAGGCACTTAATTGGACAGAGACGGGCAGGCTTTCCATAGGATTTAGGTCCCTGTTGCTGAAAGTCCCAGTCTTGCAGAGCTGCCGGCCAATCAGAAGCCAGCAGCTGCAGTACCACCGCGGAGGTGGTGGCTGCTTCTGTAGCTGCACCTACTGGAGGCCAAGGAGCGCCGCTGACCCCAGGCCTCAGGTAGGTCAGGGCGGGAAGGATTTCGCGGGATGGGGATCGCGGGGGAGGGGGTCAGCAGCAAGGGCAGAGGAATGGCCCTCAGCGATCCCCCTTGCTTCCCGATGCCGGGGCCCTCGTTCCAGCACTAAGTACCATTGTAGGGATACCCCTGGAGCCGGGAAGCAACCCACATGAATTTTCGTGCCGTACTTCTCGTGCAACGATATTGCCACCCACTACATGGGTAATTGCAGCTGTAGTGGGATGAGGCCCTTAATTGGGGGTTAATTGCCCAATAAAGGTCCTTAATTGGCGGCGGAGCTAACATCCCACCCGATTTTATGCTCTCCCTGTCTCCAAACTCACCATGGAGGAGAGCATAAAATATCGCCTCTAGTTTCTGACTTAATTAAATTACTTTCAAACTCATTATAAAATTTTATCATATTATGGCCACACTTCCCGAGGGGCTGCTTTACTACAAGGTTATTTATTAACCCACTCTCATTGCACAATACTAGATCCAAAATAGTTTGTTCCCTAGTTACAGCCAGGTGAGGAAGGGGTCTCAGGCTTCCCCTTTCACCCCTTCTCTGGTTTGACTGCAACAAGGTTTATCCTTTTGACACAGTGATTGAACTTACCACTTCAGTGAGCACTTACTCCTGTTCTTCTAATGTAATCACCAAAGAACCAATCAGACAGGTTTTCTTGATTTTAAACAAGAAAGATGTAAGTTTATTATTCGTAACACTCTAAATTGATTAAATTTACTAAAAATACGCTACGCATTGATGCACTCATTGACATGGGAGTCACACAAACACACTCAAATAGATTACAGAGGGAAAAACAAAGTTGGGTGGTTGGAGTAGAGTCTGGAATAAATGGAATTTAAATACTGAATATCAGTCCCAGAGTCCTCAGTTGAAAGTGCAGTCCTGAAGTCCTTGCTAGGCCACATGCACAGTTGCGGGCTTGTTTCTCAGGCTCCGGAAGGCAGAAGAGGGGGTTTTGACCTTTGTCCCCAAGTTTTTGGTTGTGGTGGTCTGTAGACTTGGCTTTATCAGTTGCAGCCGGGTCTTCTCTGGATCTGTACTGGAGAGAGAGAGAGCTGCTCTGTGGATGGTTTCTCAATTACTGTTCTGCTTTCTGACTCAAAGCTTCATCTCTCCAGAGCTGCACAAGCAGTCAGATGACATTCCCAAACCTCTTTGTGTATTTAATGAGGTCCTTCTGGTATCTTCTCTGATATTCAAGGATTTACTCCTCAAACTGTCCAGTCACACTTGGTGAGGGTTGGCTCTTTCAAAGTCAATGGGTGTTGATAGCCCTTGATGACTGTACTAATAAAGCCATTTCAGGTAATTTAATCAGAGAGCACCCCATTATTCTGACTAGGTTGAATCAGTCATGCTGTCTCCAGTTTACTCTGTTGGTGTATCATATGTTAATTGCAGTGGCCATCTTGGCTTCCAGATTTTCTTTTTAAAAGTTATTTGTAACAATTTCCAGTAGAAGTCTCAGGCAAGGTTTCAACCGATGAAATTAATATTCCCCATTTGGCATGTAGGGTTTTCATGAC
Source organism: Heterodontus francisci (assembly GCF_036365525.1). Classification (NCBI taxonomy): domain Eukaryota; kingdom Metazoa; phylum Chordata; class Chondrichthyes; order Heterodontiformes; family Heterodontidae; genus Heterodontus; species Heterodontus francisci. The sequence continues at coordinate 82,143,526 of NC_090377.1, forward strand.
ACCTATTTGTTTCTTTGACATAATGATTTGGAAAACAATCTTGTATACTTTCCATGAACTCACCCTCCACATGATGACTGCAAATTTAGTTTGTCCAGTCTATATGAAGATTAAAGACTCCATGATTTCCTCTACTTTCCTGATTTATACTCTGCCCGACACTACAACTACTGTTAGGGGGCCGATAAACAACTCCCACTAATGTTTTCTGCCACTTGCTGTTTCTTAGCTCCAGCCAAACTGATCCCACTTCCTGATTTTCTGAGCTAAGCTCCTTTCTCTCTACTTTCTTTATCCCATCCTTTATTATCAGGGCTACCCCCACTGTCCTTTCTATTTTGCCAATCTCTTTGAAAAGTTAAGTATCCTGGAATATTTAGTTCCCAACCTTGGTCACTTTACTAGATCAAACCTATTAATTTCTAACTGTGCTATTAATTCATCTAATTTGTTGCAAATGCTTCATGCACACAGATATACTTCCTTTAGCTTTGACATCTTTCTAATTTTCCCTGATGGCACCATAGGCACTAATGCCATATTACCTTGGTTACTCTCACTGTCCCTTCCTGACCCATTCTGATTGTTATTACCCAAAGCACTGCTTTGCTCGAGAGCCTTGACTACTTTTGAATTTACGCTTTCCTGAATCCTCCCACCACCCCCTTCCCTTTATTAGTTTTGAGCTCTGTCTACTGTCCCAGTTATTCAATTCAACAGGACACTGTTTGCAACCTGGTTTAAGTGGAGCCCCTCCCAAGAGAACAGCTTTCTCTTCCCCCAGTACTGGTGCCATTGGTTCTCAGATGTTGCCAATGCCACATTTATTGTCGATGCCATGATAAAACTACCCTGGGTGGAACTTTGTGGACTTGGTCTTGGCCAACCGATGAGACCACTGTGGGTCAGGAACCCAAATGGTGAAGGAGTACGCTTTGCTAAGGCTCTTTCGATGAGCCAAGGCACTAGCATCCCACCTTGGGGTTCCCCAACCAATCAGGGAGGGTGGGCAGGATGACACACCCATTCTGTCAAAGGAAGGATTTCCAATTAAAGGAACCATGGCATAGATTACAAGGGCTCACCAGCTGTCTGATTGTTGAGGATGCAGCAACCACAGCAATGGAGAGGAAACCTGGGAAGGCTGCTCCCAAGGTCTCTCACTCATACTTTGAGGTCCTGCTGTGGAAACTGAGGGATGTGGTGAGGTGAGCTCTTCCAAGCATGGGAGGTAAAGGTCAGCCTCTCAAACCAAGCAGGTGTGGATGGAAGTGACCGAGGAAGTCAACAGCAGAAATGTGGTCCCTCCAACCTTTCAAGAGTCAAGACCCACACTCTGAATTTCCTAGCATTCTCCTGCAGAACACTCCTCAGACCAACACACCTTGCAGCTCCATTCATTCCTCTCTGTCCAGGCACCTCACATCCCCATTTGGGCCAACACTCTGATTCGCCCTCAACCTATTGCCTTCTCACACCCATGTCTCACAGTGACGTTATACAAATGTTGTCCTTCCCTCCTCTCCACACAAGGCATCTCCAACACTCATGACTTTCTGCTTTGTCTCCTTGCAGGAAGAGAGCACACAACTTGGCGAGAACGGAGTGGGGCAGTGGGGGGGTGGGGTGGGGTGGGGTGGGGTGGGGTGGTGGGCAGGGGGATGTAGTGACCGTCCCATGACAGCCGCCTTATCAGCCACTGGAAATGCATGCCCACCTGGTCCATTGGGAAGGAGGCCTTATTCCAGAAGGCTGCAGATGTCAGCAGTGTCCTGCTGTGAGTGCCTGAGCCTCTGAGACAGTGACGATCAGACATGTCAGGAGAAATGATCCATTGCCTGTAGACCCTATGTTGGGGGCCTCGCTTCATTCCAGCTGAATCTCTGTGGTCCATCCCCTCTGGCCTGTGGAGGGGCATGTGGCTGAGGAGAAGGCTGGTATTACTCATGCTGCTGCTGGAGCTATTGGTGGTGGTGTTGCTTCTGCTGTTATCCCACATCAGAGTTGCAATTTATTTTATTTATTTAGTGAATGCAAATCCCTGGAACCAAGTGATAGCCTCCTCATTTGCTGAATTTAAGGTGATTAGTCCACCACTTAGTCTGTAGAGGGGACACTCCTTGGTAATGTGCAGCATTGTTTGTCTCTCTCCACAAATGCATAAGGGGTTTGTAATGTATAAGGAGTTGCAAGATGCAGCTGCATAAGCTGCTGCTTTGCTGTGGTGAAGGCTGACAGCAGGAAGTGCAGCTGAAGGTGAGTGAAATGCTAGACAGGCGAGGTGTCTTCCAAGCGTTGGAAATCACCTGTCAAGCAATGATAGTACTCTCTGAGAGATGAAGTGCTATGAACAGCTATTGTGTCTGAAAAGACAGATGACAGCCTGTTCTTCATTGACACAGGAGATAAAAGAAAGATTTGCTTCATAATGAAGGAAGATTGAAGCCGCTGCAAATTCACCTAAGTCTACAGCCTTTCACTTGGCCATGGCTGGAGATCTTCAGTTTCACTGATCAAAGCCTTTCCAGCTTGTCAGTTTCACTAAAGAAGCTCTTCTCACTGTGCACCTGCCTTGGTGACCCTGACAAGTTGTTAACAGGTTGGGAAACAAGTGCCCCAGCTGCGAAATCCAGAATTGAGGGTTAAAATTGTTCTTAATTGGCTTTTTAAGCACCTTAATCATGTACTTGACAGATCCAAGAGGATTCTCCACTTGCCTTCAATCCTGCCCCGCAAAAACCCGGAAAAGGGAGAGATGATGTTGGGATCCTGACCTGGCATCACTTTCATGGGATTTAACTCCCTGCATGCATGCAAACCCACCTCCCTCTGTCTGGAAAAATCCCCCCCCCCCCCGGTGTACGCTGATGACACTTCACTGTAAATGAATCTCTCCACTCTTGATTCCATGATCATACAATCCTGTGTGAATGCCACTCTGAGTGAGACAAAACGTTTTCTGGTTCAATATTAGAACATCACCCACCTTCACCCATTACTCACTTCCTCTGTCTGTCACCCCCAGCTTGATTTGCCCAATTCTGTCATCACCGCACACTCTGTACAAACTGTCACTCATCCAGAACCCTATGACTCTTGTCACAAAATCTGACATACTCAACAGTCCTTTCTTTATCAAATAGCTCTGGTTGCCAGAAGGTCAGTTTTAAAATCTTCATCCTCATTTTCAAGTCCCTCTTTCCTACTTCTACCATCTGATCAATATTACATCCAAACTCACACAATGCAGTTTAAGATTGAATGCTTTTATTATTGTAGAGTAAATGTTCTCCGAATATTAAAATTTAACTTGCAACCAGCAGAACTCTGTGCTTGGACGAGGGATGATGTGAGCTGCAGCCTTTAGCATAAACTTGGGTTTGAGAGCAGTATCTGAAATGTCACTAAGTGTAAACATCTTTTCTGACAGGATGTTCATGTCATGAGGGTAAGCAGTGATGAAAGAGGAAGAACAAACTTAATAAACAGATGAAATACCTGCAACTTCAAAATTCAATAATCAAATGACTAAAAACAAAAATTATTTAAATCTATTAACATATTCGCAGGGTTTTCAACTTTTGGTACCAGCTTGACTGCTTAATTGAAGTAACTCCACTCCAGGTGAATGATCTGAAAGATTTGCTGCAGATTAGACAGGATTAAATTTGTATTTGGTGACTGAACACCAATAAGAAGAAAAGTCTAAATGTGTCACTTAACCTGATAAGTCATAAAAAAGCTATTCATTGCTTTATTATTTTGAATAAATGCTTAATTCATTGTCATCTGAGATTGATGGGGCCTTTTTTCTTGATGAATTATGTAACATTTGACAACTGTAATGATGTGCAGACTGCCAAATTTATAAAATGAATAGCTTAGTCTCACCTTTGCCTTCATGTAATATTTATTTTCAATCTCTGCTATTTTGAATATGGACAGAGGGACATCAAAGCTGAGATTCAGAGCTGCAATGAGAACCTTTATGCAATATTTTGGAAAAATAATGTGATAAATGGATGTGAAATGGACGTTGAAAGTAAATGGACGGCTGTGATTTCCCACACAATTTTAGATATCATCCTAAATAAATGTATGCGTGGGGTAATTAATGAGAAATATTCAAAAGTCCATACTGTCTAAAAGATACTAACCTCAGTACTCTGGAACAATTAAGAAATATATGCCCCCCCCAGTTCAATTTGAACTGACATTTCGTGGTGGGGGGGGGGGGGTGGTGGTGTGCAAGGTTTGGATTTTAACCCACAAAACTAGTGGGTTTGGGTCAGGTGGGAAGTGAAAATGTTAAAAATCTCAAACCTGATCCCAACTTGTGTTAACAGAGAGGGAAGGCAGGACAGAGTGGGCACAATCAATCCACTCCCAGGGGGAGGGTCACTCATTTAAGTACTTTAATAAGGATGCATGCCTCAGATCTTTTCTTCATTTTAGGTTTAACCCTGGCCGTGATGATGTTTCCTGGGCCTCAAGAAACTTGGTAGCTAAAGGGAGGTGAGAACTGCCCCAACTTTTCCAATCTTCACCCTCTCGACCCGGTTTCCACCCCCACTCTCCCCGCTCCCACCCCAGCGACATCTTTGATCTCCCCCACCTCCCCAAATCATCTGATCTACTTCCACCCTGACACCGGCCTCTGTCTCGAACACCAATCCACCCCTCCCCCCACCCTACAAATGCAATACCGGCCTCTAATGCATTTATTTTAATCACCACATTAAACAGAAGCCCTGAGGCTGGTTTAGAAATGAGCCATGAGAATAATCCCCGTCATCAGAGAACTGATTTAAAAGAAGAGACTCGAGAAACAGCATTGAAAAGTGATTGAGAGGTGAACTCATATAGATGTATAAAATAAGACAAGGGGATAGGAAGAAGGAGACAGTGGTTCAAAATAGTGAAGGCAAATTTAAGACTATGTCAGGGAGATCATCACATGAAGAGTGATTAACATGTTAGCCCCAACTTTAATGCACCTTGTGAGAATGGAGCATGTTGGGATCAGACGCCTGATTTAGACCCGGGCAGATTTTATGCCGCATTGACTTCAGTGAAGTCAAACCCTGGGTGGGTTATAAATCGGGTCTGGTTATAAATCTAGACTGAACACATTAGGTTAAAATTGGAGCTGCAGAATGGACTTTGATGTGACGTTGGATGGCACACTGGGGAACAGTAAATTCTTTCTGGATGGATGAGTTACAGTTGATCATATTTTTTTTATTCATTCATGGGATGTGGGCATCGCTGGCCAGGCCAGCATTTATTGCCCATCCCTAATTGCCCTTGAGAAGGTGGTGGTGTGCTGCCTTCTTGAACCGCTGCAATCCATGTGGGGTAGGTACGCCCACAGTGTTGTTAGGAAGGGAGTTCCAGGATTTTGACCCAGCGACAGTGAAGGAACAGTGATATAGTTCCAAGTCAGGATGGTGTGTGACTTAGAGGGGAACTTGCAGGTGGTGGTGTTCCCATGCATTTGCTGCCCTTGTCCTTCTAGTTGGTAGAGGTCACGGGTTTGGAAGGTGCTGTCTAAGGAGCCTTGGTGCGTTGCTGCAGTGCATCTTGTAGATGGTACACACTGCTGCCACTGTGCATCGGTGGTGGAGGGAGTGAATGTTTGTAGATGGTGTGCCAATCTAGTGGGCTGCTTTGTCCTGGATAGTGTCGAGCTTCTTGAGTGTTGTTGGAGCTGCGCCCATCCAGGCAAGTGGAGAGTATTCCATCACACTCCTGACTTATACCTTGTAGATGGTAGACAGGCTTTGGGGAGTCAGGAGGTAAGTTACTCGCCGCAGGATTCCCAGCCTCTGATATGCTCTTGCAGCCACAGTATTTATATGGCTACGCCAGTTCAGTTTCTGGCCAATGGTAACCCCTAGGATGTTGATAGTGGGGGATTCAGCAATAGTAATGCCATTGACTGTCAAGGGGAGATGGTTAGATTCTCTCTTGCTGGAGATGGTCATTGCCTGGCACTTGTGTGGTGCGAATGTTACTTGCCACTTATCAGCCCAAGCCTGGATATTGTCCAAGTCTTGTTGCATTTCTACATGGACTGCTTCAGTATCTGAGGAGTCACGAATGGTGCTGAACATTGTGCAATCATCAGCGAACATCCCCACTTCTGACCTTATGATTGAAGGAAGGTCATTGATTAAGCAGCTGAAGATGGTTGGGCCTAGGACACTACCCTGAGGAACTCCTGCAGTGATGTCCTGGAGCTCAGATGATTGACCTCCTACAACAACCATCTTCTTTTGCGCTAGGTATGACTCCAACCAGCGGAGGGTTTTCCCCCCGATTCCAATTGACCTCAGTTTTGCTAGGGCTCCTTGATGCCATACTCGGTCAAATGCTGCCTTGATCTCAAGGGCAGTAACTCTCACCTCACCTCTTGAGTTCAGCTCTTTTGTCCATGTTTGAACCAAGGCTGTAATGAGGTCAGGAGCTGTGTGGTCCTGGTGGATCCCAAACTGAGCGTCACTGAGCAGGTCATTGCTAAGCAAGTGCCGCTTGATGGCACTGTTGATGACACCTTCCATCACTTTACTGATGATTGAGAGGAGACTGATGGGGCGATAATTGGCCGGGTTGGACCTGTCCTGCTTTTTGTGTACAGGACTTACCTGGGCAATTTTCCACATTGCAGGGTAGATGCCAGTGTCGTAGCTGCACTGGAACAGCTTGGCTTGGGGTACGGCAAGTTTTGGAGCACAGGTCTTCAGTACTATTGCAGGAATATTGTCAGGGCCCATAGCCTTTGCAGTATCCAGTGCCTTCAGTCGTTTCTTGACATCACGCGGAGTGAATCGAATTGGCTGAAGTCTGGCATCTGTGATGCTGGGGACTTCAGGAGGAGGCCAAGATGGATCATCAACTTGGCACTTCTGGCTGAAGATTGTTGCAAATGCTTCAGCCTTATCTTCCGCACTGATGTTCTGGGCTCCCCCATCATTGAGGATGGGGATATTTGTGGAGCCACCTCCTCCAGTTAGTTGTTTAATTGTCCACCACCATTCCTAACTGGATGTGGCAGGACTGCAGAGCTTAGATCTGATCCGTTGGTTATGGGATCGCTTAGCTCTGTCTATCGCATGCTGCTTAAGCAGTTTGGCACTCAGATAGTCTTGTGTTGTAGCTTCACCAGGTTGACACCTCATTTTGAGGTATGCCTGGTGCTGCTTCTGGCATGCTCTCCTGCACTCTTCATTGAACCAGGGTTGGTCTCCCGGCTTGATGATAATGGTAGAGTGGGGGATATGCCGGGCCATGAGGTTACAGATTGTGGTTGAGTACAATTCTGCTGCTGCTGATGGCCCACAGCGCCTCATGGTTGCTCAGTTTTGCATTGCTAGATCTGTTCGAAATCTATCCCATTTAGCACAGCGGTAGTGCCACACAACACGATGGAGGGTATCCTCAACATGAAGGCGGCACAGTGGTGCAGTGGTTAGCACCACAGCCTCACAGCTCCAGCGACCTGGATTCCGTTCTAGGTACTGCCTGTGCGGAGTTTGCAAGTTCTCCCTGTGACCACGTGGGTTTCCGCCGGGTGCTCCGGTTTCCTCCCACAGCCAAAGACTTGCAGGTTGATAGGTAAATTGGCCATTGTAAATTGCCCCTAGTGTAGGTAGGTGGTAGGGGAAAGGTGTGGATGTGGTAGGGAATATGGGGTTAATGTAGGATTAGTATAAATGGGTGGTTGTTGGTCGGCACAGACTCGGTGGGCCGAAAGGCCTGTTTCAGTGCTGTATCTCTAAATAAATAAAAATAAATACGGTGGGACTTGGTCTCCACAACGACTGTGCGGTGGTCACTCCTACCAATATGTCATGGACAGATGCTTCTGCAGCAGGCAAGTTGGTGAGCACGAGGTCAAATATGTTTTCCCTTCTTGTTGGCTCCCTCACCACCTGCTGCATACCCAGTCTAGCAGATATGTCCTTCAGGACTCGACCAGCTTGGTCTGTAGTGGTGCTGCCGAGCCACTCTTGGTGATGGACGAGTAAGTCCCCCACCCAGAGTACATTCTGTGCCCTTGCCACCCTCAGTGCTTCCTTGAAGTGCTGTTCAACATGGAGTACTGACTCATCAGCTGAGGGAGGGCGGTAGGTGGTAATCAGCAGGAGGTTTCCTTGTCCATGTTTGACCTGATGCCATGAGATTTCATGGGGTCCAGAGTCGATGTTGAGGACTCCCAAGCAACTCCCTCCCTACTGTATACCACTGTGCCGCCACCTCTGCTGGGTCTGTCCTGCTGGTGGGACAGGACATACCCGGGGCTGGTGATGGCAGAGTCTGGGACATTGTCTGTCAGTTATGATTCTGTGAGTATGACTATGTCAGGTGTTGCTTGACTAGTCTGTGGGACAGTTCTCCCAACTTTGTCACAAGCCCCCAGATGTTAGTAAGAAGTACTTTACAGGGTCGACAGGGTTGGGTTTGTCATTGTCGCTTCCGGTGCCTAGGTCGATGCCGGGTGTTCCGTCCGGTTTCATTCCTTTTTATTGACTTCGTAGCAGTTAGATACAACTGAGTGTCTTGCTCGGCCATTTCAGAGGGCATGTAAGAGTCAACCACATTGCTGTGAGTCTGGAGTCACATGTAGGCCAGACCAGGTAAGGACAGCAGATTTCCTTCCCTAAAGGACATTAGTGAACCAGACGGGTTTTTACAACAATCGGCAATGGTTTCATGGCCATTATTAGACTAGCTTTTTAATTCCAGATTTATTAATTGAATTCAAATTCCACCTTCTGCTGTGGTGGGATTTGAACCCATGTCCCAAGAGCAATCCCCTGGGTCTCTGGATTACTAGTCCAGTGACAATACCACTACGCCACCGCCTCCCCATATAGTGGTTCAAGAAGACATATGGGATACTTTCCTTTATTACCTGAGGCACAGATTATAAGAACAGGGGCATTATGCTCGAACTGTGCAGAATATTAGTTAGGCCACACTAGAATACGGCGTACAGTTCTGGTCACTGCATTCTAGGAAGGATGTAATCAGATTAGAGAATTACTGAGGAGGTTTACAAGGATGTTGCCAGGAATGGAGAATTTTATCTATGACGATAGATTGGATAGGCTGGAGTTGTTTTCTTTGGAACAGAGGAGGCTGAGACGAGATTTAATTGAGGCGTACAAAATTATGAGTCAACTACATAGAGTGGATAGGAATGATCTATTTCCCTTTGCAAAGCGGTCAATAACCAGGGGACATTTATTTAACGTAATTAGTAGAAGGATTAGAGGTGTGTTGAGGAGTAAGTTTTTCAGCCAGAGGCTGGGGAGGGTCTGGATCTCACTGCCTGAAAGGGTGATAGAGGGAACCCTCACTGGATGTGCACTTGAAGTGCTGTAACCTACAGGGCTACAGACCAAGAGCTAGAGAGTGGCAATTAGACTGGATAGTTCTTTATTGATTGGCTCAGACGCAATGAGCTGAATGGCCTTCTTCTGGGCCATCAGTTTTCTATATTTCTATATAGCCTTTTTCGTTTGTGACAGATCCAGCTTTGTTTCAACTCTGCTGTTTGGCATTTCTCTGAAAACATAGAACAGAATTTTGAATTCCCGTCGGAGGTGGGACTGGAGGCGGGAAGACCCGGAGAGTGGTGTGCCGGATTGCTGGCATGTTCCCTCCTCTGGGCCATTTTCGCTCTGGACAGGGAGTGAGGGGAGGGGGAAATGGTGGTGGTGGTGGGGGTGGGTGTTGACAGCTACAGGTCCTCAAGTGGCGGATCGCCTATTAGACCAATTGAATGGCCTATTAAGACCACTCAGCAGAAGTGGACTGGAATTTTCCAGTCAGCTTGTGGACCCCCTACTGAGGCTGCAACACAGCCAGCAGTTGGAGGCAGACTCCTGGCAGCAGATGGGGTGGTGGGGGGCAGGGGGTAGAGGCTAGGGATCCACCCGTTGGGCCACCACGTTGGCCGTCCAGTGGAGGTGTTGCCCTCTCTCTCTCTCTCTCTTGCATACATCAGCAGCTCCCACCTCAGACGGGGCTGTCTGCCAATTGTCATTGCTGGAGGGCCTCCTATTGGCCCTGCAGCATTGGGAGCCTGCCCGCCATCCTTCATTGGACGGTGTGCACACTCTCAGGCCATTAATCGGCCATCCTTACAAAGATTGCATCCGACGTGATGCTTGGTCAGATCCTGGAACTACACCTGAAGTCAGGGTCCCGACCCAAACAAAAATCCAGCCTATAAGGTTTGAGCAAAAAAGAGTTATAGGGCTAGGAATTCGTTTTCCCCGATTTTTGGGTGAGGGGCCACAATTCATGACCTGCCTGTAATGTTTGAAAATGAGATGGTTATCATATATAATTTGTGTACCCACCTCACTTCCCTGATTGTAGTGTGGCCACGAGCAACTCCTGCACTGAGCCAGTCTCTATAGCACTGCTGACAGCTTCTGCACACCGCAGGTGGCACAGTAGCTTTCAGAAGAAACCACTGCTCTAGGCAGCCTTCCCTTTTTAAAGGCACAGTCACTATGAACGGGAAGTTGCAGCAATGGTGCAGGCTGCTGAATATTCATATCGCAGCACTGAGGGAAAAGGAGGATGGTACACCACACAAAGGAAGGGGCTCCCTGCTTTAGTGATGCTGCCCTGGACACACTAGTCTGAATGATGGAGGTCAGGAAGGAGGCCATGTTTCCAGCGAGCAGGAAGTTATCAAGACAGAGCCTCCGCGGGAAATGAGTGTAGGGGGCAAAGGTATTAATGCCTGGAGTGTGTCATCCAGAACATGGCAGCAGTGCTAAACAATGTTTAATGGCCTCATTTGGGCGGTCAAGGTGAGGGTGAGGTGATGAATTTTGGGACTCTAACAAGGCAAGGGAATATACAATGGATGTTAGGACCCTAGCAAGTACAAACGTTCAGAGGACCTTGGTGTAGTTGTCCATAGATCACTGAAGGCAGCAGCACAGGTGGATAAGGTGATTAGGAAGGCACATGGGAAACTTGCCTTTATTAGCCGAGGCATAGAATATACGCAGAGTATATTTACGCAGAGAGTAGTAGGGGCGTGGAACGCCCTGCCTGCAACAGTAGTAGACTCGCCAACTTTAAGGGCATTTAAGTGGTCATTGGATTGACATATGGATGAAAATGGAATAGTGTAGGTCAGATGGTCGGCGCAACATCGAGGGCCGAAGGGCCTGTACTGCGCTGTAATGTTCTAATTCTAATTCTAATTCTAATAAGAGCAGGGAGGTTATGATGGAGCTGTATAAAATGCTAGTTAGGCCACAGCTGGAGTACTGTGTACAGTTCTAGGCACCACACTATAGGAAAGATGTGATTGCATGGAGAGGATGCAGAGGAGATTCACCAGGATGTTGCCTGGGCTGGAGAATTTCAGCTATGAAGAGAGATTGAAAAGGCTAGGGTTGTTTTCCTTAGAGCAGAGAAGGCTGAGGGGGGACATGATTGAGGTATACAAAATTATGAGGAGTTAGATAGGAATAGACTTTTTCCCTTAGCGGAGGAGTCAATAACCAAGGGGTATAGATTTAAAGTCAGGGGCAGGAGGTTTAGAGGAGATTTGAGGAAACATTTTTTCACCCAGCGGGTGGTTGGAATCTGGAACACACTGCCTGAAGGGGTGATAGAGGCAGGAACCCTTACAACATTTAAGAAGTATTTGGATGAGCACTTGAAATGTCATAGCATACAAGGCTATGGGCCAAGTGCTGGAAAATGGGATTAGAATAGTTAGGTGCTTGATGGCCGGCACAGACACGATGGGCCGAAGGCCTGTTTCTGTGCTGTATAACTTTATGATTCTATCACTCTATGACCCCTAACATCCTTAAACTGCACCACACTGACACACGCCTTCCAATCATTTCAGCCAAACACACACATCTTTACATGTCTACAAAAACTTACAGCTATTCAGCTCTGGCACATATACCACCCAATCACAGTGACACACAGTCACTGATGTCCTGCTCTCTCTCTTGCAGGAGAAGGTGGCCACAGCAGAAGAGAGACCCACAGGACCAGAGGAGGACTGGCATGCTTGCCTCTCCTCAGCACCCTGGTGGAGGATATGCTGAATGGAATCCTCGGGATCAATGCGAGAGTCGTTGGCACCCAGTGCTGCTGACGGCATGGGGATGATGGTAAGTTACTACCTGATGCTCCTTTGCTACTCACTCTCAACCTGAAAGGTGCCATGAAATGGAAACTGCCGATGGAGTGACTGTGAACTTCCTGCTTTCCTCCCCTACCTGCACCCCGTTCCCTTACCCCTACCCTCATCTTAAGCTTTGGTGCTTTCCGATAGTCATGAATTGCCGCCTGACCGGCGTCATGACGAAGGGTGAAAGTAATGGCAGATTTCAAAGGAAGAAGCACCATTACTTGACCTAAAACTCACAGCCACCAGTTCAGATACTGGCAATGCATGTACCTGAACTGCATGTGCAGTTGGGATTTGCATGTGGTGAGTCACTGGGCACGGGTGGATGTAGCCAGGCCAGGGAGGGATAGGTCAACGTGCAAACTTCCCGGAAGGTGAGGCTGCACATGAGTTCTACTGCAGGGGACTCAGATGAGGATCTCTTTGAGGTGGACTACAGGAATGCTGATGATGATGCACGTCATGATGCTTGCTGCATTGGCAGGCTGCCAGACAGCTTCCATACACTGGTTAGGAGCAAGGAAGAGATCAGCCCCAATGTGACAAAGGGCATCGTGCAGAGTTTGGAGCCCATCTTTTCCACTGTGGAAGTGGTGGGCACCTCCAAGGCAGCAGTGCCAAACTAACTCACGATGGAGTGTCTGCTGGCCGCTGTCTCAGCTTCCACTGCAGCACAGAAGGAGGCCTGACGATGTTTCAGTGCTCAGTGAAAGCTCAGATGGAGATCATGAGATCTCTGGCTGCTGCCATCCAAACACAAACAGCTGCTATCGTGGGTGCAGTTCTCAGTGCTCAATGGGATGTGCAAGGCCTCACAGGAGTCCAAAATCTGTGCTCCAGCAGATTTCGAAGATTACTGAGGTGCTACTTTGTGGGAGTGGCAGTAGCATCATGGAGCACAAACCTGCTGTTCTCTCTCAGGATGGCAGAATTTGTGCTTTCACCACTGGCACTCTGCCAGTGCCCTTGCTGTTGCCTCTCAGCTAGCCAACCCAGACTGCTGCCACCCATGCTGAGATGGTACAGTCCAAAGCCTGGCCCACAAGGGCCAGAACTACTTGGGGGGGTGTCCCTTAAGGCCACCTGAAGTCCTCCCCAGTGAAAGTCAGCAGCTTTCCGCCAGCTATACTGCAGCGACTGGGGTGGCACTGTGTAGGAGCACTAGGTCAGGCAAAGGCACTCACAAGATAGGCACTAAGGGGATGCACGAAGGTGTATAGTTCTGTTCTATTTTGTATTCTTAATGTGTTCTGGATAACATTGTTTGCTGTTGCCTTTTATTGCTTGATGCTGGCCAAAGGGACTTTGTGAAAGGGCATCCAATACAGATATACTGTTAGGGAATAGTGTGTCCCTTTTGGAGTGAGGAACTTAATTTCAACTGAAGTGAAGCTTCACAATATGGTTTGTCTTGCTCCCTCCAGTTGCATATGGTGGATGCAGTCTCCTCCCTTCTTCCTCCTCCTCTTTTTACTCTTCCTGTGCCCAAGGTGGCCTACGGATCCCAGGAGGTAGTGGCTGGGCCCTCAGAACGGCTAGGTTGTGGAGGACACAGCACATCACAAACAAACATGGACACCTTTTTGGGCGTTTGCGCGGAAAGATCAACCTGAGAAGTCAAAGCAGTGAACCTTTAGCTTTCGGAGACCAATGGCTTGTTTCATGGTGTTGTGTGTGGCTCCATGCATTTCATTGAAGGCCATCTAACCTCACGTGGTGGAATGGCGGAAGGGGGTCATGAGCTATATGTGGAGGGAGTAGCCTTTGTCGCTGAGCAGTCTCATGTGGTGCTTCTTGGAGGCCTGATGATGGTTGGTATTGCAGACAGCCACAGGATAAATGCATCATGGGTGCTGGCAGGGTAGTGAACATTCACTGAGAGAAACGTCTTGGTGTGGTCACACACCAACTGCACATTCAGTGAATGATAGGTCTTATGGTTCTGGTACCACTCGTCGTTGACATAGGGGCCCGCAGGGCTACGTGAGTGCAGTCGATGATGCCTTGCGCTATCAGGAAGGCCGCTATCCTGGAGAACTCACATGCCCTTTCATCCTGGTGTTCCCTCCTCAGGGAGAAAAGGATGAAGTCCTCTGTCCTCCGATAGAGTGCCTCTGTCATCTCCCGAATACTTCTGTGGACGGCAAACTGCAATATGTTGCCGATATCGCCTGCTCGCACCTGGAAAAATCCCATGATGTAGAATATAAGGGTGATGGTGATCTTCACAGCCACTGGGAGGGCCGTCCTCACCGTGGTTTGAAAGTCCAGGTTGGCATGAAAGAGATGGTACTACGCTATCACTATCTCCTTTGTGAATCGTAGCCTCCTCAGTCACTGCTCCTGACTCATTGCTAAGTAGGAATAGTGCTCCCAGAAGATCCTTTGTTGGTCAGGCCTTCTGTGAAGAGCCCTCTTTCTCCTCCCTCCTTGCAGAGGTTCCCATCTCTGCCTCCTCCTCACATGTCCTGCTCATTATTGCAGAACAAGTGGCACTGCAACTACTGCCCCCACACCCAGGCAAGGTAATGTTATTTTCTGCCTTTCTGTGGTCAGCAAAAACCTCCAAATGGTTCCAGTAACTCACCACAGAGCTTCCACAAACTGCCTGACCACAAGTAAGTCAAAAGCACCTCAACTGCAACTTGGTTAGTAGCCCTTTATATAGTCCAGAGCAGGTCCCATCTTGCTTCATAGTGCTTGCTGTTTCAGGAGTGAATGACAAAGATGCTGTCTGCACATGGATTGACCAACTTTGGTCCCCCGGTGTTGCATCAGGATGTTTGTGGTAATGTCATCATGATATTGCACTTTCAATGTTTTCGGGTGCGCGCGGGATATGCACCTGCATATGCCATTCCACTTCACTAACGCCACAAGGGCCATGCAGAAAGTGGCCAGCAGCGCTTTGTGTGCATGAAAACCTTAGGTATACCTTCAGAGCATCGCTTTACAACTGATTATCACTCATATAGTTTTCTTGGTGAATGTACACATTGGATAGATTTATCTTCTCTGTTAATGCTGTTTACTAACTGATTTTAATTTGGAGGAATCTCATTTTTAGGAACTGGGGACTCTTGGTCATGGCAGACCCTTCCTTTAGGGATGCATTTAGCATTGACCCAGCATTTCATCACGATGACCTGGCTGAGACTGGGGACTTGGCTCTTTGACAATTGTAGGCCATGAACACTTTCTACCACTCTGTGGCAGAACATATTGAGGATTCAACAAAATGAGCCATCACAGAACCCAAGAATAATGGCTTTTTTAAGGTTTATTTGAACATGAACCATACTTTCCATCATCACCACAGGAGCTCGATTGGGGTACCATATTTTTTTTCTGCGGTGAGTGTTGAGACTACTCTATCTGCCAGTGAGTTGGAGGAGGGCCAGGACTTGCAGGAAACAGTCTACTTAAAAGTCTATTTACTCAGTAACAGTGTCTACTTAAACAAACGGCAGAATCTTATCATTTTAGATTTTGATAAGGGGTCAGGACCATTTCTAGGTCCCGACCCTGACTGTGTGTGACACGTGCCCGTTGGTACTATCTTATGGGAGGCAGCCAATTAACAGGCCACCTCTGCATTCGCCATCCAATTAGGAATGGCAGATGGGAGGTGGGAGCTGGAGGTCAGACTACCAATTTAATGGGTTCCCGGCATTCACGACTTTGGGCGCATGAAAACTGTGCTAAGTTTGAGGAAAGAAAGGGAGGATCAGGTTGGAGGCACAGCTTTGTAGGGCAGTCCCAAAATTTAATGCGAAGTGTTTCCTGACAGCACAGAGCATGGACAGAGCGATCGCAGACATCATCACTGCGTGCAAACATTTGCCTGCTTGCTGGTATGAATGTGTGCATGCCGGTTCCATTCCCCCGACCGTACCCCGCTCCATCCCGCCATCCCTCTTTCAATCGCCACTTTCAATTTCCTGCTCGCTCCCTGCCTCACTGCTGTCTTCCCTCAGCCACTTGCTCTTTGTCTCGCCACTTCCCCCCTCGGCCGCTTGCTCCCTGCCTCGCCCTACCTTCCCTCATCCACTCGCTCCCGCCCTCGCTGCTTCCCCCCCCATCCCCTGGTCACTCACTGCAGGCCTTGCTGCTTCCTCCCTCAGCCACTCGTTCCCACCCTCCCCCTTCCCCCCCCCTCGGCCGCTCGCTCTCAGCTTCGTTGCTTCCCCCTTCAGCTGATTGCTCCCCACTGTGCTGCCTGAAGAAGCAGCAGGGGGCGGGGAACGAGCCACCAAGGGGTGACGGGGCAATGCGGAAGCCAGAGGCCAAGAAGATGGAAGCGGCAAGGCCTGGAGCTAGCGGCCGTGGGGGTGGGGGGTGGGGAGTGGGGAGCGAGCAGCCAAGGTGGGAGGTGGTGAGGGTGGGAGTGAGTGGCTGAGAGAAGGCAGCAGTAAGACGGGGAGCGAGTGGCCGAGGGGGAAGAAGCGGCAAGGTGGGGAGCGAGCGGCAAGCTGACAGGTATGAGAGGGAGCAATGAAGAGAAGCCTGATGGCAGGAGAGAGTGGGGTATTGTTGGGGGTGAGATGGAGGCGGTGATCGCAGCCACTGTGGGGATTTGGGTTTAAGGCTGCCTTTGCATTTTGTGACAAATTGAGCAGCACCATCTTTTTTTTTACAATTAGAATTAGAACATTACAGCGCAGTACAGGCCCTTCGGCCCTCGATGTTGCGCCGATCATCTGACCTACATTATTCCATTTTCATCCATATGTCTATCCAATGACCACTTAAATGCCCTTAAAGTTGGCGAGTCTACTACTGTTGCAGGCAGGGCGTTCCACGCCCCTACTACTCTCTGCGTAAAGAAACTACCTCTGACATCTGTCCTATATCTTTCACCCCTCAATTTAAAGCTATGTCCCCTCGTGTTTGCCATCATCATCCGAGGAAAAAGACTCTCACTATCCACCCTATCTAACCCACTGATTATCTTGTATGTCTCTATTAAGTCACCTCTCCTCCTCCTTCTCTCTAACGAAAACAACCCCAAGTCCCTCAGCCTTTCCTCGTAAGACCTTCCTTCCATACCAGGCAACATCCTAGTAAATCTCCTCTGCACCCTTTCCAAAGCTTCCACATCCTTCCTATAATGCGGTGACCAGAACTGCACGCAATACTCAAGGTGCGGCCTCACCAGAGTTTTGTACAGCTGCATCATGACCTCGTGGCTCCGAAACTCGATCCCCCTACTAATAAAAGCTAACACACCATATGCCTTCTTAACAGCCCTATTAACCTGGGTAGCAACGTTCAGGGATTTATGTACCTGGACACCAAGATCTCTCTGCTCATCTACACTACCAAGAATCTTCCCATTAGCCCAGTACTCTGCATTGCTGTTACTCCTTCCAAAGTGAATCACCTCACACTTCTCCGCATTAAACTCCATTTGCCATCTCTCAGCCCAGCTCTGCAGCCTATCTATGTCCCTCTGTACCCTACAACACCCTTCGACACTATCCACAACTCCACCGACCTTTGTGTCATCCGCAAATTTACTAACCCACCCTTCTACACCCTCATCCAGGTCATTTATAAAAATGACAAACAGCAGTGGCCCCAAAACAGAACCTTGCGGTACACCACTAGTAACTAAACTCCAGGATGAACATTTGCCATCAACCACCACCCTCTGTCTTCTTTCAGCTAGCCAATTTCTGATCCAAAGCTCTAAATCACCTTCAACCCCATACTTCCGTATTTTCTGCAATAGCCTACTGTGGGGAACCTTATCAAACGCCTTACTGAAATCCATATACACCACATCCACGGCTTTACCCTCATCCACCTGTTTGGTCACCTTCTCGAAAAACTCAATAAGGTTTATTACTGGCAGCTGCCTGAGACATTGCAGACAGTGATGTTTCAGTGGATGAGGCTGTATTTGCACATGTGTCAGTACTGTACCACCTAGTTGTGTTGTCAGCAAATGCAGCCATTTCAATGACTCCACCCCAGAGATCATATTGGAGGCAGTGAGGTTCCGTAGGCATGTATTGTTTCCTGACAGCAGGAGGAGGAGCAGGCCAGCAGCACAGACAAAGCAGGCATGACTGGAGGTGATGTGGGACATTTCTAGCTTCAGTGTCGCAGCAAGGACCTGGATGTGATGCCAGAAGTGCTTCAACAACCTCCTGCAGCCTGGGAAAGTGAGTGGCAATAACTCCACATGTGGCACGCATGAAGGAGTTGTGAGCGCAGGTGGCCTCTACAGTTCAATGATGCAATGATAACAAGTCCCACCAATACTGAGTCTTGTGCACCTTAGTGCACTCTGCAATCAAAGGATGCATAAAAATCATTGCCACTCATGGAAGAAATGAGAATGGCACCATGGCATTAATAGTCTGAGAAGTGTTAAATGGCACAATGACTTCTGTGATGCAGAAGGGAACCCTTGGAATCATGACACTCATGTTCTTCACCTTTCAGGAAAGAACAGCACACAGACCCTGTCATCCTGCCTCCAAAACTGCCTTCGTGCAGCTGACAAGATCCTGCCCAAAATCTCTATGAATTGCAACATTTAGAACTCTTGATCAAAACTACAGCAATGTCTCCTGATTATAGCAGGATTGTTTGACTAGAAAAATGAGGTGAGTGTAGAATACTTATCTCATAGCACTTTTGTGCATAAAATCAATTTCAGTCCCTTACAGCAGCGTGGTGTCCAGCTGCAATTGACAGGGTATTACCCAATCATTTTCATTCTAGCCAGGACTTGTGGTGTCACTAAATACAGCCATCTTTCTCAGCTGACGAAATACACATTATCTTTCCTTTATATTTCTTCATGGAGTTTATGGAAGTATGATGTAATGACATAGCTTTTTAGTGTACCAATCCCCTGTGCAACAGGATTTACCTCCAGAATATCCAAACTCTAAGCTGTCAAATATTGTCTGGTACATTTTCAAATTAGAATGGTTTGATAGTAAATCTCACATAATAACTATAAGGATTTTATTTAAAAAGTTATTTAAAAAATTACAGATGAATGCAAGTTCTAAAAACATTTGCTTGACTAATGTATTATTTTTCACTTTCTATATGAATCTTTGCAGTTGTTTAACTCCTTGTGTCATTCTTCAAATACTTATGAGTAAAGATGTGTTCCAGTAACTGAAGTTAAAGTATTTCCTTAGAAAAGTGTCACTGAAGAATACCAGTTGATACCATGCAAATAGGGTTAAATTATATAAGCACAGTGGGATAGCTGGTGAGATTTACCATCTCTACAGGGGGTATCTAGCAAACTGCAGGGAATCGCAGTCTACTTTCTCACTCATTGCTGAAAGTGAAATATCTATGGTGAAATTAAGAGACAAAAAACCCCAGAAATAATATGTTGACTTTCATTTAGAAAATGGAATTCAAATGTTATGTTAAATGTTTTATTACCCAATGCAGTCTTTCTTTTGGAATTAGTTAAATTGTGTAATGTAGTGGAAGGAAACATAAAGGACACATGATTTAGGAATCATTTATAGTTGATAATGTTTCTAACCCATTAAAAGCATTTTGCAACAATCCAAATCAAAAATATGTTACTTCAATAGCAAGCAAGAGTTTTTTCTACAGTATTTGATATTCAGACTTTGATGGCATGCATGGCCTCAGCATGCTGGAGCTATAGCATTGGGGAGGCTCAGCTTCAATTCTTCACTTCACTGAGTTTTCAATGTCAATAGGAAAAATAGAAAAGGCAGTCTCCATGGTTTGCTGTACTCCTTCACATGACCAGCTGAAAGCAGCATTGGCAGAGCCCTGGGAGCAGGTTGTCTTGTTTCAGGAGTCAGTTGGCCCAGTGAGACCTGTAAGGGAGGAAAAGGATGATGCATATTTTGAATAATCTGACAGATAAAATATTGGAGACAAAGGCAACAGGGCTGTTCAAAATTCAGTTAGATGCTAGACAGAATGTGTTAGGATACAAAGGGAATAAGCGTCAGTGGAGCAAATAGCCATTTCTGGTTATTGACTGTTATTGAGTTCTTACAATCTTACAAAATTCTTTTTAAAAAAGGATTATTTAAGGCAACATTAAAAAAAGAAAATCTGGGTCAGAGACCTACTCCCACTCTGACCTCTCTGTCCTCAGCCTCCTACACTGTTCCAGTGAAGCTCAATGAAGCTCAAAGAACTTTACCTCATCTTTCGATTAGGCAGTTTACAGCCTTCCAGGCTCAACATTGAGTTCAATAATTTCACATCATAACCAACGCTTCCATTTTTCAGATTCTGCTATTGTAATTTTCACCTCCTTTAGACCTATCTTTTGTTTTTTTACTTGCCCCACTACCATCCCCTTTTGCCTCGCACCATCATCCCTTTTGCCATTTAATATCGCTTGCCTTCCACCCTGTCACGCACTTTCCCCTTTGCTCATTCTTCCCCTCCCCCTTCCATTGCTTCTGTATTTGCTTAAAACCTGCTACATCTCTATATTTTCCGTTTCAGATGACTATTTCCATCATTTTCTATTTTTAATATAAAAAAATACAGTTGTACTTTTTGATACAACAGAAATTTGTTAATGCTACTCATGCGTTTTTTCCTGATGGGGGATCAGGGAGCTTCTAGATCTTCAGAATTGTTTCAGGCTTCCACCATTTTTATGTATTTTCAAATTCTCGGCGGCAGCAGGAAAAGGCCCTTCATTGGTTGTTAATAAGCCACTTAAATGCCTCAACTGGCCTCTGGACAGCAAGGCCGTCGTCGGCCTATCCCACCCCGGGAAGATCACTGGGCAACAGGCAGGCGACGGGCCCTCCACCCCACCCCAGCCACCCATTGTGATACTCTGTGCACACCCCCCCACCCCGCCTCCAATCCTGCCGTGAGGGGGCCCATAAAATCCCAGCCACAATGTTTGACATTATTGGCACAGGGATAAATAGGGGTCATAAAAAAGTTTTTTTATAAACAAATTGATAAAAAAGATCACGGTAAAGGAAAAACTGGACACAATAAAAATAATAGAATGGATAAGGACATGGAAGATCTCTGAATAAATATAAAAGCAAAATACTGCAGATGCTACAAATCTGAATAAAAACAGAAAGTGCTGGAAATACACAGCAGGTCTGGCAGCATCTGTGGAGAGAGAAGCAGAGTTAACATGTATTTCCAGCACTTACTGTTTTTTTATCTTTGAATAACTATTTTGGTTTGGTCTTCACAATGGAAATAATCATCTAGCATGAAAGGAAATCAATCCTTATTTTTTCTCACTCTTACTCCATTACCAACCTCTCCCTCCAAGCCCTTCCCCTCTTCTCCTCTCTCCAAAAAGGAAAGTTGTTTTTCTTCAGAAGTACTTGATATCCAGTATGGTGGAGGATGGAGGTGGCAGATGTAATTTAATACAGAGAAATGTGAGATGATGTACTTTGGCAAAAGGGAAAGGGAGAGGTAATATAGACTAAATGTACAGTTATAAAGAGTGTACAAGGATAGAGGGACCTTATGGTTCATGTACATAGATCTTTGATGGTGGCAGGACATATTGAGAGAGTATAAATAGAGGTATTAAGTACAAAAACAGGGAAGTTATGCTGAACCTTTATAAAGCTTTGGTTAGGCCATAAGTAGAGTATTGCGTCCAGTTCTGATCATCACACTTTAGGAAGGATGTGAGGTCCTTGAGAGGGTGCAGAGTAGATTTACTAGAATGATTCCAGGGTTGAGGGATTTTAGCTACAACCTTAGGTTATAGAAGTTGGGGTTGTTCTCCTTGGAGCAAAGGAAGTTGAGGAGAGATTTGATAGAGGTGTACAAGATTATGACAGGTTTGGATAGGGTAGACAATGAAAGGTTGTTCCCATTAGCTGATGATACAAGGACTAAGGACACAGATTTAAGGTTTTGGGCAAGAAATGACGAAAATAGGAGCAAGAGTAGGCTATTCGGCCCTTCGGGCCTGCTCTGCCATTCAAAAAAGATCATGGCTGATTGTCTAATTCAGTACCCTGTTCCTGCTTTCTCCCCATATCCCTTGATCCGTTTGGCATTAAAAAATATATCTATCGTCTTCTTGAATATATTTAATGAGTTGGCTTCCACTGCCTTCTGTGGTAGAGAATTCCACAGGTTCACCACCCTCTGACTGAAGAAATTTCTCCTCATCTCAGTTCTAAATGACATACCCCGTATCCTGAGACTGTGACCCCTGGTTCTGGACTCCCCAGCCATCGCGAACATTCTCCCTGCAACTAGTCTGTCTAGTCCTGTTAGAATTTTATAGGTTTCTATGAGATCCCCTCTCATTCTTCTGAACTCTAGTGAATATAGGCCTAGTCGACCCAATCTCTCCTCATACGTCAATCCTGCCATCCCAGGAATCAGCCTAGTAAATCTTCTTTGTACTCCCTCCAAGGCAAGAACATCCTTCCTTAGGTAAGGAGACTAAAACTGCACACAATACTCCAGTTGTGGTCTCACCAAGGCCCTGTATAACTGCAGTAAGACATCCTTTCTCCTGTACTCAAATCCTCTTGCAATGAAGGCCAACATACCATTCGCCTTCCTAACTGCTTGCTGCACCTGAATGCTTGCTTTCAGCATCTGGTGTGCAAGGACACCCAGGTCTCGTTGCACCTCCCCCTTTCCCAACCTATCACCATTCAGATAATCTGCCTTTTTGTTTTTACAACCAAAGTGGATAACCTCACGTTTATCCACATTATACTGCATCTGCCATGCATTTGCCCACTCACCCAACTTGTCCAAATCACATTGGAGCCTGTTTGCATCCTCCTCACAGCTCACATTACCCCCCAGCTTTGTGTCATCTGCAAACTTGGAAATGTTACATTTAGTTCCCTCATCCAAGTCATTAATAGATATTGTTAATAGCTGGGGTCCAAGCACTGATCCCTGCGGTACCCCACTAGTCACTGCCTGTCACCCGGAAAAAGACCCGTTTATTCCTACTCTCTGTTTCCTGTCTGTCAGCCAATTCTCAATCCAGGCCAGTATATTACCCCCAATCCCATGTGCTTTAATTTTGCACACTAACCTCTTATGTGGGAGCTTATCAAAAGCCTTCTGAAAATCCAAATACACCACATCCACTGGTTCTCCCTTATCTATTCTACTGGTTACATCCTCAAAAAACACCAGTAGATTTGTTAAGCTAGATGAGCTGATGGCCTCCTTCTATGCCATAATGGCTCTTTGACTCTATTTCTGTATAGTCTATAGCTAGGGAACTAAAAGCACCTGCAACAATGAATTTAAAAATAATTGATTCAAAGAAAGGATTAAAATTGAATTATATTTAGTTGTTGTGAGAAACTTCTTTTGCAGCTGTAGTGTCAAAATGCATTTTCATGCTTTGAAAATCTCCTTGAAAATCTGCTTCCATTCTCGAGGCATTTTGGTTTGGAATATTTATTTGAAATAATCTAAAGGCAGCATTGTATTGTGCTAAAGGTCCCAAAGAATGCCTTATACTCCAGAGGTGGATAAAATAGCTTTTTAAAGAGCAACTGCACGAATTCAGATTGAAGCATAGTGTGGGAGTATTGGCGTGCATAGTCAGTGAAGGGTCTGATTTACTCCCTGTTTATCTCTGCGTCAGTAGATATTTAGTATTGAGTTCATAGAGAGACCATTTATTGTGATGCTTGGGTTACAGACATAGCCTAGCAGTGTGTGGGTGCTTAATGAGATTGGTATTTCCTTTCTTGATTTATTTCATATTCAAAATTAAGATGTCAAACTAGGAGTGTAGTGTGTGCTGGAAACTAACACCTACAGATGTGGGAGATGTGAATGCTAAGACTGTGGTAATTATCGTGGGAATTGATAAATGATGTAGTTAGTGACCAATATCCAAAACTTTGAACCTAATTAGAAGACAGAAAAATACAAACAATTTTCATAAGAACTTATTGGATGGAATCCCCATAACAGTGAAAATAACATTTTCAGAAATCATATCAGGATTGTTTATACAGTTATGAGAGGTAAAGAAGGCCAGCAGGACTTTGTGCTTTGGTCACTATTTATTTCTTAATTTTCTTGTTGTGGGTATCACTGGAAAGGCCTGCATTTATTGCCCATCCTGCGTTGCCCTTGGGAAGGTTGTGGTGGGCCATCTTCTTGAACCATTGCAGTTCATGTGGGGAATGTACTCCCACAATGCTGTCAGGTAGGGAGTCCATTAGCCCGATTTTTAAAGCACGTTGGAGGCATGAGCGGTTGTGTGCGTGATTTGAAGATCGCATTCTCGGAGGTCAGAACGGGATCCCACTGCCTCTGGAACGTGAAGTGATTTTTAAAGGGACACTGGGACGGAGGGAACGGCAATGCCGTACGCCTCCAATTAATTGCATAGTGAGCTCATTGTGGAGCTCATTAACTGGCTTGTCAGCAGCCATTTGGGATTTTCAAACGGGGGCGTGGGGAGAATGCCATGTCGGGAAAGCAGCAGGGTATAGAAGACGTGAACAATGCCGAGAGTCATGAGGGCTATGGGAAGGGCTGATTAACATGATATAGAGGTCCAAAATAAAGCTAGGCTGCTCCAAAAGTGCTACAGAATAGCCATTGCTGGAGTTGCTTTACTCAGTGGTGAATGGTAGGAATCTGGAGAGGGAGATGAGGCCACTGGCATCATTGGGGCAGCTGGGGTTAGCAATGGAAGGCCTGGTGAATGCACAAAACCCAGCTGAGGGCGTTCAGATGGGAACAGGCTACTCTGACATTGGACAGAGCAACCAGGATGAATTTCAGCAAATGAGTTCTTCTGGACTGCAGGAGACCAGAGGAACACAGCGGGGGATTGCGAGGTGAAGAAGACACTACCCTAGACGTCGGATCCACCACCCAAGAGTCAACCACCTGCAAATGACAGAGCACCAGTGCCATAAGAGTCTGCGCCTACCCAGGCAGATGGTCTCGGTCCTCTGTGCACTGATCCACAATGACCTGAGGCCAAGCATCCTCCATGGCAGTCCCTTACCTTCAGCTGTCAAGGTCTCTGTCACCCTGAATTTCTATGCAACCAGGTCGTTCCAGGAATCAGCTGCAGACCTAGGTGGCATGTTGCAGTTGGCAGCTCATCATACCATCAGGCAGGTCACGGATGCCATTTTCAGGAGGGCGGGTGACTAGATCCACTTTGACATAGATGGGCATGCGCAGGCACAGAGGGCATTGGTTTCACCTCCATCTCTGGATTTTCCCAGGTGCAGGGCATCATCACTTGCATTCATGTGGCCATCTAGGCACCAGCAACTAGCCAGTGAGATCCATCAGCAGGAAGGGCTTCCACTCCCTCAATGTCCAACTGGTTTGAAATCACATGTGTGTGCTTGTTTTCCTGGCAGCTGCCATGACTCCTTCATCCTCTACCAGTCCGGGCTGCCTCAGCTCTTCACTCCATCCCCTAAAGTGCGTGGATATATCCAAAAGGACAAGGGAAAGAGATGACTACTGACCCCTCTACAGGAGCCCCAGACAGAGGCACAGTATTAAATGAGTAGAAATTTCCTCCAATTAAATATTGGGAAACTGAAGCCATTGTTTTTGGGCCCTGCTCTAAACTCCGTTCCCTTGCTACTGACTCCATCCCTTTCCCTGGCAACAATCTGAGATTAAATCAGTCTGTTCGCAACCTTGGTGTCATATCTGACTCCGAGATGATCTTCCAATCACATATTTGCGCCATCACTAAGATTGTTTATTTCCATCTGCAAAACATTACTCAACTTTGCCCCTGTCTCAGCTCATCTGCTGCTGAAATCCTCATTCATGCTTTTGTTACCTCTAGACTTGACTATTCCAATGCACTCCTGACATATCTCTCACATTCTACCCTCCATCAACTTGAAGTCATTCAAATCTCTGCTGTCCATGTCTTAACTTGCACCAATCACTCCTGTGCTCGCTGACCGACACTGGCTCCCAGTCAAGCAACGTCTCGATTTTAAAATTCTCATCCTTGTTTTTAAATCCCTCCATGGCCTCGCCCCTCCCTATCTCTGTAATCTCCTGCCCACAACCCTTCAATATATCTTCATTCATCCAATTCTGGCTTCATGAGCATCCCCGATATAAATCGTTCCACCATTGGTGGTCACGCTTTCAGTTGCCTTGACCCCAAGCCCTGGAATTCCCGACCTAAACCTCCCTGCATCGCTACTTCGCTTTCCTCCTTTAAAACACTCCTTAAAAGCTACCTCTTTGACCAAGCTTTTGATCATCTGACCTAATATCCCCTTATGTGGTTCAGTGTCATATTTTCTTTCATAATGCTCCTGTGAAGTGCTTTGGAATGTTTTATTACATTAAAGGCACTATGTAAATATAAGTAGTTGCTATCTTTTTAAAATCTTTTTATCTTTTTTTATGGGAGTCAAATCAGTAAATTTACTCCAGAATTGTGCTGCTGTCCTGCCAGGGTAAAAGTATCAGTGCAGTTTGGAATGTCTGCTCATTTAATTTGTGATGCAGAAGAACATTGTAAATCACTGTATCATTAATCTCAACTGAAAACCAAGGCAGACAGATAAATAGGCAGAAGACAGTCTTTTCTCTGATGATGATGCATTTCTCCTTGATAATCTGTGGATGGGAAACATGGATTACGATAATGCAGAGTAAAAATAGCTAATGTTGTTGTACAGGCCTGTCAATATTTTGCCACAGTACAGAAGGGATTCCCATCAGCGTCAGTGACAATGGGAAATTTGGCAGTTTTTTTTTCAAGCTAAATCTTACACAATAATTCACCAAAAGCAACCGTTACTAAAATTCTAAATGTTTAAATTCTTGCTTGATTTATCTTTTTCTGAACAAGGTTACATTTGGAACATTTGCATAAATTAAATTCAGCAGATCAACACAGATTAATAACCCTCTTTGTAATCCTTGCATTTTTTTTTGAATACTGGTCAAACTACAATTGTTTAGTTTATCATTTTATGCATGTGGTCTATCTATTCAGAATTAAACATACACAACAAATCTGAATGGCCTGAATCCTAGCTGAAAGCATGTCTGTGGGCAATTTGAAGTGATAAACGTTCACTGCACATTATCTTTTGCTTCAGAGTATGAGTTTGTCAGTCTGTCAGCTACTCTCAGCAGATGTGGCATGTCAGACACATCCTGTGCTTTTTCCATGAGAACAAGGTGTAGCACTAGTTTATGGTGAGTAATATTACCATGTCAGTGTGTTCATGATTGTCTGCCTTCTCATTTGCAAGCAGGAAAGCGGAAACTTTCAAGTGTGCTAAAAATTTGAAATATTGGGCAATGTATGTTGACAGAGGCATATCACTGAAAACTGAGTCAGTAATCTTTAATGCTTCAAAACAATTATGGCCTGGAAATCTTTCCATGCAATACCTGTTTCTTTGGGCACTAATCGGCCTCCTAAGGCTCCGCACGGCAGGCAGGAAACACACACTCAGTACAACCCGGAATTGCACCACCTGTGATATAGGTAAAGGCTAAACAATTGGCGTGTAGTGCCCACATTCTTAAAGGGATTCCTTGTTCAACTACAAACAACAAGGTAAGTTTTTGAAAGATATTTACCTGAACGTGGAACTAGGAGGAGCAGGAGGGTTCCTCCCAGCTTCACAATTAAAAAGTTGAGGCTGCTGCTGCCCCATACCTCCCAGTCACAGCTGCTCTCTCCCAACCTCAGGCCACCAACCACTGCTCCTGTCCATTGATACCTCCTGACCTAGTCCCTCCTTTCTCACTTACATGAGGGACATTGCTAGTGTTGCAGCTGCCCGCTATGCAAACATGCTTCACAGGAAAGCTGCCTCTTACTTTCTGATTGGATGTAATGAGGTCCGAGGCCAAACATCTGGGATGTTTCGGGCCTCACCATTCAAGAGCAGGCATTGCACCCTGTACTCTCCACTCGTCCAAATCTGGATGTGCCAAATTTCTGGTCCCATGTGCTTTGCATGAGGGACTGCGAATAAGAGTCTTGAGTGAGATGATGTTGATCTGTGTCAACAATTTTCAGCCCACTCTGTCTATTTAGCTGTAATGTACAAATTGACATTTACATATTTTAATAGCTATTTTATTTCATTTCATAATTATAACAAGCCGCAAAAACTCAATTTATTTGATCTCACGTATAGCAGCACTGAATATATTTTGTGAAGACATCGAGTGTGGTTCAAGGGGAGTGTTAGTTTTTAAGCTTTACATGTGTTAATTTTGCAGCTAATGATAATGATAACTTTGCTTTTCATTCTAAATTTGGGCCAACTGTTTTCACCACACTGCAAATCAGAGCATTTGTCTTTGCTTGCTTTCATCCTTTCCTGCATACATTGATTTTATTTTCTTTTATAAATAATCTTGTGACTCCTTTATCATTTAAAAATCCATAAACAGAGAGTCGAAATATTAATGCTCCGCAAAAGGAGCAACATTGTGCTGTTTGATTGGAGCACTTATGATTTTATAAGAGGTTAAAATACATCTGGGGCTGGATTTTAAGAGCCTGCTGCCGATTTCAGCAGCGAGCTCAAAAAAGGGCGGGCCGGGCGCCAAAGAGCCGCCGCGATCTCATGCGCAGCGGCTCATTTAAATAGCCGGGGCTGCCTGCCACCCACCCCCAATCTCGTGGAGGGGCGGGCTGTCTGTCCCTGGCAATGGCGTCAGCTACCTGTGCGCAGGCGCTGGTGCCATTTTTGAAGGGAAGCCAGCCCTGCCACCTAATTGAAATTGTTAAAGACAGACACCTCCAAAATTAAATAAGTAAATTTCTAGCACCCCTTTCCCACCTTCCATAACAATTATATTTAACTATTTGCCCTTTAACATCTGACCTTTACCCCCCAAACTGCATAATTTCAACCCCTCCCAACATCCCCTACACCCATCACATTTATTTGATCCCGTACCCCACCCCACCCCCCCAACCCCCCTACACTGAACACTAACCTCCTCCCCACTCCCCACTCCCCACAAGTGTGGCACTGCCTTTCCCCAGACAGGGATTTCAAGGCGCGGGAGTGCCAGTCACTGCGCTGAAGATCGTGGCGGGCCCTCAAGATTGCAGGTAAGTGTATGTTAATTTATTCATTTTATTGATTTGAATATTTTAGTTGTGGTCCCGCTGCCCAGCGGAGGGGGTGCCACCACAGAGCCTCGCCGCTGCCGGGAGGATTCGGCCGAGCCCTCACGCTGTCAAAGTCCATGGCTGGCCTCACCCGGAGCAATCTTCAGGCCCCCCCCCACCATGGAATCCGGTGCCTGGGGGAGAACAAGATCCAGCCCCTGTTGTGCATTATTTGTAAAAGTGCAGAAATGAGCATCAGTTTGAAAAGTTCTCAAGGATTAACACTGATCTGAAACAAACCTAGTATCTACGGAAAACTCAAAGTAATCGATGTGTACTGTAAAACACAAAGCTAATGAACATTCGCTTTGCAAACAAAATAACAACAAAAATCATGAAATCAGTCAATAAAAAAATTGTTGATGCCCAAATCAGACACTGATAGAAGATAAGCCTGCAGTGGATTTGAGAAGGGGGCCAAAGGTTAATTACTAAAGTTAAATGATTAAAATAGAGAACAATTTCTTGAAAAGGAACATATAAATTAATTTACAAAATAGAAATGATGTCAGGTTATTAGAACAGTAAAAAAGGAAGTCATTTTCTTGTTCAAAAGAGGAAATTAATCCAGCAAGTTAAGGGACTGGATGGTTCATAAGAATTGAAGCATATATTTTGAAAAAGTGATGTCTATAAGTTAGCTTGTTGTGATCTAGACTTTCCACCGTGTACTGGTAATAGACAACACTTGCGCGAAATTTTGATACTTACCATATTGTCCATTAACTGTCAGTACTTGCCAGAATAGGCCTTGAATGGTTGATGGTATTTAGCCTAGGAAAACAATTAGTGTATATAGCAGTAATGATACTGAAACTGGATGAGCAGCCTAGATGTCAGTAGTTTAAGTTCCACTGAGGAAAGCTATGAAATTTAATTTAATAAATCTGGTAATTTGAGGCTCAGTACTCTCATAAAAATGACCATTAAAGTGGCCTGATTCTCATATAAAAGCCACCTATTTCAGGGGAGAGAAGCCGCCACCCTTATTTATGTGCATTCCCAGTCCCATACTGTGTGGCTGACTCTTCTGCCCTCTTAAATGCCCGAGCAAGGACTTGAGTGTGCACAGGAATTTTACACAAATGGATGCATAATCTGCATACTAAAGTAAGGCTAGCACAGCAGTCCTTATCTCCACTGGAAGTAAGTTAGTATTTGGACCGCTTTGCTCCTAACTACACTTTTCTATTGTATTTTTGCTGGCTTAAATGACAGCAGAATGATCACAAAAATGATGAATAGTCAAAGAATGCTTAAACAATGGCTAATACACTGACATCCAAGAGAAAAATCACAGCTAATACATGTTCAATTGAGAATTTTTTTAAAGTATTGCAGTAATGTTTAAGGTTTAGGAAGCAATTGATCAAAAACATACTCCACATGCATTAGGTTAAAATGGAACAAATATAAAGATTGGAGACTGAACAATTTTTTTTACCTTATTACAGTGTGCAGTAGAATATTTTTTAACAAATTGAAAAACCACAGGAATTATAAATGAATTTATCTGTAAGTGCCAGAAAATAGAATTTTCAAATTTTAGATGCAGAAAATAATGCTGCATAGCACAAAATAATTCTTTCAAACAAAAGGCAAATTAGTAATTACCAGATCACTGTTTTACATATTGTATCTATGAGATTTTGACAATCTGTGAAAGTACCTGAGTGATCTATACTTGGATGGGTTAGGACAAAAACATATCCAAACTATGATAAATATACAAACTAAGCAGGGCTAGATGATACAATAAGCAAAATATTTTATGAAGAAAATAAGCGAATCGAAACAAAGAAATGATATTGAAAATTCGGAACTTATGTATCACAGGAAGAGTAGGTTGGTTCTGGGAGAATGAACCAAAGGCTGGATTTTGCGACAAAGCCCAAGGTCTTGACATCAGGACTGGAAATGGGAGCTGCTGTTGCTCAGGTGTGTGGTGTGCTGGAGAACAGAATTCTGTGGTGGCTAGCCAATTTATTGTCGGGAGGAGGAGGCATCCAGTCAGGTGGCAGTGGCAACGTGAGGTCACGTCGCTGGAAGTGCTGCTGCCATTTTGAAAGGGCTGCCAGTACTCTCCGAAATTGATCATCCCACAAAGAAGCAGAAGTGGAAGCCCTGACAAAAGCTTTTGAAGGAATAGCAGAAGGAAGATCCTGCGTGGCCCCACGGTTCAGCGATGCCTCCCTGCAGATTCTCCTCCAGGCTGCTTGGGCAAGGACGAAGGTCCTTTTCCCCCGGGATGGGAAGAGGAGATTGGCCCGTCTCACCAAACAAGCCTGGATGGAGATCGCAGAGGACGTCAGTAGCCGTGGGGTCATCCCTCGAACCTGGCTGCAGTGCCACAAAAGCAGGTTAATGACCTCATGCGTTCCGCCAAGGTGAGTGCACCACACGTTGTTTTCCTTAGGGGTTTACATGTGGCTGCACATGAGGGTGAGATTGGTAGAAAGGGAATGCCAACCCAGTCAGTGGCAATGGGGCCAGGCAGCAACATTACCTGACATAGGCATGGCAGCTTCTCAGCAAATGTCACCAGTCCATCAGAGCTAACTGCTACACAGCCACTTTTGAGTAGACGCATGCAGGAGGCATTCCTGTGGCTCCATCATGGACAGTCAGGCGGCCACCAGCATGGGCATTGTGCTTGTGTTTGTTGGCTGACCTCAAATGGTCATTTATGTGCTTGCCAGACAAGACTGCACACAATGCCAAAGAAAGGGCCAGGTCTGGCAGCAGGGTCCCTTACCTCGCCAACCTGATCCCGATGGAGGAGAAAGAGGAGCCTCTCAAACTCAGAGGCCACATGGAGGCCATTCCATTATGGATGGTGAAACAGGAGTGGAGACATGACAGAGTGAGTGACCTGATGGATGGACACAGGACAGCGTCTGGTGAACATGAGGCATAGTGCTCATGTGCCCACCACTGGTCACATGAAGCTTCACACTAGGAGTAGTCGGTAGGACATGATGGAATATACATTACCCTGTAATTAATCTTCTCTCTCATGCAGGTCAGAGATGAGAGCAAACAGCTCCAGTAACTGAGGTATAGCTATCTCCCTCTAAGGAGGAGGAGGGGAGGAGGGGACCTCAGACGGTGCGCCGTCACATCATTCCCTGCACTGTCCACCAGTGAAGATATTCCCATTTCGGTGGGATCCATTTTTGTGAACACAGGACAGACATAACCAAGCAACTGACGGAGGCTGTGACAGCCGAGGCCATTGACTTTTGGAGGACTGTGGGAGGCCAGGGTGATGCTGAGCCTCAGGCTGATGACGTGCTCCTGGAGATTTCAGCAAGGCGGCAGATAATGGAACTACAGCATGAGATGCAGGATTATCTGCTGGAGATTCCAGAGGATATGTACACCCTGGCACGGATGATGATCCGGGCCATGAGTGCTGCCTTGTCTCTGGCATGGACTTTCTCCATCGAGAGGCTGGTGACCTTCGTGGAGATTGGACCTTCATATCCAGCAAACCACTCAGTGATGCCGGAGATGTGCGTGGACCTGCATGCAATCGCCAACTCCATGAGCTTTGTACAGCAATGATTCCGTAAGAGGATGTTGACGGGGGGGGGGAGGGGGGGTTGTGGGGCTAGGTGCCTGGAGTCACTTCCAGGTCTTCAGACTCCTCAGGTGAGCAGAGAGGTGCAGATGTGCCTTGAAAAGGAGGAGGAGCAGCTGCCTGAAGTACCTGGGGGCTCCACTCAAGGTACTTTTGTGTGGGCAGCGGCTCCTCAGTCCCACTGTCAGTGACACCAGCACCTCACAGCCTTGATGGCAGAGGAGGATCTTGCACTTGTGTGGGCCTCCAGGCCAAGGTCATCAAAAGCCATGGGGCAGCAAGGTCAGCAACTTGCCTCCACTTCAGCTGACAGTGAGGAGGAGCACCATGTAGAAACAAATGTTAGAAAATTAAGAAGGGCGCCTAGCTGCACCCGGGGTTCACGGGTTAATAGCTAGTTAAAACATGCAGCCTTGCAATTTCTTTTGCTCTCCAATAAATGTGTAATGTGGCAAGGCAAGAATTATCCTTCTTTCAAGGCCTGAATTTTACTGGTCCTTTGGGGATGGCCTGAGAGGTGGGAGGGGTTGGAATATCATGATGAAAGGCATCGGGACAGAAGCCTGACATCTTTATGTCACTACTGGATATCCCAAAGGAGAGCTGGCATGGTGGGAAGACCTCGCATTCAAACACGGCGGAAAGGTAATTAAGGCGTTAAACTGCAATTTTACCAGGGTTTTCACAGTTTTTCAAAAAGTTCACAGGAACCACGAGGCTTCAGAGCCTCACCAGGTATAATGAGGTGGTGAGTTAGCGGGAGGTCAGTGCTGGCTCCTTACTGTAGCCATCGCGAATGCGTGCATACTTGGCAGGGAGGGTGGAAGAGTGCGGGCATTGGCTGTGGCAGTTGAGAATAGGGAAAAAGTTGCCAGCACACACAGAATCATAGAATCATAGAAAGTTTAAGGCACAGAAAGAGGCCACTTGGCCCATCATGTTTGTGCCAGCCGAAAAATGATCCATCCTGTCTAATTCCACCTTCCAGCATTTTGGTCCGTAGCCCTGCGGATTACAGCACTTGAGGTGCATATCCAGACTCCTTTTGAATGAGTTGAGGGTTTCTGCCTCAACTACCCTTTCAGGCAGTGAGTTCCAGACCCCACCAACCTCTGGGTGAAAAAGTATTTCCTCATCTCCCCCCTAAGTTTTCTATCAATCAATTTAAATCTATGCCCCCTAGTTAGTGACCTCTCTGCTAAGGTGACTATATCCTTCACCTCCACTCTATCCAGGCCCCTCAAAATGTTGTACATTTCAATCAGATCTCTGCTCAGCCTTCTCTGTTTCAAGGAGAACAACCCCAGCCTATCCAATCTTTCCTCATAGCTGCATTTTTCCAGTCCTGGCAACATCCTTGTAAATCTCTTCTGTACCCTCTCTAGTGCAATTACATCCTTTCTGTAATGAGGTGACCAGAACCGCACACAGTACTCAAGTTGCAGCCCAACCAATGATTTATGCAGTTCCAGTATAACCTCCCTGCTCTTATATTCTATATCTCGGCTAATAAAGGAAAGGATTCCATTAGCCTTCTTAACCACCTTATCGACCTGTCCTGCCACTTTTCTGTCCATCTGACCAGACCATCAATATCTTCCTGCAACCTACAGTTATTCTCCTCGCTATCTACCACATGGCTAATCTTTGTGTCGTCTGCAAACCTCTTGATCATGCTCCCTATATTTACATCCAAATCATTTATATATACCACAAAAAGCAGGGGACCCAGTCCAGAGCCCTGTGGAACGCCACTGGAAATAGCCCTCCAGTTGCAAAAACACCCGCCAACAATTACCCTTTGTTTCCTGCCACTGAGCTGATTTTGTATCCACCTTGCTGCATTTCCCTGGATCCCATCGGATCTTATTTCTGGAACCAGTCTGCCATGTGCGACGTTGTCAAAAGCCTTGCTAAAATCCATGTAGACCACATCAACTGCACTACGCTCATTTATCTTTCTCATTACTTCTTCAAAAAATTTGATCAAGTTGGTCAAACAAGATCTTCCCTTAACAAGTCTATGCTGACTACCCTTGATTAACCTGTGCCCATTTTATGTGACAGTTTATCCTGTCTCAGAATATGTTCCAATAATTTGCCCACTACTGGCGTTAGACTGACAGACTGGGGACATGCCACCAGAATGCCATATTGGAACAGGCACTTGTGTGGATAAAGCGGGGGTTGGGAGGTGGGAAGATGCCTTGGAAACCTAGTAGAGCTACCTGCCATGGGTCTCATTCACTCAGGCTTCGGGACCTCCAGCAAGGAGGAGCATCAGATAGGGAGACAGCAGCAGCCACAGGCAGCGAGACAGCAGCAACCTGAGGGCCAACAGGAGCACCGGCCTCGGTGGGCGGGGAACATAGGAGGAGGGCACAGAGTGGCACGCAACCAGCCTTCTGTGCACAGAGGAGGTTACCTTCCATAAAGGGTCTACCGCCCAAACCTCACCTACCTTCAAATGTCTGAGCAGCAGCGTTACTGAAGAAAGCGCTTCTCCAGGTAGGCCATCACAGAGCTGTGTGCCATGCTGGAGGATGAGCTGAGCCCCATGGGATGTGGTAGTCACCCAATGTCAGTGGTGCAGAAGGTCACCATGGCACTGAATTTCTAGGCCTCTGGGTCATTCCAGGGACCCGCTGGAGATAAGGGTGGGACCTCCCATTCTGCTGTTTATTGCTGTATCGCTGTAAGGGGAGGAGGTGGTGTATTGGTATTGTCACTGGACCAGTAACCCAGAGATCGAGGGTATTGTTCTGGGGAGAGGGGCTCGAATCCCACCACGGCAGAAGCTGGAATTTGAATTCAATTAATAAATCTGGAATTAAAAGCTAGTTTAATGATGGCCATGAAACCATTGTCGATTGTCTTAAAAACCCATCTGGGTCACTAACGCCCTTTAGGGAAGGAAATCTGCTGTCCTTACCTGGTCTGGCCTACATGTGGCTCCAGACCCACAGCAATGTGGTTGATTCTTAATGCCCTCTGAGATGGCCTAGCAAGCCACTCAGTAGTATCAAACTGCTAGAAAGTCAATAAGGAATGAAACCGGATGGACTGCCTGGCATTGACCTAGGTAATGATAACGGCAAACCCAGCCCTGTCGACCCTGCACAGTCCTCCTTACTAACATCTGGGGGCTTGTGCCAAAGTTGGGAGAGCTCTCCCACAGGTTAGTCAAGCAACAGCCTGACATAGTCATACTCACCGAATCATATCTTACAATGTCCCAGACACCACAATCACCATCCCCGGGCATCACCTGTCCCACCGGCAGGACAGACCCAGCAGAGGTGGCGGCACAGTGGTACACAGTCGAGCGGGAGTTGCCCCGGGAGTCCTCACCATCAATTCCGGACCCCATGAGGTCTCATGGTATCAAGTCAAACATGGGCAAGGAAGCGTCCTGCTGATTGCCACCTACCGTGCCCACCACCACCTCCCCCACCCCCCCACACCCCGCCCCCAGCTGGTGAATCAGTACTTCTCCATGTTGAACTCCACTTGGAGGAAGCGCAGAGGGTGGCAAGGGCGCAGAATGTACACTGCGTGGCGGACTTCAATGTCCATCACCAAGAGTGGTTTGGTAGCACCATTACTGACCAAGCTAGCTGAGTCCTAAAGGACATATCTGCTAGACTGGGCCTGCGGTAGGTGGTGAGGGAACCAAGAAGAGGGAAAAACATACTTAACCTGGTCCTCGCCAATCTGCCTGTCGCAGATGCATCTGTCCATGACTGTATTGGTAGGAGTGACCACTGCACAGTCCTTGTGGAGATGAAGTCCCACCCTCACATTGAGGATACCCTCCATCATGTTGTATGGCACTACCACCTTGCGACATGGGATAGACTATGAACAGATCTAGCAATGCAAAACTGGGCATCCATAAGGTGCTGTGGGCCATCAGCAGCAGCAGAATTGTATTCAATCACAATCTGTAACCTCATGGCCCGGCATATCCCCCACTCTACCATTACCATCAAGCCAAGGAATCAACTCTGGTTCAATGAAGAGTGCAGGAGGGTATGCCAGGAGCAGCACCAGGTATACCTCAAAATGAGGTGTTAACCTAGTGAAGCTACAACACAGAACTACTTGCATGCCAGACAGTGGAAGCAGCATGCGATAGACAGAGCTAAGCGATCCCATAACCAATGGATCAAATCTAAGCTCTGCAGTCCTGCCACATCCAGTTGTGAATGGTGGTGGACAATTAAACAACTGACAGGAGGAGGTGTCTCCACAATTATCCCCATCCTCAATGATGGGGGAGCCCAGCACATCAGTGTAGAAGATAAGGCTGAAGCATTTGCAACAATCTTCAGTCAGAAGTGCCAAGTGGATGATCCATCTCAGCATCGCAGATACTAGACTTCAGCCAATTCGATTCACTCCACCTGATATCAAGAAATGACTGAAGGCACTGGATACTGCAAAGGCTATGGGCCCTGACAACATTCTGGCAATAGTACTGAAGACCTGTGCTACAGAACTTGCTGCGCCCCTAGCCAAGCTGTTCCAGTACAGCTACAACACTGGCATCTACCCGGCAATGTGGAAAATTGCCCAGGTATGTCCTGTACACAAAAAGCAGGATGCAACCCAGCCAATTACTGCCTCACCAGTCTACTCTCGATCATCAGTAAACTGACAGGAGGTGTTGTCGACAGTGCTATCAAGTGGCACTTGCTTAGCAATAACCTGCTCAGTGACACTCAGTTTGGGTCCGCCAGGGCCACTCAGCTCCTGACCTCATTACAGCCTTGGTTCAAACATGGACAAATGAGCTGAACTCAAGAAGTGAGGTGAGAGTGACTGCCTTTGACATCAAAGTAGTATTCGACCGAGTATGGTATCAAGGAGCCCTAGCTAAACCGGAGTCAATGGGAATCAGGGGAAAACACTCAGTGGGTTGGAGTCATACCTAGCTCAAAGGAAAATGGTTGTGGTTGTTGGAGGTCAATCATCTCAGGTCCAGGACATCACTGCAGGAGTTCCTCAGGGTAGTGAGCTGGGCCCAACCATCTTCAGCTGCTTCATCAAAGAACTTGCTTCAATCATAAGGTCAGAAGTGGGGATATTCGCTGATGATTGCACAATGTTCACCATTCGCGATTTCTCAGATACTGAAGCAATTCGTGCAGAAATGCAGACAATATCCAGACTTTAGCTAATAAGTGGCAAGTGACATTCGCGTCACTATCAATATCCGGGGGGTTACCATTGACCAGAAACTGAACTGGAGTAGCCATATAAATACCGTGGCTACAAGAGCAGGTCACAGACTGGGAATCCTGCAGCGAGTAGCTCAACTCCTGACTCCCCAAAGCCTGTCCACCATCTCCATGACACAAATCAGGAATATGATGGAATACTCTCCACTTGCCTGGATGGGTGCGGCTCCAACTACACTCTAGAAGCTTGACACCATCCAGGACAAAGCAGCGGCTTGATTGGCACCCCATCCACAAACATTCACTCCCTTCACCACTAAAGCACAGTGGTAGCAGTGTGTACCATCTACAAAATGCACTGCAGCAACGCACTAAAGCTCCTTAGACAGCACCTTCCGAACCCACGACCTCTATCACCTAGAAGGACAAGGGCAGCAGCTGTATGGGAATGCAACTATATCGCCGTTCCTTCACTGTCGCTGGGTCAAAATCCTGGAACTGCCTTCCTAACAGCACAGTGGGTGTATCTACCCTGCATGGACTGCAGCAGTTCAAGAAGGTAGCTCACCACCACCTTTTCAAGGGCAATTCGGGATGGGCAATTAATGCTCCATAGCCAGTGATGCCCACATCCCAAGAATGAATAAAAAAAAGATGGTCACCAATGCCATGTTCAAGAGGGCCGACCAATACGCACACTTTCAAACTGATCCAGAAAGTTAAGCTGAGAGACCATAGAGTTTGGGGGTATTGCTGAATGCCCCCAGATGCAGGGTGTCATCAACTGTATGCATGTGGCCATCGAGGCTCCCATGGACCAGGCAGCAGCCTTCATCAACAGGAAAAGCTTCCACTTGGTCTATGTGCAACTTTTCTGTGACCATCCCAAGCAGTTCTTGCAGGTGTGTGCACAGTTCCCAGGAAGCAGTCGTTACACCTACATACTAAGGCAGTCCCAGATGCCAGACTGTTTCAGACCCCTGAGCACCTTCAAAGATGGATACTGGGTGACAAGAGCTACCCACTGAAGATGTGTCTACAGTGGAGCGGCACAGTGGCGCAGTGGTTAGCACCGCAGCCTCACAGCTCCAGTGACCCGGGTTCAATTCCGGGTACTGCCTGTATGGAGTTTGCAAGTTCTCCCTGTGTCTGCGTGGGTTTTCTCCGGGTGCTCCGGTTTGCTCCCACATGCCAAAGACTTGCAGGTTGATAGGTAAATTGGCCATTAGAAATTGCCCCTAGTATAGGTAGGTCGTAGGGGAATATAGGGACAGGTAGGGATGTAGTAGGAATATGGAATTAGTGTCGGATTAGTATAAATGGGAGGTTGATGGTCGGCACAGACTCGGTGGGCTGAAGGGCCTGTTTCAGTGCTGTATCTAAACTAAACTAAACTAAAACACAGTGGCGCAGTGGTTAGCACTGCAGCCTCACAGCTCCAGGGACCCGGGTTTGATTCTGGGTACTGCCTGTGTGGAGTTTGCAAGTTCTCCCTGTGTCTGCGTGGGTTTTCTCCGGGTGCTCCGGTTTCCTCCCACAAGCCAAAAGACTTGCAGGTTGATAGGTAAATTGGCCATTATAAATTGTCACTAGTATAGGTAGGTGGTAGGGAAATATAGGGACAGGTGGGGATGTTTGGTAGGAATATGGGATTAGTGTAGCATTAGTATAAATGGGTGGTTGATGGTCGGCACAGACTCGGTGGGCCGAAGGGCCTGTTTCAGTGCTGTATCTCTAATCTAATCTAATCTAATCTAAAACCTGGCGCAACAGAGGGGAGAGGCGTTGAACAATAAGGATATCATGCAGCCTGATGCCTCCTCTGACAATGAGGATATGGAGGAAGATGATGACCGGGCGCGACATACTGAAGAACCCCAGGGACCACAGGCAAGGTGCAATGAGTTACCACAAGGGAGGCTCGGGAAGTCCTAATACAGGTATGTTTCACACGATCCTTACTAACAGATCCATGCAATCCAATAAAGCTTCACCTTTCTGCACCCCTGTTTCTGCTTCCTTCATTGCCCTTACCATTGGCCTGCTCCCCAGACATTAAACTGCGGCACGGGGAATATATTTATTTCATGCGATGTGGTCCCTCCCATGAGACCCTCTGATGGAGCCAGGGTGCCCCTGAAGTCCCAGGGGCCGACAAGAATTGCAAGATTCCAAAACACACTCATACCCCACTTAGAAATCCTTGTGCATATAGAAAGTCACTTGTCATTTAAATGATGCTGAGTGATAGGCTCCAGTTTAGGGTTTACTGAAGCAAACTGCCTTCAATTAGAACCTGAGTTAGAACTGAAAATCTTTTGTGTGCGTATTTTAAGATAAAAGAGACAACAACAACTTTGAGTGTGGTGTGTAATTTGAGAAGGAGTAAAGATCTCAGCAGTTTATGCCATTAAAGTGGTGAAAAATATTCCCCTGTTACTGGTAATTTCTACTTAATGAACAGCAAGATATGCTTCACAGATATACCATGAACAACTGATGGAAAAGGTGTTTCACTGTATGGATTATTTAGGGTTCTGGTAGACAAATTGTTGTAGACATGAACACCTACGTACCTCATACAGTCTTAAAACAAGTTATTCTTGGCGACTTATTTCCTGGTCGGCTCAAACGAATTTCTCACTGAATTTCTATTTTCAATTAGAAGAATGGCAAAGGATGTTCTAGTAAAATTGTGAGATTATCTGGATAGAATTTGGACCTTATTGCACCAGTTATAAGGGTGCAAACTGATTGCAGTGAGGCTCAATTTTGGGGGCCAATGACCGACATCCTAAGGACGCCGGAAAAATGCCCAACCCAAAATTGGGTGAAGCCATTTTACAGGCGTTCTTGGTAGTCAGCTAAAACATATGTAACTGGAGTGCCCAGCACGTGTATTCCTCCTGGCTCTACAGCAGTCCTGTCGGCCCCTCTCTTGTTCTCCTTACTCGCCTCCCCAGAATATACAGCAGATGGCGCAAAATTCAGTGCAGCAGTAAGTGAGCTGCTGTTGCCTCCACGCTGTTCAAATGAGGCCCGAGGTCAGATTTTGGGCTGGCCACAGGCCTCCCGGTTTGGGTGTGCATTGGAGCCATATCATGTCCTTCGCACTCATAATTGGGCACCAAAGAATTTCCACCTCATTTGCCTATATTAACAATTACACTATAAACAAGAATCAAAGAAAAATACCTCACACGTCACATAATTCTCGAGTGATCTTTTTTGTAGGCAATCTGTGAGAGGCAATTGTTTTCCTTTTGAAATAATCCAGATGTGTAAAATCATACAAAGATGACAGCATATAATTCTGGTAGGAAAAGCCTTTATAACTCAAAAATGTGACATGATATAAATAATAGGCTGCCATTCTGGCATTTATGCTGTCAATAAACCTGTATTTCTTTATTTAAAAAAATGATGTTTTTCCTGTATATTGTAGGAATACAATTCCATCAAGATTTATGGACCCAAGCATTAGAGAGCCAAATAATACAACAGATGGTAAACGAAACTACTGTTTTATTTCATAAACAATAAAACATACAACCTACAAAGGCAAAACACTGCGGATGCTGCAAATCTGTAATATAAACAGAAAATACTGGAAATACTCAGCAAGCCAGACAGCCTCTGTGAAGAGAGAAACAAAACTAACATTTCAGGTCGATGACATTTCATCAGAACTGGAAAAAGTTACAGATAGAAAGGGGTTTTAAGTAATTACAGAGGCAGTGAAGGGGGGAGGAGGAGGCTGCAAGGTAGGAGAGATTAAATGACGTGAGGGATGATGGTACAAGGTAAATGGAGATGGTAATGGAACACGTTCTGTCCGAAAATGTGGAAGCAGTGGTTCTGATGTGAAATTGTTGAACTCAATGTAGAGTTTGGAGGGTTGCAAAGTTCCTAATCGAAAAATTAGGCAATGTTCCTAGAGTTTCCGTTGAGCTTTATTAGAACAGTGTAGCAGGCTGAGGACAGAGAGGTCAGACTGGGAGCAGAGTGGAGAATTAAAATGTCAGGTGACCAGAAGCTCAGGGTCATGCTTGAGGACTGAATGGAGGTGTTCAGCAAAGTGATTAGTCAATTTGAATTTGGTTTCCTCAATGTAGAGGAGGCTGCATTGTGAGCAGTGAATACAGTATACTAAGTTGAAAGGAGTAAAAGTAAATCACTGTTTCACTTGAAAGGAGTTTTTGGGGCCCTGGACAGTGAAAAGGGAGAAGGCAAAAGGGCAGGAGGTACATCTCCTGCACTTGTGAGGGAAGGTGCCATAGAATGGGGAGAGGGTATTGGGGATGATTGAAGAGTGGACCAGGGTGTCACAGAGGAAACTTTGGAAGGCTGAAAGAGGAAGGGAGAGGAAGATGCATTTGGTGGTGGTATCACGCTGGAGGTGGCAGAAATGGCAGAGGATGATCATTGAATGTGAAGGCTGGTGGGGTGGAAGATGAGGATAAGGGGACCCCTGTTCCTTTGAGAATTCTGCATCAGGGCAGTGAGTGATCAGATCTCGGGTGCTTGCCTTCTTCTTGCTTGGACAGCCTCTGAGATGAGGCATCTGTCTTCTCCACTGACTGCAGTGCTGTGAGTCCAAATATGGATCTTTATATATCTTTCTGATGTAGGCAGGTGCTTTGGAACATGTGCAAAACCTGTTTATCCAGGACAAACATTGGCCATGAAATTTGATAAGGCTCAGAAACGGGCGCAGGAATATGAGATTAACCTGTGGCCGTTTCTTCCGAAACAGGTTGGACCCCTGAGCAGGGGCCCAAAATTGTTAGAAGCTAGCACCATTTACAGGTAGCATGCACTACTTAAAGCCAGCCTGTACCTCTTAAAGGGAGGTGCATTTTTGCTGGAACAGGTGCTGGAAGTCATTCTAAAAGTGAGTTTGAACCAGGACAGATTCAAGAATGGCACAATGTGGAAGAGAACATTGCTCCAAGGTGCTCCAACACAGCACTGGAGGTCGTGATGCAGGAGCTGGAGAGCAAGAGAGATGCCATCTATCCATAAGGAGTTAGGAGGTCCTCCAGATTAACTTGGAGAAGACAGTAGGATGAGATAGCTGTGGAGGTCAATGGCAGGAGCCTAGCCATAAGTACCTGGATTCAGTGCTACAAGTATAAAAGCATAAGAAATAGGAGCAAGAGCAGGTCATTTGGCCCCTCTAGCCTGCTCTGCCAGTCAATAAGATCATGGCTGCTCTGACCTTGGCCTCAACTCCACTTTCCTGCCTGCCCCTCCCATAGCCCTTGACTCCCTTGTAGATTAAAAATCTGTCT
This sequence comes from Heterodontus francisci, assembly GCF_036365525.1. NCBI lineage: Eukaryota > Metazoa > Chordata > Chondrichthyes > Heterodontiformes > Heterodontidae > Heterodontus > Heterodontus francisci. The sequence continues at coordinate 82,186,904 of NC_090377.1, forward strand.
AAATTAGCCTTGAATATATTCAATAACAGCCTCCACTGCTCTCTGGGGTAGAGAATTCCAAAGATTCACGATCCTCTGAGAGAAGAAATATCTTCCTCATCTCCGTCTTAAATGGGAGACCCATTATTCTGAAACAGTGCCTCCTAGTTCTAGATTCCCCCATGAAGGAAAACTTCCTCTCAGCATCCACCCTGTCAAGCTCCCTCAGAATCTTATCTGTTTCAACAAAATCACCTTTCATTTTCCTAAACTCCAAGGAGTATATGCCATCCTGCTCAACTCTTCCTCATAAGACAGCCCCTTCATCCCAGGAATCAACCTAGTGAACCTTCTCTGAATTGCCTCCAATGCAATTATATCCCTCCTTCAATAAGGAGACCAAAACTGTATGCAGTACTCTAGGTGTGGTCTCACCAATGTCTTGTAAGTTGTAGCAAGACTTCCCTACTTTTATACTCCATCCTCCTTGCAAGAAAGGCCAACATTCCACTTGCCTTCCTAATTACTTGCTGTACCTGTATGCTAATTTTTTGTGATTCATGTTCGAGGACACCCAGATCCCTCTGTACCACAGCATTCTGCAATCTCTCTCCATTTAAATAATATTTTGCTTTTCTTTTTTTCCTGCCAAAGTGGATAACTTCATATTTTCCCACATTATATTCCATCTACCAAGCTATTGCCCACTCGCTTAACCTATCTATAACCCTTTGCAGACTCTCTGTGTTCTCACAACTTGCTTTCCCACCTATCTTTGTATCATCAGCAAATTTGGCCACAATAAACTCTGTCCCTTCATCCAAGTCAGTAGTATAAATTGTAAGTCTTTGAGGCTCCACCACTGATCCCTGTAGCACTTCACTAGTTACAGTTTACCAACCTGAAAATGCCCCATTTATCCTGACTCCATTTCATGTTAGCAAATCCTGTATCCGTGCTAATATATTACCCCCAACATCATGAACTCCTATCTTGTGCAGGAACCATTTATGCGGCCCGTTATTAAATGCCTTTTGGAAATCCAAATACAATATATGTACTGGTTCTCCTTTATCCACCCTGCTTGTTACATTCTTAAAGAATTCTAATAAATTTGCCAAACGTAATTTCCCTTTTACAAAACCATGTTGACTCTTCTTGATTGTATTATGATTTTCTAAATGTCCTGCTACTACTTCTTGAATAATAGATCCCAGCATTTTCCCAATGACAGATGTTAGGCTAACTGGCCTATAGTTTTCTGCTTTCTGTCTCCTTCCTTTCTTGAATAGAGTTTTCCAATCTGCTGGGAGCTTTCCAGAATCTAGGGAGTTTTGGAAGATTGCAACCAATGCATCAACTGTCTCTGCAGCTACTCATTTTAAGGCCCAAAAATGCAGCTCATCAGGTCCACATGACTTGTAAGCATTTAGTCCCTTTAGTTTTCCTAATACTTTTTTTCTAGTGATAGTGAATGTTTTACGTTCCTCCCTTCCTTTTGTCCCTTGATTTTCTACTATTCTTGGGATGCTTTTAGTGTCTTGTACCATGAAGACACATACAAAATACTTGTGCAAAGTCTCTGTCATTTCCTAATTTTGCATTATTAATTCCACAGTCTCATCCTCTAAGGGACCAACATTTACTTTAGCTACTTTCTTCCTTTTTATATACTTGTAGAAGCTCTTACTATCTCTGTTTATATTTCTTGCTAGTTTACTGTCATATTCAAGTTGCTCCCTCTTTATTTTAGTCCTCTTTTGCTGGTTTCCTAATCTTCTGGCCTACCATTAATCTCCGCAGCATTGTATGCCTTTTCTTTCAGCTTGATACTATCCTTAAATTCCTTAGTTAGCCACAGATGATTCATACTTTTCACAGTAGTTCAAGAAGTTCATGACCTCAGCCAAGGACAAGGTCAGTGTATGCATCTTCAAATGCCATATTCTACCAACGGTGTCACTAACCTCAGACACTGTTCAATGCACCACACCCTCATCACTAACCTACCAACAATCTCTATCATTCACGACTCATTCCTAACATTCATAGTTTCATCTCACTCTCAAACAAGAATCTTAACTCTGCTGCAAGCCTCACAGCCTCATTTTACAGCTTGCATTCACTGTCATGACAGGCACTTCACCCAAACACATTACACCACACTGATAGGCACATTTCCTTCTCTCTTGCAGGACAAGGTGGTGCATTACCAGAGACAGCAGCACCTAATCACTGGGGGACAGCACAGCTGGATGTCCTTACTCCAGTGGAGGAGATGGTGTTGGCCAAGATAGGAGCAACCATGACTAAGTTCATGGCCAGCAGCGGGGCTGAAACCATTGAAGATGATGGTATCCTCATACCTAATCCTCCTCTCGTATTCCATTTACCCATCATTCCACAATCTTTTCTAATATACAAGCTGCAGATAGTGTAAGCAGGCACCTCTTGCTTCCCTCCCAACCCCCTCACCACAACCCTCCCGTTGTGCTTTTCTCCGTTCAGATATCCATGAACTGCAACCTGGCCAGGCAGTGGTGGAAGAGAAAGAGATTGAAGAACAGGAAGACAGTGATGATGAAGAAACACTGTCACACAATCTCACACTCACAGCCACCAACTCTAATACTGACACTGCGTATGCTTTAGAGGATAGCATAGAGAAGGGATCTGCACGTGGTGAGACACAGTCACAGGTGACCTGCAGCCAAGGCAGGGGACCAGGGTAGCACAGGTACCAGCTTGTTGGAGGGTGAGGTCACATATGAGTTTTGCTGTAGAGGACTCAGTCAAGGATTTTGATGGGGTGACCTACAGATGAAGGCTGATGGGTATGCACACTGAAATAGTTGATGCATTGGCAAGCATGCCAGAAAGCCTGCACTCAAAGACATGGAGTTTGAAGGAGTCCAGCACCAGCTTGGCATAGGACTTTGTGCAGAGCTTGAAGCCTATCTTCTCCAGTGCAGAAGTGTGACATGAGAACACTTGCAGACCCAACCATGATGCAGTGTCTGATGGATGATGTTTCAGCTTCCATTGCAGCACAAACAGAAGCCACCCAATATCTGGGTGCTGCAGTGGAAGCTCAAACTGAAGTAATGCAAGCTCAGCTTGCTGCTCCGCAAGCTCAAATTTCTCTCATGCAAGCTTAGCTTGGTGGAATGCAGGCTCAGCCTGCTGCCACCATAGCTGCGGATACTAGTGTTCAAAAGGGCTTTCAGGGTGTCACAGCAGTCCAGTAATCTGTCCTCCAGCACATTGCTAGGATTACTAAGGTGCTGCCCAGGGGGACCAGCAGTGGCATCATAGAGTACAAACCTGCTGTCCTTTCTCAGGAGGACAGCATTTGTCATCCCACCACTGCCACTTTGCTAGTACCCTCGCTGTTGCCTGTCAGCCAGCCAGCCCAGCCTTCTGTCACCTATGCCGAGGTGATGCCAAAGCCGGGTCTTCTCGACTACTTGAGGTCGTCCTGCAAGATGATCTGCAATCTCTACCTCTGAAAATCAGCAGCTTTCCACTAGCCATGCTGCAGCCACTGGGATAACACTTTGTAGGAACATTAAGATAGGCAAAGGCACACAGAAGACAGACACTAAGGAAATACACAAGAGTGATTAGTTGACTTTGTAAGCAATATAGCAATGTTTGATTTATAAATTTGGTTTGGGATGTTTTTGCACAGCTTTTATTTTAGCATTGTGGACAAGAGGACACTGATGGTCAGTAACAGGGAACAGGCATGGGACTGTTGGTGAATATGGAATTAGGGTTGCATTTACTGGTATCACAGTTGGATGAGTCAATCATGGACACACCAGCCAGATAGTGGCTGTCTTAGTCGCCTCCTCCCTTCCTCCTTCTCCTCCTCCCTTTCCTCCTCCTCAGCTGTTTGTCATATAGCTGGTAGTAAAGTTTATTCTCTCATGATGGCAAGGTTGTGCACCATGATGACTTTACGCATGCTATGCTGAGTACAGCAGAGCTTCTCCAGAACAGTGCAGGCAATGGAAGTGTTATTTAAGCACCCCAATGATCTGCTCAATCACATTTTGTGTGGTGCATGGCTTTTGCTATATGCATGTTGCCCACATGTGCGTGAGTTGTGTACAGAGTCATGAGCTATGTGGTCAGCAAATAGCCCTTGCCAACCAGTGGCCACCCTTTGGTTTGAAGTGGTGACACAAATGCAGATGGTGCAGTGGACTGTTACAGGATGAAAGCATCATGACGGCTGCCAGGATACTGGACATTTAATATTTTAACAGCCTACCCAACCAACCCCTCACATTTTTTGCAGGTTAAAATTTCCCCTTGTATACCTAGTGATCTAGTTGTAAAATTTGTGAGCAAAGTCTTTTTGCAACAATGACTACATGTCCATCCAGATCCCAGTCATTGTGGAACCACTAATAATTTAGAGGTGTATTAGGAGTTGGGGGGCTGGTGGGGACGGGAGGGGAATATTGCATGGGGAACCCAGAAGTAAGTTCAATGCAGGGGAGATGGTGGTGTAGTCGTAATGTCACTGGACTAGTAATCCAGAGCCCAGGCTAATGCCCTGGGGACATGGGTTCAAATCCCACCCTGGCAGATGGTGAAATTTGAATTAAATTAATAAATCTAGAAGTAAAAGCTAGTCTAATGGTGACCATAAAACCATTGTTGATTGTTGTAAAAACCCATCTGATTCAATAACGTCCTTTAGAGAAGGAAATCTGCTGTCTTTACCTGGTCTGGCCTAAATGTGTCTCCAGACCCACAGCAATATGGTTGACTCTGAAATGGCCAGGCAAGCCACTTAGTTCAAAGGCACTTAGGGTTGAGCATTAAATGCTTGCCCAGCCAGTGATGCCCACATCCTACAAATGAATGAAAAAAATCAATGACATTTAATGTAGCCATCTCATTATCATTATATATCCAGGTTTGGCATCAATTGCATGGCAGTGGGCATGATGAGGAACTGCATAGCCTACTCGCAACTGGAGGATTTAAAGTGCTGATCCAAAGATGGAGTTGGAAGCTGTCAGCATTCAACCTCCTTCCTTCTATGGTTAACAACCACACACTTCGAGTAAGCATAAGGCAATTGATGGTGGAGTATACGGAACAGACTTTATTGATATGCAGCACAGGCCTAACTGTATAAAGAGGGAGCAGCTTTTCGGGTTCTGCATCTTTCGAGCCCTCCGAAGAATTGTTAAAAACCATGCTCCTTTATACTTCATATTTTGCTTGCATCAAAAGTGCATGTCACAGATAAGCCTTCATCACATATTCCCAAATCCTTTGAAAACAGTCTATTCATGTAAATAGCTGTAGTTGTTTACTCAAGTTTTTACCCTTAAACAGGACTTCCTGTCTTAACAATATTCTTAAGCCCTTTGAAGAATAGGCTTTATTAACTGTTATCTTTCTATACTTGATCCCTTTACCTATGTTTCTTACCCGACATACCAAAGTTACACATTAATCACCCATGATTGATGCCATTACTGTCACTTATTCCCAGGCACCTTTCATATATAACACTCAGACACTAAAAGCAGAAGACAAGCCATGCGTTTGATTGGCACCCCATCCACAAACATTCACTCCCTCCACCACTGACGCACAGTGGCAGCAGTGTGTACCATCGACAAGATGCACTGCAGCAGTGCACCAAGGCTCCTTAGACAGCACCTTCCAAACCCACGACCCCTATACCACCCAGAAGGACAAAGGCAGCAAATGCATGGGAACACCACCATCTTCAAGTTTCCCTCCAAGTCACACACCATCCTGACTTGGAACTATATCGCCATTCCTTCACTCCCTTCCTAACAGCTCTGTGGGTGTACCTACCCCACGTGGACTGCAGTGGTTCAAGAAGGCAGCTCACCACCACCTTCTCAAGGGCAATTAGGGATGGGCAATAAATTCTGGCCTAACCAGCGATGCCTACATCCATGAATGAATAAAAAAAATGCTTTCCTCTCAGGCACTTCAAAACCATCCTGTTTATCTTGGAAAGTCAGTTGCTCCAAGATACAAGGAAGTTTGATTATTAATCCTGAACTCCCCAAGATGTCCAATATACAACTCTTCAGGATGTCCAACAGAAGCAACAGAAGATGAACTGTGAGGTTCAGGACAGTCAAAGGCTGCGCCCCATTTGATAACACCTCATTTGATGTACTGCTGGGGGCTGCGAGGAACCAGAGAGAGGTAGTCTTCCCCAGCAATGGGAGAAAGAAATCTGCTTCTGCCACAAATAAGGCGTGGCTGGAGATGGACCAGGAAGTTAGCAGGAGGAGCACAGTATCACTATAACAACAACTTATATTTATATAGCGCCTTTAATATAATAAACATACCAAGGTGCTTTAGAGGAGCATGATGCAACAAAATGTGACACTGAGCCACATAAGGAGATATTAGGCCTGATGACCAAAAGCTTGGTCAAAGAGATAGGATTTAAGGAGTTCCTTAAAGGAGGTAAGTGAGGTGGAAAGGCAAAGAGGTGTAGGGAGGGTATTCCAGAGCTTGGGACTGAGGCAACTGAAGGCACAAGCACCAATGGTGGAACGATTAAAATCAGAAAAGGCTAGAATTAGAAGAACGCAGATATCTTGGAGGGTTGTAGGGCTGGAGGAGATTACAGAGATAGGGAGGAGCAAATCCATGGAGGGATTTGAAAACAAGGTTGAGAATTTTACACTCAAGATGTTGCTTGGCCAGGGGCCAATGTAGGTCAGCGAACACAGGGGTGATAGGGGAACAGGACTTGGTGTGAGTTAAGATATGGCACTCCTGGAATAAAACAATAAATGCTGGAAATACTCAACAGGTCTGGCAGCATTCGTGGAGAGAGAAGCAGAGTTAACGTTTCAGGTCAGTGACCCTTCTTCAGAACTTGGTGTGAGATAAGACATGGCACTCCTGGATTCAATGCAGAAAGTGCTTTAATACTCTAAACAGATTGGGACATCCTGTTGTGTGCATCACCCCACACCCTTGCTCTGCCTTGACAAGCCTACTCCATCATCCCACTCCTCACACCTAGTTACCGTGAAAACATCAATCTTCTCTTATGCACTTAATCTAACCATGTATCTATCCGTCACTGCTGCTTTTTCTCATTCATATGCAATTTGATGCCTCTCCCTGATAGTCACCCTCACCAAATGCACTGCGTCCACACATGGCATTACAATCACTAATAGTTCTGCTCTTTCCCCCATAGGAGGAGAAATAGCACAAAACACAAAGGAGAGGGAGCAAAACAGAGATGGACCACCATAATTCACACAGTTGACAACTGCAGAGGAGGAAACACTGTGAATTGAGTGGTTTCTTGGCATTCCTGGGTATCAGAAATGAGAAGCTGGGGACTCTGCAGCCACCTGGTCATAGATTCAAATATAATGCAATTGGGTAGCACAGTGGCGTAGTGGTTAACACCGCAGCCTCACCGCTCCAGCCACCTGGGTACTGCCTAGTGGAGTTTGCAAGTTCTCCCTGTGACCGTGTGGGTTTTTGCCAGGTGCTCTGGTTTCCTCCCACAGCCAAAAACTTGCAGGTTGATAGGTAAATTGGCCATTGTAAATTGCCCCTAGGTGGGGATGTGGTCGGGAATATGGGATTAATGTAGGATTAGTATAAATGGGTGGTTGTTGGTCAGCACAGACTCAGTGGGCCGAAGGGCCTGTTTCAGTGGTGTATCTCTCTATGACTCTGATACAAACAGATGTCATAGAACACTCAGTCATGTTGACTTGATTTCAGTATGCAATGGTAAGTTGCAACATTCTTACCTCATATTTTACTCAGACAGGGCACTCACGCATGCCCAGGGACCATGACCCCCTTTTTGAAAGTTTCACTGTGAATGCAACAATTTACCTGCCACTTATAAAACTACATACTGTTTGTGTGCATTTACTGAATAAAACATGTCACTAGCAGCAACCATTACTGGGATTTATTTCTGGATATTGTTGTGATAGTGTATGTGTTAGTATGTTAAATATAATATTTTAATTATATGTTCATACTAATATGTATGTATGTTATCACAGGAAGTGATGCAATATCACGTGATTCAATTCTCTTGCACAGTTAAAATATGTAAGCTGAAGCAATAACAAGTTTTCATTAAAGCTTTGCGTTCATGCCTGCCTTTCAGCTTCATTTGTATTAGTCTAGAAAGAGATAAGACAACACATATATCATTGCATTGAAAACTATTCTTTCGTGTCAATAAAGATTTGACTATTTCATCACTGAACATTGCTTTGTGGAGAATATAGCCACTGAAATTATTGTTCCTTACACTGGTTGACGAAGATAGTTCAGATGTCTGAATCAAAACAAAGATGATAATGCATGATCTATACACGAAAGGGACTGAATTTAGTGAGCCTGCCACCAGTCCTGTTTGTCACGTGGGCTGCTGCCCCACCGCAATCATGTGGCGGGTGGCCATTTTGCATAATTGATGTGTGGGGCCTCCTAATCATGCAGCAGGGGCGGGAGGCAAGAGGCTGAGTATGACGTTACATGACCCCGGAGCAGGTGCTGGAGCTGTATTTAAAGCCCTGCCCCGGCCTGCTTGCATTGCTTTCTTGCATTCATTTGTTACTAGCTGCTTAAAAACATGGCCCATTTTGCAGAGACTCTGGACCCCCCAACCCCACCTAGGCAGACCCTGCAGGATGGCAAAGGCAAGACACAGGTTGGCCCCACAGGTTAGTGATGCCTCCCTCCAGATTCTCCTCCAGGCTGCAAGGGAAAGGTGGCAGGTCCTCTTCCCCAGTGATGGCAAGAAGAGGTCCTCCCACCTGACTGAGCAAGCCTGGATGCAGCTAGTCAGTAGGCGTGGACATTAGTGCTGTGCCGCAGTGCCGCAAGAAGGTCAACGACCTCCTTCATTCTGCCAAGGCGAGTGCTCCATACCTTCCTTCTTTTTTAGTGATTACATGTGGCTATCCAGGCGCGTATCCATTGTCTCTCGAGATAAGGAGGCCCAAAAAGAACATGTGGCTACACAGGAGCAAGCAGGACATGGGGAGAGAGGCACTACAACAGCAATGGCAGAGGTGGTTATGCAACACCTCATCCTGACGGAGGCATGGCTGCCTTTTGGCATCAGACCACCTTCTTTCACAGTTCTCCGCCACACCACGCCCCCTTAACTGCCTTGATAGCGAATGGCAGCATGAGCTATACGTGTAAGTCCAAATGGGGATGAGATGCTGACACTAGCAGAAGTGTCATGTTGATCTCTTTGTGAAGTCTGACTATCTCCATCTTTCCACTTGCAGGACAAGAGGCCCTACAACTGGAAGGAGACAGCCCGACCAGGCGGAGGCCTTCTGGATTTACGGCCTTGCACTTCAGCCAAGGAAGAGGTGCTAGAATTGGCAAGAACACAGGGCGGCCGCACCATATCAGATGGAGAGACTGGAGTCTCCATGCAGGAGAACTGGCTGCCATTGACATGCAGTTCACTTCTGGACACCCACATCATGTATGGTTGGCATGACGAGATCTACACAGACTAACCCACACATTTTTGTGTTCTCTCATGCAGGTCGGCATCTGCAGGAGACTTAGCCAGAAGGGTGCCAGATGCCCATCTCTGAGGAGGTGCAGCCCTCAGTAGATGCACCATTCCATGACTCTCCTGTACCTTCCACCTTGGTGGGAATCAGCTCGGCTGTAGAATCAGTGTCACAAGCTGGTGAGAGTACCGCACATACGCCCGAGCAGCTGGCTGAGGCTGAGTCAGCCAAGGACACTATCAGTCAGAGGACTGTGCATGGCCAGGCCCATGCTGAGACCCTGGCTCATGTCAAGCTTCCGGTGTCAACAGCACATGGCATGCTGGAGTTTCAGAGAGAAATACGCCAACATCTGGCAGAGATGCCAGAGGCAATGCGCAGATTATGGAGGAATCCATCCATGCCATGAGTGCTGCCATGTCTCAGGCATGTGAGTGCATAGCTTCCTCCATCTAGAGGTTGGCAACCCTCGTGGAAAGACATATCCCACAAAATGCAAGCAGACCTGCACACCATCACCTTGGCCATGAGCTCAACGCAGCAGTGGCAAGGAAAGAGAAGGACAAAGCACCTGGAGTCTTCTCCAACTCCTCGTCCTTCTCTGGTGAGCGGGGAGGTTCAAGTGAGCCTTGAAAGGGAGGAGGACAGGCTGCCCTAAAAAGCTGGGGGCTCCCGTCAGGGCTCTCCGAATGTGGACAGTGGCTCCTCTGCTCCTCTGTCAGTGAGCCCTGCTCCGGTAGCCGCGATGCCTGAGGAGAGCCCTGCACCAGTGCAGGAAACCCTCAGGCAGCCGGGGCCTTCCAGGCCTCCAGCAGCCAGAGGACAGCTGCCGATGTCATCATAGGCCAAGGGGCAGCCTCATCATCAGCTTGCCTCCAGCCCAGCACCTCGTAGAAACACTCACAAACGTATAAAGAAAAGCACCTGGACACACATGGGGGTTCATGGGTGTTTGATATTTGACATAATTTTTCAGATAAAGTTCTTTCGTTCAAGCCATTAACGTTCAATGTGCAAGAGTGATTATTTTATCATGCCTTAATTGGGAGCTGCTGAGTTCACTCTTCTTCCTCAGTGGACTGCCAATTTGGCATAGCCCTCATTTAAATATGATCTCCCATTTTTAGCTGGACACTAGGCACAGAACACAAATGGAAAGGAGGAGACAGACTACATGCATTGAGGTCAGTCTTTATTGGTTTTTCTGTGAGTGGATATCAGGGTGGCTGCAAGGAGGTAATTATGAGATTGTCTCTTTTCTCTTTGGCACATTGCTCAATCTGCCTGGCCTCCCATGTAAGGGCGTCAACATTCAGTGCTGCTGCTCATTTCCCTCCTCCTTGTGCTCCTCGTCAGCGGAGGAGTGTCGCTTAAGTATCTTCATCATGCAAGGCCTCCCCCCTCTGCAGTGCCAGGTTGTGCAGAGCACAGCAGATCACCACGATACATGAGATCCTCGCTGGGGCATACTGCAAGGCTCCACTGATCAATCGAGGCACTGGAATCTCAACTTCAGCAGCCCAATGGCCTGCTTGATGATTGCTCTAGTGGAGCCATGGCAAGTGTTGTTTTTCTCCTCTGCTGAAGTGTGAGGGTTCCTCACAGGCATGAGTAGCCATGTCTTCAAAGGGTTGCCCTTGTCCCTGCGAATCCATCCCTGAAGGCGAGCAGGGGGCCTGAAAAGCTGTGGCACCTGGGACTGCCAAAGTATGTAGGCGTCGTGGCTGCTTCCCAGGAAGCGGGCACACACCTGCAGGAGATGCCTTCAATGTTGATAAAATGGAAGCCCTTCCTGTTGATGAAAGTGGCTGGCTGGCTGGTCCGTTGGAGCCTTGATGGCCAAATGCATGCAGTCTATTACACCTTGCACCTGGGGGAATCTAGCGATGGCCCTAAACTCGATAACCTTCTCGGCCTGACTGTCAGGGTTGGTCTGGTAGTGCACATAATCGCTGGCGTTCTTGAACAGGGCATCGATCACCTCCTTGATGCAGTGGTAGGCTGCTGCTTGGGAGACCCCACACATTTCCCCGCTGGATCCTTGGAATGATCCAGATGTGTAAAAGTTCATGGTGATCTTCAGGGCCACGGGCATAGGGTGACCCCCAAATCTCAAAGGTTGCAATATGTCCTGCAGCAGGGCACATAAGTCAGTGATGGCCTCCCTGGTGAGCCATAGTCTTTTCTGACAATATCGCTTGGAATTTGCAGGTAGCTGATTCGAGTCCGATACACTCTCTGGCGCAGGTAAGCCTTTCTTGGCATGGCCAGCTGCTGCTGCTCTCATTGTGGAGCTTCACAGGCATGCGCAGCAGCTTCTTCACCCTTCCTCCGTCAGAGATGCTGCATCAAGTCACGGGGGTCCAAAAGGGCAGGAATTGACTCATGCCAGGTGATCAGTGGACCTCCAGAGTGCTGTTGATGTAGAGCTGATCCTGGCTTGGCAACTGAGCTGTTGCGACTTCACTCAGCGGAATCCCTGCTGGTCCTCAGTGCCCACCCTTGCTGATGGTCAACCCTCTCAACCAGCATTATTGACAACCACACGTCTCACCAAACTGATTGTTCACTTCATAACGCCACCCAAACCTAAGCCCTCCCTTGCAGAGACCCTGAACCACCTTGCTGAGCACCTGAGATCCCAAAGCCCTTTGTACAGTGCACAGCACTACAGTCCAGAAATGGCCTCCGCAGCCGCCTCATCCCTATGCAGTGCATTTCATGGCTGCCACTCGTTGCGGCAATGAAGCCTCGTCTCGGTGCTGCAGTTTTCAACGCTTGTGAACCCGAAGGCATGTGAGTGCCGTCCACTGTCCACTTAATCTCAAGCTCCACATTAAGTCGAATATACGAACATATGAATTAGGAGCAGGAGTAGACCACTAGGCCCTTCGAGCCTGCTCCGCCATTCAATAAGTTCATGGCTGAACTGATTACTCCACATTTCCACCTACCCCATATAACATTCCACCCCCTTGCTTATCAAGAATCTATCTACCTCTGCCTTAAAAATATTCAAAGACTCTGCTTCTACCGCCTTTTGAGGAAGAGAATGTCAAAGACTCACAACCGTCTGAGAGAAAAAATTTCTCCTCATCTCTGTCTTAAATGGGCGACCCCTTATTTTTAAACAGTGACCCCTTGTTCTAGATTCTCCCACAAGAGGAAACATCCTTTCCACATCCACCCTGTCAAGACCCCTCAGGATCTTATATGTTTCAATCAAGTCGCCTCTTACTCTTCTAAATTCCACCAGATACAAGCCTAGTCTGTCCAATTTTTCCTCGTAAGACAGCCCACCCATTCCGGGTATTAGTCTAGTAAACCTTCTCTGTACTGCCTCCAATGCATTTACATCCTTCCTTAAATAAGGAGACTAGTACTGTACACAGTACTCCAGATGTGATCTCACCAATGCCTTGTATAGCTGAAGCATAACCTCCCTACTTTTGTCTTCAATTCCCCTCGCGATAAACAATTACATTCTATTCACTTTCCTAATTACGTGCTGTACCTGCATACTAACCTTTTGCAATTAATGCACTAGGACATCCAGATCCCTCTGCATCACAGAGCTCTGCAATCTCTCACCATTTAGATAATATGCTTCATTTTTATTCTTCCTGCCAAATTGGACAATTTCACACTTTCTCACATTATACTCTATTTGCCAGATTTTGCCCACTCACTTACACTATCTATGTCACTTTGTAGCCTCCTTATGTCCAATGAATTAGATGCAAATGCATTGAAATTAACTGCTCAGCAATTTAAAATATATTCCCATCATGTTGGGGCGGTGATGCCACCTTAGTGTTTTCCCGTCGCTGACTAAATCCAGAATTGATGTCATGACACTAGATTTATGGGCAGACTCTTCTTACATGATTCTCCATCTGCCCACTTCAAACAGCCACACAAAATTCTGCCCAAGATCTTTATAACTCACAAATATGGTATGTAATTGATATGAGTGAGACAAATAAAGCTGTGTTTTACAAACAAATAAACAGCCAAATCAATGTAATTTACAGGAAACAGAGAGTAGGCATAAATGGGTCATTTTCTGGTTGGCAAGATGTAACAAGTGGTGTGCCACAGGGATCTGTGCTGGGGCCTCAACTTTTTACAATTTGTATAAATGACATAGATGAAGGGATCGAAGGTATTGTTGCTAAATTTGCTGATGACACAAAGATAGGTAGGAAAGTAACTTGTGAAGAGGACATAAGGAGGCTACAAAGGGATATAGATAGATAAAGTGAGTGGGCAAAGACCTGGCAAATAGAGTATAATGTGGGAATGTGTGAAATTGCCTACTTTGGCAGGAAGAATAAAAATGAAGCATATTATCTAAATGGTGAGAGATTGCAGAGCTCTGAGATGCAGAGGGATCTGGATGTCCTAGTGCATGAATCGCAAAAGGTTAGTATGCAGGTACAGCACGTAATTAGGAAAGCTAATGGAATGTTATCATTTATCACGAAGGGAACTGAATACAAAAGTAGGGAGGTTATGCTTCAGCTATACAGAGCATTAGTGAGACCACACTTGGATTCCCTATTTAAGGAAGGATGTAAATGCATTGGGGCATTACAGAGAAGGTTTATGAGACTAATACCTGGAATGGCGGGTTGTCTTATGAGGAAGGATTGGACAGGTTAGGCTTGTATCCTCTGGAATTTAGAAGAGTAAGAGGCGACTTGATTGAAACATATAAGATCCTGAAGGGTCTTGACAGGGTGGATGTGGAAAGGATGTTTCCCCTTGTGGGAGAATCTTGAACTAGGGGTCACTGTTTAAAAATATGGGGTCGCCCATTTAAGACAGAGATGAGGAGAAATTTTTTCTCTTAGAGGGTCGTGAGTCTTTGGAATTCTCTTCCTCAAAAGGCGGTAGAAGCAGAGTCTTTGAATATTTTTAAGGCAGAGGTAGATAGATTCTTGATAAGCAAAGGGGTGGAATGTTATATGGGGTAGGTGGAAATGTGGAGTAATCAGTTCAGCCATGAACTTATTGAATGGCGGAGCAGGCTCGAAGGGCCTAGTGGTCTACTCCTGCTCCTAATTTGTATGTTTGCATGTTCGCAATGATTTCCTTATCTCACTGCCAACAATAATCACAGACAAAATAATCATATTTTGGGAATGTAAAATTAATTTTAGTTAGTGGTTTATCATAAAAATAAAAATGGAACAGTTGCAACTTAACAAATGTGCACATTTTTGGATTTAACAGTGATGTCTAATTATCACGGTACAGCTTTAAATGAGACATGATGTTCCTAATGATAAATGGAACCCTAATAGTTCAGCTTCATTGTAATCACTAGGGTATCATAGAGTATCACTAAAGATTTATTATTAGAATTAGAATTAGAACATTACAGCGTAGTACAGGCCCTTCGGCCCTCGATGTTGCGCCGACCTGTGAAACCATCTGACCTACACTATTCCATTTTCATCCATATGTCTATCCAATGACCACTTAAATGCCCTTAAAGTTGGCGAGTCTACTACTGCTGCAGGCAGGGCGTTCCACGCCCCTACTACTCTCTGAGTAAAGAAACTACCTCTGACATCTGTCCTATATCTATCACCCCTCAACTTAAAGCTATGTTATATTTTCTTTGAATCAATAAAAGGAATTCTATGTACAAAAAGCTTTTAGTCAGTAGTTTTTAGAAATACAATTTAGATGATGGGTAGATGTAAGGCTCAATATTTGCAAACAATTGGGTTCAATTTGTATCAGTCATTCATCTCTTGTGTTGTCTAATGATAATAACATAATTGCAGAGTTTATTTTGTAAGTGGCAGTGAAGTAGAAAAAAATGAAATACAGATGGTTAGGATTCATTGGCAATATACTGACCTTTGGATTGTATAGTTCTTCAAACATAACAAATTTGGCATGCTTTATTGAATCCAACTAACATTACTTGACTATCAACATAATTATTAACTGGTGTTACAAATCTCTTGATGTGTTCATTGATGTATCCAATGCCCCTCATTTAAACAGCTTGTCACTATAGGATTCTCTCTAGATACACTTTCAAACACAGATTGGCAAAAGACCAAACTGGATGGTACCTATAGCAACCATTGTACATTTTCTGTTCAAAGTCTGAGATGAAAAATTGTGAGTGGAGGGAGACTCTGCTTTAGATACCACACTGCCAGACTGCATTGCCAGCTTAGTTCAGTGTCACTTATCTATAAGACAGACAGTTGTGGTTTAAGCTTCTCTGTAGATTTTTGCGTACAAAGAGCTGAATTTTATTTCTAGGCGCAGGTCCCGACTTGAGAATTAGAAGTGGATGTGGCATCCATTGGGGCAATCAACAGCTGGCCAAACGCTATTGAGCAGCGGCTGGCCAATTAAGAATTGGGAGTCATGGGGGCTGTCCACTGAGAGGACAGAGGCGCAGTGGAGGCAACAAAGGTGTAAGGTGATGCCATGGAAGCTCCAGGCACCATACTTAAATGGCTGACAACCTCTGTTGACGGTTCAGAGCCTTATGTGAGCCCCTGCCTGACTGCCTAGAGCCTCAACTGAGCCCCTGCATTCAGGAGTGAAAGGCATCAGCTTGGAAGCCTGCAGGCAGAATGGCAGAAGGAAGACCCTGTGTGGCCCTATGTTTCAGCGATGCCTCCCTCCAGATTCTGCTCCAGGCAGCAAGGGAAGGGCGGGAGGTCCTCTTTCCCAGGGATGGGAAGGAGACACCAGTACACCTAACCAAGCAAGCCTGGGTAGAGATAGTGGAGGAGTCAGCAGCTGTGGGGTCACCATAGGACCTGGATCCAAAGCCGGAAAAGGGTCAGTGACCTCATCTGCCAAGATGAGTGTTCCATTCCATTCCAACCCTTTTCGCCCAGCTTGTGTCAGAACGAGAGAATTCGTTTGGTGGAGAGGGAGGGACCACCCAGCCATGGCAATGGGGTCTGGAGTTGCCAATGGGATCTGAGGCATGGCCACACCTCAGATAGAGATGTCCACCTATCAATGCAATCCCCTGCACAGTCCCTCGAGAGTGGCCACATGCAGGAGGCATATGTGATCCCCCATCATTGCTCGCTGGACTATCATCATCAGATGTCTGGGCCTTTTCTCCACCGGCAAACTGATCTCATCCTTCATTGTGTCTGCAGGAGAAGACAGCTCACAATAGGAAGGAGTGTGCCAAGACCGGGGGCAGAGTTCCTTATTTGCATGTGCTTACACTGATGGAGGAAGAGGCCATGGAACTGGCAGGGTGACAAAGCAGCCGTGCCATAGCTGATGACGAAATAGGTGAGCATCTCCCGGGGCACAAGGGTTTCTCTGGTGTTAAAGAGCCATCTAGCGCATGTGAACCCCATGGCATCAACGGAGAGGTACATTTGGGATGGCATGAATGAGACGATGTGCAGGCACTAATCCTTTTTATTCTTTGATTTCTCATGCAGGTCAAGGTGACCAAGAAGAGTGGGGAGGTCCAGAGGTTGGGGGATAGTCAGCCACCTCTGAGAAGCAGGAGGCAGCCTCAGAGGGTCCAACATACATCATTCCCCCACACCATCCACCAGCACAGATATTCTCACATTGGTGGGTTGTCGCGTGTGTTCAGATATGGGCACACAACCTGGTGAGCACAGCACAGATGTGCCAGAGAAGCTGATGGAGGGTGTGACAGGCCAGGCTACTGGCAGTCGAAGGGCTATGGGAGGCCAGGCCTATACTGAGGCCCAGGCAGATGGTGTGCCTCTGGTGACAGCGCCAACATGGCAAATGTTGCAACTGCAGTGAGAGGTGAGGCAACATCTGGCAGAGATGCCAGAGGCTTTGCATAACCAAATGCGAACAATGGAGGGGTCCATCCAGGAACTGTCTCTGCCAATTGTGCAACTCTCATGGAGGGTCACATCCAGCAGACTGCAGTGGCTGCCGGAGATGGGTGCAAACCTGCACACCATCGCTTTGTCCATGAGCTTGATGCAGCAGTGGCAAGGCGAGAAGGGAATGAGGCATCTGTAGTCTCCACAAAGTCCACAGCCCTCTCAGATCAGCAGGGAGGTACAAGAGTCCTTATGAGGGTGAGGAGCGGCTGCCTGCTGCATCTGGGGACTCCTCTGATGGTGCTTGAGGTGCGGACAGTTGCTCCAAAGCCCCTCTGCCACTGATGCCAGCACCTCCATCATCCCTGCCGACGCTGTCCCTGCATATTTGCAGGAGGTCCTCAGTGTTCCGGGGCCTGCTAGGCCTCAGGCAGCAAAAGTGTTAATTGTATTTAATCATATGCAGATGGAGGACGTCAATTAGTGTCTTACTTGAGTATATAAAGAAGACACTTACTGAAACTGGCTGAAGGTTTGAGTGAGGAGCTGCATATTTGTAAATCTTTCTACTTTGTAAAATAAATGCTAGACTGAGTAAAGATTGGCTCCAGCATAATCCTTCAACAACAAGCTTTCTGGAGTAAAACAGAGGATGGCTGCCAAGGTCATTCCAAGCCGGGGGGGTGGCAAGGATAGCAGGTTGCCTCCAACTCAGCTGACAGTGCAGGGGGAGCGCCTGCAAACGAGTTAAGAAAAGTACATAGATGCACATATAGGATCATGGGTGACAATGCTACAGTAAAGGGACTTGTCACATGTCATTAAACTATGATGTTCCCTCTGTTTCTCCTTTCTGTTGTGGATTCCTTCCAGGAGTTCGTTACAAACCTTCCTCCTAAAGGGCTAATAGCAAGGAAGCAACCCCAAGTGCTCAAAGCTTCGGCTTTGCCACTTTGCGACCTGGACCCGAGAGCTGCAATACAGAAGTAAGGATGCAACAACTGGGCTACTTAATGGTATGACTTTATTGTTGGGGTTCCAGAAGGTGGTAAGGTTCAAAGGAAATGTGAATGTATGAAGAAGTCTCGTGCCTCCCTCGCACGTATCTCATGGTGCCTTTCCTGCTGTGCCTGATGCTCTTCATCTGGCCCTGCTTCGGCAGCATCCTCCTCCGCATCATCATCATCTGAGGAGGCATCGTGCTCCACGATAAGCTCACTGGTCAACACCTCGCCCTCTGTAGTGCCAGGTTGTGCAGTGCACAGCAAACTAACATGATATGTGAGACCCTCGGCGGGGCATATTGAAGAGCTCCACCGGATCGATCTAGGCACCAAAATCTCATCTTGAGCATACCAATGGCCCGTTTGACGATTGCTCAGGTTGATCCATGACAAGTGCTGTACCTTTCTTCTGCATCTCTGCATGGGTTCCTCACAGGCATCAGTAGTCATGTTCTCTGTGGGTAGCCCTTGTCCCCAAGGATCCATCCTTGAAGGCAATGGGGGCATGGAAAAGATCAGGTACCTGGGACTGAATTAGTATGCATGCATCATGGCTGCTTCCTGTGAATAGTGCACATACCATAAGATTTGTTTGTGTTGGTCACAGACCAATTGTACTTTGAGGGAGTGGAAACCCTTTCAGTTGATGAAGGCAGCAGGCTGGTCCATGGGAGTCTTGACGGCCACATGCATGCAGTCGATGACACCATGTACCTGGGGGAATCCAGCGATGGCCCCAAATCCTACAGCCCTCTCGGCTTGACTATTTGGATTGGTGCAGAAGTATACTTTGTTGCCTGCCCTCCTGAATATGGCATTGGTGACCTCCTTGATGCAGTGATGTATCACAGACTGGGAGATCCCCAGTGGATCCCGGGAATGATTTGGTGGTGTAGACGTTTAGTGCCATGATGACCTTCAGCACCACTGCTATTGGGTACTCACCAAGTCCCATGGGCCTCAGCTCATCCTGCATCATGGCACATCAATCATGGACGGCCTCCCCGGAGGGTCTCAGTCTTCAGAGACACTACCGCTTGGACATCTGCAGGTAGTTGAGCTGTGGCTGGTAAATCCTTTCTGCAGGGTGGTTTCCTCTGTGTGCTGGAGTTTGTTGCCATGCCCCTCTACAACCTTCTCCAGCCTCCTGTGCCCGGAATTGGCCCACCTATCGGCCTCCAATTTGCTGGCATATCCCTGTCCATCCCTGAACCTCGCTCCCTCTCTGCACCTCCTCCTCCTCCTCCATGGGGGCTTCGAAGCCAGGGTGAATGAGACCCATGAGAGGTTGTCCCTCCCTGAGCACAAAGCCAAACAGACCTTCCATGCCCTCCCCCTAACTCCTGACTTTCAATGAGGTGGCACTGCCCCAATGCCACCCTGGTGTAGCTCCCCCATTGTGCTGGCACCTTTCCTGCCAAGCAATGATGCCTCGCCCATTGGCTTCCCAGTGAAGCCAACACTGAGCTCCCGCCTCCTTCCACCAGACACTGCCCTGATTCCCCATGGTTCCGTGTGCCATTAGGATGATGCAAAACTGAGAATAAAATTTCTGTCAACTGGGTTCTAAAATACCTTAATTGGCTTCCCCCCTCATGAATGTGTGAAGCACGCCCTCCATGTCAGCCACCGACAGGAGAATCCGGAAGGGGCATCATGACGCGTACTTTCTGTCCAATATCTTTGTTCCCAATTTTATGCCCCCCCCTCCATCCCCAGCATCCATTGCCATCTCAAACAGCCCCACCAAATGCAGCCCAAGGTCCAGGCTGAAAATTTAGTGCAGTACTGATGGGACGCTACATTGGCAGAGGCGACGTCTATCGGATGAAATGTTAATCCATATTTATGCCTGTTCAGGTGGGTGTAAAAGTTCCTTTGTTACTCTTCAAAGAAGAGCAGAGGAGTTCTTCCAATGTCCCGGGCAACCTTTTCCCTCCAGCCAAAATCACTAAAAATCTGCTGAGGTCTAATGTCATCATGCCCATTTTTCAGGCATGAAACAGGCACAACCCATGCTCGACTGTATGCATGCCCAGTCCACTGCTAAATGTGTTCAAAGGTTTGTTTGGTGGCCCCGGCAGTTGCTGTAAGGAGCACAGCATTGGGACATACATATGCAGTGGCGCAGTGGGCGGCACAGTGGCGCAGTGGTTAGCACCGCAGCCTCACAGCTCCAGTGACCCGTGTTCAATTCTGGGTACTGCCGGTGTGGAGTTTGCAAGTTCTTCCTCTGTCTGCGTGGATTTTCGCCAGGTGCTCCGGTTTCCTCCCACAGCCAAAGACTTGCAGGTTGACAGGTAAATTGGCCATTATAAATTGCCCCTAGTATAGGTAGGTGGTAGGGGAATATAGGGAGAGGTGAGGATGTGGTAGGAATATGGGATTAGTGTAGGATTAGTATAAATGGGTGGTTGATGGTCGGCACAGACATGGTGGGCCGCAGGGCCTGTTTCAGTGCTGTATCTATAAATATATATGTTACCACATGTTCATGTGGGTTGGGGAACCACGCTAAATTGATCCTGGCACTAACACTGACACTCTTCCTTCTTTCTTGCTGGAGAAGCTAATGCTAATGGGGGGTTGCTCACTTTCCATACACATCCTGTCCCTCTGGAAGAGACAGCATGAATATTGCAGGCAGAGTTACTTCAGGACCGTTATCACTAGAGAGGCTGGAACACAAGCACCGCAATCTTTTTGGCCATCTCACCCTCTTCTCTTTCTCACTGATATTTCACCCTCACACACTATATGTGAAAAAAAGCTGTTGTTTTCAGCAGTCACTCATCTCTCTCTCTCTGCATATCCTTTACCACTAACCTTTCTTCCCTTTCAGATCCTGAAACACTAGCAGGAACATTGGGAACAGAGGAAGAGGAGGATATCCCTCCAGAAGTTGCAGCAACACTCGTCCTTGCACTCACAACCTGTGCCCTTGTTAGTAAAGGACAGTCAGCTAGGCCTGACCGACTTGGCCACTCCTGAGATATTGCAGTCTGTAGCTGGGCCTTCTACAGCCAGAGCAACTCAAGATCGCTCATCCAGGCTATCTTAGCAGTACTCAATGTGAGATCACCACAGTGACTGGAGGAAGGTGAAGGGAAGCGAGACAGTGCAGGGTTTTGGATGCTGTAGCTAGAGGTAAAGTACAGCTTAGTACAGAGTAATGAGAGCTATGCGATAGGAGTCGTTAAACTGCTGTCTGCAATGCAGCCAGATAGCTGCAATAATACTTCTTGTATTGACCTGTTCTGCACCATGGTTAGCTGGGATACCTTCTTTCCCTTCTCCTTCTCCTGCTGACCATCTCCACCAGCACCTCCCCTTTAAGAGTTGTTGGCTACCTTTAAGTGATATCAGTGACATCTGACTTCCTGTTCCCATCTACCCAGCGTTAGGTGAGCTGCCAATGAAATGCACCATAGTGCTGGCAGCTCTCTTATTTTATGTCAGGCTGGCACTGGGACCAATTTAGTGGGGTTCTCAAATTCACATAAACACATATGGAGCGCTGCCACCATTTCTCCCCTTTTTCCAGGCGGTAACAAATTTAGGCCCAACTAACATTATCTCTTGTTGGATATTTGGTCTTGCTGCGTCCAATGGCCCATTGAGTTCTCCTATATAACAACAGTGACTATGCTTCAAAATAATTCATTGGCTATGAAGCATTTTGGGATGCCCCTTATTTTTTAATTTCATCATGTTAGGCCCCCACCTGCTAAAAATGAGGTACACTAATTTTGTCATGAACATTGATTTTAAACTGTTACTGGAGTGAAGAAAAGAGTTGTTAAACAGATTAGCCGTGGCTGGAAAATACATTTGCATATTAACAGACGGTGATTGGCAGGACAAAGGGCAATTCCCTGACACATTCAACCCACAATGGACCTTGATCACCAGGTATTGTGTGTAACAGGAGCATTCCAGAGACTGCTAAGGTAATACAATCCAAGACGTGGTCAGAACAGTTCTGCACCATGACCAGAAGGTTAGCTGGGATACCTTCTTGCCCTTTTCCTTCTCCTGCTGACCATCCTGCTTGGCAACCTGGGTTTTTCTGAATTGTACAAACAGTTTGAACTCAAAGACTGTTTGCTCCTGGACTGAGAAGATCTCTCTTCTGTCTGCTCCCATCACTTTCTCACAAGCCTCTGAATCCACTGAAGACACATGAACCCCAAAAGAGAAAAGTCTCCTACAGCAAACAAGGTTTAAGAAGAATACTGGGCCCCAATGAAAAGCAAGATCTACCTACAATCAAGGACACTACAGTGAGCTCGAAGAACCATAACAAAAACTTGACAGATATTGCCTCAAACTTTTCCGCTTTATTTCTTCTGCTCTGTTCTGTCTCTATTTGCGTGTGTGTATCACATATGCATGCTCGCATGGGCCCATCGTGTATCCGTAGGCGTCAACCGAATTAGAGTTTAAGTTTAATAAATTTCAATCTTTCTTCTTTTAAACCTAAGAAAACCTATCTGTGCTGGTTTCTTTGCCTTATAATTGAAAAGCGGTGAACAATGATTCACCAAAGGGGAGCTAAAAACAGTGTGTTTAAAAATAAAACCCTGTTATGGCCCTAGACACCTTTCTCACCTGATCGTAAAACTCTATAGAGGATATTTAATAGGTGACAGTGGAATAAAATAATTTTGTAGTGAGATAAAAAGGATATTCAACAGTTTGCCATGAAATATTCTATTTCTCCCAAGAATCAATGATAAAATCCTTTTGGTTTTTATCATATGAGGTAGTTTACTATTCACGATAATCATGTGAGTTATTGGCATCCATATTGAAAGGTTCCATTTAAGTTACGCAGCTTGAGTTTTTACTATGCTCGCTTTGTAGTTTGTCATAGTCTTAGTGAAAATGATTGATTCTATGACTGAATTCTTCAGAAATATACCATTGTTGATATGATTTATGCTTTTAAATTTAGAATAAATGTCTCAGTGGCATTGAGATGTCATGGGACAGATTCCCCTATACACTAGCTATAGCAAAATCATAAATCAATTTATAAAGAGTATGCTTACGATCCTGTGACATCAAATGCATAGAGAAAATCTCCCCTACTGCCTTTCATCTTGCATTCCTGTGAATGTTGGGGAAAGAAGTGCTCTATTGTGATAATAAAAATAACCAACAATGCTATATGATATTTGTAACATTCAAATGTCCCTCATGGCTTTGGGTACAAAAATTGGCTTGGATTTGCATTAAGAATAAGGCTATCAGTGCTCACTGTTATGATGGAGTAAATTGGCCAATTACTTCTGCAGTCCACACATGCGTGGTAAAACATGGAAATCAGAAAATTGCTGTCTGTGTTGCCTTGCTCCTTTGCAAGCTTCGCTATGCCGGTACTTTGCTGAGAAACTTGACATTAGAACACATGAAGGGCATGAAGTTGCAGTACTTCCATACTTGATACCCACTAACCACACCAGAAAATTTAGAGCTTATACATTAAAGTGTAAGTGAATATCTAATGGTGTGATAAGTCTTAATTACTGCCGTACAACCTCTCTGACACTGAAAATTTACTTTACGAGTGTGGAGTCTCATTCCTTAAGATTTTAGTTATTGTTGCAAATTATAAGAAATTAAAAATTGATTTTTGATTTTTTTTCTTTCTGTCTCTTTTAGCTCTCTCTCAATCTGTCTTTCTTTCCATCTCTTAATTTTGCATTCTTTACATGATTTTATATTGAACAATATATTCTAATTTGCACTTCTTAGTTCAGATTCTGCAGGGGAAATTTCAACCTCAGGTTTAGGTTGGGTGAGATGTGACAATTTAAAAGGTCTCAAACCCAATTCCAACCCTCCTCAATAATATAAAAGCAAAATACTGCGGATGCTGGAAATCTGAAATAAAAACAAGAAATGCTGGAACCACTCAGCAGGTCTGGCAGCATCTGTGGAAAGAGAAGCAGAGTTAACGTTTCGGGTCAGTGACCCTTCATCGAAACCCTCCTCAAATCCACTAACATCCTTTTTTTTATTTATTCATGGGATGTGGGCATCGCTGGCTAGGCCAGCATTTATTGTCCATTCCTAATTGCCCTTGGGAAGGTGGTGGTAGCTGCCTTCTTGAACTGCTGCAGTCCATGTGGTGTAGTTACATCCACAGAGCTGTTCAGAAGGCAGTTCCAGGATTTTGACCCAGTGACAATATATAGTTCCAAGTCAGGATGGTGTGCGGCTTGGAGGGGAACTTGCAGGTGATGGTGTTCCCATGCATCTGCTGCCCTTGTCCTTCTAGGTGGTAGGGATTGCTGGTTTGGAAGGTGCTGTCGAAGGACCCTTGGTGAGTTGCTGCAGTGCATCTTGTAGATGGTTCATACTGCTGCCACTGTGCGTCAGTGCTGAAGGGAGTGAAGGGAGGTGTGTTACTCACCGCAGAATTCCCAGCCTCTCACCTGCTCGTGTAGCCACAGTATTTATGTGGCTGGTCCAGTTCAGTTTCTGATCAATGGTAACCCCAGAATTCAGCGATGGTAATGCCACTGAATATTAAGGGTTAGATTCTCTCCTGTTTGAGATGGTCATTGCTTGGCACTTGTGTGGCGCGAATGTTACTTGCCACTTATCAGCCCAAACCTGGATATTGTCCAGGTCTTGCTGCATATGGATACCGGCTGCTTCAGTATCTGAGGAGTCACGGATGGTGCTGAACATTGTGCAATCATCAGCGAACATCCCCACTTCTGATCTTATGATGAAGGGAAGGTCATTGATGAAGCAGCTGAAGCTGGTTGGGTCTAGGACACTACCTTAAGGAAATCCTGCAGTAATATCATGGGGCTGAGGTGATTAACGGAGGTGGGACTGAAGGGTGGGCAACCAACATGCTCACAGGAGGTGAGTTGGTCATTTACACATTAAAAAAAGGCTGCGTGCCTCAGATTTTATCTGTCTTCCAGGTTCAACCCTGGCTGGCCAGGTTTCTTGGGCGTCAAGGAATTTATTTATTTATTTAGAGATACAGCACTGAAACAGGCCCTTCAGCCCACCATGTCTGTGCCGACCATCAACCTCCCATTTATACTAATCCTACACTAATCCCATATTCCTACCACATCCCCACCTGTCCCTATATTACCCTACCACCTACCTATACTAGGGGCAATTTACAATGGCCAATTTACCTATCAACCTGCAAGTCTTTTGGTGGTGGGAGGAAACCGGAGTACCCGGCGAAAACCCACTCTGACACAGGGAGAACTTGCAAACTCCACGCAGGCAGTACCCAGAATTGAACCTGGGTCGCAGGAGCTGTGAGGCTGCGGTGCTAACCACTGTGCCACTGTGCCGACCATAATCTAGCAGCTAAAGGGAGATGAGGACTGCTGCATGCAAGAGGTAAGAATCTTTCCAGCACTGCTTGTGGTCCAGGAGAAGCAGGTATGCTTTCTACTACTGCCCCCCACCCCCCCACCCAAAGCAAACCTGATTTCCCCCCTCCAGGATCGCGGACCATTTCTCCAAAATTGCTGACCTCACTTCTACCCCCACCATACTATCACTACCCAGCAGCAAGCTTCCTACCAGCTCCTAGTCCTGCAGCTTCTTCTGAAGCATTCCCCACCCAACAGGGAGCCAAGCCTATCAATCAGGTTGGCTTCTGAGTGAGGAACCAGCTAGAAAATATAGATGCTGCTGTGGAGTTAAATCTCTACAGTGTGTGGGGAGACTTTGAATTGGGCGTGTCCTGACCACAACTCTTCCTCCCCATTCAGAAAACTCAGCCCAGTCAAAATCGGGGTTTGTGTCTCTCAGTGAGGATCCTTAATCTCATTGGTTGAAGGATATGCTGTTCACACTGGTCTCAGATCCCCTCAGCTCTAAGTGTAATGAATGACAAGTGCTATTTGTTTTCCAATGACTGCAAAATCTGGGCCAGGATATCTGGGTGGGCAAGTAGAAGTTGTATCTGAATTGTATTCTGAAATTTTGAGAATAATGATCTCAAATCCAAGACTATGATCATGGTTTACCAGACAGGAGTGATTCCTGAGCTTCTATATGCTTCGGAGACTTGGACAACCTGCAGCAGGCACCTCAAAGCACTGGTGCAGTACCACCAGTGATGCCTTCGCAAGATTCTCCAAATCCAGTGGCAAGAAAAGTAGTCCAACAGCAGCACCTTCTCCCAAGCCAGCCTGCCCAGCATCAGGGCACTAATCACCAAAAATCATCTCCGCTGGGTGGGACATGTTGTTCACATGTCTGACACCAGACTCCTGAAGCAGCATCTCAGAACTTGGTCGTGGCAGAAGACTCCCAGGAGGACAGCAGAAATGCTTTAGAGATGTCCTCAAAGCATCCCTGAAGAGATCAAACATCCCTGTCGACTCGTGGGAGTCCCTGGCTCATGACCATCCTAGATGGAGAAAGCTCATTCTGGAAGGCATCGTATACCTCGAGGGATTTTGTCGGGAACATGCAGAGGCGAAGTCAAGGCAATGGAAGGAACGCGCAAACCTCCAAACTACTCATCTCTCCTTCAAGCACCACCTGTCCCTAATGTGGCAGACTGTACAGATCACGCATTGGACTTATCAGCCATCTTAGTACCCATCGAACTGGACTGGAAGCAAGTCATCCTCGATCTTGAGGGACTGCCTAAGAAGAAGATTCTGAATTTTGCTCCCTGCCCCTTCTATCAGTAGCACAGACTAAGTTTTACTGCTGGGTAGCATCAGGCTAAGGAAATGAATTAACAACAACAACTTGTATTTCTGTAGTGCCTTTAATATAGTAAAACATCCTAAAGTGCTTCACAGGAGCGTTATCAAACAAAATTTGACATCAATAAGTGGCCAAAAGGGCAACTTCTGCTAGTTGCTGGCCACAAACTGTTTTCTAAACTCATGCACCCATTAAGACAATGCTCACTGACCATATTCCCTTTGTTATGATAAAAAAAATGCTTTATCCTGATCGGGGCAAGAGTTCAGCAGGTGAATGGGAGTATGGTGGTGAATAAAATGGTAGAGAAATTTTTGGAGTGGGATAATATATGTCTATTCATTCTTCATGTTAACCAGTAACGTGCTAAACATACAGGCCATTTGTATACTACTTAAATAATGGTTTTCTCACAGAACTTGCACCCAAGTTTATAAGTATATAACTGTATTATTCACTGATGAACACATGGGGCTTAATTGAACCTATCATCTTTGTGGTTAACAGCAGTTTGAGGTTCCTATAACCCGATCTCAGATCAAATGGGAATTTACATATCAGCTAATCTTAATGAAAGCACATGACTACCAATTTGCAGGTTTGTGCTTCCAACTGAGTGCTTAATATTGGTATAGGACAAATTCTCAACACAATTCTCCTGAATCACAAAATCCTAGTGACTAAGAGCCTTAGTTATTCACGAATTAAGGATCCTGCTGGACACATAAGTATGGCTATGCAACTACAAAGAATATATTTCATATTTAGCACTTAAGTAAGATTATTATTTGTGTTGTTGCAGGAAGCTAGTTTTACAGTGAAGGAGTCATAGTACAACATACAGATAAATAACTTGTAGAAATTTTATATAAAAGGCAACATAGATGTGTGTGAAAAATATAAAACATAAATATACTCATTTTAACCATTTGGTATTTTAGTGCAGAAAAGTCTTGGTATAACGATGACAAAACATTAGAAATCTATTCAGAGGACACTTCATTATTAAGATTTTGGAGGCACGTATTGTGTGGGTGTGGGGGTTGGAGGGTGTGGAACATGCCATCTGCCAACTCTTGTTGAGTCCTTTATGAACAAGCTGGTTCATAATGAGAGACATCATATTCTAGTCATGAACACATCCTTCTGCTTAGCTAGTGTTATTTCTTAATGTGCATATGCTCCTCAGTTGTCCCATTGAAATTACATTAGTGAGTCATTTTAAAACCTTACAGTAAAATAACCTTTAATTGGGATATTATTTCATTTTCTTTACTTCAAACAGTTTGCAATTTATACTGTATTTTTTCTTTAAATGAAGAAATGTGGCATTAGTAATGAAAGTGTTGGGAAGGCTTCCTCAACCACCAAACAGAATGTCAGCTGTGCAGGAAAGACTGCCGCTGTATTCACAGAGCATTGCTTCTGCCCTTTGCTTCCACATCAGGAATTAACTCATTGATGGACTTATGTTTTCTCCTGAAGAAGATGTCCACTTTACTGCAAATGCTTGATAAGGGCAAAAGATTAAGCACAATGATTCCAGGAACCTACCGTGCTGATTAGAACCTGTGGGTTTTTGAAGGAGAGTTTACTAATTCACACTTATTTGATTAGAGAGATCAGGCAACATATGGCTTAAATTATAAAATGAAATGTTAGATATGCAGAACCATTTGCAGCAGGAATTAATTGATGGTTAGCAACACTTGACATAATTAGAAACACAAATTTGTAAAATAACTTTGTGCAAAACAGTATTCCCAGGAACCCATTCCTCTTTTATTTCAAAAATATGATTGCCTAACCTAAATAACCATAAATCTAATCCATCACTTTGTGTTCTAAATGTTAGTGCATGCAATATATTTACATGTAAATATAGGAACAAACCAGAATTCTATGACTATTCGTTTTCTATTGAGGTATCTCTCCCCTTGGCAGCATTGTATAGAATTAGGGTTAATTGCTAGTGTCACAAATTATGAGTATAATCAGGGAGATATGTCAGTATGAGTGAATCAACACTCTCCACATTTAACAGAAGGAGGAGGTTGGAGCTTGCAGGGATAGTCATATCAGTTTGATAATGATATCATGGGATATTAGTCTCAATTCAGTAGGAAGCATGGTATTTGAGAACCATCAAAAGAAAAGAATATGTATATTATCTGTGTCACACAGCTGCACATTGTTACCATGTTGTGTGATTTAGGTACAGGCGACATAAGGTCAGACGTAGGATTTCCATGACGTGACATCATGAAGTTTTAGTCCAGTGAGATTAAGAGCAGAGATTGCTACACACAGCCTACCAAATCCAGTTTAATATCATATCAGTGGGAATTCTTCACAAAATGTCCATTCCCATTAGGAGTTAATTAGGAATCCTAAAATGTAAAACAATATTGATCTGGAAATGCCAGTTGGTGTACAAATGAACCTTTTTTTAAAATATTTAAGATTATGTGACTCTTCAGTCAATACCCTATAATGCTGTTGAATATTTACTGAGAGATGAATTAGTTGGAATCAGTAGAAGTTCAGGTCAGTATTGCAGCCTCTCTTACTATTTAAAATACATTATTAGGAGAAATCTAAAGCAAATGCAACTAATGAAGAGGGCCAACTTATTTTTTAGACTAAAGAGAAAGCGGAATGTAATTTCTTTTCAATCAGACATTCTGCAATCACAAATTAAAACAGCAAGTGCTGGAAATACTCAGCAGGTCTGGCAGCAACTGTGGAGAGAGAAGCAGAGTTAACGTTTCAGCTCTGTAACCTTTCATCAGAACTGGCAAAGGTTAGAAATGAAATAGGTTTTAAGCAAGTGAAGTGGGGGTGGGGGTCGTGGTGGTGGGGGGGGGGGGGGGGGGTGGTGTGGCAGAGAAAGAGAACAAAAGGGAAGGTGTGTGCCTGGACAGAGGGCAGGAGAGATTAACTTACAAGGAGGTCATGGGGCAAAGGCAAAGATAGTGTGCTAATGGTGTGGTGAAAGACAAAGCATTACAGCAGAGAGAGTGTTTATGACAGAATAATGAACAGCTCTGTCCAAAAGCACAAGCATGAAAAACCAAGTTGAAGCCAGACACACGGTTAAAAAAAATGATAAAACAAAATAAAATAAAAATAATAATAAAAAAGGGCCAGTCGTGCTTTGAAGTTATTAACTCAATGTTCAGTCCGGGAGGCTGTAGAATGCCTAATCGGAAAATGAGGTGCTTTTCCTCGAGCTTCACTTGCTTAAAACCTATTACATTTCTAACCTTTGCCAGTTCTAATGAAAGGTCATAGACCTGAAACATTAACTCTGCTTCTCTCTCCACAGATGCTGTCTTACCTGCTGAGTATTTCCAGCACTTACTGTTTTTTATTCCAGATTTCCAGCTTCCGTAGTATTTTGCTTTTATTCTGCAATCACAATCCTGATCTTAAACTTATCAGTGACTTTATATTTAAAATAATTGGGGGTGTAAAAACAATTATACTTGATCCAATGCATTGTAGTTACAAAGAAATTGAGGCTGTGGAACATTCAAGCTCCAGTTATCATAATGACATTAGATTCAGTGTTATGGCACAGGATGAAGGAAGGATAACAGCGCTAACGACAGATTTCAGAAGAGCTGATTTTGAGACAAAATTATATCTAGGATTCTAACTAAAAATATAAATGTTTTTAATAATGTACTGAAAGACACATATTAAATAAATACCATTACTGAAGTAGGACAGATAGAAAGATAACCAATGAATGCAAGCAATATAGAACATAGAACAGTACAGCACAGTACAGGCTCTTCAGCCCACGATGTTGTGCCGACCCTTTAACCTACTCTAAGATCAAACTACCTACATACCCTTCATTCTACTATCATCCATGTACCTATCCAAGAGTTGCTTAAATGTCCTGAATGTATCTGCTTCTACTACCACCGCTGGCAGAGCATTGGCACCCACCACTCTCTGTGTAAAGAACCTACCTGTGACATCTCCCCTAAACCTTCCTCCAATCACCTTAAAATTCTGGAAATGCACACTCTTTTGGGACATGGAAGAGAAAAGGTAGATTAACATTTTGACTGGAAACTCCTCTCATTACTTCTTAACAATAAGTTAGGAGGGTAATGGTTAATAAAATCTTAATGAAAGATAAAATAGAAACTGGAAAACAAAATTACAGTGGACATTAAGGACATTTTTTGAACAATATTTTTTAGCAAACAACATATGAATGATGTAAGAGAAAAAGGTATAGTGCAGCCATCACTGTAGGAGAATCTTAAAATATATTTTTCACAATACTTTTCATGATTCAAACTGTTAGTAGTATTCTCAAGCCATTAAGTAAATGATGTGAAAGAACTGATTTTATGGAGAAGCAGTGGTTAGCAATAAAATGATTCATTCAAAACTTTGCTTCTTGTATCTTAGCTCACACCAAACCCCATTCACCCATCACACCTGTGCTCACTGACCAAGATTGGCTCCCAGTCTGGCAACACCTCAATTTAAAAATTCTTATACTTGTTTCCAAATCCCTCTGTGCTTCACCTGTCCCTATTTCTATAACCTCCTCCAGCCCTACAACACTCACGATACCTTCAATTCTAGCCTCTTGTCCATCCCCGATTTTTGCAATTGGCGACCAATGTTTCAACCACCCAGGCCCTAAGTTCTGGAACTCTCTGCGTAAACCTCTCTGCCTCTTAACCTATCACTCCTCCTTTAAGACATTCCTTAAAACCTACATCTTTGGCCCAGCTTCCTGTCCTAATATCTTGTTATGTGGCTGGGTGTCTAATTTTGTTTGATAATGCTCCTTTGAATTACCTTGAGACATCTTACTATATTAAAGGTGCTATATAAATGCAAGATGTTGTTGTCGTTGATTCTAAAGTTCATAAAATACCACACTCAAACAAAAAATCCGTACTTTAAATAGTTGGTGATAGCAGTGAAAAAAGCTAAAGAATTCTGCATCACTTCACTTTCAGTGCAAAATAAAGCTGTAAATTGGAATAGTTATTAGTTAGACTATGAGAAACAGAGGCCGGACTTTTACACCACCCCTCTTCTGGAGCGGGCTGGGAGGTGGGGGGGGGGAGTGACGTAAAATTGATTGGTGGGAGAGCGATGCTATGCCCATTGCTTACCTCCCTCTGCTGCTGTTTTACCAGCAGCAGGGTAGGTGGCAAATGTGTGATTACAGCAAACAGCCTGCCCACTCCAAACCAACGGCCACTTAGGGGTCTCCTCCTGCCCACCACTGGTATATTTTACCAGTGGCAGACAAGCACTTCAGCACCTGAGGAGGCCGCCTAATAATACCTTGCAGGCTGGGGGAGGGGTGGGCTCCTGCTCAGGCACCCTGTGCCCACAGAGGGCTCTGCCCAGCAGCACAGGCTGCCCCCGCTAAAAGTACCCTCCCGCCCTGCTCTCTGACTCCCACCCACTTCACCGGGGCCCAGCCGATTGGCTCTCTGATTGGCTGGCAGGTCTGGGAAATGTAACCTCCTGCCTCAGACGGGCAGAAGTTCCAACTGAGGCCAATTAAGGGCCTGGGCTACGCAAAATTGCAGCGTGGCTTCCGGGCCCAGCGGAGGTGGGCTCGCCCCTGACTTTTCAGCTGGTGGGCAAGGCCACCCCACAATGTAAAATTCCAGCCAGAGGTTCATTATTAATGATAACCAATCTAATAGTGCAGCTGTGATATGCATTCTGAAGGTTGTGCATTTAAGTCATACTCAGGGCTTTAGTCCATTATCAAGGTTGACACTTTGGTGCAGTTCTAATGAAGTACTGCATTGTTGGAGGTTCTGTCTTTTTGATGAGATGTTCAGATGGTTTTAAGAGAACCAGGCCAACACTTACTCCTCAGGCAACACCAGCAAAATTGATTAACTGTTCATTTATTCCATTGCTGATCGCAAATTAGCTTCTATGTTTGCCTATACAGCAGTGACTGAACTTCAAAAGTAATTGATTGACTCTGAAGCAGTTTGCTATCATAAAGATGTGAAAGTTTCTATATAGATGCAAGTTAGTTCTTTACTTGTTATCAGGTTAAAAGATATAAACAGGCAACTTGAAACTGCAAATTAAATTTAATGTGGGTAAATGTAAGGCAGTGCATAATTTTGTTGAAAATAGTAAATATCTAATCATTCATTGTGTAAATAAAGAAACGGCAGGAAAATGACTTTGATGTGCTAGTTGGTCAAATATTGAAAGTTACAAATCAAGTGGCAGAAATTCAACACTAACAGGTTGTTAGTTGTAGATCCATAGTACAATTGGGAGCCTGGTTTAAATTATATAGTTGCAATGCAGGTTTCCCGGGGGTTGGGAATTCTGGCTGTAAAAGGGAGGCGGGAGCTGGAAGTTCCACAGGATAAATGCCTTTTACAGCACTCTGGTGGGCCAGGTCTAGCAGGAGCAAGATTAGGAGTGCTCACCCAAGCCCCTCAAGGAAGCCTTCAGTCTCCCCTCTGCCAATCGAGGTTAATCTCTCTCCCATCCTCCCGTGGTTGTTGACCACCCTCACTCCAGCCCCAATGGTGTCTCTCTCTCCAGCCGATCGCAGATGATCCCATCACCCAAATTGCCAGAGACTATCCCAAAGGTCTGCAGCTGTGACCTCCTGCCCGTTAGCTAACCAGGCTGTTAATTTGGCCGGTTGCAGGGCAAGAAATAGATGTAAAAAAATGTTATTGAGGCCTGCTGTTAAATTCGGCAGGGGCTTCATGTCCTCAACCTTGCCAGTTTCTTTGACTGTTTCCAGTCTCCCCTGCATCATCCCCACCTCCCTCTAAATATCAGGGCCATGAGAAGATTGACAGCAAGATCCCATTTTTGCATAGCTATGATGACGGAGTGTTATTTACGGCTACTGGAAAATTGTGCAGCAATTTGTGCTGATTTGAAACTCATAGGGTATCATCCTCATCACATGTTGCTGGATTTTTTCTATGCTAATATTTAACTTGCTGTTTTCTTGCCAACAAATCTTTGATAATATTTCATCTGTTTCCAAATGATAAAATAACTATGCATTGAGGTTTATATGGTTTTGATATATAAAACCTTACATGAGGGGAAAGCACAGGAACATAGGAAGATAGGAACAGGAGTAGGCCATTCAGCCCCTCGAGCCTGTCCCGCCATTCAATGAGATCATGGCTGATCCGCGGCCTAACTCCATATACCTGCCTTTGGCCCATATCCCTTAATAGCTTTGATTAACAAAAATCTATCTCAGATTTAAAATTAACAACTGTTCTAGCTTCAACTGCTGTTTGGGGGAGAGAGTTCCATACCTCTACCACTCTTTGTGTGAAGAAGTGCTTCCTAACATCTCTCTTGAACGGTCTGGTCCTAATTTTTAGACTATGCCCCCTAGTTTTAGAATCTCCAACCAGTGGAAATAGTTTATCTTTATCTAGCCTGTCTTTTCCTGTTAACATCTTGAAGATTTCAATCAGATCACCCCTTAACCTTCTAAATTCTAGTGAAAACAGGCCTAATTTGTATAATCTCTCCTCGTAACTTAACCCCTGTAGTCCAGGTATCATTCTTGTAAACCTACGTTGCAGTCCCTCCAAGGCCAATATATCCTTCCTAAGATGTGGTGCCCAGAACTGCTCACAGTAGTCCAAGTGGGGTCGAACCAGGATTTTGTACAGCTGCAGCATAACCTCTGTGTCTTTATATTCCAATCCTCTAGATATAAAGGCTAGCATTCCATTAGCCTTTTTGATTATTTTCTGCACTTGCTCGTGGCATTTTAAAGATCTATGTACCTGAACCCCCGAGTCTCTTTGGACATCCACTGTATTTAACCTCTTCCCATTTAGAAAGTACCCTGCTCTATCCTTTTTTGGTCCAAAATGGATAATCTCACACTTGCCCGCATTGAAATCCATCTGCCAGTTTTGCCCACTCACCTAGTCTGTCAATATCTCTTTGCAATTTTATGCCGTCATCTAGACTGTCTACAATGCCGCCTAATTTTGTATCATTAGCAAATTTGGATATATGACTTACTATGCCATCATCCAAGTCGTTAATGAATAATGTGAATAATTGAGGCCCCAACACAGATCCCTGCGAGACACCACTAGTCACATCCTGCCAATCGGAGTACTTACCTATTATCCCACTCTCTGTCGCTTACCACTCAACCAACTTCCTAACCATGTTAATAATTTGCCCTCAACTCCATGGGCTTCCAACTTAGTTAACAGTCTATTATGTGGGACTTTATCAAATGCCTTCTGGAAGTCCATATAAATAACATCCATAGACACTCCCCTGTCCACTACCTTCGTCAACTCTTCAAAAAATTCAATGAGATTTGACAGGCATGACCTTCCTGTTATGAATCCATGCTGGCTGTCTCTGATTAACTGAAATATTTCTAGGTGTTCAGTCACCCTATCCTTGATTATAGACTCCAGCAACTTGCCCACCACAGATGTCAGGCTAACTGGTCTGTAATTTCCTTGGTTCCCCCTTTCACCCTTCTTAAAAAGTGGAGTGACATGTGCAACTGTCCAATCCAGAGGGACCACTCCTGAATCTAGGGAACTCTGAAAGACTATAGTTAGGGCATCTACAATATGCTCCCCTACTTCCTTTAACACCCTCGGATGGAAACCATCAGGTCCTGGGGATTTCTTACTCTTTACTTCCATTAATTTCCTTGTTACTGATGTTTTACTTACGTTAATTGTATTAAGTCCCTTTCCCCTATCGGCTATTAATTTTTTGGGAATTCCGGCAAGTTATCCTCCTTTTCAACTGTAAATACTGAGGCAAAGTAATTGTTCAACATGTCTGCCATTTCCCCATTATCAATGACAATATCTCCATTTTCAGCTTTTAATGGGCCTACATTGCTCTTGACCACCCGCTTTCTCTTTATGTAATTATAAAATTTCTTCTTATTGATTTTGATGTCCCTTGCAAGTTTCCTTTCATAATCTCTTTTAGTAGCACTTATAAGCTGCTTTGTGACCCTTTGCTGGTCTTTGTATCGATCCCATTCGGCCGAATCTGTGTTGCGTTTTGCATTTTTGTAAGCCCTTTTTGTTTTATGCTATCCCTAATCTCTTTAGTTGTCCATGGCTGTTTCTTCTGTGAAGTGGAGCTGTTTCCTCTCAGGGGTATATACTTGCTCTGTATTTTGTTAAATGTTTCTTTAAATATTCTCCACTGTTCTTCAGACGTTTGACCCATTAACAGATCTACCCAGTTTACTGTGGACAGTCTCTGTCTCATCCCGGTAAAGTCAGCCTTACCCAAGTCTAAAATTCTAATAGCTGATTCGTGCTTTTCACTTTCAAATGCTAACTTGAATTCGATCATGTTGTGATCACTATTTGATAAATCTTCATGCACAGTTAGGCTACTAATTAAATTTGGCTCATTACTCATAACTAAATCCAATATTGCCTGTGCCCTTGTTACATCTGGGACATATTGCTGTCGGAAACTATCCCAGACACATTCCAGAAATTCACTACCTTTCTGACAGGTGCTAGTCTGCCTCTCCCAATCTATGTGTAAGTTAAAATCCCCCATTAATACTACTCTGCCTTTGTTACACACTTGCCTAATTTGTGCATTTATACAATCTAACACCTCAGAACTGCTACCAGGGGGTCTATACACAACACTATTACTGTTTTAGATCCTTTTCTGTTCCTCAATTCCACCTATAAGGTCTCATTGGATGCTTTCCCCTCATTATATCCTCCCTCACCAATGAGGTGATATTATTTCTAATCAGTAAGGCTACTCCACCCCCTCTGCCATTTTCCCTGTCCCTCCTGTAAACTTTACAACCAGGTATATTTAGTTCCCAGTCCTGACCATCTTGCAGCCCCATCTCCGCAATGGCCACCACATCATAATCTTCCATTTGACTTTGCGCCTGCAGCTCATCTAGTTCATTCCTTACACTCTGTGCATTTGTATATAGAACTCTTATTTGGGCTTAACCCCCTAACCTGTCCCTCAGCACTGATGCTTTATTCGCCTGTTTATTATTTCTCTCTTCTGGTTTAACCAGTATACTTCTTGCAGTTTGTTAACAATCAGCCTCATCGCTAACCTGCACTCTTACCTTCTCCTTTAACTTCCTGTTTTTCCACGCAACTGAACCCTCCCCCCCACTATTTAGTTTAAAGCCCTATCTACAGCCCTAGTTATGCGATTTGCCAGGACTCTGTTCCAAGCATGATTCAGGTGGAGCCCGTCCCATCGGAACAGCTCCTTCCTTCCCCAGTACTGGTGCCAATGTCCCATGAATTCAAACTCATTTCTCCCACACCAATCTTTGAGCCATGCGTTTACCTCTTTAATCTTATTGACCCTTTGCCAATTTGCTCGTGGTTCAGGTAGTAATCCGGAGATTATTACCTTTTTGGTTCTGCTTTTGAATTTAGCCCCCAGCTGCTCATATTCCCTTAGTAGAACCTCTAACCTCGTTCTACCTATATCATTGGTACCTATGTGGACCATGACAACTGGATCTTTCCCCTCCCACTCCAACTTCCTCTGTAGCCCAGATCAGATATCCTGAACCCTGGCACCAGGTGGGCAACAGAGCCTTCGGGACTCTCGATCCTGGACACAGAGAACAGTGTCTATGCCCCTAACTATACTACCCCCGATTATGACTACATTTCTCTTTTCTCCCCCCACTTGAATGGCTCCCCGTACCATGGTGCTGTGGTCAGTTTGCTCATCCTCCCTACAGTTCCTGCTCTCGTCCACACAGGGAGCAAGAATCTTGAACCTGTTGGACAAGGACAATGGCTGAGGCTCCTGCAGCACTACCTCCTGGATCCTTCTACCTGCCTCATTCATAGTCACACCCTCCTGTCCATGACCACTGGCCAAATTCAAGGTAGTTAATCTAAGGGGTGTGACTGCCTCCTGAAGCACAGAGTCCAGGTAACTCTCCCCCTCCTTGATGTATCGCAGTGTCCGAAGCTCAGACTCCAGCTCATCAACTCTGAGCTGGAGTTCCTCGAGCAGCCAACACTTGCTACAGATGTGTTCACCAGGAACCACAATGGGGTCCACCAGCTCCCACATCATGCAGGTACAACACATCACCTGGCCCTGCATCTCTATTTTATATAATTAGATTTTGATTTGTTATTTAAATTTCCGACTGGTCTTTAGTTTTTTTTTAAACCGCTTTAGTCTTTAGTTTATAAACTTATAAATCAATCAAGTCTTACTCTGTGTTGATTCAATTAAATGAAATTAAAAACTTACCTGAATACTGACCGCAGCTGCTTTCTGTTTCCCTGCTCTCGCTATTCAATGTGACGTCACTCTGATGTCACTTTTCGATTTTGTTTTCCCCCTCCTCAGGCTCCGCTCCTCTCTGCCTGTCTCCCACACAGGTTTTTGGCGCTCTTTTTATACCTCCGGTCCTGCTGCTCCTCGGGCTCCGCTCCTCTCTGCTTCTCTCTCATCTAAGCAAAAGTCAACAGTTCATTGACCTAATAACCTGGTAATCAATTTACAGATCACAGAGCTGTCTTAGGTTATTTGAACAATAGTAAGAAAGAGGATGATGCGCTGCAAAGAACATTAGCAAACCTTACATACTTGGCTATACTTAGATCTGGTGCTTTCATGAATTACTTTTTTAAAACTAGCAAATTTTTGTAAAGGGTATTTTTCTAGAAACATTGAATTGTCTAGATTGTTCCCCTAATGGCTATTGTCATGAAGACCCCTCCTGCCAAGAATGAGACATATTAATTTTGTCATATGAACATTAATTTTAAACTGTTGCTGGAAGGAAGAGATGTCTTGTTTAAAGTGGCTGGAAAACATTTGCATACTAAGAGACAGTGCCTGGAGACAATAGAACGGCTCCCTGATTCAATTTACCCAAATGGATTTTGATCACCAGACATTGAATGTGTAAGAAAGCCAGCATTCCAGGGTGTCTGCTAAGATGGAGAATCCACAAACAAAGGAGTTTGTTAAAAAAAACTAAAACAACTAGTCACATGACTATAATAAAAGCAAAATACTGCAGATGCTGGAAATCTGAAATAAAATCAAAAAGTGTTGGAAATACTGAGCAGGTCTGGCAGCATTTGTGGAGAGAGAAGC
Organism: Heterodontus francisci; assembly: GCF_036365525.1. NCBI lineage: Eukaryota > Metazoa > Chordata > Chondrichthyes > Heterodontiformes > Heterodontidae > Heterodontus > Heterodontus francisci. The sequence continues at coordinate 82,226,123 of NC_090377.1, forward strand.
AAAGTTAACATTTCAGGTCAGTGACCTTTCATCACTTGACTAACCTGCTGGCTCAGGATTTTGGTTTTGAACTGCTCACAGGACAGTTTGGGTCAGATTGCAACTGAACTTGGAAGAAGAGAGCCTCTCTCCTGGCTAGCTCTCTCTCTCTCTCTCACGAATCTCTGGATCCACTGAAGTCACTTAAACCTCAAGAGAGAAAAGACTCCTGCATGAAACAAGTTTTAAAGTGTGCACTGGGCCATAACAAAATGGCAAGACTTACCGGCAATCAAAGACTCTGCATCAAACTCAAAGGCCCATAAATAGATCCCAGCTATTGCCTCAAACTTTTCCCCTTTATTCTTTGTACTTTTCTGTCTCTATCTGCGTGTGTGTTTTTCACATATGCATGCTAGCATGGTTGCGCCACGTATTTGCAGTCGTTAACTGAATTAGAATTTAAGGTTAATAAACTTCCACCTTTCTTGTTTAAATCTAAGAAAACCTGTCTGGTTGATTTCTTTGCCTTACAATTGGAGAGCAGTGAACAAGGATTCACTCGGGGAGCTAAAATCATGGTGTTTTAAAAATTAAACCCTGTTACTATTAAATCAGGCAAAGGCTGAGAGGGAACCCCTAGACTCCTTTCTCACCTGGTCGTAACAGCTATGAATGAGTGGAAATCTATGCTATCACCAAGGATCACTGCTGATATTTCAAAATAGCAGTCACTATAGCAACAAAACAGAAAACATGCTGCAGCATTTAGCTTATGCTCACAGTAAAGTAGGGAAGATGTGTCTTTACTAATGCGCATTTGACAAACAAGAAAAAATGGTTTTGGTGTCATGTGCTGCAAACACCATGAGTTATAAATATCTGAATGTTTATTTCTTTTTCCACAGTTGATTTGCAAATATTTAAGAGAACAGCAGCATAAAGTCTTTCCTGGTCTCAATAATGCATTTTCTATTTTTATTTGTAATGGGAAAATTCTGATTCATGATTTTAGAGTTCTGATTGTATGCTGAATTTTTTTTTACCCGTTCATGAGTTGTAGGCACCACTGGCTAGACCAGCACTTATCCCCCATCCCTAATTGTCTTGAGAAGGTAGTGGTGAGCCACTGTAGTCTATGTACTTCCATGGCGTTGTTAGGGAGGGAGTCCTAGGAATTTGACCCAGCAATGATGAAGGAATGGCAATATATTTCCAAGTCAGGATGGTGTGTGACTTGGAGGTAGTAGTGTTGCCATGTGCCAGCTGCCCTTGTTCTTCTCGGTGGTAGAGGTCATGGGTTTGGAAGGTGTTGAAGGAGCCTTGACAAGTTGCTGCAGTGCATCTTGTAGATGGTATACACTGTGCACCATTAGTGGAGGGAGTAAATGTTTAAGGTGGTGGATGGGGTGCCAATCAGAAGCTTCTTTGTTCTGGATGGAGGAGAGCTTCTTGAGTGTTGTTAGAGCTGCACTCATCAAGGTAAGTGGAGAGTATTCCATCACACTCCTGACTTGTGCCTTGTAGATGGTGGAAAGGCTTTGGGGAGTCAGAAGTTGAGGCATTTTCCGCATAATTCCCAGTCTCTTGAGAATCACAGTATTTACGCGGTCAGTCCAGTTAAGTACCAGTCAATGGTGACCCCCCGAGATATTCGTGGTGAGAGAATTCAACAATGGTAATTTTGTTGAATATCAAGGCAAGGTGTTCAGACTCTCTCTTGTTGGAGGTAATCATTGCCTGGCACTTGTGTGGCATGAAAGTGACTTGCCACTTATTGACCCAAGCCTGAATGCTGTCCTGATCTTGCTGCATGTGGCACAGACTGCTTCATTATCTGAGGACTTGTAAATGGATCCGTATACTGTGCAATCATCCCTACTTATGATCTTATGATGGATGGAAGGTCATTGATGAAGCAGCTGAAGCTGGATGGGTTTATGAAACTACCTGAAGAATTCCTGCTGTGATGTTCTGGGGCTGAGACGATTTGCCTCCAACACCATAACCATCTTTCCTTGTGCGAGGTATGATTCCAACCAGTGGAGAGTCTCCGCACCCCTCCACCCCCCACTCCCGATTCCCAATGACTTCAATTTTACTAGGGCACCTTAATGCCACACTCAGTCAAATTCTGCTTTGATGTCAAGGGCAGTCACTTTCACCTCACCTCTGCATGCAGCTCTTTTGTCCGTGTTTGGACCAAGGCTGTAATGAGGGAAAATGGGATTCATGTAGGATTAGTATAAATGGGTGGTTGATGGTAAGCACAGACTCAGTGGGCCGAAGGGCCTGTTTCAGTGCTGTATCTCTCTATGACTATGACTGCATGACTCTATGAGGTCTGGAGTTGAGTGGTCCTGCCAAAAGCTAAACTGAGCATCGGTAAGCAGGCTATTGGTGAGTAAGCATCACTTAATAGCACTATAAATGACCCCTTCCATCAGTTTGCTGATGATTGAGAGTAGACTGATGGAGTTGTAATTGGATCGAATTGTCCTACTTTTTGTGGTCAGGGCATACCTGGGCAATTTTCCACATTGTTGAGTAGATGGCAATGTGTAGCTATACTGGAACAGCTTAGCTAGAGACACAGATACTTCTGGAGCACAAGTCTTCAGCACTACAGCAGGTTGTTGTCGGGGCTCATAGACTTTGCTCTATCCAGTGTACTCAGCTGTTTCTTGACCTCATGTGGAGTGAATTGAATCGGCTTAAGAATGGCATCTGTGGCAGTGGGGGCTTCAGGAGGCAGCTGAGATGGATCATCCACTTAGCATTTATGGTCTAAGATGGCTGCAAAAACTTAGTTTTGTCTTTGTACTAACATGCTGGGCTTCCCATCATCGAGGATAGGGATGTGCATGCACCCTCCTCCTCCGTTAGTTGTTTAATTGTCCTCCACCATTCATGACTGGATGTGGCAGGACTGCAAAGCTTTGATCGGATCCATTTGTTGAGGGTCACTTAGTTCTGTTTCTAGCATGTTGCTTCTGTTGTTTAGTATGTATGTAATCTTTTGTTGTAAATTCACCAGGTTGGCACCTCATTTTCAGATATGCCTAATGCTGCTCCTGGCATACACTTCTACACCAATCAATGATACATAGTTGGTCACCTGGCTTGATGGTAATGGCAAAGTGAAGGATATCCTAGGTCATGAGGCTAGAGATTCTGGTAGAATGCAAAACTTCTGCTGCTGATGGCCCACAGCGTCTCATGGATGCCCCATTTTGAGCTGCTAGATATGTTTTGAATCTATCCCATTTAGGATGGTGGTAGTGCCACACAGCACAATGGACGGTATCCTTAATGTGAAGATGGTACTTTGTCTCCACAAAAACTGTGCAGTGGTTATTCCTACCAATATTTTCATGGGCAGATGCATCTGTGACAGGTAGATTGGTGAAGATAGGGTCAGGTAGGTTTTTCCTTCATGTTGGTTCTTTCACCACCTGCCAAAAACTCAGTCTGGCAGCAATGCCCTACAGAATTCGACAAGCTTCTTCAGTTGTTGTGCTACTGAGCCACTCTTGGTAATGGACATTGAAGACCCCACCCAGAGTACATTCTGTACCCTTGCAATCCTCAGTCCTTCTTCTGGTGTAGGTGATAATCAGCAGGAAGTTTCCTTGCCCATGTTTACCTGATGCCATGAGACTTCACAGGGTCTAGAGTCACTGTTGAGGACTCCCAGGGCAACTCCCTCCTGACTGTATATCACTGTGCTGCCACCTCTGATGGGCGTGTCCTGCCGGTGGGACAGGACATATCTATAAAGGGTGATGGAGGAATCTGGGATGTTGGCTGAAAAGTATGAGCTGAATTTTCCTGGCCCATTGGAGACGGGTTGGGAAGCGGGAGGGCTAGTAAAATGGTGGGGGAAGGTGCCGGGAGTGGATCTTGACATTTTGCCGCCCATGGCAATATGGCAGGGGTTGGCCTGCTGGGGACCATTTATTGATCCATTTAAGTGGCCAATTAAGGGTCACTTCACACCTCCATGAACATTTTGCCCACGTCGGGAGGGCTTGCCACCACATTGGTAGGAAAGTAACTTGTGAAAAGGACATAAGGAGGCTACAAAGGAATATAGATAGGTTAAGTGAGTGGGAAAAGATCTGGCAAATGGAGTATAATGTGGGAAAATGTGAAATTGTCCATTTTGGCAGGAAGAATACAAAAGAAGCATATTATCCAAATGGTGAGAGATTGCAGATGCAAAGGGATCTGGGTATCCTAGTTCATGAATTGCAAAAGGTTAGTATGCAGGTACAGCAAGTAATTAGGAAAGCTAATAGAATGTTATTGTTTATTGTGAGAAAAAAGAATACAAAAGTAGAGAGGTTATGCTTCAGTTATACAGGGAATTGGTGAGACCACATCTGGAGTACTGTGTACAGTATTGGTCTCCTTATTTAAGGAAGGATGTAAATGCTTTGGAAGCAGTGCAGAGAAGGTTTACTAGACTAATACCTGGAATCCTGAAATGGCTGGATTGTCTTATGAGGAAAGATTGGACAGGCTAGGCTTGTATCCACTGGAGTTTGAAGAGTAAGAGGCAACTTGATTGAAACATATAAGATCCTGACAGGTCTTGACAGAGTGAATGTGGAAAGGATATTTCCTCTTGTGGGAGAATCTAGAACTAAGGGTTACTGTTTAAAAATAAGGGGTCGCCCATTTAAGACAGAGATGAGGAGAAATTTTTTTCTCTCAGAAGGTCGTGAGTCTTTGGAACTCTCTTCCTCGAAAGGCAATGGAAGCAGAGTCTTTGGATATTTTCAAGGCGGAGGTTGATAGATTCTTGATAAGCAAGGGGTGAAATGTTATTGGTAGGCAGGAATGTGGAGTTGCGGTTACAATCAGTTCACCCATGATCTTACTAAATGGCAGAGCAGGCTCGAGGAGCCAAGTGGCCTACTCCTGCTCTTAATTCGTATGTTCGTATGGGGAGATCGCCCAGTGAAACCTGGTGGCCTCCCAGTGGGTTGAGGGAGTCCTTCCTTTTTGGGCACTCCATGGAGTGGCCCCAGGGCACAGTGGCACTGTCAGTGCTCCGCACCCCCTCCCCTCCAACACCACCCCCCCCAAGCGCCCCAGCGCCCCAGCGCCCCCCACCCCCAATCGCCAGCTCCTGGCTGCCAGGCAAGGCCAGCATTTGTTGCCCATCCCTATAATTGCCCTTGAGTTGGTGGTGGTGAACTGTCTTCGTGAACCGCTGCAGTCCATGTGATATATGTACACCCACAGTACTGTTGGGAAGGGATTTCCAGAATATTGACCCAGTGTCAATGAAGGAATAATGCGATAGCTCCAAGTCAGGATGGTATGTGGTTTTGAGGGGAACTTGCAGGTGGTGGTGTTCCCATGTGTCTGCTGCCCTTGTCCTTCTAGGTGGCCAAGGGCACGGGTTTAAAAGGTGCTTTTGAAGGAGGTTTGGCGAGTTTCTGCAGTGCATCCTGTAGGTGGTACACACTGCTGCCACTGTGAGCCAATGGAGGAGGGAGTGAATGTTTAAGATGGTGGATGAGGTGCCAACCAAAAGGCTGCTTAGTCCTGGATGGTGTCAAGCTTCTTGAGTGTGGTTGGAGCTGTACTCATCCAGGCAGTTGGAGACTATTTCATCACATTCCTGACTTGTGCCTTGTAAATGGAGGACAGGTTTTGAGGAGTCAGGAGGTGAGTTACTCACCACAAACTCCCTAGCCTCTGATCTCCTCTTGTAACCTTATGGTACTTATATGGTTGGTCCACTTAAGTTTCTGGTTAATAGTAACCCCCAGGATGTTGATGGTGGGGAATTCAAGGGGAGATGGTTAGATTCTCTCTTGTTGGAGATGGTCATTGTCTGGCACTTACGTGGCACAAATGCTACTTGCCACTTATCAGTCCAAGGCTGAATGTTGTCCAAACCTTGTTGCATGCAGGCAAGGACTGCTTCAGTATCTGAAGTGGTACTGAGCACTGTGCAATCATCACTGAACATCCCCTCATCTGACTATATTATGGAGGGAAGGTAATTGATGAAGCAGTTGAAGATGGTTGGACCTGGAACGTTACCTTGAGAAACGTCTGTAGCATTGTTCTAGGGCTCAGATGTTTGGCCTCCAACAATCACAACCATCTTCCTTTGTGCCAGGTATGACTCCAAACACTGAAGAGTTTTCTTGTACTTCTTTCAATGTAGTATACTGTATTCGCTGCTCACAGTGTGGTCTCCTCTACACTGGGGAGACCAAGCGCAGACTGGGTGACCGCTTTGCGGAACATCTCCGCTCAGTCCACAAGCAGGACCCTGAGCTTCCGGTTGCTTGCCATTTCAACACTCCCCCCTGCTCTCATGCTCACATCTCTGTCCTGGGATTGCTGCAGTGTTCCAGTGAACATCAACGCAAGCTCGAGAAACAGCATCTCATCTATCGATTAGGCACACTACAGCCTGCCGGACTGAACATTGAGTTCAATAATTTCAGAGCATGACAGCCCCCCCATTTTACTTTCATTTTTAGTTATTTTTTCTTCCTTTTTTTTACATTCCTTCTTACATTTTTTACAATTTTTTTTGCATTTATTTCATTTCATCTTAGTTTGTTCAGTTTGCTTACCCACTGTTTTTTTCAGGTTGTTTTTCTTCCGGTTTGCACTTGCTGCTGTTCAATATTCAGTGTATTCACACCGAATCTGTACTAATGCTTTGTCTTTCAACACACCATTAACATATTGTTTGCCTTTGCTCCGTGACCTTTTGGTCAGCTATGTGGCCTGGTCCAATCTGCACCTTCTCATTTGTTATCTCTTGCCCCACCCCCACCTCACTTGTTTATAATCTGTGACTTTTCTAATATTTGTCAGTTCCGAAGAAGGGTCACTGACCTGAAACGTTAACTCTGCTTGTCTTTCCACAGATGCTGCCAGACCTGCTGAGTGATTCCAGCATTTCTTGTTTTTGTTTCAGATTTCCAGCATCCGCAGTATTTTGCTTTTATATTACTGAAGAGTTTTCCCCTGATTCCCATTAACTTCAATTTTTACCAAGGTTCCTTGAGGCAGTAAAATGCTGCCTTGACGTCAAGTGCAGTCATTCTCATCTTACCATTTGAATTCAGCTCTTTTGTCCATGTTTAGACCAAGGCTGTAATAAGGTCTGGAGCCAAGTGGCCCTGGTGGAACCGAAACTGAGCTTTGGTGAGCAGGTTATTGCTGAGTAAGTGGCATTTGATAGTACTGTTTTCCTCACTTTACGCCGTTCATCACTTTACTGATGATTGAGAGTAGACTGATGGGGTGGTAATTGGTTGGATAGGATTTGTCGTGCTATTTGTAGACAGAACATACCTGGGTAATTTTCCACATTGGCGAGTCGATTCTTGTGTTATAGTTGTACTGGGTCAGCTTGGCTATGGATGCAGCTAGTTCTGGAGCACAAGTCTTCAGTACTACAGCCGGGATGTTGACTGCACCTATAACCTTTGTTGTATCCAGTGCCTTCAACCATTTCTTGATATCACCTGGGGTGAATTGAATTGGCTGAATACTAACACCTGTGATGCTAGCGATCTCAGGCGGAGGCCGTGTTGGATCATCCATTCGGCACTTCTGGGTAAAGATGGTTGCAAATGCTTCAGCCTTGTCTTTTGCACTGACGTGCTGGACTTCACCATCATTGAGGATGGGGATGTTGGTCCTCCTCCCCTGGTTTGTTATTTGATTGTCTACCACCATTCACAACTGGATGTGGTAGGACTGCGAAGCTTTGATCTGATCCGTTGGTTGTGGGATCGATTAACTCTGTCTATCCAAGTACTTTTTGAAGTTTAGTCACTGTTGTAATGTGGTGGAGGTGAGGTTGTGATTGAGCAGATCGGTAGCTACAGAAATATGGTGAGTGAAGGGCCAAAGACAGTCGGAAATTTGAAAGCTCGGTTGAAAGTGACTTGGGGGAGAGCTTTTCCATTGCTTCATATTTTGAATATAGATTCTTTTTTTGAAATGAGAACTAAAAGATAAATGAGTCCTTTACTGAAATTGAACAGAGAAGAGGGAGGGAGAGAGGGTGAGCGGGTTGTGGGTGGGGTAGGTGAGACATTTGGTCAAATGAAAGAACAGGTTTTTGAAAGAAAAATAGAAAACAAAAGCTGCAAATGCCGGATCATCAATATTGTTTATCTTGCAGGTGGTAACCTTTCAGATTTTTCTAAATACTGTAAAGAAGTGAAAACTGGAAGAGATCAATTTCCTGGGGCAATTATAAGAATAAAGGACAGCGAGGGAAACAGAGCAAGTGAATTGCAATGAAAATACATGTTGGAAGCATCCAGCATGCTTGCTAGCACACAAAAATGGCAGGCACAGATCAAATACAGATCCCCACCTCAATGGTTAAACTGTTAAGATTCAAATAGTCTTTCTTCAAACAAACATCTTGCATGCCACATTAGCAAAACAAATGCATCTGTGAATCTAACACATGAAGGTTTCACACTCAGGTGCGTACACACATTTAAGCTTCTTATATCTATTTAAATGCTTACATTTGTATGCTATGGGTGGGATGTGTGAAGATAATAAAAGAGGAAATTCTCAGAAAATTCTTGTCTCAAAAGTTATTTTCTCTTTGGTGTATGCATACAGAGGACAGTCAAAATGCACTTTTCTAATTACTATGAGCGGAAGAAATGAACCAAAAATAAGTTTTTAACTGTTTGTTTCCACCTACATTGCTAATTTTTAGCCTCTTTTTTATTTATTTCTCTATTTCATTTTTTGTATGTGCACATGATTCTGATTACTTCAGCTGTACAGAAATTAATTTTGCATGGAGTGGATCAAGCACTCTATATCTCCTATAGATTTGTAGTTTTCACTTAACTGAGTACAACGTTTTCTATGAAAATTGAACAGGACAATTCATAGAAATGAAAATTGAGGACAAACAGTAAAATGGATCTATGAAAACATATTTTATGAGTCACATTTTAAGTATTATGTAAAACATTTAACATGGAAATATTCAGAGATGGCAACTGAAAGAGTAACCATATACATTGTAATAATTCTCCTATCTAGAATTCTAAATATTAAATAATGTAAATGGATTTCCTTCACCCACATTCTGTTTTATTTACTAAGAAATCAAGTTTTATGTCCAAGGCTATGTGGCAGATAAAATTTAATGCACAGAAGTGCAAAGTGATACATTTTGGGAGGAAGAACGAGGAGATGCAATGTAAACGAAAGGATACAATTCTCAAGGGGGTGGAGGAAGAAAGAGAGCTGGGGTATATGTGCACAAATCATTGAAGATGGCAGGGCAAGTGGTTAAAAATGCAAATAGGATCCTGAGCTTTATAAATAGAGACATAGGGCTGAATTTTCAGAGGAGGATGAAGTCCCGCTACCGGAGCCAAAAGCAGGAGATGACCCTGCTTTGGCGGGCGGCGGGAACTTGGGGCGGCATTTTGTTGGCGGTGGCCAATTAACAGGTCACTGCTGGAGCTGCTGTCCTCACTTGAGGACAGCGGCCCGCACCCCAGAGCAGCCTCATCAGCGCCACCACTAGTGATAGTCAGTGCTGAGGCTGCATCACAAAGGAGATGGTGCCTCAATGCCGAGGTGTCCTCAAAGACAGGTGAGTTATTTTGAGGAATCCATGGCGCCAGCAACAGTGCCTTTGGCACAGGTGTGGCACTTGCCCTAGGGGGGCCCCTTCTTGGGCCATGGAGCACCCATCTAGAAGGTCCCCTCTGGGAACCCGCAGGGAGGCCGCCAGGATTTACCTGGCGGCCTCCCCATGCAGTGTCGAGCCTTCCTGACTCAGGCAAATGCCTGCGGAGGTGGGAAGTGGCCCTTAGTTGGGCCCTTAAGTGGTTCAATTGGCCGCCCACTGGGCAGCTGCACCATAGAGGTTCCCACTGCTGACAATAGCCATGGCGGCAGGAAGACATCGGGCTCCCCTCCTGATGCCTTCCTCCGCCATATTGCCACCCCTCCCTCCCTCCAGCCTGGTCACCATAGGACAGGGAAAATTCAACCCATAGAGTACAAAAGCACTGCTTCGGCCTCAACTGGAGTATTGTGTCCAATTCTGGTCACCACATTTTTGAAAGGATGCACACTTTAGAGAGTGTGCAGAAAAGATATATGAGAATAGTTCATAGGATGAGAGAGTTCAGTTACGTGGATAGATTGGAGAAGCTGGAGTTGCTCTCCTTGGAGAAGAGAAGGTTGAGAGGAGATTTGATAGAGCGGTCTAGACAGAGCAGACAGAGAGAAACTGTTCCTATAGGCAGAAGTGCCGAGAACTATAGATTACAGATTTAAAGTGATTGGCAAAAGAACCAGAGGTGACTTCTACACAGTGAGTGGTTATGCTCTTGAATCTGAAAGGCACTACTTGAGAATATTATGGAGGCAGATTCAATCATGGCTTTCAAAAGGGAATTGGATAAGCAACTGAATGGAAAAAGTTTGCAGGGCTATGCGCTAGGGCAGGAGAGTGGGACTGACTAAACTGCTCTTGCAGAGAGCTGGCATGGGCTTGACAGGCTGATGGCCTCCTTCTGTGCTGCAACCATTCTATGGCCAGAATTCAACCTGTTCAAAATGGACGGCGATGGAGGCGGGTGTGGGCGTAAATTAGTGCGAGATGGTCAGGCCCCTGATATCATGACGCTGGAACACGGTTTTAGCAAGGTCAGATGGTAAGATGAGTGGGGACTCCATGCATGGGCCTCACGGGGGGCCGACTGAACCTTGGCAGCATTTAAAGGACAGAAGCAGAGGGCCGGCAACTGTAGGGGTCTGCTGCACTTGGCAGACATTCACTGAGGCCTTTTGATTTATTAGCACAGGAGAAGAAGGGAAAATATTTGTGTTGGTTTGAGACCTGCTTGAGCAGTTAGTCCCCCTGGTAGGGGACTAATTGGAGATGGCCCTAATTGGGGGCGGCACAGTGGCGCAGTGGTTAGCACCGCAGCCTCACAGCTCCAGCGACCCGGGTTCAGTTCTGGGTACTGCCTGTGTGGAGTTTGCAAGTTCTCCCTGTGTCTGCGTGGGTTTCCTCCGGGTGCTCCGGTTTCCTCCCACATGCCAAAAGACTTGCAGGTTGATAGGTAAATTGGTCATTATAAATTGCCCCTAGTGTAGGTAGTAGGGAAAATATAGGGACAGGTGGGGATGTGGTAGGAATATGGAATTAATGTAGGATTAGTATAAAAATAGGTGGTTGATGGTCGGCACAGACTCGGTGGGCCGAAGGGATTGGTGGTGCTGGGCCTATGATAGAATGGTACAGGGATGTGCAGGAAGTAAGGGAGCTATGAATGGGATTCATAACATAGCATGAAGGCCTGCTACCCGACCCGAACCCGATGGGACCCGACGACATGTGTCGGGTTTGGGTCGTTCTTCTGGGTCCGGCTTTTGGGCTCGGGTCAGGCCGGGCCGAATCCAGGTCGGGCCGAATCCTGGTCGGGCCGGGTCCGGGTCGGACACACACAGCAAGTATTGCGCTGCTGGGAAGTTGAGTTTAGTAAGTGTCAAAAGTTGAAAAGCCTACCTGAGCTGGGAGTCAGGGACATTAAGGAGGGAAACTCTGAGTCTGCGCACTGGGCAAGTGAGCATCTCGATGACATCATCGCACTCATGCTGCAGCTTCGGAGTCGCAAGGTAGGTAAAGTGAACATACTGGTGGTCAGGTTGGGCTCGGGTCGGGCTGGGGTCCGATGTGGTTCTGAATGGGTTCAGGTCGGGTTTTTTTTTCCTGACCTGAGCAGGCCTTTACCATAGCAACTCTTTTCAGGTTATAACATTCCTTATTGCATTGCTTCCATGTCCTGAAAAAGGTACTTCTAGCATTAGCTTCTCTACCAACACCCACCACCTCTGCTGAGCTTTTTGTCTGGGGCATCCTGGGTCATCTGTGAGGAATAGCCTCTTTTATGGCTCCAACTCCTACACCAGCCTTTCCACAGCACCTTCTGTGAACTTGGCTGTTGTTACCTTTACCAGAATTGCCAAAGAAATATTTTGAAGGAGTAGCTTTGGAAAAGAGCACCTCCCCTTTAAGTGGTGCAGACTACCTTCAAATCTCTGTAACCCTGCTGGATTTCCCAGTTCTCCCCATTGTCAGTCTGCCTATAATAAGCACTGTGAGCTCACCATGAATATTATAATGAGGCACAAACCTGCAGATGGTTCATATCTCATGACAACATCATCATCAGGGAAGTGTAGCCCACAACTCACCAGCCACCCAATTTGGAAGGAAGTTGAAAGTTACTCTCAATTAGTTAAGGTTTGTGGTGAGGCTTGACTTTAACATCTGGGATGTGTCAAAAGGAGGAACAGCATTTAGGCTGATGAATTTGGAGCTCAGGGGCAGGAATTTTGCCTCAAAAGGGGACGGAAACAGAGGTGGGCGGGCAGGTAATTTTAGGCTGCTGGCCAGTGTGCTGGTTTGCCAGCACCATCTGCCTCCCCAGCCATTTTCTGGGAGGCCAAATTGGGGGTGGAATGGCTATCTTCCCACAAATGTTGGGTAAGTTGTTAAAGTCATTATTAGGCCAATTAAGGCAATTGATCAAAGGATGACTGGAATTTTCCAGTTGGTCTGCAGGCGCACCCCCCATGGCGTGGGGAGCATAGCAGCTGCTTGAAGGCGTCCTCCTGGTGGCAGACAGGGGAGCCAGTATCCAGGAAGACTTCGAGGACCTCCCCTTCCCCACCTACCTGGTTACAGTTGAGGCCGCAGGCCACCCTGGGGAGGGGTTTCCCCTCCACGGTGGTGGTCCTGCAACTGTAGCCATTTTTTTATGTCAATAGTTTTTAAAGTGCTATGAGGGTGCCTCAAGATTGAGGCTCCCCCTCTCTGTCTTACCTGCAGCAGCAGACTGCAGGTCCTTCCACTCCGCTTCTACCTCCTTCCTAAAATCCACAAACAGGACTGTCCTGGCAGACCCATTGTTTCAGCCTGTTCCTGCCCCCCTGAATTTATTTCTTCCTATCTTGATTCTTATCTTTTCTCACCTGGTCCAGTCTCTTCCCACCTACATCCGTGACTCTTCTGACACCCTATGCCATTTTGACAATTTCCAGTTTTCTGGCCCTAACCGCCTCCTCTTCACTATGGACGTCCAATCTCTCTACACCTCCATCCCCCACCAGGATGTTTGAACAGAGGCCCAACCAGTCCTCATCCACCACCACCCTCCTCTGCCTGACTGAACTTATTCTCACATTGAACAACTTCTCCTTCAACTCCACTCACTTCCTTCAAGTAAAAGGTGTTGCTATGGGTACCCACATGGGTCCTGGTTATATGTGGGTCTTTTTGTGGGATCTGTTGAATATTCCTTGCTCCAGTCCTACTCAGGCCCCATCCCCCAACTCTTTTTCCGGTACATTGATGACTGTATCGGTGCTGTTTCCTGCTCCCGCCCCGAACTGGAACACTTTATCAACTTTGCTTCCAAGTTCCACCCTTCTCTCACCTTCACATGGTCCATCTCAGACACTTCCCTTCCCTTCCTCGACTTCTCGGTCTCCATCTCTGGGAATAGGCTGTCTACCAATATTCATTATAAGCCCACCGACTCCCACAACTACCTCAACTACACTTCTTCACACCCTGCCTCCTGTAAGGACTCCATTCCATTCTTCCAGTTGCTCTGTCTCCGACGCATCTGCTCTGATGATGCAACCTTCCACAACAGCGCTTCTGATATGACCTTTTTCCTCAACCGAGGATTCCCCCCCACTGTGGTTGACTGGGCCCTCGACCGTGTCTGGCCCATTTCCCGCACCTCTACCCTCACCCCTTCCCCTCCCTCCCAGAACTGTGACAGGGTTCCCCTTGTCCTCACTTTCCACCCAACCAGCCTCCACATCCAAAGGATCATCCTCCGCCATTTTTGCCACATCCAGCGTGATGCCACTGCCAAACGCATCTTCCCCTCCCCTCCAAAGGGATCGTTCCCTCCGTGACACCCTGGTCCACTCCTCAATTACCTCCGACACCTCGTCCCCCTCCCACGGCATTTCCTATGCGATCGCAGGAGGTGTAATACTTGCCCATTTACCTCCTCTCTCCTCACTATTCAAGGCCGCAAACACTCCTTGCAGGTGAAGCAGCGATTTACTTGTACTTCTTTCAATTTAGTATACTGTATTCGCTGCTCACAATGTGGTCTCCTCTACACTGAAGAGACCATATGCAGATTGGGTGACCGGCTTGCAGAAAACCTCCGTTCAGTCCGCAAGCATGACTCAGAGCTTCCGGTTGCTTGCTATTTCAACACACCCCTCTGCTCTCATGCCCACATATCTGTCCTGGACTTGCTGCAAGCTCAAGGAACAGCATCTCATTTATCGATTAGGCACGCTACTGCCTTGCTGGACTAAACTTTGAGTTCAATAAGTTCAGAGCATGACGGGCCCCTCTTTTTATTTTTTGTTATTTTTTTCTTTTTTATTATTTATTATTTGTTTATTTTATTTGAGTTTGTTTCATCATTCATTTTTTTTACCATGTGCCTACCCACTGTATTTTTTCATGTTTGTGCTTTGGGCCAGGGCAGTTAATTTTTCTGTCAATTAACACCCTCTCTGCACTAACACTTTGTCTTTCAGCACACCATTAACATACCGTTTGCCTTTGCTCCATGACTGTCTTGTCAGTTATTCTCTATGACCCTCGGTCCTATCAACACCTTCCCTTTTGTTATCTCCTGCCCCACCCCTGCTTTATTTGTTTAAAACCTATTACATTTCTGACATTTGTCAGTTCTAATGAAGGGTCACTGACCTGAAATGTTAACTCTGCTTCTCTCTCCACAGATGCTGCCAGATCTGCTGAGTATTTCTAGAATTTCTTGTTTTTATTTCAGATTTCCAGCATCTGCAGTATTTTGCTTTTATTTTATTATATGCCTTCTGTGCTGGAGGGCCTCCTATTAGTGAGAGAGAGAGATTGAAGACTATTGGGGAAAGAGTTATTGCCTGCCAAACAACAAGCTTTTTCTTTACATGCAGTCCAGGAGTACTAGAGGGTAACCTTCTCCAAGCCTACATTGCTCCGAGAACTCTGCGTTTCTCCAATTCCAGCTCTTGTGCAATCCCGATTTCTTTTACCCCACCATTGGCAGCTCTGCCTTCAGCTGTCTAAACCCGAAGCTGTGGAATTCCCTCCCTAAACATCTCTCTCCTTCTTTAAGATGCTCCTTGAAATGTATCTATTTGTCCAAGCTGTTAGTCACCCGTCCTTAAGGGGCTCGGTATCAAATTTGCTCTGTTAACACTCCTGTTAAGTACTTTGGGATGTTTCACTACGTTAATGCAAATTCTACTATTGAGTCAAAGAATATCAGCAGATAGAGAAGGACTAAGTACTGGAGGAACCTAGAATAATGGATGTTAGATCTGATTTAGCAAATATGATTATGTCAGTCTGTTGCTTCACGACTCTGTGGGGCAGCTATCCTGGATATTAATAAGAGGACTTTCTGAGAATGCCTTGGTCTTATCCTGATACGATGCCTGTCTGTTCAATTTTCAGCCTCTCACTGAACCTGTTAGAGTTTGTTTAAAACTGGTTGGCTTGCTAGTCCACCTCACAGGACAGGAGGACTGGTCTTTTACACCAAACCAAAAGTTTTCTTGATTATTTTTCTTGTGCTGGACCACAAATTGGCAGACTTATTAAATTAAATTTCACAATATGCCATGGAGGAAATTGAACTCACAACCTAAGGGTTGCTAATCACAAGGCGTATTGTACACATGTTATAGTTTTGAATTATTCACTAATACTTCTCCAAACATAAAATTAATCTGGAGATTTGATTTGCAAATTGTTAAATTGTGCACTGTCAATTTCTTTGCATTTGTGAACACATTTTGGATGCATTCAAGAGTTAGTTCCTGGTTTAATAATTAGCAAGGATGACCATCATCTTATAAGTTGTGAAATCTCTATCTTTTAACTAAAATGACTATCTGTCAAACATTATCTATTGTAAAGTTGAATTTTGTTGACAGTGTTATTTAAAAGGGTGTGTGTAACAGAATAGTGACATTTCAGTGATGGGTGAGGTGTTCACTTCTCAGAATTTTCTATGTATATACATGTCTATATATCTCAACTAAGGCAACAAATTTTCACATGTACAAAAGAAAACTACTGCAGATATGGGAAAATACTGAGAAGTGTAGAGGAAGTGAAGGACCTTGGATTGAATGTCCACAGATCCCTGAAGGTAGCAGGACTGGTCGATAAGGGGAAAAGAAGCCGAGGTATAGAATATAAGAGCGGGGAGGTTATGCTGGAACCGTATAAATCATTGGTTAGCCCACAACTTGAGTACTGTGTGCAGTTCAGGTCACCTCATTATAGAAAGGATGTAATTGCACTAGAGAGGGTACAGAGGAGATTTACGAGGATGTTGCTGGGACTGGAAAAAGTGCAGTTATGAGGAAAGATTGGATAGGCTGGGGTTGTTCTCCTTGGAACAGAGAAGGCTGAGAGGAGATTTGACTGAAATGCACAAAATTGTGAGGGGCCTGGGTAGAGTGGAGGTGAAGGGTCTATTTATCTTAGCAGTTAGGTCAGTGACTAAGAGCATAGATTTGAAGTGATTGGTAGAAAGGTTAGAGGGGAGATGAGGAAAAATCTTTTCACCCAGAGGTTGGTGGGGGTCTGGAATTCATTGCTTGAAAGGGTAGTTGAGGCAGAAACTCTCAACCCATTCAAAAGAGACTGGATTATGCACCTAAAGTGCAGTAATCTGCAGGGCTACAGACCAAATGCTGGAAGATGGGATGAGAATAGATGGATCGGTTTTCAGTCGGCACAGACACAATGGGCCAAGTGGCCTCTTTCTGTGCCATAAACTTTCTCTGATTTTTATTTATTTATTTTTTATATTATTTAGAGATACAGCACTGAAACAGGCCCTTCAGCCCACCGAGTCTGTGCCAACAATCAACCACCCATTTATACTAATCCTACACTAATCCCATATTCCTACCACATCCCTATATTCCCCTACCACCTACCTATACTAGGGGCAATTTATAATGGCCAATTTATCTATCAACCTGCAAGTCTTTGGCTGTGGGTGGAAACTGGAGCACCCGGCGAAAACCCACGCGGTCACAGGGAGAACTTGCAAACTCCGCACAGGCAGATACCCAGAATTGAACCCGGGTCGCTGGAGCTGTGAGGTTGTGGTACTAACCACTGCGCTACTGAGCTGCCCATTCTGTAATTCTATGTTGGAAATATGAAATGAAAACAGAAAATGCTGGAAATACTCAGCAGGTCTGGCAGCATCTATGGAGAGAGAAACAGTGTTAATGTTTCAGGCCTGTGACCTTACATCAGAACAAATTCTCACGTGTTCAACAGAGGAAAAATATCTAGCATAGTGAATATTTTTCGATTAAAAAATTTCCAAATGCACTTAATAAACAGAAGGAATCAGAATTTGTTTCTAAGTGTGACAAAAGTACTACCCTAGAAGCTATACAGTGGTATAGTTTTTTACACAAAATATTCCTTTAATTCCTTCAATTATATACACAATGTAACAAGATGTTCCAAGTTACAGTCTTAGCCTGATAACTGAAATTTGTTTCACAGCTAAGAAATTAGAATTGCTGAATAATTTGCATTAAACAATACAAATAACAGAACAAAGTAGGAATTTAGAACTTAAAAGGTCATTATCAGATCATTTGAATTAGGAAACTTCAAATTAAGAGAAAACTAGTTTAAATCACTTTCCTGGCTCTTTTATCAATAATATATGTCAGATCTTCATACTTCACATATATTTAAAATGTGTAAATTTAGCTCACTTAATGTCACTTTGCCTATGCGTTAGAACACAATAGACTGGATTTTGTGCTGGAGGCGGGGCTACCGGTGCCAGGCTGAAAAGACGGGGGAACCCCTCCTCTGCCCTTTCATGGCCCCCTGTAGCAATCCTCCAGACTTCTGAAATTAAAGTTTCAGGAACCAGGAACCCTGTCCCTTTAAAGACAGTGATCCCACCTCCAAGAGCTGCCAGCCAATCAGAGGATCGACAGTTCAGCAGTATCAGCAGCACCACTGGGAGCATGGCCACTGCCAATACTGCAGAGGTAGACCCAGGCCTAGTGCTGGAACCCCAGACCAGAGGTGGGTGAAGTGGGGGGGGGGGGTGCTGGGGCCAGTCCGGAAGGCCCTGGTGGGGGTTGGGGGGGGGAGCAGTGTGGTGGTCATGCAGTCCGGGGGTGGGGGACGGGGGGGCGAAGTTGTTCCTGGTGGGGGGTCCTTTGCGAGCCACAAATTGCCCACGGAGGAGGGTTCCGCCCAAAAGCCCGCAGGGAGGGCACCTCGTGTTGCAAGGCATCCCCCCTGCGCTGTGGAGGCACCCCCACCCCTCCACCTCCATTGCTGCTGGTAAGATCCCAGCAGTGCCAGGAAAATGCTCTTAATTGGTTGTTAATAGGCCATTTAAGGGCCTCAATTGGTCTCTGGGCAGGAAGGCCGACATTGACCTATCCCGCCCCAGGAAGATTGCTTGGTAATGGGGAGGCGACGGGCCTTCCATCTCACTGCCACCCCCGCCACCGGTCGCAATACTCCATGCCCCCTCTGTCTCCTACCCCGCCCCAGGGGCCACACAAAATCTCGGTCGATGATTCAAACCCTCTCCAGCGTTTGAATGCAGAATACATTGATATTTCTTTTTCATTTTTGGGATCTGAGAGTTACTGGCAAGGCAGATATTTATTACCCATCCCTAGTTATCCTGAGAAGATGCTGGTGGGTCTTCTTAGTGGTTTGATACAACCAAGTCTCATACAGGCCATGTCAAAGAGCAGTTAAGAGTCACCCACATTGGTGTGGGATGGAGTCACATCTAGGTCAGACCATATAGGATTTATTCCCTGAAGAACATTAGTGAAGCAGTTGTACCTGGGGAGGAAATGCCTCCACTTTATGATCATCTTCTCTCGTGCTCTGCTGGTCAGTTGTGGAGCATTGCAATCTATTTAGGCCCCCTCACCACACACTAAGCTGGTGGATAGTCAACTGCATGCTACTATGCATCTTGTGTCAGGTACATTGCATCTTACACCCCTCCCATGGTTAACAGTCCTCTGCAACATAGCTACCCTGCATCCTCATTGTTCAGAAGCAGCAGCAGTTGGTGAAGAGACTTTGTGTCAAAATCTTATGCTAATTCACTCTGATTTATGTGTCTCATGTCTATAGGGGGAATTTTAAATGGAAGCAGGATTCCAGCAGGTGGCAAGCACACAATGTCAGCAGAGTGAAGCTCAGCAGACTTACACTATTGGGATTCGTTATAATATGATAGGCAAGCTGCTCACCTGTTTGCAATGGAAGCAGATCTTCTGACCATTTGCAGGGTGGAATTTCAGGCGGGCTTCCCAAGATCTATTTATGCACCTCTTAAAGGGAAGCTTCATTTACTTTTGCCAAATTGCTGACTAATGCGCTCACAAAGAGCTGATGCTTCCAAATGAATTACAAAGCTACTCCCAAGTTCGCTGAAGAGATCAGAGCAAGGAAGGATGTTTTCTTTCCTAGGAATGGGAAGAAGATTCCAAAGATTTACAAACAACAGGCATGGGAAGGCCTGTGAGTTCTAGGTGGAGCACTTGGATTAATTACAGAAAACATTTCAATGACCTGAAAAGAGCAGTGAGAGTGACTACAGCCCTTCATTTCTCCATCATTCTGCATAACATCTGGCAATAATCCACAAAAATAATCTAGGCTGCTGACGCCCAAGGCTCCACTTAACTGGACCCAACCGCGTACTTTTTCAATAGATTTTCTGGCAAAATTGGTCTCTGTAATGCTCTGTAGTTTCAGTGCAATGGGGACTTGGAGCTGATAAAAATGGCGACTGGACTGTTTCCAGAGACTTGCGGTTTTTATCTGCACCAGTCGCCATGCTTTGAAGGGCAATATCTGTTCCTGCCATATTTCAGCCACCACATCAAACCAGAGGGTGGCTGCTTGGTGTCATGGGCTACCTTCTCTACATGTGGTTCATGATTCCCCTCTGCCACTGATGCTGATATCATCTGAGGCGTGAACTCACTGTGACCCAGAGCTACCCACTATCATCGCTGCAGATGCATCTACAGGACTGGGAACTGTACTATTTCAGATACAGTCAGATTGAAAGTGTAGACCAGTTTACTACACATCCCGTTCACTGTCAGAGACTGAACAGAGATATGCGGTGATAGAGAAAGAAACATTAACGGCTACATGGCATGTGATAAGTTTGCAGATTACGTTATGGGTTTTGACTTCAAGATAGAGACAGATCACAAACCAATGGAAACTTTCTTAAATGCAAAGGAGTTAGCAAAAATGCCTCCACGAGTACAAAGATTCAGACTGAGGATGATGAGGTTTGATGCAAAGACAGAGTATGTTCCAGGAAAGCAGCAAATTACATCAGATGCTTTGTCTCGTATCCCAGTGGAAAGATCGGAACAAGGTGATGTATCCCTCATTGAAGAGGTAGAAACCTTTGCATCGACAACAACCCCAACTCTACCAGTCACAACTCAGAGACTGAATGAAATCAGAGAGGCACAGAGATCTGATGAAGAATGTGCTCAAGTCAGAGAGTACTGCGTCAAAGGATGGCCAGCATACATGCCACACAATTCTATTCTCAGACAGTACTTTGGACAGAGAGGACTTCTCAGTGTAGTTGATGATTTACTCATCTATGATGAGAGATTGGTCATTCCGAGAGTTCTGAGGTTAGACATACTACAAAGATTGCACCAAGGACGTTTGGGCATCACAAAATGTTGAGCCAGAGCAAGAAATTCTGTTTGATGGCCAGGTCTCTCAAAAACACTAGAAGAGACGATATCAAGATGCATTACTTGTGCTATTCATTGTCAGGAGACAAGAGAACCATTGATGTCATCATCTTTTCTATCAAGACCATGGGAACATCTTGGGATGGATCTTTTTGAAGATGGAACGTTCTTGATTGTAGTGGACTATTACTCAAGACGGATAGGAGTCAAGCAACTGTAGGGTCAAACTTCTGAAGCAGTGATTACATCATTGAAGGAGATATTCACAACACATAGAATCCCAGACCTTGTAATTTTGTACAATGGACTACAGTCTGCCAATGAATACTTCAAAGAGTTCACAGTATCATATAAATTTGTTCATACCACTAGCTCACCAAGATTCCCTCAGGCCAATGGTGAAGCTAGTTCCTTCACTGTCGCTGGGTCAAAGTCCTGGAACTGCCTTCCTAACAGTACTATGGGTGTACCTACACCTTGAGGAATGCAGCAGTTCAAGAAAGCAGGGCGGCACAGTGGCGCAGTGGTTAGCACCGCAGCCTCACAGCTCCAGCGACCCGGGTTCAATTCTGGGTACTGCCTGTGCAGAGTTTGCAAGTTCTCCCTGTGTCTGCGTGGGTTTTCACCGGGTGCTCCGGTTTCCTCCCACCACCAAAGACTTGCAGGTTGATAGGTAAATTGGCCATTATAAATTGCCCCAAGTATAGGTAGGGGAATATAGGGACAGGTGGGGATATGGTAGGAATATGGGATTAGTGTAGGATTAGTATAGATGGGTGGTTGATGGTCGGCACAGACTCAGTGGGCCGAAGGGCCTGTTTCAGTGCTGTATCTCTAAATAAAAAATAAAATAAATAAAAGCAGCTCACCACCACCTTTTGCAAGGGCAATTAGGAATGGGCAATAAATGTTATCCTGGCCAGTGACTCCCACATCCCTCAAACGAATAATAAAAAAATGAACCTGAAAGAGGAGTGTGTACAGTAAAAGCATTGCTAAAGAAGAACAAAGATGCTCAAATGACACTTTACCAAATGGATTAATGCCATGTGAACTAACTGGAAGAAGACTGAAAACTCAACTATCTACTCTCATACATACACTTGTGCCACAAGTGAGAGTTGAAGACTTGGAAAAAGTGAAGGAGAGAGAAGATTGGGATTGTTCCAAACAAAGGTTGAACCACAACTGACACCACAAAACACGAAACCTAATAGACATCCAACCAGGATCTCTTCTGGCCCTGGCTTCTGTTTCCATCTTATTTGGCCAAGCAGGAAGTCTGCACTGCTCTGACTTCAGGTTGAAATGGCAGATCTGATAACATCATTGGAGCCTGATTTGCATATTTATAGGGGATTCTGCCAGCTGGAGGTGGGTGTACTTGCTCAATTATCATATTCATAAAACAGTAACCAAATACAATCGAATGAGCTTCTTTTCCCTCAGCAAAAGCAATTAGCCTCAAAGTTTGGATCGGAGACCAAAATAGCTTTGGAGAAGTGGTAGAACAGACACCACATCCCAGGTCCTGCATTGTCCAAATAGAGAGACGAAATTGGCGTGCCTTGGAGGCAGCCTCCTAAACAGGGAAATCAGTTATCTCCAAAATCTAATGGACCAGAGATGTTGCATTCATTCACCAATCCAGAATCAACTCGAATGAGGAATCTGAGTCATCTACTAATACCACTCTTGTACAACAGAGTCAGACAGACTACTCAGAAGACTCGAAACCTCAAACCGCCTCAAAAGGAAAAGAGGACTCATTACAGTAGTCCTGTGAAATCACCACAGCAATTGTCTATGTAAAAAATGGCAGACAGAGAAATGAAGGGAGACGTAGTATAATGTGGTATACTTGACATTGGGTTGTTACTGGGTTAAATATGCTAATCGTGCTGTATACCTCATCACAAGAAGTGATGTAGCACCACGTCTGTGGATCCCTCATGTACAGGCTTGAAAGATGTAAACCATAGCAGTAAGACGTATTTAATCGTTTCTTTTAACCCATCTGACTCTTCAGATATTCTGTACGAGATGAACAGTAAGCTGAATATTAAACTTTACACTTTCCTGATTGTCTTTCCCATTGCAGTCAACAATTTCCACTCTGATGAAAGTTATAATTATTCCCACAGACACTAATTTATAACTGGGTGGCGCAGTGGTTAGCACCGCAGCCTCACAGCTCCAGTGACCCGGGTTTAGTTCTGGGTACTGCCTGTGCGGAGTTTGCAAGTTCTCCCTGTGACCGTGTGGGTTTCCGCCGGGTGCTCCGGTTTCCTCCCACAGCCAAAGACTTGCAGGTTGATAGGTAAATTGGTCATTGTAAATTGCCCCGAGTGTAGGTAGGTGGTAGGAGAATGGTGGGGATGTGGTAGGGAATATGGGATTAATGTAGGATTAGTATAAATGGGTGGTTGTTGGTTGGCACAGACTCGGTGGGCTGAAGGGCCTGTTTCAGTGCTGTATCTCTAAAAAGAAAATGTATATAAAATTATGTGATCTTATACTTTATAATAAAGTTACAATTTCAATTATTCAATCACTATAAATAAGTGGTCCTGATAACATGTTGCAGGTTGCAAAGCATCCACCGCTGTATCCTTTGAGTTGCCATGAGCAATGCCATGAGAGTGTTATTAACATATAAAAGAGCTTTGCATCTAGTACGTTCCTTACACTTCAAAGTGTTGCACTTGAAAATATATGTCACATTTCATCTGATTTGCTCAATTATCATATTCATAAAACAGTAACCAAATACAATCGAACGAGCTTCTTTTCCCTCAGCAAAAGCAATTAGCCTCTAATTGACCCCAGAGTGTACCGGGGATTTACAAACAGCTGCCAATTTAGAGACAGAAATTATCCTCTAGTTGATCTAATGATGTGCTTATTTGTAACACTTCTCCACAGAGAGTACACTTTGTGACCTTAAAGGGACAGGCAAGGCTAAGCACATCTGAGTACCTTGCAATTTTCCTCAAGGCAGTCCCTGAATACCTATCAGGAAAGGGTTATGAAGATGTAAATATTGTCATTATAACTATATATTGATTATTACGTGACATAATCCTCCTGCCATTATAAAATAGTGTATTCTCAAACTTATCATAATCAATTCTCTAGGACGTTAGCTTGTAGTTATTAATGCTACTGTTGGTTTCAATGAATTTTGAGCAGCAAGAAAATAAACAGTGCAACTGAAGCCAGAATTGAGCCAAAGCTCAATCTCACTTGACTTTGGACTTGGGAAAAGGTGTAATTCAAATTCAGTCACAAGTACACATGCCTGTAGCTGGCACGGTCCTCTATAAATATGCAAATCAGGCTCCAATGATGTCATTGGATCTGCCATTTCAACCTGTAGTCAGAGTAGTGTAGACTTCCTGCTTGGCTAAACAAGATGAAAACAGCAATCAGGGCTAGAAGAGATCCTGAATGGTAAGTTTTAAACATTTTCTTTGCTTCATTGTGGGTCAGGAGGAGTAGGAGGGCTCGACTGGGTCCTGCAAGGAATCTTAGGGCCTCCCCTGCCTTGGGTTTTCCTGTCCCTGAATAGGATTCCCCTCCCTGGGGTCAATGGTGGTGACTCCTACTGCCTGATATTAATGGCAGGGCAGCTGCTTCTCATTGAATATCTGGCCATATTGGCTACTAGCAGCATATCAATGAGACACTGCTGTTAAAATCAGCTGAATTGCCTGGCTCTCTAGGCCCTAAGTTCTGGAAATCTCTCCCTACCTTGCTTTTCTCCTTTTAGACACCTCTTAAAATCTACCTCTTTGGTCAAGCTTTTGGTTATCTGGTCTAATGTTGCCTTGAATGTCTTGGTGTCTATGTTTTATAATGCTCCTGTGAAATGCCTTGAGATGTTATACTAAAGGTGCTACATAAATACAAATTTTGTTGTTCCCATTCCTGGATGGCCTGTTCACTCATTTTTACCTTATTCCTGGTAAAATAAATTAAAATTGAGACCTTGGATTTATAAAATACTATAAGAATTCAGTGAATTCTCAATGTGCTTCATCCATTAAATTATTTTTGGAGTGCAGTGACAGGTATGTAAACAAATATTGTGTACAGCCTCTTGAAATGGGGAATCTAGGACTCCAGGATATAGACTAGAATTTTATGTTGTGGTGGAGGCCCTGCCCACTGGCTGAAAAGTCAGGGGCAAACCTGTCTCCATTGGGCCTAGAAGCCCCACAGTGATTTTACATGGCTCAGGCCCTTAATCGGTTTTGGTGAGGACTTCTACTCCTCTGAGGCAAGTAGTCTTGCCTCCATAAACTGCCAGCCAATCAGAGGGCTGGCAACTTTTCAGTCCCAGCAGCGCTACTGAGACCAGTGGCCACTGCTTGAACTGCACCCAACCAGGACCAGCAAGATGGAGCAGGCCCTGCAACAGAGGCAGTTGTGTGGGGCCTCACCGTGAACAATCAGCTGGGCACCAATGAGGGGAGTTGTGGGGGGTGGTGCGATTTAAAGGGCAAGAGGAGGTGGTCCAGCGGGGTCAGCTAAGGCTGCTGGTGTGGTGCCCTCCATGGGTGTCTGATCTGGTAATATATCAGTGGTGGTGGGAGGGGCACCTTAAGTGGCAAATAATTGGGGTGGGTGGGCTATTTTCCACTTCCCCAGCCACTGATATATTACCTGATCGGATACCCTGTGCCCGATGGAGGGGGAGTTGGCGATGGAACAGCAATCCCCCACCCCCCCATCTCTCTGTGTCTCTCGATTTTTATACCTACCCTCCTCCCTCCTTTTCCTTCTTCCAGCAATCCCCCCCACCCCCACTGCCTTCAGCCTACCCAGGGTGGGTGCTGGGGTGTAAAAATGCCAGCCATAGTCTAAATGTTGGAGCAGGCCTTTCAGGAATAAAGTTCGGAAATGCTTCTACAGGGAAAGGGTGGTGGAAGTTTGGAATTCTCTTTTGCAAATGGCAGATGATGGTGGGTTAATTGCTAATTTTTAAATCTGAGATTCATAAAACCTCTAACCAAATATATTAAGGGATATGAGTCAAAGATGGGTATATGGAGTTTGGTCACAGAACAGCATGATCTCATTGAGTGGTGGAAGAGGGCAAGAGGTGACCTACTCCTTTTATGAAACTGTTGAAATTATATGATCACTGTTCTATTTATTACAATCAAACTTTACTTTTTTCTAACTGCCCTTTTTAAAAAAAAAAAAATGAACATAAATCCTTTAATGATTTCTGTGATGCAAAACGGTCAGTGACCACAGCTTCCTCTTCTGGAAGTCCCCTTGCACGTTGCTACATCAAGTTTAGTCTTTCAGTTATGTTTTCTTAATGTAAAAAGTCATATCCATATTTAGCAGAGCCTTGAAGCCTTTAACAGATGATCAAGGCACCACTTCAATCTATTAAACTTAAAAGGTCTTGCTTCTGGTGTGTATTCATAGTGCAAGAGAAAGAGTAGACAACACTTCAGAGTTGCACTTTTTTTTTCAATTGCTCATCTCTTTAGATAACATTCTGTTTTAATGCCTGTGTACAGAATTGTGAGAAACACCACCTGATATCCCACTTTCTCAGTTCAATTTTTTTTTCATTCGTTCATGGAATGTGGGTGTTGCTGGCAAAGCCAGCATTCGTTGCCCAGTCCTAATTGCCCTTGAGAATGTAGTGGTGAACCGCTGCAGATTGTGTGGTGTAGGTACACCCGCAGTGCTGTTAAATTAGATTTCCAGGATTTTGACCCAACAAAGATGAAGATACGGTGACATATTTCCAAGTCAAGATGGTTTGTGACTTGGAGGGGAACTTGCAGGCAGTAGAGTTCCCATGTGTATGCTGCCTTGTTCTTCAAGGTGGTAGAGGTTACAGGTTTGGAAGGTTTAAGGAGCCTTGGCAGGATGCTGCAGTGCATCATGTATATGGCACATCCTGCTGCTACTGTGTGCTGGTGGTGGAGGGAGTGAATATTTAAAAGGGATGAATGGGGTGACGATCAAACAGCATGCTTTGTCCTGGATAGGGTTGAGCTTTTTGAATGTTGGAGCTGCATTCATCTAGGCAAGTGGGAATATGCCACCACAGCCCTGCCTTGTGGAAAGGCTTTGGAGACTCAAAAGATGAGTTACTCACTGCAGCATACCCAACCTCTGACCTGCTCTTGACCAGCCATATAAATACTGTGGCTACGAGTTATATTTCTGGTCAGTGGTGACTCCTGGAATGTTGATGGTGGGGAATTCAGTGATAATGTCAAGGGAGAGGGTTTAGATTATCTCCTAATAAATGGTCATCATCTAGCACTTGTGTAGCACAAATGTTGTTTGCCGCTCACCAGCCAAAGCCTGGATGATATACAGGTCTTGTTACATGTAGACATGGACAGCTTCAATATCTCAGGAGTTGCGAATGGAACAGAACAGTACAATAATCAGTGGAGATCTCTATTTCTGTCCTAATAATGGTGGGAAGGTTACTGATGAAGCAGCTGATGATGGTTGTTCCTAGGGCACTACTGTGAGGAGCTCTTGCAGTGATGTCCTGGGCAGAGATCTTTGGCCTCCAACAAGCACAACCATCTTCCTTTGTGCAAGGTATGGCTCCAACCAGTGAAGAGTTTTTCCCCTTGATTCCCATTGACTTCAGTTTTGCTAGGGCTTCTTGGTCCCAAACTGTCAAATTCTGCCTTGATGTCAAGCACAGTCATTCTCATCTTACTTCTGGAGTTCCAGCTCTTTCTTCCATGTTTGGGCCAAGCTGTACTGGGTCTAGAGGCAAGAGGTCCAGGAGGAACCCAAACTGAGCATCAGTGGACAGGTTATTGGTGAGTAAATGCCATTTGATAACACTAACACTTTTCATCACTGCTGATGATTGAGAATGGACTGATAGGATTTATCCTGCTTTTTGTGGACAGGACATACCTGGGCAATTTTCCACTTTGTTGGATTGTGCTGCAACAGCTTGGCTAGTGTCATGGCTAGCTCTGGAGCGCAAGTCTTCAGCATTACAGCTGGGAATTTGAGGCTCATAGCCTTTACTGTATCTAATGCACTCAGCTGTTTCTAGATATCATGAGGAATGAATCAAATTGGCTGAAGGTTGGAACCTGTGATGCTGGGCACCTCAGGAGTAGGAGGTTGTCACTTTCTTTTTTCTTTGTGGCCAACTTTTTTTCTTTGCATTATAGATACTTCTCACTTTTTATTTGAGTTTATACTTTATACCAATGCATGGCATATAAGTAACAAATTGAATTAATTGCAAGCACAAATTCAACTTAGAGGGTACAAAATGGTAGCTGAGACATAACTGCAAGATCCAGGACTGGGAACTAAATATACCAAGTTGTACTATCTACAGAAAGAGTAGGAAATCTGGTACAGGGAGCAGAGTAGCTTCAGTGATTTAAGGATGAAATTGCTTCTAGGACAAGATATAATGTAAACAGACAGTGGAGACTTTATGGGTAGAATTAAGAAATAGAAAAGTATTTAAGGCTGCAGTAGGATTTGTGTTTAGGACCCTGGTAGCAGTTGTGAAATGGTAGAATTAATGTGGAGATTCAGCAAGCATGTAGTAATGGCAGCAGCTGGGGGAATTTAACTTCCATATAGATTAGGATAAGTAGACAAGCTCATATCAGAAAAGTAGTATGTTTCTTGGGTGTGTTCAGGATAGGTTTTCTGCAACAATATGTCCTAAAACAGCAAAAAGGAAGGCCATATTCAATGTGACAACCTAATGGCTGTGAACATTGATCTAAATCATAATATGATTGAGTTCAATGTTTTTTGAAAGGGAAAAATGCAGAACAGTTACTAAGATTCTAGATTTAGGTAAGGCTGACTTCAATGCAATGAGACCAAGACTTCCACAGCAGACTAGGCGAATCTGTTAATGGGTAAAATGATATCAGTGGGAGGTATTCAAAATAGAATTTAACGAGATACAGAATCAGTTTATACCCCTAAGGGGTAAAAGTTCTACTTGCCAAAATAAAACCGAGGGTGACTAAAGAGGTAAGGGACATTGTAAAACTTTACAAAAAGACATACAAGAATGCAAAAAACAGCATGGATCTGGAGGGAGGTAGTGGTAATTTCACTGGACTAGTAATCCAGCTAGTGCTCTGGGGACATGGGTTCAAATCCCACCATGATGAAATTTTGAATCCAATTAATCTAGAATTAAGAAAAATTAACGGTGACCATGAAACCATTATCGATTGATGTAAAAACCCATTGATTCACTAATGTCCTCTAGGGAAGGAAATCTGCCATCCTTACCTGGTCTGGCCTACATGTGAATCCAGACCCACAGCAATGTGGTTGACTCTTAAATGCCCTTTGAAATGGCCTAGCACTGAGTTCAAGGGCAATTGGGGTTGGACAATAAATGCTGGCCTAACCAGCGATGCCCACATCCCATGAACGATTTAAAAAAAAAAATGGAAGCGATACAAAGAGTGACAAAACAAAGTCAGAGCTACAAAAAGGGAGTATGACCAGAAACTTGTAAGGGATATCAAAATAACTTGTATTAGGGAAAAAGGGTGGTTAAGAACAATGTGGATCCTTTAAAAACTGACTGGTGATGTTATAAGTGGGGGAGGGGGGGAAGGAATGGTGGGTATGTAATGTAATTTTATATTTATAAATGATAAATGGACTTTATCAGTATTTGCAATAGATGAATGGGATGGCATGCTAGACATCCCAAGGAAACTGATATTGAATTAGGAACAGAGACTCATCAAAATTAACATAAGCAAAATAACAATAAAGAAGAAAATAATGGTGCTAAAGAGTGGTAATTCCCCAGGACCACATGGTTTTAAAGTAAATAGGTGAGAACATCGCGATGACCTTACTATGATCTTCCAAAGTTTTCTCAATTCAGGAACTGTTCCTTTAAATTGGAATATTGTACATGTCACTCTGCTATTTAAGACAGGTGAAAGAGGGAAACCAGGCAATTATAGACCAATTAGCCTAACATCAGTTATTGGGGAAATTACTGGAGTCTATAATTACGAACATACAAATTAGGAACAGAAGTAGGCCACTCAGCTCCTCGATCCTGCTCCGCCATTCAATAAGATCATGGCTGATCTGATTGTAACCTCAACCCCATATTCCTGCCGACCCTGATCACCTTTCACCCCCTTGCTTATCAAGAATCTATCTACCTCTGCCTTAAATTCAAATACTCTGCTTCCACTGCCTTTTGAGGAAGAGAGTTCCAAAGACTCACGACCCTCTGAGAAAAAATTCTCGTTATCTGTCTTAAATTGGGCAACCCCTTTATTTTTAAACAGTGACCCCTAATTCTAGATTCTCCCACAAGAGGAAACATCCTTTCCAAATCCACCCTGTCAAGGCCCCTCAGGATCTTATATGTTTTAATCAAGTTGCCTCTTACTCTTCTAAATTCCAGCAGATACAAGCCTGGCCTGTCCAACCTTTCCTCATAAAACAAGCCGCCCATTTCGGGTATTAATCTAGTAAACCTTCTCTGAACTGCTTCCAATGCATTTAAATCCTTCCTTTAAATAAGGAGACCAATACTGTACATAGTATTTCAGATGTGATCTCATCAATGCCCTGTATAACTGAAGCATAACCTCCCTACTTTTGTATTCAATTCCTTTACAATAAACAATGACATTCTATTAGCTTTCCTAATTGAGTACTGTACCTGCAAACTAACCTTTTGTGATTCATGTACTTGGACACCCATTCCCTCTGCATCTCTTACCATTTAGATATATGCTTCCTGCCAAAATGAACAAATTTCACATTTTCCCACATTATACTCAGTTTGCCAGATCTTTGCCTTATTTCCCTTTGTAGCCTCCTTATGTCCTCTTCACAGCTTATTTTCCTACCTATCTTTGTCTTCAGAAAATTCTGAAGGTAATTCTTAAAGGCCTCTTGGCCCTCGTGAAACCATGGCATCTCTCCTCCTTTGCACTATCATCAATAATGCCTCCCATGCTGCATCTGTCACTGGAACCCTTCCTCTGTCCTGGTGTTTAATTTTCCGTCTTTTTTTTCAAGATTGTTGCCATATTGTTCAGTGCAGCTTCCCTTTTCAAGAGGGACAGACTACCTTTAAGAACAGAAGGTTAACTGAATCACATGCTCTTAACACAATGTTTGGCCCCTCTTGAATGCAGAAGCATCCAGTAGCATGGAACCCACTTAACTGTATGCTAAAATCAAGGAGATAAGGTGGCAGCACCAAATTTATGTGCTGCCCACCTCCACCAGACCTGGCATGGGCAGGTTGCCAATTGACTCCCATGTCTGAAAAATAGGTTAAGCCAATTTTAGTCCTGTATTTCCTTCACTAATTGGATTGAAGCATTGTGAAATTAACAGTGCAAGTGCTAAGAAGGAAGTATAAATTAGAGTGGGTGATTTCAATTTCCAACCTGGTATAGAAAGAAAGATTGGGGTTAAGAAAGAGAAAAAAGAAACACAGAAAAAGTTTTAAAAGTACTAAAATCTAACTTTTTTTAAAAATAAAAATCTCCAACGATTAAAACCTGAAGGAATGTGACTCCATAGTTGTAACCGTTAATTTTCTGTGTATGGTGGTTGTTTGGCAGTAATTTACATTTATTTTGTTGAAGGGTATTTAGACTAACACTTAAATTAAACTTGCCACAGACAGTTGTATCTATTGGGTGAAAAATACAGAACTTCACACCATTGGAACATACGAGTAGGCCAT
Organism: Heterodontus francisci; assembly: GCF_036365525.1. NCBI lineage: Eukaryota > Metazoa > Chordata > Chondrichthyes > Heterodontiformes > Heterodontidae > Heterodontus > Heterodontus francisci. The sequence continues at coordinate 82,257,708 of NC_090377.1, forward strand.
TCAGCCCATCGAGCCTGCTCCAGTATTCAATGCATTTTAATGGTGAGGCAGAATGAGATGCCGCTTTCACGAAACTGCAGTGGCGTGGTGTGTTTTGGACAGCAACGTTTGGATATTTGAGTTTAACTGTGCATTCACCCTTTGCCTGAAGTTGTTATGCCATCTGCTTCACTGTTATTTTGACAGTAAATGATCAGAAATGTATTCTGCCAGAAATGTAAACTTAGTTGAGATGCTGCGAATCAGAAATAAAATGAAGTGTTGTATCAGCATCCAGTTCTCAATCTGAGAGTTACAGATAGATGCAATATAGAGATTTCACTGTCTCAAACCCTATTCTCTGACAGATGCCTCTTGCTATATTAGTGTGACATTTCTATTGCCCATATTCTTTAAACTTGCAACCTCTCAGGAAGAAGTTGCTTTCATACCATATGTTGCCACATTTGGGGAGTCTTAAACTAATTGAACACTGTGTGATGTGTTAACAGAATGACAGCATTATTTAAAACTGCAATTGTGGGAAATCTTCTAAATTAAAACAAACCCTATGCAGGAAGTGCGCAACAGTCTGTGTATATACTGTGTTGTAATTTTCTTCAAAAGTCATTCAAACTAAGAACAACTCTTTTTTTCCTTTGTAACGTAACAGATTATAGCAGGTATGGATGGCTAGATTAGAATATTCACAAGTAAAACAGCTCTTTTTTAAGTTGGAATTGATTCCTGAACACTATGAAAGCCGATCACCCTCCTGGGAGTGCGCACTGCACCGCCATCTGCTTGCAGCATGGCCCGCACTGTGCACCATCTTGAAGGATGCTCACACTGGCATCCCTTGTGCATGCCAGAAGCAACTAAACTTATCCTATCTTGACATCATGCAGCCCTACTGGCTGATGTGATACCAAGCTTCCAAATTTGGACCATGCAGGTCCATTCAATGAATTCACTCATCACTCATCAAGCTTTCAGCTGCAAGAAGGGCTGTGCACCAGTGCTATTTAAACAACTAGTCAAGTTGCAGGTGATGTGCTTTTGATTTACTTTTTTGGTTAGGCTGAGTTTGTGGAAGTACTGTGCTGTGTTTTTGGGAGTGTGTTTTTGGGAGTTGGTGTTTACAGTCAGGGAGGACAGAGGAATATCTGACCCAGGTATGGGTGCAGTGCCTCTTGGACTGAAATATGACCATGAAATGGAGCAGAGGATGCAGAGAGGGGAAGTGCTATGAAGAGATAGGAGGAGGTCTCTCCATGGAAGGCCCTAACACCAAGGGTTTTTCAAGAACGCTACTTATATCTATATCTGACCCAAGCGCAGTGCCTGAGGCAACTCGGGTTGAACAAGAGGTGGTCACTGAACTATGCCACTCATATAACCTGACCTGGCGCCTCACAGAGTGATGACGGCCCTGTCAGTAGCCACAAGTCACTGTTGCCCCTAACGGGCTCTGCGGGCACTGCAGCTCAACAGGGAGAGTTATAGGAACTGCAAGGGTTTCCAAATGTGCAGTTGATGTGTGCCCATGCTGACCATCATTTTGGTCATACATACATTCTGCTCCACTCAGTCCCACCCACCATCTTTGGCCCTTCTAGAAGAGTCTGAGGGTGGCTGCTCCGGGACAAGGGCTACCTTCTCTGTACGTGGCTGACCCCTGCACACACATTTCCCATTGCATGGGTGCACACTGCAGCTTGGCGGGAGTATTGCTGCCAATGCACCAGGCATTCCAGTGTGCATACCCATGTATGCTGCCTCATCTGAATCCTCTGCAGCAAAATTCATGTCACCCCCACCCTTTAGTGAACTGGCAGCTGTGCTACTCTTGTCCCTGCCCTGGCTGCAGGCCACTCATGCCCAGTGTCTTGCTGTGCAGATCTTGCCTCTATGCTATTCTCTAAATTGCATGTAATTTCAGTATCCGAGATAGTGGTTGCACAATCGAGTGATGGTGTTTCTTCATCGTTATTTTCTCCTTTTTCTTGCATCTTGATCCACCCCTGCATGGCCTCATTGCAGTTCTTTTGGTATCTGAAAGGCACAAGGGTAGGGTAGTGGTGAGGGCAGGTATGGAAAGTGAGAGGTGCATACTTACAGGGTCTGCAACTTGTAAATCGGAAGAGATTGTGGGATAAAGGGGAAGTGAAATTCGAGGAGGAGGATTTGGTATGAGCATAGACTCCTCTTCAATGGTTTCAGCCCCTCCACTGACCACTGCCTCATGAAATGATGTCCCAAAAATGGTGAGTACCATCTTCCCCATCGGGGTGAAGACGTGCAGCTGAGCCTGTGCCCCGCCAGTTCGGTGCTTCTGCCTGCAGTTATGCACCACTTCCTCATGCAAGAGGGAGGGAAGTGTTGTCAGTGAGTGTAATGCAATGTGTCTACGGCACCAGTGTGTAAGTTGAGATGTGGGTGTGAGGCTTGTAACAGTGCTAAGCATGCAAGGCTGAAGTGAAGCTATGAATGTTTGATACGAGTTGCAATTGATCGAGATTGTTAGGTGAGTGGTGGGGGTGTGGTGCATTAAGCAGCTTCTGAGGCTGGTGGTGCAGTTAATGGGATTTGGCATTTGAAGATGCATTCACTGACCTTGACCACTCATGTAAGATCATTGAACTTTTTGCAACATTGTATCCAGGTCCTCATGGTTCGACTCCTGGCATTGAGTGCCACAGCTAATGGTCCCAGAAGGGCCTCCTGGAAATAGGTGACTCCTCCACATCCTCAAACAAGACCTTCAATGTAGCATTGAAAAATCTTGGAGTCTGTTCTCCATTATGTTGTGCCTTTCTTTGTCTTTCCCAGATCAAACTCACTTTTGCAATGACTTCCAGCAATTGCGCCAGTGAAAATATACTTTTTTTTTTAGTGGCGTGGGTTGGCTTTAAATGGGGCTAGCCTCACTTTTTTTTTAATACTGCCTGCTTAGTCGTGCAGTCACTCAAAAGCAAGCTTAGTGCTGACTGCAAGCTGCAATCATTTTAAATCAGCTTGAGGCATGAATCTGTGTGCTGCCTGCATTGGAAGCAACAGGGGCTAGTTAATGGCACATAGTGATCTTTGCATCCATTGTTTTGGGTCTTATTGAATTTCGTGCCATCTGTTTTTATTCAGATTTCCAGTAGATGCAATATTATTAACTTACTGGCAGCAGTGTTGAAATCTCTATTTATTTTTACTGGAACTCTTTTATCATTGAAAATCTGGTATGTGAAGAAAAGTCTTACTTACTGTTAGACCATTGAATGCCATGTGTATCTGTGATACGGTTGGGGAGATAACTGCATGATGCAGTGTGTTTTAGTCGTGTATGCCAGCCTTGGCACAATGGTAGCATTCTCCCCTTTTTGAGTCAGAGGATTATGGGTTCAAGCACCACTCCAGAGACCGAAACACATAATCTGGACACTTTTTTTTTTGTGGAATACTGAAGGAGTGCTGCACTGCTAGAAGTACTATCCTGTGATTGAGATGTTACACTGAGGTTCTGCCCGCTCTCTTGGGATATGTAGGGCTGGACTTTGTGCTTTGTTTTAAGGCAGGTTCTATAGCAGGGGCGGGGGGCTGGAGATTCTCACAGATTTGTCTGCCATGGAACCCGACACCGTAATGCTGGTTTCTGATTTTTCTCGGAGACGGCAAAAATTCTGTGACGACATTTCTGCTGCTCTGTGACAGGACTGTACTTTTAAATACCGTTGTGCACAAATTAGAATTTAATTCACCGTGATCCTACTTGCTGTTTGCTATCTTCTGCTTGATGTGCGACACTTGCGTGCCTTCGCTTTCCCGTCTTTGAAAAGCTGGCGCCACTGAGGCAAGCGTCCTCGGTGCCTGCAAAGGTTAGGTAAGTCGTGCATTGTTATCCTGTTGAAATTTGTTTTAAAGTCCGACATTGCCACTAAGGTCAATCTGCAGATGTGATGGGTGGTTGGAACTCTGCAAGTGTATACTGTTGCAGGGAAGAACTCTACAAGTAGGTGTTGTGGTGGGGAGAGGATTGAACTCTACAATCCAACATCTGGCGATGCCATAAATGGCATAGCCAATGCCACCCTGCCACATGATTGGGCGGAACAGCTACCATCATTATGCTATGTGGCTGCCCGCTGCGTAATTGCAGCTGCAAATGTCACAGGCGGCTCGGCCAACATTTTGTGAACCTGCCACCACTCCTGGTGGCGCAACATTAAAATACAGCCTGTACATAGCAAAAAGGATTTTTTTTTTTGGTCTTCTGGCTAATATTTATCCCTCACTAGCACCACAAAACAGATAATCTCATTTTATCTCATTCCTGTTTGTGGAACATTATTGTGAACAAATGGCTGCCATATTGCGATAGTGCCCACACATCAAAAGTACGTTATTGGTTGAGAAATGCTTTAAAACATTCTGAGGATGTGACAGTTGCTATATAAATGCAAGCCCTTTTTGAAGTTGGTTGGTCTATTCCCGAGAAGACAGAAGGACCTTTGTTTTCTAACTGGCATTAATCGATTTAAAATAATGCCAATGTAGGCTACAGGAAGAGAAACTCAATGCAGGGAGAAGGGAAAGGGAAGAAAAATGAACATGAAAACAAATGGAAGCCCTTTTTTAAACTAGGGGTGGGATTTGGGTGGGTATGGCAAGCACCAACAGGACAGCAGGGTGGGGCCACGGGTGATTTTTAACACCTTGGCTTTTTAGGCACATCACCTGTTAGCTACCTGCCTGTAATGGACAAAGTGACAGCTGGCTGATGGGTGGAAGTGAACATTTGGGCAGCAGGAGGCAGCTGGCCAGCACCAAGGAAGGCCTGCTCTTTTTCTTTTTGGATGGCATCCATTGGCGATTCTGCCATTCACACCAGGTCTAGCCGCATCCTTTGTTTCTTGTCACATGACCACTCCCTTTGGCCAAGTATCATTCCTTTTGTCATTTAATCTCTCCTGTCTCTCCCCCTAGTACTGCATTCCTTTTTTTTTGTTCTTTTGCTGCTTATCCTGCCACTGTACTTGTTAAACCTCTAATATTTTCTAGTTCTGGTAAAAGGTCATTGACCTGAAATGTTAGGCAGGATTTTCCAGGCCCCAGGGAGGTGGGGGAGCCACATCAGGATAGCACCCTTGAGCAAACCTGTGGTGGGACCGAAGGTGGATCAGCTGAATGGAGGTGAGCAGCCAATTTTAAATAATTAAAGGCCCTATTGTTTTTTTTTCCAGATCGCTAGCATTTTGCTGGTGAGGATTGGCCCCCTTTTCACTTCTTCTCCTGCCCTCCACCCCCCCACCCCCCCACACCCCAACAACATGGGGTGGCCTCTAGCTTCATGGAGGAAGCCTCCCTGCAGTCATTTGGGGGACATTGGAGCTGGAGGCTCCACGCCCCAAAAACTGAGCTGCGGGAAGGGAAGGCTAGCCCCAATGGACCATCTGAAGGGGCCTGCCTATTCAGCCCCTCTGATTTTAAAAGTTTTACATGCCTCTCTGAGGGCGCCTCCTGCCAGCAAGTGTGGGCTTGGGACCATCATTTGGTCCCAACATTGGGGTCCCGAAGCCAGTGATAAAATTCAGCCCAAAACTCTTTCTCTCTCCACAGATGCTGCCAGACCTGCGTGTATTTCTAGCTTTTTCTGTTTTTATACTAAATGAGGCTTGTCAGCAAGGCAAGGGGTTTCTGGAAGGGAGATATCAGGAAAAGGGCAGCTTAAACCTTTCTTATGGCACCCAACCAATATTAACTACCCACCCACCCAGCTTCCAGCAGGAAGGTAGGATTAAAGTTGACCCTTGAAAGAAAAGATTAGTAGTGGAAAGGAAAAATAACAAAAACAACTGCATTAATATCGCATCTTTTAATGTGGGAAACTGGTCCAGGAAACATAAGACAATAATGAACAAAATTTTAAATTTGTCTTTTGTGCTCAGAAGAAAAATGAAAACTTAGAAAATTAAACTCGTGAGGAAAAGCTGGAGAAAGCACAGAAGCTAAAACCGACAGTAAAAAGGAGATCAGAGTCACTCTGTGATCTGACATTTCAAGCCCCCAAGTGTGTGACCTGCGTGCTGTCTGTTTACCACCATTAAGCTGCAATCATAACATTGTGACTGAAGCTCCCAGCTGCTGCTCTGTGCCTGCCACAGATATAACAGAGCATATCCGTGCCAGACTGGAGAACTGTGAGCTCCGTGAATTGCAACAGACCAACCCCATCACAATTGGCCCTTCTTTAGATGTAAACCCTGGATTTGGGGTGAGGTGGCATAATTTCAAAGTTTGCAGGTGATGCAAAACTCTGAAATGTAATAAGCAGTGAGGATGATAGTTGCAGACTTCAGGAGGGCATAGACTAGTGAAATGGACAGGAACCTGGCATATGAAATTTAATGCAAAAAAGTATGAGGTGAAGTATTTTAGTAGGACAAATGAGGGGTGATATAATCTAAATAGTATAACAAAGGGGGTGCAGGAACAGAGGCACCTAGGAGTTCATATTCGCAAATCTTTTAAGGTGGGAGGACAAGTTAATAAGGCTGTTGAAACAGTATATGGGATCCCGGTTTTTATAAGTGGAAGCATAGAGTACAAAAGCAAAAGAAGTTGAGCTTAAATCTTTATAAATCTCTGGTTAGACCTCAGCTGGAGTATTGTGTGGGCATTACACTTTTGACAGGCTGCAGAGGAGATTTACTAGCATGATGCAAGAGGTAAGGGACTTCAGTTATGTGGAGAGCCTGGAGAAGCTGGGATTGTTCTTGGAGCAGAGAAGGTTAAGGGGAGATTTAATAGACATGTTCAAAATTATGAAGGAGTTTGATGCAGTAAATAGATACTTTCTATTGGCAGGAGGATCAGTAACTAGAGGACACAAATTTAATTTTCAAAGGAGCAAGTGAGGAGATGAGGACTTTTTTTTTTAAACCACTGAGTTGTGATGATCTGGAATGCATTGTCTGAAAAGGCAGTGGAAGCCAATTCAGTCGTAACTTTCTAAAGGATGGGGAAAGAATGGGGGAGTGGGACTAATTGGACACTTTTTCAAAGAGTTGGAACAGGCATGATGGGTCAAATGGCCTCCTTCTGTGCAGTATAGTTCTATAAAGCCTGGACTGGATCTGCATGTTGATTCCTGCCAAACAGTGGATGGTGGAAAATTGTGCTACTCTCCAGTCTTAAATAGTTTCAGGCCAGAATTAAAATCTGACTGCCTAAAGGTAAATAAGTGCATGTGGGAACAAAATTACTTTTCAGTTTTACATTCTTTGAAGAAACTGATATGGCTAAAAAAAAAAGTGGCTGTCAGTAAGCTGTATGGTTAACCAAAAATATGTGGAGGCAGGAAACAGAATCTGTGGGAAAGTGCTAAGTGTAGCATGGCACCCAAGCGACCTTGTCTGATGGCTGATAAAGCAGATGTACTGCTGCATCAGGTGGGTCTGATAAGGGTTTCCTTGTATGGTATTTGAGGGAACTTGCTTCAGAGGACAACACTGCAGCCTGACAGGCAGTTTTCAATATCTGATTCCTATTTCTTTTCTAGTTCAGTGATTTTATTTTACTGTAAACAATCTCAGCATGCTCTGATAAGAAATTCTAAATATTTTAAATTCTAAAATACTGAAAATAGAAAAAAGTTGCGATTCTTTTGTATAAATTTAAAAAACTCTAGAAAGGCATAGGACTGGGGAAATTAAAATACAACAATACTAAATTAGAATGTCCATCACATGCAATGCTTTTCTTTCTGCATATTCCTAAATGGATGTTAAATTGCCCTTGTGCCTTATTTCCATGTAATTTTCTAATGTTATAAAAGGGATTCCTTTGGTTCCTTTGTATGTTTCATGCCCTTACATTGGCCGAACTTTACACTGGGCAGGTGGGAGCCTGCTTCCGCCCAGCCTAGGGTTCCGTCCCGTATTTTACAGATCCCCAGGCTTTAATTGGCCTGGGGCGGGACTTCCACCCACTTGAGGGAGGAGATCCCGCCTCAGTGAGCTGCTGGCCAATCAGCAGGCTGGCAGCTCAGTCTCAGCAGCGCCACCAGGAGAGGTGGCCACTGCTGGGACTGCAGCCCAGCTGACTGAGGAGGGTACCAAGGAGCCGGGACTGAAGGTAAGTTTGGGTTGCCTCACCAGGGGAATCGGTCGTGCCCTGGTGAGGATAGGGTGGTCGTTTGGGAGGAGGGGGGCGTCTTGGATCCCAGGGTTGGGTTGGGAGGTAGGGGGGCTCCTCAATCGGGCACTCTGTGCCCGATTGCCAGGCCCGCCCCCACCCCCCAGGGCGCAGAAAGGCCGGCAGCTATAGCTGGGCGGTCTTTCATGTCCCCGGCACACCTGCTTGCCAGGGGTAAAATACCCGTGGAGGCGGGCGAGGGCCCATAAGTGGCCGTTAAGTGGCCACTTAAGGGTCTTGATTGGCCTCGGGCAGGCTGGCCGCTTCTCCCCCACCCCCTTTGCTGGACCTAATTAAACTTGGTCAGAGGCAGAATTGGGGCGGTTAGGCCTCCCGGAGCATGCCACAATTTTATGCCGCCCCCACGCCATCATCCGACCTGTTGGGGTGGCATAAAATTCCAGCCATTGTTTCCAACAGCACAAATTTTCAACTATCATTGTGTAAAAGATGAGGTGTGAGATTTTTAAGCTCCAAATCATGCACCAGACTAGGTGAGATGGTAATTTTGGAGTGCAGCAATTTTTTTTTGTCTGCTTTCTTGTAAGCTGCACTAGTATAGCAATTTTGCTGTTATTTTGCAATACTAATCTTGAGGTTTTTTTTGTTGTGATGTGGTTCATTTTTTGAAATTATTAATTTATTTTTTGTGATCTTGACGCTGATAGAGCAATCTTGTGCAAGCATGCAGAAAAGTGTACAGGAATAAGCAATGATTAAAACACGAGGCAGTGTTCAGAACTCGTCAGGTCAGGCAGTATCTGTGGAGAGAACAGACAAATTGATGTTTTAGATGTGAACTTTTTCAGAAATATCCTTTGCTTCTCTGACTGGATCATTGCTTGTTCTTTGCAGCCTCACTCTTCGATCAGAGCAATTTGCAATGATTTGGCCCGACTTCTGCAATTCTTCTCAAATCCCTTTCCTTGCTATCTTTCCTCCCACTTTAATAGCCTCCTTTTTTCAAAAAAAAAAACTCTTCGATCATCTCTTTGGCCATTTTATTTCAATTTGTTCATCCCTGCTTAGTAGTCACCTTTCTCCCTTGTAAAGTGTTCTCATATGCTTGTTGTTTGAGGGGTGCAATAAAAATAAAATTGTATCAATGAAAAATAAATCTGATTTCAAAATTGAAACTGCTGGAAAAATATATTTTTGTGTAGAATAATCTGCTATATGGAGCTCAATGGTGCCTTTTGACACTTGAAATCAGGACAAGCATAATATTAACTGCTGATACTGCTTTTGGAGGAGTGTGTGTGTGTCCCACGTAGGAGACATGAACTTTGCATGTTATGTTCCTGATCCCTTCTAAGGCCATCAAACCTCTGGAGGCTTCATGTGGGAATTCTCACATGTGCATTATTGGCTGTGCCTTACTTTGGGATGTCTTGGAGATCTGAAAGGCACGATATAAATGAATTATTTTTTTTCTGTTGTACTCAAGTTCTCATGGAAAGGGAAATGTTAAATAGGATTGTATCACGTATCCCATCTTAAATTGTCATATGTATCCACTCAGTCTATTATGTTTATTTCAATATAACCAAAACAGTAACTGTATAAAATCATAATATGAAAAATTCTCCCTGCTATGGGATAGAAGCTTGCAGCTATAGTAAGCCATGCTGAACTTGTGTGGGTCTTTTTTTTTAATCAGATGTTGGCATTTGCTGCCACTAATTGCATTTTCATTTCCTGTTGTAATTATTCCATTGCATGTTTACTGTGAGAACTGAAAATGAAGTAGATCACTGAGGAAAGAAATAACTGTTAATGAATAATCATCAGTTGGAAGTCAAATTCATTAACTCGAAAGAGCTAGTGTAAGATTAACTACTATCCATGTATCTCCTACATGTTGTGCATTGTAAGAAGATAATCACAAATATTCATTCACCCTAAATTCAGCAATTATATTTCATTATAGAGATTCATATTTATTTTGTATTAAATGATTTTGATCGTATTCATGATTTGGAGTGCTAATTAGAAGGTGCTACATTTGGAGAGGTTGAGGCTTACTGATCAGAGCCTGTTCCATTAGCATGTGATCCTGTGTGAATGTGATGACAATCTGCTTGCACTAATGTGACCATGTTGAACTTCAGTACATTTTTTACAGTTGTTTGCACAACCAGTTGTCTTCAAGATAATAACTTCACACTTCCAGTAACTAATCATCATAACAGCTTTTTAAAAAAAAAACAATATTGCCAATTTTCAGACATATTTCCTTATTTAACCTGTGTGCTGGAAACACAGCTGACACATTGAGTTTATTTTTTTTTCTCCTTTGTTTCAGCTGACTTAAATACAATATTTGTGTGGATATATCAAACATTTTTGTTGGTCTTCGTGTGAAAAAGCAATGGCATGTGGTAGTCTTAGTTTAATAAAATCAGTCCAAAGAATATGATTTAGCCAAAAATTTAAAAGTTAAAAATTACGTAGTCTTTTAGTCAAGGTAGTCATTTACACTGTTTCAAGTTTTATGATGTTTACTTAATTTCCTCAGTTATGTTTTAGATTGCATTATTGATCATTCAAAATAATTTACTTAAGAGGTGTTCAAATAAGGCCATAAACAGTACATTCCTGAAACACATTCTTATTGTTGCAACCAGGTGAGAAAGGTGTCTAGGGGTCCCTCTCAGCCTTCACCTGGTCTTACATAACAGGGTTTAATTTTAAACACATTGCATTTTTAGCTCGCCCTCGGTGAATCCTTGTTCACCGCTTTCCAATTATAAGCCAAAGAAACCAGCACAAGCGGGATTTCTTGGGTTTAAAGAAGAAAAGTTGAAATTTATTAAACTTAAACTTAGAGTTTGGCGCAGTGGTTAGCACCGCAGCCTCACAGCTCCAGCGACCCGGGTTCAATTCTGGGTACTGCCTGTGTGGAGTTTGCAAGTTCTCCCTGTGTCTGCGTGGGTTTCTTCCGGGTGCTCCGGTTTCCTCCCACATGCCAAAGACTTGCAGGTTGATAGGTTAATTGGCCATTATAAATTGCCCCTAGTATAGGTAGGTGGTAGGGAAATATAGGAACAGGTGGGGATGTGGTAGGAATATGGGATTAGTGTAGGATTAGTATAAATGGGTGGTTGATGGTCGGCACAGACTCGGTGGGCCGAAGGGCCTGTTTCAGTGCTGTATCTCTAAACTAAACTAAACCTAAACTCTAATTTGGTTGATGCCTACGGGTACATGACGTGCCCACACTAGCATGCATACACAACACATGCATGCAAATAGAGACAGAACAGAGCAGAAGTTTGAGGCAATATCTGAAGGGTTTTTGTTACGGTTCTTCGAGCTCACTGAGTCCTTGATTGTAGGTAGATCTTACTTTTTGTTGGGGCCCAGTATTCTTGAATCTCATTTGCTGTAGGAGACTTTTCTCTCTTGGGGTTCATGTGTCTTCAGTGGATTCAGAGGCTTGTGAGAAAGAGATGGGAGCAGACAGGAGAGAGATCTCTGTCCAGGAGCAAACAGTCTTTCCTGTTCAAACTGTTTGTACAATTCAGAAAAAACCCAGGTTGCCAAGCAGGTTAGTCATGTGACTAACTAGTCTAACCACGTCTTGGATTGTATCACCTTAGCAGTCTCCTGGAATGCTCCCCTTACCACAATACCTGGTGATCAAGGTCCATTGTGAGTTGAATGTGTCAGGGAATGGTCCTTTTTTTTGTCCTTCCAATCTGTTAATTTGCAAATGTCTCTTCCAGCCACGGCTGATCTGTTTAACAAGTCCTTTCTTCACTCCAGTAATACTTTAAAATCAATGTGCCTCATTCTCGGCAGGTGGGGGCCTAGCATGACATTTATTTTAAAGTTTAGTTTCTGGGTTTCCCATCTAAATGGCAATCCACATAATGTAATCTCAACTCTAGTAGTTAAAGGAACACCCCAAACATGCAAGTTAAAGCAGGTGAAGTTGGGAGGGGCAAAGGCTGTGGCCTGCTTCACAGATGTCTCCCTGAACGTGGTGTTGAGGGCTGTGAGGACCTGGAGGGGCTTAGTGTTCCCTCTCAACAGGAGGAAGAGGAGGTCTGCTGTAGACATGAAGGCATGGTTGGAGGTTTCCCAGGAGGTCAGCAGCAGGAGGGTGGTGCCATGCTTCTGAGTCCAATGTAGGAAGCACTTCAATGGCCTAAGCAAGGCAGGAAAAGTGAGAGCAGTGGCAAATTACTGTACATCCTGTTGTGCATATCACCCCAACCCCCCTCACTCTTAAGCCTACTCCACCACATCATTCCATGCACCTACTTACCTTGTAGGTGCACCATCCCTCTCTGTGCATTTCCTCACATCCCCATCTCACCATCCACCACTGACACACACCCTCATTCTAAAGCAATGCCATCCACATTCCTCAAATGCCCTCCGTCCATTGGGTGAACACATGCTATGAACTCTGAGGTCTTTTCTTTCCTCTGCAGGATAAGAGAGCACAGAACAGAGAACCAGAGGTTCTCACAATTAGCAGGTGCAGAGGAGGAGGTCTTGGAGATGGAGTCCTGGCATGGTGATAGAAACAAATAAATATCAGACAGCCACATGGCATATAAACACTCAAGTCATGTTGACTTGATGTCAGCAGCAAGTGAAATATGACCATGTGCATAATAACTTGAAAGCATTCTTACCTTGATGATACGCATTCATGTCTATTATCTCCCCCAGGGTCTTCATGCATCCATCAGGAGATGGTTAAGGTTGCCCATGATGACGATGACAACTCGTCAAGTGAGCTCACTCCCTCCTGAAGGTGTACCATCACCAGATTTATGCAGGTACTCAGTTCAGTGGGATCAATTAGAGATAGTTGGGTTCTCACATGGTGACTTGCACTTCACAAATGAGCAAGAGTAAATGGTAGCATCAGGGACAGCAGTCGCATGTCCATGCCTGAGGGCACAGGCTTCTGCAAGCTCCACTCAGCTGGATGTAGATGCTGTATCTTGGGGGATACGTGAAGAGGTGGTCATTGATCAGCTATAGAGGTTTAGTGATGTACCAATGGGTGCTCCAAGTGCACAGTCCATGATTGCAGAGATTGGAGGAATCTGCCTGAAGTATGTGCAGGTGCTGTTCCAGGCCATTGTGGTGATGTCTTCTTGCATGGATAGAGTAGCCAACTGCAGGGATCATTGAATGTGGCAATCAACCAGTGCATGCAGGCCTTCAAGGACTTTTACATTGCCACCTCTTAAATAGGCTGAACAATACCCTAGTTGTGGCTTTGCAGTTACTGATCTGCAGAAAAATGTTCTCCAGCTCATTGACAGCAGGAAAGTGCAGCTGGACCATGAGAAAGATGATGGTGAAAGAGAACATGGAAGTGAAGCCTCTGCTCAAAGCACATACTTCTCACCTGTTGCCCCTGCTCCCCTTCAGTCAGAGTCCCACATGCTGCCTTGTATCCCAATAACTGAATCTGTCCCTGAAAAGGTGCAGCTGCAGCAGTCTTTGGCAGGGCCCTTACAGGTTTCAAAACCCAGAGGATATCAACTAAGAGCATCTCAGCAGTTAAAGCAGGGATGTGAGCAGCCTACCTCTAGCTCTGCTGAAGCCACAGAGGTTGCACCAAGTAGAAGTGCTAGGAAAAGGAAGATTAAAGATTTGTAGTTGCACATTGGGTGTGTTAAACATTGTTAAGTTTCTGTTATGTCTGAAGCAGCTAAATATTCTGTTGTATCACTTTCCCATCTTTCCTATTATCAGTTGCTAGCTGGCAAGTGACCTATTCAGTTTTTGATGAATGGAAAGACATGAATTGTCGATGACCAATGTGATCTGTGAAAGGGATGCTTGGTTGTTGCAGGACTGCTTGGTGTTAGTGACATGGAGATGTGAAAAATACATGTGGTTGTTAGATGGTGGACTGTAGGAACTTGAGAGAACCTTGCAATAATCAGAGTATCTCAGGCAGCAATGTGCACCACTGGTGGTTCATTGTCTGCATCACCTTCCATCTCATCTTCCTTCTCCTCTGAATTCTCCAAAGAGTCTCCGTGCTCTGTGCTTGTTCCTCCTGCAGGTCCAAACCTTACTGCCGCAAAATGTGCTGAGTATAGCACACCATGCCCTTTCTGGAGACCCTGGTTGGTGTGTAATGAAGGATGCCTCCAGATCTGTTCAGGCACCTGAAGTGCTGCTTCAGCATGATGATGGCTTTTTGCTGATGCATCTGATGATATGGCATTCACTGTAGCACTCCTGGGCCTCATTCCTTGGGTATCTGAAAGGTGTCACCACCACTTCTCCCACCACTCCACTGTCTCTAAATTATCAGATTGCTTGTTCTATGTCCAGGACTGGATGAGCAGAAATTTCCTCCAACTAAATATTGGGGAGACCAAAGCCATTGTCTTCAGCTGTGGCGTAAACTCCATTCTCTAGCAATGATTTTATCCCTTTTCCATGACAAGTGGCTGAGGCTGAGCCAGACTGCAATCTTGGTGTCATATTTAACCTCAAGATGAGCTTCTGACCACATATTTACACAGTCACCTAAGACTGCCTATTCCCAGCTCCATAACATCTCCCGATTCCTGCCCTGCCTCAGCCTAACTGCTGCTGAAACCCTCATCTCTGCCTCTAATAACTCTAGACTTGATTCTTCCAACACACTCCTGGCTGTCCTCCCATGTTCTGGCCTCTGCAAACTTGAGGTCATCCAAAACTTTTTCTTTTGTGTCCTAACTCTCACTAAGTCCCGCTTACCCATTACCCCATGCTTGCGGACCTATATTGGCTTCCAATTAAACAATTCCTCTTTTCATTTAATTCTCATCCTTGTTTTCAAATCCCTGCATGGCCTCACCCTCACTGTTTCTATAATCTCCTCCAGCCCCACACCCTCTGATATCTTTGCTTCTCCAAAACTGGAAGCAATGAGAATTGGGGAAAACACTCTGCTGGTTGGAGGTATACCTTGTGCAAAGGAAGATGGCTGTTGGAGGTCAATCATCTGAGCTCCAGGACATCACTGCAGGATTTCCTCAGGGTAGTGACCTAGGCGCAATCATCTTCAGCTGCTTCATCAATGACCTCCCCTCCATCATAAAGTCCGAAGTGGGGATGATCGCTGATGGTTGCACGGTGTTCAGCACTATTCGCAACTCCTCCATACTGAAACGCAGCAAGACCTGGACAATATACAGGCTTGGGCTGATAAGTGGCAAGTAACTTTGGCACCACACAAGTGCCAGGCAATGACCATTTCCAACAAGAGATAATCTAACCATCTCCCCTTGACATTCAATGGCATTACCATCATTGAATCCCCCACTATCAACATCCTGGGGGTTACTATTGATCAGAAACTAGACTGGACTCCATACAAAAGCCATGGCAACAAGAGCAAGTCCGAGGCTAGGAATTCTGCGGCGGGTAACTCCCCAAAGCCTGTCCGCCATCGACTAGGCACAAGTCAGGAGTGTGATTGAATACTTTCCACTTGCCTGGATGGGTGCAGCTCCAACAACACTCAAGAAGCTTGACACCATCCAGGACAAAGCAGCCCACTTGATTGGCAACCCATCCACAAACATTCACTCCCTCTGCACAGTGGCAGCAGTGTGTACCATCTACAGGATGCACTGCAGCAACTCACCAAGGCTCCTTAGACAGCACCTTCTAAACCTGCGACCTCTACCACCTAGAAGCACAGGGGCAGCAGATGCATGGGAACATCACCACCTGTAAGTTCCCCTCCAAGCCACACACCATCCTGATTTGGAACTATATCGCCATCCCTTCACTGTCACTGGGTCAAAATCCTGGAACTGCCTTCCTAACAGCGCTGTGGCTGTACCTACCCCTCATGGACTGCAGCGGTCAAGAAGGCAGCTTGCCACCAACTTCTTGAGTGCATTTTGGGATGGGCAATAAATGCTGGCCTAGCCAGTGACACCCACATCCCATGAACAAATTTTTTTTTAAAAGTGGACTGCTGCAGGGTAAAATCATCATGGCAGCTTGTCAGGAATCTTGTGCATGCCTGCATAGAGATCTTTTTTATGGTTGTACACCAACTGCACAGTGATGGAGTGGAAACCCTTGCCTCGTCACCTCTTTTGAATAGCATCATGGAATCTTTTCGGTACATCTAAGAAGAGGGCAGAAGGAACCTTTTTATCCAAAAGACAGCACCTCTTACAATGCAGCACACCCTCAGTACTGCACTTAAATGTTGTTCTAGCTGTGTTCAAGTCTCGAGCGGGGCTTGAATGAGCAACCTTCTGACATAGCCTGCGCTCAGTGGTCGTACTCTAGCCTAAGGGAAGTACTTCTTATTTATTGCTGTGGAAATTAAAAGGACATAAAACAAAACAAGCTTACAGAATTGGAAAGAGATTTTAGAAGATTTACACCCCGCAAAAGCAGAAGCAGCATAGGGTGGGGGAAGGATGTGTACCCAAAAAAAAAAACAGAAGCAGTACAGGGTGAGATGATATGTATTTCAGTGTGAAAGTACTGATTCTGCACTTTCCCAGGGACAGTCTTTAAGGGCAGGGCAGAGGTCAGCTTGTCTTTTTTTTTGATGGCTGATTCTGGTTGTCCATGGATTTCATGTTCTAACCCACAGGGAACAGAGGTTCTTTTCCATTCAATGACTGACCAAATGATCAGATTTTGGCCTAAGCTCTGCTGACCTCCAACATCCTTCTTCTATCTTGGTTAGCTAACTCATGAAAACAATTAGTGGAAATCTTTCCCCATGTATTACTTGGGAGGAAGGAATGATCCAAAGAGCAGCAGTGGCAGGAGTAGCCAGTGCTAACTCCACCACAACATTATATGGCAACTCCATGCCAGAAAAGGTTTTATGATTTACTCAGGCAAGCAAAGTAAGAGGAAGCAGATTCACCTTAAACATAATACTGAGCAAGTTTGCTGCTTTTATAGTAATTTTTCCTCACCGTTTTGCAGTGCTTACATTAAATACCATCAATACCCTGGAGTTGGCATGATGCCTTTCACACTCTAGGCTTTAGGCTTTAACTGGAAAGTGTTCATTCCCTCTCAGCCTTGCATGTAATCACCCCATTGAAAGCCTTCTATGGAACCTAATTGTTTTGTACAGTTGACGCACTCCTTTTTCTTCATGGAGACAGCTGAGGTTTACAGTATTTCAAGGTAACCAAAGATAATTCTCATTTTGTATTCTTTTCAGGGTCAACATAATCCCTAATACTAGAGAGATTTTTAATACGCTGGATCCACAAACCTTTGATTTCTTACCCCCTATGAAGAACTGTCCATAGTGGGAACGTGAGGCAGAGCAATAGATAATACAAAACATCTGAATCATTTCCTTCTCATCCAACTTGAGCCCACTTTACCTGTCAGTAAACTAGATCATGAAACTCTTCAGTCACTGTCTGCTGAAAGTGACGTGCAAGCTTTACTCCTTAGCAACCCATTCTAACATTTCTTGCTCCTCGTCTCCTAATTATGCCAAAAGAAGAAATGGAACCAGTCAACTCCACATCTGCTGCTGCTAGCACATCAAACCACAGGGAATCATTCACTCTTCCCTCCCAAGTCCCAGCACTGACGCATCCACCCAGGGAAATTAGTGACCTAGAGATAATAGCTGTAGGTGAAACACAGTGAGAAGCACATGTGTTTGTAGGAGCAGCTACAGGTGGAAGATCAGGAAGATTTTTACAAACCAAAGGCGTACGAGGCATCATCCTTTCATGAAATAGCTTAAAGATGCTGCTTTTTAAAGCCGAATACTTGCAGACTGGAGCCATGTTTGACGGTGTACTGCAGATGTTAGTACCCCACATGTGGGGTACCCTGAAGAATGTCTTTGCAGCATTTCAATCCACCGAGTGTGTGGAAGCTTCTGTGACAGAAGTCCTAAGGCTAGTCTATACTTCCTTCAATGATGCTCAAACTGTGAGCAAGATTAGAAAAAGTGTTTCATATGGGCAGCAATTAATTGGGGCTGGGATATAGGCAGCATATCATAGGGTTTCATTGATTTCACTGAGACAAAGAGGTCAGGTTTCCCACTCTCCATGTGAAGACAACCCCTAGTGCCAATAAATGCCAGAGATAGGCACACATAATACAATTCCTACAAATATAGTTGAAAGGGTGCAAAGCTACATGAGGAGAAGCGTTGCTGTGACTACTCAAATGGTGGAAGAACCCACCAACACTCCATTTCCAGACTCGCATATGAAGAATGTGCTCCTCAATGAGGTACTAGAGCAATGTACCTCTGCGTAACCTGTAGGACAGAAGATGATGAGACACTTTCAAGGAAGAGAGCTCTATTTGTAACCAAATGATTGGTCCCCGTTGATCTCCCTCGCCATACAAATACCTTCTCAGCACCATTGAAAGAATTCTTTCCCTCCTGGAACTAAATAGCAATGCAACATCTGTGGAGAGATAACAGTTCACATTTCAGGTTGTTTTTCTTTAAATTCATTTTTGGGGGAAGTGGGTGGCACCGGCTATGTGAGCATTTATTGTCCATCCCTAATTGCCCATGAGAAAGTGAGCTGCCTTCTTGACCCACTTGGGGTGTAGATACACCCACATTGCTGTCAGGAAGGGAGTTCCAGGTTTTTGACACAGTGACAGTGAAGGAATGGCGATATAGTTCCAAGTCAGGATGGTGTGCAACTTGGAGGTGAACCTACACCGAGTGGTTCAAGAAGGCAGCTCACCACCACCTTCTCATGGGCAATTAGGGATGGACAATAAATGCTCACATAGCCGGTGCCACCCACTTCCTCCAAAAATGAATTTAAAGAAAAAACAACCTGAAATGTGAACTGTTATCTCTCCACAGATGTTGCATTGCTATTTAGTTTCAGCCGGGAAAGAATTCTCTTGGTTTCCATCTGAAACCAAGTAAAAGATTCACTAGAGTGGATCAAAATTTTAAATGAAATAAAGATGTATTGAAAAATCTTTAATCACATCACCTATGCCATCTTCGTTTCCATTTTCCTTTTCTCTCAATACATATAGGTGCTACCCTGACATTAGTAGCTGCGGTGGAGGCAGTCTGCTCAGTGTGCTACCCTATTGCTGTGAATGACCATGGCAGCCATCTTCTGGAGGAATGGGGCCTTGATGACTACATCATACTGGAAGTCTGCAGCAATGGTGCTTGAGCGTCCTCCGTGTGCTGGAGGTCAAGTCAATGTTTGGTGGTGGTGGTGGTGGGGGTAGGGGGGGGGAGGTGGTGTAGGACGAGACACTGCTTACCCCGGGGGTGTTCTGAGAGGAAAGCCTTGGGGGCAACTATACGTGCTCCTCCTCCATCTTTTTGCTCGATGACACCTTCCTGTCTCCGAGAGAGTGGTCCAGGTTCCTCACACCCTCTGTCTTAGACTCTGCTGTATGGAGCCTACTTCCACAATGATGGAACGCAGGTCTGATCGCATATGGCTCGAGCGCTCAACCAGACTCACCACGGAGTTCACCAAGCTCTCGACTGAGGAAGTAATATGCTCAAATGCCTGGGACATGGCAGATGTCATGGCTTGCATGGACTCCTCCATGGCATTTGCAAAGCCACACATGACCTGAGCATCTGACATTTTCCACATGGCTTTGCACATCCAGCAGACATCTCATAGCAACGAACAGGATTATCATGAACGTGGGGCTGAGCAGGGGCCTGGTCCCCAGCAATCCTCTAATTGTCAGGCGACCTGGCTGGCACATGCTCCCTCAGCTGCTGGGATGTTTCTGGGCCATGCACACCACCTTGTGACCCAGATTCTAAACATGCATCCACACAGTCTGTGGGAGGTTTAACTGCACTGGCAGAGGTAGAAGAAGAGGCAGGTGATGGTGCACCCTCTGGGGCATTGGCTTCTTCCTCCCCAGAGAAGGGTTTTTTGGGCCACGTGGAATTCTGCGACACTAGTGCTGGCACCTGCAGTGGAGACACAAACAGGCACTTTAAGCATTTGCACATGAGTTTACATAATTTCCTTTAGTGTCTACTAACGGCTGCAAGAGTGGAGTTGATGCTTCATCCTTACGCCTTGTAGATCCTACTTTGCCTCCCTCCCTCTTTTGCGATCTCCCATGCCACCTCTGCAGCCGTGGTCTGCACCCTGATGTCAGGGCCCTCCTGTTTTAGCATGCTCGCACTGGTTGTGGCTGCATTTAAAGTGCAGATTTAATGACATGGTAAAACTTTCATCAGAACCATTGTGTACATGCACCAGCATCATTCATTTCTGCAGTGCTTTTGCACAACGCATCCAATCACAAACAATGTGCACCAAGATGAAGATTGGCAATCATAGTGAATGACACCAAGCCTGCCCAAGCATTCCATGGCATTCATTGCCTTAAAGGCACAGCCAGGGAGGAAAAAAATGGAATAAAAACAAGAAATACTGGAAATACTCAGCAGGTCTGGCAGCATCTGTGGAGAGAGAAGCAGAGTTAACATTTCAGGGTCAGTGACCTTTTCATCAGCAGTTCTGAGTCATGAGTCATTTACAGCACAGAAGGAGGCCATTCAGCCCATTGAGACCATGCCACCTCTCCATGGAGCTATGCAGTCAGTCCCACTCCCTGGCTCAATCCCCATAGCCCTGCAAGTCGATTTTTCTCAAGTGTCCAACCTACTTCCTCTTTAAGTCATTGATCGTCTCTGCCCATAAAGGGTAGTGAAAGCAGTGAGTTCCAGGTCATTACCACCCACTGCTTACTGCAGCAACACTTCAGTAGTTTGCCATCATTTTGCAACTCCGCTTCATTCCTCCCCCTGCTGCCCCCCCCCCCCCCCCCCACCAACACCACCCAGGCATCATTCTGACCATGTCTGATGTCAGAGCAAGGGTGGCCTTACAGTGCAGTGATGCCTCCCTGCTGATTCACCTCCAGGCTGCTAGGGAAAGGCAGCAGGTCTCTTCCGCAGCAATGGCAAGAAGGAGTCCTCCCACCTGTCCAAGCAAGTGTGGACTGAGATTGCAGAGGAGGTTAGTAGCCATGGGGTCACGTATCATAACTGGGTCCACTGACTTCTTCCACGTAGTCAAGGTAAGTTGAGCAGATCCACATAGCTTGTTGCAATTCACTTGCTCACAAGTGTAAAGATGCACGGTTGACACAGCCATTCCAATGATAGGAAGGTCATAGTATAATGATAGCAGATGACTGACTGCATAAGTGAGACCAGTCTCCCTCATTTCTATCTTAGCCCAATAGGGACCCATGACCGGTAGAGTCAGTATGAGAGCAGCGACATCCCTCAGTTGCAGGAGGGGCCCATTGTTAGCATTGACGTGATGTAGGGATGTTTGAAACTTAACAATTACTGCATCCTTGATCTTTCAGGAGAAGAGGGCCCACAACAGCAGGGTGTGACCAGGATCAGTGATGGGGTGCCCGACTTACAGCCTCTCGCTGGCCCAAGAGGAGGTGCTAGAGTTAGCCGGGAGCCAAGAAGGACGTTCCATATCTGACCTTGAGCTCAGGGTCCCAGTTGAAGAGCATGAGTATTGACACAAACAGAATGAATCGAAGTTACATTTTATAGAGAATTGCACAGCTGTCTCCATTGTGACGTGTATCATAACACCTAAACATCTGTTCTTTACATTGCATCTTGCAGGGCGGCACTTGTAAATACTTAGACAATGAGGAGATGACATCCTCTGTGGACAAGCAACACTTAGAGGATGCACCATCCCATGATTCTCCTGCACCTTCCACCAGCGCAGATACTCTCACCTCGGTGGGTATCCGAACAGCATTAGATTTGGGTCACAAGCGGGTTACAGTACAACACGCGCCCGACCAGCTGGCTGAGATAACCGAGGCCTCTGACAGTCTGAGGACTGTGGGTGTCCAGGCCCATGCTAAGCCCCAGGCTAATGACGAGCCTCTGGTGCTGATAGGGCATGCTGGAATATAAGACAACATCTGATGGAGATGCTAGAGGCCATGCACAGCCGTGGGCAGATGATGGAGGAGTTTATCCATGCTATGACTGCTGCCGCATCCCAGGCATGTGAGCACAAGGCTTCATATGTCGCGAGGTTGGTGACCATCATGGAGAGCCGGATCCCACAGATACGCCATGACCTGCAAACTCTTGCCTTGGACGTGACTTCAGAACAGCAGTGTCAGGGTGCAAGAAGGACTAAGAGCTTGGAGAGTGTTCCCGCTCCTAGTCCTTCTCCGTAGAGCAGGGAGGTTCCAACGAGCCTTGGGAGGAGGAGAGGCTGCACTTCATATCTGGAGTCCCCACCCCTCAGGATTCCAGCAGCCACAATGCCTGAAGACAGTGCTGCACTGGTACATGAAGCCTTCAGACAGCCAGGGCCCTCCAGGCCTCAGGCACCCAGAGGACAACCACCAAAGTCATCCCTGGACAAGGGGCTTCCTGATCAGCAGCCTGCCTCCAGTCCAGCTGCTAGCGCAAAGATAACACTGCGCAGGAGTACCCGCAAACATTAAAAAGATACCTTGACGCATATGGGTATTCACGAATGAGACAGGTATGTCATGTTTACTTTAAATGTGTTTTCCTGCCAATCATCAGGCTTTATTGTCTGAAAACCACATTCCACCATGGAGTGATTTTTGTCTTTCAACTCCATCATAGGCCTTGCAGTACTACCAATGTGAACATTGACATCATTAGCATGCCAATCTGCATGATGTTTAATTACATGAATTATGTCACAATAGCAATGGCTCAGTTTGTTGCTGCCATTCATGCTAGAAAGAGTGATGTTATGGAGATAGAGGACTTGAGACTGCATGCATGATGGTGAGTTATGTTAGCAAACATCTTTATTGAAATTTATGGATAGTGAAAACATGACCTTATTAGTCTCTGCCCTGCCTCCCTTGCTCACTGCTCATCATGTCTGGCCTCCATCGCTGCTCTCTGATTTCCTTCTTGTCTTGTCCTTCTGTGCGTTCATCATCTGAGGATGTCTCCTGCTCCTGTACTTCAGCTTGCAAGGCCTTCCCCCTCTACTGTGATATGCAGAATGAAACAGACCACAGTGATGCACGCAACCCTATCTAGTGTATACTGAAGGACTCCACCAGATCTATCAAAACAGTGGAACCCCACCTTCAGCATACCAATGGCCTGCTCGATGGTCACTGGGTGAAGCTGTAGCAGGCGTTGTAGTGCTCTTCAGTTTCATTGGTGTTCCTTACTTGTGTCAGAAACCATGTCATCAAGGCATAGCCCTTATCTCCAAGAATCCACCCCTGAAGGTGAGTGGGGGTAGTGAAAAACAGAGTGGTACCTGGGACTGGCACAATTTGAGTCATGGCAGCTGCCTGGGAAGTGGGCACATACTTGTAGGAAGTGCTTTCTGTGATTGTATACCAGTTGAATTGAATGAAAGCCCTTCCTGTTCATGAAGGCGACTGGTTGGTCTGTCGGAGCCTTGATGGCCACGTGCGTGTAGTCGATCACACTTTGGACCTGTGGGAATCCCACAATGGCCCTCTCATCCTGATTTGCAGGGACTGTTGTGTAGCATACATAGTCACCGGCCCTCCTGAATAGTGTCTCGGTCACCATCTTGATGCAGTGGTGCACTACAGATTGAGAGACTCCACACATGTCGCCGGTGAATCCCTGGAATGATTCAGAGGCATAATATCTTGGGGCCACTGTAATTTTGAGGGCCACAGGCATAGGGTGACCACCAAAACCCATTGGTTTCAAATTATCATTTAGCAGTGCGCAGAGGTGTGTGACGGCATCCCTGGACATCCACAGTCCTGTGTGGCAGTTGCGCTCAGGTATGTCATCAGAGCTCTATAGACCCATTAGCGTATCTGGGCTCCTCTTCGCCTTGGCAGCTGCTGCTGCTCGTGTCTAGGAGCTTCCTCTTGAGCTGCAGCTGCCTCATGGGTCCACCTCATCAGAGCAAGGGGATTCAGGAACACAGGGTGAATCATATTCATCTCTATCCTCCTTCTAACTTCAGCTACCTTCAAAAGGTCCAGTACACCGATCTGGGCAAAGATTTGTTCCAATTTTGCTTCTGCATGATACTGGCATGAGCTCTATGGTAAGGCTTGATGTTGCTCTCACAACTTTTCTATAAGTGCGAGGCATCATAACCATACCAATACCACGTGTGTTGCCTGGATTGGATCCCACCACCCGAAAATAAAACAGCCTCTACAGTCATAAGAACATAAGAAATAGGAGCAGGAGTAGGCTATTTGGCTTCTCAAGCCTGCCCCGCTATTCAATAAGATCATGACTGATCTGTTCCAGACCTCAACTCCTCTTTCGGGCCAGCTCCTTATAGCCCTCAACTCCCCGATATTTCAAAAATCTATCTACCTCCTCTAAATACTCTCAGTGATCTAGCCTCCACAACTCTCTGGGGTAGAGAATTCCGAGCATTCGCTACGCTCTTGAGAGAAGAAATTTCTTCACATCTCAAATGACTGTCCCCTTATTCTGTAACTATGCCCCCTAGTTCGAGATTCCCCCAGTAGTGGAAACATCTTCTCAACATCTACCCTGTTAAGCCCTCTCAGAATCTGTTATGTTTCAATAAGATCACCCCTCATTCTTCTAAACTCGAATGAATAAAGGCCTAACCTGTTTAGCCATTCTTGATAAGTCAACCCTTTCATCCCAGGAATCAGCCTAGTGCATCTCTTTTGAACTGCCTCCAATGCCAGTATATCCTTTCTTAAATATGGGGACCAAAACTGTACACAGTACTCCAGGTGCAGCCTCACCAACACCCTGTACAGTTGTAACAAGATTTCCCTGTTTTTAAACTCCAACCCCCTTGCAATAAAGGCCAAAATTTCATTTGAAAAGTTGCCCCCTCCCCACCCACCCACCCACCACAACATTATCCATTTGCAGAGCTCCCCTTTCCCCAGCACGAGAGTATCCACTGGCAGAGTTCCAAAGTTCCAACCTCCACTCACATCTGCAGTTCAGTGGTCATGTCCAATGCTTTAAAAAAATCCGCAAGATGATAATACATAACCTACCTATCCTTTGCAGGTAGGATCATGGCGAATTAGATACGAATACATGCAAAAGAGTAGTTAACATACTTAAACTACGATCCCATAGCATCATAGCCAAGGTGCCGTCACAGAACTTCGCTGCCTCTGAGAAAATTGGAAACTGGTATTACGGCATCGGTTTCTGTGGCCGACAAATCTGCGCAGATTCTCCGGCCCACCTCCCCACCATCTCGCCCCCACCACCCCGGCCAGAAAACCTGTCTTCCAATGCAGCATAAAATCCAGCCCTTTTTTTTCTGTAAAAATCCTCAATGAAGTTACACCTTGTTGAATGAGGTGCAACTGTGTTTTTAACAGTGTACCAAGTATTGATGAACAGCCTCACTGACCCTGAAAGAGTAATTTTATATTTGTGGAATACCAAATTTCTCCATTATAAATTCTGCAAATTTTAATTTTTTGAAGTTTTGATATTTTAGCTTCTAATCCTATGTGTATGTCCCAATTATTTATTTCACTATCGGCAAAAGTTAAAACTTTAAAGTGAAGAGATTCAGTGGTTTTTATTTCCTGGTTTGTTGTCATACCCTACTTGATCTTATCACCGCTACTGGATGCCAGGATATCCTCTTGACTTGGCAGCCAATTCAAACTGACTTTGGGAAAGTCCGCACCTGCTAGATCTTTGTGGGTAGCATTCTTTGAGAGTGTTGTTGCTTCACCACTGACCACAAAATCCAGCCAATGCTCGGCTATGGAAAGCTTTTTAAACGGCTTGTACGCCTGAGAGCACAATTTGAATAACATTCTCGAATGGGCACATCAGAAGAATCTTACAATTGTGATCTGGGGGCATGGCCAGTTTTATGGGTGGGCCTTCTGAAGCAGTGCAAAAGGTCATGGAAAACATGAGCTCAAATGGTTTTCCGCGCAACTCACCTCATGTTTTAAAATTCCCCTGTCTTGCCTTTGAGCCAGTTGGGCCAATTTCCCCTTGGATTGCGCTGATATAATTAGCAGAAGTTATGCTAAACTTTTATAATCTGTAGCAAAAAAGAGACCCTATGTTTAATAAATAGGAGTGTAGAGTACAAGAGAAAACAGTAATGCTAAACCTTATATAAAAGCAAAATACTGCAGATGCTGGAAACCTGAAATAAAACCAAGAAGTGCTGGAAATACTCAGCAGATCTGGCAGCATCTGTGGAGAGACATTTCAGGTCCGTGACCTTTCATCAGAACTGGCAAAGGTTAGAAATGGAATAGGTTTTAAGCAAATAAAGTGGGAGTCAGGCAAAAGAGAACAAATAGGAAGGTGTTGATAGGACAGAGGGTCACAGAGAATAACTATCAAGGAAGCCATGGGGCAAAGGCAAAGAGTGCGTTAATGGTGTGGTGAAATACAAAGTGTTAGTGAAGAGAGGGTGTTAAATAACAGAATAATGAAAGCCCTAGCCAAAAGCAAAACATGAAAAAAAATGGGGGAAAAAAACAGTGGACAGGCACATGGTAAAAAAGTGTAATGATGGAACAAACTAAAATAAAATGAAATAAAATTTTAAAAAAACTTTAAAAAAAGGTAAAACTAAAAAAAAAAGTGGGGGCCAGCCATGCTCTGAAATTATTGAACTCAATGTTCAGTCCGGCAGGCTGTAGCGTGCCTAATCAGTAAATGAGGTGCTGTTCCTCAAGCTTGCGTTGATGTTCACTGGAACACTGCAGCAATCCCAGGACAAAGATGTGGGCATGAGAGCAGGGAGGTGTGTTGAAATGGCAAGTGACAGGAAGCTTGGGGTCTTGTTTTCTGACTGAGCGGAGGTGTTCCGCAAAACGGTCACCCAACCTGCATTTGGTCTCCCCAGTATAGAGGAGACTGCATTGTGAGCAGAGAATACAGTATACTAAATTGAAAGAAGTACAAGTAAATCGCTGCTTCACCTGAAAGGTCTGATCAACACCTTCCCATTTGTTCTCTTTTGCCCCATCCCCACTTTATTTGCTTAAAACCTATTCCATTTCTAACCTTTGCCAGTTCTGATGAAAGGTCACTGACCTGAATCGTTAACTTTGCTTCTCTGTCCATAGTTGCTGCCAGACCTGCTGAGTATTTCCAGCACTTTTTGGATTTACTTATAACCTTAGGCAGTTATAATAGAATATTGAGATCAGTTGGGGCACCGTACTTTAGGACAGGCATCAAGGCCATGGAGAGCATGCAGAAGAGATTATATTAATACCAGGGTTAGAGGCTTTAATTATGAGAAGAAACTATAGAAACTGTGATTCTTTGAAATTGATAGGAGGAAATAACAGGAAAGGAGATGTGGGATGAAAACTGGTTGAGGTTAAGGGAGCATCTGACATCTCACCAGCCATGCTTTGTGTGTGAGGGGAGGAATGAGTGGTACTGAGGGGAAGTGCATGAAAGATTAAGGTGATGACATAGCTAGAAGAAGTGGAGGATGCACAAGTTGAATGAGTAGTTCGAAGGGTAAGAGTTAGGGATACTGATGGAAGTGAATGGTGGTAGTAATTAAAGAGGATAGTGATGATAAAGGTCTAGCATGGTGGGAGTGAATGGGATAGCAGTACGGGTGGGGAGGCTGCCCTTGTAATGGGAAAGGGGAAGTGAAGTGTAGGGTCGGGGCTGCAAGGTGATGAGGGAAGTGATGGGAAGAGAGATGTTGAGGGCCACAGACCATAATTTCTCTACAACCCCCACTAGAAAATGTAGCCTGCAGCCCTCGGTGACTCTTTTCTCTGCCACAGCACACCATGCCACCCACCATTTCCAACCCAGAAGAAGAAAATTGGAGAGAAAAGAAAAGGGCAAAAGTAGAGAACAGGTAGAAAGACAGAAGCAGCAACACCGAGACAAAAAAATTTGGTAAGATAGACTGCATATTGTGATTAAGTACCTACAATTCCACAAGAAATTCACTAGCAGTGCACACATTACAAATATCAACATTCTTGATACCAAGAAATTGGAAGGAAATCAAGTCCACTAGGTATGAGATCTATCAGACATAAACAGTGTTTGAGTAATTAGCAGTTTTGGAAGGAATGTCTGAATAATTTCTGGTAGTCAAAATGCAGATATACCAGTTTGGAACTTGCCATCTCTTCCTATTACGTGAGCATTGGGTTAACACCATTGTCAACAACATCACTCTGAGCGGTTCGGGTTCAGATGCACTGGGAAGTCAAGCTTATTTCAATGATTGTAAGTAGGGGAGGCTTCAGGGAACACAGTTGAGGCCTCAGCTAGAAATTAAAATGTAGGAGTGCCTATAATATACATATGAATGTCATAGCTAACATAGTTTTAGTTTCCTTTTATAAAATTAAACATTTGTACATTGCCTGGCTGTTTCTTTGGGCCTCCTTATCTCGAGAGACATTGGATACGCGCCTGGAAGTGGTCAGTGGTTTGTGAAGCAGCGCCTGGAGTGGCTATAAAGGCCAATTCTAGAGTGACAGGCTTTTCCACAGGTGCTGCAGAGAAATTTGTTTGTCGGGGCTGTTGCACAGTTGGCTCTCCCCTTGCGGCTCTGTCTTTTTTCCTGCCAACTACTAAGTCTCTTCGACTCGCCACATTTTAGCCCCGTCTTTATGGCTGCCTGCCAGCTCTGGCGAACGCTGGCAACTGACTCCCACGACTTGTGATCAATGTCACAGGATTTCATGTCACGTTTGCAGACGTCTTTATAGCGGAGACATGGACGGCCGGTGGGTCTGATACCAGTGGCGAGCTCGCTGTACAATGTGTCTTTGGGGATCCTGCCATCTTCCATGCGGCTCACATGGCCAAGCCATCTCAAGCGCCGCTGACTCAGTAGTGTGTACAAGCTGGGGATGTTGGCCGCCTCGAGGACTTCTGTGTTGGAGATACGGTCCTGCCACCTGATGCCAAGTATTCGCCGGAGGCAGCGAAGACGGAATGAATTGAGATGTCGCTCTTGGCTGACATACGTTGTCCAGGCCTCGCTGCCATAGAGCAAGGTACTGAGGACACAGGCCTGATACACTCGGACTTTTGTGTTCCGTGTCAGTGCGCCATTTTCCCACACTCTCTTGGCCAGTCTGGACATAGCAGTGGAAGCCTTTCCCATGCGCTTGTTGATTTCCTTTCCTATCCTGAGTGGCGTGAAACAGGGCTGTGTTCTCGCACCCACACTTTTTGGGATTTTCTTCTCCCTGCTGCTTTCACATGCGTTCAAGTCCTCTGAAGAAGGAATTTTCCTCCACACAAGATCAGGGGGCAGGTTGTTCAACCTTGCCCGTCTAAGAGCGAAGTCCAAAGTACGGAAAGTCCTCATCAGGGAACTCCTCTTTGCTGACGATGCTGCTTTAACATCTCACACTGAAGAGTGCCTGCAGAGTCTGCCTGGCTGTACAGAAAGGCAAAACATGCAAGTGTAAAAAATATCATTTAGATGGGTTGGGATGGCATGGGGTGGGGGTGGAATGCAGGCGGGGTAAGACTTAGTTGATTTCACTTAGACAGTTGAAAACTGAGAATACACCACCATCACCTCCCCCATCCCCCCCAAGCCCCATTCTGTAAGCGGCCGCAGATTTTTCATTTACTAGCTATAGAAAACAGCTTTCAAAAAACATTGACTATTTATGCAGCCTTCAGCATAATCATACTTATTGACAAAATTACCTAACACTAATTGGAAGATATCCAACTTTAAAAAATTGGATACAGAAAATACAGTAAATTCTGACCAGATAGAAAAATTACAATGCCATTTCTGGTAATAGCAAGTCATCTTCTGCAGCTTTTCCTCTGCTGACATTTATCTTTGTGACTCCAAAATATGTGGATATTGTGCAAATTTGCATTAAGTAGTTTTGGCATGCATCCTTCAAATACCAAAAAAAAAAGCTTTATCAATCTATCTGTAGCAGCTATCCTTTATATCATCCTATATTCCTTCAAAATAGCTATTTATATTTGGAAATTAAAAAGTCTGTTCTGGCAGTAGTAACCAACTCTTAGATATCTCTGTCCGCTTCTAAAATTCTTAGGATCGATTGTTAATAAGCTACTCTTGTGCAATTTTATTAAATAATGCCACCAATGTGAAGTGCATTATTATGTAAATTGCATCCTCTGAACAGATTAGTTAATTGCAAATCATTTGCATAATTAATGAACTCTCAAATGAATAATGCCTTTGTAAATTTCTGCAATATTATTGAAAAATAATACTTGTCATTGCACTTTAAATTAGTGAGGTCAGTTTCCTTTTTATCAAAAATTATATAAAATGAAAGAAATAATTATAGTTATTCAAAACCTCTAGGGTGCTACTGTGCTGGTATACATTGCTAAATGTTTAATCTACTTCTGGAATCTGATTATTGCACTGTTATCATGATAGTATTGAAACTGATTTTGTGACTGTGTATAGGTTGCTTGTAAGTAAAGTGAGATTAATTAAACTTTTTTAGTGTTAGATCACCAGCTACCAGCAATGATTAATATCATCCACATAAGCATAGTATGGCATGGTGCATGTAGTTATAGCTGTCTCTGCGTGGCTATCTCCACGCCCATCTGACCTTTCCCTCAACTCCGTTCAATATTCACACTTTGTTATCTCGTCATCATCTCCAATGTTTTCAGTATGAGTTAGACATCATTTCACCATGACAACCACTTTACACTCTCCTTCACCCGTAATGGGGAGACACCTTTTTGATATCTGTTACTTTATTACCCTGACTTAGCTGCTAAATTCATGAAGGAAAATGTCGAAAATGAAGAAAAAGAATAACAATTTGCATTTATACAGTTTCTTTTAATATAGAAAATGCCCCATGTGTGTTGAAATGGCCAGCAACCAGAAGCTTGGGGTCATGCTTTCAGATTGAGCAGAGGTGTTCTGCAAAATGGTCATCCAATCTGTGTTTGATCTCCCCAATGTAGAGGACACCACATTGTGAGCAGTGAATATAATGTACTAAATTGAAAGAAGTGCAAGGAAATCGCTGCTTCACCTGAAAGGAGTGTTTGGGGCCTTGGATAGTGAGGAGAGAAGAGGGAAATGGGCAGGTATTACACCTCCTGTGATTGCATGGGAAGATGCCGTGGGAAGGGGACGAGGTATCGGGGTAATTGAGGAGTGGACCAGGGTTGCACAGAGAGAACGATCCCTTCGGAATGCTAATGGGAGCGAAGGGAAAGATGCATTTGGTAGTGGGATCACGCTGGATGTGGCAGAAATGGCAGAGGATGATCCTTTGGATGTGGAGGCTGGTGGGGTGGAAAGTGAGGAAAGGGGAACCCTGTCGCGGTTCTGGGAGGGAGGGGAAGGGGTGAGGGTAGAGCTGCGGGAAATGGGCCGGACACAGTTGAGGGTCCTGTCAACCACAGTGGGGGGGGGAATCCTCTGTTGAGGAAAAAGGAAGACATATGAGAAGCGCTGTTGTGGAAGGTTGCATCATCAGAGCAGATGCATTGGAGACCGAGAAACTAGGAGAATGGAATGGAGTTCTTGCAGGAAGCAAGGTGTGAAGAAGTGTAGTTGAGGTAGCTGTGGGAGTCGGTGGGCTTATAATGAATATTAGTAGACAACCTATCCCCCGAGATGGAGACAGAGAAGTCAAGAAAGGGAAGGGAAGTGTCGGAATGGACCATGTGAAGGTGAGAGAAGGGTGGAAATCAGAACTAAAGTTGATGAAGTTTTCTAGTTCGAGGCGGGAGCAGGAAACGGCACCAATACAGTCATCAATGTACTGGAAAAAGAGTTGGGGGAGGGGCCCCGAGTAGGACTGGAACAAGGAATGTTTGACATATCCCTCAAAAAGACAGGCTTAACTAGGACCCATGCGGGTACCCATAGCAACAGCTTTTACTTGAAGGAAGTGAGTGGAGTTGAAGGAGAAGTTGTTCAATGTGAGAACAAGTTCAGCCAGGTGAAGGGAGGGTGGTGGTAGATGGGAACTGGTTGGGCCTCTGTTCAAGGATGAAGCGGAGAGCCCTCGGACTGTCCTGGTGGGGGATGGAGGTATAGAGAGATTGGACGTCCATAGTGAAGAGGAGGCGGTTGGGGCCAGGAAACTGGAAATTGTCAAAATGATGTAGGGCGTCAGAAGAGTCACGGATGTAGGTGGGAAGAGATGGAGTCAAGATAGGAAGAAATAAGTTCAGTGGGGCAGGAACAGGCTGAAACGATGGGTCTGCTGGGACAGTCCTGTTTGTGGATTTTGGAAAGGAGGTAGAAGCAGGTTGTTTGGGGTTGTGGGATAATGAGGTTGGAAGCTGTAGAGGGAAGATCTCCAAAGGAGGTGAGGTCAATGACAATCCTGTGGACAGTAGCTTGATGTTTGGTGGTGGGGGCATGGGCTCGGGGGAGGTAGGAAGAAGTGTCTGAGAGTTGGCGCTGAGCCTCTGCAAGGTGAGGTGGGTACACCAGACAACAACAGCATCACCCTCATTCGCAGATTTGATGGCAATGTCAGGGTTAGACCGGAGAGAATAGAGTGTGGCAAGTTCAGAGGGAGACAAGTTAGAGTGAGTGAAGGGGGCAGAGAAATTGAGACAGCCAAAGTCTCGCCAACAATTTTCAATGAAAAGATCAATAACGGGTAAGAGGCCAGAGGGAAGGGTTCAGGTAGAGGGAGAATGCTGGAGGCGGGTGAATGGGTCTGCTGGTCGGGGGTGGACACCTGGTCAAAGAAGAGAGCCCGGAGGCGAAGGCGACGGAAGAAGAGCTCAACGTCATGCCGAGCGCAAAATTCATTGAGGTGGGGGCGTAAGGGGATAAAACTGAGCCCTTTGCTGAGTACAGAACATTCAGAATCAGAGACGAGAAGGTTAGAGGGTATAGTGAATACACGGCAAGGGGGCAGATCAGAATGGATGGGGTCAGAGGGTAGTGAAGTGGAAGAAGGATCTGGAGGGGCATTCGTCCCCATCAGCTGCTGGAACTTGTGTTCCTTAACACCTGAAAGGAAGAAAAAAAGTATTTTGTTAATGTGCTGGATAAGACGAAGGATGAAATGAAACTGCGGAGCAGAACAGCTTTGAGATAAGGTGAGGCGATGCTTCTGCAGAGAGGTCCAGTGTGCACATGTGGCGGCGCATATTGTATTTCTCGGATATACCTGTAATCCTGGATGGATTCAAAGCATGAAGGGTGAAACTTCAGTTGGAATCCACTTGGAGTAAGTCGGAGAAGAGACAGTCACTGAGGAAGGAGATGTGGCTGTGAAAACAAGTTTTGGTAGACACTTTATCAAACACCAGGTGGGAAATGGAAAGCAATGAAGGTGACCAAGGTAAAAGTGACAAACGAAAATCCTGTCGGAGAGAAGAGCAGAACTTCTTCAAGGTCGACATTCCTGGAAGAGAAATGGCGATGAATTAAACACTAACATAAAAGCAAAATACTGCAAATGCTGGAATCTGAAATATTTTCCTATATATTTTCTCTTTTGGTTTTCCCACTGCTACCTGGTATTTTCAGGACCAGTACAGGAAAGGCAGACCCACAGTATGCAACTACTAGCAATATTGCTCCAAATAAATGGTGCACTCTTATGATGTGGGATGGACCTGCCCTTGTCACAGTAATTTTTCCGAAAGATGTAGCTAGCAGTGAACGGGTGAATCTCGCACATTAAGGGCAAATGAGTTCAAATGTTAAGACCAGCGTTTGAACATCTGACTCTTTGGGTAGCATTCAATACAGCTCCTGGGTGATCTGCAACTGATAGGTTTTATCAACCAGAACTATGGAATCATGTAAATTGCAATATCTGAGAAATATCTTCTTCAGTGTATCAAACTGAGAGTTACTTTTGCTGACAGTGTGAACAGTACAAATGGGGAAAATAAAACAATCCTAGGTTGTCTATAGCAGTTTCATGTTCACTTGTAAAGTGCACAAAAATTGCACAGCAAAACAATTAAAATATAAAAGAGTACTGTGACTACATTTTACAAAACTATGCAATGAAGCAGTGCTAGATAAATATATAGTTAATCATTGGTGCCATCTTTTACCATAACTTTGATAAATTACGTATTTATGAACCTTAAGGCAGGTATTTTAATTACAAGGTCCCAATCTGCACTCTTCATAAATTTACAATGCTCCTAATTAAATGAAATTGAAAATGTCAGTTTCTGTGTCAACTAGAGTAAATCTAGTCAGTAAATGGAGAAAAGAATAATTATTCAGGAATGACTACATGTAGTCAATAGGTTTGTTAACATCTGTCAACAGATCTCAGGATATCAACTAATTGTACAATTTTGTAACATCTGGTTTTGGAAATATGGATTAATTTTTGTAATTGCACACTTTAATGCAAATGACCTGACAGATATTTGAAACCGAGGTCAAATTAGAAAATGAAAATAAAACTTAAAGGGGAAACCACCTTTTATGAAAGTTTTTTTCTTTGTAATTGCAATTGATAGTATAGGTTATGTTGAAATATCCTCAGATCACATATATCTGATTTTTACAATGAAAATGCACAAGGTTCATCTTCCAAGCAAAGAAACCCTCGCCAAAAACCCTCTTGCAAACATTGTGTACTTGTTTGATGGGCCGAAGCATGGATATGCTAGATTGTAGTATGTTCGTTCAACTGACGTGAACTACTTCAGATTGGATATCACACCATCATTCCAAAAACCTGGTAAAAGTCCTGAACCAGCATCATCAGTAACGGAATAGAATTCATGCCACAACCCAGACTTTTAATAAATATAAACACCTACGGGAGCAATTTTACTTGCCAAGTGCCCTGTTCATGCTGAAAAACCAGGTGATTGGCAGATGAAAATTATTTTTAAAAGTACAACGCCAATTGGCGATTTGAGGTCCTGTGATTTGACTATTGAATGGATCTTGAAATGGCCAAAGCAGGTGGGATCCTTATTAAAATACTTAAATCAGGGTTCCGAAAGTCAGTCCCCATGTTTCACAGCATCACCACTGAAATTTTTAAGGGAACGTATACCAGAGTCAAATAAATTGTGTGGTAATGGCTATTTGTTATGACCAGGTGAGAAGGGGCTCGAGGGTTCCCTCCCAGCCTTC
Organism: Heterodontus francisci; assembly: GCF_036365525.1. Lineage (NCBI taxonomy): Eukaryota > Metazoa > Chordata > Chondrichthyes > Heterodontiformes > Heterodontidae > Heterodontus > Heterodontus francisci. Next base: position 82,292,930 of record NC_090377.1, read on the forward strand.
ACCTGGTCTTACTGTAACAGGGTTTTAATTTTAAACGCACTGTTTTTAGCTCCCCCTTGGTGAATCCTTGTTCACTGCTTTTCAATTATGAGGCAAAGAAACCAGCAGAAACAGATTTTCTTAGGTTTAAAGAAGAAAGGTTGAAATTTATTAAACTTAAACTCTAATTCAGTTAACGATGCCCACACTAGCATGCATATGCAATACACATGCGGATGGAGACAGAACAGCGCAGAAGAAATAAAGTGAAAAAGCTTGAGGCACTCTCTGAAGAGAGTTTTTGTTACAGATCTTCAAGCTCACTGTAGAGTCCTTGATTGTAGGTCGATCTTGCTTTTCGTTGGGGCCCAGTATTCTTCTTAAATCTTGTTCGCTGTAGGAGACTTTTCTCTCTTGGGGTTCATGTGTCTTCAGTGGATTTGGACTTCCATGAGATTAGAGATGGGAGCAGACAGGAGAGGCTGTGGCGAGCCAGCCAGGAGAGGTCTTTTCAGTCCAGGAGCAAACAGGCATTCTGTTTAAACTGTTTATACAATTCAGAAAAACCCAGGTTGCCTAGCAGGTTAGTCATGTGACTAGCTGGTCTGACCATGTCTGTTTGTGGATTCTCTGGACTTAGCCGACCCTGGAATGTGTCTTCTTACACACAATGCTTGGTGCTCAAAGTCCATTGTGGGTTAAGTTGGAGCAGGGAATAGCCCCTACCAAGCACTGGCTGTTGGTATGCAAAAACGTTTTTCCAGCCAAGGGCCTGGTGATTTTTTAAACAAGTCCTTTCTTCACTTCAACAATTTTCAAATCAACGTTCAGATGACAAAATTATAATGCCTCATTCTTGGAAGATGGGGGTCTAGCAAAACACTCTTAAACTGGTTTGAGTATGTCAAAGAATTAGCTTCTTATGTATAATTATTGAAAATTCTGATTTCAAAACAGGAATTGTTGATGACTTTGGACACTGCTTTTTGTTACTGGTATTAGCTTTCAGGACTGTGAATTCTCCACTCAAATGTGTGATGAATTCTATATTTAATGGCTAGCCTCCTTTCTATATATAACCTACAACTATGTATGTAATTAAACATATATACTGACAATTGTGTGAATGATGTGTAAAGGTATGGTAAATTGCTTTTGCTATTTTGTCCTCTGATTTCTCAAAACTTTACAGAAGTTTAATGGGCTTAAGATTGTCAGTGAACATTCCACTCCAGTATAGCTCCATTGTGGACAGAGACAGAAACTTTTTTTTGCTCATAGTTTTTGATTCTTTATTTTGTCAAGCAACACCTCGATTTTAAAATTCTCATCCTTGCTTTCAAATCCCTCTGTGGCCTTGCCCCTCCATATCTCTGTAATCTCCTCCAATCCCACAACCTTCCAAGATATTTGAGCTCCTCTAATTCTGGCCTCTTGAGCATCTCCACTTTTAATCGCTCCACCATTGGTGGCTGTGCCTTCAGCAATCTAAACCCTAAGCTCTAGAACAAGGTTGTCCAACATATGGCCCTGGGCCAGTATCCAGCCTGCCAAAGGTTTCCATCTGGCCCGCAGATGTATTTCAGAGATGAGAACTTTTCCATTGACTTCTTCCGGACCCTTTTTAAAAAAAAAAAAAATTGCAAGTCAGTTTCACAGCTGACAGCTGCTGACATGAGAGCAGTAACAGCGGTTTCCCAACTTCGGACAGATTCGGGGTTTTCTGACTTTCTTTTTGAAAGGCTGCCGGACAAACCCGAGTCTGTCTGACATTGGGAAATTGCTGTTCCCGATGCCAGCACCTGTCAGCTGTGAAATTGACAGCACGATGTTTAAAAAACTGACCAACTACAAAGCTGCTGTGCTGAGCGGTCCTGCTCCCACTCCCTGCCACTGTCAGAGAGAAAGAGCGGGGACAGAGAGAGATGGGGAACATAGACGGGGGGTGGGGGGAGGGAGAGAGGGAGAGAGAGAAAGACTGGGGACACAGAGCGAGGATGATACAGAGTGGGGGGGGGGGGGGGGAACAGCATGGGGGAGGAACAACTCAGAGAGGGGGGAACACGGAGCGAGAGTGATTAAGATCACTTCTGACAGATGGACATCTATCTAGAATACTCCGCATTGCTACAAGTGTGCGGGCAAACATTGACTTCTTGTGCAAGCAAAATAATACCAAGTATCTCACTAAATCAGTGCCCAACATAGGGAATGAGAAAGTAAGTCAATAAATAAATCTTCTCATTTAAAGCTTCTTACACAAATGCACATTTGTTGTTGTTTGATTAATAGTAAGATAAATTTCTAATGCCGTTATATTTCCAAAATTGTCTCACCGGCTCTCCTCTCCATGTATGACAAAAATTGTAATGTGCCCCCCCACCCCGCCATGAGAAATGTTTGGACAATCTGCTCTAGAATTCCTTCCTGAAACTCCTCTACCTCTTTACCTCTCCCTCCTCTAAGACAATCCATAAAACCTATCTCTTTCACAACACTTTCAGTCATCTACCTATTTTGTTTTAGAATGCCCCTGTGAAGCACCTTGGGACATTTTACTACATTAAAGGTGCTATACATATAAAAGTTGTTGCTTAAATAAGCAGCTTAGAATGAACTTTTATTTCTAGACTGTATCCAAAATGTGTGTGGATAAATTCTATATCCACCCTCAGCATAGCTATGCAAAGAGATTGAAAGAAGTATTTTTCACATAATTTACATCCAGAATTTGTGTATCACTATGTCCAGAAGATTGGAGTTCGTTATCAGTGTGCGTATAGCGATTCTAACAAAAATACACTTCAGAATTCTATCATATCAGAGGACTAGTGATCTGACAGTTGTTTCTGTTCTCCTAGTTGTACCTTAGGCATGAGCCACAAACTGAGGTCAGTAGAAATTTAGGTCATTAACATTGTTGTTAATATTGATTTTATGGTCCTCAGCAGCAATCCCAACATAATAATTTTTGGTGATGATGCAAATCGGATCCCACAACTATCTATCCAGAAGAACATCTGAGCTACCATTCCTGGCCTTCTATACTTCATCATTGAATTTCTGTTGTAATTTTCTGTTTCAAATCTTTTCTTCATTCCTATTCCCTCGGCTATAGTTAACATATTTTCATTGCTCCTCTGTGACTGACAATATTTAACTTGCACTCCCTCCCCACGATTCTTGATACTTTTCTGGCACTAGTTCTATATTTAGCAGAGAAAGATATTAAGCAAGACAGTAAACATAGAATGCATGACGCACAGAAATAACAGAGAAATTAATGTAACAAAATATGGAACATATATTAAAAGCTGAACAAAACAAAAATACAGTAAAACGTCTGAGCATAAAAGTATCTAGCAATTAGAAAGTTGTGACTGTGTTTAAAGAAAGATTTGTATAATAAATAGAAATATAAGGTCAATTAATTGCTTTTGAAGGGTCGTCACTGTTATTATGTAAATAAATATGCACCCCGCAAACTCCCACAAATAATGAGATAAATTATCTGGGGTTGGCTATGGCTCCAGGAAAACTCCCTCCTCTTTGAATATCACCATGGGATCTTTTATGTCCAGCTGAAAAGACAAATGGGGCCTCAATTTAACATCTCATCCAAAAGGCAGCACCTTTGATAACATAGTATTCCCTCAGTATTGCACAGGTTTCAGCCTACATTATAGTCCTGGAGTTGGGTCCTATGGAAAGTTATCTTTTTTGCTATGTTCTTTAGATCACCAGATTACTGCATGCAAAACCTTTTTAATAAAAAAATTGAAACATTATTTATCTCTGGTTTCCAAAAGACAATTGCAATATCTGGGAGGAATCTTCACTTTTTTTTCTTTATTAGTGTTTGGCATTTTAGTGTTTTACCAAAATGTCATTAAGATGACACATACCCTCGGGTATGATGTTAATAGTATGTCTCACTGCATGTTGCCATGTTGGTAGTTAGCGGAGCATTATATACATGAACAATTTTTGAAGGACAAAACTTTCAGGTAATCGTTCTTCTTCTGACTTCATAAAAATCAGGATTGATAGGCCTCATGCACACTTTGGTAAGATTGATGCATGAGGTAAACGGCCCTTGTCTACATTGTGTGTTATATAGCATAAAGGTTCTCAACTGGTTTTGCTTCTGAGCCCCCTCTTTGTTACAAACATTCCATGGACCCCCTGTAATGAAACAGAAGTACTATTTTCTGTATAAAAAATTAATTATACAATTAAACATAGAATTAGAATTAGAATATTACAGCGCAGTACAGGCCCTTCGGCCCTCGATGTTGCGCCGATCATCTGACCTACACTATTCCATTTTCATCCATATGTCTATCCAATGACCACTTAAATGCCCTTAAAGTTGGCGAGTCTACTACTGTTGCAGGCAGGGCGTTCCACGCCCCTACTACTCTCTGCGTAAAGAAACTACCTCTGACATCTGTCCTATATCTTTCACCCCTCAACTTAAAGCTATGTCCCCTCGTGTTTGCCATCCTCATCCGAGGAAAAAGACTCTCACTATCCATCCTATCTAACCCTCTGATTATCTTGTATGTCTCTATTAAGTCACCTCTCCTCCTCCTTCTCTCTAACGAAAACAACCCCAAGTCCCTCAGCCTTTCCTCGTAAGACCTTCCTTCCATACCAGGCAACATCCTAGTAAATCTCCTCTGCACCCTTTCCAAAGCTTCCACATCCTTCCTATAATGCGGTGACCAGAACTGCACGCAATACTCCAGGTGCGGCCTCACCAGAGTTTTGTACAGCTGCATCATGACCCCGTGGCTCTGAAACTCGATCCCCCTACTAATAAAGGCTAACACACCATATGCCTTCTTAACAGCCCTATTAACCTGGGTAGCAACTTTCAGGGATTTATGTACCTGGATACCAAGATCTCTCTGCTCATCTACACTACCAAGAATCTTCCCATTAGCCCAGTACTCTGCATTGCTGTTACTCCTTCCAAAGTGAATCACCTCACACTTCTCCGCATTAAACTCCATTTGCCATCTCTCAGCCCAGCTCTGCAGCCTATCTATGTCCCTCTGTACCCTACAACACCCTTCGACACTATCCACAACTCCACCGACCTTCGTGTCATCCGCAAATTTACTAACCCACCCTTCTACACCCTCATCCAGGTCGTTTATAAAAATGACAAACAGCAGTGGCCCCAAAACAGAACCTTGCGGTACACCACTAGTAACTAAACTCCAGGATGAACATTTGCCATCAACCACCACCCTCTGTTTTCCTTACAACTTGAGTGCTATTCTTCAGTCTTCCCCTTCTTGAGTTGAGATTTTCTTTTTTCTCCACGCTCTGACTGGCCAAAGACATCTCCCATAACTATCCATCCAATTTGCAAGTTCATTGTACCTTGGAGTCATAGATTTATACAGCATGGAAACAGGCCCTTCGGCTCATCACGTCTGCGCTGACCATCAAGCACCTATCCAATCTAATCCCATTTTCCTGCACTTGGCCCATAGCTTTGTATGCTATGGCGTTTCAAGTGCTCATCTAAATACTTCTTAGATGTTGTGAGGGTTCCTGCCTCTACCACCCCTTCAGGCAGTGTGTTCCAGATTCCAACCACTCTCTGGGTGAAAACACTTTTCCTCAAATCCCCTTTAAACCTCCTGCCCATTACCTTAAATCTATGCCCCCGGTTATTGACCCCCTCCGCTAAGGGAAAAAGTTTTTTCCTATCTATCCTATCAATGCCCCTCATAATTTTGTATACCTCAATCAGGTCCCCCCTCAGCCTTCTCTGCTCTAAGGAAAACAACCCTAGACTATCCAGTCTCTCTTCAAAGCTGAAATGCTCCAGCCCAGGCAACATCCTGATACATCTCCTCTGCACCTTCTCCAGTGCAATCACATCCTTCCTATAATGTGGTGACCAGAACTGTACACAGTACTCCAGCTGTGGCCTAGCTAGCATTTTATACAGCTCCATCATAACCTCCCTGCTCTTATATTCTATGCCTCGGCTAATAAAGGCAAGCTTCCCATATGCCTTCCTAACCACCTTATCTACCTGTGTTGCTGTCCTCAGTGATCTATGGACAAGTACACCAAGGTCCCTCTGTTCCTCTGTACTTCCTAGGGTCCTACCATCCATTGCATATTCCTTTGCCTTGTTAGTCCTCCCAAAATGCATCATCCCATATTTCTCAGGATTAAACTCCATCTGCCACTGTTCCGCCCATCTATACCGTCCTGTAATCTAAGGCTTTCCTCGTCACTATTTACGACACCACCAATTTTCATGTTATCTGCGCACTTACTGATCATACCTCCTATATTCACATCTAAATCATTAATGTACACTACAAACCGTGAGGGTCCCAGCACAGATCCCTGCGGTACACCACTAGTCACAGGCCTCCACTCGCAAAAACAACCCTCGACCATCACCCTCTTAGTTTCTCTTCTACACTTGTGCATCACCCCCAACTGTATCTCCACTCTGTATCCCACCCCCCCCTGCCAAATTAATTTAACCTTTCCCCACCAACAGCACCAGCAAACCCCCCAGCAAGGATGTTTGGCCCGTTCTGGTTCAGGTGCAACCCGTCCAACTTGTACAGATCCCACTTCGCCAGAAACAGAACCAGTGATCCAGGAAACAAAAGCCCTCCCTCCTGCACCATCTCTTCAGCCATGCATTCATCTGCTCTATCCTCCTATTCCTATACTCACTAGCACGTGGCACTGGGAGTAATCCAGAGATTACAACCTTTGAGGTCCTGCTTTTTAATCTGCTACCTAGCTCCCTAAATTCTTGTTGCAGGACCTCATCCCTCTTTCTACCTATGTGGACCACGACCTCTGGCTGTGCAACCTCACCCTCCAGAATACTCTGTAGCCGCTCGGTGATATCCATGACCTTTGCACAGGGAGGCAACATACCATCTGGGAATCACATCTGCGACCACAAAAACACCTATCTGTTCCTCTAACCATAAAATCCCCTACCACTATTGCCCTCTTGTCCCTTTTTCTCCATCCCAGCATAGTGAGTCACCCATGATGTTCCGGTCATGACTCTTGGTGCACTCTCCAGAGGAACCCTCTTTCCCATCGGTACTCAGAACTGAATACTGGTTAGAAAGTGGGATGTCCTCTGGGAACTCCTGCACTACCTGCCCTGTCCGCTTTGCCCATCCGGCAGCCACCCAGTCCACCCCCACCCATGACTGTGCTCGCCCAGGCACCGGGTTGACCACCTCCTGAAACATGCCATCCACGTAGTCCTCCACCTCCCGGATGTGCCACAGTGACTCCAGCCGCCGTTTGACCTCCAAAACCCAAAGCTCAAACTTCTGCAACCGGAGACACTTTCTGCAGGTATGTTCGCTAAGGTCACATGACTCTTTAAGCAAGTATTTTTTTTAAATGCATATCCTGTATAAGTATGGAACTGGACACAATTCTAATTCCCAACGATAGAGCAGACAGTAATTCAATTGCATCTTTCCTATTCTTGTAAATTACATATGCGTTAGAAGCAGCAATAGGCCATTCGGCCCTTCTTGCCTGCTTTGCTATTTGATAAGATCATGCATGATCTGGTTGTGGTCTCAACTCCACTTTCCTGTATGCCCCCATAATCCTTGACTCCCTTGTCTATCAATAATCTATCTAACGCAGCCTTGAATAAATTCAATGACCCAGCCTCCACTACATTCTAGGGAAGAGAATTCCACAGACTAACTACCCTTTGAGAAACAAAAAATCTCTTCATCTCTGTCTTAAAAGGGAGACCTCTTATTCTTAAACAGTGTCCCCTAGTTCTAGTCTCCCCCACAAGAGGAAACATCTTCCCAGTATTTGCTCAATCAAATCCCCTCAGGATCTTATCTGTCACTGGGGTTTTTGAGCCCATGGAAAGCTGTAAAGTTAAGTGCCTAATTGGCACTTGATTCGGTGGGGCTCCCACAGAACGGGCAACACATGGTTATCGGTGGTGCTTTTGCCAGAGGTCGAGACCACCATTGCCCAGATAAAATGCCAACCTTTGTCTCTGCTCCCAGCATATCGTATGCAGTGGGTTCCAGATCATTACCACTCGCTGCATTATAAAAAAGTTCATCCTCACATTCCCCCTGTATCTCTTGGCCAAAAGTTTAAATCTGTGTCCCCTGGTCTTTCTACCACCAGCTAATGGGAACAGCTTTTCTGTATCTAATTTATCGAAACCTGTCATAATCCTGTACACCTCTATCAGATATCCCCTAAACCTCCTTTGCTCCAAGGAGAAGAACGTCAGCTTCTCCAACCTAACCTTCTAACTAAAATCCCCCATCCTTGGAACCATTCTGGTAAATCTCCTCTGTACTCTCTCAAGGACCTTCACATCCTTCCTAAATTGTGGTGACCAGAACTGGATGTATTACTCTAGTTGAGGCCTAATCAGAGCTTAATAAAGGTTAAGGATAACTTCCCTGCTTTTCTACTCAATACCTCTGTATATGAAGCCCAAGATTTCATATACTTTGCCTACTACTCTGTCAATATGTCCTGCCACCTTCAAAGTTCTATACATCCCAGATCCCTCTGTTCCTGCACACTCTTTAGAACTGTGCCATTTAGTCTATATTGCCTCTTCCAATCCCTTCTGCCCAAAAGCATCACCTCACAATTTCTCTGTATTAAAATCCATCTGCCACTTGTCTGGCCTCTCTGCTAGCCTATCTCGGTCATGTTGCAGTCGATTGGTATCATTCTTGCCCATTGGTGCCTGGACTGGACTGCCCATCCATGATCTTAAAAAAAAAACTCTATTCCCTCTTTTAGAATCCACTTAGTACCTTTTTTAAATTATTAATTTTTATTAATGCCTGTAGCCCTCGGCTCTCAGGTCTCACTGCCTCTCTCTCCCTTTCCCTCTCTTGGACCGCTCTTCTTTTAAGAAAAATACCAGAATATCACCTCTTCCTTCACTACACCTAATTCCCTCACTCTCCAAATTTCCTGAGTTTATTACTCAATAGAAGTAGTACTCCATGCTAATTACTTACATTTCTAAATTTCACAGTGGGTTACCCTTGCCTCAGATACTTCATTGAATCTACAGCACAGAAACATGCCATTTGGCCTAGCTGATCTATGCTGGTTTTTATGCTTCACACAGGCATCCTCCCACCCTCTTAATCTAATTCCATCAGCATCCCCTTCTATTTCTTTCACACTCATTTGCTTACCTAGATTCCCTTTAAATGTATCTTTAATTGTCTCAACTATTCCTTGTGGTAGTGCTTTCCACATACTTAGCACTCTTCAGGCAAATGTTTCTCCTGAATTGGCTAATGGATTTATTAATGACTATCTTACATTCATGGCCTCTAGTTTTGGTCTCTTCCACAAGTGGAAACATTTTCTCAATGTTTTCTCCATGTTTAGCCTATCAAAATCTTTTTATCTTAAAAGCTTCGATCAGATCACCCTATAAGACTCCTCGTTTCCAGAGAGGAGTCCCAGCCTGTTCATCTTTCCTGAGAAGTATAACCTCTCAGTTCTGTTATTATCCTTGTGAATCTTTTTTGCAACTTTACTATTACCTCTATATCCTTTTTTATAATATGGAGACCAGAACTGCTCACAGTACTCTAAGTGTGGTCTAACCAAGGTTCTATACAAGTTTAACATAACTTCCTTGCTTTTCAATTTACCCCTTGGGAAATGAACCCAGTGCTTGGTTTGCTTTTTCTCACGGATTTATTACCTTGTGTCGCCACCTTTTAGTGTATTGTAGATTAAGAGCTCACTCCTTTGGATCCTGATCAGTACTATGCTGGGAGAAGACAGGGGAATTCTTGAAGGGGTCCTCAAACCTTTTGAGTCAGTCCTGATATTGGAGACGTAACAAATGCATTATCATTGATCATTGAGGCATGGTGGAATTGATTATTAAAAGTCTTGAAACTGACGAGTATTATTTTTAACTTTAACATATGTGAAACAGAAACATTTTAGGTTTCTGCAGCACTTTGGTTACCCAAGACATGTCAATTCCAAACTTAAAGAAAACCTGGGTCAAATAGCAGATTTTGCACAATGCATAGAGTAGAATTTAAGTCTTTCCTGCAGAGTTTTGGTGGGAAATTGAAAGAACTCCTCATGGAAATTCTACCTCATTACCTGTGGTGGTGGTGAAGGTAATTGTGGTGGAACTAATAGTACTTGTACTGGTGGTATTCATATTGATGATAACAGTTGTACTGCTGATGTTGGCTGTGAGTGTCGTGCTGTTCCCCTTGGAAGGAATTCTAGAGAGCTAAAGGTTCTGGAACTAGTGATGGAATAAAGGGAAAGTGGGATGCCCAGAGTCAATGTAGGAGGACTGAATGATACAAGCAGAAGTCTGTGGCAGTAGGTTCCAGAGGCAGCGAAGGATGTGATCATAAAGGGGTTTAACGTGTTTGTGTACAGGAAGCCAATGAAAGCTAGTATGAACAGAAATGATAGGCATGCATGTCTTGGTGAGAAACAGAAAGTGGGCACCAAAGTCTGAGAAAACACATGAATTGGCATGGTAATAACTACTTTATTTCCAAACCTTTTACAATATTCTGTCAAAGAATAATAAAAACAATAAAAGAGAAATATTGGAGTGTAATTACTACAATGTGCTAACATCTATTTGGGGGTGATCTGGTGTTCAGTTAACTTTATGTACGTACCATACATATCAATTTGCTTATAATCTGTGACTTTTCTAATATTTGTCAGTTCCGAAGAAGGGTCACTGACCCGAAACGTTAACTCTGCTTCTCTTTCCACAGATGCTGCCAGACCTGCTGAGTGAATCCAGCATTTCTTGTTTTTGTTTCAGATTTCCAGCATCCGCAGTATTTTGCTTTTATTTTAGTGTTTAATTCACTGCCACTTCTCTTCCAGGAATGCCTACCTTGAAGAAGTTCTGCTCTTCTCTCCGACGGGATTTTCGTTTGTCTCTTTTACCTTGTTCACCTTCATTGCTTTCTATTTCCCTCCTGGTGTTTGATAAGGTACCTACCAAAACTCGTTTTCACAGCCACATCTCCTTCCTCAGTGACTGTCTCCGGCTCCGACTGATTCCACGTGGATTCCAACTGCAGTTTCACCCATCATGCTTTGAAACCACCCAGGATCACAGGTATCTCCGAGAAATACAACGTTCCTCGGACTGCTACTCTCGCCGCATCCTGAGATCCACACTCAGTGCTATGCGCCGCCATATGCACACACTGGACCTCTCTCTCCAGCAGCACCGTCTCACCTTATCTCAAATCTGTTCTACTCCGCAGTTTCATCTCATCTTACGTCTCATCCGACGCATTAACAAAAAACTTTTTTTCTTCCTTTCAGGTGTTAAGGAACGCAAGCTCCAGCAGCTGATGGGGACTAATGCCCCTCCAGATCCTCCTTCCGCTTCACTTCCCTCTGACCCCACCCCTTCTGATCTGACCCCTTGCCGTGTATTCACTATACCCTCTGACCTCCCCCTCTCTGATGCTGAGCGTTCTGTACTCAGCAAAGGTCTCAGTTTTATCCCCTTACGCCCCCACCTCAATGAATTTCGCGCTCGGCATGACGTTGAGCTCTTCTTCCGTCGCCTCTGCCTCCGGGCTCACTTCTTCGACCAGGAGTCCTCCCCCCGACCAGCAGACCCATTCACCCGCCTCCAGCATTCTCCCTCTACCTGGACCCCTCACCCTGGCCTCTTACCCGCTCTTGATCTCTTCATTGAAAACTGTCGGCGAGACATTGGTCGTCTCAATTTCTCTGCCCCCCTCACTCACTCTAACCTGTCCCCCTCTGAACTTGAGGCACTCCGTTCTCTCAGGTCTAACCCCGACATGGTCATCAAACCTGCAGACAAGGGTGGTGCTGTTGTTGTATGGCGTACCGACCTCTACCTTGCAGAAGCTCAACGCCAACTCACAGACACCTCTTCCTACCTCCCTCTGGACCATGACCCCACCACCGAACATCAAGCCACCGTCCAAAGGACTGTCACTGACCTCATCTCCTCTGGAGATCTTCCCTCTACAGCTTCCAACCTCATAGTCCTGCAACCCCGGACAGCCCGCTTCTACCTCCTTCCCAAAATCCACAAACGGGACTGTCCCGGCAGACCCATTGTGTCAGCCTGCTCCTGCCCAACTGAACTCATTTCTTCCTATCTAGACTCTATCTTTTCTCCGCTGGTCCAGTCTCTTCCCACCTACATCCGTGACTCTTCTGACGCCCTACGTCATTTTGACAATTTCCAGTTTCCTGGTCCCAACCGCCTCCTCTTCACTATGGACGTCCAATCGCTCTACACCTCCATCCCCCACCAGGATGGTTTGAGGGCTCTCCGCTTCTTCCTGGAACAGAGGCCCAACCAGTCCCCATCCACCACCACCCTCCTCCGCCTGGCTGAACTTGTTCTCACATTGAACAACTTCTCCTTCAACTCCACGCACTTCCTTCAAGTAAAAGGTGTCGCTATGGGTACCCGCATGGGTCCTAGTTTTGCCTGTCTTTTTGTGGGATATGTCGAGCATTCTTTGTTCCAGTCCTACTCAGGCCCCCTCCCCCAACTCTTTTTCCGGTACATTGATGACTGTATCGGTGCCGTTTCCTGCTCCCGCCCCGAACTAGAAAACTTTATCAACTTTGCTTCCAATTTCCACCCTTCTCTCACCTTTACATGGTCCATCTCTGACACTTCCCTTCCCTTCCTCGACTTCTCTGTCTCCATCTCTGGGGATAGGTTGTCTACCAATATCCATTATAAGCCCACTGACTCTCACAGCTACCTCGACTACACTTCTTCACACCCTACCTCCTGTAAGGACTCCATTCCATTCTCCCAGTTTCTCCGTCTCCGACGCATCTGCTCTGATGATGCCACCTTCCATGACGGTGCTTCTGATATGACCTCCTTTTTCCTCAACCGAGGATTTCCCCCCACTGTGGTTGACAGGGCCCTCAACCGTCCGACCCATTCCCCGCACCTCTACCCTCACCCCTTCCCCTCCCTCCCAGAACCGTGACAGGGTTCCCCTTGTCCTCACTTTTCATCCCACCAGCCTCCATATCCAAAGGATCATCCTCCGCCATTTTCGCCACCTCCAGCGTGATGCCACTACCAGTCGCATCTTCCCCTCCCTTCCCCTGTCAGCATTCCGAAGGGATCGTTCCCTCCGCGACACCCTGGTCCACTCCTCCATTACCCCCACCACCTCGTCCCCGTCCCAGGGCACCTTCCCTTGCAATCGCAGGAGGTGTAATACCTGCCCATTTACCTCCTCTCTCCTCACTATCCCAGGCCCCAAACACTCCTTTCAGGTGAAGCAGCGATTTACTTGTACTTCTTTCAATGTAGTATACTGTATTCGCTGCTCACAGTGTGGTCTCCTCTACATTGGGGAGACCAAGCGCAGACTGGGTGACCGCTTTGCGGAACATCTCCGCTCAGTCCGCAAGCAGGACCCTGAGCTTCCGGTTGCTTGCCATTTCAACACTCCCCCCTGCTCTCATGCTCACATCTCTGTCCTGGGATTGATGCAGTGTTCCAGTGAACATCAACGCAAGCTCGAGGAACAGCATCTCATCTACCGATTAGGCACACTACAGCCTGCCGGACTGAACATTGAGTTCAATAATTTCAGAGCATGACAGCCCCCCACTTTACTTTCATTTTTAGTCATTTTTAGTTATTTTTTCTTCCTTTTTTTTGCATTCCTTTTTACATTTTTTACAATCTTTTTTTGCATTTATTTCATTTCATCTTAGTTTGTTCAGTTTGCTTACCCACTGTTTTTTTCAGGTTGTTTTTCTTCAGGTTTGCACTTGCTGATGTTCAATATTCAGTATATTCACACCTAATCTGTACTAATGCTTTGTCTTTCAACACACCATTAACATATTGTTTGCCTTTGCTCCGTGACCTTTTGGTCAGCTATGTGGCCTGGTCCAATCTGCACCTTCTCCTTTGTTATCTCTTGCCCAACCCCCACCTCACTTGTTTATAATCTGTGACTTTTCTAATATTTGTCAGTTCCGAAGAAGGGTCACTGACCCGAAACGTTAACTCTGCTTCTCTTTCCACAGATGCTGCCAGACCTGCTGAGTGAATCCAGCATTTCTTGTTTTTGTATCAATTTGCTTGATGCATATGTGTATTGTAGGCTGCCTGATTTGGTAAAAGTCCCCCGGGTGGCTGTGTTAACCTTTATTTCGGGAGACGAACTATCTCTGTTCCAGATGTTGTTCTGCAGGTCATTGTGCAGCAGATGGTAACACTTTGTGACAGTCTGTCTTCTAAAGTGGATGCAGCAATGACAGGTCTCCTCTGCCATGTTAAGGTGCATATGGAGAGGTCTGTAAATATAGGTCACAGGTTAATGATGGATGGAGTCAAAACACCTCCGGTGTCATGGCACCTGTACTTGTTGTTTTCTCATGAACTTGTCTTCTTTTGAATCATGCAGGGCTATGGGAACCCACAAAGGAATTCTCATCCTCACCATTTTGTATAGAGTGTTTTAAATGGCTGCAGAAAACAAGAATAATGGAGAATATTGGCAGAAAAAAAGCAAGTATAAAAATGGCAGCCTACCAAGCAAAAGCAACTGATGCATGGAACAAAATACAACTAAGTGTAATTGCAACTGTAAAAATAAACTATTAGCAGCAATTCAAAATGTGGGCTTCAAACATACAAAGAGGAGGCTGTGGGAGAGTGGGAGTACACGAACATACAAATCAGCAGCAGGAGCAGGAGTAGGCCACTCGACCCCTCGGGTCTGCTCCTCCATTCAACAAGATCATGGCTTATCTGATTGTAACCTCAATTCCACATTCCTGGCTATTCCTGAGGGAGGGAGGGTGCTCTGTGAGTGAGGAGGCAGGCCAGAAGGAGGGAGGGAAGGCCAGGAGGGAGATAAGGAAAGGGGATGAGGGGCACAAAGAGGTGAGCGGACTGAAAAGCAAAGTGATATTTGAATTTTCAGCAGACCAAGTGAACCATCCCTTCCCCAAAAGGAACTCAACAGTTGGTTAGATAAATTCTTGACTAACAAGAGAGTCAAAGGGTATTGGGATAGATGTGAAAGTGGAATTGAGGCCACAATCAGATCAGCCATGATCTTATTAAGGGGCAGAGCAGGCACGAAGAGGCCAAATGGCCAACTCCTGCTCCTAATTCATATGTTCATCATTTCTCATGTACAGCCCCTCACCCAAGTTCAGAAACACTGCAGCTCATCTAATTCCTTGAAACACTTGTCACGAAATTGGGTTGGGTAGCACCCATTGTTTGTTTGGCAGCTGTCGCAAGCATGCACACTTTTGGGGTGAGTTGCGTCATAGTAGTGAAGGCTTTAGTGGGCACACAGTAAACAGGCGCTGGATGTATGCAGAGCAGGCAGGCGATGACGGCAATCAGTATGCAATGTTGATTTGGCACCAGCTCAATGTTCCAGCTACGCCCTTTCTTAACCACACACTGATGAATGTATGTACAACAGTTAGAAGGGCCTGCCACCAGCGCGATTTAAAGGAATCATCAACTGTTTATAGTTTATTTACTAGTTGATTTCTTCTGGCGATTTCATCAATTTTGCAAGTGTTTGGTACTTCCTATAGTTATTTAACTTTGCAGAAATCTACAGGGAGTGGTGCGGCAGGTATTAAAGGCATTTTTGCTGACTTCAAGGCTTCTGCAAAAATGAGTTGCTCTCAGACATGGGTGCAAGAGTAGACATCGTCTTGGAATATAGAATGACCAGAGATCACTCCGAGCAGGACAAGATGTTGGAAGAGGCAGAAAGAGGAGGGGAAGAAGGGCTCTCAGCAGGAGACCATATCAGTCCAGGGTGTTCAGGGAGTAATTCTCCTACCTGAAGCTCAGCAAGGAACAGTGTATGAGACGTTAGCATTTCAGTAAGGATGGCCTCACTGAAATCTGCCATCTGCTGCAACCCACCTGCAATGTCAGAGCTGGGCAAGCACCCCAGCTGGACTTTTACATTGGGCAGGAGGCCCCGCCCACTGGCCAAATTGTTGGGGGCGAGCCTGCCTCTGCAGGGCCTGGGAGAGACACTACAATTTTACATGCCCCAGGCCCTTAATTGGACTTGGGTGGGGCTTCCACCTCTTTGATCCATTCAGTAGGCCGGCAGCTCTCAGTCCCAGAAGCGCCACTGGGAGCGGTGGCCACTGCTCGGACTGTACCCAGCTTCAGCAGCAAGAGGGATGCCAGCCCCGGAAGAAAGGTCAGTTTGTGGGACCTTGCCAGAGACAATCAACTGGGCTCCGGCGAGGCAAGGGGGGGTCGTTTGGGGAGTGGGACTTTATTTCAGTGGAGGCGATTGGGGCTTTGTGGGGGGGGCCTCCATGAGGCACAGGGCTGGAAGGCATCGGGAACAGCAACCCCCCCACCTTCCACTCAATTTTACAGCAGCGCCCCCCCCACCCCACCACCAGCCTGCTGCTGTGAGGGCCTGTAAAATTGCGGCCCCCATTGCCAGAGGCTGTGGAGGTGATTGTGATGATTGCATCTAGCTCCTTCCAGGCCGAAGCTGGAGATATTTGCAACATTTCGTAGTATGCCACCTACTGCATAAGGGGATCACTGCATGCGCTATTCATTAGGAGCTAATTACATTTCATTGGTTGAATTTAATGAGCTCGTTGCAGGTCCAGGTGGCTGCCTGTGCCATGTGTGGCAGGCCAACCACTATCACATGGCGAGAGGTCACTTTACATAATGGAGGCGTGGGGCGTGAGGCGTTGCGCGACTGGGGCAAGGATCCGAATGCAGATGAGGCCCACCCGCCTTTCACTTAATTCCAAATCGCCCTTTGAATCACCATCAATTGCATGCTAATATATTACAATGACCTGTTCAACAACTTAAATTGCAGTCCTGTCGCGTTGGGGTGGCAATGCCGCCTTGGAGCTTTCCCACCACTGACTAAATCCAGAACTAACATCATAACATCGGATAGTCAGGCAGGTGCACCAGTCACTATTTTCTGCCTCCTCATGTCTCCATTCTGACTTCTAATGGCCTCATTAAATTCCAACCATTCTCTCTTGCCAGAGAAAAGCAGGCCGAGCGATCGAGCACGTGGCTTTGTTAGTATTGGAGTCTTCCCCATGATGCAGGGTGTCATTGACAGCATATATATCGCTTTGTGGGTGCCACATGTCAACTCTGCCCTCTAATGGAACCGAGAGGGATTCCACTCCCTCGCCATCCAGCTGGTGTGTGACGATAGGCAGTGCATCATGATGGTCAATGCCTAAAATCTTGGTAGTAGTCATGATGCCATCATTCTGCGGCAGTCCACTGTGCCAGTTGTATTTGAGCCACAATGGTAAATCAAAGGGTGACTACTAGTGGCTACCTGCTGACTACATGTCTGCTGACTCCAGTGGACATCCCAAGCACATGCGCGCAGCCGTGCTGCCACATGAAATGTGATAGAGCTGACCATTGGTGTGCTGAACCAATACTTCTGCCGCCTGGACAGCTCTGGATTATTCTCCGGAACGTGTGTCAAGGTTTACTGTGGTCCACTGCATGTTGCACAACCTCGTCATCATGACAGCACAAAATATGCTGGAAATACTTAGCAGGTCCTGCAGTATCTGTGGAAGAGAAACAGAATTAATGTTTCAGGTCAATGATCCTTCATCAGAATACCTTACCTTCCCTCTGTCACTGATTATCAGTGTCCATTGTGCTTATGCAACAATAAAAGTCACTAACAAAATTAACATTCCAAACCAAATACCATATTGCATACAAAAGTCAATCAATAAGCCTTGCATATTAGTTCCTGTCCTCCGTGTGTCTTTGCCTGTCCTAGTGCTTCTATGCAGAGCTATCCCAGTGGCTGCAGCAAGGCTGGTAGAACGCTGCTGACATTCAGTGGAAGAATTTGCAGATGGCCTTGCAGGATGCCTTTGAGCAGTTCTGGGCCTCGAAGTCCAGCGACTGACTGCACCATCTCGGCATGGCTGTAGAAGTCTGGGCTTGTTGGTTAACAGACAACAGCAAGGGCATTGGTGAACTGGTAGGATTGGGAGGATGAATGCTGCCTTCCTGAGAGAAGACAGCAGATTTGTGCACCAAGGTGCTGCTGGCACTCTGCTGGATCAGCGCCTCAGCAATCGTAGAAATACCTAGGACGACTGATTGCTCAACTGCTGTGGAGGAAAGGATAGCATGGAGGTCGGATCTGCATGTGGTGAGACACTGGAGATGAGTGTTCTACTTCAGGGCCGCAGGAAAATATTGCCCCTTTGCACACTGTAATCCACAGCCATTATGGCAGCAGTCTGAGCCTTCAAGGCATCGCGCTGAGTTTGGGTGACTTCAGCCTGAGCTTCCACTGCAGAAATATGGTGGAAGCTGCTTGTGCTGCAATGGAAGCTGAGACATTGGCCAGCAGACGCTGCATCATGGTTGGCTCCACAGGTACGAAGACTGAGTTGGCCACCACTTGCATGCTGGAAAGGATGGGCTGCAAGCTCTGCACAATGCATTGTGCCAAGTTAGTGCTGGACTACTCCATACTCTTTGACATTGACTGCAAGATTTCTGGCAGGCTTCTCAATGCACCAAGCTTTTGCCATGCATACCCATCGGCCTTAATCTGTTGGCTGCCCATCAAAGTGCTCATCTGAGTCCTCTGCAGCAGAACTTGTCTGTGACCTTGCCTTCCATCGAGCTAGCACCTGAGCAATATTTTCCTGCTGCTCTGAAGTACGACACTCGTATCCAGTGTCTCACACCACATGCAGATCCCTTTGAATTACACACAGTGTCTGAGCTGGTGGCTGTGATTCAAAGGGATTGAACGCTGGTGTTCTGTTTTCATCATCATCTCTTCTTGCTGTTGATGCACTTCATGGCCACGTTGCAGTTCTTGGGTATCTGTAAGGAGAAAGGCAGAAAGATTAAGGTTGTAGTGGGGGGAGGAGGTAGAGTAATTGGTGCATGCTTCCACATCTGCAGCTTGTAAGTCAGAAGAAATTGTGGAATGAGGGAAAGGTGGGTTGTGAGAAGGAGGATTAGGTATGAGGATATTGTCATTTTGATGGTTTCAGCCCACCACTGGGCACGGCCTCAGCAACAGGCATCTCAATGATGGCTAGCATCAACACCAGCATGGGGGTCAGGATATACAGGTACACCTGCCCCCCTCTGGTTAGCTCCGGACCTGCACCACCTTGCCCTGCACGAGAGACGGAAGTATGTCGGCGAAAGTCGTCTGGTCAATGTCTCAGCTTCAATTACAGCACAAGCAGCTTCCACCGTGCATCTGAGTGCGGCAGTAGAAGTGCAATCTGTTTGGGTCATGTGTCTGTCATGTTTGAACAACAGGTGGCGTGTGCAACCTGTGAAGATGTGAGTGTGAGGATTTTAGCAGTGTAAGTGTGTGAGGGTACGGTGGAGCATATGACTGCTAGGTATGAGTCCTGATTGATAGAGATTGTTGGTAGGAAAGTGATGAGGGTGTGGTGCCTTGAACAGTGTGTGAGGCTAATGTTGCAGTTGGTAGATTATGGTATTTGAAGATGATGCATTGACCTTGACTACTCATGTGAGGTCATTGAACTTCTTGCAGCAGTTCACCCATGTTGTTGGGGCTTGACTCCTGGCCTTGACTACCACAGCTATCTGGTCCCACAGCTATTTCAGCGTGTGCCTGGAGGGCTTCCTGGCTCTCTGCAGATAGAAGACATCTCTCCTCCTTTCCACCTCCTCTATCAAGGTCTCCAGTTCAAAATCTAAAATCCTTGGAGACTGCTCTCTTCCATGTTGTGCCATGATTCAATGTTTCCCAGGTTAAATTCACTTCTTGCATGACTGTCAGCAACTGCCCCAGGTGAAATGCACCTCCCTTTTAAGTAATGTAGGCTAGTTTTAACTGGTGCTAGCCAGTTACAATTTGTTACCACTGAGGCGGGAGGGGTGCACTGTTTATTACGGTTCCACTTCTCCATACAGGTCAAAACGTATATTTAAATTTTCCCACTTACTGATACGGTCAATCATCTACTCTTTTTTCCCCCCCAGAATAAAACACGCTAACCTTGTTTCTTTAAGTAATAAAATTATCAGTTTATTATAAAACAAGTCTTAACCAGTAATGAAGTAAAGCATAAACACGCAGATTGAAATTTTAAAGTTCCCTTTTTATCATAGCGCCCACACCCACACACACATCAGTTCACTGGAAAAATAAAAGGGATTTTTTTGTTCAGAGCTCTGTTACAGACGTAAAAAAACACTTGGGCTGAATACTTGCTCATTCCTGAAGAAAACAGCAGATGAGCTATGTTGTGTTCCAAAACTGGCATACAGTCTAGCCTCCAAGTACGCATAAACAGGTCACTGGGATCTTTTAGAACAGTTCTTTTCAGGCAGCGTTGAGAATTAATTTAGCAGACTTTTCTTCAAAGATAGGAGATAAGATGAGTTAACACAGTGAACTTCTCAGGGTCTTTTGGAGAGGTGCTGGAAAGCTGAGCTGGGTTGCAGTTTTCTCTACTTCCTTGGGAAGTCTCGTCTCTTCTTCTGCAGGCTTTTTAAAAGAGATGAAACAGGCTGGGCTGAGCTGGGGTTCTGTCCTGTCAAGGGGCACACGCGTGACATTTCTCTGCCCACATCTTTCCCAATTATCAGGGTTTCTGTTTTATTTTTTAACTTGAGTCATGTGACAACCAGTAAACATTGTTTAGTTTAGTTTAGAGATACAGCACTGAAACAGGCCCTTCGGCCCACCGAGTCTGTGCCAACCATCAACCACCCACTTACACTAACCCTACACTAATTCCATATTCCTACCACATCCCCACCTGTCCCTATATTTCCCTACCACCTACCTATACTAGGGGCAATTTATAATGGCCAATTAACCTATCAACCTGCAAGTCTTTGGCATGTGGGAGGAAACCGGAGCACCCGGAGGAAACCCACGCAGACACAGGGAGAACTTGCAAACTCCACACAGGCAGTACCCAGAATTGAACCCGGGTCGCTGGAGCTGTGAGGCTGCGGTGCTAACCACTGCGCCACTGTGCCGCCCAAGTCGCACTAGTTCTTTGTGTCCTCTTGATGACCCTCTTGAAAAAAAAAACTGGTCCAACATTTCTTCACTTTGACTATGAATTCCTCAAAAAGATATTTTGAACAAAAACAGAAGCACTTTCATAACACAATATTGGCCCCTACTCAGGCACCCAGCCAATCAATAGCATGATTAGTGCTGGCTGGATGCTGAAATCATTTAAAACAGTAGACAGCATGAAGTTGGCGTGCTGCCTGCATTGCAGTCAACAGGGATAGGTTAGTCATACATCGCGATCCCATGGCTGTTTTCAGGGCCCATCGAATTTAGTTTCCCATCTCTCCTCCTCCAATTTGGAGTGGGATTTGTTCTGAGGAAATTCTTGTCCATTGTCTTGTGCAATGCAATGTGCAATGCGATGTGCAATATATTATCGGGGTGAGAGTTGTATGATAACTGAAGAAATCAATTGGATTTTTATTACATGTGATTCTCACACCACCCCAATTCTGGCTGTTTTTATATCCAGTCAGAAAATTAGGCTATTGATTTGTTTTGTACTTTCCAGATGGTAAGAATGCAAATCTGAGGTTATCCTTTCTACTCAAAGTCACTGTAGATTAAAACCTGACAAAATTAAAAATAAATCCTTATCACTGGACAACAAATTGGGGTTGAATTCCCAGCTAATCCTAAAGGAAATGAGTGATAGTAGATGGAAAAACAACTCGACCTAATCTTTCAGAGTTTATTATTATATGAGCATAAATTTTATGAAGTTGCCCCCCCCCCAGACACACCGTTGTGCCTTCTGGGAGTGCATATCAGGAATTTCAGTACAGTATGCATGCTAATTGTAGGGGGTTTGCACTGACAGCTTGTTGGGTATTGGTCTGCATGTCAGCATTTGCTAAAAATCAGCATGGACCAAACCCCTTTACCATCACTGTTACTGCAAAGGCAGGAATTCGCACAACAAGAGTTCCCACCTGCAGCATGCACTGGCTGGATTCAGATAGGAAGGGAGAGCATAAGCTGGGAATGGTGCTTGGGGTGTGAAGTTGGAGGAAGGACAGTGCCAGCACTAATTAAGGGAATAGACTGCTAGATTTAAATGAGAGATGGGAAAGGTGCCAGCACTGAAGGAGAGGAAAAGTCCCAGTAGCAACTGAAAGGGAATGAACTCTGCCCACATTATCTGAGAGGAGGCTGAAGCAGACCATTATTAACGTGAGGGAAAGGAGGATTTAGAAGGCCAGCACTAATAGATGAGCAGGAGAAAGATCATTAATTGAGGAATGCAGGAATAGATATGCGGAAAGGCCAGAGTCTAAGGCCCTTCTGCCATAGTGCACCAAGGGGCGGGAATCCATGTAAAACCCCTCAGGCTGTATGCACCAGAGAATGTTTGACAAGAAATCTATATTGTAAATATAACCTGTATTGTAAGTGTAGCAAGGCACCTGAGAGTGCCATGTATGTATTGAAAGAAATTGGAAATGTATTGCACTTTATGTAATGTCAAATTTGAATATGTAATTTACACTTACAAATTTTATTAATAAAGTGCATATTTTTTTTAAATTGAGGGGTGTAGGTGGGAAAATATGGATAAACTATCAGTATGAAGTGAGTGAGAGGAGGGGAAGAGTGCCATCATTAACTGAGAGAGAAAGGAAAAGAGTGCCAGGATGAATTGAGGAAGGGAGAAGAATAGCATCAACTTGAACTGTGTTGTATGAGGTTAGAGTGTCAAATTGAATTGAGGGAGAAGAGTGTCAATTTGAACTGGTAAGATTGGAGGAGCCAATCCACTGGTTTTCTGCCCCCAAAAAATGATATACCTGTAATGTATTGTATTGAACTGGCTATTGTGATAGCTAAGCATTTGTATACTGCTATACTGTCTCTCCATTGCCCTCTCTGTTGGGGAGGTGTAAATAAAAGTTGAACAACGGCTGATTCCAATGAGACATGGTGCAGATTTACTCCATGAATACACAACAAAAAGATGGTTAGAAGGATGGGATTGATTTTTTGTTTACATTCATCCCAGAAATTACAGTCTGAAGAACATCATGACACACTTTTTGGAACTCCCAAAGTTGATTTTGATGAAGTTTGGGCAATTTGAAAGATTGCTCTGGGTGTGTCTGCAGTATGGTATGTAATTGAAAAAAATGACACTAAAGACATATTTTGAGACAATGGGGGAATTCAACCCTAACAAAGACGACTGGTGTAATTATGAACAAAGGTTACACATGTGGTTGCATGCTAATAAAATAGGGGATGAGAATAAAGTGAATGTTTTCCTCACCATGATGGGGCTGGATGCTTTTGAGATGGTGTCTAACCAATGTTGCCCGCAAGACCCTAATACTTTGGACTATTCTGAAATTAATGTGATTCTGGATTCATATTATGGCATGACTAAGGATGAAATTGCACTCTGAGTTGCATTCCATGAAAGGAAGCAGTTGCCAAGTGGATCTATTGCAGATTATGTTCTTAAATTAAAGAAACTCTCTTGTCACTGTGGGTATGGCACAAACTTAGAATTTAATCTTAGAGACGCATTTGTTAGAAGTCTAAAGAAGAGTAAAATCCAGGCCAAGCTTTTGAATAACGTCAATAAGCTGATGTGGAAGGATCCTGTGATGAGGCCACAGCCATAGAAGTGGCAGAGATAGATGCAGATTGCAAGGAAGTAATTTTCCTGAGTTGGTAAGGGAGGTCCACTGGATTTCAGTCAGAACCAGGCCTTGGCAGCCAAGTTCACAGACTCAGATCAGAAATTTAGATGCCATGATAGCCACCAACCATCTAGATGCCACCATTTCCAGTCCAGGTGCTATGCCTGTGGGAAAGTCAGTCATATCTAGACGGCACGTAAGAGTAGGGGAAACGATAATGCTCCAGGCTATGGTAAAGCTCCAGGTTGTAGCAATGCACCAGGTCGAGGTTGTGGTAGATCTAAAGGTAGTTCAGGAGCCTGGAAGTCCTCAAATGCGTACATGATAGATATGGAAACAAAAGTTATCAAGCAGGAAGATCCAGAGTTGTACTCAGAGAGCAAGAGAAACAGCACATGGATGTTGAGAGAAAAAGGGCTGAAGATATAATTCCAGTGTCCACAGTAAAAATGAAAGTCAGAGATTCACAACTAATTTTCATCGTGGATGCAGCTGCAGCAGTGTCTGTTATCTCAGAAGGCGAGTACAAGAAATCGCTAAGTCACATTCCCTTAGGCAAAACTGGTATGAAACTGACTAGTTTTTCCAATAACAGTATTCCAGTGTTAAGGTGAAATTAGTGTTAGGGTGGAATGCAATGATACATCCTATTACTTGTCACTCGTAGTAGTAGGAGGGAAACAAAATCTCCATGACGGGAAAAATTGGGTTAAGAAAATACAGTTAAACTGGACTGAGTTATTTGCAGTAGGGATCAGTAAGAGTACATCTGACATTGACGAAGTACTAAGGGAGCACAAAGTGGTTTTTGAGCAAGGAGGACTTAATGATAAAACTAGGCATCACAAGGCTGAAGTCAAGATAAAGGACAATGTACAACTGACATTTTGCAAAGCTAGGCCAGTGCCTTATGTATAGTTAGAAGCAGTAAGTAAAGAGCTGGATAGATTAGAAAGAACAGGAGCAATTAAAAAGGTGAAGAGCAGTGAATGGGGGGCTGCACCCATTGTGGTAGTACAAGAAGCAGACAGTTCTGTTGGGATTTGTGGAAATTATAAACAAATGATAAATAAAGCGATTGAAAATGATACTTACCCACTGCCTACTGGTGATTATTTGTTTTCTAACTTAGCAAATAGGAAGGTGTTTGGTAAGATAGATCTGTCAAATGCATATTTGCAATTAGCATTAATTGACAAGAGCAAGAAATTTCTTACCATTCATACACACAAACGGTTGTACCAGTACGTAAGGTTACCATTTGGTGTGTCGACTGCTCCCACAATGTTCCAGAGCATCATGGATCAGGTACTAAGTGGGATGAAAGGAGTGTGTTGTTTCTTGGATGACATTTTAATAGCAGTAAGACAGAGAAAGACCACATTTTAAGGTTGAATAATGTCCTAGATCAACTTCAAGAGTATGGCATCAAAACTAAAAAGTACAAGTGTTGCTTATTGATGTCAAGTGTAACATACATGGGTCTACCAAATAGATGATGAAGGTATCCACCCAATGCAGGAGAAGGTTGAGGGGATTTAGAAAGCAAAGAGACAGGAAAACAACGAAGAACTTAGAAAATTTATAGGAATTGTTGTGTATTATTCGAAGTTCATCCCCAACTTAGCTAATGCATTTACTCCATTGTATCAAGATTGTTTAAAGATGGAATAGATTGGGAGCGTCTGTGAAGTGTCAAAAAGCATTTGAGGAAGTGAAGAATGTACTGACCAGTGATGCTGTTTTGACACACTATGATCCCAAGAAACCATTGGTTTTAGCGTGCAATGTCTCACCAGAGGGGTTAAGTGTGGAGAAGCATCTACATATGCTTCATATAATTTAACGAAGTTAGAGCAAAAGTTGAGAAAGAGGCATTAGCGATCATATATGGTGTTACAAAGTTCCATAAATATGAACGTACGAACATAGATATTAGGAGCAGAGGTAGGCCATTCGGCCCCTCGAGCCTACTCTCCCATTCAATAAGATCATGGCTGATCTGTTTGTGTCTCGAATTCCACACTCCCATCTACTCCCAATAACCTTTGATTTTCTTGCCTAACAATAATCTATCTACACTAAAATAAAAGCAAAATACTGCGGATGCTGGAAATCTGAAATAAAAACAAAAAGTGCTGGAACCACTCAGCAGGTTTGGCAGCATCTGTGGAAAGAGAAGCAGAGTTAACGTTTCGGGTCAGTGACCCTTCTTCGGAACTGGCAAATATTAGAAATGTCAAAGGTTAGAAGCAAGTGAGGCGGGGATGGGGCAAGAGATAACAAAGGAGAAGGTGTAGATAGGACAAGGTCACAGAATAGCTGACCAGAAAGTCGTGGAGCAAAGGCAAACAATATGTTAATGGTGTGTTGAAAGACAAAGCATTAGTACAGATAGGGTGGTAACGGACTGAAGATTGAACAGCAGCAAGTACAAACATGAAAAAAAAAACAGTGGGTAAGCAAACTGAACAAACTAAAATGAAATGAAATAAACATTAAAAAAAATTGTAAAAATTGTAAAAAAGAAAAAAAGAAAAAATAACTAAAAATAAAGGTAAAATGGGGGGCCCGTCATGCTCTGAAATTATTGAACTCAGTGTTCAGTCCGGCAGGCTGTAGTGTGCCTAATCAGTAAATGAGATGCTGTTCCTCGAGCTTGCGTTGATGTTCACTGGAACACTGCAACAAGCCCAGGATAGAGATGTAAGCATGAGAGCAGGGGGGAGTGTTGAAATGGCAAGCAACCGGATTTTTAAAACACTGTTTTTAGCTTTCCCTCAGTGAATCTTTGTTCACTGCTTTCCAATTGTAATGGCAAAGAAATCAACCAGACAGGTTTTCTTAGATTTAAACAAGAAAGGTGTAAGTTTATTAACCTTTAAACTCTAATTCGGTTAAAACTACTAAAAATAAATGACACGACCATGCTAGCGATAAACACACACGCAGATAGAGACAGAAAAGGGGAAAGATTCAAGGGGAAAGGTTTGAAGCAATAACTGGAGTTCATTTACTGTCTTTTGAGTTTGATGTATAGTCTTTGATAGCAGTTCAATCTTGCCGTCTCGTTGGGGCCCAGTGCACGTTCAAACTTGTTTCGATGGTTTTCTGTCTTGAGGCTTAGTTTCCTTCCGTTGGTCCCTATCTTTGCGTGAGAGGGAGAGCGAGAGAGACCTTCCTTCTCTGTTGTCTTCAAATTACAGTCTGACTCAAACTGTTCTGTGAGCACAATTCAAAACCAAACCTGGGCCGGCAGGTTAGACATGTGAACAGCTTTTTTTTTAACAAACTCTCCTGCGTTTTTGTGGATTCTCCATCTTAGCAGACATCCTCATTGGGGGTGGGGGGAGAATGGAATGCAGGCTTTTTACACATTCAATGTCTGGTGGTCAAAATCCATTTGGGTTAATTGGATCAGGGAGTTCCATTGTCTTCTCCAGGCAACCGTCTCTTTGAATGCAAATTACAGCCACTGCTGTAATCTCTTTAAACAAGTCATCTATTCAGTCCAGCAACAGTTTAAAATTAATGTATCATTTGATGAAATTAATACGTCTCATTCTTGGCAGGTGGGGCTTTCATGACACCTCCACCCCCAGTAGAATGAAATGCAATTTTTAGAAGACCATTTCATTAAAAAAGACTAGAGAGAAGAGTAAGTATAGGAAAATACACATGCATCTCTCTCATTCATTCAGAAATCATAAAGATTGCTACAGCCTGTCTTTTCTTGGTAGCACTGCTGCTTTAAATTGCCCTTTTTGGCATCCCAATAAACACGTGATTTTTGAGGAAGTTTTTCAGTTTGCACATTTCCATGGCTGCCTAGGGTGCCTTTGTTCCTGTTGAGGTCTGCAGGGGGAGTATTAGATTTAATTAGCCCTGGTGTTGAGTTCTTCTCCTGGGAGTCGGCTGTGGGTGGATCCCCTCTGAACTCTCAATGCTTTGATGAGTCATGCAAGGGATTTTCACCTGAGGGGATGGTTGGTTCCCTTTTCTCCTGATTGTGGGGAAGGTTTCTTTGGTAATCTTCCCTTTGTCCTCTGGGACACTCTTGTTTGCAGGTATTTGTCCAGCTTCTACTGCTCACCCCTACAGCACTTTGACTAGGTGAGGCATCACACTCACGGTTTCTCTGCCCTCTTGAGGACTTTCTTTGCTTCTGCAGGTTTCTGTAAATGTTGTTACAAACTCTGGTGGGGTGCCTCTGGTGTCTGCATATACATAGGAGGATGTGGGGTCTAATTTTTCAAACATTTCAGGGCTGGCTGGCCGGAGAGTAGGGGTTTCCATTTGGGATTCCTCTCGGATCTCCTTTAACCTGTCCTCTTTGTCCCTGTTTTCCCTTTCTTCTCTAACCTTTTGCCAGCCTTGTGCCTGCCTGTCCTCTTTTGTTCTTGACAGGGGTCCCTTACAGTTCACCAGCCCTCTGCTGGAGGGTCCTCCAAACACCGATACAGGACATAGGGGTGCAGAGTTCACTGTAGGTTGGGGTTTTCCCTCAACCTGGCACATGTGGTAACTCCTACAGTACTCCACCACATCTTTGTGGAGTTTTGGCCAGTCAAATTGCTGTCTTTTGTGGGCTTTGGTTTTTCGTATACCGATGTGCACAGCCACTGTAATCTCATGGGCCATTCTTAATATTTCTCTCCGCTACCTCTGTGGCACCACTAACTGGTGAACCACTGGCCACTCCTTGCTCTCAGCTCTGTGAGGAGAATTCCACTTCCTCGGTGAGGAGAATTCCACTTCCTCATCAGTACCTCATTCTTTAAATAGTAGCAATCAGGGACTCCCTCTGCTTCAGTTTCAGACTGGACAACCTGTGCTAACTCCTTCAATACTGGGTCGACTCGCTGAGCCTCGGCTAGGGAAAATCCATTTAATTCATTCCCTGGGTCTTCTAACTTTCCAAAGAAAGTCTCAGACAGACAGACCTCATGGTCATCTGTCTGCAGTGCCAATGCAGTCTCCTCTGGGAGAGCTGGTTTGATCATGGCCCGATTCATTACACAAGTAGGTGAACTGCAGGGGACCGTCTCCTGCCACTGCCCTGTCTCTCTGACCTCTTGCGGTATCTCTTTCACTACTGGGGAAGCTACCACCTTCACCCTTGCCAGATAATTACCCAGGAGCAGGTCAACCCCGTCCACAGGCAAACTAGGGACAATCCCTATGGTCACTGGTCCCGAAACTAGGTTGCACTCCAAGTGCACCCGACCTAAAGGTACAGGCGTACACTGCCCTCCAATACCATTCACCACCATAGTGGTGTTTACTGCACTCTCTGAGGGAAATTCAGGCTTTTTCCCAGTAAATGGGATCTAGTGGCCCCTGTCCCTGAGGATTCTAGGGATTTGCTTGGCCCACTTGAGGGGTATGGGGTTAGTCTCCCTTCAGACACAATACCCTGATACCCTGAGCATATTAAGATGAACCTGGAAGATCTTTAAACTTTATTCCTTTTTATCACTATAGCAGTTGGTAGAGAACAAGAGAATTGCACATTGGAAATATAGGCACATAGCAGGAAGCTGCGTTAACACATTGTGACAATGTATTACGATGTCCTGATTTTACCATATGTTCTATTTCATCTGGTTACTAAATATGCCTTTTTATTAAATATGCCTTTTTTCTGAAAGCCTTCCGGTGCAATTTTCTTGCTATTTTGCATTTGTCATCAATTAAACTCTGCCATCAGTAAATGTGCTTCCCTTTTATGTATTTATCATTATTTGGTCATATTCTACACACTGTTTGATCTAATTAATCTTTCAGATTGTGCTCTTTGCTAAATCTAAATTCAAAAAACAGCCAATTGGAAATTACTGTTTTCTAATCGTGTGTGTACTGTGAAGTTGAGATAGAAAAGAACTATTATAACAAATAATATTATGAGCTTGGTATAACTGAATCATTTTAAATTTTCTTTTACCAGAACGTTTATAACTAAAACTTTTCTGGCTGTACAATACATTGTTAGGCTTAATTATTTTTAGAAAAATAGCATTTGCTGTCATGTCTCAATATCAGCACATTGAGCGGAAGTTTGGCCCGGGGGGTGGGGAACAAATAACCGTGACTCATCTTCATCAGAGTCCAAACTCATTTCTCTTCTCACCATCTACATCAGCCTCCTGTCCTCTCCTGCTAACTCTTCAGGCATGCACTCTTGCATGTATTCCTGCTTTCCAACCTTTTCCTTTTTCCTGCCTATGATCTAGGTCGTTTTTCCCTTCACATTCATTGACTTGGTCACTTTCATTTCCTAATTATTACTTCTTCTCCGTTCCTATTCAGTGACCACAACTTCTTCCATTTCCTACTCACCCTAGTCTCCTTTTGCTATGGAGGCCTTCTTCTCTTTTCACCTTGGTGTCTTTACCTATTTCAGTACTAAGAAAGACCTACTCTTCCTTTCAACCAGTCATCCAGACCTCATCTTCCATTTGCTCTAGAAAAATTAGCAGAGAGAAAGGGCCATCTGCACAGTGGCTATTAAGGGAAAGGAAAAATGTTGCATCTTTGTGGCATTCTTCCAGTCATCTTAACTTCTAATGGTCTTTTTCCTTTGGTAACGAGAAGCGCCCTATGATGTCTTTCTACATTTAAAGATGCTTTATAAAAGCAATTTGTTGCTTTTGTTGTCATTATTGTCATCCACAAGATATAAAGAGCCATTCTACCCAGAAAATAAATAGAAGATCTGGCAAAGTTTTTTCTTACATAGAACTTTCATTATAGCTCTAATAAAAGACTTGAGATAATGATTTTCAAACTTCAGATAAGGCTTTTAACATATGATCAATTTTAAACACTCCACCCCTCCCCGCCTAGCAAGAACGGTGTTGGCGGGTGGAGGTTAAGATGGTTGGGGGGGTGGGGGGGTGGTGGTCACGCAGCATGGCAGCCAGATTCTATCTTGATTTCCCTAAGAACAGACAGGAAGGGCAGTTCGTGGGTGGACTGCCCACCTCGTCAGGCAGGGGCTTATGTTACATTGGAAAATCATTGCCCAGTGATGTCATCGGTGCTGCAACAGCATTCTAACTTTTGTAATTGGGAGGCCCCAGCGGGGCCAGCCCAACAGGCCAAACCACGGCAGGAGTTGGGGAGTGGCCAGCAGAGACCACAGTAAGTTCAGAAATATTACTTTTCTGTGGCATTCCTGTAGGTTAGGAGGAGCAGGATTGCTTGGGCCTCCCCTGCCTGGCCTTGCTTCCCCCTCCCAGTGCCAGAATAGGCTGCAAATCTCCCCCACTGTAGGTTTATGCTGGGGACTGTTCCTGTGGGCACCTGGCTTCTTTAAATGATGCTCAGGAGTTAAAATGGCCAGGGCCTCACAGAGAGCACCTTTCTACCCTCCACCTCAAGGCCCCCATCTTGAATGCATCCCCAGTTAAAATCAGCCATATAGTTAATTCAGAATTGTATTCATGAGATGCATCATTAGTAATCTGTTATCTGTTTGGCAAATAATCAACAATACAAACATACTTTTAGTTGTTAACTGCAGACATGTGCACGTGTCAGAGATGGGAAGGTTTCTGGTTTCAGGCCAATCAGATAACCACATGTAGGTATAAGAAAGTTGACCATTACTAGTTGACAATTTTCCCATCAAACTAAAAGTTCCTTGCGATATTCTGTCTCCTGACGTTATGAGCTGTACTTCCATTTATTATTTGGTAACAAGCTGCAAGGACCAGGAATTACAGATAAATAATTGGGAACAACAGAATACTGTTCAAGCCAAAGGTTAGCATATATAAAAATTTGACTCGTAGATATGGGCATTACCATTGCCAAAACCCTCACCATCAACATTCTGGTGGTAACCATGAATCAGAAACTTAACTGGACCAGCCACATAAATACTGTGGCACAACGATATATCAGAGGCTGGTTATTCTGCAAGGAGTGACTCACCTCTTGACTCCCCAAAGCCTGTCCATAAGGCACAAATCAGGAGTGTGATGGAATATTCTCCCCACTTGCCTAGATCAGCACAGCTTCAACAATATTCAAGAAGTCTGACACCGTTCAGGACAAAGCAGCCACATACAACACCTTAAACATTCACTCTCTCCATCACCGGCACACCATGGCTACAGCCTGTACCATCGACAAGATACCTGCAGCAATTTGCCAAGGCATCTTCGACAGCATCTTCCAAACCCGCAGCATCTACTGCCTAGAAGGACAAGGGTAGCTGGCGCATGGGAACACCACCATCTGCAAGTTTCCCTCCTGGTCACACACCATTCTGACTTGGAAATATACTGCTGTTCCTTCACTGTCACTTGGTCAAAATCTTGGAACTCCTTCCCTAACAGCACTGTTGAAGTACCTTCACCATATGGACTGCTCTGGTTTAAGAAAGCCATAATCTTCTCAAGGGCAATTAGGAATGAGCAATAAATACTGGCCTTGCCAGCGACACCCACATCACATGAATGAATTAATGCTAGTTGTTAATGGTTTGGTTATATATCTCTGGGTGTCTGGATCACCCAACTTACCAATGAAATGTTTAGGTCTGATCAACTCACGATTCCCTGGTAGCCAGGTTGTGTAACTGCTTACTGTTATCCATACTAATACTGTTAAGGTTAACTTTAATAAACTTAATCTTTGTCTGGAACCTCGCTGTTTAAACACTGGTTTTTTCACACTAGTGACAAACTCACAATCAGTTTAATAATCTATGATTTCCTGTTTTGAAAATTAGAGCAACAACAAGATAGAGCTTTTAACTTAGAAAAACTTTCCAAGACACAAAAACAAAACTTGTAACAAAGAGATGATGTGAAAAGTACTAAAGAGAGATAATAGATCAAAACTGATAGCTAGCTGGAGGTCAAGGGGAAATAAATAAGAGGACGGTTTATGAAGGATTGGGAGAAAAGATCTAAATATTAGTGTAAATAATGGTCTAATATTTCAAAGTTGAAATCTGAATTAAAATCTAAATTAAAAACTGATACATTTTGTAAAATTTTGACATGGTATTCCATTTGTTTGCAAAAATCCTCTTAAAACACTGATCCTTCATTTACATGTCAGACTATAATGTCAAAAGTTTTGCAGATGTCTTTCAGCAGTTGACCAGTGCTCTAGAATTTATATAAAAACAAAATACTGTGGATACTGGAAATCTGAAATAAAAACACAACGTGCTAGAAATACTCAGCAGATCTGGCAGCATCTGTGGCGAGAGAAACAGAGTTAACGTTTCAGGTCTGTGACCTTTCATTAGAGGATGAAAGGTCACAGACCTGGAATGCTAACTCTTCTTCTCTCTCCACAGATGCTGCCAGATTTGCTGAGTATTTCCAGCACTTTCTGTTTTTACTCTAGAATTGATACTTTCCAGTGTATTAACAGGCTTGGCTAACCATGACAGTCATTATGTCTCCCTCCTGTGAGCCACTTCCTGTGTAATTTATGCAGGGATTTTGCCAAGATTTGACGACTTTCAGGATATTAACATAAAATTAGACTGCAGTGTTGAGCAATGGGTGGCATTAAAATTAACTGCAGCTGATCAAAAAGAACAGAAATGTCTCTTGGGTTTGAAAGGAAAATGCTCAACAACAAGGTTGGAGAGTCTGAGACGGAGAAACACATAAGAAGCCTTAGAGAAGCTTACAAGACGTGGGAAATCATTCTGAATTCTTGATTATGATTACTATTTGCCTGAAAAATTAACACATCCTTTAATAGATTGCTTTCGATGGCAATGAAACTTACACTTTGAAAGTTATGCAGCGAAACGTGCATTTAAATTAGATCTGTAAGTTTGTCAGTGTCTTCTCCACACAGATTGCTCATTGAATGCCATTACAGGCTGCTTTGGAAATGATGTGCGTGTTAATAAACTGGGACATCTGGTTACCAGGTTTTTTTCTGATTCATTAACTGACATTGCTGCTGTGGCCAGAGGGGATCAAAGTAAACCCTGGGAGGGTTTCTGCTGTCTTGAGATGGACCCTGATGATTGCCTCAGTCCTTTGACCTGACTAAACTTTCTAAATCTGTGCTAATGATTATTGTTGACATTACTTCTATTGAAATTTAATTGTAGCATTGAGAAGGCTTTACTGCAGATCAATATTTAGAATTGAGACACAGATGTGAAGCTATTACTTATTTAAGGCATCTTTTATATAATTTATACTTCTTTCATTATTCAAAGAATTAAAATGCCTTTAGCAATTGAAGTTATTTTTTGCAATGAATAGGTGCTTAAAATGAAGCTGGTACTTCAAGAGTTAAGTGAGAACAGAAAATTATTAAAGATTTAAGGAATTAATGATCTTTAAAGCTGGATCTGGCAAATGAAATCATGCAACCCCGTCAAGTGATGCTTTTGCACAGCTCAAACAAATGAAATAATTTTAAATGCTCTAGAGAGAATGATTGAGCAAAAGAAATCTGACTTGATAGTACATGTTGAGGGATGAAATGGACAATGAAGTTTCCATATGTTGTTTTTACGCAGTAATTAGAAACTGTCACACACCGTTTCATTCCTCAGTTTCCTTCAGCTTATTTGCATGTACAAGGCTTCCTCAAAGTGAAATTCTGAGCAGCAAACTGGCACCCAGCTGGGATCTGAGGCGGTGACACGCACACTCCTTCCACCTCATGGACAAGTGGCCAACGGCAGACACTGTCACAGCCCAAGCAACAAACAAGCCATTGAAGCTATAGGTCAGATTAAACTGGCATTTCATGTCCTAAAATGAGGTGCAGAGATCACAGTAATTATTTTTGCTGACCAGCAGCCACGCACTACTGCAGCTGAGTTTAACCCAGTTGACTGGCATATAACTAATACTATAAATTGACATTAAGTTCTTTGGCATTCATTTGACAGCTAATGCAATTGTTACACATTTGCTCATTATAGCATGCTCATTGTTACAGAAATAAATAACATTTCATGCTCCAAATTTCTGACTCTGACTCTAAGATAGCAGAGCAACTGGAGAGGAGATTATAAATAAGGAGATATCAACCTCTGGACTGAGTGGGTGTCCACAGGAGACAAAGCGGTGGGTTGTGGTGCTGGCAGGAATGTCATTCACAGTGGCACAGCTGTTGGAAAAGGCTGTGTTGGTATCTGCGGCATGTTGAAGTGTGAAGAACAAAAATGAATCCTATTTCTCAGGAGAGTCCTGCATATGTCATGTATATTGTCCCATTAAGCCAATCCATTTATCAACTTACTGAATGCCAATTAAATTGCACAGGATGGTGCAGGTATATGGTGAGCTGTTGGTGCCAACCTTTATTACAGCTGAGGCATTCTGGCACAATACATTTTGCACATTTTTGAAGGTGATAGCTGAGGCTAACAAAAAAAATAATTTGCTTCCAGTACAAATGGCCTCAGAGTAAAACTTGAGAGAGCTGATGTCAAAAGTCACAAGGAACTTATCAAAAATTAGTATGACCATTAAATGCCATTGGAGGCTTTTGTAAGATTTTTTTCATTCAATTTATCTCAGATGAAGATGTCAGGGCACATGTCCAAGTGGTGCCAAATGCCTTCACAGCGTGGAAATTAAATCAGTGTAATTTCATCAGGATGATTCTAGTCTGCAGCTTTTTTTTTGCTGGATTCACTGCCTCACTGCTGCCTCTGTGTACCACAGCTGAGCCATTTCTGCCATCTCTCAGAAACAGAGAACAAAATCTTTTCATACAGCCACAGTTAATATGGTAATGTTATTATCATTAACGTTTACATCAGTGCAGCTCAGATATCAACCATTCTTCCACTTCTTTGTAACAAGAGGATATGTATCTTCAAACGTGACGTTCTATTATTCTCGCATGCCTGTAATTGTCACTGACATTCTCATAAATACGTAAAATATTTAAACCTATAGAGTTCAGCAATCTATCATTTGCAGAACTAGCTGCTCAAAAATGTTTACTAGTTCAAGTCCCAGGCCAGTCTGACACTTATGTCCACTTGCTACTGTTGGGCTGTGGTTTTTCATGCATATCCCTAGTTGAAGCCTTTATTTTGATAGTGAACGAATTTACCCCAGGGAGTGAATAAAATGGCATTTGCTCACCTGCTTTGCTTTGGCTTCTTCCTTTGGTGGCATTGATCTTCAAGGTGGTAGAGACAAAACTATTGCATACTGCTTTTACTGGGGAAAAATATAATTCAATATAATAGAAATTCAAATTCTAAGGGATATTACTCTAATGTTACTGCATAATCCTGAGAAACAGATCTGTATCTGTCTACCACTGCATTAGGGGCAGATTTTAATTTCTTAGGAATAGATAACATGTTGGACCATAAATGATCCACAGAACCTTACTACAATTTAGGGCTTTCAACTCAGGTTTAGGCAGCCCAGAATCAGAGAGAATTCTGTTTAAAGCATGAAAATTGGATGCCAACAGTTCTCACAATAACACGTCATTCACAGGAAAATTTAAATATACACTAAACCTGTCATCGTCATACATCATACAATATCAAAGTATTCATTGGTACTAACAATACAAAATATGTGATATTTTTAAATCCATAGGCAAAGATGGATCATTCTCAAATTTGCCAACATATTTCAATATTGGAATGTATTGCCTGAAAGGGCAGTCGAGGCAGATACAATAGTAACCTTCAAAAGGGAACTACTTAAAAAGGAAGAAATAAGATACAGGACTATGGAGAAATACCAGGGGAGTGGGGCTAATTGGTAAGTCTTTCATAGAGCTGTTATGGGAAAGAGGGGCTGAATGGCCTCCTTCTGTGCTGTAAGATTCTATTATTCTATGACTCTAAACTTTCCACACATTTGTTAATGCCAAAAGCAGCTTAAAATATAATTGTATTTACATAATTTTTTTTCTTGGGTCTTGTTGATATACTGGGTTAGAATCTGGCTTTTCACTTTTGACATCTAGATTCGAATCAAACCCAGACTGATATGGTGATGATCTCCTGTTTACTATCTGTGATTATGGTACCATGTGAACGAGTGAGGGGAGACTTGATTGAAGTATATAAGACTGTGAATGGTCTTGACAAGGTGGATGTGGAAAGAATGTTTCCTCTTGTGGGTGAGTTCAGAACGAGGGGGCATTGTTTCAAAATTAGGGGTCGCCCTTTTGGGACAGAGATGAGGAGAAATTTTTTCTCCCAGAGGGTTGTGCGACTGTGGAACTCTCTGCCTCAGAAGGTGGTGGGGCGGGGTCATTGAATATTTTTAAGGCAGAGGTAGATAAATCCTTGTTAGGCAAGGGAATCAAAGGTTACTGGGGGTAAATGGGAGTGTGGAATTCGAGATACAAACAGCCATGATCTTATTGAGTGGTGGAGCAGGCTCGAGGGGCCGAATGGTCTACTTCTGCGCCTAATTCGTATGTTTGTATGAAATGAATTTAGTTAGTCTCAATGGGCTTATGCCCAAAAATCTATCCTTAATTCTGCACAAACATGGCAATTTCATACAAAGAGGTTATTGTACAGCTGGTATGGGAAATCTAAAATGCAAAATGTCACACTGGTATGTTCTCCTGAGGTTGAGGCTTATGTATATTGTTGAGGCAGATTAGAAGAACTTTATTCAGCAGCTAAATATGCTGTGCTTGACCTGTGACTGATTGATGCTGACACTGGGGACCCAAAGTGGAAAATGGTCCATTTCTGAACCCGAACTGTTCTTGCCTAGATAAGCAAAAAAAGGTCATGAAAAAACACTGCTTTTTCTCGCCTTTGTTAGATTAACCATATAAATGCCAGTCTTTCTTTTCTTTCTACTTACAGCATGGAAGCCAGATTCTAACACAATATATCACCAAGACCCAAGATTTAAAAAAAAATACAATTATGTTTTAAAATGCTTTTGGCATTAACACTGATATGTGTGGAAAGCTTGGAGTCATAGAATAATAAAAACACACAGCACAGAAAGGGGCCATTCAAAGAGTTACCAATTAGTACAACTCCCCTGCTATTTTTCCATAGTCCTGCAATTTCCATGAAGAATCTCAACTCTCATAACTGTTTTAAAATTATTCTTTCTGTGTATATTGTCACAATCAAGTGAGGAGGGTTGAAGGGCTTCCCTCTTTTCCTTCTCCTTGTTTGACCACAACAGGTTTAATTTTTTTCTTAAGTGGATGTACTGGCCAATTCAGTAGGTGTTTCATTGCTTACTTGTTATGATCATAACAAGAACCAATCTTGAGTTAACAAAGGAAGAGATGAATTTTATTTGTTTGTACCTAAACCGAACTAATAAAAATAATAAACAGTGCGCCAAGTTTCACTCTCACACACACACTAGAGGTACACACACACACACAAGTGCCAGGCAATGACCATCTCCAACAAGAGAGAATCTAACCATCTCCCCTTGATATTCAATGGCATTACCATCGCTGAATCCCCCACTATCAACATCCTAGGGGCTACCATTGACCAGAAACTGAACCGGAGTAGCCATATAAATACCGTGGCTAGAAGAGCAGGTCAGAGGCTAGTAATCCTGCCGCAAGTAACTCACCTCCTGACTCCCCTGTCGACCATCTACAAGGCACAAGTCAGGAGTGTGATGGAATACTCTCCACTTGCCTGGTTGGGTGCAGCTCCAACAACACTCAAAAAGCTCGACACTATCCAGGACAAAGCAGCCCGCTTGATTGGCACCCCATCCACAAACATTCACTCCCTCCACCACCGACGCACAGTGGCAGCAGTGTGCACCATCTACAAGATGCACTGCAGCAACACACCAAGGATCCTTACACAGCACCTTCCAGACCCGCGACCTCTACCAACTAGAAGGACAAGGGCAGCAAATGCATGGGAACACCACCACCTGCAAGTTCCCCTCCAAGTCACACACCATCCTGACATGGAACTATATCGCTGTTCCTTCAATGTCACTGGGTCAAAATCCTGGAACTCTCTTCCTAACAGCACTGTGGGTGTACCTGCCTGACATGGACTGCAGCGGTTCAAGAAGGCAACTCACCACCACCTTCTCAGGGGCAATTAGGGATAGGCAATAAATGCTGGCCTGGCCAGCGATGCCCTCATCCCATGAATGAATTTTTTAAAAACACAAACAGATTACAAAGCGGGGGAAGGTAGATTGGTTGAGTTAGAGTCCATAAAAAGGTATATAGTCTGTGGAGTTTGGTGATTTCTTATTCATCTAGCTGAATTCAGTGGTCCTGAGGCTTTTAGTTTGAAGAGGTATGTGACTGGTTCGGTGAGTCTCTTGGAGATAGCGATGTGGATGATTTCCTCCAATGGGGCTTCAGATGGTGGTTGGAATATGCAAAGGTGGTCAGTCAACAAGCAGGATTTGAAAGCTTTCAAACTGGAATGTTGAGTGAGAGAGAGACAGAGAGGGACCCCCACTTAGGGTCTGTTCATGTCAGAGTCCAGTTACTTCTCCTCTACTGCAGAGAAAACATCAGCTTAAAACTACAGATAGGGAGGGGCTTGTCACATGACAGTCACTCAGTCATTCGAACATAGCAGTTAGCAGTATTTCTCTACTTGCTGACAGAACAGGTAGTTCCTTTAAACTTCCTGGGTCTTGGTTCTTGCTGGGAAATGCAAACATTTCATCTCTCTCCTCACAGTTCTTTGCAATGTAGAATACGATGCAGCAAATTAGTTGATCATCTTAAGCCAAAAAGATTACTTTTCTAGCAGCTTGTTTTTTTAAAAATGTCTTTAAAAAAAATATAAATCCAGTTTTCCATCAGCGGATTAAAGAAAATTATCATTCAACAAAACACATTGGTGTAACAATACGTTTATTATGTCGCTCTCTTCTAATCCTGCGTCTTTCCCCTTCCTCTCCTCATCCTTTTCTGTAGTCTTTCTCTTTTATGCCTGTTCTTTTCTTTTGTCTCCTTCGGGTGGGGAGAGTCTAAAGCACAAAGAATATTGGGGGCAAAATTGGATAGCCCTTGAAATTGGCATGGGGATTGTGATGTTCTCCGGACTGGAGTAGGGTTTGGCTGCATTTGGTAAGTGATATGAGACTGAGACAGAGAGAGCATGCTGTTGAAACAATGGATTCTTCTTTATTCTCGTTTTACTTTCACTTTCCCTGTGCTGGCTCCTGTGTGTTGGCAGCAGCCTCAACTGTACAAAATGCACAAAGCAATTTTCACGTCATTACATCCCTCCCCTTCTTAGTAAATGAGAGACTTAGCATGTTTTAATGATCTGTTTCCAAAAGTATAAACAATAAACTTAAACAGTTCACCTGGTAACATATTCACTTAAGTATGGTGGGTGTTTTCTCTCACAAGTAGGATACCATCTGACATCAGGTGTAGTCTCATTTGACTCATCATCTTCATCTGAGATGTCAATGTTGGAATCGGATTCAATGCTTACGAGTAATGTTTTCTCGTGATGCTTTGTGAACCATGCTGAGCAGTGATCATTGATCCTTTTGTGTTGGTCACAACAAATGGTTGAATATCATAAGGGGTTGTTTGTTTACCAACATGACCACCACATTTCACAAGTACTTTATCTCCTGGCTTAAGAAATGTAGCTCCAAATTATATGTTTCATTCTGCATTTATCTTCGTTCGATCCTTCTGTTCTCGATTGCATTCGTGTACAGGTTGATCATTAGCTCTGCAGGGTAGCTCAGGAAGACATGTGCGCATAGGATGTGCAAAGGTGAGTGTTGCTGGAGGTTTTACAATAGTCGAGTGTGAAGTTCCTCTGTAATTACAAAGAAAGTAATATAGCTCTTGCTTTCATGACTTGCTCTCAACTGCAGCTGTACATATCACTGTTTACAAGGTGCGCATAAATCTCTCGACTTCTCCATTTGCTCTTAGCCAATGGAGTGTGATTTTCCTATGAGTGAACCCTAGTAGTTTTCAAATTTAATGAACTCCTCGCTGTTGAATGGGGTCCATTGTCAGTTCTTACTGTTTGAGGGATTCCAAAAAAGGCGAAGATCTGGTCAAGCTTTGGGATGACTGCTTTTGTTGAGGTTGATGTAACTAATTCCACGATTGGGAATCTGCTGTAGTCATCAGTGACAACAAGCAGGTGTTCACCTGTGGGCAAATCTGCAAAGTCAACGTTGACTTCAATCCATTTTCCTGGAGGTAGGTTGGACCTTTTGAGAGGATCATGAAGATTTGACATTGTGGTTGCTTGACATGACAAACACTGATTTTGTACCCCAACATGCAGTCAATTCCTGGGAACCAAGCTTTCCCTAAGGAGTTGTTTGGTTTTGACAATTCCCTAGTGTCCTTCATGTGCTCTATCATGGAGAGACAATATAACATAAATGATACAACTCGAAGGAGGGTGCAAGAGCAGAGGGACCTGGGGGCATATGTGCATAAGTCATTGAAGATGGCAGGACAGATTGAGAGACTGGTTAATAAAGCATACAGTATCCTGGATTTAAAGTGATTGGCAAAAGAAGCAAAAGCAACATGAGGAAAAACTTTTTCACACAGTGAGTGGTTAGGATCTGGAAGCACTGCCTGAGAATGTGGTGGAGGCAGATTCAATCGAGGAGTTCAAAAGGGAATTAGACTGTTACCTGAAAAGGAAGAACGTGCAGGGTTACGGGGTGAAATTGAGGGAATGGCATTAGGTGAACTACTCATTTGGAGAACCAGTGCAGACACGATGGGCTGAATGACCTCCTTCTGCGCTGTAACAATTCTGTGACTCCGTGATTCTGTGAAGACACTCCCTCAATGAGTGTGGAATGACAATATAGTTGTTGCGTAATATGAGATCAGATGTGGTTGTAATGGTGAGCTCATTTCGAACATTATGAAGACCTGTAGTGTGTGAGCGCTTTCGTTTGCAGACGCTTTCTCGATCATGTCTTTCCAGTTTCAAGATTCCATAGCCTTCATACATTGTTGCAAAGCCTCATCTTGTTTTGTTGCTGCTTTGATATCAGCTAGTTTTAATGACTTTGGCACCGCATTTATGCTTACGTAGTTACGATGTTGTTCAACAAGCTTTTCCTCATGACCAGTAGGACCGACTGTTGGCAAAGGATGTCGCAAAAGATAGTCCTCTGGGTTAAGTTTGCCTGGCTGATACTCAACATGGAAATTGTACTCTTGTAGTTTAAGTATCCAATGTTCTATTCGAGTGGGTGGTTTGCTATGTGGATTGTTAAACATGCTCACTAGTAGTCTCTGATCGGTTATTATTTTAAAATCACTTCGATACAAATAGAGATGAAAGTGTGAGATACCTCATGTGGTTGAGAGCTCTTTTCTCTCTGTTTGCAAATAACATTACTCTACAGGCATTAACTATCTGCTTGCCATCGCGATGATTGAGGGATTACCTGTCTTGTCTTTCTGTACCAGAACTGCACCTGAGGGCTTGCATCCACAACGAACTGGGTAGTCTTCTCAGGGTTGAAATAGGCATTTGTGTAGCATGCTGACAAACATCATTTGATCTGGTCTACCACCTGTGATTTAGTCCATTCCCACACAGTGGTCTCTTTTGTCAGATCGCATAGAGGGACAGATAGACTAGCGAGGTCTGGAATGAAACAACTACATTACATGATGAGTCCCAGCAGACTCCGGACTTCTTGCATGTTTGTAGGATCTGTAGCGTTTGCAGTGGCTTCAACTTTCCATGGATCAGGTGATGCTCCTTCACATTGAACACATGACCGAAGAATTCTGAACAAGTACTTGTCTTTGTTCAAGGTAAGGTTACATTCTCTGAGATGCATGTAGTCATTTCTCCAGTTCACTTTCAGTGTGACCATTAATGAGAATGTCATCACTGATGTTCAGCGTGCCTTGAAGTTCTTGAACTGCAGATTGAATCAAGTGCTGAAATACCTCAGCTGCTGAGTTGACTCCAAAGTTGAGCCTCTTGTATCCGAAAAGTTGGATGTGAGTAGAGAATACAGTAAGATATCTCAATTCTTCTGCAAGCTCGATTTGATGGTAGTCTGCATTGAGGTCAAGTTTAGCAAAGTGTTTAGCACCATTCACTTTCTCTATGATGTCATCGATTGTCAGTGTCAAGTGTCTTTCTCATTATATGGCTTGGTTTGGTGATCGCGTATCAACACAGATTCAAATCTGGTTGTCATTCTTGGGTTTCTTGATGACTTGTATGGGTGAGACCCAAGGGGTAGGTACATCCCCAACTTTCTCAATAATGTCAAGGTCAAGTAGGCATTGAAGTTCCTTCTCTGTCTGTTTCCTGACATGAAATGGTATCCATCACTGTTGATGCGCAACTGGGGGCACATTAGTGTCTACATGTAGCTTGCATGTAACAGTTTTCCGATATCAATGAAGTGATCAGCATACAGTTCGAGAATGCTTTTGTTATGTGTAGGAATTGCGTTTGTGACTGCAATCATGTGCAGATCTGTTGCTGTGTGGAAACTGATAAGCATGTCACTTCTCCAGATATGACATAGAATACAGCATTTGGTCAAGTGTCTTTGAATGAGACTGGCATTTTAAAAGTGCTGAGGATTTTCAGTGGTTTGTCACTGTCGTAAGGACAAATTTTCGTATTCCCTGGTTTACAGCTAATGGGGAAATCCTAAAATTTGTTGAA
This sequence comes from Heterodontus francisci, assembly GCF_036365525.1. NCBI lineage: Eukaryota > Metazoa > Chordata > Chondrichthyes > Heterodontiformes > Heterodontidae > Heterodontus > Heterodontus francisci. The sequence goes on from NC_090377.1 coordinate 82,336,306, forward strand.
TAGTTTGTCTCCCGTGACACTGACAGATGCTCCTGTGTCTATGAGAGCATCTACATCCGAGCAGCCAATGGCCACTGTCACATGTGTTTACTGTGCCTGAGAGAGGACAAAAATATGTTCAGGGTCATCTGCCTCTACATTAGTTACATTCTCTCGCCTTTTTTACTGTGGTATGGATAGTGGCACCTTTTTGTTGATATTGAGCTTAGTAGTTGATGTTGATGATGAGTGACAAACATGAGAAATGTGGTTTGGTTTTCTACAAGCTTTACACTGTTTACCAGTAGCAGGACACTCTGTCCGGTGTGGGTAAGCACTGCCAGTGGAAACTTTCTTTGGACAGGTCACAACTCTGTGAGACAGCAGTTGTTACTTTGCGGGTGGTTTTCTGGCAAGTGAGCGATGAATAGTGTTCACAGGAGTTGAACTTGGAGTGTGATAGTAACTGTTAGCAGTCTCAACTTCAGTAGCTCTGATGAAAGGTCACTGACCTGAAATGTTAACTCTGCTTTTTTCTCCCCTGATGCTGTCAGACCTGCTGAGTATTTCCAGCATTTCTTTTTATTTCAGTAGCTCTGGCAGAAATAGTGATCTTGCTAACTCCAACAGCTCTGACAGGTGTCTGTCTTTCTCAAGTATCTTTCAGCATAGTTGACTAGAGAGACAGCCTTCAATTATTTGTGTTTTGATTTCCTGTTTGACATGATCCACATCACCGAAGTCAGATTTGGTTGCTAGATGCCTCAACTGCATGCAATATTGGTGAATTGTCTTGCCTGCTTCTTGCTTAGTGTGTCGGAAGACAATGGCTTCTTATATGATGCTTTTCTTAGGCTTAAAGAGGGCTGTCAGGCATTTTTTGCTGAGTCATAATCATTTTGCTCAGGCGTAAGTGTTTCAAAGATATCTTCTAATTCTTCACGTCCATAGTGGAGAAGCCTTTTTCCTTGTGTCATCTGTGATTGTGAAACCTGCCACTGCGCCTTCAAACGGTCAAAGCCACTTTTGTCAACATGACGATACAGATGATGGTTCTAAATGTACATCAAAAGGTGATAGATTGGGCATAGACAATGCCACATTGTTCAGCAATGCAGTGATAATGCGTGATCAAGGATCTGGGATCACATTCCTTTCAGAGGAAACCTCTCTGCCATGATCTGCAATTAATTTTTTTTAATTAGACTGTTATTTTGGAGAGATCAGTGTGTGTGTACCAACTGTGCAAGCTTCCTGGGTGTTACTAACACATTCTTCAACTTAAAATGCTGTTCGTATAAAGTAGACAAAAACCTTCCAAAATTTCACACCTGAAAGCAATGCTTCCTGTTTTTCACCATCCGTATTCTGTTTACATTTCTTTTCATTCATTCATGGGATGTAGATGTCGTTGGCTAGGCCAGCATTTATTGCCCATCCTTAATTGCCATTGAGAAGGTGGTGGTGAGCTGCCTTCTTGAACTGCTGCAGTCCATGTGAGGTAGGTACACCCACAGTGCTTTTAGGAAGGGAGTTCCAGGATTTTGACCCAGCGACAGTGAAGGAACAGCAATATAGTTCCAAGCATTTGCTGCCCTTGTCCTTCTAGTTGGTAGAGGTTGCGGATTTGGAAGGTGCTGTCTAAGGAGGCTTAGTGCATTGCTGCAGTGCATCTTGTAGATGGTACACACTGCTGCCACTGTGTGTTGGTGATGGAGAGAGTGAATGTTTGTAGATGGGGTGCCAATCAAGTTGGCTGATTTGTCCTGGATGGTGTCGAGCTTCTTGAGTGTTGTTGGAGCTGCATCCATCCAGGCAAGTGGAGAGTATTCCATCACACTCCTGATTTGTTCCGTGTAGATAGTGGACAGGCTTTGGGGAGTCAGGAGGTGAGTTACTCGCTGCAGGATTCCTAGCCTGCTCTTGTAGCCACAGTAAAGGCCTACTCGGGTCTGCAAAAAAAAAACTTGACCCGACCCCAACAGAACCACATCCAACTCAGGCCCGACCCGGCCCGTGCCCTTCCATTTTCTCCCGTGCCCGACCCGACCTGACCCAACCCGACCATCAGTTAACTTACCGTCCATTTTTTCACTTTCTTGCTGACCTGCGCAAGCTTAAAATAACTGTAACAAAACCACCTTTCTAGACCAAAAATTAAATTAACGGTGGATCCACCTACCTGTGATAGAGCGTGTCCCACCCAGCCCGACCGGAGCCCGAATGCAGGACCCGGAAGTGCAACCCGACCCAACCCAAACCTGATACATGTCGTTGGGTCCTGTCGGGTTCGGGTCGGGTAGCAGGCCTTTAAGCCACGGTATTTATATGGCTACTCCAGTTCAGTTTCTGGTCAATGATATCCCCTAGGATGTTGATATTGGGGGATTCAGCAATCGTAATACCATTGAATGTAAAGGGGAGATGGTTAGATTCTCTCTTGTTGGAGATGGTCATTGCCTGGCACTTGTGTGGTGCAAATGGTGCTTGCCACTTATCAGCCCAAGCCTGGATATTGTCCAGGTCTTGCTGCATTTCTACACAGACTGCTTCAGTATCTGAGGAGTCGCGAATAGTGCTGAACATTGTGCAATTATCAGTGAGCATCCCCACTTCTGACTTTATGATGGAAGGAAGGTCATTGATGAAGCAGCTGAAGATGGTTGGGCCTAGGACACTACCCTGAGGAACTCCTACAGTGATGTCCTGGAGCTGGGATGATTGACCTCCAACAACCACAACCATCTTCCTTTGCGCTAGATATGACTCCAACCAGCAGAGAGTTTTCCCCCTGATTTCCATTGACTTCAGTTTTGCTAGGGCTCCTTGATGCCATACTCGGTCAAATGCTGCCTTGATGTCAAGGGCAGTAACTCTCACCTCAGTTCCTGAGTTCAGCTCTTTTGTCCATGTTTGAACCAAGGCTGTAATGAGGTCAGGAGCTGAGTGACCCTGGCAGAATGCAAACGGGGTGTCACTGAGCATGTTATTGCTAAGCAAGTGCTTGTTGTCAAGGTGATATTCTCAGGACTGGAGTACGGTATGGTGAGTTTAGTAAGAGATAAGAGACAGAGACAGCACACTGTTGAAACAATGGATTCTTTATGCTTTTTTACTTTCACTTTTCCTGTCCTCATGTGTGCTGTCCAGCAGCCTTAAGTGTACAAAATGCACAATGCAATTTTCAAAACATTACAGAGATTGCGATGTGGAATTAATCTGTACCTGTTCAAAGTAATGTAGGCAGCATGCAAGTTTTGTACTGCCTGTTATTTTAATGATAGTAGTGGCAGCCCATGCAAAATGCACAGCATACCTCAGCAAGGGGCCCAATTTTGTGAGAGGCTAGCACCATTTAAAGCTAGTCTGCACTCCTTAAAGCCAGCTTGCACCTCTTAAAGGGGTGGTACCTTCTAGCTGCAGCAGGTGCTGCAGAAGACTCACCTGTAAGAAGGCTGGGCAACAGTGCAACAGGGTAGACAGTGTGTTCCAAGGTTCTCAGACACAGCATTGGAGGCAATGGTGCATGCGGCAAACAGGAGGAGAGAGGTCCTGTGTCCACATGGGGCGAGGAGGTTCTCCAGACAAACTGAGAAGGCATTGAACACAGATAGCCATCGCTGGCAATTGGAGTGTTGTAGCCCTGAGGATCTGGATGTAGTGCAGGGAGAAGTTTTGACCTAATATTAGCAGTCCAGATCAGTGAATTCATCCTCAAATCCCACTTCCCCCTCATCCCTCAATTTCTTCTGATTTACAAGCTGCAGATGGTGTAAGTATGCACCTCTTGCTCTCTTCCACTTCCATCACCACAACCCTACTCCTGTGCTTTTCTACTTTCGGATATAGAAAGACTGCAAACTGGCCAGGCAGTGCTGCAGGAGAGGGAAGTGGTAGAGAAAGGAAAGCCTTATGATGAAGTAACTCCGTCACTCGCTCTGACACTCGCAGCCACCAGCTCAGCCATTGACACTGCATGTATTTTAGAGGGTAGTTTAAAGACGAGATCAACACATGGTGGGCTGAATTTAGTGAGGCCATTTGGAGCAGGTTTAGAGGCTTGGGGGGCTGGAGAAGAACGATAGATGCGTCCGTCTGGAAATCCAATGTTGTAACGTAAGTTCCTGATTTAGTCAGCAGCAGGAAAGCACCAAAGTGGTGTCACCGCCCCGACGCGACGGGACTGCCATTTGAATTGTAAAACAGCTAGTTTTAATACATTTGCATTTAATTGAAAGCAATTCAATGGGCGACTTGGAATTAAGTGAACGACAGGCAGCCCTCACATGCCTTTGGATCCCTGGCTATTGAAAGCTGGCAGCACCGAGATGAGGCTTCAGTGCCACAACGGGAAGGTAGCCATGACCAGCACTGGATAGGGGAAGAGCGGGGAGCAGAGGCCATTGTTGGCCTGCAGTGCTGTGCACTCTGCATGGGTGGACTTGGTCTTGGGTGGTCAGCACGGGTGGGCTTGGTCTCCAGTGAGATGGTCGGAGTGTTGTCTATCAGCAAGGGTGGGCACTGAAGGCTAACAGCGTGTAAGCCGAGAGGAGTAGCAAAGGCAAAGATGCCAGGGCAACTTTGTCTCTGCAAGGACAGTGCTCTTGAGGCCTATTGATCACCTGGCAGAGGTCTCATTCACCCTGTCTTTTTGGACCCCTGTGACGTGATGCAGCACCTCCGATGGAGGGAGGACCAAGAGGCAAGAGACAGTCTCATACTTATCAGCCACCATGACTTACCTAAAAGTATTAAGTCTGTCACCTCCTTTCTATTTGAGTTTCGTGCCTGGTGCCCAGCTCAACCATGTGACCTGGCACAAAGAAGGTGCTGATCAAAGGAAAGCTAAGTAGAGGCTGGCAGCCCACTATGGGAGAAGGGTGAAGTCAGCATCTCACAATTAAGGCATCAAGGAATAAGCATTTTCAAAATCGGAAAAACTTTATTACAGAAAACAAATGGCAAATTTCAAGCATCCTTGAAACCCCAGGTATGACTAGGTGAGTTTCTTCATGCGTTTTCGTGTGCTTCTACGCAGTGTGACCCCTGCACTAGCAGCTGGGCTGGAGGCAGGCTGCTGATCATGCCTGGGATGACTTTAGTGACCGTCCTCTGGCTGCCTGAGGCCTGGGTTTCCTGAATAGGTGCAGGAATCTCCTCAGGCATCACAGCTGCTGGAGCCGGGCTCACAGGCTGAGGGGCTGAGGAGCTACTGTCCACACTCGGGAGCACCCTGAGGGGAGCCCCCATTTGTGGAGGTCAACCTCTCTTCAAGGCTCACTTGAATCTCCCTGCTCAGAGAAGGATGAGGAGCTGGAGACGATTCCAGGGGCCTCCTCCTTTTCTTGCATTGCCACTGCTGTGTTGAGCTCATGGCCAAGGTGATGGCGTGCAGGTCTGCGCACATCTGTGGGATCTGGGTCTCCATACAAGCCCACAGGCCTGAGACATGGCAGCACTCACGACATGGATGGACACCTCCATCGTCTGCTCATGGCTGCGTATGGCCTCTGGCATCTCCACCAGATGTTGCCTTACCTCTATCTGCAACTCCAGGATGCCCTGTGCTGTCGACACCGGAGGCTCGACATGAGCCTGGGGCTCAGCATGGGCCTGGCCACCCACAGTCCTCCAACTGTCAGTGGCCTCAGCTGTCACAGCCTCCGCCAGCTGCTCGGGTGTGTGTGCGGTGCTCTCACCAGCTTGTGACCCTGATTCTACAGCCACCAAGGTGAAAGTATCTGTGCTGGTGGAAGGTGCAGAAGAGTCATTGGACAGTGCATCTCCTGATTACATGTCCTCAGAGGTTAGAGTCATAGAGTTATACAGCACAGAAACAGGCCCTTCAGCCCATCATGTCCATTCTGCCCATCAAGCACCTATCTATTCTAATCCCATTTTCCAACACTTGGCCCATAGCCTTATATGCTATGCCATGTACCCTGGAGAGTACTAAAGGTCACCTCCAGAGTGGTGCAGTCAGCAGAAGCATTGTTTAAACACCCTGATGGTCTGTAAAATCACCTGTCATGTGGCAGTGTGGTGCTCATTATATGAATGCTAACCACATGTGTGTGGGTTGCACACCTGAGTCATGATCCAAGTGGTCAGTGGGTAGCCCTTATTGCTCAGTAGGTACTCCCTGGTCTCTTGTGGTGGCTCAAATGCTGGCAGTACAGTGGAGTCGCGCAGAATAAAGGCATCATGACTTGCTTCCAGGATACTGGGCACTGACCTGCATGATGCTCTGACTATGGTTGAACACCAGCTGGACATCGAAGGAATGGAACCCTTTGCGGTTGCAGCACATCCAGAATTTACATGCTGCGCCCAGAAAGCAACATGTGGAGTCAATGGAACCCTGCACCATGTGGAAGCTCGCTATCTTGGCTGAGCTGTGTGCATCCTCTGCCTGCTTCTATCAAGAGAGAATGCAATGTATTTCCCTCTCTTTGCATACAGAGCCTCAGTGACCTCCCTTATACAATAGTGGAAGGTAAACTGTGAGTTGTTTGAGATGTCCCCTGCTCCAGCTTGGAAGAAACCTAACACACAGAAGTTCATGGCCATGGTCACCTTTACAGCCACTGTCAGTGCTCTCCCCATCCTGCTCTGAGGCTGCAGGTCTGCTTCCAAAAGGTGGCAGATTTCAGTGAGCACCTCCTTAGTGAAACAAAAACATTGCACACACTGTTCCTGGCTTAGCCTGAGATAGAAGAATTGTTCCCTGGAGACATCAGGTGAATTTGACCTGTTGCTGAGAGCCCTTCTCTCCCTCCTCCTCCTCCCTCTTCAAGCAGATTGTTCTCCTCTCTGTCACCTCTGGTCATTCTCTCAGTCATGCTGCAGGCCAAGGGGAATAGAAACTACAGCACCCATGACCTGAGCAAGTGATCTCAGCAGAACCCTTGAAGTGTGAACCACAACCTTCATCATATGCCACACCACTCCCTGTAGACTTCATCAATTTTAAATAACAGTAGAAACCACCAAACATTCTTACTAACTCAGCTACAGAAATCAATCATCAACTAATCTGAAAATAGCAACAGTGGGATGGTCCTGCCTGCTACTGAATATATGTTCATTTGTGCGAGATTAGGAGAGGGCATAAGCTGGAACGCTGAGGTCAAAAATGGCACCTCTACAGTCAAATCAGCATTGCAAACTAACTAATGTCACGATCTGTCTACTCTGCATAATTCTGGCACAAACTCCCAGTGCCCGCACTAATGACCGACCCAAAATGGCTTCCAGTGTGGCCTGCATCGGAAGTTTGGGCGCGCCATGGGAAGCCATTTTGGACCTGAAATGGCACCCCGTAGCACCGAAAATAATGCCGTAGCTCATCTGAAATTTGCTGCTATTGTCTCTCTGCATGTGAGCATCTTATTTTTTTAAATTTTATTTATTTAGAGATACAGCACTGAAACAGTCCCTTCAGCCCACCAAGACTGTGCCAACCAACAACCACCCATTTATACTAATCCTACATTAATCCCATATTCCCTACCACATCCTCACCATTCTCCTACCACCTACCCATGCTAGGGGCAATTTACAATGGCCAATTTACCTAACAACCTGCAAGTCTTTGGCTGTGGGAAGAAACCGGAGCACCTGGTAGAAACCGCCGCAGTCACAGGGAGAACTTGCAAACTCCGCACAGGCAGCACCCAGAACTGAACCTGGGTCGCTGGAGCTGTGATGCTAACCACTGTGCCACTGTGCTGCCCATCTATTCATAATCACACCAGACCTCAGTACTTGGGTACAAAATCTCTTCCAAAATTTGCCAGATATAAAAATGCAGAAAAATGTTTATAGTAATCAGACTCTATCTTCATTTAATTTTAACTGATTTTTGTGTGCTTGCTGTTTTGAATTTAGAGACAGAAAACACAAGAAACATTGACTAATTTTCTAGCAGAACAGCAAAGCGGAGATCTGCTGTGGATGGCAAATTCAATATTTTGATGTGAAAAATATTATATTTTATATATTTTTAAATATGAAAAGAATTGCAGGTCATGATTTGAATTGTAAAAATTATGAGAGGATTTTAGGGATTGCGTATCACCAGTCTATTTCTCTCCTGTGTGACACCTTTTGATGCATACAAATTTGTATTTTTTCCAGTGAACCAGTTCTAAACTGATTCAAGGATGTGTCTGTATATATTTCCTGACATAAATTCTAAGTCCAATTAACTAGCTCATTACAGTTCATTTAAGTGCACAAAGGTAATAGTGAGACAGGCACTGAGCTTCAAAATATAACAGTGAACAACTGCTTCAAAAAGCATACAGCTGCTTCTACCTTCTGGAACAACTACAAGGTTCACGAACATGATGGGAAAAAAGATACATTGTTATTATGTCATCTAATTTACAAACGATGACAATGATATTTAGAGGGGTTATAAAAGAAAATGAAGGGTGGAATTAAAACCAAAAGTAAAATAATACAAAGCATAGCAAATTGAGAGTTGATAGCTGTCTCGAGAGTACAAGGCTCTTCATATGTTAATACATACATTGAGCATTGTGCTATTTCTAAAGATAATGACATATCCATTTGCACCTAAACAAAGTGTAAACAAGTTATGGTGAGTTTGCATGGCAAACTGTAGTTAATTGAGGTGTGATTATAACCCAAAAAAGTGAATCATGAAATTGAAATATAAATTAAGACAAATTATGCAGAAATATATGACATCTAGGGGGACTACATTTTTACAGCCTCCAAAAACGGGTGTGGGAACCATGATACGGGATTAATCTGAGTTTGTTGCTTCTGATGCAGGCAGCATGTAAACATCAGTGTTCTGATGAAGGGTCATCAACCTGAAACGTTAATTCTGTTTCTCTCTCCACCGATGCTGCCAGACCCACCATATGCATATCCTGCGTCGGAGCTACCCTGTGAAGTATGCAGGGTGTCAGTATCTGACCTAGTGGCTGCGAGTATGAGATCGAGTAACTGTCTTTGCTCATCTTAAGTTTCTTCTTCCCCTTCCACTTCTTATTACTGCATCACTGCCTGGCCAGGTGGCAGTTCTTGTGTAACTGTAAGTGGAAATGTACAAGGGTGTGGTTATGAGGAGCGGGGTCCGGTGGAAAAGCAAGAGGTGCATGTTTATATCATCTGCAGCTTGTGAGATGTTTGATGGTGTGATGCTTGCAAGGTGTGATGCTTGCAGCACTGTTAAGTGTGTGAGGGTAAAGTGAATCTATGAATGTGAAGTATGAATCATAATTAATAGATATTGTTAGTAGGTGAATGATGGGGGTGTGGTGCATTGAGCAATGTGTGAGGCTAGTGGAGCAGTTGGTAGGATGTGACATTTGAAGATATATTCACTGACCTTGACCGCACATGTGAGATCATTGAACATTTTGCAGTACTCTAGATCCTCAAGGCTTGACTCCTGCAATTGACCGCCGTGTTATCTGGTCCCATTGCCTTCACAAAGTTTGTTTGAAGGGCCTCCTGGCCCGATATGGCTAGGTCACAGCTCTTCTCCTCTCCACCTCCTTCACCAAGGCCTCCAGTGCAGTGTCAGAGAACCTTGGAGCACGCCCTCTTCCCTGTTACACCATAATTCACTCTTCTTCTTGCTTAGACATGCTTCTACAAACAGTTCCATCATCTGTTCTAGCCAGAATGCACGTCCTTTTAAACTATAGAAACCATAGGAAAGTTACAGCACAGAAGGAGGCCACTCAGACCATTGTGTATGCGCCGGCTGAAAAAATTAGCCGCCCAATCTAATCACACCTTCCAGCACCTGGTCCATAGCCTTGCAGGTTACAGCACTTCAGCTGCATGTCCAGGCACCTTTTAAAAGAATTGAGGGTTTCTGCCTCCACCACCATTCCTGGCAGTGAATTCCAGACACCCACCACCCTCTGGCTGAAAACATTTTTCCTCATGTCCCTTCTAATCCTCCTACCAATCACTTTAAATCTGTGCCCCTGGTAATTGACCTCTCTGCTGGGGAAATAGGTCCATCCTGTCTACTCTATTTAGGCCCCTCATAATTTTGCACACCTCAATTAAGTCACCCCCTCAGCCTCTTTTGTTCTAAGGAAAACAACCCTAGCCTATCCAATATTTCCTCAGAGCTGCAACTTTCAACCCCTGGCAACATTCCTGTAAATCTCCTCTGTACTCTGTCCAGAGCAATTATGTCCTTCCTGTAATGTGGTGACCAGAACTGTACCCAATACTCCAGCTGTGGCCTAACCAGAGGTTTATACAGTTCCAACATTACCTCCCTGATTTTGTATTCTATACCTCCGTCAATAAAGGAAAGCATTCCATATGCCTTCTTCACCACTATCTACCTATCCTGCCACCTTCAGGTACCTGTGGACATGCACTCCAAGGTCTCTCACTTCTTCTACCCCTCTCAATATCCTCCCATTTATTATGCATTCCCTTGCTTTGTTTGCCCTTCCCAAATGCATGACCTGACACTTCTCCAGATTAAATTCCATTTGCCACTTTTCCGCCCACTCAACCAACTATTGATATCATTCTGGAGTCTACAGCTATCCTCTGCACTATCAACTACACGGCCAATTTTTGTGTCATCTGCAAATTTCCCAATCATGCCTCCCACATTTAAGTCCAAATCATTAATATATACCACAAACAGCAAGGGACCCAACTCTGAGCCCTGTGGAACGCCACTGGAAACCGCTTTCCACTCGCAAAAACATCTGTTGACCACTACCCTTTGTTTTCTGTCACTGAGCCAATTTGGGATCCAGTTTGCCACATTCCCCTGTATCCCATGGGCTTAAGAGGTGAAGACTGGCTTTAAGTAGTGCAGGCTAGCTTTAAGCTTTATGCATGCTGAGTATTTCTAGTATTTTCTGTTTTTTTTTTGTTGCTTTTGTTTCACATGGTGAGTGACTTGGCATGAGTGGCCTGCAGCCAGGGGGACAAGGTAGTGGAGGTGTGAGCTCATGAGTTCTGCTGCAGAGGACTCAGATGAGTGCTTTGATGTGGTGGCCTACAGAAGGTAGGTATGCACAATGAAATGCTTAGTGCATTGGCAGGTCTGCCACACAGCCTGCATGCAATGTAAAGGAGCGTGAAGGAGTCTGCTATCAACCAGGCATAGGGCTCTGCAGAGAGATTGGAGTCTATCCTTTCTAGCGTGAAAGTGGTTAACAACCCCATTATCACAATTATAACTCCAACTATGAGGCAGCGTCAGATGTCTGGTGTCTCAGCTTCCATTGCAGCATAAGCAGAAGCCATTCAAAGTCTGAATGCTGCAGTGGTAGCTCAGACTGAAGTCATTGCAAGCTCAGCTAGTTGCCACTCTGGCTGCGAATACTTGTGTTCAAAGTGGCTTGCAGGGTCTCACAGCTAGCCATCAATCTGTGCTCCAACAGATTGCTAGGAATGCTGAGGCACCCACCCCGGGGGAATGACAGCGGCTCCGTGGAGCATGAAACTCAGCATCCTCTCTCAGGATAACAGCAGTTGTCCTCCCACCTGCCTGTTAGCCAGCCAGCCCAGACTGCTGCTGCCCATGCCGAGGTGGTACAGTCCAAAGCTAGGACTTCTAGGGCTAGGGCTGCTTGAGGTCCTCCTGCAAAGCCATCTGCAGTCTCCCTCCTTGAAGGTCAGCAGCCTCCCACCACTGCATAGGAGCACTAGGACAGGCAAAGGCACATGGAAGACGAGCATGACAAATCTTGAGATGGGCACTGGTTACTGCAGGGTTCCTCCAGAGTGGTCTTGTCAGAGGAAGAACTGTTTAATCACTCCAATGATCTGTTCGATCACATGGCTTTTGTTATATGCATGCTTCCCATATGTGCTTGGGTTGGAAACCAGAGTCATGAACCACTTTGTTAGTGGATAGTCCTTGCTGCCCTGTAACCACCCTCTGGTATGTCATTGTGGCTCAAATGCTGATGGTACAGCAGACTGCCACAGAATGAAGGCATCATGACTGTTGCCAGGATATGAGGCACTGACTTGAATGATATGCTGAGTATGGTCACTCACCAACTGGAATTTGAAGGAGTGGAATCCCTTCAAATTGTGGTACATCTCTGAATTGCCATGCGGTGCCCGCAAAGTGCCGCACAAGCAGTCAATGTTACCATGCACCATGGGGAAGCCTGCCATCCTTGTGAAGCTGCATGCTTGCTCTGGCTGCTTCTCTCTGACAAGAGAGAATTAAATGTATTTAGCTCTCAGTGACCTCAGCTCTCAGAGCCTCAGTGACCTCTCTTATACAACAGTGGGCAGTGCATTGGGAGATGTTGCAAATATCGTCAGCTCCAGCCTGGAAGGAGCCCAACACATAAAAATTTATGGCCTCGGTCACCTTCACAGCCAGTAGTAATCCCGTTCTCGCCCTGCCCTGAGGCTGCAGTTCTGCCTGCTGGCAGATTTCAGTGAGCACCTCCGTAGTGGAGACGTCACATACACTGTTCCTCATTGAGATTGAGGGAGGAGAATAGTTTTTTGAATATCCTTGGTGGATATGGCCTTCTGCTGAAAGCTCTTCTCTCCCTCCTCCTCCTCCCTCTTAATCAGCTTTTTTTCCTCTATGTTACCTCTGCTCATTCTGCCCGTCATGCTGCAGGCCAAGAGAGATACAAACTACTGCACCCATGCCTGGGAGCATCTGGTCTGAGCTGAAGCCATGATGTAAGTAAGTCGGCACCTGGCACACCACTCCCTGGAAATTTCAGCAACTTCAGATCAGAGAATAAACACTTCTACAAACTCAGCAAGAACTAGTAGAAAACAATCAGCAAGTGATCTGAAAGTAGTTGATGATTCATGTAAATAGCAGTGGTGGGGGGGGGGGGGGACAGTTCTTTCGCTGCTGTGTTCATCCATGTGAGGTTAAGAAAGGGCATTAGTTGGAGCATTGAGCTCCAGAATGGCACTGCTGGTGACTAATTAGCATTGCATACTGATTGACGTCACGATCTGCCTACTCTGCATGCTTCCAGTGCCCCCACGCTAATGACCTACCCAAAATGGCATCTCGCATGGTCCAGACCAGAAGTATGTGCAGGCAGTGCGGACATTAGTTTGGTACTGAAACATCATCCATACCGCTGAAAATATGTGTGCTACACAACCAAATTTTGCGGTCCATCTGTTTTAGTGATGTTGGTTGAGGAATAAATATTGGTCAGGACAATGGGAATAACTCCCCTGCTCTTTTTCAAAATATTGCCATGGGATCTTTTATGTCAACCTTAGGAGACCACCAGGGCCTTGGTTTAGTGTCTCATCCAAAAGACAGCATCACCGCACTGCACTGTCAACCTAGATTTTATGCTCAAATCTCCAGTGAGACTCAAACTCATAACCTTCCAACTCAAAGGGAAGAGTTCTTTGCAATATGGAGGGCTCTGATAACTTTAAACCTCTTGACTCTTCCATATCTCAATACTTTGTTGAGACTGTTAGGATCAAGTGAGGAGGGGTCGAAGGATTACCCTCTTTTCTCTCTTGTTTTTAAAAGTGAATGTACATGCCAAGTCAGCGAGTATTTCATTATTTATGTACTATGATCATAAAAGAACCAATCAGACAAGTTTTCTGTGGTTTAATGAAGAAAGAGGTTAGCTTTACTGTACCTAAACCGAACTAGTAAAATAATAAACAATGCTCCAGCTTTCTCTCACACACACACACACACACACACACACACACTTTCTCAAGGGTCACACACAAACACAAATAGGTTACAGAGTGGGGAAGGACAGATTGGTTGGAATGGAGTCCAGAGCAATAAAGGGGGTATACAGTCTATGGAGTTTGGTGACTCGATTGTCTTCCAGATGAACTCAGTGGTCCTCAGGCTTTCAGCTTGTAGATGTGGCCAGCAGATTCAGTGGTCCTCCTGGAAAATAGCGATGTGGATGAGTTCCTTCATGGAGTCTCTGTCTGTCGCAGTGATGGGCTTAGGTGGTTACGGCTAGTAGGCAAGGTTCGAAACTTGCCAGGTGGACTGGGCCGAGAGAGAGAGGGACCTCTACTTGGTCTCTTCTGATTAGTGTCAGTTGCTTGTCTGCTGCAGAGAGAAAAAAAGTCTGCTTAAAACGCACAGATGGTGGACCTGTCACATGATGACTCAATGTGTATTTCCTCTTGCAATTTAATTAATTTATATCTAAGAATTCCCTTTTCTTGATGATGAGGGTTCCATTATTCAAGTGATTACCTGTGAGTGGTCTGTCTCCACCAGTTTTAAGTCCCAAGATTGCCTTTAATGTCTTGTCAATGGGGACTAGCTGGGTGATTCACTCCAAACTTCTCAAGCCATTGTTCTGGAAGGGACTGGCCAGACAATTCGACTCCCTCTCAATGCAGTGGAATTCAGGGGATTTTGATTCAAATTTTGGTGGCCATTTTAGCTACAAGCAGTTGCCTTTTGAAAAAGAATTAATTCAGATTTCCAGCCGATGGATTAAAAAAAAAGCATCATTCAGCGTAGCACATGTTTGTGACAAGGCTGATACCATCTCCCATGATACTTCTCACAGTCCAGGTCCTGGAATATAATTTCAGATGTTTATTACAGTGCCACTGCAGCTTAAATATTCACCTATCGTAGTACCACAGAAAACCTATGAAAAAAATAACTTGTCTGACACAGTAAAAAATATTACACTTCTTACTGATCTCACATGCTTTTGTTATACTATTTAGCCCTCACTTTACAAAACTGGCTTGCAATATACGTAACATTATTTGACCTTCCCACCCCTGAACCTCATTTCTTTCTTGCCACATTGTGATGAGCCAAAATTGAATGTGGGTACATGATCCAAACTTATATGCATTGGGCTGGATTTTCGGGTCTGGTCAGGGGCAGGAACAGGGTGGGGAGGGGTCCAAAATATTGGCAACGGCAGGCGTGCCAGTTTCCAAGCATCAGCCATGTTCACCAAGGTGGGGAGAGGGTGGCCCCATGAATCTACCTGGTCTCTGATTAAGGCCAATTAAGCTGGTTAAGGAGTTCATTAAGTGTTTGTTAATGGGGGTTATAGAGTCATAGAGTCATTTAAGGCATAGAAGGAGGCCATTTGCCCCATCGAGTCCATACCAGCTCTCCACTGAGCAATTGAGTGCGTCCCACTCTCCTGCTCAATCCCCGTAGCCCTGCAAGTTTATTTCCTTCAAGTGCCCATCCAATTTCCTTTTGAAATCATTGATTGTCTCCGCGTCCACCACCCTCGTGGGCAGCAAGTTCCAGGTCATTACTACCCACTGTGTAAAAACGTTATTCCTCACATTCCCCTGCATCTCTTGCCCAAAACCTTCGATCTATGTCCCCCTAGTCCTTGTACCATCAGTTAATAGGAACAGTTTTTCTTGTCTAACTTATCTAAGCCTGTCACAATTATTCTTTTGCTCCAGGGAGAACAACCCGAGCTTTTCCAACCTTACCTTGCAACTAAAATCCCCCATCCCTGAAATCATTTTGGTAATTCTCCTCTGCACCTCTCAAGGACCCTCACATCCTTCCTAAAGTGTGGCGACCAGAACTGGATGCAATACTCTAGTTGGGGCCTAACCAGAGCTTTATAAAGATTCATCATAATTTCCCTGTTTTTGTACTCAACGTCTCTATTTATGAAGCCCAAGACCCCACATGCTTTGCTGAACACTCTCTCAATATGTCGTGCCACCTTCAAAGATGATGCACATGCGTCCTCAGGTCCTTCTGTTACTGTACACTCTAGAATTGCGCCATTAAGTCCATATTGTCTCATTCTATCCCTTCTGTCAAAAAGCATCACCTCATATTTGTCAGTATTAAATTTCATCTGCCACTTGTCTGCCCATTCTGCGAGACTATCCATGTCCCATTGCACACGGTTCGTATCATCCTCAACATTTGCCACTCTATGTTTGGTATCATCGACAAATTTTGAAATTTCACTATCTATTCCAAGATCCAAGTCATTTATATGTTATGATTTTTGGGGAGGTGCACGTGTTGCATGGGCTGTTTGGGGCAGACCAGGTGAAGGGAGATGGGTACACAGTGGGGAGCCAGTTATGGCCGGCCCAGGAAATTAGCTGTGCCCCATAAAAGGGTGAATGGCCAAGAGGGGGCCTTGCCATTGGGAAACAGATGCCATTGGCACAGTGCAGGTGGCAGGGAGAGTGGGCGTTAACCGCACGGGCAGTGCAGGGGGTCATCACCCTCCTGGCATCATAGAGGCTTAAGGCCATGGGACAAGGCTGCCAATCACAATTGGGGGGGAGGCCACCTGAGTACTAGGAAGGCTGCAGCTGGCAATGGGGGCACAACTCTCAGATTTTGGGCCCACTGGCGATGAGGAGTAATGCCCTCTGCAGGACGGGTGGAGCTGTGGGCATCAGGATAGCAGGGAATAGGAAAGAGGGGAAGAAAGGACACAGAAGACATACCCTCAGCATAGACTCTACCAGCAAAGACAGAGCTACCTGGAGATGACCAAGAACCAGTGCCGCAGGAGAATACAATTCTCCAGGCAGATGGTCACAGACATCTGTGCCTTCATTACCAAAGATCTCACGCCTCAAAGCACTCGTCGCTATGCCCTGCCAGGAGCTGTCAAACTGTGGTGCATTTGAGCTGGATGAACTCCTCCATTCTCTGCCCATGACCCCACACTGCCTCAGGGAACTCTGACGTGGAAACATAGAAACATAGAAAATAGGAGCAGAAGTAGGCCATTCAGCCCTTCGAGCCTGCTCTGCCATTCATTATGATCATGGCTGATCATCCAACTCAGTAACCTGTTCCCACTTTCTCCCCATACCCTTTGATCCCTTTAGACCCAAGAGCTATATCTAATTCCTTCTTGAAAACATACAATGTTTTGGCCTCAACTGCTTTCTGTGGTAGCGAATTCCACAGGCTCACCACTCTCTGGGTGAAGAAATTTCTCCTCATCTCAGTCGTGAAAGGTTTACCCCGTATGCTTAGACTATGACCCCTGGTTCTGGACTCCCCCACCATCGGGAACATCCTTCCTGCATCTACCCTGTCAAGTGCTGTTACAATTTTATAGGTTTCTATGAGATCCCCCCTCACTCTTTTGAACTCCAGCAAATATAATCCGAACTGACTCAATCTCTCCTCATACGTCAGTCCCACCATCCCAGGAATCAGTCTGGTAAACCTTCGCTGCACTCCCTCTGCAGCAAGAACATCCTTCCTCAGATAAGGAGACCAAAACTGCACACAATACTCCAGATGTGGCCTCACCAAGGCCCTGTATAATTGCAGCAAGACATCCCTGCTCCTGTACTCAAATCCTCTCGCTAAAGGCCAACATACCATTTGCCTTTTTTACCACCTGTTGGACCTGCATGCTTACCTTCAGCGACTGGTGTACGAGAACACCCAGGTCTCACTGCATGTTCCCCTCTCTCAGTTTATAGCCGTTCAGATAATAATCTGCCTTCCTGTTTTTGCTACCAAAGTGGATAAGACATGTGGGAGCACATCTGGGCTAGCTACAGCCTCCTTACCTGTGGCTCCCAAGGCCCTACCTCTGTGTCAAACTGAGCAGTGCTGTGTCTGTCTTCCCTCCTCTGAGGGGAACTGCCCAAATCTGCCTCTGCCTCTGGCACCTCCTCCTGCACACTAGTGCCGTGCTCCTCACCCAGTGCCAACCTATCTAATTACATGCAAGGGCCCACTGAGATAAGTTCTCTGCGCTGGTGTACAGTGCCCTTGAATGGTGTGACAGTGCTTCTTCGTAGTTTTGCTGGTCATCTTGGCCTGGTGATGGAGAAGGAGAAGCTCTCCTTGCGTAGACAACAGTACCTGTGGGAGGTACAAGAAGAAATCATGAGAACTAGCCTTGGAGAGCAGAAGCCTCTGCAGTGCTGAGGCCAATGCAACTCAGTGTTTGGCATGCTATCAGACAGGATGGAGTGCAATGCAGCCCTTCATGAGTGCACTATCCTCTATAATCACCATCTCCACCATGAATGCCTATTTTTCCAGGGCCGACTTCCTCGTGGTCTGCGATCCTGGCTATCTCCAAAGCTCCCTCCTCCATTGGTGTGATGATATGGAGGAAGGGAACTCTCACCCAGTTTGGCCCTCTCTTGGCATTATGTGCCCGTTTCTCCTACAAGGGCAAAAGAGAGTGAGATAATGCACTGCTGGCCACTGTAGCCAATGCCACCGACTCCAATTCATTGCAGCCACATGTTTCAGTGCTGGCAGGTCCTCAGCAGCACTATGGCTCTGAGCTATTCTGAGGGGTCAGTAAGTGCCTGAGCACACACTCCTCCCATGTTTGGAGCAGCATGCACCCTGAGGCTCCTCAGCTGGTTTGACTGCTGGATGGTCTGCAGGTTGGCAGCAGCAGTCATCTTACCAGACCGGATTAGGTCATTGAACCTTTTCCTGCAGTGGATCCAGGTTCTTCTCGCTATGCTTCTGCCACTGACAGTGGTAGCGATGTCCATCCATGCCTGCTTGGTTTCTGTGGGTGGCCTCCTCCTGCCACCCTCCAGGAAGAGGACCTATCTCCTCTCTCTCATGGTCTCCAGCATCATCTCCAGGTCCACACCTGAAAATTGAGGGGCTGCCCTTCCCCGGGTTCCAAGCCTCTTTCTCTCCTGAGACATTGTGGAAATAGAGTTTTATTTGATTTTTCACTGCACAGTCACAGCAGTGAAACGGCAGTGACAATAATTACTGCTGTGATGAGTTTAAATCGGGCCAGCACTTGAGTTTGCCCGCCTCTGTTCCCACATGACGGCTGCTAATTGGCCACCAAACCCATCTCCATAGCAATTAACTGGTCACCCCTGTGAAACACGGAGCACATTTCTGTTGCTCCCTGGGGGCGTTTTCGGAACCCAGAAACGGTCCTGATTTCCGTTTCCCACTCTCTATGCGAAAAGTCCAGCCCATTGTTCTTGACTTTAAATGCTGCCGGCATTTGTTCCTGCCAACAATGTGATTTTCTGTACCAATATAGCAGGTGGGCACTTTACACACACTCCCTGCCCACCATTCTTAAGGCTTCAAAGGCACGTTAGTGCTCAGATCAGATCTAAGCTCTGAAGACCTGCCACCTCCAGTCATGAACAGTGGTGGACAATTAAACAACTAAGAGGAGGAGGTGGCTCCACAAATATCCCCATCCTCAATGATGGGAGAATCCAGCATATCAGTGCAAAAGATAAGGCTGAAGCATTTGCAACAATCTTCAGCCAGAAGTGTCAAGTGGATGATTCATCTCGGCCCCCTCCTGATGCCAGTCTTCAGCCAATTTGATTTATTCTGCATGATACCAAGAAATGACTGAAGGCACTGGATACTGCAAAGGCTATGGGCCCTGACAACATTCCAGCAATTGTACTGAAGACCTATGCTCCATAACTTGTTGCTTCCCTTGCCAAGCTGTTCCAGTACAGCTACAACACTGGCATCTACCCGGAAATGTGGAAATTTGCCCAGGTATGTCCTGTACACAAAAAGCAGGACAAGTCCAACCCGGCCAATTACTGCCCCATCAATCTACTCTCGATTATGAGTAAAGTGATAGAAGGTGTCGTTGACAGTGCTATCAATTGGCACTTGCTTAGCAATAACATGCTCAGTGACACTCAGTTTGGGTTCCGTCAGGAAAACTCAGCTCCTGACCTCATTACTTGGTTCAAACATAGACCAAACAGCTAAGAAGTGAGGTGAGAATGCCTGCCCTTGACATCAAGGCAGAATTTGACTGAGTATGGCATCAAGGAGCACGAGAAAAACTGGAGTCAATGGGAATCAGGAGGAAAACTTCCTGCTGGTTGGAGCCGTACCAAGCACAAAGGAAGATGGTTGTGGTTATCGGTGGTCAATCATCTGAGCTCCAGGACATCACTGCAGGAATTCCTCAGGGTAGTGTCCGAGGCCCAACCATCTTCAGCTGCTTCATCAATGACCTTCCTTCAATCATAAGGTCAGAAGTGGGGATGTTCACTGATGATTGGACAATGTTCAGCACCATTCGTGACTCCTCAGAGACTGAAGCAACGCATGTCCAGATGCAGCTAGATCTGGACAATATTCAGACTTGGGCTGATAAGCTACAAGGGCTTGTCAGAGGCTAGGAATCCTGCGGCAAGAAACTCACCTCCTGACTCCCCAATGCCTGTCCACCATCTACAAGGCACAAGTCAGAAGTGTGATGGAATACTCTCCTCTTGCCTGGATGGGTGCAGCTCCAACAACACTCAAGAAGCTCGACACCATCCAGGGCAAAGCAGCCAACTTGATTGGCACCCCATCAAAAAACATTCACTCCCTCCACCACCAACGCACAGTGGCAGCAGTGTGTACCATTTACAAGATGCACTGCAGCAACGCAACAACGCTCCTTAGAGAGCACCTTCCAAACCCACAACCTCTACTACCTAGAAGGACAAGGGCAGCAGATGCATGGGAACATCACCACCTGAAAGCTCCCCTCTAAGCCACATACCATCCTGACTTGGACCTATATCTCCGTTCCTTCACTGTTGCTGGATCAAAATCCTGGAACTCCCTTCCTAACAGCACTGTGGGTGTACCTGCACCCCAAGGACTGCAGCGGTTCAAGAAGGCAGCTCACCAACATCTTCTCGAACAATTAGGGATGGGCAATAAATGCTGGCCGAGCCAGCGATGCCCACATCCCATAAATGAATTTAAAAAAACATTTGCGCCACACAAGTGCCAGGCAATGACCATCTTCAACAAGAGAGAATCTAACCATCTCCCCTTGACATTCAATGGCATTACCATCGCTGAATCCCCCACTATCAACATCCTGGGGGTTACCATTGACCAGAAACTGAACTGGGGTAGCCATATAAATACCATGGCTACAAGAGCAGGACAGAGGCTAGGAATCCTGAGGTGAGTAACTCGCCTCCTGACTCCTTAAAGCTTGTCCACCATTTACAAGGCACAAGTCAGGAGTGTGATGGAATACTTTCCACCTGCCTGGATGGGTGCAGCTCCAACAACACTCAAGAAGCTCAACACCATCCAGGACAAAGCAGCCCACTTGATTGGCACCCCATCCACAAACATTCACTCCCTCCCCCATCGATGCACAGTTGCAGCAGTGTGTACCATCTACTAGATGCACTGCTGCAACACACCAAGGCTCCTTAGACAGCGTCATGGTCCTGTGGTTTTTTTTCAGAAAATGCAGTTTGCCTTTAAGGCTTGCAAGGGATCAGTATTGCTTTATGAGCTGGCAAGCCTTAGGAGTTATAGGAAGGTGCATTTTCATTGCCTTAGAAACTGTCATTTGGAGACTGCGATTCAAAGGGTGCATTCTCGATACCATGGAAACAGCCACTGGGAGTGAGCCTGATGCGATACATTTGTTACAATTCATTTTGAACTGGCAGTTGGTAAGACAGTTTGAACACAGGCAGAGACACAAAGGACACAGCTGTGATGAGCACATCTGAAAAAGAGCTCTCTATCATTTAAACTGAAGAAGAGGCTATTAGTCTGATTATTATTATCTCTCAAAATTCTAAAAAAATCAAGCAATGACAGAGATCTCTGGTAATTTAAATTGAAGAAAGGGAAGTTAGACTGACAATCTTTTATCCCTTAAAAACTCTAAAGTCAGATTTATTCCATTGAAAGTGTTTGCAAGTTGTTAATTGTTGAAATTTGCTGGAGAAGGAAAGCATCACCTACTGAAGTTAGACTACAGACTGTTCTACTGTGGAAGAACCTTTTTTCCCGCATCGGACAACTGTGAGGACTTCAAGCAACCTCGGACTGTAAATTTGCAAGGACTCTAATTTTTTCTATTTTAAATGTCATTTATATCTTCATAGTTTAAGAATTTAGTTCATTTAATTAAAGAGCTAATTTGTTGATTTAAAGACACCTGGTTTGGTTAGCCTCATTCGGGGGTTAATAAATGGTACAATTTGATAGTCTTTATTTCATTTGGAAAGTTTTAAAATGATATGTTAGCTGATCTGTGGAACGACGGGATTGAATTAACAATGCGTTGGTCCCACCACAATCAGAATCGCATATTTTGATTGGGGGCTTTGACAGGAGCGGTCGGTCATAACAACAGCACCTTCCAAACCCAAAACCTCTACCACCTAGAAGGACAAGGGCAGTGTGAGAACAGAATTTTTAAGAACAAATTAATATGGGGACATTTAAGATGAAATAATTAATCAATCATGTATTGCTAACAAGCTAGCTTCGCAGCTGCAGAGACAGCTTATCAGTAATGACTTCATAGCTTTAGAGCTTCTGCAGACCGCTTATCAGAAGTTCATAGTAGCCTATTCAGTGCTGCAGGGATGGACATTTTATCAGAATAAGCTTCGTAGCTGTAGGGATGCACAGACAGCTTATCAGTAGAAATAGACTAACCAGCTGAGGCTAGCAGGACAGCTGCAGATGTTGAAGACTAACCCTTTGTCTGACAAATCAGCCCAACATTCCCATGGGATAGGGGAATAAGAAACCGCTTGAAGGAGAGGTGACAAGGCAGTGCCCCAATCAGGCCTTAACACCAAGAAACTGCAGAGTTTGTAAACCAATTGGGAACATAAAGGGGGTGTCACTGATTTGTAAGAAGAACTATAAGAAAGGCTTGAATTCCCTCCTCCAGCACGGAGGAAGAAGGAGGAAAGCCCAGGTGTTGTTGTTGTACGCTTTGCTGATGATGTAACCACTAAGTACTTCAATAAAGTTTCTTAAAGCTACAGTTGGACTTCGTCTCTTTTTGGTGTAACCAATGAGAACAGGAAAATTGAGATCCAGCAGGCAGCAAATGCATGGGAACACCACCACCTTCCCCTCCAAGCCACACACCATCCTGACTTGGAACTACATTGCCGTTCCTTCATTGTCACTGAGGCAAAATCCTGGAACTCCCTTCCTTAAAGCACCGTGGATGTACTTACACCCTAAGGACTGCAGCGGTTCAAGAAGGCAGCTCACCACCTCCTTCTCAAGGGCAATTAGGGATGGGCAATAAATGCTGGCCTAGCCAGTGACGCCCACATCCCATGAATGAATAAAAAGGTTCCCAAAAAATGAGTGCTGCACAGCTGAATTCAGAGACCCTGAAGTTTTTTAATATTAAAGTGCTATGTAAATGCAATTGTTGCCCTTTCACCTCTGGGGTCTGTAACAATAAACAAACTCCATCCCAAATTAACTCTTCTCTCTGCTATCTATGAATCTCCTAAATGAAATATTTTTGAGAAATCCAAGTTCTTAAAGAGCATGAATAGACTGTAAAACTGCATATAGCTTGGCACAAATTGATAATAACTTGGCAGCCTCATTTAGAATGTTCATAAGGATGTATGGTATAAGAAATTGACAATGTTAAACAGCCATTGTCTGAGGGTTGGTTTAGGTGTATTTTGGGGACAGCATAAAGAGAGCTTGACTGTGCATTTAACCTGCACAACTTGTTTCCAAACTGCAGTGAAGTTTTGCATCTCCCAGCATTGACATTGGTTAAAATGATGAACCAAAACACAGATGTGCACACATATGAAAAATGAGATAACAATATTTAGAAAACCACATGAAAGGTTTCTCAGTTCCCTTAACCTATTTATTTTGCTACAATTGCAGTCTTGCAGCTTCAATTTGTTCTCAGTTTGATTGATAAGTAACAATTATGATTTTATTCCACATTGCCTCATTCACCTCACTGGAATACTAGACAATGAACTCCACAGTTACTACTGTTCAAGGTAACAATGGCATCCATGAACCAAAAAAAAAATCTAGGTCAGAAGCTATGGCAATAAGAGCAGTATTTTTAAAGGAAATTTGAGGATTTCAAAGTTTTCTTTTATTATATTCTAGACTATTAGAATATTTTAGTCAATCCCCACCCACCATAGCATTCCATATGGTAAGTTGGAAATATGCTCTCTCTTTTACATGCCCCTGTTGTATCAGCATTGCTTTTCTCTCTTTGTTTAGTTAGCATAAGGTTTTCAATAAGGCTCTTGAACCTGGAAGTCAAGTGTCAGAGATTTATTAAGCATACGGTACATGCAGCAGTACTTAAACATACACTTCAAATGCAGTTGTTACAATCACATCTATGGATGGTTGATTCGGATCATATAATGATAGGGCTGAATTTTCGGGGCCCCCAAAGGTGGGTACGGAGGCAGGAGTGGACCCTGAAAATACTGGCGTCAGTTTCAAGATGCCATTCCCAACACTGGCAATGTTCAGCAGGGCAGGGTAGGGCAGGACAGGAATCCTGCCGTCCTCGTAATTAAAGCAGTTTAAAAGCTAATTAAGAGTTTGTCAAGCTTGGATGGCAAAATGTTTTAAAGGGGCGCATGGGTTACCCACATCTTCAGAAACAGATCAGCTGAAGGGAGGCAGGTGAAGACTGGGGAGCTAGTTATGGCTGCCCCAGGGCATCACCCTGGCCCCATAAGGTCAGCAGGGCAAAGGGTGACTTGACACTTGGCATTGTGCAGGTGGCAGGGAGAGTGGGCACTTAGTGCCCAGGCACTGAACAGGAGTGGCACTCTCGTGGAATTTCAAGGGGTAGGAGTGCAGGGGGAAAGACTGCCAAGGACAATTGGGTGGCCATCTGCCCAGAAGGAAGGCTCCAGCTGGCAATGGGGAATGACTGTCAGACTTAAGACCCCGTGGTGATGAGGGGCAATACCCAGGCATCAGGAGGGCGCAGGAGAGGAAAGAGGGGCAGGAAGGCAACATAGGCCAAACCCTCAACACAGGATCAACTGCCGAAGATGGAGCTACTTGGAGATGAATGATAACCAGTGCCACAGGAGACTGCAACTCTCCAGGCCACATACATCTGTGTCCTCATCGCCAAAGACCTTGCACCTCGCAGCACTGATTGCCATGTCCTGCCAGTAGTTGTTAAAGCCACTGTAGCCTTGAACCTCCTCACTTCTGGCTCCTTCCAAGGATCAGCTGCGGACCTTAGAGGCATCACGAAAACAGCAGCACACCACTGTATCTCGCTGGTCAGAGCTGGACATGATATTCATGGTCTTGAAATACAGAGGCCATTGGGTTTCAACTCCATTGCTGAACATCATCAGTTGGGTTCATGTGGCCATCAAAGCATCCAGCGACAAGCCAGTGAGACCCATCAACTGGAAGGGCTTCCACTCTCTCAATGCCCAACTGGTCTGCGACCACAATGCCTTCCTCCAGTTGGCACACACTTTCATGGCAGCTGCCACGACTCCTTCATCCTCCGCCAGTCCAGGCTGTCTCAGATCTTCACTCCAACCCCCAAAATGCATGATCTAGGGAACAAATGATATACCTTGAAGAGATGGCTACTGACCCCTCTATGGGAGCCCCAGACAGAGGCACAGAGGCAAAACAACCTCCTGCTCACTAAGACAATCACTGAGCAAAAACAAGAAATGCTGGATTCACTCAGCAGGTCTGGCAGCATCTGTGGAAAGAGAAGCAGAGTTAACGTTTCGGGTCAGTGACCCTTCTTCGGAACTGACAAATATTAGAAAAGTCACAGATTATAAACAAGTGAGGTGGGGGTTGGGCAAGAGATAACAAAGGAGAAGGTGCAGATTGGACCAGGCCACATAGCTGACCAAAAGGTCACGGAGCAAAGGCAAACAATATGTTAATGGTGTGTTGAAAGACAAAGCATTAGTACAGATTAGGTGTGAATATACTGAATATTGAACATCAGCAAGTGCAAACCTGAAGAAAAACAACCTGAAAAAAACAGTGGGTAAGCAAACTGAACAAACTAAGATGAAATGAAATAAATGCAAAAAAAGATTGTAAAAAATGTAAAAAGGAATGCAAAAAAAAAGGAAGAAAAAATAACTAAAAATGACTAAAAATGAAAGTAAAGTGGGGGGCTGTCATGCTCTGAAATTATTGAACTCAATGTTCAGTCCGGCAGGCTGTAGTGTGCCTAATCGGTAGATGAGATGCTGTTCCTCGAGCTTGCGTTGATGTTCACTGGAACACTGCAGCAATCCCAGGACAGAGATGTGAGCATGAGAGCAGGGGGGAGTGTTGAAATGTTGAAACAAAAACAAGAAATGCTGGATTCACTTTGAAACAAAAACAAGAAATGCTGGATTCACTTTGAAACAAAAACAAGAAATGCTGGATTCACTTTTGAAACAAAAATCACTGAGCAGGCCATTAAACTTCTGAAGATGCGATTCTTGTGCCTGCACCTGTCAGGTGGCGCCCTCCAATACCCTCATGCAAGGGTCTCTGTCATTGTGGTGGTCTGCTGCATTCTTCATTACATGGCCCTCCAGAGATGTGGACCTTGAAGACAATGAGGCCTGGAGAAGACAGCTCATCAGGGGAGGAGCAGGAGAAGGAGGTGAGACAGCAGCAGGAAGAGGAGCTGGAGGGAGATAATGCTGAACAGAGAGGTGCTCCTGCTGCACGATGAGGTGGTCTCCTCCTGCCACTCTCCAGGAAGAGGCCCTCCCTCCTCTCCCTAACGGCCTCCAGCATTAGATGCAAGTGGGCATCAATGAAGTAAAGGCTAGACCTCTGGTTCTCCTGTGTCATCTCCCTTCCCTCTGGTGCAGAGGAAGGCTTTGGCACAAACAACAGATCTCTCCCTCAGGACAACCAGCAGCCTCAGTGATGGTTGCCGTGGGAGTCTAAATCAGTCCCACACTTCATCTGACCCACCTTCGTTCCTGCTCACACTACCTGTAAGTGTACAGGAAACCCATCTACATGTCAATTAAGGGCTTCCCCATGTGAAAATCTTAACTTTTATCAGTTTACTGGAGGCGGGTTTCTGACCCAAAAACAAGCCTGGCTCCTGTTTCCTGCCTCCATGGTGAAAATTCAGCCCAAAGAATCTTAGCACAGTAGGAGGTCATTCGACCCATCTTGCCTGTACCAGCAAGCTAATCCTGGTAGAGGATTCAAATCTGTTACAGTTCTGAACTCAGTATTTTAGGCCTTTACAAATCCAAGTACTCAATACAGGCTGCAAGTTTATACATTTCCCTTACGCCCTGTACATGACTGACCACACAATTACACATTACATAAAAGTTAAATTATATAAAAATAAGTAAATTATATAAAAGTTAAAATACAACTCCATAATAAGTTGAATTTAATTGATATCCATTATCTGCAACTTTAGTTTTCTTTACTTAACAAACTCTTTTTACAATGAGCTACAGCTTAGCCCTTATATCCTTCCCACCGCCTTACTCTATTGCCACTAACATTATTCCTAACTTTTCATCTACTCCCCCAACTCAAATTTGCTTCCCTAAAGACCAGATGCTCCCACAGTCTCAACCAGATTCCCTCCTCTTCTCCCCTCCAATCTGTTGTTTCCCTTGATATGGTCTCTCTCTCTCTCTCAGCTTAATGTGCTTTCTGACGTTTGTAGAACACGAAAGTTGTAACAAGTGTGTAATCAGAACACAGTCAACTTTTTTCTCACTCTCTAACACAAAAGCAGAGATACAAAAAATAAACACATATACCTTACCTGAGTAATGCTGTTGCAAGTTCTCCTCTACCTTTATAAATTTTTTTTTGAACAATTGAGCACAAACTGCTAAAACCTCGAGCAAAATATTCCATAAGTATCAAATAAAAGCAAAATACTGCAGATGCTGGAAATCTGAAATAAAAAGAGGAAATGCTGGAAATACTCAGCAGGTCTGGCAGCATCTGTGGAGAGAGAAGCAGAGTTAACAGTTCAGGGTCAGTGACCCTTCTTCAGAACTGATTCAGGTTCTGAATCACAGTTCTGGACAAAAATGTCAATCCATGCTCAGACTTTTGGGAAGAACTGAGGCCTTCAAGTATTGAAAATTTGTATTTAATTATAAATTTGGGGAAAAATAGCGACTATCAGTGACCTTGAAGCTGTCAGACTATAGTAAAAACACACTGGTTTACTAATTTCCTTCCAGAAGAGAAACCTGCTGCCCTTAACAAAAACAAGAAATGCTGGAATCACTCAGCAGGTCTGGCAGCATCTGTGGAAAGAGAAGCAGAGTTAACGTTTCGGGTCAGTGACCCTTCTTCTGTCCTTACCTGGCTTGGCTTATATTGGCTTGGCCTCCATGCCCACACCTACATAATTGATTCTTAACTGTCCTCTGAAGTTGGCTAGTGAGACAGTCAGTTGTATTGAAAGCATTACAAAATTGACTGCAGTGCTTCAAGAAGGTGGCAAGTCAGCACCTTCTCAGGACAACTAGGGATGGGCAATAAATACTGGCCTTGCCAGCACATGCACATCCCAAGAATGAATAAATATAACAAACCTAGCAGAATTGTGGGAGCACCATCATCACAAAGATCGTAGCAGTTCAAGGGGAAGGCCCACAACCACTTCCTTAGGACAACAATGGACTGCCAATAAATCTGGTCTTCCCAGCATCATTCACAATCAAAGAACAAATTAGAAAAAAATGGTGCTTTTGTGTTATGAACTCCTGACAAAAGAACAAAAGCTGCATGTTGGCTAGTGAGAAAGTTGATGCGTTAGTTTTAATTTTCCAAAATTCCCTAGATTCGGGGAAGTTTCCTTTAGATTGGAAAATAGCGAATGTAACTCCTTTATTCAAAAAGGGAAGGAGACAGAAAGCAGTAAACTACAGGCCAGTTAGCTTAACATCTGTCTTAGGGAAAATGTTAAAAACTATTGTTAAAGATGTTATAGCAGGGCATTTAGAAAAATTCAAGGTAATCAAGCAGAGTCAACATGGTTTTGTGAAAGGGAAATCATGTTTAACCAATTTATTGAAGTTCCTAGAGGGAGTTACATGTGCTGTGGATAAAGGGGAACCGGTGGATGTACTGTACTTAGAGTTCCAGAAGGTATTTGATAACGTGCAGAAAATAAAAGCTCATGTAGGAGGTAACATATTGGCATGGATAGAAGATTGGTTAGCTAACAGGAAACAGAGAGTAGGCATAAATGGATCATTTTCTGGTTGGCAAGATATAATGAGTGGTGTGCCACAGGGATCTATCTGTGCGGGGGCCTCATCTTTTTACAATTTATATAAAAAGTCTGCTAACTTCTTGAACATGCCCCCTACATTTATGTCCAAATTGTTTATACCACATAAAGCAGGGGACCCAGTTCAGAGCCCTGCAGAACACCACTGGAAACAGCCCTCCAGTCGCAAAAACACCCGTCAACAATTACCCTTTGTTTCCTGCCATTGAGCCAATTTTGTATCCATCTTGCTGCATTTCCCTGGATCTCATGGGATTTTATTTTTTTAACCAGCCTGCCATGTGTGTCCTTGTCAAAAGCCTTACTAAAATCCATGTAGACTACATCAACTACACTACCCTCATCTATCTTCCTTGTTACTTCTTCAAAAAATTCTATCATGTTGGTCAAACAAGATCTTCCCTTAACAAATCGATGCTGACTATCCTTGATTAACCTGTGCCTTTCTAAGTGACAGTTTATCCTGTCTCTCAGAATGGATTCCAATAATTTGCCCACTACTAAAGTTAGACTGACTGGCCTTTAATTATTCGGTCTATCCCTTGGTCCCTTTTTAAACAGAGGTACAACATTAGCAGTGCTCCAGTCCTCTGGCACCACCAGTGAGGACTGGAAAATGATGGTCAGACCTTCTGCTATTTCCTCTCTTGCTTCTTTTACAGCCTAGGGTACATTTCGTCTGGTCCTGGTGATTTATCAACTTTCAAGGATGCTAATCCCATTAATACTTCCTCTCTCCCTATTTTATCACATCCAATACTTCACACTCCTCTTCCTTAACTACAATATCTGCATTGTTCCCCTCTTTTGTGAAGACAGACACAATGCATTCATTAAGAACCATACTAACATCTTTCGCCCCAACACATAGGTTACCTTTTTGGTCTTTTATGGGCCCAACTCTCCTTAGTAATCCTCTTACTCTTAATGTATTAATAAAACATCTTTGGGTTCACCTTGATTTTGCTTGCCAATATTCTTTCATGCCCTCTCTTTTCTTTCTTAATTTTCTTTTTGATTTCACCCCTCCACTTTCTATCTCCCACTCCACTTTCTGCAGTATTGAGTTCTCGGTGTCGGACATAAGTTTTCCTTTTCTGCTGTATCTTCCCTGTAAGCTCCTTCAGATCCATGGGCCTCTAGATTTGGCCGCCTCACCCTTTTTCTTTATGGGAACATGTTTACTTTGAACCTCTTGAATCTCCCCTTTGAATGCCTCCCACTGTTCTGACACTAATTTACCTAGGGCGGCACAGTGGCGCAGTGGTTAGCACCGCAGCCTCACAGCTCCAGGGACCTGGGTTCGATTCCGGGTACTGCCTGTGTGGAGTTTGCAAGTTCTCCCTGTGTCTGCGTGGGTTTTCTCCGGGTGCTCCGGTTTCCTCCCACAAGCCAAAAGACTTGCAGGTTGATAGGTAAATTGGCCATTATAAATTGTCACTAGTATAGGTAGGTGGTAGGGAAATATAGGGACAGGTGGGGATGTTTGGTAGGAATATGGGATTAGTGTAGGATTAGTATAAATGGGTGGTTGATGTTCGGCACAGACTCGGTGGGCCGAAGGGCCTGTTTCAGTGCTGTATCTCTAATCTAAAAAAAAGTAGCTATTTCCAGTCCACTTTCGCTAAATCACTCCTCAGTTTAGTAAAATTGGCCTTGCCCCAATTGAGAACTCTAACTCCTGCTCTATCTCTGTCCTTTTCCATAATTATGTTAAAACCGACTGAATTATGATCACTAACACCAAAATGCTCTCCCGCTGCCACTCCTTCCACCTGCCCATCCTCATTTCCTAGAACTAAGTCTAAAACTACGCCCTCTCTTATTGGACTTGCTACATACTTACCAAAAACGTTCTCCTGAATGAACTCAAGAATTCTGCTCCCTCAATTCCCTTCACACTAAAACTATCCCAGTTAATATTGGGGTAGTTAAAATCCCCAACTATTACTGCCCTTTTTTTTGCACTTCTCAGAGATTTGCCTACATATCTGCTCTTCTATCTCCCTTCGAGTGCTTGGGGGTCTATAGTACACTCCCGGCAATGTGATTGCCCCTTCTTTGTTCCTTAGCTCAATCCAAATGGCCTCATTTGATGAACCTTCCAACATATCATCCCTCCTCACGGCTGTAATAATTTCATTGACCAAAATTGCCACACCCCTCTTTTCTTATCCCCCTCCCTATCGCGTCTGAAAACCCTGCAACCAGGAATTTTGGGCTGCCATTCCTGTCCCTCCTTAAGCCATGTTTCTGTAATAGCTATGATATCATACTGCCACCTGTCTATCTGTACCCTCAGCTCATCTGCTTTATTTGCTATACACCTTGCATTGAAATAGATAGCCTGGAGCACTGCCAAAACCTTTTTTTGTAAATTTTCCAACCTTTGTTTCCTCTGTCTTCCAGACTCATCCATTAATTTTCTGCCTTTGATTTTCATTTCTGATTTTGTACCAACTGAATCTACCCTCAGGTCCTCATCCCCCTGCCAAACTCGTTTAAACTCTCCCCAACAGCACTAGCAAAATGTCCCACAAGGAACTCAGTCCCAGCTCTGTTCATGTGAAACCCATCCAGCCTTTACAGGTCCCATCTCCCCCATGGCCAGTCCCAATGTCCCAGGAACCTAAAGCCCTCCCTCCTGCATTATCTTTCCATCCACGCATTTATCTGCCTTATCCTTCTATTTCTATACTCACTTGCGCGTGGCACTGGGAGTAATCCGGAGATGACTACTTTTGAGGTCCTGCTTGCTAATTTCTTACCTAGCTCCCTAAATTCTGATTGCAGGACCATTTTCCTCTTCCTACCTATGTCATTGGTTCCGATGTGGACCACGACTGCTAGCTGTTCACCTACCCTTCAGGATGCTCTGCAGCCGCTCAGTGACATCCTTGACCCTGGCACTAGGGAGGCAACATACCATCTTGGATTCACATCTGCGGCCACAGAAACATCTGTCTGTTCCCCTGACTATTGAATCACCTATCAGTCTTCGCTGTACCCCACTGTGCAGCTGAGCCACACGTGGTGCCATAGACTTGACTCTGGCTGCACTCCCCAGGTGAAGCATCACTTTCCTCCGTATTCAGAAATGAATACCTGTTGGAGAGTGAGATGCACTCAGGTGTCTCCTGCACTACCTGCCTGATTTTTTTTGGCAGCCTGGTGGTCACCCATTCCCTGTCTCCCTTCATACTCTTAAGCTGTGGGGTGACCACATCTATAAACATGCTATCAACATAGCTCTCATCCTCACGAATGCACCGCAGTGCCGCCAGCTGCCACTCATATCCCAAAATCCAGAGCTCAAGCTGCTGCAATTGACAACACTTCCTGCACAAATGGTTCTCCAGGATATGGGAAGCATCCTGGAGCTCCCACATAGCACAGGAGGTGCAATCTCGAGATTGAAGCACCCCTGCCATTCCTTTATTTATTAGTTGACCCTTTCCTACTGCTAAAAAAAGGCTGTGTTTGCTGACAACACAACCACTAGGTGGCACAGTACTTGCACATGCGCAAATGCAGGCTCTTCAACTGGAACTTCAGTCTGCGACATTCAGGCAGCTGCCAGGATTAAAGATAGCGCTGCTCAATTTATCACAGGAAATGCTTACAGCTAGATCATGCTAGCAAACTAACCTTACATTAAGTTGGATGAAAGCCCAGTAAAATGCTAAAATAGTTATAGGATACTAACTGTAATCCTCAGATCCATTTAATATTCCAGTAATCCTATTAAATACAAAAGGAATGTTATGATTGAATTTCTATTGCAAGATAGTGAATTGTCCCCCCGATCAAAAATCAGGCTGAGTATAAAATGTGCTGCCAATTTGTCATTGTGATTCGTTTACATGACTGACCAGGACTGATTTCAGCCGAATGCAGCTACTAGTTCCCGCCCCTCTGGCCACACTCCACCCTCGGCAACTCGCTTTCTGCCCCTTCTCCCCACTGGCTACTTCACCAACACCCCCTCCATCAGCCGCTCGCTCCAGACCTCACTGCCCACGACTTCCCTGTCCGATTGTTCCTTGCCACCCTGCTCTCCGGTCACTTGCTCCCCGCTTCCCCCTCCCCCCAGCTGCGAGCTCTAAGCCACGCTGCTCCCCTCCTCTCGGCCAATCGTTCCCATGTTTCATCAGTCACCATGCGCCATTCGAAGAAGCAAGGCAGGCCGCAAGGGGTGATCAGACGACATAGGAACGAGTGGCCGAGAGGAGAGAAGCAGCACGGCCGGTGCGAAGTGAGGAATAATCAGCCAGGGGAGTGGAGGGGAGCAGCGAGGTCTGGTGCGAGCAGCTTAGGGGAGGAAGCGTCGAGGCCTGGAGCAAGTTGCCGCTTCCTCCAGCCGAGTGAGGGATTGGATATCCAATGGCGCGTTATCGCGCGTGCGCGAAGGTGGACCAGGCACAGATTTGCGATGACGTCGACACTGCATGATGACGTCATCCCACGCACGTGCCACTTAGTCCTGGCAAGATTTAGCTGCACATGTGCACATTTGGTGCACTTTGATGACGTATGCGGCCGCTGCGTTGTTAGGAATCACTTTGAAAATAAAAGAAACCTTACCAATACTACAACACCTTCTTTTACACGTTTCAAAATTGTGCCACTTATAGTATACTGTCTTTCAATATTTGTCCACCCAAAGAGAATCACTTCACACTTCTCCTCATTGAACTCTATCTGCCATTCTTCGGCCCAATCCGCCATCTTGTCTGTGTCTTCTTGTAGCCTATAACTATCCCCATCACTATCTACTACTTTGTCAAGTTTTGTACCATCTGCCAACTTTATAATGCTGTCCCTACACCTGAGTAGCATGCCACAAACAAGGCTTAACAATCTCACAGCCAATGGTTCAGATCAAAGCTGTGCAGTCCTGCAACATCCAGTCATGAATGGTGGTGGACAACTAAACAATTAACCAGAGGAGGATGCTCCAAAAACATCCCCATCCTCAATGAAGGTGCAGCCCAGCATGTCAGTGCAAAAGACAAGGCTAAAGCATGGGCAACCATGTTCAGCCAGAAGTTCTGAGTGGATGATCCATCTCGGCCTCCTCTTGAGGTCCCCACCATCACAGATGGCAGTCTTCAGCCAATTCAATTCACTCCATGTGATATCAAGAAATGGCTGAAGGCTCTGGATACTGCAAAGGCTATGGGTCCTGACAACATCCCAGCTGTAGTACTGAAGATCCAATCTGGCCAATTACCGCAGCATGAGTCTACTCTCAATTATCAGCAAAGTGATGGAAGGTATCATCAACAATGCTATCAAGCCGCACTTAATCAGCAACAACCTGCACACTGACACTCCGTTTGGGTTCTGCCAAGGCCATTCAGCTCCAGACCTCATTACAGCCTTGGTCCAAACATGGACAAGAAGTGAGTGGAGAGTGACTGGCCTTGACATCAAGGTAGCATTTGACTGAGTGTGGCCTCAAGGAGCCCTGGCAAAATTGAAAGGGAATGGCAAAATGGGAATTAGGGGGAAAGGTCTCCACTGGTTGGAGTCATACCTAGCGCAAAGGAAGATGGTTGTGGTTGTTGGAGGTCAGTCATCTCAGTCCCAGGACATCGCTGCAGGAGTTCCTCAGGGTAATGTCCTAGACCCAATCATAGAGTCGTAGAGTTATACAGCACAGAAACAGGCCCTTCGGCCCACCGTGTCCGCACTGGCCATCAAGCCTATCTATTCTATGCTATGACATTTCAAGTGCTCATCTAAATACTTCTTAAATGTTGTGAGGGTTCCTGCCTCTACCACCCCTTCAGACAGTGTGTTCCAGATTCCACCACCCTCTGGGTGAAAATTTTCTTTCCTCAAATCCTCTGTAAACCTCCTGCCCCTTACCTTAAATCTATGCCCCCTGGTTATTGACACCTCCGCTAGTCCAGCAACATTATCATTAGGCTATACTTCCCTGCTTTTCTTCAAATATTGGCAACGGGATCTTTTACATCCACCTGAAAGGGCAGATGGGGCCTCAGTTTAAAGTCTCATCCAAAAGACAGCACCTCCAACATGCTTCATCAATTACCTTCTATCCGTTATAAGGTCAGAAGTGGGGTTGTTGGCTGACGATGGCACAGTGTTCAGTACTATTCGCAACTCCTCAGATACTGAAACAGTCTGTGACCACATGCAGCAAGACCTGGACAACATTCAGGCTTGAGCTCT
Source organism: Heterodontus francisci (assembly GCF_036365525.1). NCBI lineage: Eukaryota > Metazoa > Chordata > Chondrichthyes > Heterodontiformes > Heterodontidae > Heterodontus > Heterodontus francisci. The sequence continues at coordinate 82,371,501 of NC_090377.1, forward strand.
CAAGTGGCAAGTAACATTCACACCACACAAGTGCCCGGCAATGACCACCTCCAACAAGAGAGAATTTAACCATGTCCCCTTGACATTCAACAGCATTCCCATCACTGAATGCCCCACCATCAATATCCTGGGGGTTACCACTGACCAGAAACTTAACTGGACCAGCGATATAAATACTGCAGCTACAAGAGCAGGTTAGAGGCTGGGAATTCGGCATCAAGTAACTCACCGCCTGACTCCCCAAAGCCTTTCCAGCATCACAAGGCACAAGTCAGGAGTGTGATGGAAATGCTCCGCTTGCCTGCAAGACTACGGCTCCAAAAACACTCAAGAAATTCGACACCATCCAAGACAAAGCAGCCTGTTTGATCAATACCTCAGCCGCCACCTTAAACATTCAGTCTTCCACCACTGGCACAGAGTGCTGCAGTGTGCACCATCTACAAGTTGCACTGCAGGAGCTCGCCAATCCTCCTTCAACAGCATCTTTCAAACCCACAACCTCTATCACCTACAAGGACAAGGGCTGCAGATGCATGGGAACTCCACCATCTGCAAGTTCCCCTCCAGGTCACTGACCATCCTGACTTGGAAATATATTGTTGTTCCATCACTGTCGCTGGGCCAAAATCCTGGTGTTCCTTCCCTCACACCACATGGACTGCAGTGGTTCAAGAAGGCGGCTCACCACCAACTTCTCAACACCAATTAGGAATGGGCAATAAGTGACGGTCACATCCCAAGAACAAATTAAAAAATGCCTTCCAAAAGTCCATATATACATTTACTGCACTACCTTGATCAGCCTTCTCTGCTACCGCATTAAAGAATTCAATCAAGTTAGTCAGATATGATTTGCCTGAAACAAATCCATGCTGATTCTCCTTGATTAACTCATGTCTTTCCAAATGAAAGTTTATTTTACCCTTGATAATGGTTTCCAATAACTTCCCCACTATTATTGTTAGGCTGACTGGCCTGTAGTTTCCTGGTTTATCCCTCTTGCCTGATCTGACTAGTGGTGTAACAGTAACACCCCTCTAGTCCTCCAGCACTGTTCCTGTATCCAATGAGGACTGAAAGATTGTGACCAAAGTCTTTCCTATTTCTACCATTGCTTCTTCCACAGCAGGAAAGGGTGGTAATCCTTGTTTCCCCCAATAGTGCCAGATTTTAGCAAGCACTAATGCGCGCCAAAGTCCTGTCAAATCCTGCTGGACATCAGGATTGCCCTCCTCAGACTTTCTCCCAATCTCTCCTGGAAACCACCCACTCATGCACCATATTCACCAAATTCCCAGTGTACCTTTAACAAATTGATTTTTTATGAGGTAATTAACATCAAATGGTAAATTTCAGAACGACGACAGTGCTCATATGAACGTAGATTTGCAATATACACAGCTATGCTGCTTCTTGTATGTCGGTCAGGTCGTCCAGCTGTGGGCTCTGGACTATGAGGTCAACAGCGCCGCCTACCGCTCAGTCTCGCCACCAGAGCTAGTGTGGGCAAAAGGGGCTGGGTTTGTTAATGTGGGTGTTACTCAGTGTTGTTGTAATGTTCCGCAATAAGTTTGAAGTTGGGGAGCGGAGGTCTCACAATTTTGGCTCAAAGCGCAACTAAAGGTTAAAACAACATGAAACTGAAAAAGTTTGCGAAGGGTTTTGACTGGTGTGACGTTTGGCTGAACCTAGTTCTGTGTTGTTTATTCAGAACAGTGCATCTGTACAATCTGGATTTGGAAAGTCCTGTCCTGGTTAAAGGACCTAAAGGAACATTGTTTGGCTATTCTGTAATATTGCACAGTTACAAAGACGAAAAGTGGTGAGTTTTAGTTTAATTCGTGGTCAAGTGTAAACAAGGGCAATGTTATGAACTTTATTTTTTTAATGCAAATGGCATTAACTTTGAAAATTCTCCAGCTAAAATCAGTAGAATAAGAATGAAAAGTCCACGTTTGGAATGTTTTCAAAACAGACCTGGTGATTTTGGGTAGATCTCAGACTTAAATGGCAAGCAATGTGTTCTATTTAACCAAAAATTTTGAAACAACTGTGATTTTGCCAGTGGAGTGAGTGTATCATGTAGAGAAATTTCTAAAATAAAAGTAAAATACTGCGGATGCTGGAAATCTGAAATAAAAACGTAGAAAGTGCTGGAAATACTCAGCGGTCTGGCAGTATCTGTGGAGAGAGAAACAGTATTAACGTATGACCTTTCATCAGAACATTCTCAGAAATTTCTAACGCTTGCTTTTTTTCTGGTTACTCAATTTGTTTCTCGTTGTCATTTCAGGTTTGTTGTTGGTGCTCCAAAAGCAAACACATCTCTTGATGGTGGAATAGTCAATCCTGGAAATATTTACAAATGTCGAATTGGCCAAAATCCTGAAGGAATTTGTGAAGAACTACATTTAGGTTAGTTGCAATGACAGTATGGTTCAGTTTCTGTGTAAAATTGTGAAGAGGAAAACGGAAGAATTAGAAGTGCAGTTTAAAGAGTTCTGCAAATGTCAAAAACTGTCAATTACAACTTTGTATTGGAGACATTGGCTTGGTGGTTTGCAGTGTTTTGCACCCATCCGCACCTCTGACAAATATGACATGAGTTTTTTTAAGTGTCATGGGAGCTTACAATTGTTTTGAAATGAAATATAGTAAACATGGAGCCAAGCTTTGATAATGCTATATTTGCAGAGATGCATATTAGTTATAATGGGTTCTGTTGAAAAACCAACCAATAGAGCAGTAAGTGTAAAATACAATCAAAATCATCATCAGTTAAGTGTGTACGTGGTTCATTCATCAGAGTGCCCTGTGCACAATCGCTTCCATTTACTCCCATTAAATAAAATCTGTGGGCAATGTAATTGTGCCCGTTACCTCCCACACACTCTGCTTTAGTCCAATCACCACCCAGTATTCCAAATCTTGGCAAATTTAAAACTTGGTTATTTGCCCAAATACAAAATTAAAGTATTAACCATGTGATAAGTTGGGCAAGTAAGGTGGTTCCTTTCATTCATGTGAAATGCAGTTTTACTGGACTAGCTCAATGTGAGGCACGAGCAAGGATGTTATTCTGCTGTAGATCACACCTATCCGTGCATGTCGTCATTAATGTCTTCTTGTTTCTATGATGCCCACTTTTTATCTGCAAACACTGTCAAATTTATAGATCTTTATTTAATAATAGGTTATTATTTTCGTAGGATAGGTTGACAACATATTTGGGTTGAAAGGCAATATTGGCTTCGTATGTATAAACATAAGTTTGCACTCTGATCTATTTGTCGGTTCTTTTCCCCCACCCCACCCTCCACAAACAATTATACCTCCTTTCTGCCCCTCCCCCATATCAGAATCTATGTCAGCATTAGAATCTTCCTGTAATTTGGAATACATGGGAAAATGATACAGTATTATGTGGGAATGCTGGGCCATATTCTCACATGTCGCATTGGTGCCTCCTAGCAGACGGTCATGTTGCACTTTTAATGAAATTCTGCTAAGCAGGATGGACAGGGGAGAAAAGATACATTGTCAGGTGAGGGTAAGCATAAAATTGTGTGGAAGTGTGAAGTTAACTACTTTGATCTAACAAAGCCAAAATAGAATATTTTATTAATGTTCAGAAACTAGAAGCTGGCTGTGTGCACCAACCACTAAAAGCTATTGCGCAGGTACAAAAAGTAAACAAAAGGCTAATGGAATCGGCGTTTACCCCAAGGGGGCTGGAATATAAATGGGAGGAAGTGATGCTTCAGTTGTATAGAGCCTTGGGTGTCCAAGGAATGGCTGAGAATCCTGCCCCCCCCCACTGATCTTCCTGTGCCAGCCACCATTTTTCAGGTGGCAGTTGAAAACCACCTGCAATAAGTCCAATATTTAAGTGCTTGACATGAATATAAGCATTGACATTGTGAGCCCTCTTCCACTTGCAGTGAGACTAACAATACCAGATTCACTTACTTACCTCTCAATAACAGATCAAGGGCTGGATCTTACAGCCGCTCGACATCGGGGTTTGTGGCGGGGGGGTGGAACCGGAAAATGCCTCTGGCAGAGGCTCGCCACGGGCCTTGCGTCAGGAAAGAACAGCCCAATATTGCCGGCGGCGGCGAGGCCTCGCGTCAGCCCTCCCCCCGCCGCTTGGGGACGGGAGTCATATTTGAATATGTTAAATTATTGTAATCAATGAATTAAGTACTTACATGCTCCCGCCTGCTGCCACGGTGCCATATTCGTGCCAGTGGCCTGCACCCCTGCACCGTCAGATACCCGTCCGGGTATCCGAGGCGGAACATGGGTGGGGGAGAGGGGAGCAGGTAAGTTTTTCAGTGCGGGAGGGGGTGGAGTAGGGTCAGATTAATTTCATTGGTCTAGGGAGTGATGGGAAGGAGTAAAGTTTAAAGTTGATCAAATTTGGGGGGACAGGTCTGCAGCACAAGGTGTTTTGGGGAGGGTGGAGGGAAGGTTGGGATCACTTTATTTTAAAAAAATGTGTAGTCCTTTAAAAATTAAAATTGTACTGTAGGGCTCGAAGTGCTTTAAAAAATGGCATCAGCGCCTTCGCAGTAGCGCCTGACGCCGTTGCCTGGGATGGACAGCCCGCCCTCTCCACATCATTGGTGGGGGGGCGGGGGGGGCGGGTGTGTGGTCCGCTCTGGCCATTTAAATGAGCTGCTGTGCTGAATATTATGGCGGCTCAGCAAAGTCTGGTCCGCGCAGGCGAACCGCCATTTTTGAAGCTTGATGACGAGATCGGCACTGAGCTTCTAAAATCCAGCCCCAAGGCTTGAATCCTGCTTCCATATTTGCAAACTCATTTAATATTGCATTGCCGCATTTAAACAGAATACAAGGGAATGCTTGTCACCTGATTGATGCTACTTTACGTACCTCTACTTTCCAACCTCTCTCCTTTCTTGAAGATCTTTATTAAAGTTATTTAACTTAAAGTCCTTTGAACTTTATGCTCTTGTTCCACCACCCCGAGTAAATATAAGGGCACCTTCTCTTTGTGTCTGAGAAAGCTCAGTTACCAGGTGTAACGTAACAACTGTACCCCAACAATACAGTCTTTGGAATTTCCAGGACTCCCCTGAAGAGACATGCCTGGGCCTACAATAGGTGTAGACCAAGTGTTAGGTTTATGTTGAGACAGGAGAGACCCTCCTCATCTCCTGTCTCACTTTCCTCAGTGTGCACCCATAGGGTGACCAAATAAAGGCATATCCCAAGAAATTGAGTCATGCTCCAGGACTCTCCATAGACTCTCCGTAGAATATATGTGCCAGGAAGTCTGATGCCAACAAGTAGGACTGACTTCACTTACGCAGGTGGTAAGCCTGGGCATGGAGAGCTCCCAGGCCAAGCAAATGGCCTGGACCAGGAAGGTTGGGTGCACATCAACCCCTCACAGGTACATATGCCTGTCTGGTGCTCAGCAGGGAGACAGAGAGGAACACGAGTTCTATGTTATCCTTATCACTCTTTCTCTTTCCTGCATTTTTAACTATGTTCAAATCAGTATTTCACAGTTTCTGACTCTGAGCCCATTCTTTCTTGGGGGCTCAGGATTGTTGAACTCCTTGAGGGGAATTTTATGCTGGCAGCGGGGGTCTCGATGTTGGGGAAAATTGACGCCAATATCCCCGTGTTGCCTCTTTTCTGGAAGGCCATCCAAATTTAGTGCCACTTAAGTGGACAGCAGTGGGCCTTCCATAGGATTTAGGACCCCGTCGGCAGAAGTCCAAGCCTTGCAGAGCTGCTGGCCAGTCAGAGGCTGGCAGCTGCAGCGCCACTCCAGAGGCTGTTGCTGTTGTTGTAACTGCACCTACCAGAGGCCAAGGAGCGCCACTGGAGCTAGGCCTCATGTAGGTCAGGGGGGAGGGGTCTCACGGGGTGGGGGTCGTGAAGGAGGGATGGGGGGACAGGGGAAAGGCAGCAAGGCGGGGGGAGGGGCCTTCAGTGGGCCCTCCTTCCAAATGCTGGGTGTCCCTCGTTCAGCTACTAAATGCCTTTGAACGAGCCCCCCGCCGCCACCCATTGCAATCCCACTGCCCCCAACCGAGAGCTGGGAAGCAGCCTGCACGGTTTTTCAGCTTTTTTGGCCGCTGGCCGCACAGATAATTGCGGCTGTGGTGGGAAGAGGCCCTTAATTACCCAGTTAAGAACCTCAATTGGCAGTGGGATGGAAGGCTTTTGCATGCCTTCCTGCCCCAGACTAAATTTTGGCGGAAATAAATGCAAAATACTGCTGATGCTGGAAATCGGAAATAAAAACAAGAAATGCTGGAAATACTCAGCAGGTCAGATGGCATCTGTGGAGAGAGAAGCAGAGTTAACGTTTCAGGTCAGTGACCCTTCATTAGAACTGACAAATATTAGAAATGTAATATGTTTTAAGCAAGTAAAGCGGGGGTGGAGCAAGAGATAACAAAAGGGAAGGTAACTTTTGGCAGAGATGGGATGGTGGTAACAACCACCACCCCCACCACCCCAACATCCCACCCAATTTTATGCTCCCCCTGCCTCCAAACACGCCATGGGGGAGAGCAGAAAATCCCACCCCATATATCTCTTTCAGTCTGTTGTGCTTCTGTCATGCAGGCCCCCACCTGCCAAGACTGAGGCACACATTATTTCACCACATGAACATTAAAATGTAAAATTGTGGCTGGGAAGAAAAGCGGGCCTATCACAAGGAATTGCCAAGCCCCTGACTGGAAAGACATGTTAGAAGACAGTGTTGGAACAAAGGACCCAGTCCTTGCTTCCCCAACACACAGAAGAAGTGGTCAGACCAGTTTAGGAACATGACTAACTGACTGTTGGAGTTTTTTGAATTTGAACTTGCTGAGAGAAAGAAAAACAGAAAGCTGTTTGCTCCTGGACTGAAAAGATCTCTCTCCTGTCTGCTCTCATCTCTTTCTCACGGAACTGAAGACCTGTTGAAGACACGTGAATCCCAAGAGTCAAAAGTCTCCTACAGTGAACAAGGTTTAAGAAGAATACTGGGCCCCAACGAAAAGCAAGGCTACTTACAAAAGGGCGACAGTGAGCTTGAAGCACAGTAAGCAAGAAACTCTTCTGATATTGCCTCAAGCCTCTCTATTTTTCTTCTGCTCTTTTCTGTCCCTATTTGCGTATGTGTATCGTATGTGCCTGCTAGCTGTGCGCATCGTATATCCGTAGGCATTAACCGTATTAGAGTTTAAGTTTAAGGTTTAATAAATTTCACTTTTCTTCTTTAAACCTAAGAAGGCCTGTTTGTGCTCATTTCTTTGCCTTATAATTGGAATGCAGCGAACAAGGATTCACAAAGGGGGAGTTCAAAACACAGTGTGTTTAAAAACAAAAACCTTGTTACATTAAGACTAGGTGAAGGCTAAAAGGGACCCTAGACATCTTTCTCACCTGGTTGTAACAGCTTCCTGTAATCTTTAGGCTTTTACAACCTAAGTTTGGCATCATCTAGTCTTGATCTATCTCACCTTTTTTCCTCTGTTCACAATTGGCAACATCCTCTGCTATGGACCTTGATCAGCACCTTGGCTTTCCAAATTAATGATCAGATAAGTTTGTTATCTGTAAAGAAGTATATAATCCTCATTGATCCAATGCAGAATATTCACTTGCATGTAGGGATTATAAGATTGTAATCCAGTTTAGAATATCGGGAATGAGTCCGATGGAGTGGTTATTTTGCAAAAACCGCTGCTCATGGTTCCACAGAATGTCAGCATACAGATGCAACAAGTGATTGGGAAGGCAAATGTAATGTTGTCATTTATTGCAAGGGGACTGAAACATAAAAGTAGGAATGTTTTGCTACAGTTGTACAGGACATTGGTGAGACCATATCTAGAGTATAATTGCATTGGAAGCATTTCAGAGAATGTTCAGGCAACTGATTCCTGGGATGAGAGAGTTAGCTAATGAGGAAAGGTTGGACAGGTTGGGTTTGTATTCATTTAGTTTAGAAGGAGTTTAGAAGGAGAGTGGTGATCTGATTGAAACATATAAGATCCTGAGGGGACTTGACAGGGTGGATGCGAAAAGGATGTTTCCCCTTGAATTAGAGTCATAGAGTCATAGAGTTATACAGCACAGAAGTTTGGTTTATGTTTAGTTTAGTTTAGAGATACAGCACTGAAACAGGCCCTTCGGCCCACCGTGTCGGCGCTGGCCATCAAGCCTATCTATTCTAATCCCATTTTCCAGCACTTGGCCCATAGCCTTGTATGCTATGGCGTTTCAAGTGCTCATCTAAATACTTCTTAAATATTGTGAGGGTTCCTGCCTCTACCACCCCTTTAGGCAGTGTGTTCCAGATTGCAGCCACACTCTGGGTGAAATTTTTTTTCTCAAATCCCCTCTAAACCTCCTACCTCTTACCTTAAATCTAAGCCCCCTGGTTATTGACACCTCCGCTAAGGGAAAAAGTTTCTTCCTATCTATGCCCCTCATAATTTTGTATACCTCAATCAGGTCCCTCCTCAGCCTTCTCTGCTCTAAGGAAAACAAGCCTAGCCTATCCAGTCTCTCTTCATGGCTGAAATGCTCCAGCCCAGGCAACATCCTGGTGAATCTCCTCTGCACCCTCTCCAGTGCAATCACATCCTTCCCATTGTGTGGTGACCAGAACTGTACACGGTACTCCAGCTGTGGCCCAACTAGCATTTTATACAGTTCCATCATAACCTCCCTGCTCTTATATTCTATGCCTCAGATAATAAACATATATCCCATATGCCTTCCTAACCACTTTATCTACCTGTGCTGCTGCCTTCAGTGATCTATGGACAAGTACACCAAGGTCACTCTGACCCTCTGTACTTCCTAGGGTCCTACCATCTGTTATTGCCTTGCTAGTCCTCCCAAAATGCATCACCTCACACTTCTCAGGATTAAATTCCATTTGCCACTGCTCTGCCCATCTTACCAACCCATCTATATTGTCCTGTAGTCTAAGTTTATCCTCCTCACTATTTATGACACCACCAATTTTCGTGTCATCTGCGAATTTACTGATCATACCTCCTGTATTCATATCTAAATCATTAATGTACACTACAAACAACAAGGGTCCCAGCACCAATTGCTGCAGTACACCACTGGTCACAGGCTTTTAATCACAAAAACAACCCTTGACCATCACCCTCTGCCTCCTGCCACTAAGCCAATTTTGGATCCAATTTGCCAAATTGCCCTGGATCCCATGAGCTCTTACCTTCTTAACCAATCTCATATGCGGGACCTTATCAAAAGCCTTACTAAAGTCCATGTAGACTACATCAACTGCTTTACTTTCATCTACACTCCTCGTCACCTCCTCGGAAAATTCAATCTAATTTGTTAGACATGATCTCCCCCTGACAAAGCCATGCTGACTATCCTTGATTAATCCTTACCTCTCCAAGTGGAGATTAATCCTGTCTCTCAGAATTTTTCCAATAGTTTCCCTACCACAGATGTTAGATTCACCGGCCTGTAATTACTTGGTTTATCCCTACTACCCTTCTTGAATAATGGTACCACATTTGCTCACCTCCAGTCCTCTGGCACTTTTCCTGTGGCAAGAGAGGATTGGAAATTTTTTTTTTTTTTTTAGAACATTACAGCGCAGTACAGGCCCTTCAGCCCTCAATGTTGCGCCGACCTGTGAAACCATCTGACCTACACTATTCCATTTTCATCCATATGTCTATCCAATGACCACTTAAATGCCCTTAAAGATGGCGAGTCTACTACTGTTGCAGGCAGGGCGTTCCACGCCGCTACTACTCTCTGAGTAAAGAAACTACCTCTAACATCTGTCCTATATCTAACACCCCTCAACTTAAAGCTATGTCCCCTCGTGTTTGCCATCACCATCCGAGGAAAAAGACTCTCACTATCCACCCTATCTAACCCTCTGATTATCTTGTATGTCTCTATTAAGTCACCATTTGTGGCAAAGCCCCTGCAATCTCCTCCCTTGCCTCACATAGCAGCCTGGGATACATCTCATCTGGGCCTGGGGATTTATCCACTTTTAAGCCCGTTAAAACCGCTAATACTTCCTCCCTTTCAATCCTAATTTGTTCAAGTATATCACAATCCCCCTCCCTGATCTCTACACCTACATCGTCCTTCTCCATAGTGAACACAGATGAAAAGTAATCATTTGAAACCTTGCCTACATCCTCCAGCTCCACACACAGATTGCCACTTTGGTCCCTAAGGGGCCCTACTCTTTCCCTGGTCCTCCTCTTGCCCTTAGTATACTTATAAAACGCCTTGGGATTTTCCTTTATCTTGCCCCCTCTTCGCTCTCCTTATTACTTTTTTAAGTACCCCCCTACACTTCCTATACTCTTTTCCGGCCTCCGCTGTTTTCAGCCCTCTGAATCTGCCATAAGCCTCCTTTTTTTCCCTTACCAATCCTCTATATCCCTTGACATCCAGGGTTCCCTGGACTTGTTGGTCCTACCCTTCACTTTTACGGGAACATGTTGACACTGAACTCTCAATATTTTCTTTTTGAATGACTCCCACTGGTCTGATGTAAACTTTCTTACAAGTAGCTGCTCCCAGTCCACTTTGGCCAGATCCTGTTTTATCATATTGAAATCGGCCTTTCCCCAATTCAGTACCTTTATTTTCAGTCCATCTTTGTCCTGTTCCATAACTACCCTAAATCTTACAGAGTTATGGTCACTATTCTCGAAATGCCCCCCCCCCCCCCCACTGACACTTCTACCACTTGTCCGGCTTCATTCCCTAGGATTAGGTCTAGTACCGCCCCTTCTCTTGTAGGACTTTGTACATGCTGGCTCATAAAACTCTCCTGTATGCACTTTAAGAATTCCACCCCCTTTAAGCCTTTTGCACGAAGACTATCCCAGTTAATATTGGGGAAGTTGAAATCCCCCTATTATTGTTACCCTATTATTTTTACACCGCTCTGAGATTTGCCTACATGTTTGCTCCTCTATCTCTCCCTGACTGTTTGGAGGCCTGTAGTACATGCCCAGCAAAGTGATTGCCCCCTTTTTGTTTTTAAGTTCCACCCATATGGACTCATTTGAGGAACCTTCTAAGATATCATCCCTCCTTACTGCAGTAATTGACTCCTTGATCAATATTGCAATGCCACCTCTTTTGCACCCCCCCACCACCCCCACTCCCCCCCCCCCCCCCCCACAACGGTCCCCTGTCACGCCTGAAGATTCTATACCCTGGAATATTGAGCTGCCAGTCCTGCCCTTCCCTCAACCATGTCTCTGTGATAGCAATAATATCATATTCCCATGTGTTAATCAACACCCTCAATTCATCTACCTTACTTGTAAGACTCCTTGCATTAAAATAGATGCAATCCAGCCTTGCATTATTCGCTTGTGTCTTAATAGGTCTATATTTTCTCTGCCTTCCAGACTGACTTAGTTTCTCTTCTATGTTTGGCTATGCATCACCCCCTACTGTACCTCCACCCTGTATCCCATCCCCCTGTCAAATTAGTTTAAACCACGCCCCACTGCCCCCCCCCCCCCCCCCCACCCCGCCACAACAGCACTAGCAAACTTCCCTGCAAGGGAGAGACTAAAATTAGGGGGCACAGTGTAAATATTTAGGACAGAGATGAGAAGAAATTCTTTTCGCTCAGAGGGTTGTCCTCTCAGAGGACTGGTGGAGGCAAGGTCATTGAATGTTTTTAAGGCAGAGGTAGACAGATTCTTGACAAACAAGGGAGTCAAAGGATATCGGGGGTAGGCAGGAAAGTGGAGCTGAGTCCACAAACAGATCAGCCATGATCTTATGAAATGGCGGAGCAGGCTCGAGGGGCCGAGTGGCCGACTCCTGCTCCTAGTTCATATACTTGTATGGTGGTTCTGCACTCTGCTAACTTGGGCTGTAAAATTGTGCCCAATTTTTGAGGCAAGTTTCAGAAGCATTTTTGAGGCCACTATTCAGGTGTACATAAGCCTCGTAATTATCTGCCAATGGAGCTTTAAATACCTCTCACATGGTCAAGGGGTTTCCAAGGTTCCCCACACATCATGAGCCCTCCCCATGGAAACTTGGCATATGGATTGAAATAGATGGAGCCTGCTTACTAGGCCTTCTGAAGGGAAGAGGTAAGTTTTGTTTTTATTTTTGAAAATAATATTCTCCGTGCTTTCACGTTACTTTGCCTGCATTTGGCTCAATGTATTATTTGGTTTAGTTGGGTAGTGCTCCAGTTTTCATATTTTCCTTTCCCCCATTAATATTTTTCTCCATAATTCCTGGAGCTGGATTTTATGCTGGAGGCAGGACTCCCGACACTGGGCTGAAAAGGCAGGGGGAGCCCTGCCTGTGCCTTTTCATGACCCCACAAGCGATCCTCCAGCCTTTTTAAATCAAAGTTTCAGGAGCTGGGATCCCCATACTGCAGAGGCCTTGGACCTAGGCCCAGCGCTGGAAACCCGGACCAGAAGTAGGTGAGGCGGGGTCGCTGGGGGCAGTCCGGAAAGCCTCGGCAAAGAGGGGTGGTCCTGTAGTCCAGGAGGAGGGCTGGTCCCAAGGGGTGAAGTTGTTCCCAGTTTGGATCCTTCGTGGGCTACAAATTGCCCATGAAGGAGGGACCCCACCAAGCCTGCAGGGAGGGCTCCTCGAGTTGGAAGGTGTCCTCCCTGCAGGGAAGAGGCCCCAACCCGCCGTTGGTAAGCTCCCAGCGGCAGTGGCAAGAGGCCCTTAATTGGCCATTAATAGGCCACTTAAATGCCTCAATTGGCCTCTGGGTAGGAAGGTCACCCTTGGAAGACCGCTTGGCGACAGGCCTGCTGCCTCATCTGCCATCCGTTGTGATACTCCATGACACCCCCCCCCCCCACTCCGACCCCGCCTTAGGGTTCCACATGAAATCCCAGCCCTGGTTACTGCTGGCTTTGGCACAGCACCCTACAAAGAGGTGAGGATGGGTCTTCCTTTTGAGGTTTTGAATACTCCACATGATTTGAATAGAGGTGCTCGGAGAGGTCAATAAATGCAGATACAATGATCCCTGAAATATTCTGGTCACATCTCTCAATACTGCTGGGCCTCCACTTGGATACGCACTTTGTATCTATTTTCACAGTGGAGGAAGAAGACTAAGTAGCAAGGGGTCCTAAAATTAATTTGAGGGGAGGAACTTAGTGGATTTAATATAAGTTTTTTAAAAAGAGGTAATGGAGAAATTAATGGTACTTAAGATAGATGATAGATGAACCTGATGGTTTCCACACCACCGTATTAAAAAATTGTACAGATGTGCCAGTCATACATGTTCCAAAGCTCTCTATATTCAGATGTTATGCCTTTGTATTGGAAAGTTTTAAAAGTAAGTCTTTTATTTAAGGAGGTTAGTCATTTTAATATCAGTTTTGGGGGAAATTACTGGAATCCTATGATCCAAGACGGTGACTGAGCACTTGGACAAGTAGGATCTGATCATGGAGAGTAAGCATGGATTTGTGAAGGGTTGGTCATGTCTAACTAATCTAGTTGATTTTTTTGAGAAGGTCACTAGCATATTGGATCGGGGGAAAGTTTGTGGATGTTGTTCATATGGACTTCCAGAAGGCATTTGATGAAGTTCCACATGAGGTTATGAGCAAAAATAAGAGCTCATGAGAGGAAACCTTGTGACATAAAGTTGATATTTGGTTGGGAAATAGGGCACAATTGAGTAGATGAGAGCAGGAAGTTACAAACGGACATAGATAAAGTGAGTGGGCAAAACTATGGCAGATGGAACTTGATGTAGTGAAGTGTGAAATCCTTCACTTTGGATCTGAGAAAGACAAATCTGGAATATTTTTGTGATAGTGAGAGACCAGGAGCTGTGGAGAAGTGTTTTGCATGCAAATCTCTTTGGGCAAGCTTTCCTTTGCTGTGACCTAAGGGTTGGAACCTGTAATGCAAGATTGAGTGCAATAAAACTTAATCTTAAGCAAAATGAACATACTGTTTTAGATAGAATTAGGAACCTTAAAATAGATAGGGCAGCCCATTCAGGGGTCTGAGGGGAGATGGGTTCCTCTTTGATGTGCTGAGTCAGGAAACAGACGACTTTCAATTGTACTTCTCACTACATCAGATGGTGCAATTGAACTACTGGAAATTAAAAGTGCCCAACCAAGCAGAGATCTTTTTGAAAAAAGAAAACAATTTCTTGAAGTCTCAGTCATTTAAGGTGCTCACACGTTATGAAATTGCTGTTAGCGGCACTTTATAGTGGGAACAATCCCAGGCTCCACAAAACAGTGTCATTGCAGACTCACTAAAATTTGGGTCAACAATTCTGTGTTTGCAATAACGGGGCCAGTTTCGGTCATGTAAATATGGGGAGCTAGTTCTGTCTGTTTTTTCTCTGTGGGCCTTGTATGCAACAAGAACAACTTATAGTTATATAGTGCCTTTAAATTAATAAAACATCTCAAGGCACTTTCCAGGAGCATTATAAAACACAATATGACACCAAGCCACATAAGGAGATATTAGGTCAGGTGACCAACGGCTTGGTCAAAGAGGTAGGTTTTATGAAGTGTCTTAAAGGAGGAATGTGAGGTAGAGACGTGGAGAGGTGTAGGGAGGGAATTCCAGAGTTTAGGGCCTAGGCAACTGAAGGCGCAGCCACCATTGGTGGAGTAATTAAAATCCAGAATGCTCAGGGCCAGAATTAAATGAGCACAGATATCTCAGAGGATTGTGGGGTTGAAGGAAATTACAGAGATAGGGAGGGGTGGAGCCTTGGAGGAATTTAAAATTTATGGGGAGGCAGTGGCATAGTGGTAATCTCACTGAACTAATAATCCAGAGTCCAGCTAGTGCTGTGGGGACATGGGTTTGAATTCCACCATGGCAGATGGTGACATTTGAATTCAATTAATAAATCTGGAATTAAAAGCTAGTCTAATGGTGACCATGAAGCCATTGTTGATTGTTGTAAAAACCCATCTTGTTCACTAATGTCCTTTAGGGAAGGAAATCTGCCGTCCTTACCTGGTCTGGCCTACATGTGACTCCAGACCCACAGCAATGTGGTTGACTCTTAAAATGCCCTCTGAAATGGCCTAGCAAGCCATTCAGATCAAGAGAAATTAGGGATGGGCAATAAATGCTGTCCTAGCCAGTGATGCCCACATCCCACAAATGAATAAAAACAAAACAAGGATGAGAATTTTAAATTCATAGATGCTGCTTGTCTGGGAGCCACTGTGATTCAGCGAGCACAGGGGTGATAGGTGAACATGACTTGGTACAAGTTAAGATACGAGCAGCACAGTTTTGGATGACCTCAAGTTTATGGGGGGTAGAATGTGGGAGACCAGCCAGGAGTGCTTTAGCATAGTCAAGTCTAGAGGTAACAAAGGCACAAATGAGGGTTTCAATAGCAAATGAGCTGAGACTGGGGCGAAGTTGGGTGATGTTACAGAGGTGGAAATAGGTGGTCTTAGTGATGGCACAAGTATGTGGTTGGAAGCTTATCTCGGGGTCAAATATAATACCACGTTGCGAGCAAACAAGTTTAGCCGCAAACTATTTTCAGGCAGAAGGATGAAAATGATAGTTAGAGAGCAAAATTTGAAGCAGGAACTAAAAACAATGGCTTCAGTCTTCCCAATATTTAATAATAAGAAATTTCTGCTCATCCAGTGCTGGATGACAGATAAGCAGTCTGATAATTTAACAACTGTGGAGGAGTTGAGAGAGCTGGCGGTGAGGGAGAGCTGGGTTATGTCAGTGTACAAGTGAAAATGGATGATGTCACCAAGAGGCAGCATATAGATAAGAGGAGGCCCAGGATAGATCCTTGGGGACACCAGATGTAAAGGTGCAGGAGTAGAAAGAGAAGACGTTGCAAGTGATACTCTGGCTATGATTAGATATTTAGGCATGAAACCAGGAGACAGCATTCCCACCCAGCTGGAGAAAAATAGTTAACTATGTCAAAGACTGCCGACAGGTCAAAAAAGACAAGGAGAGATACTTTACCTTCATCACAGTCACAAAGGATGTCATCTGTGTCTTTGATAAGAGACATTTCAGTACTTTGGCAGGAGTAGAAACCTGATTGAAGGATTCAAACATTGAGTTCCAGGAAAGATGGGCACCGATTTAGGAGGCAACAACATTTTCAAGGACCTTGGAGAGGAAAGGGAGATTGGAGATGGGCTAGTAGTTTGCAAGGACAGTGGGGTTAAGGGTGTTTTTGAGGAGAGAGGTGATGATAGCATATCTCAGTATGCCTACAATAACCAGCTCTGGAATGTAATTGGAGAAGCAGGAGAGTGGAATGAAAACTAAATTCCATAAAATACATAATTGATATCAGTGAATGAGTATTATACAAACTATTTAACTCTTTTCCTATCATGTACACTTTGGGCAATTTTATTTAATTTCCCATTCATATTGAAGGTTATAAATGTCTAAATTATCTTACCTTTGAACTGGCTTATATTAAACATTCCCAATTATATTAAGTTGCACAAAGCAAATGGTCTGCAGTGGGATGCAGTAGAACATAGACTGAAATGTAATTAATTTTTCCTTGGCAATGTCATCAAAGATGAGGTCAGACACAGACATGCATTCGCTAATACTTTTGTTTCACAGCATCCATGATAACACAATTAACCCTACCAGAAGGTTAGGCATTGAGAAGTACATAAAGTATTTGGATATATATTAATCAACACTCTAACTCATTAAAGGCAATCAGTAATTATGTAATCGCAGGGTTTTGCTTAATAATCTTATTTTCAATGATCTGCAATTACACGACACTCTGTAATGTTAATTTTACATTTTATATTCCATGTTTCACTGGTAAATGGCCAGTATTTGAGTATTTATGCTATCTGTTACATGCAATCTCATTCTTTTAGTAGATTGCCTATTGTAGCAAGAGTTGTTTCTGCCTTCCACTGGAGTACTCAATTCACCACTGGGTGATCGTCTTCTCTCTATCCTTGTTTCTCAACCTAGTTTAACTAATCTGACACGTATGTTACTTTTGTGTATTTTGAGAATGTTATTGTGAGCTATTAACTTAGAGGGCTGAATTTTATGCGTCGAGAAAAATGGCGGCCTGTCCATGCGGGTCGCATGTCACGGAGCCGCCGCAATCTTCTGTTCGGCGTCTCATTTAAATAGCCGGTGTGGGCCGCCCGCCCCCCCCCACCTCCCACACCACCCCCCCCATTCAGGCGTTATCTGCCTGATCGTAGGTGCTGACGCCATTTTTAAAGGGCTGTCAGCCTTACTGGGAAATTTTTAAATATTTAAAGGTAAAGTGAATTAAAATAAATAAATACATTTCTTTTGCCCCTCTCCCACTCTCCCATAACAATTAAGTTAATTATTTGCCCTCCCCCCCCCCAAAAAACACACCTTTACCATCTGACCTTCCTCCCCCCACCCCCCACAAAGTGCACAAACTTTCAACTACAACCTTTCCCACCATCTCCTACACCCACAAAGTTACTTTCACCCCGTTTTCCCCCCACCACTGATAAACTTACCTCTTCGCCCTCCCCACCAGTGTGGTGCCTCATTTCCCTGGAAGGAAGGTGCGGGAGTGCCGGCCACTGGGCCAAAGACCACAGCCAGCCACCAGGCAGTGTCGTGAGTGTCATTAATTAATTCATTTTAATTCATTTAAATATTCAAATTGTGGCCCCGTCGACGAGCGGTGGGAGAGCCATCATGAGGCCTTGCTGCCACCTGTAATATCAGGCTGGGCCCTCCCAGCATTGGGGTGCGTGGCAGTCCTCTCCCAGAAGCATCTTCAGGCCACCTCCCCCTCCCCGCCACAGAACCTGATGCCAGGGGGAGAACAAAATCCAGCCCAGAGTTTCAATACACTTAATAAGTTGCTGCCTGTTCATTAAATCTTCAATTTTTCTTAAACTTCCAACTTTCATTTTTACTTTCTTGATGGAAAAGTTGCTTCCAAAAATCCTTACAACTTCCTTTTCACCTTCCAACACCCCAAAAGCCTTCTAATTTGGATGAGCAACACATTATTCTGTCTACATGTAATTTTACAGAGTAATTTCCACTTAAATGTTCGCTGATATTTATAACAGTTGTCTCCCTTCAGGCACTGTTCCTCTCTCCTTTAAATCTGCCGTCACCACCCCTCTCAAAAAACCAGCCCTTGACCTCTCCGTCCTTGCAAACTATTGCCACATTTCCCCCGCCCACCTTTCCTCTCAAATCCTGGAATGTGTTGTCACCTCCTAAACTCTTGTCCATCTTTCTTGGAACTCCATGTTTGAATCCCGCCAATCAGGTTTTCATCCCTGCTACTGTACTGACAGTTCTTACCAAAGGCACAAATGACATCCTATGTGACTGTAACAAAGGTAAACTATCCCTTCTTGTCCTTCTTGACCTGTCTGCAGACTTTGACATGGTTGATCACACCATCCTCTTCCAGCACATCTCCACTGTCATCCAGCTGGGTGAGACTGAACTTGCCTGGTTGCATTCCTGTCTAAATAATCGTAGTTAGAGCATCACTTGGAATGGCTTCCTGCTCCCACACCATTACCTCTGGCATCCCTCAAGGACCTATCCTTGGCCTCCTCCTATTTCTCATCCACATGCTGCCCCTTGGTGACAACATCTGAAAGCACAGTGTTAGTTTTCACATGTATACTGATGATACCGAGTTTTACTTCACCACCAGCTCTCTCAATTCCTCCACTGTTACTAAATTAGTAGACTATCCAACATCCAGTACTGGAGGAGCAGAAATCCAATTAAATATTGGGAAGACTAAAGCTTTGTCTTTGGTTCTCTCCACAAACTCTGTTCCCTTGCTCCTGACTCCAGTGCTCTCCCTGTCAACTGTCTAAGGCTGAACTAGACTATTCGCAACCTTGGTGTCGCATTTGACCCTAAGACAAGTTTTCGACCACACATCTACGCCATCACTAAGACCACGTATTTCCAGCTCCGTAACAACACCCAACTCAGCCCCTGCCTCAGCTCATCTGCTGCTGAAGCCCTCATCCATGTCTCTGCTAGGTCTAGACATGACTATTCAATTCACTCCTGGCAGGCATCCCACATTCTACCCTCCGTAAACTTGAGGTCATCCAAAACTCTGCTGCCCATGTCCTTACTCACACCAAGTCTCGTTTACCCATCACACCTATGCTCGCTGATCTACATTGACTCCCAGCCAAGCAATGCCTTGGTTTTAAAATTCTCATCCTTGTTCTCAAATCCCTCCATGGCCTTGCCCTTCCTAGCTCCATAATTTCCCCAAGCCCCATAACCTTCGGAGATATCTGCGCCCACCTAATTCTGGCCTTTTAAGCATTCCCAATTTTAATTGCTGCAGCATATGTTGGCTGGGCTTCAGCTATCTAGGCCCTATGCTCTGGAATTCCCTCCCTAAATTCTCTGTCTCACCTTTCCTCCTTTAAGATACTCCTTAAAACCTACCTCTTTGGCCAAGCATTTGGCCATTTGTCCTAATATCTCCTTATGTAGTTATGTTGTCAAATTTTGCTTAGTGACGCTCTTATCTAGTGCCCTGCGATATTTTATTATGTTAAGGGAGCTATATAAATACAAGCTCTTGTTATTATAAGTTGTTAAAGGATAAATAAACATTAATGGCTGCCAAAGGAGTTCCCTGGATCCAGTTCAACAATAGGAACATTAAAGACCCATAATAGTTGACACCCTTGGCTCAGTTGTCGCTCTCGCTTCTGCATCAGTAGGTTGTGTATCCAGAGGTGTGATCATATAATCTAGGCTGACACATCATTGATAATACAGCACTTCCCCAGTGTTGCAGAGGTGCTATCTTTCAGATGAGTTATTAAACTGATTCCTCCTTCACATAAGCGTAGAACATCCCATAGTACTATTTGAAGTAGAATGGGGATTTCTCCCAGTGTCTTGACCAACATTTATTCCCTTGACCAACACCATCAACAAAAGAAATTATCTGGTCATTTATCTCATTGCTGTTTCTGGGATCTTGCTGCCTACACATTGGCTGTTGAACACTTCAAAATATTTCATTGGCTGTAAAGCACTTTGGGACATTCTGCAGCTGTGAAAAGGCAATATACATGCAAGTTAATTCTTTCTTTAATAATCAGATTTTAATTAGTCTGCTGAAGGCCAGGATTCCAATTTGATTCTGAATTCCTTTCCTGTTCTAAGTGCCTAAATAAAATGAGATGACAGCTCTGCTGATATCAGTGTTTTTTTCAAGTTATTTTCTGCTCATTAAACTGTTACCTACTCAGGCACTGTAACACATTAGTAGCCAGCATCCGTGACAGGTTAGCTCAATCTGGCACCAATTTTAATTGAAAACATTGTGGTATTCCGAAAATGTTAACTCTGTTTCTCTCTCCAGAGATGCTGCCAGACCTGCTGTGTATTTCCACTACTTTCTGTTCTTATTTCAGATTTCCAGCATCCGCAATATTTTGCTTTTATATTATTGTGGTATTAACATATATGGTCCTTTTCTCAGCTTCAGTTTCCCCTAGAATTCAAGCATTACATCTAAGTTTTACCAAAATGTCAATACTGTGGTTTCGACTTTCCTAGGGTTTGTGCTCCTGAAACAATTTTCTGTGACCATGCAACTCTAAAAGCACCTATACTAATCCATTTTTTCTTCTCAGAAAAATACGAGTATATTATCTCAATAGTTGATCGCTAATAGGTTAACTCAGACCAGATTTGTTTTATTGATATGTCAGTACTCATTGCAAGAATGTTGGGAATTACTTATGTAAGAAGTATTCATCAAAGGTTGTTACACAATGTTATTTTCTTTCCTGCAATTTCAAAAAGTAGAATTGAATTGACGATTTACAATTTTAGTCTAATGCTTAAAAAGTAACATGTGTTTAAGCCATTAACAGCAACTTGCATTTATATACAAATGTTAATGTTTCATAAGAGTGTCATCAGACAATATTTGGCATATAAAGAGTTATTAGGACAGGTCAATTAAAAGCAGAGGGAAAGGTAGAGAGGTGGAGAGCTTTTGAGAGGGAATTCCAAAGTGTAGGGTCTAGGCAGCTGAAGGCATGTCTGCTATTTCAAGAGTAAAGAAAATCGGGAGATGTGTAAAAGGCTAGTATTTGAGGAGCTTAGAGGCCTCTGAGAGTTGTAGGGCTGGAGGGCATTACAGAGATAGGGATGGGTGAGACCATGGAGGAATTTGAATACAAGGATGAGAGTTTTAAAATCAGTGAGTTGCTGCACCAGGAGCCAAGGTAGGCCAGTGAACATGGGTTTGGTGCAGGTTAGGATACAGGCAACAGAGATTTGGATGAGCTCAAATTTACAGAGTGCGGTAGGTGGGAGGCCGGCCAGGACAGTGTTGGAATAGCTGCATCTGGAAGTAACAAAGGCAGGGATGAGGGTTTCAGCAGCACATGCTTTGAGATAGGGGCTGAGATGGGTGATATTACGGAGGTGGAAGTAGGCGGTCTTGGGAATGGAGGAGATATGTGATTGGTAGCTCAGCTTCGGGTCAAATCACTCATTACCTAATTCAAAATATATTAACAGTTACACAAATCACACGAAAAGCAAAATGCTGTGGATGCTGGAAATCTGAAATAAAAACAGAAAGTGCTGGAAATACTCACAGTGGCGCAGTGGTTAGCACCGCAGCCTCACAGCTCCAGGGACCCGGGTTCGATTCCGGGTACTGCCTGTGTGGAGTTTGCAAGTTCTCCCTGTGTCTGCGTGGGTTTTCTCCGGGTGCTCCGGTTTCCTCCCACAAGCCAAAAGACTTGCAGGTTGACAGGTAAATTGGCCATTATAAATTGTCACTAGTATAGGTAGGTGGTAGGGAAACATAGGGACAGGTGGGGATGTTTGGTAGGAATATGGGATTAGTGTAGGGTTAGTATAAATGGGTGGTTGATGTTCGGCACAGACTCGGTGGGCCGAAGGGCCTGTTTCAGTGCTGTATCTCTAATCTATAATCTAATCTACTCAGCAAGTCTGGCAGCATCTGTGGCGAGAGAAGCAGAGTTAACGTTTCAGGTCAGTGACCCTTCATCTGCTACCGCAGCCAATCTATTAAATAGGCAAGAGTGTATGATTTGGCTTACAAGAGGATAGCAGAAAGGCTGGCTGGAAGTCTATGAGGTATTCTTGAATACAAAGTGTAACCTTAATCTTACTAAACTGTATAGTAATTTAGGACATTGAACATAACCTTCTAAAGTAAAGTTCAGCTAATGCCGAGATACGACAATACATTCAAACTAAGTTGTGAACATAACTATTTGGATTCTGTTAGTTAATAATAGGCTGCATTTGCTAACAATGGAACCACCAGGTGGCGCAGTACAAGCACATGCACAAATGCAGCCTCATCCACTGAAACGTCACTGTCTGAGACATCTCAGGCAGCTGCCAGTAATAAAGATGGCGCTACTCAATTTATCACAAAAAACACATGCAACCCAAAAATCCCCTCATTGGTTGTGGTAATGGTTGTCATCGCCGCCTCCATCCCACCCCCAACAGTACTCCGCTCCCACCTGCCATCGCGCTTCTCTTGGCTGCTCCCTCCTGCAACTGTCTTCTCGCCGCTCGTTCCCTGCTGTCTTCCCTCAGCCACTCGCTCCCGGCCTCGTCGCTTCCCCCCACCTGGCCGCTCGCTCTCCACTACCCCACCTCACCCCCGGCCGCTCTCTCTCCACTACCCCATTCCACCCCCGGCTGCTCGCTCTCCACTTCCCCGCCCACACCTCTGGCCACTCGCTCCCCACTTCCCCATACCCTTCCCCGACCGCTCGCTCCCCACTTCCCTCACCCCTCCCCGGCCACTCGCTCCCCGCTTCCCTCACCCCCCCCGCTTCCCTCACCCCCCCACCCCCCCCCGGCCACTCGCTCCCCACTTCCCTCCACCTCCAGCTGCTCGCTCCAGGCCACTCCGCTTCCCCCCTCTTGGCTACTTGCTCCCACATTGCGCCATCAGCCCTCGCTCCCCGCCTTGCTTTTTCGGGCGGCGTGGCAGAGAACGATCGGCCGAGGGGAAGGGGAGAGCAGCAAGGCCAGGAGTGAGCGGCCGGGGCAGGGGAGGGAAGCAACGAGGCCTGGAGCAAGCGACTGAGTGGGGGGAAGCGGCAGCCGAAGGGGGAAAGGGCCGTTGTGGGGGGGGGGGGGGGTGTGGTGGTGGGCAGGTGAAGTGGCGAGGGCGGGAGTGAGCGGCTGAGGCGGGAAGTGGAGAGGCCTGGAGCGATCAGCCGAGGGTAGAGAGTGGCTGGGGGAGGCAGCGGTGTGGCGGGGAGCAAGTGGCCTAGGGCGGAGAGTAGCTGGGGGGGGCGGCGGGGTTGGGGGGGGGAAGCGGTGAGAGTGGGAGTGAGTGGCTGAGGGGAGGAAGCGGCCAGGTGAGGGGGTGGGGAGCGAGTGGCTGAGGGAAGGCAGCGGGGTGGCCGGGAGCGAGCGGTCGAGTGGGGTGAAGCGGTGATTGAAGCAGGGATGGTGGGAGGGAGCGGGGTATTGTTCGGATGAATGGAGACGGCTATTGAGGGGTGAGGACGTCATTGCGTGGTGATGCCATGCGCACGATGCGCGCATTCATACTGGCAAGCTGACAAATGTTCGCATACACTCATGATGTCCGTGATGGATCTACACATGCTCTACGTGGTCAGGAGTCACTTTGATAATAATATCCAAATACCTGCTTAATTGTCAATGCTTGTTAATACAGTCAGTAGGTTAATGCTTGTTAATAAACCTTGTTAAAGTATCTGTTAATGCAACTCTACATCCAACATCATCTTTAAGCCAGGTGATTAGCAGTTAATCAGCTCACCACTAGCATACTGCATCCCCACAGAGTTTATTTTGATTTGTGTAAAAACAGGAAGTGCTGGAAATACTCAGCAGATCTGGCAGGTTCTGTGGAGAGAGAAACAGAGTTAACGTTTTAGGTCTGTGACCTTTCATCAGAACCCAACACTTTGTCTGAAAATGTGCCATTTTATCCAGTCTGCTGCAGTGTAATTCAAGTTCTCTGCAATGTGTAATTGGATCCAGTCTTTGCCAAGCAGATTACAGAGTTCAGATAAGGTACAGTGCTAACAGTATGAAGTTCAGAGAACGCAGAACGGAGGCACGACAAGAGTTCAGAGTTCGCAGAACGTGAACCCTACGGAGTTCACATTGTAGGGGATGTAGCTCAGTAGTAGAGTGCATGCTTTTCATGTATGAAGCCCTGGGTTCACCATGTTCCAAAAAACTTAGGGTATAAAGTCATTTGCCCAAATTTTGGGTGCAGGAACTGCAATTTGCGGCATGCCTGTGCCTGTTCAGATGGATGTGGATGAGACAAAAAATTAATTTACCCACCTCATTCGAATGATTGTGGTGCAAATTCTGCTTCCAGCTCTGGTCTCCTCTTCTGAATGCTGCCCACAAGCTCTGTACACAGAAGGAGGCACCGGCAGTGTAGCTACACATCACATGGTACAGGCAGGCTGCCTCTTAAAGGGAAGGTGGAAAAACAGATGACTGCAATGGAAATTCTTGCTAACTGAACACCAGGACACACAGAGGACTCCAGACTGATGGATACAGCGCTGGAGGCATTAGTGGGCAGGTAGGAATGAGGAGGGTGCCATGAACCCATGGGAGGCCAGGAAGCCATGAAGGATCACCCTCAGAAGTGAGTGGGAGCAGGCAGCCAGAAAGGTCAATTCCCAGAGTCTGGACCCAAGGACCTGGCAGCAGTGCCAGAAGAACTGTAATGAATTCATGTGGGTGATCAACGTCAGTGAATGTATCGTCACATGAAGTCTCCTACCCACTGCACCACCAGCCTCTTATGCTGCTCAATGCACCACAACTCCGGCACTCCCTGGCACTCAGGACTTACACTTAACAT
This sequence comes from Heterodontus francisci, assembly GCF_036365525.1. NCBI lineage: Eukaryota > Metazoa > Chordata > Chondrichthyes > Heterodontiformes > Heterodontidae > Heterodontus > Heterodontus francisci. The sequence goes on from NC_090377.1 coordinate 82,396,423, forward strand.
CCAGATACTCCATCTTACCCTTACATACCTTCCAATGCTGCCAACCTCACACCCACCTCTCACAGCCATCAAATACCTCCAGTTATTCAGCTATGGCAGGTACATCATTCAAACACAGTGCTACACAACCACTGACATTCTTCCCTCTCTCTTGCAGGACAAGGGAGCAGAGCAGAGCAGGCGGGAGACAAAAACACCTGCACCTCCTGAGCTCTACAGCGGAGATAAGTACAAACATATGAATTAGGAGCAGAAGTAGGCCATACGGCCCCTTGAGCTTGCTCCACCATTAAATAAGATCATGGCTCATCTGTTTGTGTTTCAAATTCCACACTCCCATCTATCCCTGATAACCTTTGATTCCCTTGGCTAACAAGAATCTATCTACCTCTGCCTTTAAAATATTCAATGACCCCACTTCTACCACCTTCTGAGGCAGAGAGTGCCAAAGTCGCACAATCCTCTGAGAGAAAAAAAATTCTCCTCATCTCTGTCCTAAAAGGACCACCCCTAATTTTAAAACAGTGTTCCCTAGTTCTGGATTTACCCACAAGAGGAAACATCCTTTCCACATCCACCTTGTCAGGACAATTCAGGATCTTATATACTTCAATCAAGTCTCCCCTCACTCTTCTAAACTCCAGTGAAAACAAACCCAGTCTGTCCAACCGTTCCTCATAAGACAGCCCGCTCATTCCAGGTATCAATCTAGTAAACCTCCTCTGTAGCACCTCCAATGCATTTGCATCCTTTCTTAAATAAGGAGACCAAAACTGCACACAGTATTCGGGATGTGCTCTCACCAATGCCCTGTATAATTGAAGCATAACATCCTTACTTTTATTTTTAATTCCTCTCATAATAAAGGATAGCATTCCATTAGCCTTCTTTATTACTTGCTGTACTTGCATACTAACTTTTTGTGACTCATGCTCTAGAACACCTAGATCCCTCTGCACCTCAGAATTCTGCAGTCATTCCCCATTTAAGTAATACTCTGCTTTTTTATTCTTCCTGCCAAAGTGAACAACTTCACATTTTCCCACATTATACTCCATCTGCCAGATTTTTGCCCACTCACTCAACCTGTCTATATCGGTCTGCAACCTCCTTATGTCCTCTTCACAATATACTTTCCTACCTATCTTTGTGTCGTCTGCAAATTTAGCTATCATGCCATCACTCCCTCATCTCAGTCATTGATATGAGATGGCTCTCTGCATTATGGGTCAGCTGCAATGGGGCCCATAGCACCCAACGTCACTGGGAATATTGAAGATGATGGCATCTTCCAGCCTTATTCCCCTTCTCAACTCTCAGCACGTCCTTATCCTGTGATCTGGCATGATGAGCAAGCTCCATGGATCTTTTACTTCCCAAGGAAACCCCTTTTCCTCACAAGAACCTTCCCCTTTTGAGTTCCTGCTTTCAGACACCTAAGAACTGCCATCTGCACAGCTACAGCAGCCCAAGGAGGAAGAGGAGAGCGAGAGAGCAACAGTATAGCAGAGATAAAGAGGCCCTGTCACTTGATCTGACATTCACAACCACCAACTCAGACACTGGCACTGCACTTACCTTGGAGGCTAGCATAGAGTGGGGATCAGCTGATGCTGAGGCACTAGGCATGAATGGGCTGCAAGCACGTCAGGGGTAAAGGATAGTACTTCTGCAGAGAATGAGGATCTCGATTCAGTGCCATGTAGGAGAGTACTGAATGGGCATGCACACCAAGATGCTGAGTGCACTAGCTGCCTGTCAGACAGCTTCCTGTCACTGTCAAGGAGCATGGAGGAGTCTGGCTGCAATTTGGCAGGGAGCATGGCTTGGAGCATGCCCTCTCTGCAGCCTCTGCTCCATCTCCATGTTGTGCTGCAGGCCCAGAGGCACTGTCACCTCTGCCCCATACCTGTTGAAGCCTTTGTGTGGACAGATCACCTACTCTTCAGCCATTCTTGTGAGGATGTGGCAATACTCCCTGGTAAATTGCCCGAAGCACCTCCAAAAACACTCCAAAGTACTTCCTGCCACTTTCCAAGAGAAATAATTCCATAAATTTTACTTACCTACAATCAGGGTGCCTGGCCCTTTAAAGAATACGACTGCAGGGCCCATCTTGTGGCTCCATGTTTCTGCAGGCATTGCCAGGACCCATGTTGTTTAAATTTGGAATCCTGGAGCTGGTTAACCTGCTTGGGCACATGCAGGAGACACAGCTGCATGCTCCCATATCAGTGAAGAACACTGCATGAGGCCTGCAAAGCACTTGAAGCAACGCTCTGCAAATTAATTTCTCACCCTTCATGTTTTTAACAGCTCCAACTTGTTTAAATTTTAAAAAGCTAAGGCTTTTTAAGGACATTTGAGTCCCTCTGTCCTTCAATGATGAAACTTGCTGCAATAGGCCCACATTGCCTCTTTCTCTGAAGCATCCTTGTCTACCAGTGGTCACTGGGCTGTGTGAGGGGGCAATGTGACCCTTTGTTAAACCCTGCCCAACCTGTCATGATTGACATGCAATGGTTGATATTATCTATTTCCAATGGGACACAAGGAAAATATGTCTCTATGTCCCATGCATTTTTGTGGTCGGTGTCTGGGGTTGGGCCTAATTGACGAATGTTGGTCATCCCTGGTCACCCAACATGGACTGATAAATGGAGTAAAATGCAGGCCTTGTTACAGAATAATATGATACATTTTGTACATTTAATTCTGTTAGGTTAAATGTTTGGGGGCTGAAAATCCATGACCTTTTGGGTGCAATCCTGCCATAAGTATAGAGGGATTGCAGTAGAAGGGCCATGAAGCAGACAGTTTAATACTGTGGCATAAGAAGGGACATGGTTAGGGTACAGGACTCCCAGCTCATTTGAAGGCTGGTTTGCCAAGTGATAGCAGGCACACTGGCTACCAAAAGGTCAGAATAGGGCCCATTTGGGTGTTGGGTGGGGTGGGGGAAGGATGGAGGTGGGTCGAGGCCTGGACCCCTGCCTCCCTCCTTGAAGAGGATGAAATTTGAAACTTTCTCTTGCAACTGATCCTCTGCCATATTTTGCAGTGTCTCCACTATTCTGGGCACCTGAGATGCTCTTCTGTGGGCTCAGTTTTAATTCTGTGCAAGTGGATGTGTTTTGAATAAGTTAAAATCTTTCCCCATTGGCACAAGTGCCTGTATGGTGTATGTAAATTTGGTGACCTGCTTCTGACTCCAGAAACTTGACCAGTGTGAGCACCAGAGGTCACCTATGCTGGGATTTAAGCCAATGGGTTTACAGGCCCCGTTTACCTTTTAATTTAACAAAGTCGTTTTTCATCCATAACACTGTATGTCAAAGTGGCTATTTAAATTTTTATAATGCCTCCTCCCCAGCACCACACTGTCTTGAAGCAATGCTGTACACCAGGAATATTGTTAGGGCACAAATGACAGGTGATACGTCATAAGGTGTCATTCCATGACTTGCTTACTATGATTATATCTGTCCAACATCAGTTTCAATGGAGAACTCCTGGTGTAGAGTCAGGAGGTGGGGATTGACACAATTCCCAACCCCTACCCACCCTTTGCAGACATATGTCATGCCTAGTAAAGACATATCATATTCCTATTTTTAAGATACAAACTTTATTCAAGGTGGGCTCTTTGAAATTGACTTTTAACTTTTAAAAAACGGTGGACAATACTGCAAAAGATGACCGGCCTATGTATTTGAACACTGCCTCACTATCTGCTAAGGGCAAAAAGATACATTCTGGGCTAAGAGGTATCAATTACACCCATCCTGAAACCATCAAGAGACATTCCTGAATTGAATGGGTTCTTCTGAAACAAAGAAGGCATGAAGTAGCCGCATTATAACAGGATTACACTCATCCAGACATCAATGGATGGCCATGAATTCTATATCCTGGTCCATTGTTTAATCACACCAGGAGGAAACAAACATGGGCTGAATTTTACGCTGCCCCAGCGAGTTGGATGGTGGCGTGGGGGAGGATGGCGGCAGCATAAAATTGAGCGGGAGGCTCCGGGAGGCCTACCCGCCCCGCCCCCGGTCAACTTAATGGCGGTCGGGCGCGGAGGAAAACAGCCCACCCGCCCGAGGCCTATCAAGGCCCTTAAGTGGCCACTTAACAGCTCTATGGGTATTTTACCCATGGCAAGCGAGCATGCTGGGGACGTGAAAGGCCACCCAGCGATAGCTGCCGGCCTTTCCGCGTGCCGGGTGGGGGGGGGGGGGGCCATGGCAGTTGGGCACAGAGTGCCCGATTGAGGGCCGCCCCCATCTCCCAACCCACCCCCGGGATCCAAGACACCTCCCTCCTCCCCCCAAACGACCACTCTAGCCTCACCAGGGCACGATCGATCTCACTGGTTAGGTATGCCCAACTTCCCTTCCCGCCTGGCTCCATGGCGTCGGCTGGGCTGTAGTCCCAGCAGTGGCCACCGCTCCCGGTGGCGCTGCTGGGACTAAGAGCTGCTGGCCCGCTGATTGGCCAGCAGCTCACTGAGGCGGGACTTCCTCCCTCAAGCGGGTGTAAGTCCTGCCTCGGGACAATTAAAGACAGGGGACCTGTAAAATGCAGGATGGATCCCCGGGCCGGGCAGAAGTGGGTTCGCCAACGACTTTTATGTCAGTGGTGAATTCCCATCTGCCTAAGGTAAAATCCAGACCCATTTGACAGGTGCAGAAATGCTATTGATGAATTGTGACCTTTAAAGGTAACCCTCTGGAGATAGAGAGAGAGGGCGATCACAAGAACATCACAGAAAAGCAATCTAGCCAGTGTCTGTGGAAAGGAGTCCAGCCAGGCAAAGAAGGACTCCTGCTGCTAATTCTACACTTCAACTTGTTGCAGCAGAGAACTGAAAGTGATCCACCACGTCCAATCTGAAATCTTAACTACCAGAAACCTACAACGCCTCAACAAGTTCAAGACTACAAACAATCTAGGCCTATATCTTTAAAAGAGACTGTTCTACTTAGAAGATTGAACTGGTTTAATGTAACCTATGAACACCTACCACACCTTGACCCTTACCCTTTGCCTTTTGTCTATCTTTTCGAGAGTACATATGAGAGTGAATGTGTGTGTGAGTGGTGTTGCAGACATTTTGGGGAATGAATATTGTTCAATAAATAGTTAATCTTCTGTTTTAAACCTACAAGAAAATCTGTCACTGTCTGTTTATTTGGCAAGTAAAACACTCAGGGGCTAACTCATCATTTTAAACAAAATATGATTGCAGTCGGTTGGGAGATGAACCGTGGTAACCATCCACACCCCTTACCACATATCTTTAACACGTAGCATAAGAGGAAGTTCACTGTTTGTATATTTAAGGAGGCTTTTGTACAACCTCCTGCATTCTCGGACAGAATATAAGAAAAGTCCAGATATATAATAGCTGATTCCAGCTGTCTCTATCCATCACAACTTCTGTCTTTCTGTATTTTCACGATACTAAAAATAGTCAGTGCTCTTCTGACCTTTCCTTTCTTGTTGCTTTGTGGATCCGAATATGATGCCTTGTATAATTTTCCTTCTCCTTATTTCCGGACTGCGTTGAAATCAAGACTCTTTACAGAGTTGGGATAGCTTTCAACTCCTGTTGGGTGTAAAACTGGGGATATCAGATCAGTCGTCCATTGCACACCTTTCCCAACTTACCTTTCCATTGGAGCTATCTCTGACTACTGCATTCTTAATCATTCTTTGCACCTGAATTCTTACAGCTGCTCCTAATGTTGCAATCCACTTTTGCTCCTGTTCCACTTAGTTATGCATCATTGCTGCTGCAGTCAGAGTAAAACGCCTATATCTTATATCCTTGCCCGGCTTAGTTCCTCTTTCCCTTGTCTGTCTCTTGTAGTTTCCCAACAAACTGTTCCATACTCACTTTATTGCCCAACCCGATTTGTACTGATTTAATTAGGCAAGTCCTATCACAGCTGATTCTCTGTATGGTCGCTTGCTGTATGTGAAATAAAGCAGCTGAACAATTTTGGTTGATTGCCTACCCTCCCTGTTTGCCAGCAGCGGACAAAGGAAGCCTATGTCTCAAAATGGCTCAGGTTTCCTGCTGTGCATTTAAAACTAAATTTAGTCCCATTGTGTACAGCTGTTCACTGCACAGTTCTACAAACAAGCATTTTCTAGTAAGTGCCAGTGTGTCCCAAGGCTACTTCTGCACTAAAAGTTTAAACTTTTCACCTCAATTTCAGATCACGTAGTATAAACAGAATTCACAGTGGGAATTTGTTTAACAAAAATAAACCGCTCATGAACTGCTCTGTTCTGTTGTGTTTTCTATGTACAGCAACTGAAACTGGTTTTAGGTGAGATATTTGCTGTTACCTTGTCACTTAGAGCATTGTCTGTTCTAGCATTCGGTACCCAGTGTAATCTTTATTTTGTAAGAGCACATGAGCACCAACGCCTTGAATAGTTTGTGAAGTAAGTTAAAATAAACAAATATGCAAATTATTATCTCCGTATGATGACACAGCTCTACATTTAGATCAGTTCCACAAGTGAACAGTTTGCTGTAAGGCATTAAGTTACTTTTTGCTGTTTCTACTCATGAGGGTAGAAGTGTGCTTTGCTTGTCTAAGCTTCTGAAAGTTTGAACTTGGTGAGTTGGTTTATTTTACACCCCCTGAACAAAGTTTGCTACTTTGTTAAAGAGGCTGCACATTGAGGAATCTGGGCTGGAATTTTACGCCGCCCCAGCGGGTCGGATGGTGGCGTGGGGACGGCGTAAAATTGAGCAGCAGGCTCTGGGAGGCCTACCCGCCCCGATTCCACCTCCGAACAAGTTTATGGAGGTCCAGCGGAGGGGAACGGGGGGTGGGAAACGGCCCACCGCCTGAGGCCAATCAAGACCCTTGTGGCCACTTAATGGCCACTTAAGGGCCCTCGCCCGCCTCCATGGGAATTTTACCCATGGCAAGCAGGTGTGCCGGGGCCGTGAAAGGCCGCCCAGCGATAGCTGCCGGCTTTTCTGCGCCCCGTGGGTGGGGCGGGGGGGGGGGGAACATGGCAGTCGGGCACAGGATGCCCGATTGAGGGCTGCCCCCGCCTCCCAACCCACTCCCGGGATCCAAGATGCCCTCCCCCTCCCCCCAAACGACCACTCTAGCCTCACCAGGACACAACCGATCCCCCTGGTGAGGCAACCCAAACTTACCCACTCTCTCGGGTCCATGGTGTCAACTGGGTTGCAGTCCCAGCAGTGGCCACCACTCCCGGTGGCGCTGCTGAGACTAAGAGCTGCTGGCTCGCTGATTGACCGGCAGCTCACTGAGGCGGGACCTCCTCCCTCAAGTGGGTGGAAGTCTCACCTTGGGCCAATTAAAGCCTGGGGATCTGTAAAATATGGGACGGATCCCCAAGCTGGGCGGGAGCGGGTTCATCACCAACATTTACGTCAGAATCCGGCTCCCATCCGCCCACTGTAAAATTCCGGCCCTGAGGTCAGTACACATCCTATAGCCTGAAATTAGAGTCCTGATTTTATGCTGTCCTATGGATGAGACAAGAGGCCTGCTTAAAGGCCTGCTCAAGTCACAAAATAAAACCCGACCCGAACCCGACGGAACCACATCGGACTCGAGCCCGACCCAGCCTGAGTCCCTCCATTTTCCCCCCAAGCCCAACCCCCCTTGACCCAACCCAAGCCCAACCCGACCACCGCAAGGTTCCCTTCACTTACCTTCCGACTCCCAATCTGCCGGAAGCTGCAGCATGAGCGTGATGACGTCATAGAGACATTCACACGCTCACTGCGCAGACTCTATTTCCCTGCTTGACGTCCCGGACTCGCAGCTCAGGTAAGTTTTTAACTTTTAACCCTTATCTTACTGTGTGTGTCCGACCCGGCCCGACTTGAACCCGACCCGATCCGACCCGAGCCCGAAGGCTGGACCCGGAAGAGTGGCCTGACCCGACCCGAACTCAACACATGTCGCCGGGTCCCAGCGGGTTCGGGTCAGGTAGAAGGCCTTTCCCCCATCTGTCTGTTCAGGTGAGCATAAAAGATCTCATGGCATTATTGGAAGAAGAGCAGTTTTTCCAGTGTCCTAGCCAGCATTTATCTTTTAACCAACACTGTCAATATAGGTTTTCCAGTTATTTGTTTCATTGCTCTTTGTGGAATTTGCTGTGTACAAATTGGCTGCTGCATTTTCCTACATAACAAAAATGACTATACTTCAAAAGTGATTGACTGTTAAGCACTATGTGACATCCTGAATATTATATATGTGTAAGATCTTTCTTTATCCTCTTCTTCACTCACTTTTTCATTCCCACACACTGCAGGATTGCAGCATAGCACAGTACATTTATTTTTCTTCCTCGACAGCTGTTTCAAGGCTGCCTTCTTGGCAACATTCTGCAATATCTTCTTCTGCTTATAGGTGTCCAACAGGCAAAGGTCATAGATCAGTGGCTGGTGTGAACCAAGCACTTCACAGTATCCTGCCTACCCACTCCTACAATGGCATAAACCAGTATGGATATACCCATGCCAAGGAGAGAGTCAGTGAAAAAGATTAATTTGAAAGGTACAGAGCCTGAACAAGGAGGAGCAAGCACAGGTTTAGTTACTGCAGAAGCAAACTGCTGTTCAGAATGTCAGCTCCTTCAGCTGAATTTGGACCTCACAGAGTCTGCCCATGTGTTCAGCTTGGTATGTCATCAGTTTTCTGAGTCATTTGAGAGTGTGAAAGCCTGTTTATGCAATTTGGGGACCTCTGAAGTGTCCGCAAAACTCTTCTGTGTATTGCTAAAGACTGTGGCCGCAAAAGTCGGCTCTGTAACACTGCTGGTGTCAACGCCATGAAAGCCTGAAACTGAAAAAGGTGTTGGTCAGAATGGTTTCGACCACTTCTTGTGATGCGCCCTGACTGTAAGGGTGCAAGTGCGGGTGTGTTGTGTGTGTGTCAGAAGCATTCAGAGTGGGTGGATTGTGATTTCAAACAGCCTCTAAAGCTGAAATAAAAACAAGAAATGCTGGAACCACTCAGAAGGTCTGGCAGCATCTGTGAAAAGAGAAGCAGAGTTAACGTTTCGGGTCAGTGACCCTTCTTCGGGACTGACAAATATTAGAAAAGTCACAGGTTATAAGCAAGTGAGGTGGGGGTGGGGCAAGAGATAACAAAGGAGGTCTAGATTGGACCAGGCCACATAGCTGACCAAAAAGTCACAGAGCAAAGGCAAACAATATGTTAATGGTGTGTTGAAAGACAAAGCATTAGTACAGATTAGGTGTTAATACACTGAATATTGAACAGCAGCAAGTGCAAACCTGAAAAAAAACAGTGGATAAGCAAACTGAACAAACTAAGATGAAATGAAATAAATGCAAAAAAAAAAGATGGTAAAAAATGTAAAAAAGAATGTAAAAAAAAAAGTAGAAAAAATAACTGAAAATGAAAGTAAAATGGGGGGCTGTCATGCTCTGAAATTATTGAACTCATTGTTCAGTCCGGCAGGCTGTAGTGTGCCTAATCGGTAAATGAGATGCTGTTCCTCGAGCTTGCGTTGATGTTCACTCTAAAGCTGATTTGGCAAATGACCTTCCATTTTGGACTGTGTGGGTCTTGTTAATGTCCTCTCTATCACTCCCAGCTGAGAGGGCCCCCGGTGCGCCCCCCCCTCACCACCACCAGTAGTGCTATTTAAAGGGCTAGCTATGCAACCTTGAGGTGAGATGTTTTTGAATTTGATTTGCTGGTGCAGTTTTAGTGAAAGTTCTATGTCGCGTGTTATTCGAGGGGGTTTGGCAAACTTTTTGGATCTACAAGGGAGTGGTGCTGGATTTTGACAAGGAGGTCAGCAGAGTTGGAGGGCCTATCAGGAGAAAGTCTGCTTCAGTAATGGGGGTTATAGTTGCAGTTCCTTTTGGGCTGTTGCAGCACAACATGGAGGTAGAACGCAGGCAGCAGGGAGGTAAAGCTGTGTGCAGATCTAGGAGGAGGACGGGTCTCAATAGAAGGTCCCACCCATCAAGGGTCTTTAGAAAGCACTTCTCTTACCTGCACCTCAGTCAGGAGCAGTGTCCGAGGTGCTTACATTTCACCAAGGTGGTGGTGACAGAACTGTGCCACCTCTACAACCTAACTTGCAGCCGCACAGCAGGGTGAGGATAGCGCTACCAGTGGCCGTCAAGATCAGTGTGGACCTAAATCTCTACGCCAGTGGATCTTTCCAGGCAGGAGCAGGTGACATTATCAACATTTCACAGTTTTCTGTCCATCACTGCATCAGGGGGGTGACAGAGGTCCTGTACTGAAGGAGAGGGGCCTTCATAGTCTTCTTACTTAACCAGTGAGAAGCAGGGGGAGTGAGCACGTGGCTTTGCCAGGCTAGGGGGATTCCCAAAAGTTCAGTTTGCAAACGACTGCACACATGTTCCACATGCCCCACATGCTCAAGGGACGATATACTGAAATCTCAAGGGTTACTGCTCCATTAAAGAGCAGTTTGTATGCGACCATGCCCAACAGATCCTGTTGGTGAATGCCTGGTATCCTGACAGCAGCCCCGATGCATTCATCTCATGCCAGTTTGCCATACCTGCCACATTTGACCCACTACAAGGAACCAGAGGCTGGGTGCTGGGTAAAACATAGGATACTGGCTCTACACCTAGCTGATCATTCCCCTCCATCACCCTACCACACGAGGACAGTGCACTTACAATGAGAGCCATGCAGCCACAAGGAACATTGTGGAGCAAACTGTTAGTGTTTTGAAGTAACAGTTCCACTGCCAGGACCACTCGGGAGGGGGGAGTCCTTCAATACCTGCTGGAACCTGCCCCAAATTTTGTGGTGGTCAGCTGTATCTTCCACAGCCTTACTATCATGAGGGTGCAGCCTTTGCCACCAGGCCTTTGGAGGCCACCTTGGGAGGAGGAGGAAGGAAGGAGGTGTCTGGGACCCCTTCTCTCCAGATGGGTTGGCCATGAGTGGCTACCCTGACCCCAGTCGCCCTGAGATCTTATGCCCACATCAAAGTTGACGCACACTTCCATACCTTTGACTCCATCTGTTACAGACCAATACAGCACCCTCTTGGGCCAATATCCTGAAATAAACGCCACCAACAATAATAAAATTCTATAGCAACTTTATCCAGCAATACTTCCAAAGGTACATACAACATTCATCCATTCACCCTTGTGCATTGAGGGTACTTCTGTCTGTCCTAGTGCCTGTATGCAGTGCAACCCCAGTGGCTAAAGCATGGCTGGTGGAAGGCTGCTGATTTTCACTGAGGGAGACTGCAGATGGCCTTGGGAGGATGACTTCGAGCAACTCTGGGTATTGTGGGCCCTGCTTTGGACTGCTCCACCTTGGCATGGGTGGCAGCAAACTGGGCTGGCTGACTGAAAGGCTGTTGCTTTTCTGGCAGAGTGACGGGGTAGGAGGACAGATGCTGTCATCCTGAGAGAGGACAGCAGTTTGGTGCTCCATGGCGCCATTGCCACTCCCCTGGGGCAGTGCCTCAGCTGTTCTAGTAATTTGTTGGTGAATAGATTTCTGGAGTGAGAGCATGCAAGCACCTTTGAACATCGCTGTCATCGTGGTTGTGGATACCAATCTTAATGTGCGTGGCCCCAAGTCGGGCTTGCATGGCAACAAGCATGGCCTGAGTCTTAGCTTCCACTGTAGCTCTGAGCTGTTGGATGGCTGCAGTGGAAGCTGAGACAGTGGACACCAGATGCTGCATTACGCCTTGGTCCACAAGTGCTGTCATAGAGTTAGCCACCACTTTCACACTAGAAATGATGCCCTGTGCCAAGTTGGAGTCGGAATCCTCCATGCTCCTTGACAGCGACTAGAGGCTTTGTGGCAGGCCTGCAAATGCACCAAGCTTTTCGATGTGCATGACCATGTTCTAATGTATACCGTCTCATCATAGTCCTCATCCGAGTGCTCTCCAGCAGACCTCATCTGCATCCTCACCCTCTGGTGAGCTGGCACACGAACTGTTCTTCTCCCCTAACCTGACTGCAGCCCATTCGTGCCTGGTGACTCACAAGATGCAGGTCCCAACTCTATACTACCCTCTAAGATATGTGCAGTGCTAGTATCTGAGCTGGTGGCTAAAAGTGTCAGATCAAGTGACGGTGCTTCTTCATCAGAGGTCTGATGTTGCTCTCGCCCTTCAGGATAAGGCTGCATTGGCTGGTCAAGTGACAGTTCTTGGATTTCTGAAAGCAGAAATGAAGAAATGGAGGGTTGTGGTAAGGGAAGGGGGTGGGATGGAAGGAAAATGGCCTATGGTCACACCATCCTGCTACTTGGCATGAAATGCAAACTACAGATGAGGGTGAAGTAGAATTTGAAAAGGATAATAAGTCAGGAACATGCTGTCATCCTGAATGTTCTTGGTGATGCCAGAGGCACCAGCCTCAGTTAGCCCTGTAATGTGGAGAACCGTCTCCTCCAACTGACTCAGGATGAAGTTGTGCCTGTCCCCTGCTGGTTCTCTGCTGCTTTCTCCTGTTATGTGTGATCTTGTCCTGCAAGAAGGAGGGAAGAAAGTCAGTGAGTATGTTGCAGTGTGTTTGGGTGATCGGCCCACAATAGCTGAAAAGCTGAAGGTATGTGGAAGCAGTATGATTTGTGTGTAATGCTGGCAGTATTTTTAAGGTTGAGCTAGAGTATCTGAATCTTAGACATGAGTCATGATTGCTGATGCGTGAGTGATGGAGGTGTAGTGCATTGAGCAGTGTGTGAGGTTGGTGTGCGGTGGTTATGATATAGAATTTGAAGATGCATGTGCCAATGTTGACCATCCATGTTAGATCATTGAACATTTTCTGACACTGCAGCCAGGTCCTCAGGGCTAGACTCTGAGAATTGACCTTCCTGGCTACGTGCTCCCATTCCCTTCTCAGGGCACGCCTTGGGGGCATCCTACCCCCTTGTGGGAACATGGTGTCTCTCCTCCTTTTGACCTCAATCACTAAGGCTTCGAGTTCTTTGGCCTCATTGTCTCAGGAGACAATGGGTAAGCGCTTAGAGGTGGTCAGTGGTTTGTGAAGCAGCGCCTGGAGTGGCTATAAAGGCCAATTCTAGAGTGACAGACTCTTCCACAGGCGCTGCAGATAAAATTGGTTGTTGGGGCTGTTACACAGTTGGCTCTCTCCTCCTGCTTCTGTCTTTTTTCCTGCCAACTGCTAAGTCTCTTCGACTCGCCCCTCTTTAGCCCCGCCTTTATGACTGTCCGCCAGCTCTGGCGATCACTGGCAACTGACTCCCACGACTTGTGGTCAATGTCACAGGATTTCATGTTGCATTTGCAGATGTCTTTAAAGTGGAGACATGGACGGCCGGTGGGTCTGAAACCAGTGACGAGCTCACTGTACAATGCGTCCTTGGGGATCCTACCATCTTCCATGTGGTTCACATGGCCAAGCCATCTCCAGCGCCGCTGGCTCAGTAGGGTGTATATGCTGGGGATGTTGGCCGCCTCGAAGATTTCTGCGTTGGAGATACGGTCCTGCCACCAGATGCCAAGGATTCTCCGGAGGCAGCGAAGATGGAATGAGTTGAGACGTCGCTCTTGGCTGACATACGTTGTCCAGGCCTCGCTGCCGTAGAGCAAGGTACTGAGAACACAGGCTTGATACACTCGGACTTTTGCGTTCCGTGTCAGTGCGCCATTTGCCCACACCCTCTTGGCCAGTCTGGACATAGCAGCGGACGCCTTTCCCTTGTTGATTTCTGCATCAAGAGACAGGTTACTGGTGATAGTTGAGTCTAGGTAGGTGAACTCTTGAACCACTTCCAGAGCGTGGTTACCGATATTGATGGAAGGAGCATTTCTGACATCCTGTCCCATGATGTTCATTTTCTTGAGGCTGATGGTTAGGCCAAATTCGTTGCAGGCAGCCGCAATCCTGTCGATGAGTCTCTGCAGACACTGTTCTGTGGGAGATGTTAAGCAAAGAGGAGTTCCCTGATGAGGACCTTCCGTACTTTGGTCTTCGCTCTAAGACAGGCAAGGTTGAACAACCTGCCATCTGATCTTGTGTGGAGGAAAATTCCTTCTTCTGAAGACTTGAACGCATGTGAGAGCAGCAGGGAGAAGAAGATCCCAAACAGTGTAGGTGCGAGAACACAGCCCTGTTTCACGCCACTCAGGATAGAAAAGGGGTCTGATGGGGTGCCGCTGTGATGAATTGTGCCTTTCATATTGTTATGGAATGAGGTGATGATACTTAGTAACTTTGGTGGACATCCGATCTTTGCTAGTAGGCTGAAGAGACCACATCTGCTGACAAGGTGTAAGGCTTTGGTGAGATCTATGAAAGCAATGTAGAGGGCATCTGTTGTTCGTGGCATTTCTCCTGTAGCTGGCGAAGGGAGAACAGCATGTCAATGCTGGATTTCTCTGCTCGAAAGCCACACTGTGCCTCAGGGTAGACATGCTCAGCCAGCTTCTGGAGTCTGTTTAAAATGACTCAAACGAAGACTTTCCCCGCTATGCCGAGCAGGGAGATTCCACGGTAGTTGTTGCAGTCACCGCGGTCCCCCTTGTTCTTATAAAGGGTGATGATATTGGCATCGCGCATGTCCTGTGGTACTGCTCACTCGTCCCAGCACAGGCAAAGCAGTTCATGGAGTGCTGACAGTATAGCAGGCTTGGCAGTCTTGATTATTTCAGGGGTAATGCCGTCCTTTCCAGGGGCTTTTCCACTGGCTAGAGAATCAATGGCATCACTGAGTTCCGATTTTGTTGGCTATACGTCCAGCTCATCCATGACTGGCAGAGACTGGGCTGTATTGAGGACGGTCTCAGTGACAACATTTTCCCTGCAGTACACTTCTAGGTAGTGCTCCACCCAGCGGTCCATTTGCTTGCGTTGGTCAGTGATCGTGTCCCCTGATTTAGACTTGAGGGGGGTGATCTTCTTGATGGTTGGCCCAAAAGCTCTCTTAATGCCATCATACATTCCTCTGATGTTTCCTGTGGCGGAAGCCAGCTGAATATGACTGCATAGGTGTTGCCAGTAGTCATTTGCACAGTATCTGGCTGTTCTTTGTGCAGCTCTTCTGGCTACTTTAAGTGCTCTGAATGTTAACTCGCTGGGGGCTTTCTTGTAGTTCAACAGTGCAATGCGCTTAGCGGCTATGATAAGTTCCAGCTCTTCAAAGTGAGATTGAAACCAGTCTGCATTCTGCTTCTCACGTTTGCCAAAGGTGGTCATTGTTGAGTTATGGATGGCATCTCTGATGTGGGCCCACTTGGTCTCTGCATCCCCTGCAGGAGTGTTTTGAAGGGCTTTTTCAAGTGAATTTAGAAACTTATGTAACCGCTGTGGATAAGAAATTCTGTTAGTGTTGATGCGCTGGCGGCCCTTCTGCTTGGAGTATTGTAGCTTCTCTGGTTTGAGTCTAACTTTGCTGCACACCAGGGAGTGGTTGGTGTTGCAGTCTGCACTGTGGAAGCTGTTTATAGAGGCTGTTTATAGATGATGAGGTCCAGCTGGTGCCAATGATGTGATCTTGGGTGCCTCCGTGAAACCTGGTGACAGGGTTTAGTATGAAAGAACAAGTTGGTGATGCAGAGGTTGTGATAGGTACACAACTCCAGCAGTCTCTGTCCATTCTCATTCATCCTTCCAATGACATTGCCCCCAAGGCAGGAGGGCCATGAGTCATGATTGACCCCAACCCTGGCGTTAAAGTCCCCCAAGCAGGAACAAATGTTCGCTATTAGGAATGCTACTAATGATATTATGGAGTTACTCATAGAACTGGTCTTTAACTTCAGGTGGGGAGCAGAGTTTGGAGCATAGATGCTGAGTAGGTGTACTGGACCAGAGGCTGCATCGCGTGCTGCATCTGAAAACCTGAGGGCCCTTTTCCTGGCCTGTTGCCATATTTGCTGCCCTGCAGTTTACCCCAAAGTCTTCCTGAAACTGTTCAAGCAGCTCCTGTAGTATGAGTGCAGTTTCCCTTTAAGAGGTGGCGGGGGAATTACCTTTAAGAGGGGCAGGCCAGCTGTGCGTTGTGCTAGCCATGCATGTACTTGGAACCCCTGCTAAGTGCACAGCCAGTCAGGTGCACATTACGCACTGGGCTACATGCTGCAATCGTGTAGATGAACAATTTGCATGTTGCCTGCTTCGACAGGAACGGATGTGGAGTAATTGCACATCGCGATCCCTGTGCTTAATATAGGGCCTAATCCAAGTTGTCCCTCTACATTATTACCAGTGTCAATCAGACTCTCAGATAGCTGCCACCAATTGGTTGCACATTTCGGGTCTACTTTAGATATTCGCTCGGCTTTAGCATTGCTTGTCACTCTTGTAAGTAGTTTGCATGTCTTTCATACAGGTCTGTGCACATACTGCCTAATCTATAATGCTGTCATCTTGGGACATAACAATCACACCTCCTTACTGTCTGAGTTGGGTATCAAGGAATAGAAATTTGCAAAGGCATATTTTCAGGCACATAACTGAATTGGGCCTCAGACCTCATTGTAACAATATGGGTGAGCTTTTAGTGCATATTCAACTCCAGAAGGAGCTTGCCCAGTGCCAGATGTTGAATTTTGGCCAGCTTCCACCTCAACAGCTGAGTCAGAACATCCAGAGGTTGTGAGTGCTGGAGTAAAGACGTAAGATGTACTTCCTTGACTGACTGTGCTCCGATTTCTGTCACTAAATAATTCCTGGACTGGGGCAATGTTGAAATTGTTATTTTCTCCTTCCCTGCCCCTGTGAGGTGAGCTCTTAATACAGGGTACAAATAGTGCCACACCTACAATATTAAAAATAAGTTGACACAGGAAAATGTCATGACATCAGAGCAGTGTTATATTGAGGCAATTCAGGTGGCATATCTGTCATGTAGGAAAGTCCAGTCATTGTAAATGAAAAGACTTCCAATAGCAACTCTGTAATTTGTCACTTGCTTTGCAGTAGATTAATTTCAAATGTTTTCTTTCCTTTCCTTTCCTTGAATCAGTCATGAACCTAACACAAGCCTGAATTAATATAGTATTGCTGAATTTTAAAAGATGTTAATTTGGAAAGCATGTTTACTAAAATTGTGGGGATTGTGTAACTAAGTCAGTAAAGTTAATCAATGTAATAAAAACAGAAACTGGTTCTGATGAAAGGTCACAGACCTGAAATGTTACCTCTGGCTGGGATTTCACGTTGGGCGGATGAGAGCCGGCCACTGACAGAAAAGTCGGTGGTGAACCCGCTTCTGCCTCATCTGGGGATCTGACCCGGATTTTACGAGTCCCCAGGCTTTAATTGTTCCAAGGTGGGACTTCCACCCACTTGAGGGAGGGAGTCCCACCTCATTGAGCTGCCGGCCAGTCAGCAGGAGCAGTGGCCACTGCTGGGACTGCAGAGGAAGACATGGAGCCGGGAGTTCAGGTACGTTTTGGTTGCCTCGGTGGGGGTAATCGGTCGGGCCTTGGTGAGACAAGGGTGGTTGTTTGGGGGGAAGGGGGTGGGGTGCGTGTTAGGTCTTGGGAGTGGTTGGGGTAGCGGGTCAGCCCTTCATTGGGCACCCTGTGCACCCCCACCACGAGACGATCAGAAGCCGTCTGCTTTTCCCAGGCGGCTTTTCCCGGCTCCAGGACGCCCGCTTGCCACGCGTAAAATCCGCGTGGAGGCGGGCAAAGGCCCTTAAGTGGCCATTAAGGGCCTTGATTGGCCTGGGGCGGGCGGGCTGTTTTTTGCCCCCCTCCCCACCCTAAGTAAAGGGGGGGGCGGAGGTGGGAGCGGGTCAGGAAAGCCTCCCGGAGCCTCCCACTCCATTTTACGCCACCCCCCATCACCATCTGGCTCGTTGGGGTGGCGTAAAATTCCGGCCTCTGTTTCTCTCTCCACAGATGCTGCCAGACCTGCTGAGTATTTCCAGCACTTTTTTTAATTTCAGATTTCCAGCATCCGCAGTATTTTGCTTTTATTTAAGTAAATCAGTGTACAGTTCTGACTTCACTTGTAATGCAGCTTTTGTGACCTCTTTATATTGATGCAATATTATACACTAATAGAGAAATAAATAATTCACAATTTTTTTGTAGGTATTCCTGAGGGAAATGGATGTGGGCGAGATTGTACAGAAGAGAAAGATAACCAGTGGCTTGGTGTTAGTTTGTCAAGACAGCCAAAGAAAGACGGTTACATATTGGTATATGCACAATCTTCAAAATGCACGGTTGGCAAATTTATTAGAATACCAGATTAATTATAATGTGTTTTACATGAAAATGTTTCACGTCTTTTTAAAGGCCTGTGCACATCGGTGGAAAAATATATACTACATGAAGGATGATAAACGACCACTTGGGTTGTGTTTTAAAATTCCAACTGACTTGAAGCCTTCTCAAGATTTCCCACTGATACCATGTTTTAAAGGTAAGAACATAATCAAAAATTATTTTCAACAGATTATTTGGCATAAATCACTCTCTTAGAAATCAAGCCATTTCATGATGGGTCAATGTTGTCTTCTATCATTTGGTAAACAACCATTACAGGAACTTCATAGGTAATTTTCTTTCAATTACTTCAGTTGCCATGATATTGTTTATCTAATGAAGACTTGACTAAAGTAAATGGATGGGTACTAATTCAGTATTGCTAGGTATATAAAGTTTGGAAGGGAGAGCAAAAATGAATTGGTGAAGGATAACATTGCTGGCAAGAAGTAGTCAGAAAGTATGGAGAATATTTAATTTAAGAGACCTGAGTTGTTTTGGGTTGACAGAAGAGATCTATTGCAGGGCTTGTGGTTGTGAAGGTTACCATAGTATATAGCTTATACACAACTGGATCCTTGCGAGTCACCTCTGGTGGCTGTCACATCAATTCGTTTTCAGTCCACTGATGCACAAAATGAATGACTGAATCCTTGTTTGCCAGGGCAAATTCTTTTACCATTCTCTCCATGGATGGGAAATAACAGCTTGAGGGCACAGCAGAAACAGGCTTTTCAAAAGTGCAGAACCTCATTGATGATATACAAATGACTCCTAAAAACAACCCCATGTCAACCCGTGATGCAGATGGAGTTGCTATTGGCTCTGTGTGGCAGGTTTTTAAATTCTTGTTGCATTCCTGCACAAATATCAGAGCAACACCTCCACTACGAAGTCAATAAAAAAGAATGAAACAGGATGGACCACCCGGCATCGACCTAGGTACCGGAAACGACAATGGCAAACCCAGCCCTGTCGACCCTACAAAGTCCTCCTTACTAACATCTGGGGGCTTATGCCAAAGTTGGGAGAGCTGTCCCACAGACTAATCAAGCAACAGCCTGACATAGTCATACTCATAGAATCATACCTTACAGACAATGTCCCAGATACTGCCATCACCATCCTTGGGTATGTCCTGTCCCACTGGCAGGACAGATCCAGTAGAGGTGGCGGTACAGTGGTATACAGTCAGGAGAGAGTTGCCCTGGGAGTTCTCAACATCGACTTCGGATCCCATGAGGTCTCAAGGCATCAGGTCAAACATGGGCAAGGAAACCTGCTGTTTACCACCCTCCCTCAGCTAATGAATCAATACTCCTCCATGTTGAACACCACTTGCAGGAAGCACTGAGGGTGGCAAGGGCACAAAATGTACTCTGGGTGGGGGACTTCAATGACCATCACCAAGAGTGGCTCGGTAGCACCACTACTGACCGAGCTGGCCAAGTCCTAAAGGACATACCTGCCAGACTGGGTATGTGGCAGGTGGTGAGGGAACCAACAAGAGGGAAAACATACTTGACCTCGTCCTCACCAATCTGCCTGCCGCAGATGTATCTGTCCATGACCACCGCACAGTCCTTGTGGAGACGAAGACCCGCCTTCACACTGAGGATACCCTCCGTCGTGTTGTGTGGCACTACCACCATGCTAAATGGGATAGATTTCAAACAGATCTAGCAATGCAAAACTGGGCATCCATGAGGCACTGTGGACCATCATCAGCAGCAGAATTGTACTCAACCACAATCTGTAACCTCATGGCCTGCCATATCCCCCACTCTACCTTTACCGTCAAGTCAGGAGACTAACCCTGGTTCAATGAAGAGTGCAGGAGGGCATGCCAGGAACAGCACCAGGAATACCTCAAAATGAGGTGTCAACCTGGTGAAGCTACAACCCAGGACTACTTGCGTGCCAAACTGCATAAGCAGCATGCGACAGACAGAGCTAAGCAATCCCATGACCAATGGATCAGATCTAAGCTCTGCAGTCCTGCCACATCCAGCCATGAATGGTGGTGGACAATTAAACAACTAACTGGAGGAGATGGCTCCACAAATATCCCCATCCTCAATGATGGGGGAGCCCAGAACATCAGTGCGAAAGATAAGGCTGAAGCATTTGCAACAATCTTCAGCCAGAAGTGCCGAGTTGATGATCCATCTCGGCCTCCTCCAGAAGTCCCCAGCATGAGAGATGCCAGACTTCAGCCACTTCAATTCACTCTGCGTGATATCAAGAAACAACTGAAGGCACTGGATACTGCAAAGGCTATGGGTCCTGACAATATTCCAGCAATAGTACTGAACACCTGAGCTCCAGAACTTGCCGCGCCCCTAGCCAAGCTGTTCCAGTGCAGCTACAACACTGGCATCTACTTGGCAACGTGGAAAATTGCCCAGGTATATCCTGTACACAAAAGGCAGGACAAGTCCAACCCAGCCAATTACCGCCCCATCAGTCTACTCTCAATCATCAGAAAAATGATGGAAGGTGTCATCAACAGTGCCATCGAGTGGCACTTGCTTAGCAATAACCTGCTCAGTGATGCTCAGTTTGGGTTCCGCCAGGCCCACTCAGCTCCTGACCTGATTACAGCCTTGGTTCAAACATGGACAAAAGAGCTGAAGTCAAGAGGTGAGGTGAGAGTGACTGCCCTTGACATCAAAGCAGCATTTGACCGAGTATTACATCAAGGAGCCCTAGCAAAACTGGAGTCAGTGGGAATCAGGGGGAAAACTCTCCACTGGTTGGAGTCATACCTAGCTCAAACGAAGATGGTTGTGGTTGTTGGAGGTCGATCATCTGAGCTCCAGGACATCACTGCAGGAGTTCTTCAGAGTCCGTGTACAAAAGCAGCAAGACCTGGACAATATCCAGGCTTGGGCTGATAAGTGGCAAATAACATTCACGCCACACAAGTGCCAGGTAATGACCATCTCCAACAAGAGAGAATCTAACCATCTCCCCTTGATATTCAATGGCATTACCATTGCTGAATCCCTCACTATCAACATCCTAGCAGGCTAGCATTGACCATAAACTGAACTGGAGTAGCCATATAAATACTGTGGCTACAAGAGCAGGTCAGAGGCTAGGAATCCTGAGGCGAGTAACTCACCTCCTCACTTCCCAAGGCCTGTCCACCATCTACAAGGTACAAGTCAGGAGTGTGATGGAATACTCTCCACTTACTTGGATGGGTGCAGCTCCGACAACACTCAAGAAGCTCGACACCATCCAGGACAAAGCAGCCTGCTTGATTGGCACCCCATCCACAAACATTCACTCCCTCCACCACAGACACACAGTGGCAGCAGTGTGTACCATCTACAAGATGCACTGCAGCAACACACCAAGGCTCCTTAGATAGCACCTACCAAACCCGCGACCTCTACCAACTAGAAGTGCAAGGGCAGCAAATGCATGGGAACATCACCAGCTGCAAGTCCCCCTCCAAGTCACACACCATCCTGACTTGGAACTATATCGCCGTTTCATTATTATCGCTGGGTCAAAATCCCTTCCTAACAGCACTGTGGGTGTCCCTACCTCACATGGACAGCAGCGGTTCAAGAAAGCAGCTCACCACCACCTTCTCAGGGTCAGTTAGGGTTGGGCAATAAATGCTGGCCTAACCAGCAACGCCCACAGCCCATGAATGAATAAAAAAAATTTGTAACATACCATACAAGAAAATCTGAAGATTCTCAAAGGACTACATGAAGTTCTTTTTCTCAATAGTCAGTTTTTCTCTTTGGCAGTGCTATTGCAGAGGAGGATTTGCACTGAGCCCTTTGATCAGGTTGTTCCTGCTCTTCGACTTGCTCCTCCTTATTTGTGCTGTTTCCTTCTACCTTCTATCTGATTCTCCCTCAAGGTGAATGTATCTGAACTGTCGTCTACATGTGGTGAGTTATAATACTTGAGATGACCTAGCTTCCTGCAAGCAGGCCAGCATGGGAGGACCCTACATTAAGATAAAGAACGTGTGACCAGGGTGTTTTTATGAGAGTTTAGAACACTACCAATACCAATAGATTGAGTGGCATGCTGCTGCAGGGTATATGCTCCTGAATGCTTAGTAAATTTGAACGGGGAGCCAGATGATATTCATGGGGACACTTGTTTTCCTGGGGTGTCACCAAGCCACAAAGGACTTCTTGGGCACGTTCTCTTTGCCTTTGCTCCCACAATTTGAAGAGCTGCCTCCTCAGGCTGATTCATTTTTTTAAAAATGGCAAATGATAAGCATTTGCAAGTCATAGCATTGGGAAGAACACAATAGCACCCCAGTGCTCAGCCTAGATTCCACTTTGTATGAATGGATAACGTAACAGTATTGAAGTAGTTTCAATTTGCATTTTGCCTTGGAAAAGGTGCTTCTGATATGCCAGTTGAGAGTAATGGTCTTTTCCCATTCCTAAACATTCTAGTGCCATATTTTTTATGTTGTTGTGTTTTTATTTGATATGTGTACTTTGAGAATTTAATGTTGCAAGAATTATTGGGAGTAATCCTATGATTTGGCACTGTCATGCTAGGTTCCCAACTGCCAAGAGTGAGGCACATCAATTTTGTCATGAATATTGATTTTTAACTGTTGTTGGAGTGAGGAAATTACTTGTTAAACAGATCAGCTGTGGCTGGGAAAAACATTTGCATATTAACTGACGGTGATTGGAAGGACAAAAGACCATTCCCTGTCACATTCAACTTACAATGGACCTTGATCACCAGGTCTTTTGTGTGAGAGGAGCATTCCAGATACTGCTGTAATCCAAGACGTGGTCAAACCAGTTAGTCATATGACTAACCTGCTTGGCAACCTCAGTTTTTCTGAATTGTACAAACAGTTTGAACTCAGAGAGAAAGTCTGTTTGCTCCTGGACTGAGAAGATCTCTCTCCTATCTGCTCCCACCTCTTTCTCACAAGCCTCTGAATCCACTGAAGACACATGAACCCCAAGAGAGAAAAGTCTCCTACAGCGAACAAGGTTTAAGAAGAATACTGGGCCCCAACAAAAAGCAAGGTCTACCTACAATCAAGGACTCTACAGTGAGCTCGAAGAACCGTAACAAAACCTCTTCAGATATTGCTTCAAACTTTTCCAATTTATTTTTCTACTGCTCTTTTCTGTCTCTATTTACATGTGTGTATCGTGTATGCATGCTAGTGTGAGCGCGTCGTGTATCCGTAGGCGTTAACCAAATTAGAGTTTAAGAAATTTCAACTTTTCTTCTTTAAACCTAAGAAAGCCTGTTTGTGCTGGTTTCTTTGCCTTATAATTGGAAAGCGGTGAACAAGGAATCAACGAGGGGAAGCTAAAAACACGGTGTGTTTAAAATTAAACTCTGTTATGATAAGACCAGGTGAAGGCTGAAAGGGAACCCTAGAAACTCTTTCTCAGGTCGTAACAGGCACTCTTAAGGAAGACAGTTAGCAAATTGCAGGCCCATGATTTCTGGAGGTGAAAGCTCTAGTTTCCATTGGGATTGCATCATCATGCTATGGAATATTGCCCACTTGATGGACTGGATTTTGGGAGTTCACTGTGCTTTTATTAATCTCATCATAATTAACTGAAAAGGTGCAAGCACATGCAAAATATATCATTTCTGGATGACAGTGAATTTCTTTTTTCTCTCTTTAGAAAATCAACGGAAATATAATGGTGATAATGTATTATGTCAGGCTGGAATTGCCAGTTTTCTGACTGAGGTGAGTGATGGTTGCTTCTGACATATTTACTTTTGTTTTCTTAATGAATAAGTGCATTGCATTAGCCACAATTTTTTTTAATTTATAGGATTTAATCATAATGGGAGCTCCTGGATCTCGTTATTGGACTGGAACTGTTGCTGTCAAAAATGAAAAGACTAATTCTTTGCTCTTTTACAAGGATGATGAAAATATAGTTAAATACGGAAGCTATCTAGGTATGCAACTCCTGCTCTTTGGTTTTCCTCGTGCGATTAAGATCTGTATAAACGTGAAGCTGTCAACTACGCAAAGCAGTTTAGCTTTCTTTTTATTAAGCAAAGCGTGCTTTGAGTGTAATTTGCAGATTTTGGTACAGCTTTTAATTGCATGTTTTTAATTGGATGTTCTATGAGGAAAGATTGAGGAGACTGGGCCTATATTCAAGAACACAAGAAATAGGAGCAGGAGTCGTCCATATGGTCTATTGCACCTACACTGCCATTCCAAACGATCATGGCTGACCTTAGGATTCAACTCCACTTTCCCGCTCACTCGCCATATCCCTTGATTCCCTGAGACACCAAAAAACTGCCTATCCCGGCCTTAAATCTTTGGAATTCTCTACCCCAGAGTGCTGTGGAGGCTTAATCATTGAGTATATTCAAGACAGAGATAGACAGATTTCTAGATATTAAATATATCAAGAGATATGGGGATAGAGTGGGAAAATGGCGTTGAGGTAGATCAGCCATGATCTAGATGAATGGTGGAGCAGGCTCAAGGGGTCAAATGACCTACTTCTGACACAAGTGTAAAGGAACAGTAGGGTAAACTTTGCAAGGTGCTTGCTGCCAGTTGGACGTTGCACATAAGGATATATAGGAACACCTATAGACTTCCAGCTGTAAAAATCAATGGCAAAGAATAGTGGATAATAGTGGATAATGCCCCCATAATTTTCCATTGGCCACTTGCAAGGCCCCTCTAATGTGTAAAATTCTATGAAAATTGAGGTCATCGCACTGCAGTTGCTGTCTCCTTGGTTTGCTCCTGACCCTCCTCCATTTGTCCAGCTCCTTGCTTCCCATTTGCCCATCCATCTGTTCATGCCTTCCAAATTTCCCATTGCATAGTTTCTACCCGCATTCCTTAGTTTCTTCCCCTTCATCCCTCTAATCTCATTGAAACCCACCTACTACTCTTGATCTCCATACAGTGCAGCTGTAACTCTTAATATAATGACTCTCTGCCCCTCTGCATAAGTCATCCTATCAATCATTTCCCCAAGTGCCTTAAGTATGTGCCCCACTACTAACCAAATACAGAAATTGTTGATTGTGGCAGGGTAATTTAATAAGGCTGGTAATACAGTATATGGGATTCTTGGCTTTATAAATAGAAGCACATGCCAGGATTTTCCCACGGGCTTCAAGATCCCGATGTTGGGATCACGTGGGGCTCCTGAGTCTGCAGTTGCTGAGAGCCAGACTGACAGAGCTATTTTCCCAGAGGTGGCCTCCTAATTGGCTGCCTGTGCACTCGCAGTCCTATTAAGGACAGTGGATGGGCTTCAGATGCTGCCGGCCCAACAACAGGGCTGACAGCTCGACAGCCTCAGCAGCCCCACAGGGAGAGGTGGGTGCTGCTGAGGCAGGTAGGAGACTGGGAGGGCACCTCAAATTGGAGGCGCCTTTGGACCTGTAAAAATAATTTAAGGGGGGAAAGTGGTAGGTCTCTCGGATCAGAGGGGAAACCCCTTTGCTTGGATCGTTGGGGGCCACGAGGTGTCCTTTGATGCCTGCGGCCCCCTCTTTGGGGGGTTGGAGCCTCTGACTCCAGTGGGCACCTGAATTGACGCAGGGAGGCCGCTTCCATTAAGCTGGCTTCCTCCACACATGACTGGGGCTGCTCCGCTGCCAGCAAAATGCCAGCTGGGGCCTTAAGTCAGTAAATTGGCTGCTCACCTAAGTAGTGCGGGCAGCCAATCCACATTCCTGCCTGTCTCTAGGAATCTTCCCTGGTGGCGGGAATGTCAGGGAGCCGTCCCGATGAGACTCCCTCCTATTTTCTCTGCTCCCCCGCTGTAATCAGGAGTCAATCTGTGAGGATTTAACACCTTACAACAGGATCAGACGTAACAAAAGTTCAGTTGTGAATCTACTTATTGAGACAGTCAGAACAAGTTTGTTAAGTTTCATACAAACTATGGCAACAAACTTGGGCAGTGATTTACGTCTAATGCAAGCAATATACTTCCCGTATTAGTCCTAGACAGGTAGTGCACATTTTTCTCTTGCAGCTTTTGGTCTTCAGGAACGTCACTTCTTTTCTCTTTGTTTTTCTCTCTCTCTCGTCTTTTCTCTCGGTTCGTTTGTTTTTGGTTCTCTCCACCATACAGAACTGATCAGTCAGCTCTCTTTTATCCTGGCGTTTATCCAATTAAGCCTCCCCCCCCTCCCAATCCCAAGTCATGTTCATCCCCATGGCTATTGTGCCCTGTGGATGCCTTTCTTGACTAATCAGGTGGCTGTTGCTAACATTACATAATTACTGTTGTGGGATGACCCTAAGAGTCTCAAGAAGCAGGAAGTGAAGGTTACAGGAGGAAGTGACATCACATCAGACATGATCAAGGAGTTATGGGTATAGCCTGTCAGAGTGAGATGTATTTAAATGTGTCTCAGGCAGTAACTGTTTGTATATATATGATCTAGTAAAAGTATAATATAAACGCACATTTTCTTTGGATATTACATGCAGTCCTGATCACACACCAAAGGAACAAGTAATATTACAATTACATAATGCCTTTCATTACAGCACTGTCTTATTCTCTCCTTATCTCAAGGTCTTTACAGCCTGTGCATTCTTATCAACTTGAGAGAGGCCTGCTAGCAATTTCTCAGCCAGCTCTTAAAGGACTTTTAGCTCCAGTTGCAGTGGGCTTGTTACAGTTTGGCTCGATTTCATTTACCCACAGTCCCTCTACATTGGCATCTTTTATATTATGCCCCAGTTTCCTACTATATTATATGACAAAAGTTCTTCAGTAAGGTAGAGTAGGGTTTAATAATCTTACACCACCTCCAAGCCCATCATGGGGCCAGGAAAATTCTGCCCATAGAGTACAAAAGCAAGGAAGTTATGCTCAATCTGTTAATGTTGGGAGAGTGTAGTGGTCTGGGAACTATGGAGGGGGTGGGGTGATGGTGGGAAGAATGGAGAGATATTGTGGAGAGAGAGGTTCTGGGTGTAGGAATATTTAGAATGGTATGCTGGAAATATGGAAGTGATAGGTAATGGTTGTAGAAGTGTGGCAGTGGTGGGAAGATGGTCTTGGGATGTGGGAGTACTTAAAGGAAAGAGTGAGATGGGGATTGGGTGTAAAGGATGGGGTGATGGACTCTGGGAACTTTGAGGAAGCTAGTGTGCATGTAGAGGTATTCATTTCCTTGCAATGAGCTGTAGCGCTTTGATGCAACTGTGTGGCTTGCTTGGCTATTTCAGAGGGCAGTTAAGAGTCAATCACATTACTGTGGGTCTAGAGTCATATGTAGACCAGACGGAATAAGGACGGAAGATTTCTTTCCCTCAAGGGCAATAGTGAACCAGATGGGTTTTTACGACAATCCAGTAGTTTCATGGTCACCATTACTGAGACTAGTCTTTAGTTCCAGATTAAACGTGAGGTTTGAACTCGTGTCCCCAAATCATTATTCAGGACCTCTGGATTACTAGTCTAGTAACATTACCATGACATTATTGCTGCTGTCAATGATGGGGGAATCCAGCACGTCAGTGCAAAAGACAAGGCTGAAGCATTTGCAACCATCTTCAGCCAGAAGTGCTGAGTGGATGATCCATCTCAGCCTCCTCCTAAGGTCCCCAATATCACAGATGCCAGTCTTCAACCAATTTGATTCACCCACGTGGTATCAAGAAATAGCTGAAGGCACTGGGTACTGCAAAGGCTATAGGCCCTGACAACTTCCCGGCAGTAGTACTGAAGAGTTGTGCTCCAGACCTAGCCGTGCTCCAACCAAGCTGTTCCAGTACAGCTACAACATTTGAATTTACCTGACAATGTGGAAAATTGTCCAGGTATGTCCTGTCGACAAAAAGCAGGACAAATCCAATCTGGCCAATTACCACCCCATCAGTCTACTCTCAATCATCAGCAAAGTGATGGAAGTTGTCATCGATAGTGATATCAAGTGGCACTTACAGAGCAACAACCTGCTCACCGATGCTAAGTTTGGGTTCCACCTGGGGCACTCGGCTCCTGACCTCATTATAGCCTTGGTTCAAACATGGACAAAAGAGTGAACTCAAGAGGTGAGATGTGAATGACTGCCCTTGACATCAAGGCAGCATTTGACCGAGTGTACATCAAGGAGCCCTAGCAAAATTAAAGTCAATGAGAATCGGGGGAAAACTCTCTACTGGTTGGAGTCATACCTAGCACAAAGGAAGATGGTTATGGTTGTTGGAGGCTAAACATCTAAGCCCTAGGACATCATTGCAGGGGTTCCTCGTGGCAGTGTCCTAGGCCCAACATTCTTCAGCTGTTTCATCAATAACCTTCCCTCCATCATAAGGTCAAAAGTGGGGATGTTTGCTTATGTTTGCACAATGTTCAGTACCATTCGCGATTCCTCAGATACTGAAGCAGTGTGTGCCCATATGTAGCAAGACCTGGACAACATTCAGGCATGGGTTGATAAGTGGCAAGTAACATTCACGCCACACAAGTGCCAGGCAATGACCACCTCCAACAAGAGAGAATCTAACCATCTCCCCTTGATGTTCAACTGCATTATCATTACTAACTCACCCACTATCAGCATCCTGGGAGTTACCATTGACCAGAAACTTAATTGGACCAGCCATATAAATACTGTTCTATAAGAGCAGGTCAGAGGCTGGGAATTCTGTGGTGAGCAGCTCACCTTCTGACTCCCCAAAGCCTGTCCGCCACCTACAAGACACACGTCAGAAGTGTCATTGAATCATTTGCCTGGGTGAGTACCACTCCAACAACACTCAAGTAGCTCAACATCATCCAGGACAGTGGGAAACCTTTAAAGAAACATTTCAAAATGTTCAACAAAAATACATTCCACTGAAAAATAAAAACTCAGCAAGAAAGACCCATCCGTGGCTCAGTCAGGAAGTTAAGGACAGTATTAGATTTAAAAAGGAGGGCTTACAATGTTGCAAAAGGAGTAGCAAATTTGAGGTTTGTGAATGCTTTAGAAACCAGCAAAGAGCCACCAAAAAGTTGATAAAAAGGAAAAAATAGAATGAGAGTAAACGAGCCAGTAATATAAAAGCAGATTGCAAGAGCTTTTATAGGCATATTAAAAGGCAGAGAGTAGCTAAAGTAAACATTGGTCCCTTAGAGGCAGAGACAGGAGAAATTATCATGGGGAATGAGGAAATGGCAGAGGCATTGAACAAATATTTTGTGTCTGTCTTCACAGTAGAAGACACAAGTTTCATACCAGAAGTAGATGGTAACCTAGGGGCTAAAAAGAGTGAGGAAATTAATATCAGCAAGAAAATGTATTGGAGAAACTTAAGGGACTGAAATCTGACAAATACCCGAGACCTGGTGGCCTACACCCTAGGGTTCTAAAAGAGGTAGCTGCAGAGATAGTAGATGTGTCAGCTATAATTTTCCAAAATTCCTTAGATTCGGGAACAGTCCCATCAGATTGGAAGTTGGCAAATGTTACACCGCTTTTCAAGAAAGGAGGAAGAGTGTAAACAGTGAACTACAGGTCAGTTAGCCTAATATCAGTCATTGAGAAAATGCTGGAATCTATTATTCAGGAAGTATTAATAGATGTAGCACACCTGGATTTCCAAAAGGCATTATTTGATAAGGTGCCACACAAAAGATTAATAGGCAGAATATATGGGCTCATGGAGTTGGAGCTAATATATTAGCATGGACAGAGGATTGGTTAATGGACAGGAAGCAAAGAGTGGGCATAAATGGGGCATTTTCGTTTGGTTGGCAGTGAATAGTGGAGTGTTGCAAGGATCAGTGCGGGGACCTCAGCTATTTACAATCTACATTAATGACTTAGATGAAGAGCCGGAGTAATGTATCTAAGTTTGCTGATGATACAAAGGTAGGTGGAAAGGTAAACTGTGGGGAGGACACAGAGGGGCTGCAAAGAGATATAGACAGGTTAAGTGAATAGGAAACGAGATGGCAAATGGAGTATAATATAGGAAGAGTGAAATTATTTTTTGGATGTAAGAACATAAAAACAGAATATTTTTTATAAGGTGTGAAACTTGAAAGTGCTGATGTTCAAAGAGACTTGGGTGTGCTTGTACAAGGAACACAGAAAGTTAGCATGCAGGTATAGCAAGCAATTAGGAAGGCAAATGAAATGTTGCCTTTATTGCAAGGGAATTGGAGTATAGGAATGAAGAAGTCACTACAATTGTATAGAGTTTTGGTGAGACCACATCTGGAGTACTGTGTGCAGTTTTGGTCTCCACATTTAAGAAAGGATATACTTGCATTGCAGGAGGTACAGGGGAGGTTCACTAAGTTGGTCCCAGGGATGAGGGCATTGTCCTATGATGAGAGGCTGAGTAAAATGGGCCTATATTCACTGGAGTTTAGAAGAATGAGAGGCGATCTCATTGAAACATACCAGAATCTGAAGGGGCTGGATAGGGTAGACACTGAGAGATTGTTTCCGCTGGTCGGGGAATCGAAAACACGGGGGCACAGTCGCAGGATAAGGGGCTGATCATTTAGGACTGAGATGAGGAGAAATTAGTTCACTCAAAGGGTTGTGAACCTTTGGAATTCTGTATCCCATTGTTGAATACATTTAAGGCTGGGATAGACAGATTTTTGGGGTCTCAGGAAATCGAAGGATATGGCAAGCGGGCGGGAAAGTGGAGTTGAATTTAAGATCAGTCTTGATCGTATTGAATGGTGGAGCAGGCTCGATGGGCCCATATGGTCTACTTCTGCTCCTGTTTCTTGTAAGAGTTCTTGTGACAATGCAGCCCACTTGATTGGCACCCCATCCACAAACTTAAGCATTCAGTCCCTCCATCACTGGCGCACAGTGACAGCAGTGTATACCATATACAAGATGCCTCCTTCGACAGCACCTTTCAAACCCACGACCTCTACCACCTGGAAGGTCAAGGGCAGCAGATGCATGGGGACACCACCACCTGCAAGTTCTCCTCCAAGCCACACACCATCCTGACTGGGAACCATATCGCCATTCCGTCACTGTCACTGGATCAAAAACCTGGAACTCCCTCCTGAACAGCTCTGTGGGTGTTCCTACACCAAATAGACTGCAGTGGTTGAAGAAGGTGGCTCACCACCACCTTCTCAAGGGCAATGAGGGATGGGCAAGAAATGCTGGGTTGCCAGTGATGCGCTCTGCATATAAAAGAATAAAACAAAATGCTGAAAGACATGTTTTATTTATCTGATGTATGTGGAAGCTTTAAATAACTAAAATATGGCTCCAGCTAAATGCTGGCAAAGAGTTTTGGGAGAACCCTGCTGTCCCTGATGGAAGGTCTATAGCTTCATTGCTAAATATTACCCAGGGACTGGTTTATATATTTTTTGAAGTATTTGCTGTGCTTATGCTACCTTACTCCTCCATGGATTTTAGTATAGTACTGAGAGAGTGCTGCAGTGTCTAAGGTGCTGTTTTTCAGATGAGGCATTAAACCTGCGCAGGTGGACGTAAATGATCCCACGGCACTATTTGAAGAACAGGGAATTCCCCCAATGTCCTGACCAGCATACCACCATCAGCAGCACCAAAAGAAAAATTAATTGGCTATTTATCCATTCATTGTTCATGGACTGCACTGTCATGTTTGCCTAAATAAGGATAATTCAGAAGTAATCCATTGGTTGTAAAGCAACTTGGGATTCTTCAGAATGCAAGGATCTAAGGCTCTATATAAATGCAAGTTCTGCTTTACTGTAGGAATTGGTGTTCAGGTTGCTGCCATGTGAGTTTAAAACCTTAGACTTAGTTTGGTTCCATCCTCTTGTGCACATGGAGGATTGGAAGCAGAATGCACATTACAATGTTTACAGTGAGAAACATCTCTAAACATAGCTGGATATGGCATGTGATTGCAGCATAAAAACGATTTGCATGTTTCAGGTCTACCAGTAGCAGAACTGCAAGCACAAGACATCCTGGCCAAGACCAGAATGCATAGGCTGATTATGGGCTAAGCACTGGGGATGCCAGCAAATTGTATTAACGAACTGACTTTGTATTATTGAGTGAGATCAGTCTTTTGGGACATAGCTGAGTAAGATTAAAACTGATTGATTTTTATGGATTTCGTATATTATAAACATTACTTTTGCAAGTAAATATTCGACTGCAGAAAAATTCAAAATTATTGCTCCAGTTATTGGAGCAATTTGATTGGTTCAGTTTCTTCTTTACTGGTAGGTTTTGCTAACTGCTCAAGCTTGATTGATTGTTTTCATATGCTGTTCATTTGTAACTGGAAATTTATCTTCCAGCTTTCCGTGTGCTTGTTATCTACCTTCCATACCTATTCAGTTATGATTTGTCACTATTGTATGAATATGAAATTTGAGCCAAAAGTTACAACTGTAACAACGTAGTTTGATGTGATTGGAAATGTGATGGACACTGGTGCATGTAATATCAACGTTTTTATTTCCCAGGTTATGCTGTTAGTGCAGGACATTTTACTTACCCAAACAGCACAGAAATTGTGGGAGGGGCACCTCAGCAGGAACTGACTGGTCAAGTAAGAGCTTTACCTTTTTTAAAAAAGTTCCTTTATGTCCAATGTCTTCAAGAAGAGTTCTTCTGCATTCTACTCTGCAATTATAAAAATGATACAAATGACTGGTGTTATGGACAGAATTGAAAGAGAACTGAAACTCCAGTTCTCTTCCCTTTTTTGTCCACAATCAGGGTGTTTTTGGCAAGGAAGATGTGTATGTTTCTTAACCTCTAGGTGTACAGCCAATTTGAATAACCAGCAGCACGATTTTTGTGGGTTTAAATAAAGAGGATTATTTTTAATCACACATTCAACCCGAAGGTGTAAAGCTGCGTTACTCATCACACACACACACACACATACATACCCAAGAAAGAAAGCCGTTAAAAGGATAGTGCGCTCATACAAATTGCAAGCAACGGAGTAGTTCATAAGTCACGTAATTTGGCTCATCTTGGGGAAAAGGTATGTGTTGGAGGCCTAGTGAAGAAGGTGTTTTCACTCCTGAAACATAGCTAGGTAGATTCGATAGCTGGAGTCGTATATTGAAGTTGTTTCAGAATTCTGTCAAAGAGATGGATTTTTAGCTGGTCATGAAGTTAGTTGCTTGTAGTCTTATTAAGAGGTTGTTTTCTGTACTGGTGGACTTGAAAAGGAACAGATTCAGAGACCTTAAGATGTTACAGCCTCCAGTTCTTTTAAGGCACGATGTCTGCTGGCTGCTTTTTTCTGCAGTCTGTATGTTAAAAGATTTTTAAAAGGAGGCCAACATGGCTGCCCCACCATGTGACTTCTCACTGTTCCTTTTCCAAAAGTGGATGTCAGACAAGCAGTATGACAGCATCAAGGCAGTGGAGTGATCAAGAAAGGTAATGGAGGTGTAGCACTGGGTGTCATGAGCAGCCATATGAAAGCCAATTCCTTTCCTTCAGATGATATCTCCAAGGCGCAGCTTGCAGATGAGGAGAGGAGGGAGTTAAGCACAGATCCTTGCACTGTGGAGGTAATGATGCAGGGGCTGAAAGAGAAGCCATTGCTTAAGATGCTCTGGCTTTGATTAGATAGATGAAAGTGGAAGTAAGTGAGGGGAATTCCACTAAGTCGGAAAATGGAGGAGAGGCATTGGAGGAGCATAGTGTGGTTGACCATATCAAAGGCAGTTGAGGGGATTAAGACAGATAATGCACTACAATAATACAGGATATCATTTGTGATTTTGGTTAAAACTGTTTCAGTGCTGTGATGGGGTGAGTGGAAACCTAATTGGAGTGATTTAAACCGAATTATGGGAAAGATGGCCACAGATTTGGGAGGTGACAAGTATTTATTTTCATATATATGTTTTATACTGCTGATGGATAATAGTGGTGGGGTTACTGAGTGTTATCATTCTTGCTATTTTGTGCAAAAAGTAAAAGTTGTCTTTCTTCAAGCTATGTAGAAAATTAATAGTTTTTTTTTAAATGCATATTTTGTCTAATAGCTGAATTTTTTTTGTAGGTTTACATTTTTGAACAACATGAAAAGACTTTGAAAATTATTTTCAAGACAAAGGGTAAAATGGTATGGCACTCAAGGTATTATTTAATTCTGTGATTCTGGAAAAGTTTCAGTGTTTCACTTGCTACTTTTGTTTCTGCTTCTAGCTTGGTTCATACTTTGGATCATCAGTTTGTGCAGTGGACCTCAATTCAGATGGCCTCTCTGACCTGTTAGTGGGAGCCCCCATGTACAGTACAGTCAGAGAAGAAGGAAGGGTGCATGTTTATTTGAATACAGGATTGGTAAGACTGAAGAATTTCCTTTGGGTTAATTTATATTAGATCAGTCTCACCATTTCATCATATTAATAGTTACTTTTTTTTAAAAGGGAGTAATGAAGGAGCTTGTGATGGAGTTAGTTGGAAGAAATTCCTATGCGGCGAGGTTTGGGGATGTAATCGTTGACCTTGGAGACATTGATGATGATGGCTATGCAGGTTTGGGACATTTAGAGCACGCAGTTTCAAAGTTCTTTTCTTTCTGAATCAGCGTATCACATCAAGAAGCATATTGGGGCATATTACCATGTTAAATGTGCTATATAAATGAAATTTGTGGTGGTTGTTGTAAAATGTTGCAATCCAAAAACTCCTGCATCTGGTGTTGGAAAAATACCATAGTCTGTGTGGGTGAGTGCTGGACCTAATCATTCCAGGTTCTTTGCTCTTTTTCACCTGTCAAACAAGTGGGATCTTGCACAATAATCTAGCCCACATGCTGGTCACTATATTATGGCAATATGTAAATAAGGGCAATATCTAATTATATATTACCCATCATACATGTTCAAGGTGTGCCTATACATGACTGGTTCCAGAGGACCTGGGATGAGGATGGGGGTGGGCAGTGGTGGAATTAAAATTTAAGTGCCCATTTTTCGTAAGAAATTGATCAGAGTGATTTGCCATAAGGAAATTGGCAAATTTCAATTTATGACTATTAAAAATGTTTTCTAAGTTGTTTGTTTAGCTCTGTGGGCCCACCTATGGTGTAATAAGGTGCTGCAACACTGAGGCAGCTGGTGCAGCCACACCAAATACAGCCCTGCACTAGTAGTAAAAGCTTCACATGATCTGTAGGAACATGTTTCCTACAGCTTTTGTCACCTCCATTAAAAAATGCTTACTGAAAACCACATTGGATTCCATAGAATGAAAAGTAGACTATTGTTTTCGACTTTCTTCTTAAAGGACATGTGGCTTATGATCAACATCAGAACAGTCATAGCTGGCTGATCCCTACTCCTTGACTACCGCTCTCACACACCCATTTTCTGGAATCTATTGATTTGTATAATTAAGGTGTGTGCTGGGACAGTTTATAGTTCTGTTGGGCCACTTGCCTCCAGTTGAGGGTGTGGGAAGGGGAAGCAAATTCTTGTGGTGACTTGGCCTAGTGTAGCCATGACTGGCAGTACAGGCTGAAGAAATGCAAAAAAAAATTCAAAGTTTAAGGCATTTCTAAGTTCACAGAAAATAAGCTTCAGTCAGAGTATGGTAACATCCATTTCTATAACTAAATTGTGGTCCTTCACTGAAGCTGTACAAACCACCTGAGAACCAGAAGGTTTCTGCCACAGGTTTCAGTCGGGGTTCACTGAGCAAATCAGGCACATGATAGGCCTCCAGGCACTACATCCATTAATATGGAGTACTGCCCATCATGTTATTAGCCCCTGGGCAAGGAGGTTTAACTTTTAACAGGCCACTTTGACCAAGGCAATTGGCTTAAAGCATCCAAGAAACACTCATCCACCCATGTGATTTATAGCATGACCAAATTAATCATCTGGCATTGCCTTAAGCTTTGCATTCGGAGCTATGAATATTACAGGTTTTCTGAATTAACCTGCCCAATCCTAACTGAAGTGTCAGTAAACATTTTAGTTCTAATTAGTTGAAATTTTATCGATCCTCAGCATTTGGTGAAGGTGTGTTCTTGATGGTTTTATATGACTAGATCCATTAGGCGGCCTGTAGTGTATATGTGTATCAAAGTGATGAATACTTTGTTTACAATGAGCAGCAACTTGGTCACTTTCCCTGTGGAGAGCAGGAATTATCTGAGCAGGGTGCAGAAACTGTGGCCGATGACACCTCTGTACAACAGATACAAGTTGACTACCTCTTGTTACCGTTAATGAAATTGCATTGCTAAAATGTGATAAAAGACCACCACATACTCCTATCATTTGTCAAAGCTGGTTGTGACAGTTGCTTTTTCCAGGATTTATCTTCTAACCAGAGAAGTGGCACTGCATTGCCTTTTTAAATTTGGTGTGCTGTGGTATTGCATGGTAAATAAACTCATTGGGCTGGATTTTAAGGAGCCCTTGACGTCGCGATCCATGGCGGGAGAGGGCCTGAAGATGGCCCCAAATGAGGCCGGCCACAGACCTTGACACTGGCAGGCCCTGGCCCAATCCTCCCGGTGCCGGCCAGGCACCGTGGCAGCCTCCCCGCCGCTGGGTGACGGGACCACAATTTGAATATTTAAATCAATTAAATTAAATATACTTACGTCTCCTCTTGATGGCTTGCCGCGATCTTTGGCCTTGCAGCCAGCGCTCCCGCGTCTTCAGATCCCCATCCGGGGAAATGAGGTGCAATACTGCTGGGGAGTGGGGAGGAGGTAAGTTTATCAGTGCTGGGGGTGGGGGGTGGGGGTGGAGGGTAATGGGTTCAAATTAGCGTATGGGTGTAGGGAATGGTGGGAACTGTAATTTAATGTTTTTGCAGTTTGGTGGGGGGTGGAAGGTCAGATGGTAAAGGTAAGTGTGTTGGGGGGAAGGCAAATAATTAATTTTATTGTTATTGGGGGATGTGGGAGAGGGCAAAAGAAATGTATTTATTTAATTTAATTCAATGTATCTTTAAATATTTAAATAAGCTGGTAGGGCTAACAGCTCTTTAAAAACGGGGTCAGCGCCTGTGCACAGGCAGCTGATGCCATTGCCGGAGATGGACAACCTGCCCCCTCCACGTGATAGGGGGAGATGGCCCACCCTGGCTATTTAAATGAGCGGTGGCTCTTTGGTATGTGGCCCACATGGGTGGGCTGCCATTTTTGAAGCTCGCCTCCAATCCAGTCCAGTGTTTTAAGCAGAAAACATTTATTTAAAGATTATAAAGGGCAAAAACAGCTGTGTGAACTAGGTGATGGGTCCACATGTATTTGAGTCAAGGAGGGTACTGGATTCATTCTGCTTAATTTCACTACAGATGTAGCAATTGGAGCTCCCCAAGAAGAGGATCAACAGGGGGCTATTTATATCTATAATGGCAGACAGAAGGGGATATCTTCCACATTTTCTCAAGTAAGTGATTGCATAGTTGTTTGGTAGTGCAGAACTTGAGTATTGCTGAAAATAGAGACATGTTGTTGAAGCTTTTCATCTTGTACTCATCAGGACAATCTGCAAGAATACCAACATGTCTCTATTTTCAGCACTACTTAAGTGATTGAAATTAAATTTGATCTAAAACTTGGCCTGTAGTATATCTGTGGTAAACAAGTGAACCCTGTCACCATATCATTTCATACGCTTGGTGTAGACTTCAACTGCAAAGTTACAGTATTTCATGAATAAAACAGAACACAAGAAAATGTGTTTTGTTTTTAATAGTAGACAAATTACATTACCACAATTTAAAAAAATCAATGCTGCTCAAACTGGTTACTCCAGTCATGCTTTATTAGATTGAGTTTGAATCTCAGATTTAACTGTTATTGATCCTCAGTGCACAAGTTTGTCATTTGTCTGTTAAGTACCATGCAAGACAGGCACGGGAGAAGATTGTTCTCTGCAATTTTCCGTTTCTGTGGTGCCTTGATGCATCTTCCATGACTTGGGAGTTCTGCTTGCCACTTGCATATGCTTCTGGCAGCTATATTCCAGGATTGGACTATTTTGCCAGGAAATCCACCTAGGGAGAGGAGGGTGAAGGATAATTGAGGTGGGTATAGGAAGGCTATTGGAGCCAAGAGTGGTCAACAGCCTCTGGGACGACTGACATGGGGAAGAAGTATTGCAAATTGCAAGGCTGGGAGTTGAATTGATCACCGGTTGATCAATTTGAATTATTATGAGGTATTAAAAATGTAAATTTGGTGTTTCATTATTTCATTTACAAACTTTTACAGCGAATCCATGGACAACGGATTAGTAATACCTTGCATGCATTTGGTCAGTCTATATCTGGAGGTATAGATGTGGATGATAATGGTTATTCAGGTAAATTTCACAATGTTATAAATATATTTTGCACGTCCGCATATTTGCTTTCTCTCTTGTCATCTAGTGGTGTACTTGTTGGATTGCAGAAATGTGATTATTTGGAATTTTTCAAGATCTGTTGTGTGAATTTAGTGTTTCCATTGAGAAATAAAAAAATATCAGTGATGTGTTATACATTTTAAAGTAAACTAGAGAGGATAAACCACCATAGAAAACTTCAGGCAGTTGCATACATGTATCAAGGTAATAAATGCTTTGCTTCCAACACCTTTGGCACTTGCCCCATGGAAAGAAGGTATTAACTGAGCAGGGTGCAGAAACTGTAGCGGATATACCACTACAAAATGTTAAGAGTTGACTACCTCTTGCATTTCTTAAATGTGTCACATAAAATCACTATGTATTCCAGTGATGATCAGATCATTGTCAAACATAGGTAAATCATTCATTAATGTATTTTTTGTCCTGACCTGACTCACATTTTACTCATATCTCCTTTTCTAGATTTTCAAAAAGAGGAATGGCAAACTCTAGATTTATTGCTACATAATTTTATTCTTTTTGATTTATTTGCTCTTTGCTTTCTTCACAAATGTGGATATTTTGAGGCAAGATTCAATTTAGAGGTTAGTTTACGCTGGGTGTAATCCTTCCAGAGGTAGTAGTTATATTTGGGAGGGCATTTGGCTGTTAAATCTACAAAGCTACTGCATGATATTGTTACAACTGAGGTGGGAGGAGTGCACTGTCTTTTCTAATTCCACTTCTGCGCAGGTCACAACATTTATTTAAATGTTTACCCAGTTATCGATACGGTCAATCATAGACTCTACTCCTTATCCCAGAACAAAATACACCAACCAGGTTTCTTTAATAAAGAACAAAATTCTGTGTTTATTATAAAACAAGACATAACCAGTAATGAAGCAAAGCATTAACACATGGAATGAAATATGAAAGTTCCTTTTACCTTACACACACACACACACACACACACACACACACACACACACACACACACACACACACACACACACACACACACACACACACACACACACACACACACACACACACACACACACACACACACACCCCGAAAAAAGAGATTTTCTCTTTAGATCTTTGTTCCCAAAAAAAACCCACAATAAAGAATACTTTGGCTAAATACTTGCTAATTCTTGAAGAAAAAAATAAGAAATGGAAAGATGTCAGTTGTCCCTTTTAGGTTTGGCATTCCAAATACGTGTATACGCGTAGACGGCTGTCACTTGGATCTTTCCAGAACATGTCTTTTCAGGCGCCGTTGAAGATCAGTTTGGCACGCTTTCCAAGAGAAATGTGACAACAGGGGTTTCTAGCAGGCCTTTCAAGAGAAATGCAGCATCAGTTTCTCTATTTCTTACACTTGATTCTCAGGAAGTTCTCAAAGAGATGGAAGAGGGCACTAATGGCGACAGCTCTCTTGGCTGGTTTTCTCCAACTACCTTCAAAACAGTTCACATCCCAACCGTCCAAAGTGAAACCAAAAACAATGGCCGGAATTTTGCCTTATAAAAACGGGAGTCCTCCGAAGCGGCCGAGGCGTAAAATGGTGGGCAATGACTTCGAGTCGGGTCTCCGACATCATGACACCCAAACGCCATTTTTCGCTGGTCGGACGGCGGGCAAGATTGAGGCACCACTGGCTGTCCGCTTAGCATCAATTAAGGGCCAATTGAGGTTGTTTATAAACCAATTGACAGCCATTTTACGTCGGCTGTCAGGTTTTACGGCAATAAAACGAGTCGAAGGGGGTATCGGGAACCCGGCAGCTTTAAAAGAATGGTAGGCAGTGTCTCTGTGAAGGAGTTGGAGGTACTTTTTTTGGTTCATTATTCATGGATATTTCTTTGCGTAACTTTTACGTTTGGGGTTGTTTCTGCTGATTCACAGGGGTCATCTGAGTGTTAGTCACTGCTGGTCGGGCCACAGCAGTATTGATTTATGGGGTGAAGGGGAGGGGGTTGTGTGTGTCTGTCCTTACAGCAGGCTGGTAATACCTGAACTAATTGCATCTCTGGAATACAGCATCAATGGAAATTGTCCACTCTGGAGGCGGCTCATCTTATGAGGATTTTTTTTTAAATTTTGAACTTCAAGGAGGAACAGGAAGACACCTGGCCAGAGGAGCCAGCAACCTGCTGGCCAAGTGCAGCCTTGTAATGGGGGAGGGGGAGAAGGTGACAGAGTGCCCCGGGTGCAACCACCTGTCAGGTGATGAGCCTACCCAGCAGGCAGGGTCTACCGCCCACGTTTGAGCTTTCTACAAATGTCAGAGCTCCTGTGCTAAAGAAGACTGCGCCTGTCATGGAGGACTGTCACAGCTCTGTGTGAGACGCTGGCAGTGGAGGTCACTTCCAACTGCATGGGTGGCCAACCAATGCTGGTCACACTGAAGCTAACGTCTATACATCAGGCTCGTTCGAGGCTTCATCAGGAGACATGTGCGGAGTCTCCCAAGCATCAGCGCATCACTGCATTAAGGTGGTGACTGATGCCATATTCAGGCATGCCAACCAGTTCATCAAGTTCAAGACGGATGCCGCCAGTCAGGCTGAGAGAGCCAAGGGCTTCAGTGCTGTTGTTGGGTTCCCCATGGCCCAAGGCGTAATTGACTGCACTCATGTGGCCATTCGAACACCTACAGGTCAGTCAGTGGCCTTCATTAATCAAAAGGGGTTTCACTCAATGAATGTTCAAATCATCCATAACCACCATAAGGGTATATTGCAGGTGTGTGCTCTTTATTCCAGAAGCAGTCACGATGCATTCATTCTCCGGAACTCCCAGGTGCCCACGCTGTTCAGCCCCCCCTAGTGCCTGCAAGGATAGATACTTGGCGACAGGGGTTACCTGCTGAAGACATGGCTGATGACACGGGTGAGGAACCCAAGGAATGAGGCAGAGGAACGTTACAATGTGACCACCAGAGTGACCATAGAACAGACGATAGGTCTTCTCAAAATGAGATTTAAGTATCTCGATCGCTCAGGTGGTACTCTCCAGTACTCACCTGCAAGGGTATCTAGAATTATTGCCATCTGCTGCACCTTACATAACCTGGCGATGGAGAGGGGAAAGGCCCTGGAGGATGATCTAGTTCAGAGCGAGGCATCCTCAGATGAGGGATGGTGATACGGATGACGAAGAGGGGCCTCCTGAATGGTGGGGGGAGGGAGCTGGAGGTTTGGTGGAGTTAAGTACAAGAGAGATCCGGGAAGTTTTAATGCTCAGGCGTTTCTCCTGAATGGAGGCTCATCAACCAGAAACTGACATGGCAGTCTGAGATGAGGCATTAACAGGAGCTGGAAGCACTCATCTTCAGGGGGAAATCTGAGCTGATACGGACCACCTTTCCATCAAACACCACACAGCCCTAATGTGTTACCTCCCCAAATACCCTTTTCATACAGAACAACCAGATCACCTACAACATCAACATTGACTTGTGACATTTGAAAATGTCAAGTGAAAAATTTAATACATTTTAGTGGGTTTATACATCAGATAAATATTTACAAATTGCACCAGTGACCCCAGAGCGCTGTTAGTGTGATTTTTTGAAATGTTTGCGAGTGCTCACGCATGTAGATAATCCCTTGCCACCAGCCACAACAGAGGCAGGTGGCTGTTCAGGCTGCCGCATTGCTTTGGATGACTTTGGCGGGCATCCTCTGCCTGCCCGAGGCCGTACGGGCCGCGGCATGTTAAGGTGTCTGTTGCAACCAGGTGAGAAAGGTGTCTAGGGTTCCCTTTTAGCCTTCACCTGGTCTTACCGTAACAGGGTTTAATTTTAAACACACTAGGTTTTAGCTTCCCCTTGGTGAATCCTTGTTCACCGCTTTCCAATTATAAGGCAAAGGAATGAGCACAAGGAAACTTTCTTAGGTTTAAAGAAGAAAAGTGAAATTTATTAAAACTTAAACTCTAATTCAGTTAACACCTATGGATACACGCCGCGCCCCATGCTAGCATGCATACGCGATACGCACATGCAACTAGAGACAGAAAAGAGCAGAAGAAAAAAATAGAGAGGTTTGAGGCAATCTCTGAAGAGGGGTTTTTGTTACTGTGTTTTGACCTCGCTGTAGTCCTTGCTTGTAGGTAGATCTTGCTTTTTGTTGAGGCCCAGTATTCTTCTTAAACTTTGCTCACTATCGGAGACTTTTCTCTCTTGGGGTTCATATGTCTTCAGTGGTTTCCTAAGCCAGTAAGAGAGATGAGAGCAGACAGTAGAGAGGCGGCAGCAAGCCAGCTACGAGAGGTCTTTTCAGTCCAGGAGCAAACAGCTTTCTGCTAGTTTAAAACTCTGTAGCAAGTCCAAAATTCAAAAAAACTCCAACAGCCAATTAGTCACTAAACTGGTCTGCCCATGTCTGTTTGTGTATTCGGCCATTTTAGCAGTTAACCTGGAATGCGAGCTCCTCCACCCTCAATGTCTGGTAATCAAAAGTCCATTGTGGATTAAATTGGAGCAGGGAGTGGCCCCTTTGTCCTTTCCAAGTACTGTCTGTTACTATGCAAATGTCTTTCCAGTCAAGGGTTTGGTGTTTTTTAAAAACAAGTTCTTTCTTTACTTCAGTAACAGTTTAAAAATCAATGTTCATGTGGTGAAATTAATGTGCCTGATTCTTGGCAGGTGGGGGCCTGCATGACAGTGACCTTGAGCAGTCTCAGAAACACCCTCTGACACCCTGGGATTATGCTGTGCTGATGTCACTGCCAGAGGGGACAAGGAGCTGCTGAATGCCTCAGGAGTGCCTTGAGAGGAGCCCCCATATGAATTCTGATGTTGCCCCTGTGCCATCTCGAGGCTCAATTGGTCCCCTCTGCTGACCTGAGAGGGATGAGCAGCTTCCAAATGTCACCTGAGCATCAGAGACAGATCTCTAATGCACTGGTCCATGGAGCCCACTCTCTCTGTGAGGTTATTCATGGCCTCCAGGATCGGACCCTCCAACACAGCCACCAGTCTGTCAGTGGAGGAAGCCCGATGAGCAGATGACAGGGACTGTGCGATTCTCACGGCCTGGATGGAGATCTCCAAAGATCTCCAGAGCTAATGCATGCAATGTCTCTGGTAACTCCGCCAGATCTCCATGCTCTGCATGCTGCACCTGCAGCATCTCCCGCTGAATGGATGTCAGCGGAGGCTCATCATCAGCGTGGGGCTCTGCACTGGCCTGGCCTCCCACAGTCCTCCGAGTGTCAGAGGCATCGGCCGACACTGCCTCTGGCAACTGGTCTGGCACTTGTATGGTGCTGACACCA
Source organism: Heterodontus francisci (assembly GCF_036365525.1). Taxonomy (NCBI): domain Eukaryota; kingdom Metazoa; phylum Chordata; class Chondrichthyes; order Heterodontiformes; family Heterodontidae; genus Heterodontus; species Heterodontus francisci. The sequence continues at coordinate 82,440,273 of NC_090377.1, forward strand.
GGTTGTGACCACGAATCCGAGGAGGCACACATGCCAACCGAGGTGAATAACTCTGAGCCGGTGCTTGGTTCAGGGAGAATATGTGGCGCTGCACCCTCTGAGGTCCACTCCTCTTCCTCCAAGTTGGATGGATGAACCCCGGAGACGCTTCCTGGCCGCTGCTGTCTTTCACCTGTGGGGAAAATCAGAATGATTATTCGTGATCAGCACTCCTGATCGGACATGTCATAGACTACAGTGTGGGCACATGTGTGTGATTTTAAGTTTGTGAGCACCCTTCATTTCCTGAAACAATCGCCGCCCCCCCCACCCCCCAATGCCCCTCAACCACACTCTGGGGAACTCACCCTCCGGGTCAGGTGCGCTGGCCTCACCATCAGCTATAGCGCGTCCTCCATCCTCTCCTGCTAGCGTTAACGCATCCTCCTCCAATCTGGTCAAAAAGGCAAGGTTGGCCTTCTCATGGGTATTATGTGCCCTCTTCTCCTGTGGAGACACAAGGCAATTATTTAAGACCCTTGACTTTAAAGAGCATCACTCACCCCTTGGGCTGAGTGCTGCATCTCAAACCAATGCCAGTGAAGTGCACGGATGGAACACATCTGGACCACTGTGCGTCACAGTTGTACAGTTGTACCCATTATACGGCCCAGGGCATGGCTGCAGCCAATCACTGAAGATGGATGGCTTTGACCTTGCAGCATCAGCACCTATTGACCCTCCTATATCAGTTAAAAGCTATGATGATTGTGGAATGCCCTTTACCCTGGCAGAGCGCAGAAGGCCATTGACCTGCTTGCGGCACTGGAGCTATGTCCTGCTAACTACTCCGCGACTGCTGACCTCCTGCTCTACCTCCAGCCACGTCTTCTTGGTGACCTGGGGAGGCCTCCTCCTTCCATCTGATGGGAAGAGGACCTCCCGTCTTGCCTCAGCCGCCTGGATAAGGACATGCAAGGAGTCCTCTGAGAAGTGGGAGGCCATGCGACTGCTTCTCCCTTCCATTGCCACCAGTGGGTTCTGGTGGGCTTCTGTTTTATTTCAAATTGTTGGATGGGTGGGCACTTTAATTCTTCCTCCAGTCCTTTCACCCTCAGGCTGCTGTATTTCCTTTTGCGATATGCTGCTACTACGTTATGTTTGCTGCAGGTAAGCCTCTCAGAGCCACAGAGTTTGCTGAAAGCCCTTTTAAATGCCACCCCCACTGAGGCTTACCCTCCCGCCCATGCGTGCCCTTTTCATACAGAAATATGCCACGGAGCAGCGAATTGGCTGCTTCGCGTGCGACAGCGTCGGCAGCTAGGCACGGAGCAGGAGCAAGTTCTGCACCCGCTTCCATCTCCCTGAACACGAAGCTGCCGACAACGGCAAAATTCTGGCCAATATCTCAAGAGTCAAGACTCCTGACCTCGATAAATCTTGACCTGTCACCTCTCTTAAACATCTCTCTAAGTCAAAAAGCCCCTGCTGAGTATTTATCTGAAGACAAGTGACTTCCAGTAAATGTTGTTTTCAGACAAGACCTCTCAGTGTCCTTTTACTGACCCCAGTGAAAAAACATCCTCTGAATCCTTTTCAGTTTTCCCAAATAAAACAATGTCCATAATTCTAAAATCCACATGTCCTCAAAAAAAACTTAACAAAGCACCGTCATAACAATATTTAAATACATGGTCCTGAAACTTTGATGGTCTGGTAGGGCGGCAAACAGGCCTTATCTGGCAGGTGGATTCAGATTTTGGGATGTTGCCTGGGTTTTCAATTCTTTGAATTTCTACCAGAAGTGAGGGCAGGACAAAGTACAGCCACTTTTAACGAGTGCTACTATGCAAAATGATGGGTTTGTGATTGGCGTGGTTGGGTGAGCCATCGACATCTACCTCAATCCATCCATGAAATGCTCAGCACTTGTGGACTACTCTGCCATATGATCTACTGAGGCTCTTCCTGACCAAAGAATCAGCAGCATAAAACATCTTCTGCTCCATAGATAGCCATTTGTAGGCACTGCAGAGGTATATGATCACTGCAGTGATAGATTATCCTCGTCTGTCGGGCATTTAGGGCCTTTTCAGAGGCCTCAAAATAAAGTGAATTCCTCCCTCGACACAGCCCCTTGACATAGAGGCAGGTGGACAAAAGATCTGCACATCCACCTTCCCTAAAAGGATCTAAAAAACTGGGCAGAATCCTGGCAAGACTAGGTTCCATCCCATTCTCTGCTCCCTAATCCAGAGATGCACTGGACTTCTGATTTAATAAATGCAACAGCCAGATGCCCTCCCAAATATAACTACTGCCTCTTGAAGAATTATGCCCAGGATCTTCAACAGACCTCCAAACTAAGCCTTGCCTCAAAATATGCACACATGTGAAGAAAGCAAAGAGAAAATAAATCAAACTTCTCACTTGGTCTGGGCCAGATTTTGGAGTATATAGTCCAGTAAAACCTACTACATAGAATATAAAAAAAATTAGTTTTCTGTTAAGTGTGAATTTGTTTTCAGATCTGTATGGAATTTGTAAATGCTTGATGAGTATAGAGCTATCTATTCCTTCCGTTTCAATTAATAATGGCCAAATAGTATTTTAACGCTGCTTTGAAAGGTGTATTTGTCAGAAGTCTGATTTCTTTGACAACCTTTAATCTGTTCTTCCTCACAGATGTAGCAGTTGGTGCCTTTATGTCCGATACTGTTGTGTTGCTCAGGTAAGATTGAGACATTATTATTGGGAAAGATAATTTGGCGGAATGGAAAATGGTGATCCATAAATGGCAAGATATATGCAGTGGCCTCCTAGTGCACTATATGCTGTTTGAACTTCAGAATTTAAGCCAGCAGATTTTTCTCCTTTGATGCAGGGTGATGCATGCAGATAATTTGAAGCGAGCAGTTGGTTTCCTGTCTGCAATACTGTATGAGCTTATTTTGGGATGCTGTTTGCTTTCAACACTGCTTTTATTCAGGATATAATGAATAAAATGACATGCAACTCAAATACAATGATCTGCTTTTATTCTGTTGAGGAAGTGAGGTTTCAATTGGATGGTAAAAAGCCATATGATACAGTGCATAGACTTTCAGAAATCCTTGATAAAGCCTTACATGATGTGCAGCTCCACAAGATTAGGACAGTGGGCATGATAAATAAAGTTTGGAGGAGGATTGGTTGAAAGAGAGGAGGCAGCAGGTTCTAGTTAGGAGAGTGGTATCAGGCTTGGGTACTGCACTAAATAAAGTGCCCAATCCTGGGTCCTTAATGTGTCTAATTTACATAAGTGACCTGGGATTCAGAAATATATGGCAAGCTGGTCAAATTCACAAATGTTTACACTTGAGACCAATGAAGCCACCAAGAATTCCAGAAGGATCCAGACAAAATTTGTAAGGGAGCAGAATTAGAGTGGATGAAATTGAATACAGACCATGTAAAATATTGTATATGAAAGAAAAATATGTGGAATATATTCAGTGGTATTGAACTGGCTAGGGAAGAGGTTGAACAACATATAAATAAATATAGTAATATAAATATAATAAATATGCCAGCAATGCTAAACTCTACCTTTAAGCATATCCTGTCATTGCAGAGCAGCAACCAACAAAGCAAACACAATACTGACCTATACAAAGACAAAATACTGTAGACACTGAAAATCTGAAATAAAAACAGAAAATGTTGGAAATGCTCAAGAGGTATGACAGGAACTGTGGAAAAGGAAACAGGGTTCAGGTCAATAACTTTTCATCAGAACTGGGAAAAGTTAGAAATGCAGTAGGTTTCAAGCAGGTGAAAGGGGGTAAGGTGGGAAAAAGAACACAAGGAAAGTCTGAGATAGAGTGGAAGACAGAAGAGATTAAATGACAAAAGGGTTGGGGTGCAAGGCCAAAGGGAGTGGTAATGGGACAAGTAAAGAAACAAAAGATGTGTTTAGAGGAGGTGTGAATGGCAGAATGATGAACAGCTGCCATCCAAAATCAAAAACGAGAGTAAAACCGAAACTTGCAAAGAGAAAGGAAACAAAATGGAGGCAGGATTACAGTTTGAAATTGTTGAACTCAATGTTGATTCCGGAAGGCTGTAAAGTGCCTAATTGAAAGGTGAGGTGCTGTTCCTCGAGCTTTCGTTGCACTTCATTGGGACACTGCAGGAGGCCAAGGACAGAGAGGTCAGTGTGAGAGCAAGGTGGAGAATTAAAATAACAGGTGCCTGGAGGCTCAGGGTCATGCTTGAGGACTTAAATGACGGTGTTCTGCAAAGCAGTCATCCTATCTGCGTTTGGTCTTCTTAAGGTAGAGCAGACTGCATTGTGAGCAGTGAATACAGTATACTAAACTGAAAGAAGTACATGCAAGATGCTGTTTCACCTGGAAGGAATCTTGGACGGTGAGGAGAGAAGAGGCAAAAGGGCAGGTGTTGTATTTCCTGTGCTTATATGGAAAGGTGCCATGGGAACAGGATGGGGTGTTGGGGGTGATTGAGGAGTGGACCAGGGTGTTGAAGAGGGAAAGGTTCCTTCGGAATGCTGAAAGGGGGGGTGGGGGGAGGAGAAGATGTGTTTCGAGGTGGCAGAAATGGTGAAGGGTGATCCATTGAGTATGAAGACAAAATTTGTTAAAATTAATAAATAATTTCTCGTATTTTATATTTAGTTAAAAACCGACAATGAATGAGCATAACTTATGCCAGATGTTCAAGAGGTAATTTGACTTGCACTTTATTTCTCAGTTCCATCAGGAAATTTGCCCTTAACAGCCAGAAATGATGCAGTGTACATCTTCAACTCAGTGATTATACTCCTTTGCGGGGAGATAAATGGCACCTCTATGATAGATTTAGCAATCTAATACTTGAACCAAGTACTTGCTGTAAAGCTACCTCTGCCCCCGCCCCAACCCTCGCCATGAATGCTCACATCCTTCTCTAGTTTCTCTCCTATCTTCCCATGCGCCCTCTCTGAGCTCATCCTGTCCATGAGACCCAGCTCCTCCCCTCCCAACCCTATTCCACTAAACTGCTGACCATTCAGCTTCCTTTTCCCATGTTAGCTGATATTGTTAACAGTTCTCACTTGAGATGAGCTTCTGACCATGTATCTGCATCATCACTAAGACTGCCTAATTCCACCTCTGTAACATTTCCCGACTTTGCCCCCACCTCAGCTCATCTGTTCCCGAAGCCCTCATCCTTGCCTTTGTTACCTCCAGACTTGACTATTCTAACACTTACCTGGCCAGTCTCCCACATTCTACCCTCCGTAAACAAGAGGACATTCAAAACTCTGCTGTTTGTATCCTATCTTGCACCAAATCCTGTTCGGCCGTCATCCACTCCAAACAGTCAGGGAGAGATAGAGGAGCAGATCTGTAGGCAAATCTCAGAGAGGTGTAAAAATAATAGAGTAATAATAGTAGGGAATTTCAACTTCCCCAATATTAACTGGGATAGTCTTAGTGCAAAAGACTTAAAGGGGGCAGAATTCTTAAAGTGCATCCAGGAGAGCTTTTTGAGCCAGCATATGGAAAGTCCTACAAGAGAAGGGGTGGTACTGGACCTAATCCTAGGGAATGAAGTCGGACAAATGGTGTCAGTGGGGGGGCATTTCAGGGATAGTGACCATAACTCTGTAAGATTTAAGGTAGTTATGGAAAAGGACAAAGATGGACTGGAAATAAAGGTACTGAACTGGGGGAAGGCCGATTTCAATATGATAAAACAGGATCTGGTCAAAGTGGACTGGGAGCAGCTACTTGTAGGAAAGTCTACATCATCAGTGGGAGTCATTCAAAAAGGAAATAGTGAGAGTTCAGGGCCAACATGTTCCTATAAAGGTGAAGGGTAGGACCAACAAGTCCAGGGAACCCTGAATGTCAAGGGATATAGAGGATTGGATAAAGGAAAAAAAGGAGGCTTGTGACAGATTCAGAGGGCTGAAAACAGTGGAGACCTTAGAGGAGTGGAGAAAGTGTAGGGGGATACTTAAAAAAAAAATTAGGAGAGCGAAGAGGGGGCATGTAAAAACACTGGTGGACAAGATAAAGAAAAATTCCAAGGCATTTTATAAGTATATTAAGGGCAAAGGGATAACCAAGGAACGAGTAGGGCCCATTAGGGACCAAAGTGACAATCTGTGTGTGGAGCCGGAGGACGTAGGTGAGGTTTTAAATAATTACTTTCCATCTGTGTTCACTATGGAGAAGGGAGTATGGAGTAGGTGTAGAGATCAGGGAGGGGGATTATGATATACTTGAACAAATTAGCATTGAAAGGGAGGAGGCATTAACTGTTTTAACAGGCTTAAAAGTGGATAAATCCCCAGGCCTAGATGAAATATATCCCAGGCTGCTATGTGAGGCAAGGGAGGATATTGCAGGGGCTCTGACACAAATTTTCAAATCCACTCTGGTCACAGGAGAAGTGCCAGAGAACTGGAGGACAGCAAATGTGGTACCATTATTCAAGAAGGGTAGTAGGGATAAACCAGGTAATTACAGGCCAGTGAGTCTAACATCAGTGGTAGGGAAACTATTGGAAAAAATTCTGAGGAACAGGATTAATCTCCACTTGGAGAGGCAGGGATTAATCAAGGATAGTCAGCATGGCTTTGTCAGGGGGAGATCATGTCTAACAAATTTGATTGAATTTTTTGAGGAGGTGACTAGGTGTGTAGATGAAGGTAAAGCAGTTGATGTAGTCTGCATGGATTTCAGTAAGGCTTTTGATAAGTTCCCGCATGGGAGATTACTCAAGAAGGTAAGAGCCCATGGGATCCAGGGCAAATTGGATACAAAATTGGTTTAGTGGCGGGAGGCAGAGGGTGATGGTCGAGGGTTGTTTTTGTGATTGGAAGCCTATGACTAGTGGTGTACTGCAGGGATCTGTGCTGGGACCCTTGCTGTTTGTACTGTACATTGATGATTTAGACGTGAATATAGGAGGTATGATCAGTGAGTTCGCAGATGACACGAAAATTGGTGTTGTCGTAAATAGTGAGAAGGAAAGCCTTAGATTACAGGTCGATATAGATGGGCGGAGCAGTGGCAAATGGAATTTAATCCTGAGAAGTGTGAGGTGATGCATTTTGGGAGGACTAACAAGGCAAGGGAATATACAATGGATGGTAGGACCCTAGGAAGTGCAGAGGGTCAGAGGGACCTTGGTGTACTTGTCCATAGATCACTGAAGGTAGCAGCACAGGTAGATAAGGTGGTTAGGAAGGCATATGGGATACATGCCTTTATTAGCCGAGGCATAGAATATAAGAGCAGGGAGGTTATGATGGAGCTGTATAAAATGCTAGTTAGGCCACAGCTGGAGTACTGTGTACAGGTCTGGTTGCCACACTATAGGAAGGATGTGATTGCACTAGAGAGGGTGCAAAGGAGATTCACCAGGATGTTGCCTGGGCTGGAGCATTTCAGCCACGAAAAGAGACTGGATAGGCTGGGATTGTTTTCCTTAGAGCAGAGAAGGCTGAAGGGGGACCTGATTGAGATATACAAAATTTTGAGGGGCATAGATAGGGTAGATAAGAAGAAACTTTTTCCCTTCGCGGAGGTGTCAATAACCAGGGGGCATAGATTTAAGGTAAGGGGTAGGAGGTTTAGAGGGGATTTGAGGAAAAAGTTTTTCACCCAGAGGGTGGTTGGAATCTGTAATACACTGCCTGAAAGGGTGGTAGAGGCAGGAACCCTCACAACATTGAAGAAGCATTTAGATGAGCACTTGAAATGCCATAACATACAAGGCTACGGGCCAAGTCCTGGAAAATGGGATTGGAATAGATAGGTGCTTGATGGCTGTCACGGACACAATGGGCTGAATGCCCTATTTCTGTGCTGACTAACTCTACGACTTATTCCTTGTGCTTATATTGGTTCCCGGTCAAGCAACATATGATTTTAAAATTCTCATCCTTGTTTTCAAATCGCTGTGTGGCCTTGCCCTCCCTATCTCTGTAATCTTCTCCAGCCCCACAACTCTCTGCAACATCTGCACTTCTCCAATTCTAGGTTCTATAATGTTAAACTGTGCCTCTTAAGCTCCAGCAGTTCCCCTGCCTCGATTACAATAATTACCTCACCCTTGCAGTTTAGTCACTGAGTAACCCATTCCATCTCGGTTCTTACAGTGGGGCAAGGACACCCAAAATTTCAGAACCATAGGCACCAAATTTAACTTCAGGAGCCAAATCAGCACCAACTGGGCAGGGTGACCATGCTGCTCGTTCATGAGAGGCCTGAACCATTTTGATAGTCAGCCCTCATGAGCTGCACCCTAGTTTTCTGTTGTTAAAAAGCAGATCGCCAATGAGGGCAGTTGGAGTATCTGGTAGACCCAGCATCATTATTGTCAGAAATCAAAACAACTATTGCATTTTTGAGTTACATGTCTCAAATATTGCAATCAAGTATGACTTTCAGATAAGGAGAGATGTAAGGACTGTTATCTATTTAGATGGCACAATAGAGATGCTTTTGGGGAGCCCATTGCTGTCTTCAATGTCATCTGTGCACTGAATCATTGAAAATTAGTAGCACAACAGACGTATATATTTGTATTTAACTTATCCTGACAAATTTGTGAATGAAAGTTTTTACAATGTTCTTTTGTACCATGTTATTAATAAATTTGATGTGTTGCATTGATACTTCAGCATGTACTTTATAATATGTTACATTATGTCAGGAGGCAGTTTTTGTTTTAACTATTGGTAGCCAATCAAACTTCCCAGTCATTGATGCATAAAAATTGCTGTAGGGTTTAAGCATTATGCCAGCATCAGTCAGTGAATGAGGATGCGTAGGAGCAGAGAAGGGCTGCCAGGAATACCAAATGGCACAACAGACATGCTGTCTGAACCTGTGCTTTGCATCCCATTGCATCTACATTCTCAGGCACAGCTGCCTGACACTGTTGGAGGAGGTGCTGTTACCACAGATTCAGGCTTATCAAGGAGGAGGTTACAAAAGTATACATCTGCTTCAAGAAGATGTGCAGCCAACATGAAATGTAAAAAAGAAAGACAGACTTGCAATTAAATAGTGCCTTTCACATCTTCAGGATGTCACAAAGCACTTTACAGCCAATCAAGTACTTTTGATGTCTAGTCACTTTTGTAACGTAGGAAGGAAGGCATTACCAGTCATCAAGATAATCATAAGCCTTTATTTTTATGCCACCTTCCAGGCTAGAACAGGAGTATTGGTGAATCTGTGGAATTCTCTACTCCAGAGGGCTGTGGAAGCTCAATCATTGAGCATGTTCAAGATAGAAATCGATAGATTTCTGAATACTAATGACATCAAGGGATATGGGGATAGTGGGCAAAAATAGCGTAGAGGTAGATGATCAGCAATGATCTGTTTGAATGGCGGAGCAGGCTCGACAGGCCAAATGGCCTACTTCTGCTCCTATTTCCTATGATCCTGGTTATAATGTCATTCAGTTTGCTATCCACAAGAAGATGTTGGATGCCATTGTTCAACAAGGCTACAGAACTATTGCTTGTCCCAGAGCCCAGAGAGTCAAAATCTGCATTCATATTGCCATTCAAGGCCTTGGTTCAATTCTCCTACATATGAATATACAAAATCAATGGGCAGGAAAACACCAGTTGATCCATCGAGCCTGCCCCACATAGTCACAATGCCTGGAGCATCATGATTAGGCACACATACCACCTACACACATGCTCACTATCAGTCATGTAATCTTCTAGGAGAGGCAAAAAGAATCCAAGGTCAATCAGGAAAAAAGAAAATCTGTAAAATCCGTCTCCAACCCTCTTAGGTGATCAACATGTGTCCAGAAGACCAGAAAGACAATGTATATACCACCTGCTATTTTATGACCCAAAGATTTGTTTTAAATTATAGTGTAGATGTAGTATGTGACTACTGTTATCACGGTGCTTCTAAATTTTTTGTTAAGTTTTTTTTGTGGACTCATATTTTAGAATTATGAACATTGTTTTATTTGGGAAAACTGAAAATATTCCATGGATTTTTTTTCACTGGGGTCATTGAAAGGATACTGAGAGGACTTGGTTTGCAAACAACCTTTACTGGAAGCCACCTGTCTTCTGATAAATACCCAGCAGGGGCTTTTTGTCTTGGAGAAGATGTTTACAGAGAAGTGGCAGGTCAAGATTTATAGGGGTCAAGAAGCTTGACTCTTGAGGTTGTTTTTGGTTTCACTTTGGACAGTCAGTTGGGGTTTTGACAGTGTTCTGAAAGGAGTTTAAGAATCAACCTGCCAAGGACAAAACTCCAGCTCAGCCTTTTTCCATCTCTTTGAAAAGCCTGCCAGTTTTTCCATCTCTTTGAGAAGCTCTTCGAAGCTAGTGTAAGAAATAGAGAAATTGATCTGCATTTCACCTGAAAGCCTGCCCGAAATCCCTGTTGCTGCATTTCTTCTGGAAAGCCTGCCAAACTGATCCTCAACTTTGCCGGAAAAGAACTGTTCTAGGAAGATCCCAGAGACAGCCATTTACGCGTATTTGGGATGCCAAACCAAAAAGGGACAGCTGACATCTTTCCATATCTTTTCTTTTTTCTTCAAGAATTCGCAAGTATTTGGCCAAAGTATTCTTTTTGTCTTTTCTTTTATAACAGAGTCCTAAAGAGAAAATCTCTTTTTCGGTTAACTGGTGTGTGTGCGTGTGCATGCATGTGTGTGTCTGTTTGCGTGTGTGTATGTGTATGAGGGGCTAAGGTAAAAATGGAAGTTTTATATTTCACTCTGTGGGTTAACGCTTTGCTTCGTTACTGGTTATGTCCTGTTTTATAATAAACTCATAATTTTGTTGTTTATTAAAGAAACCTGGTTGGTGTATTTTATTCTGGGATAAGGAGTACACTCTATGATTGACCATATCAGTAATTGGGTACACATTTAAAAATATGTTGTGACCTTTGGAGAAGTGGAACTAGAAAAGACAGTGCACTCCTCCCACTTTGGTCATCACACTACCAAGACATGCAAGTCAATGCTTAGTTCCTTGGAAGTTGTCATAATGCCTTTTATCTTAAGGCAATGATTTATGCTACCCCTATTTTAAGGGAATGAAGAATGGAAGGATGGCATTAGAAGGATCAAAATTGTCCTTTGTATCCATGGTTCGTGTTCTATAATCCAACACAAACAGAAGCAAAGTACATTTGAAACAACCCCAAAGTGCATTTGCTACAACCAAAATTATTAGACCATTGTTATCTTGAAGTACAAGGTCATGTGTATGAGGTATTTGGGGAAAGCTACAGAAGAGCCCATCCCCAGGGTTTCCAGCATAATTGTTGCCTATTGCATTTTCCTTTCACTGCCCTGAAAAGAAGCCTCAGCATCCATATTGATGATTAGAGTGGCAAAACCATGCCAAATTGAGAGGATGAAAATGCCAGTGAGCATTTAGCAGTTGTACCAACAATGCAGCAAGGTGAGGATGGCTTCTAAGGAATGCCAATGCTATACCATTTTGTAAAGGCTCAAATCACATCTGCTAAGTAATTGTGCCCAAGCATCTTGTCCTAATGTTCACACTCAGCTATTCAAGTACCATTTATTGCCGCTATATTGTAAACAAGGATAAACAATTACTCAGCACAATGCTCAAGTCAGATGCAGGGCAGTTGCTTTCTCTATTTTGTAGTGTGTGAATGTTGACAGATTGAGTTGGCATAATGCTGCCCCTTGATGCGAGTAGTTTGTTTCTGATGTGTGATACCTAGCCTGTCACTCTTTCTAAGTAACTCCTTTGTGGAAGGAACATGTGTTTTGGCTGGCTGCAGGATTTACTGACAACCTGCTGGGATTCTAGTGGCTCTAGACCTCTCTGTACTATACAATGCCAGGGGTCTGCAGGTAGGCCATCCACATTTGAGACTGTGATGGCTGACTGGTGTTGGCTGCTTTAAGCTACCTCCTCTCATGCCTGGTATACCACACACTTCTGGGAAGGTAAACATCTGTTCTTTAAAGTGTGATCTGTCTCTCCCCAATGCTTGCAGAATGGTTGCATTCTCTGGCCAAACAAATCGTTTTTTTCAGTCAGTAACGCCCAAATCTACAGAAATGTGGGAAATGATCAATTAACTTTTGCTTTAACAGTGCCATTTCCGGTGCTTACATTGCTCCTGATTGCAGCTCCCAGTTGCTTTAAAGGATTTTCTACTGGTCAGCTTTCATTGTCCAGCCTGCTTCAGGACAAACTTCTTGCATTTCCATCCACAGACTAAAAACAGCAAAAATGTGTCTAAATTGGCATGGAAGCTCTCTCCCAAAATCTTTTAGTAACCAAATTTTTTATTTGTAGTGATCTAATACATTTTTCTAAGTTATTTATTCATTGTTTTGAAGGCACTGTGGCAAACAATTTACTCAATCACTGCTTAAGTTTTAATCAGGGTAATAGAATTACTGATTTCAGTATTTCCTAATTGGTAATTGTTGTTTTCCATGCGTTGCAGGAGCAGGCCTGTTGTGGTTGTTGAAGCCTTTCTGTGGCTGCCTCCATCAATCAACCGAACAAAAATGGAATGTTTTGAGAATGGAAAGCCTGTTGTGTGTATCAATGTTACTGTCTGCTTTGGTAACAAAGGAAAGAAGATTCCTGGTCATATAGGTAATAATCATACTTATTCAAGTACATTGTGGTTGTTGAACTTTACACATGAATAACTCAAGTTCATATTCTATATTATGACCACTTGCAATTGAACATCAATTTTACTGAGACACAACTGCAGGAGACATATGTGATAGTATTAGATTATAGTTGCCAACAGTTCTGGAGATTTACTCATGTTCTGCTGTTAGACATGACTGATGTTTAACTTGTAAGACAAAGGACCTTAGGTTAAGCAATAAAGCTGTTGTTTGCCATGAACCTTTCTGAGTAAATGGAGAGGGAGACATTTGCTCTCTGAACTGTCCTTCCTATTTGAAAGCAATAAATTTACTTTAACTTTCTTTTATTGTTTTAATTCCTGAGATTATTCAGTACTGCTCAGAAATTTCAGGAAGTTTCCTTGCTAATTTACAAATTCTATTACCTCCACATCAAGTTCTTTCAAGTTACAGTACATTCAGCAGACTCTACAAATGAGTGTGGAGCAACCAGAGCATCAACCAAACTCAATGTGTACAAAGTCGCAGTCCTCACCACCCTTTGTATGGCGCCAAGTCATGGGTCCTATACTGCTGTCATGTACGCCTTCTAGAGCGATTCCATCAGCGCTGCCTCCGCAGTATCCTCAAGATCCGCTGGCAGGACCACATTACAAACATTGAAGTACTGGAAACAGCCAACATCACCAGCATCGAGGCCATTCTCCTACAAAGCTTTGGGAAAATGTGCACTCCCTGCGGGCATGTGGGGTGGTCCCTCTTCCGTGGGAATTTCATGTCACACGGAGACCCCCCCCCCCCCCCCCAGGAACCACTGTACTCCCCCTGAGACCCCCCCTCCCCCTGGGCCGAATGCCCACCTCCCCTCACTGGTGCTTTCCGGACCAGCCCCATCGACCCGTCTCACCTATCTCGGGTCCAGGGTTCCAACGCTGGGCTTAGGTCCAAGGCCTGTGCAGTACCGACAGTGGCTCACGGTAGCACTGCCGATACTGTTGAGCTGCTGGCCCTGTGATTGACTGGCAGCTCTTGGGCGGGATCCCGCCCCTGTTAAGTGTTTAAAGGGACAGGGATCCAACCTCCTTCCAATTTGACTGCCAAAGACCAGAGTATTGCTCCGGGGGCCTGAAGAAGTGCAGAGGTGGGGCTCCCCCCGACTTTTCAGCCCAGCAGCGGGACTCCCGCCTCCAGCATAAAATCCAGCCCATAGTTTTCAAACCAATGAATCAGTTCAGTGCAATTTTGTTAATGCAAACAACAAAAAAAGTCAAGCAAAAACACCCATAGTACTGATTTTTCAGTGCTTCATGAGAATCATGTGGACTATTTAAATGGTATAAAGTGACATTGTTCAATACTGTATCCGTTTGCAGTTTGCAGAACTTGAGAACTGTCTGATTGACAAGTTTAAAAAATCTATTTTGCCTATGTGGTCCTGCAGAACTAAAAGGCTTGAATATTCCATAATTGCCAGTACTTTTCTGAAGTAATAACCACTGACAAAATAATGCTCAGACCAAAGTAAAACTTTAAATTACTGTTAATGAGGTCAGATAACTTTGATCTCATTTCCTTATGTATCCAGAGCTTCCTGGAGGACAAAAGAGTAAGATGAAGCAGACAAATGGTGCACAGATGTCAGGTAGATAATGCAATTGAGAACCAGTTTGAATATAGAAGGTTCAGAGTGGAAGTGAAAGAAACAAATAAGAAAAGCAAAGAGAGAGTATGAGAAGAGACTGGTAGCTAACATAAAAGGGAATCCAAAAGTCTTCTATGGACATATAAATAGTAAAAGGGTGGTAAAAGGAGGAGTGGAATCAATTAGGGACCTAAAAGGGGATTTACGTATGGAGGCAGGGACAATGTTGTGGTACTAAATCAGTACTTTGCATCTGTCTTTACCAAGGTAGATGTTGCCCAAGTCATATTGGAAGAGGAGGTAGTTGAGACACTGGATGGGCTAAAAATTGATAAATCGGAGGTATTAGATAGATGGGCTATACTTAAAATTGATAAGTCACCAGGACTGGGTCAGATTCATCAGAGGATACTGAGGGATGTAAGGGAGGGAAGTAAGGGTGGAAATTGCAGAGGCACTGCCATGATCTTTCAATCCTCATTAGATACAAGGGTGGTTCCAGATGTCTGGAGAATTGCAAATTTTACACCCTTGTTCAATAAACGGTACAAGGACAAGCCCAACAATGACAGGCCTGTCAGTTTAACCTCGATGGTGGGAAAGCTTTTAGAAACAATAATTCGTACAAAATTAACAGTCACTTGGACAAATGTGGATTAATTAAGGAAAGCCAGCACAGATTTGTTAAGGGAAAGTCATGTTTAACTAACTTGATTGGGTTTTTTGATAAGGTAACAGAGAGGGTTGATGAGGATAATGCAGTTGGTGTTGTGGATATGGATTTCCAAAAGGCATTTGACAAAGTGCCACATAACAGGCTTGCCAGCAAAGTTAGAGCCCATGAATGAAAGGGACAGTATCAGCATGGATATGAAATTAAATGAGTGACAGAAAACAGAGAGTAGTTGTGAATGGTTGTTTTTTGGACTGGGGGAAGGTAAGTGGGAAAAGTGGTATTCCCCAGGTCTTAGGACCACTGTTTTTCTTGATATACCTTAATGACCTAGACTTGGGTGTACAGGGCACAATTTCAAAATTTGCAGATGACACAAAACTTGGAAGTATTGTGAACTGTGAGGAGGATAGTGATAGACTTCAAGAGGACATAGATAGGATGATGGGATGGGTAGACAAGTGGCAGATGAAACTTAATGCAGAATAGTGTGAAGTGATTCATTTTGGTAGGAAGAATGAAGTTAGGCAATATGTATTAAGACCGCAATTGTTGACAATGCGATCGGTAGGTGGCGCTGTTTTGGCACATGCGCAAATCCAGCATGTGCCACGAAAACGTCACAGATTGTGACTGTAGCAGCTGCCAGGAGTAAAGATGGCGCTGCTCAAAGAATCACAGAGATGAAACCTAACAAACACGTGGCAGAATACAATGGCCGGAGTGAGAGAGTGGAGCGGGCCGGGGAGAGCAGCGCGGGGGGGGGCGGGGAGAGCAGCGGTAGCGGTGCCGGGGGGAGGAGAGAGAACGGGGGGGGGAGGAGAGAGAACGGGGGTGGGGAGGAGAGAGAACGGGGGGTGGGGGGAGAGAGAACGTGGGGGGGGAGAGAGGGCGGCACAGTGGCGCAGTGGTTAGCACCGCAGCCTCGCAGCTCCAAGGACCCGGGTTCGATTCCGGGTACTGCCTGTGTGGAGTTTGCAAGTTCTCCCTGTGTCTGCGTGGGTTTTCTCCGGGTGCTCCGGTTTCCTCCCACAAGCCAAAAGACTTGCAGGTTGATAGGTAAATTGGCCATTATAAATTGTCACTAGTATAGGTAGGTGGTAGGGAAATATAGGAATAGGTGGGGGTGTTTGGTAGTAATATGGGACTAGTGTAGGATTAGTATAAATGGGTGGTTGATGTTCGGCACAGACTCGGTGGGCCGAAGGGCCTGTTTCAGTGCTGTATCTCTAATCTCTAATCTAAAAATCTAAAAAAAATCTAATCTAATCTAATCTAATCTAATCTAATCTAATCTAAAAAAAAGGGAGGGGGGAGAAAGAGGGAGAGGGAGGGGGGGAGAAAGAGGAAGAGGGAGGGGGGGAGAAAGAGGGAGGGGGGGAAAGAGGGAGGGAAGGGGGGAAAGAGAGAGGGAGGGAGGGGGGGAGAGAGGGAGGGAGGGGGGGAAAGAGGGAGGGGTCAAGGGGGGGAACTGGGGGAAGTGGGGGAGAGCGGGGGGGAGGGGGAGAGGGAGGAAGGGGAGAGAGTGGGGGGGGGGGAGAGAGTGGGGGGGGGGGAGAGCAGCGGAACGGAAGAGGAGTGTCTTTTTCTGTGCATGCGCCATAAACACAACAGCAAAAGACTTACTGGCCAGTCCCTGGACCCGGTGACACCAAGGTCTTCGCACGCTCACTCCCCGCAGCTCTCTACGGCCTCTCGCTTCCGGCCCTCTCCATTCAGCCGTTCCCTCCAGCTGCGGATGCCTTACCCAGTTGCTTTCTCTACTTCTCCACAGTACTTCAGGCATTGCAACTGTCTGGTCCCTACATTTTGCATGCTCCCTCTCCCCACTCCTCCCCGCTCTCCCCACCCCTCCCCCTCTTCACCCACCCCTCCCTCCCCCTCTTCACCCACCCCTCCTTTACCCCCCTACCTCCACCCCTCCACCATAGTTGAATATCTGAAGTGCAGTTGCAAAGTCGGGGAAATAGCATGCAAAACAAAACCTCAACAATTCTGGGTTTAATTATTGAAAAGTTTTATTAAGTTCATTAAGTATCCGAGGAACTGCTGTGCATGGATACATGAGTGTTGTGTCCAGCATTCCCGTTAGACAGACAGGCCGAGTCTCTGCTATGCACAGCTAAAGAGATTGTTCCTGGAGAGCCTTGTGGTGAATGAACGCTTGGCTCTCTATTCCACTACTGTATTGTCCATGTGAAGAAGGCAAAGTCACAAGAGTCTGAGCTCAGTCTATTCTTGGTGAATGTTCCCCAAGCGCATCCCAATGTGCATTCCCAATTCATCCATAAATGCAATGTTCCTTTCCACATCGTGATGAGCTCCGCAGCATGATCCAGTTGCCTTCGTTGCTTGAATGCTGACCTTAAGTCTCGAGGATTGTTTTCTCGACGGCATGTTTTAGATGAAAAGAAGAAAAGCAAATCAGAGTCAGAGCTTGCCTCCCTCCATCCACTGAAATTACTGTTGTGCACACCTTTTTAAGTTCTGCAGTGAAGGCACCAATTGATAACGTCGCCAATGAAGCACTTATTACCCACCTCAGATGCAGGAATCATCACATCCCTTCCCTCCTTTCCCCCCCTCCCTTCCCTCCCTCCCTTCCTTCCCCCCCTCCCTTCCCCCCTTCCCTTCCCTCCCTCCCTTCCCCCCCTCCCTTCCCTCCCTTCCCCCCCTCCCTTCCCCCCTCCCTTCCCTCCTTTCCCCCCTCCTTCCCTCCCTTGAAATGTTTTCAGAGCAACTTAACAACAGGGACTGGAGCACATGCGTTGCCCCAGACAATGTAAATATTTTCAGAGCAACTTACCTTGGAACAATCTCCTCTGTCTAATAAAAATGAAGCAAATGTCCAAAATGACTAAATAATTGAGATAAAATGCCCGACGAAACCTCTCCTCCTTCCATTTTCAAAAACTCGCGCCGAAGCTTTCGGAATATTGACGCACATGCGCACACGGTCTCAGGCCCTCTGCGCATGCGCTGCGGTCCGGATTGCCAGGACCAGTTTGCGCATACGCAGAGGCCAACCTGGCGTGTTCCCCGAGGAAGATGACGTTACGCGATGACGTCATCTGCGCATGCGCAAACTGGTCCTGGCAATCTGGACCGCAGCGCATGCGCAGAGGGCCTGAGACCGTGTGCGCATGTGCGCACCGCGGCACATCCTGATGACGTAGCGTTGTCATCAATCACTTTGATATATTAAAGGGTACAATTGAAAAGAGGGTTAAGGAGCAGAGGGACCTGGGTATATGTGCACAAATCATTGAAGGTTGCAAGACAGGTTGAGAAAGCAGTTTGTAAAGCTAGTAAGTTAGTCAAGTGGGGTTTATAAATAGAGGCATTGAGTACAAGAACAAGGAAGTTATTATAAACCTGTATAAAACACTGGTTCGGTATCAACTGTGTCCAGTTCTGAGCACCACACATTCGGAAGGATTTTAAGGCATTAAAGATGGTGCAGAAAGGATTGACAAGAATGGTTCCAGGGATGAGGAACTTCAGTTACGTGAATAGGTTGGAGAAGCTGGGGCTCTTCTCCTTAGAGAAAAGATGATTAAGAGGAGATTTGATAGAGGTGTTCAAAATCATGCAGGGTCTGGACAGAGTAGAGAGGGAGAAACTGTTCCTGTTGACAGAGGACACTGATTTAAGGCGATCCCTGTCCTTAAGTGCCTGAGTGCCATAGAATCGTGCTGGGGAGGCTCCAAAAGGCTGAGGCAGGGCTCCCACCGTTTTTTCAGCCTGGCACCAGGAGCCGCACCAGTGTATATTCAGCCCTATGATTCTATGTATCCAACTTAAGGTCTGATGTTAATCATGTGTAAATAATGCTCAGATTATAATACCTTTGGATATGGTGAACAAGTGTCTGAAAAAATAATTATTTATTTGAGAATTGTTTATTTTATTGGACTGAGCAAGGGCAGTAGTCTACTGTACTGTGTTCTCATTATTCAAGAAAATGAAGAAATGTATAAATGGATGTTTCATCCTGCATAAAGCACACTCCATACTATTTTGTATGTTGTTATTTAACATCTGCGCTAGGACTACCTGGAAATGGTAATTAAGAAGGCCATGTATTGAAATTGCAAGATTACTCTGTTAAATTAATGTATGGAGTCAGTCAGATTGCACCACAACTGTGGTAGCAAACAATAGCAGTAAGATAATGTTGCACAAGCTGCACGCTGCTGACCTGATTAATTTGTTTTGCCAAGTACACATGTTGTTGATTGTAAGATCATACGCACAACCTCGAGTTTGCATTACATTAATATGGCAGGGCTACAGTGTAACCCTGTTATGGTTGTTGTGATGTTGATCTTATTAACTGAAATTTAGCACAATCAAAATAAGGATTGAAATAAAGTGTTAACATTTAAAATTGAATAATTTATAATAACATGATGAACTTATCCTTTGAATTGTACTTTGCGACTTTCAGTGCCTTCATTGAAGGTTTTTCTTGATGCCTCAGCCTCTCTCTAAAGTTTAGATTTGGATTGGATAATTTTGCCCAAAGCTGTAACTCTGTGAGCTGAATTTGGATTGTGCAGTCTGAGCATGTGAAGTGTGTGCAATTTCTCAGTGCACCAGAACCAGTCAGCTGCATTAATACAATATTTTTTCTTAAGCTTTGAAGTAGCTTCTACTCAAAGGTTTTTCAAAGCTATTTGAAGAAAAGCTAGAAGATCAATTTCAGAATCTTTAAAATAAAATTTATAGTTTTTTTTTAAGACATGTTTTCTCTGTGTGAGATGCATAGATAAATAGAAATGACAATTTTATGATTAGACATCCATTGTAGCTTTTGCTCGGTGTCTATAAATTTAGAAAGTTGAGTTTTGAGGCCAACCAATTTTCTGTACTTGTGTTTTATTAACAGTTATAAAAGGTCAAGTGTAATTGTTTACACCTGTGAGGCAAAGTCTAGTTCTTAACAACTATGAGATGGGTTGGATGGGGGAATGGGTGTTGGGAGAGAGACAGAGACACACGAATAGAGTGAAAGCAGACTAGCAGTTTCCTCCTACATTCTAATGTGATTTATTTTGTATATTGAATTCTGAAAGCAAACAAAGCCTCTTTGAGGGAAACAGATAGGAAGGGCGAGTAGGTGGGTTGGGGGGGGGGGGGGGCGGGGGGAAGGAGGAGAGATATTGAGTGTGGAGACTCCTGGTGTCTTACCGCCTACTCATGGGAGAGTGTGAAAGTGGGGGAGATGGATGGAAAGTTAAGAATGGGGAAAGTGTGAAAATGTGGGAAGGGTTGGTTATAGGGATTTAATAGGCAGTTCAAAGGAGAAATGTAGGAGTATTTATAGTAGGAAGGTGAATGGATTTTGGGATGGTGAAGGTATAGGGAACATGATGGAAGTGAGAATTGGGGCATACATGAGATATTGAGGAAAAAGGTGGGAAGGAAGCTACTGAGGGCCACATTGTCCCCACAAACATCATCCCAAATGCAGCTTCCATGTGTTGGTGGTTTCTTTCTCCACCACACCATGCCGTAATCCCTATTCCAAAGGAAATAAGAAAAAGACAAAGAAGTAGGAAAAATGCTAAAATCCATTATTAGGAACGTGGTAACAGAGGGACAGGTTGGGTGAGTGGCAAGAACATGGCAGATTGAATGCAACGTGGCGAAGTGGGAAGTTATCCATTTTGGTAGGAAAAATAAAAAGGCAGAATATTTTTTGAATGGTGAGAGACTGGAAAATGTTTGCATTCAGAGGGACCTGGGTATTCTTGTACACGAATCACGGAAAGTTAACATGCAAGTACAGCAAGCAATTAAGAAGGAAAATGGTATGTTAACTTTTGTTACAAAGGGATTGGAGTATTAAAGTAAATAAGTTTTACTACAATTATACAGGGTATAGGTGAGGCCACAACTGGAGTACTGTGTGCAGTTTTGGTCTCCTTACCTAAGGAAGGACATACGTGCTCTGGAGGGAGTGCAACAAAGGTCCAAAAGGCTGAATCCTAGGATGAGGGGATTGTCCTATGAAGAACGAGTGAGCAGACCAGGCCTGTATTCTCTGGGATTTAGAAGAATGAGAAATTTCTGCACTCGAAGCATTGTGAATCTTTAGAATTCTCTACCCCAGAGAGCCGTGAATGCCGAGTCATTGAGTATATTCAAGACAGAGGTCTTTTGGGAATTAAGGGATATGGAATAGTGTGAGAAGATGGAGTTGAGGTAGAAGATCAGCTGTGATCTTGTTGAATGGCAGAGCAGGCCGAAGGGCCAAATGGCCTACTCTTGCTCATTTTTCTTATGTTCTTATGTTCAGAAGAGGCCAGAGAGAGAAACAAAACTGATTTATGGGAGACTAGCAGAAGAGAAGAGAGAGAGGGAGAAGGAGGACAGAAACAGTAACATAAAGAGCAACATAAAGACATAAGAGACTGCTACAAAACTGACCATATTCTTCAACTTACTAGCTAATTGATTAGTATAGTAAAAATATGTCACTTCCAATCCAGAAACCTTACTTCTTCTGTCACAGTTTTAAGTCACATGTAATCATTTAATATTGAAAGCCAATATATAATGCATTTAGAAGTGCAAACATCTCACCATCATAGTTTGTTGAACAATTAATTCACTAAAAATGCTTTTTAAAAAATTGTTCTTCTGGCATTGATTTTCTCAATAGCTAACACTTTCTAATATTCAAAATACAGTTGAAAACTCATAAGTACCTGTTACTCTTGAAGGCGGTGCTGTAATAAGCCATTTCATTCTCTGCGGAACACAATAGCTGCTATTTTAGTGCATAATCTGGCCCACAAATTGCTCAAAATAATTTCTAAAAATGCTTTTCATTACCCTTTTGTCTCGCAACTGAAATTTCTAATGCTGAAAATAGGGGTTCAGACAAATTTTTCTAAATGTATATTTCACGATAGCATGATTATATTTATCATTTGAATTGACTTTTGTGTCCTTTGATACTTGCCTTAAAGTTTTTTTTTACTTGAAGGCTTCAGCTTCTCCCAAAAAAACTGAACTTAGCCTTGATATTTTTGCCCAGAGCAGGGATGCTGTTAACTTGAAGGCACATCTTACAGGCAGAGCATGTGTGGGGTGTACAGCTTCCCAGGATGCATTGTTTACATTTAAGCTAGCCAAATAGTGGAATGCAACACTATCGCTAATAAACTTCATTTGTTTGAAGAAAAGCTAGTGGAAAAATTATTCTGATAATATTTATCTTGGATATTTTATGAAAGCACAGAGGCTGTTGTTTTTGTGTGCATGAGAGAAAAGCAGCTCCTATAATTTTTGATTTGTTTCCAGTTATAAGTACCTTTATAAACTTCAGAAAGTGTAGTAAGTTGTGTGAGAGAGACAAATCATTTGAATTTTGAAAGCAAACAGAAAGCCTCTGTTGTGAGTTGTTGTTGTAGTGGTGTAGCTGGGGCATTATTGATAAAGTCTCGGAGTCTGGATAAGGTTAACTAATAACTCTTTTATTATTTACACATCTCTATTTACACTCTCCTCAAGCCTCTCTGGCTAGCATCCTTCTTGCTGCTACTCCCTTCCTGCAAAGCCCATTACCATGTGTCTGTTACATCAACACCACTACAGTGGGAAGGGTTGCTCTCATTGTCTCCCTTCACCCTTATATGTCCTTATACTACATCTCCCCCCAAGTCTTTATCCATACATTTTCTTAAACATATATACATTCTTGACTTTCTCCCCCCAAGTCTCTGACTTCACAGATTTAGTCTGTTAGGAGGTTTCATGACTCTCCCCGATCTGGTTGTAGTCTCACTGGGATGATCAGTAGTCTTCCTTGTAAGTCTGGATCACTGACTTGGTTGATTTCTACTCAGGATTGTACTATTCTGTTTGCTTTGGGTTTCTTCATCATCATTTGGGTCTTACAAATGAATGATTGTTGCTTCTGGGGAATAGGGATAATGTTTCTCCTATTTCTACGTATGTTCCCTTCTGTTGTATGTACCACATACGATCTCTGGTAATTTTTATCTCTGTGGATTACAGTATCTTCCCTTTGTAGGTCACATATCCATACTCTTTGGCCTTCATTCAGTTTTGGTAAGTCTCTGACACAAAATATTTTGTTGTAATTTCGAGTTTGTTGCCTTCTATGAGAGTTTTCCCGGTCTCTTACCCTCTCGTAGTCCCAGACATTCAATCCTGGAAGCAATTATTTTGGCGAAACAGGAAGTTGCGGTCTTATCTTCCTGCCCATGAGAATCTGTGCAGGTGATAGTGCTCACAGCAACAGTGTAAATTGATAAATTAGAAGTGAGGTTGGAAGGTCCTCATTCTTCTGCAATAAGGACTTTATGGTTCTTACTCCTCTTTCTGCTTCACCATTCGACTGTGGATAAAGATGTTGAAATCCCATTCTGTCACAAACCGTGTGAAACATTCATTTGCAAACTGAGGTCCGTTGTCTGACAGTACTTCGTCAGGGATACCATGTTTCGCAACAATGTCTTGTAGAACTCTTATAACTGCTTCTGTTGTCATTGAAAACAACCTTCACACTTCTGTCCACCTTGAGAAATAATGATGATTATGTAGGACTTTCTGTTGAACAGGAATAAATCAATACCTAGACGTTGCCAAGGTCTGATCAGAAATTGAGTAGTTAACAGAGGTTTATGCTGTTCTGGTCTTTGTATTGCACAGATCTGGCAGTTCTGGATCAGATTTTCAATGTCTTTGGATATTCCTGGCCACCACAATAATGATTGTGTCCTTGCTCTGCACTTCATTATTCCCATAAGGTCTTGATGTAGACATTCCAAGATATCCGATCTAAGTGAACTGGGAATGACTAGTCTGTCATTATAAACTGGCAAGTCATTGATGATTGTGAAGTTTATTCTATATTCATAGCAGGTTTTCATTGTCTTCCCACTAGGACATTCTTGTGGCCCCCCTTGTGTGCAATACTGCTTTATACAAATACATTCCTCATCGCTTTTTTGGACATGACGAATTTCTTGCAGTTTCTGTATGCTCGCCGGCCAGTGCTGGGCAATATATTGTGAATGTGACTGTATCTCATCCACACAATTCACATCTTGTTGTGTTGGATGGTCTACCGTAGCTCTTGATAAGGCATCAGCAGACATTTGCATCTTTCCCTAGACATATACGATCTCATACGTATATCTCATCAATCTTAAATGAAATCTTTGGATTCTTGGAGGCGTTTTTGCAATCTCCTTTTCGTCCAAATAAGATACCAGAAGTTTATGGTCTGTCTCGATGATGACTCTTAATCCCACAATATAGTCAGAAAATTTGTCACATGCTCATGTGATAGCAAGTGCTTCTTTTTTAATTACCACATACCTGTCTCTGTCTCAGACAAAGTTCTAGATACTTAGTATATTGGTCTGTGAGAACCATCAGGTTGCTACTGGAAAAGGGCCGCCCCTAAACCTGTGTAGGTGGCATCTGCAGCTATTGTTGTTAGTAGTGTAGGGTTATAGTGTGCCAAGATGTCTGGCGATATGAGCATTTCTTTAATTTTCCGGAATGCTTGTTCTTGGTGTGAACTCCAAAACCATGTTTGATCTTTTTTGAGAAGTTGTCTTCGCGGTTCTGTTGCCTACGCTAAACGAGGTAGAAATTTGGCTAACTGATTCACCATCCCCAGGAATCTTTGGAGCTGCTGAACGGAAATAGGAGTAGGGAATTCTGTAATGGCTCATGTCTTCAGTGGGTCTCCCATTATACCTTTACTGCCTACTATGTTTCTCAAGAAACAAATTGTGGTCTTGGAGAATACGCATTTCTCATTCAGAGTTAGCCCTGCTTCTTGACGTCATTGTAGAACTGCTCGAATTCTTTGTTCATGTTCCTCTACTGACTGCCCATGTATCAAGATGACATTCATGTGACAAATAACCCCTTTGAGCTCTTCTAAGATGCTAGACATAGACCTTTGGAAGATCTCTGGTGTGGAAGTTATTTCAAACAGTAATAGATTGAAACAAATCCTCCCAAATGGTGTTATAAATGTGGTTAATAATCTCGAGGTCTCATCTAAGGCAACCTGCCAAAACCCACTGTTGGCATCTAGTTTGGTAAATATTATGCTCTGAGGCAATTTTGCCAAGCTGTCATCCACTGTGAACATTGGGTGAATTTCACACACCACTTCTTTGCTAAGCTGCATTAAATCCACACTGATACGAAGAGTGCCATTTTGTTTTAGGACAGAAACCATAGCCGAACACCACTCCATTGGTGTCGTGACAAGAGAAATAACTCCCCGTCTGGTCATCTCTTCCAGCTGATTTTGAACTTGGTTCATCAACGGGTGAAGTATCTTTCTGGGTGTAAAGATACAAACTGGTCTAGCATCTTCTTTAAGTGTGATTCTATACTCTGTCTTGAGTCTTCCAAGACCTGAGAAAAGTTTTGGATAGTCTTCTTGAAAGAAACTGTTTACCTGTGGCTGCTGACTTCATCAGTCTTCTTGATCAGATGCAGGTCTAAGCATGCTTTCCGGCTTAGCAAGGAGAATTCCTGGTTTTGCAAGACGTATAGGGTTTCCACAATTTGTCTCCCTCTATATTAGAGAGTTGCTTGAAGCTTACCCTTCACTTTCAGTTGGGTCCCACGTGGACCATGCAACTGTGTGTCTGCCGGTTGTAGGCAATGTCTCATCAACCATGGCTCTTGGTCTGACAGAACTGTGACACTAGCACCTGTGTCCAATTTCAAATTCATTAGATGAGTGTTTACATAAATGTCCACCGTTCAAAATCCTTGATTTTGATTATTAATTTCTCCCAGGAAATTTCCTGGTTCCTTTTCTGCTGGAAGTTGCACTTCATTCACTGCTCTTTCTGTGAAGTTCTTTTGCTTTGTGATTTTGAGTAAAGAGATCTTGTTGTGGCCCATTTTTCCATAATGGCCTTTTTTCTTACAGTTGAAACATTCTGCAACATTACCTCAGAGCATAATTACTAGCAGGACGCTGTCCCTGTCTGTGGATCTTTCTGGCTCCACAGTACTGGCATGGTTTCCCGGTGTCATGCACCTTTTCAACTGTGTGCATCTTCTCTATTAATTGTCTCTCCAACTTGGCTTCAAGAACTGTACAGTCATTGGATTTTTTCTGATCCAAGGCTTCTCTTCAGCCCGCAGAATAGCTCTATTTTGTTTTCGGACTTCTGCTTGCTGTACGATCTATTCTCAAGTGTAATGTCACCTGTCAACTGCAAGAGAGCTGAAAAAGATTCACCAGCTATTCCAAAAACTATTCAGTCCCCTATCAGTTCTCCTTTCAATTATCCATTGTCACATCCTTCAGTCAATCTGTACAGATCATTTTTGAAAGAATCTATGGATTCACCTATCTTCTGGACCTTATTGTTAAATTTTGCTCTTTCCAGAATTTTGTTACTGCGTAAATTGTAATATTTGTTGAAAGCTTGAAGCACATCCTCAAATTTATCAGAGGCCTCGCTTATCCCTTGCCTCACAATCACGCATCCGCAATTGCACCCTTAGAGTATAAAAGGGTATTTATTTGTTCTGCTTCTGATTTAGTATGCAGCTGGGAAACAAACCTAAATTGTAGGAATCTTTTTCTTCTCAAGCACAAATTTTGTACTTGATTGGGTCCTTCCTGATTGTGCAAGCTTTCAGGCATTCTGAATTATAAATCCATTTTGTTTTCCTAGGCTTTTTAGGGTGTTCCCCTTATCTTTTAAACTTCTGACTTTTTGACTTTAATGGACGTGTTTGCACTCTTTCGGGGGGTTTCCCGCGCTTTCCGAGAGTTCCCACGCTTTCTCGCCGTGGTCTGATTGAGTAATAGCTGCTGACTCCACCCGACTCCCGAGTCGCCTTTTCGCTCAAGATAGATCTTTCACCCCATTTTTCCAACCCAATGTGCTGTTATCCAACAAAGTCCCCTTTTAAAATTCTCTCACCTGATCCTGGACCATTGCCCAGCCCTGAGACTCAGAACCTGATCGCTGGACCTGGATGTTTCATTGCAGACCACCACACTTCTGTGGTACAGTCTGAATGCCTGCACGGCTGACTCACCGACTGTCCACGTCTTCTTTGGCTGTGGAGGAGCTCTGGAGCTTTATGCAATCCCCTGACAAGATCTGCTGTTCCCTTGGTGCTATGTCATGAGGTAAGGTGTTTTCAATACTTTCTGGTCATTTTAACTGGTGCCACCATATTGTGTGTTGTTGTTGTAATAGCGCAGCTTGGATGTTATTGATGAAGTCTTGGAGTCTGGATAAGGTCAACTAATAACTATTATTTACACATCTCTATTTACACTGTCCTCAAGCCTCTTTAGCTAGCATCCTTCCTGCTGCTACTCTATTCTTCCAAAGCCCATTACCATGTGACTGTTACAGCATCACCACTACAGTGGGAGGGGTTGCTCTCACTGTCTTCAGCATTAACCCTTACATATCCTTATACTACAGCTTCTAATTATTGTCTGTATTTTGTTGACACCCCCCTATAAATGTAACCATTCTAATTACTGACACCAAGGAAATAAATACACAGATAAAGAGAGAAATGAACAGACTGACACAAAGGTACAGTTTGAGGAACATTACCAAATGTAAACTTTGCAGCAAAGTCTTAAAATCCCAAGCCTGGGACACCAATGCCCTCCCCTTCCCTTGCTGCAGATGGATACCAGAAATCCAGCAGTGAGCAAAGCCTCAAACATCCCCAAAACCCCACCCTTCCTCACCCCACCCAATTCTACTAAACCTCAGGTGACCCCTCTACAGTTTTGCCAAATCCCAGGTTTACCTTCCAATTTCCATGCTGCTGCTGTAAAATCCCATTGCAGTAACAGCAAAGATCAAGACCCAAATCTCAGTGAAACCATACTTGGTATGGTCGTATGGTGGTTATGTAATTGGACTAATAATCTAGAGGCCTGGGCTAATAATTCAGAGAATGTGAGTTCAAATTCAACCATGGCAGTTTGTAAAAAAAAACATGGAAATAAAAATCTAGTTTCAGTAAAAAAAGACCATTGAAGCTGTCAAATTGTCGGAAAAACCCGGCTCGTTCACTAATGACCTTTAGGTGAAGGAAACTTGCCGTCATTACCTGGTCCAGCTTATCTGTGACTTCAGTCCCATTCTAGTGTGGTTGACTCTCAACTGCTCTCTGACGTGGCCTAGTGAGCCACTTGGTCGTATTAAGTCATATTGTGGGAGCACCATCACCACAGAGCGTAGTGGTGCAAGAAGGCAGTCAACGACCATCATCTCAGAGCAACTGAGGATAGGCGATATATGTTGGCCTTGCCAGTGATGCCCACATTCCAAGAATGACTTTAAAAAAAACCACACATCCAACTGGTACAACAAAATTGTTAAAACACTTTCTTTGCTAAAATTAGCAGAGTTAAATGTAGAACTGTGAGATATTATTTGGGAAAAGAAACCCAACAGTTCCGTTCACTTGCATTAACATTGTTATATTGATGATGTTCATGCTCTTGTGGATGTTGAAGATAAAAAAATTGGATGCAGTTTTCCTTTAGGAATGATTCTATTAAGCAAATTAATTTCTGTCAGTGTATCTGTTTTTCATCTTTGGGTATCTGGCAGTGTTCTCCTTTCAGATCTTAAACTTTACGTTTTTGGTGATTGTTTTGAGAATTCAGTGCTAGCGAATGGAATGATTGTGCAATTGACTGTAATTACACTGGTACCAAGACCACAGCAGAATAACTGTACTGCTTTATGTGTTAACTTTACTGCAGAAAGGAAGATTACTATGAAGTTATGTTATCTGAAGGTCCATGACGACACAAACTAAATAATGAACTATGAGGTAGAGGGGCAAGGTGGAGCAATTGGTGTCATTTGGGGATAAACTATTTTAAAATAAAACACAATTACACTTTATTTTGTTAGTTTGATCCTATCTGTTTTAGTCATGCATGAAAAGATGATGCTGAAAGGTGATAAGAGAGCTGATTAAAGTTGAGGAAACCAACATACACTGGGGAAAAAGGTTTTGGTGCATACGTTTCCTGTTTTCATTTGGTTTCTGTGCTTAGAAAATTGGGCTTCATTTTTGCTCAAATACAATAAAGTGAATCTTAAACAACATTTAATATTTTAATAATATTTTTCTTCCAAACAATAATGAGTACTTTTGTTTTTTTCAGGATTTTATTTTGAGTGTCTGATAAAAGAAAAGAAGTATATATATACTTATGATCGGCCCAAAATAGAGAGCTTTTTTTGTTACAGTTCAATTAAAATAGCCTGTAGCAGATCTCTTGTTATCATATTAGACTGAAAAACTTATTTGAGAAGTCTAGGCACTGAAGTCAAGTAGCTGTATCTTATTGTAGTTTAAAATGGTTTGGATTTACACATTTTGGTAAATGTAATAAACTAAATTGGAACTGCTAACCAGGCACACCTGTTCATATCAAAATAAAGTAAGAGAGCTTTTTATACTGTTGGACAAATTTTATAAATCTTTATTACTAGTATGGAGCTTTACCCCTGTGCACATTGGGAATTCTGGAACGGAGGTGAATGGTTTTCATGGGATTTTTCATCCATAATGGATGGTAAATCCTGTGCCATCCGCTAAGCTCCATGCATGAATTCCCGATATGTATCCCTGGAAAAGGAAGGCTTGTATAAGAGTAAAATAACACCTCATGCTTTTACTGCAGTTGTTCCCGTAAAATTGATGATAGTGCACGCCTGCATGTAGCACACAATACATCTATTGCATGTATTTTTCACATTAATGTACTTTTATTGCATTCAAAGTGCATGCTCAAATCTACACTTGCTTTCTTCCCAAAAATGTTCCTCTGCCTAAATTGATGTGAAGCAAAGTTGGTGGTGACATTTGCATCATATACAAAGACTTGGATAGATTTTGCAGAGTCTACTTTCCTTCTTTTACAGCACTCAATTCTGCTGACAGTTCACTTCATGGGACAAAGCAGAATCTTTTTTATAGTACAGAAAAATATAATATAATTAAACTAGTAAGGGTACCTAATTGGATTGATGGGAAGCCTTAGTAATGAGGCCAATTTTGTTATGATGGATACTATGTGATGAATAAAATATTGAGCAATGATCTTTCATTACTGCAAGTGGTTTGTTTGTAAGAGTCAAAGATCTGAATCTCCAAAATTCAACAGAACAAGATGCAGAGTGTGTAAAATACCTGAGAGACAGTTGCTGAAGAGTTCAAGTTTCAGCTCCTTAATGAAGTGCCATCTTGTGGAAGTTGTTGTAACTCTGTCTATTCTGAATGTACGTATCTGAATGCATGGGTCCTGTTACTTTGCATGGTTCTGAACTTGGTTCAGAGCAACAGACCAAACTGTATGTTAACAAAAATCATTTCTATCTCTTGTCTTTCAGTATTGCTGTACAACATAAGGACTGATGTCAACAGAAGGGATAGTTTTCCTTCCAGATTTAACTTAATATCTGATGACAACTTGAATAGTAGTTCAGGACAGATTACACTCTATCACAATATTATTAAATGTAGCACTCATCAAGCATTCATGAAGGTAAGCTGAATCATTTCTACTCTTACTTTTCCAGTTGTAATTATACATAAACGAAGCAATTCTAATTGAAATAGAGATTTTTTCCCTGCATTTTTGCTTCATATTTTATATAGCTGTGAAATTCCCGTGTGGCATTGTACATGGGAAGATTAAATAAAGTGATCTTCAGGTGAAGTAAGGTCAGAGGGTAGGGGTAATTGTGCATGGGTGTACAGCTGCAGTTCAGTGCCCATTTTAAAGTCATGTATTAGTTAATTAGATTTGATATTATTTAAAATAACCAAACTGACAGCAGTTTGGGAAGCAGAGAAGTTGGGTTGGTTGGCTGAGGAGCTGGCAATTGCAAAACTGAGGTATAATTTTGAAAGTGACAAATTTGAAAATGGGAAGCAGTGTTGATGTATCTGTAGAAGTATTTTAATATTAACTGTTAATCTCAAGAAAATTGCTCAGATGTGAACCTGTTGCTTTCACAATGGTCTCCACACCATTTGTGGCTCATGGGGTGGAATGCTTGAAATGAGTTTTCTCTCTGATCTTCTTCCTCTTTCCCACCAACTTCACTACCCCATAATCTCCTAGAACATTTCTGAAATCTTCTGCCCACTACCCCACAGAGATACTGATTGGAATATCTGCACTGTGGGTGGTAGAAGATTTGAGCTCCGCTTTATGAATCAATGCACTGTGCCATAGTAGGCAACGCTTTTTGTAATTTTGCACTTAATATGCCAACAAATGAAAATTACTCCATTTTACATAAGGTTCTTTTGAAATACTTTGAAACATAATTTTCAAATAATTTCCAATATCATTATTAAAGTTTGCTTGTAATATGCTACAATCAAATATTTGCCTCACCTCCGTCATTAATACATTAAACAGAATTTAATGCTGTGGCAGTGGCCCTGATGGTTGGACGGAAAGCCGAGGGCCAACCCTGCCGCGGCCATTTCCAATACCCAATTCTGTGCCCATCAGGCAACGAACTGCCTACCTTTGGGGCTTCCATCCCTTTAAGGGTGAAGATCCCGCCTCCAAGAGCTGCAGCCAGCAGTGGCCACTGCTGGGACTGCACCAGTCAGGACCAGTAAGCTGGAGCAGGTCTTAGAACTCAGGTTAGTCAGGTCTGGGATGCTGGAACCAGTCAGGCAGGTGGCTGACTGGCTAGGGAGAGTGGGAAAGGGAGAGGGAGGAAGAAGGAGGGAGGTGATTGGGGGGGGATGCGGGTTGAGGTGGTCAACTGTGTTGGGAGAAGGTGAAAGAGAGTTTGGAGTTGATCAGGGCAGGATTAATTGGAAGGTGGTTCAATCGGTATCCCTTCCTGGAGGCGATGTCGGAGACCATTCAGGCAGGTACCTGGATCCAGGAAATAGTTGTGAAGGTACTTACCTTCTGAATCCACCAAGTCCTTGCCTTGAAGAAGCTGCCAGGTTACTGGATGCTTGGAAAACGTGGCGACCAGAGTTAAAGTTGGAAACCTAAAAGACAACGAGGCTCGCAGCCTCATTGTTATATTTAAATTTGCAACCCTCCTCCTTGGAACGGGTTAGTCACCCGCCTACCTTCCAGCCTCAGTTAAAGCTGGAAGTGGGCAGGTTGGAGGCAGGTTTGGATTGAGAAACCCAAAGCCAAACTCAAACTCGTCCAATTTTTTAGGTTAAAATTTAGCCCAGTGTATCAGGAATATTACAAATACAGCGTGCTAGTAGCTTAAGGAGCCATAGTGACTTTGTGTTGTTATGACAGTGCTTCTATATTTTTTGTTAAGTTTTTTTTGAGGACTCATGTATTTTAGAATTATGGACATTGTTTTTTTGGGAAAACTGAAAAGAATTCCATGAATTTGTTTCATTGGGGACATTGAAAGGACACTAAGAGATCTTGTTTGAAAACAACATTTACTGGAAGTAACCTGTCTTCAAATAAGTACCCAGCAGGGGCTTTTTGACTTGGGGGAGATGTTTACAGAGAAGTAACAGGTAAAGATTTATAGGGGTCAGGAGGCTTGACTCTTGAGTTTGTTTTTGGTTTTGCTTTGGACAGCGTGTTGGGGTGTGAACTGTTTTGAAGGCAGTTGGATAAAACCAACCAAGACAGCAGTCACCATCAGCACCCTCTTCCATCTGTTTGACAACTTCCTGAGAATCAAGTTTAAGACATAGAGAAACCCCAAGAATTAGAGCTCTAAAGTGTTTCGGTTAACGTGTGTGTGTGTGTGTGTGTGTGTGTGCGTGTGTGTGCGCGTGCGTGCGTGCGTGTGTGTGTGTGTGTGTGTTAAAAAAGGGAACTTTCATATTTCAATCTGTGCGTTGATGCTTTGCTTTGTTACTGGTTAAGTCTTGTTTTATAATAAACTGATAATTTTGTTGTTTATTAAGGAAACATGAGTGGCCAGGGTGGGGTGAAGCAGTGTGCGAGCAGCCGAGTGTGTGATGGGGGGGAAGTGGCAAGGCCGGGAGTGAGAGACTGAGGGAAGGCAGCGGTGAGGCTGGGAGCGAGGGGCTCAGGGAAGGCAGCAGCGAGGCTGGGAGCAAGGGGCTGCGGAAAGGCGGCTGGGAGGGGTGGCTGAGGGAAGGCAGTGGCGAGGCTGGGAGTAAGTCGCTGAGGGAAGGCAGCGGCGAGGCCGGGAGAGAGGGGCTAGAGGAAGGCAGCAGCGAGGCTGGGAGCGAGCAGCCCCGTTCCAGCACATGCTGATGTTTTAGAACGCATGCATGAATTAGCCCTGGCAAGCCAGGTGCTGATGTAGGCTGCGCCTGTGCATCGCCATACTGACAGGAACAAACTGTTCTGTGCATGTCGCAGCTGGGAACGCACTGATGATGTCAACGCTTGGCTGCATTGTCAGGAGTCACTTTGGCTGTGCTTTGAGCGCTTGGTAGGGCATTTATTTCCTTTGAGTGGACACCCTTTAGCCAATTCTACTTTGACAGCTCAGAGAGTCTTAAATGGGAGTATGATTCAAAGGATGCATTCCCCAACTGTAGAGAAAATGTGGCAGCACTATTAGCAGGACTGTGCAGTCTCTCAAACCCTTTCCTCACATCTCTTCTGTTCTGTAGACATGACAAACTGCATTGACATGTCTCACCACCTACATAACATGGCTTGCCATGCTCACTGCACAATTGGTTTGTTAAGAGGGCTCACCTCAGCATCAAAGATTACCACCTTCCAGTGCAGTATCTCTTCCATGAGCACTTCTGTTAGTGGATACTGTCATCTTTGACCTACTCTGAGGTACACCATACAGGGATCCAAAAATTGCAACATCCCACTTTAGGAAAAGAAATCCTTTCAGAGCTGCTGCACTTGGGATTCCCCGCCCATTAACTGGCCATTCACTTCCTCCAGCAATAGAAGATTAGCAGGGAGTATATTGTATTTATTTAAATTCCAAATCCCTCGTAATCCAGTGGAATCAGGAGACAGCCCAGATAGCATGGGAGTGCACAGTCCTGCTAATAGTGCTGCCACATTTTCTCTACAGTTGGGGAATGCATCCTTTGAATCATACACCCACTTAAGACTCTTGGCATCTCGTATCAGTTTGTAATCTCTCAAGTCTGGATCTGATTCCATATTTTAGAGGGGTAATTTGGTGAGTTTGACTCTCAGTGGGGAGCTGCGTCTGCCACAGAAAGTTTTAGTCAGCACATGCCGAAATTTCCAATACATGCTGCCAAAAGGCTAGGCCATAAGCGTGAACTCAGAAAATTACCCTTCTAGGTGCCAAGGATAATAGTCCTACCTACATGCCCCTCCTATCTCATGAATAAATCCTCTGCTGAATAATACCAAACTGATGGTTTTATTAATTAAATGAAATAAAAGGAAAGTAGTCTGGAATATTAAGTAGTACCAATGCATTGAAAGACGCTTGGATAATCAACTGTATGGAGTTGTGATGTGCAGTTTTACAAGAAGCAAGTTTTTGTGAAATCTCTAGAATTTTTCAGGTATCTGTCACATGGCTCCTAAATGTCTGCCATGCACACATTCAAAGTTGAGGAAAATGAACCAGAAATCAGTGCCATTCATTTAAAATGGAAGGAATCTATGTGTTGCTACCTAAAGTGCAGTGTAATACTGATGAAGCTGTTGAAGATAAATGATTATCTCTCAAATGTAGTGCTCACTAGAATACACTTAAGTTATATCGATTCAGAGAACAGAATAATCAATTGGTAATTAGATATATTTAGTTAATGTACTGCAAATGTTTAAGAGACCTTGTGGAAAATTAATACAGTTTTAATGACATTCAATTTAGGTCAAAGCAAGCAAGCATGTATGTATGAATGGAAACAGTGTGCATGTGGAAGGACAATCATTGTCTGTCTATTACATGCACCAGGGAATAATTTAATCAGGTCCAGCATTGTCATAGTCACAGCTTCAAACTGTTTACATTGCTTACACAAACAGCTTGGGATATCTTGCACAGTAGGTGGTAAGAAATCAGCTAAATTCCTTTTGTTTGATTTAACTATGTAAAGCACTCTTTGTGGGATTCAGTTCCACATATTCCAGCTGCTTTCATGCACCTTGTCCAAATGATCATTCTTTCAATGTGAAATTCAATGTTGGGTGGCTATTCAGCTGAGAAGGGCATCACATCCATTCCTGATCCTGTGCTTGCTTGATATCCACATTCCAGCAAGGCTCAGTGGACAGCAGTTAAGAGCAGAGACCTCAGCTCATTTTTCTTTCCATAATCTGGGCGTTGAGGCCGACTGCAGTGCCCCAACCGCTGTCTCAGCTGACACCAAATAACTTGGCACAGATCAGGAACTGAATCAGAAACTTTCTGGCAGAGCAAATTAAAAACTGCAACTTCTAGAAGCCTGAAAGAAAAGAACCAAATTCTGGAAATGTACAGCAGGCCAGTCAGAATGTGTAAAAAGAAGTCAGGTTATGATGTTTTGGGTGTGCAGCTTTCATTTTGTTTCTGTGCTTCCATCTTCCCTTTGAACATGGCTCTCCATTGGGAGCTTGGAATTTACTATTTGGCTTTTCTATCTATGCTTGCTGGACTAGGAAAAGATAAGCACAGCCTACATTAATTATTCTAGATTTTCCAATTCCACAATGGAACTGGTATACTCGAACAGATGTGAATGGTGACATTTTTTCACCTTATTCCTAATTTTTTCTTTTGATTTACGAGCTGGTGTAATTCCATAGGTGATGGTAACCCTCTGATGCATTGCCCAAGTGGCTACTCCTTATCTAGATACTAAATACCAACTTGTTATTTAACTGTAGACGAACTCACAGGAGATGACAATCCATTCTCAATCAAAGCCACCTCTGTACATTTGAAACAATGTCACTGGAAGTATTCACCGACAGGAAAACTGGCTTTTTACAGAGGTTGCAATTTGCAAGCTACAGCCACCTCCTACCCTCCTTCCAAGATATATAATTGTCGACTGAAATTTTCTGGCTCTAAATCTATATCTTATTAAAATCGGTATATTCTGTCATCTTTCCATTCAAAGATCTATGTCAGCAGTTCCTCTGAGTATTTCAATGTTAATTGTGTCAACATCTGCAGACATCTCTTTTGTCATGTTTTTAATCAGATTTTCCCATTAATGTGACAGCCTGTGACACTGCAGTTCTGGTTTTGCAGAGCAATTTCTAGTCTCTCAAATGCCCCCAGAAGCTATCACAGTAGAGCTGATTTAAGCAGGTGAGTTCTCAGAATTAGTGGCCCTGATACTAATCTGAAGGCAGCACACGCATGCACGAAACCTAGAAGTCAAGTCAGCAGGTCGGAACATGTGATTGCAACTGAATTGAAGCAAAAATGTTGACTTCTGGGTCTTACGTCTCTAAACTCCATAGCAGGCATGATGCGCATGACGCTATCTCTGCTGTAGTTAAAGGGATAATGTGCAAATGGAAATTGGAGGAACCACGACATGTTTACGATGAATGTTGCACATAAAGCAAAGGAGCAGTAGGTCCATTGATGCATCCTGGAATTACTGCTGGGCGCAGTCAGGATAGGAGGGATGTACTTTCCCCCAGCAATGGGAGGAAGAAACCTGCAGCTGTTATCAGAAAGGTGTGGTTTCAAGTGAGCAGCAGGAGTGTTGTGCTCCGTTCGTGGATGCAATGCAGGAACTGACTTTAGTGACCTAACCACGTCAGGGAAATTGAGTACATTTGCTGATTCATCCACATCTGTGCTTTAAATCTGCCAGCCCCGTTTCGCTCTGGCTTGCCAAGTGCACTCTATCGCATCACTCCTCCACACCCACTTAAATTCCAGGAACGCACAGCCTTCACTTTTCATGCACTTCAGCACTTTCCCATTTATTCATCCACCCTTGTCATTCTCCCCAATGCTTATGCAATGTGAAATAAAAACAGAAAGTGCTGGAAATACTCAGCAGATCTCGCAGCATCTGTGGAGAGAGAAACAGAGTTTACATTTCAAGTCTGTGAACTTTCAGCAGAACTGCAATGTGATCCATTTGTCTTGTAGTCTCCCTTACTGAACACACTGCATCCATCGGGTGAATACCTGACCTTCACTTACTTACAGGTCTGTTTTTTTGCACCATGTAGGAGAAGAAAGCATAAAGTGCAAGGGAGAAGCAGAGGACTGGAGGTGGGCTGCTTTAAACAGTCCAGCTCACTGGTACAGAGGTGGGTTCCCTGGAGATGTGGAGAAATCTGAGTCACTGTCTGTCAGATGGAAAGCCAGGGAACTTGTTGATAGTTGGTGACAGAATTACAATTATCCCACACCCGCACCCACACACACACACAGACACAGGTTGACTTCATTTCATCAATGACTGAACTATGAGAAGACTGAGTATGGTGATTGTCAAGATTGTGACTCTGCCATGACTAAACAATATCCTTTTTTGTCTTCCAGGGCCTTCATGCATAGAAACTGTATCTTAGGCCGTCCATGAGGACAAGTCCTTAGAGGACCTCATTCCTTCTGAGGGTGTACCATCACAGAACATACAGCCATGCACCAGCACAGATACTCACACTGCAGTGGGTCACTTAGACAATTGGATAAAAGCAAAATACTGCGGATGCAGTAATTCCAAAATAAAAAGAGAAAGTGCTGGAAATACTGAGCGAGTCTGGCAACATCTGTGGAGAGAGAAACAGAGTTAACGGGCTAGATTTTAAGAGCCAGTGAGCCCACCGACTCCCACAGCTACCTGGACTACACGTCTTCAAACCCTACCTCCTGTAAGGACTCCATTCCATTCTCCCAGTTTCTCCGTCTCCGACACATCTGCTCTGATGATGCCATCTTCCATGACGGTGCTTCTGATATGACCTCCTTTTTCCTCAACCGAGGATTTCCCCCCCACTGTTGTTGACAGGGGCCTCAACCGTGTCTGGCCCATTTCCTGCACCTCTACCCTCACCCCTTCCCCTCCCTCCCAGAACCGTGACAGGGTTCCCCTTGTCCTCACTTTCCACCCCATCAGCCTCCATATCCAAAGGATCATCCTCCGCCATTTCCGCCACCTCCAGCGTGATGCCACTACCAAATGCATCTTCCCCTCCCTTCCCCTGTCAGCATTCTGAAGGGATCGTTCCCTCCATGACACCCTGGTCCACTCCTCCATTACCCCCACCACCTCGTCCCCGTCCCATGGCACCTTCCCCTGCAATCGCAGGAGGTGTAATACCTGCCCATTTACCTCCTCTCTCCTCACTATCCCAGGCCCCAAACACTCCTTTCAGGTAAAGCAGCGATTTACTTGTACTTCTTTCAATGTAGTATACTGTATTCGCTGCTCACAATGTGATCTCCTCTACATTGGGGAGACCAAACGCAGACTGGGTGACCACTTTGCGGAACACCTCAGCTCAGTCCGTAAGCAGGACCCCGAGCTTCCGGTTGCTTGCCATTTCAACACTCCCCCCTGCTCTCATGCTCGCATCTCTATCCTGGGCTTGCTGCAGTGTTCCACTGAACATCAACGCAAGCTCGAGAAACAGCATCTCATTTTCTGACTAGGCACACTACTGCCTGCCGGACTGAACATTGAGTTCAATAATTTCAGAGCATGACGGGCCCCCCATTTTACTTTTATTTTTAGTTATTTTTTCTTTTTTCTCTTTTACACTTTTTACAATTTTTTTTCTTTTGTTTATTTCATTTCATTGTAGTTTGTTCAGTTTGCTTACCCACTGTTTTTTTTTTCATGTTTGTACTTGCTGCTGTTCAATCTTCAGTTCGTTAACACCCAACCTGTACTAATGCTTTGTCTTTCAACACACCATTAACATATTGTTTGCCTTTGCTCCATGACCTTTTGGTCAGCTATGTGGCCTTGTCCAATCTACACCTTCTCCTTTGTTATCTCTTGCGCCACCCCCGCTTCACTTGCTTATAACCTTGGACATTTCTAATATTTGCTAGTTCCGAAGAAGGATCACTGACCCGAAACGTTAACTCTGCTTCTCTTTCCACAGATGCTGCCAGACCTGCTGAGTGGTTCCAGCATTTCTTGTTTTTATTTCAGATTTCCAGCATCCGCAGTATTTTGCTTTTATTCATCCTATGACTTGTTTTATGATGAATGTCAATATATGATGGGACCCATTTGGCGAATGTGTTATGAGTGGATATGAGGTTCAAAGACTGATTATTGCAACGGGAGTAGGGGGCGTGGGATGCGTTGGAACCGGTGGTGGGAATGGGCTGAAGGGTATCACTTGTTATGTTTTCCTGTGAGTCACCTTCACCCTATTAGGTACCTCTGGTATACTCGGCAATGTGAGAGGTTGATCTGGAGATGGGTGCTCCATCCTCCTCCTTCTCCTCTTCTATGTTTTGCTCACCTGAAGATGATTCCTTTCATGCTCGTCCACCTGCAGTCCTCTCTGCTGCGCAATGTTATTCAGGTTGCAGAACACCAATATTATTCTGGAGACAATGGCTGGGAAGTACCAAAGGGCACCTCCAGACCCATCTATGTACCTGAAGCACATCTTCAACAATCCAAATGCTTGCTCGATGAACACATCAGGTGGTCATGTGGCTTTCATTGTAGTGCTCCAGAGGAACCAGAGGCAAAATATTGAGGGCTGTGGTGATTTTCATTAGCCACTGCTAATGCATGGCATCCAGATCAAAACAGGGAGTGGGTCTTCCTGTGGGAGTCTGCAGACGTCTGTCACGGCCTGCTATGACACCTTTAGCCTCCGGAAGCACTGATCTCCTGAGCGGTCAAGGAAGCCGAGCCTCTGTAACCCCAGTTACATGGGTAATGCCTCCTGTAACCCTAGCCCCTGTTCTTCGAACCTCCCTCCTGTGCACATTCCATCTGTGCACGTGCTGATCCCACCACAGCACATTGTTGCTGCCATGGATGGTGATGGTCTTTCTCTTCTGATCTGCTGTCAAGCACATTCAGTGCACCTCCCATCCAGATAGTGTCAATTTCAAAGCTGCCAAAGTTTAGAGAAGTTTGTATCAATGCAAGAGCTCTCTGGCAAAACTTTTATCTGGGGCAACTGAGACACCAGCTGTAATAAGCGAGGCTTTATTCAGATGGGGCAATGACAAGCTTAAATACACACCTGAACTGCTGCTCATTCTCCCCTCTGATATACTGGCCAGTTTCCTGAGCCCCAGGAAACCCATGCTGGAGATGTTAACTATAAATTTAAAGGTGCCAATTGAAAATGAGCTCATTAATGTTTTCTAAAGATGTTAATTGCAGCAAGAAGTACCAGTCCAGCTGTACTAATTACGGTCCTGACTTTGGATTCTAGGTTGTTTGCAGCATCCAAATGTGCCTTCGTTACACCCAGAGGTGGCTGCATTGGAGCTGGGTTGAGGTCGCGATCTCAAATCCACTTAACCACCTACCTTCCCCTAGACTCCTCCCCCCCACCCCCTCCCCTGTTCCTGGGGGTTAAAACTCCCCCAAGTACCTCTGACTGTCTACCACCCTCACCACCCGCACTTCCCCCGCCATCCCCCACCCCAGCACCACAGAGAATCCATTTCATGCATTAAGTACCAAATCTACCCCAGGATGTAATTGCCAAGCCATCTCCCCTCTTCTCTCATGTTACTTCCAGGCCGAAAGTGGATTATTAGGCCAATTTTAGACGCTATTGTAGATTCTGCTTCCACCACTATTTCAAATAGGGCATTCCATGTTCTACCCCCTGTATGCAAAAATACTTAAAACATTTTTAATCGCCCTTTTGGTGATAAATTTAAGCCCTCTGGTTGCTGGCACACTGTAGAAATAGTTTTTGTCATTTACCTTATCAAACTCTCTCATAAGTTTGAACACTGACCAGAGAAGTAAAGACTAATGCTCTGGCCGTCTACCTGAATCTGCCCTGGGGAAATCTTAAGAGCCCCTATAAAGTCTTTATCACCCTCTGACTCTTAACATGTTTAAAACACTACTATAGACTTTTTATAAATGTTTGGTGGTGTATTTGGAGTTTCAGAAGGCTTTCAATAAGGTCCCACATAAGAGTTTAGTGTGGAAAATTAAAGCACATGGGATTGGGGGTAATGTACTGACATGGATAGAGAACTGGTTGGCAAACAGGAAACAAAGAGTAGGAATAAACAGGTCTTTTTCTGAGTGGCAGGCGGTGACTAGTGGAGTACCACAGGGATCAGTGCTAGGACCCCAACTATTCACAATATATATTAATGATTTAGATGAGGGAATTAAATGTAATATATCCAAGTTTGCAAATGACACAAAGCTGCGTGGGTGTGTGAGCTGTAAGGATGATGCAGAGAAGCTCCAGTGTGATTTGGACAGGTTGAGTGAGTGGGCAAATACATGGCAGATGCAGCATAATGTGGATAAATGTGAGGTTATCCACTTTGGTGGTAAAAACAGAAAGGCAGATTATTATCTGAACGGCGAGAGATTGGGAAAGGGGGAAGTGCAGCGAGACCTTGGTAACCTTGTGCACCAATCGCTGAAGGTAAGCATGCAGTTGCAGCAGACAGTTAAGAAGGCAAATGGTATGTTGGCCTTCATAGCAAGAGGATTCGAGTACAGGAGCAGGGATGTCTTGATGCAGTTATACAAGGCTTTGGTGAGACCACATCTGGAATATTGTGTGCAGTTTTGGTCTCCTTATCTGAGGAAGGATGTTCTTGCTATGGAGAGAGTGCAGCAAAGGTACACCAGACTGATTCCTGGGATGGCAGGACTGACGTATGAAGAGAGGCTTGTATTCGCTAGAGTTTAGAAGAATGAGAGGGGATCTCATAGAAACCTACAAAATTCTAACAGGACTGGACAGACTAGATGCAGGAAGGATGTTCCCGATGTCGGGGGAGTCCAGGACCAGTGGTCACAGTTAATGATCAGGGGTAAGCCATTTAGGACTGAGATGAGGGATTTCTTTACCAAGAGAGTGGTGAACCTGTGGAATTCTCTACCACGGAAAGCAGTTGAGGCCAAATCATTAAATATATTCAAGAAAGAGTTAGATATAGTTCTTAGGGCTAAAGGGATCAAGGGATACAGGGAGAAAGCAGGAACAGGTTACTGAGTTTGGATGATCAGCCATGATCGTGTTGAATGGTGGTGCAGGCTCGAAGGGCCGAATGGCCTACTCCTGCTCCTATTTTTCTATGTTTCTATGTCATGCTATATATTCTGAACCAAGTTTTCTCTTTTAAAAGCGAGAAGTCAGAGATATTATAACACCAGTCTACTTTGAAGCATCATATTACCTAGGAAAGCATGTTATAAAGAATGAATCCACAGATGCTTTCCCTCCACTCCAACCTGTTTTGCAAAAGAACGGAAACCAAGTGAATGGAGTCAAAAACAAGGTATACGCACAATTTTACATATATTTATTCCAGTCACCGATAATGCTGACGTCTTAGGGGTAGCAATTCGTATGTGCCACACTGAAATCTGGGTATATTTCAGGATTAGAGTGACCAGTCTCGGGTTATGTTATCCCGTGCTTGACCTCCTCCCTCCGAAAGTGTGCTAGATACCAATTTGGCAACCACAACTTCTGAGTGATGCCATTTGGGCCTAATGTCAAAATAGGCAAAAACTGATTGAAGCATTGTGCTGTCAGGCCCATGGCAGCCAGACCAGTGGTCCTTAAAGAAACAGCTGAAAACTGCTAATGAGTTTAAGTTTAATATCTAAATATGGGGTCTGATTTTTAGGCTCCACCGGGGATGGAGGTCAGCAGGTGCTAAAAACAGTGCTGCTGGCCAACATGCCTGTTCCCAGCTGCATCCTGCCCCTCACCCATTTTTGTGGAGGCGGGATGTCGGGGGGCGAGGGGAGCGGCGGCAGGGCTACCCGCCTGCACGTGGTGGGTAGCCGACATGGCTCATTAACGGCCACTTAAGGTCAATTAAAGGAGGTCGACTGAGATTTTCCAGTCGGCCTCCAGGTTCCCCCAGGTGGCAGGGGCCAGGTTAGCTGCTTGGAAGCAACTTTCTGGCAACAGGCTGGGGAGGCCAGTACTCCAGGCAGGCTTAAAGGCCCTCCATGCCTGCCTGGGTGCAGAAGCAGCTGCAAGCTGCCCTGTAGAGGGCTTCCCCC
This sequence comes from Heterodontus francisci, assembly GCF_036365525.1. Taxonomy (NCBI): domain Eukaryota; kingdom Metazoa; phylum Chordata; class Chondrichthyes; order Heterodontiformes; family Heterodontidae; genus Heterodontus; species Heterodontus francisci. The sequence continues at coordinate 82,483,361 of NC_090377.1, forward strand.
CATCCCCCTCCCCACAGTGGTGGTCTGGCTGCAAAAGCCATCTTTTATTTTAAATTTAAAAATGTTGGAGAGAGGGCGCCTCCATAAGGGAGAGTGCAATCTCCCTTAATTATCTGCCATCACAGCTTGCTGCTGCTTTCAAGCTGGAAGGCCTCTGCTTGGCCCTCCAGCTTTAAGAGCCTGCCTGCTGTCCTAAATTGGACAGCAAGTCCACCCTTTCACCATTGATTGGCCTCTCCAGGGAAAATCACATTGAATGACTGCTTCCCGCACAGCTCAGGGTTCAGAATCCCGCAGTGTCGGTAAGAGCAGTATTGCTCCTGCCTCCACAGCACTACTGTTAGTTGTTGCTGGCTCATGCTCACTCTCCTCCTCTTGTTCCCCTCCAACTCTGGGAACCACTTTACGGCCACTGCTGACATGCACTCACCCTCCAGTTTGTGAGGTCAGTATCATAACCATGATACAACTATATCCCATTATGTTAAGATAATAAGGATGTGCATTTTTTCCATAAATTTCATCTGTTTTTATTGTATGATCTCAGAAATATAATTACATAATTGCAGCTTTGAGATGTCTTTTACCGTGATAAGCTTTGTTTTTATGTTGAATTGTTCTATTTGCCTGTTGGGTATTAACTCTTACATCTGAATATTACTTTTTCTTTGAACAGACATACTTTGAACGATTATGTGCATTTGAAGATTGTGCTGCTAACCTCCAGGTTTCTGGAAAACTGGTGCTAACAGGGTAGGTAACTTGCATTGTAGAGTCTGCATTAATTCTTTTTAGGAGTAATTTCCTCTTTTAGATACATATTCTGGTGCATATAAAAAGCACATCAAGGGAAAGAAGTTCTCAGTAATTTTCTTTGATGCTCTAGCTTAGCTAGATTTTCTTACAAGCAGTGACTTGAAATGTCTTTCTGTAAGTGGTACTGTGGCTAGACACCTGTTGGTACTTAGTTACCAAGCTACTGTGTTTTACATCTTCAAAGCTATCTACTGGCCTTGAGAAATGGCTGAGGGAGACGAGCCTTCAAGGATCTTGTTCCTACCACGTTGCTTTCTAATCATGTCCTCATACCTTTCACAAACGAAACAGCTTTAGTCATGTATTAAGTGGATAGATATTCAATCAAGTCTTGAAGGCAAGTTCAACCACCTCTGCTGCTTGCTTCCTTCCACTCCCCTTCTCCTTGCCCATTAAGCCAAAACTCACCCCAGCCCTGAACCTGGGTCAATCTCCAGTTTCTCTGTCATCTTCTCTCATGATATCCTATCGATGAGATTCCTCTGCTGCTCCCAGACTCTATTTCCACTAAACTGCTAACCACCGACTTTCCTTCCTGGTCACCTTGCTGGCTGACATTGTGTATGGTTCCCTTTTCTGAGACACTATCTGTCTTGTTTGCAAACAGTCATCCACAAAAAGCTCACCCGTGACTCCTCGATCCTTGCAATTAACATCCCCATCTTTGAACTTCATTTCCACTCCAAAGCTCTTGAATGTGTTCTCGCCTCCCAAATCCATGCATGTCCTTCCCACAACTCCGCATTTGAAACCCTTCAATCAGTTTCCCATCTCTGCCACAGCACTGAAATGGTCTAAAAGTCAAATATATCCTCTGACCGTGGTGCATTATCTCTCCTCAAACTCTCAGCACCCTTTGACACAGTTGACCATACTACCCTTCTCTAACAGTATTTAGTTGTCCAGCTCAGTGGGATTGCCCTCACTTCATTCCACAGTTATCTATCTGACATTGGCCAGACAAGAATGACTATTGTCACCTCAAATTCCCCCAAGGATCTATGCTCGGTCCCCTCCTCTTCCTCTTGTACATGCTGCCCTTCAACTACATCATCTGCAGATACCTGCTCAGCACCCACATGTACGCTGACAACACCCAGCTCTGTCTCTCTATCCCTCTTGACCCCTCCGCTGCTGTTATGTTGTCAGACTGCTTGCCCAATGTTTAGTCTTGAATGAACCACAATTTCTACTGTTAAACATCAGGAAAACTGAAGCCATTGGGCTGAAATTTATGCTCCCACCAGGCAAAAACAATAGCAACCCGCCTGTGCAGACCACCGCGATATTAAGCATAGGGGCTGATTTAAATAGCCAGCGTGGAGCGCCCCCACCCCGCAGTGACGTGGAGGGGGCAGACTGTTCGTCCCCGGCAATGGCATCAGCAGCCTGTGCAGAGGCGCTGACGCCATTTTTAAAGGGCTTCACGCCCCCGCCAATAAATTTAAATATGTAAAGAAACATGTAATAAAAATAAATTTATTCTGCCCCTCTCCCACCCCCAATAACAATTAAATTAATTGCTTGCCCTCCCTCCCCCAAATCACTTACCTTGTCCACCTGATCTTCCCCCCCCCACCCCCCCGCCAAAGTGCATAGACTTTACACTACAACCCTTCCCACAAAACCCTACACCAATGAAATTACTTGGACCCTGCCCCCCAACCCCCCGTACTGAGAAACTTACCTCCTCCCCACTCCCAACCAGTGTTCCGCCTCGGTTCCCGGATGGGGATCCAAAGGTGTGGGAGTGCTGGCCAGCGCCACAAAGATCACCTCGGGACAGACGGCGGGAGCGTAACAGTAATTAATGCATTGATTTTAATTAATTTAAATATTTAAATGGGGTTCCCGTCACCGAGCGCCAGGGGGCCGCCATGAAGCCTCGCCGCCGGCAATATTGGGCGAGGTGTTCCCGGTGTCGGGGTGCGTGGCGGCCCTCTCCCAAAGACATTTTCAGGTCCCACTCCCCTCGCCGCCGACCCCCAATGTCGGGGGTTCAGTAAAATTCAGCCCATTGTCTTTGGCTCTTGCCACAAAGTCTTGTTGCTGATCCAATCCCCATCTCTTTCCATTGTCTCAGGATTATTTGCAATCTTGGTGTGCTAATCAATCCATCCCATATCCTCTCAATCACAAAGACCATGTACTTCCAGTTCCATAACTGTTCCTCTGTCCCTGTCTCAACCTGTTTAAACCTTAATCCTGTTGTGGGACTGATTGAGGAGAAATTACTTCATTCAAAGGGTTGTGAATCTTTGGAATTCACTACCCCAGAGGGTTGTGGATGCTCCATCGTTGAATACACTTAAGGCTGGGATAGATAGATTTTTGGAGTCTCAGGGAATCAAGGGATATGGCGAGCGGGCGGGAAAGTCGAGTTGAATCCTAAGATCTGCCATGATCGTTTTGAATGGCAGAGCAGGCTCAATGGGTCATATGGTCTAACCTTGCTGCTATTTCGTATGTTCTTGTGCTCTACATCAAAGGAAATGATGTTGAGTCCCTTATGAGCAGTTAGTTGTGCGTGGAGCTTGACATAGTGAGACGTGTTCAAATCTAGCTTCTGCAATTACTATTTATGTATATATGTGAGCCACATGGAAGATGGTAGGATCCCCAAGGACGCATTGTACAGCGAGCTCATCACTGGTATCAGACCCACCAGCCGTCCATGTCTCCGCTTTAAAGACGTCTGCAAACGTTACATGAAGTCCTGTGACATTGACCTCGTGGGAGCCAGTTGCCAGTGATCACCAGAGCTGGCAGACAGCCATAAAGGCAGGGCTAAAGAGGGGCGAGTCAAAGAGACTTAGCAGTTGGCAGGAAAAAAGACAGAAGTGCAAGGAGAGAGCCAACTGTGTAACAGCCCCAACAACCAATTTTATCTGCAGTGCCTGTGGAAGAGTCTGTCACTCTAGAATTGGCCTTTATAGCCACTCCAGGCACTGCTCCGCAAACCACTGACCACCTCTGGGCGCTTACCCATTGTCTCTCGAGACAAGGAGGCCAAAGAAGATATATGTTCCAGTCCTTCTTAGTCATAGTCATAGTCATATACAGCACTGAAACAGGCCCTTCGGCCCACCAAGTCTGTGCCGACCAACAACCACCCATTTAGAATAATCCTACATTAATCCCATATTCCCTACCACGTCCCCACCATTCTTGCTAAAAGAAAAACAACAGACCGCTCCCTTAAACTTCCTGGGTCTTGGTTCTTGTTGGGGAATGAGCAAACATTTCGTCTCCCTCCTCACAGGCCTTGCAATGCAGAACACAAGAACAAGGAGCAGAAGTAGACCATATGGCCCATCGAGCCTGCTCACCATTCAATACGATCATGGCTGATCTTGGGCTTCAATTCCACTTTCCTGCCTGCTCTCCATATCCTTTGATTCCCTGCGAGACCATAAATCTATCCCAGCCTTAAATGTATTCAATGATGGAGCATCCACAACCCTGTGGGGTGAGAATTCCAAAGATTCACAACCCTTTGAGTGTAGCAATTTCTCTTCATCTCTGTTGTAATAAAACCCTGCATTTATTTTGCATATTGCTTGTATTCCTGTGATTCTTAATAATAGATCGCACACCAAAGGACAAGTAATATTACACATCCATTCCTATTTTGTCTTCAGACTTGACTATTCCAGTGCTCTCCTGGATAACATCCTATTTTCTACCTTGAATAACTTTAGATCATCCAAACTCTGCTATCCTATGCAAAATCCCACTCATAACATCATAGGAACATAGGACTTAGGAACAAGAATAGGCTATTCGGCCCTTCGAGCTTGCGCCACCATTCGATAAGATCATGGATAAGATCAGAAGAGTGAGGGGGGATCTCATAGAAACCTATAAAATTCTAACAGGACCTGACAGGGTAGATGCAGGAAGGATGTTCCCGATGGTGGGGGAATCCAAAGCCAGGAGTCATAGTCTAAGGATACGGGGTAAACCTTTCAGGACTGAGATGAGGAGAAATTTCTTCACCCAGAGAGTGGTGAGCCTGTGGAATTCACTACCACAGAAAGCAATTGAGGCCAAAACATTGAATGTTTTCAAAAAGGAGTTAGATATAGCTCTTGGGTCTAAAGGGATCAAAGGGTATGGGACGAAAGCCGGAACAGGCTATTGAGTTGGATGATCAGCCATGATCATAATGAATGGCGGAGCAGGCTTGAAGGGCCAAATGGCCTATTCCTGCTCCTATTTTCTAAGTTTCTATGTTTCTGTAGCTGATCTGGTTGTGGTCTCATCTCCACTTTTCTGTCTGCTGAACATAACCCTTGACTCACTTGTCTATCAAAAATCTATTTAATTAAGCCTTGAATAAATTCAATGACCCAATCCACTGCTTTCTGGGGAAGAGAATTCCACAGACTAATGACCCTTTGAGAAAAAAAATTCTCCTCATCTCCATTGTAAAAGGGAGACCTCTTATTCTTAAACTGTGTCCCCTAGTTCTAGTCACCCCGCAAGAGGAAACATCTCCCGATATCCATTCTATCAAGTCCCCTCAGGATCTTATATGTTTCAATAAGATCACCTCTCATTCTTCTAAACTCCAATGGGTATAGGCCCAACCTGTTCAACCTGTCTTCATAAGATAAGCCCTTCATCCTCGGAATTAGTCAAGTGAACTTTCTCTGAACTGCTTCTAACGCAATTATATCCTTTTAAAAATTAGGAGACTAAAACTGTACGCAGTACTGCAGATGTGGTCTCACCAAAGCACTGTACAGTTACAGTAAAACTTCCCTACTTTTATATTCCTTGAAATAAATGCCAACATTCCATTTGCCTTCCGAATCACTTGCTGTACCCTCATACTAACCTTTTGTGATTCATGTACCAGAACACCCAAATCCCTCTGTATCACCATGTTCTGCAATCTCTCCCCCATTTAAATAGTTTACAGTTGTTATATTCTTTTTGCCTAAGTGGACAAGTTCACATTTTCCCACATTGTACTCCAACTGCCAAATGTTTGCACACTCATTTAGCCTATCTGTATCCTTTTGTAGACTCTTTACCGCCTCTTGACAACTTACTTTCCTTCCCATCTTGATGTCATCGGAAAATTTAGCTACTATACATTTGGTCCTTTCATCCAAGTCATTGCTATAAGTTGTAAATAGTTGAAGCCACTTTTCCCAGCTTCCTGTCTTTTCAAAAAGTTGAATACTCTTCAGCCTTGGTCACCTTGCAACCATGTCTCTATATTGGCTATCAGGTCATATATATATATTTCTATCTGTGCTAACAATTCATCTATTTTGTTATGAATGCTGTGCGCATTCAGATACAGAGCCTTTAACTCTGTCTTTTTACCATTTCTGCAATCTTTGGTCTTATCTGCTGGTGCAGTCTTATGTTTGTACGCTCTGTCCCTTCCTGCCACACTCAAATCGCTACACTGCTCTATTACCTCATTGTTTCCCTTTGATCTACCACATCTCATCTCACATGATCCCTTCCCCCCACTATTTAGTTTAAAGCCCTCTCTATCGCCCTAGTTATATGACTCGCCACAACACTGGTCCCAACAGGGTTCAGGTGAAGACTGTCCCAATGGTACAGCACCTACTTTCCCCAGTACTGGTGCCAGTGCTTCATGTATCGAAACCCATTTCTACCACACCAGTAGGGTTCAGGTGAAGACTGTCCCAATGGTACAGCACCTACTTTCCCCAGTACTGGTGCCAGTGCTTCATGAATCGAAACCCATTTCTACCACACCAGTCTTTGAGCCACGCATTGGTCTCTCGAATCTTATTTATCCTACGCCAATTTGCTTGTGGCTCAGGCAATAATCATACCTGCCTCAACTGACCTACATTGGCTTCCAGTACCAAAACACTTCAAATTTATAATTCTCATCCTCCTATCTAATTCCCTTAATGGCTTTACCCCTCCCATCGCCCTTACCTGCTCCAGCCCTACAACCCACGTCCAAGCTCTCGGTTCCTCTGAGTCTGCAACCCCTCACTTTTACCCCCCAATTGACTGCCGTGCTTTTGGTTGTCTAGGTCCTGTGCTCTAGAATTGCCTCCCATACATCCCTCTACCCATCCACCATTCTCCTCCTTTTAAGGTGGTCCTTAAAACCCAACCTTCTCACCAAGCTTCTGGTCATTCTTTCTTTTATCTCCTTCATTGTCTCTGCATCCAGTAGCATCAATTATACCTCTTAATTGCTTTAGAATTTTTTTAAAATAAGTTTAGAGGTGCTATATAAATGAAAATTGTTGTTTGTATTGGACAGAAACTTGATAAATTGAAGTAGAAAAATGCTGGGCCACATGTAGGCTTGAGGTGCCTCCAACAGTGGAAGTAGGCTGCCTGTCTATTGGAGAAGGAAAATTTCTGTGATGAAGTTTAAAATTCCTGTGGGGAAGGGCTGAATCAATTGCAGGATGCTATATTCACATTCAGCTTTCTGCTGGCCCTTCCCAATGCTAGATGGCAGTAACTAGTTGTGTTCAGTGTTCCTATTGCAGTTATGATCGGAAGTATAATATATGACATCATCCTCTCAATACCACTTACTTTGAATATACCTGTGAATATCTGGATGACGTCTTTAGCATCTGACGTCACCGCAGACAGAAAATTATGTTAATAGCAACAGCAGCAAGGAGCTGGTAGAATGGTTCACACCCCAACTTTATGTCCCTGCCAGTCCGAGTTACAGCAAAATCCGGCATAACTAAAGAGGAAAATCCTTCCTGTTATCTCTTGAAAGATGGTGAAATTGCATTTTGTAAAAATGTTCTAATTAGCCTTAACGTCAGCTGGAATTTAAATGTATTTATCAAATATGGAATGAAAAACACATCCTTCACATCTTCAGAGAAGGACTCTCAGAATGAAACTGGGCTGATTTTACCTTTGGTGCACTCAAGAAGCAGAATGTGCCAGCCCAGCATTCGATATGTGAAGGGGCAAGAGCCATTTTGTGACCTAGACCTTATTTAAATAGAACCTATGATCTGCAGGTGCCAAATGAATGTCTTGATGTACCTCAATGAGAGGGATTTTGTCATTTTGTCTGTCTCCTCCACCAAGCCAGCCCGCAGCTAAGTCTAAGGAGTGGGGGGGAGACAAAGTAGAGCATGTGCTGGCAGTGGCCCTTGGTATTTATGTGGAACCAGGAGGAGCACCCTAACTGTGGTGTACGCTGTACTCATGACCCCTTAAAATTGCAATTCGGTTCTGAGCTTCACCCAAAGGCTTCAAATTACAAAATCAATTGAGCTATTGTCCGAAACAGGCAGGCGCTCCAGCGTTCAAGACTAGGCACTTTCAAAATGGCAACAGCCGGAGGGCTGAATTTTAAGGGAACAATGTGGACTCATATGCGGATGTTCAGGGACATAAGATCGGAAATCCGACGTCATGACGTTCCATCCCGATTTTGGTCACGGCGGCAAGCATGGTGGGTGGAGATCCGATGGCCACGCGGTGGGTAGATAATTAATCTAGCTAAATGGCCAATTGAAAACAGTTTTATTTGTAGGATACAATTTTTAAAATGGCGCACGTGTCTTACGGGGCTTCAGAGTCTCGTTTCCTTGAAGGAGGTGACATCAAGGCGGCCGATCATGGCTGCCTGGAAGGGGAGGCTATCGGAAGGACAAATATCAAGGGCCACGAAGGGAGGGCTGAGCTTAGTTTGTCAGGAGTGAGGGGAAGATTGCCTGCGCTGCAGGGGGGGCCAATTCAAGAGGGCAACGAGCAAGTAAAACCTGGGCAATGGTCACAATTGGGGTTATCAAGACGGGGACAGTGGCAGGGGAAGACTGCCTTTAAGGGAGAGGACACGTATCATGGGCCTCATTTATCCAGGCTTCAGGGACCTTGTTGAAGACGAAGTACACCTAGGTGGGAGGGAGGGCCAGGCACCTTCAGTGGAACTGCAACAGACTGTGTGGCCACAGGAGGGACCTCAGCGGCCTCGACACGGCAGAAGGGCGAAGAGGAGTGTTATGCTCCCGTAAAGTGCAGCGATTGAAAATACAAGAACTAAACTTGAAGAGTTATAAAAATAGACTTTTCTCTAAAAAGAAAAGTGGACTGTGTGCTTCAAAATGGCTGCCAAATGTCAAAAAGCCTGGTTTTGTATATTCAAACTGTCTTACCGTCTGGCAAGAACAGAAGGATACATTAAGAGGTGTCAATTATACCCATCCTGAACCCATCAAGAGACATTTTTGAATTGAATGGGTTCTTCTGAAACAATGAAGGTGTGAAGTAGCCACATCCTGAACCATTGTCAGTCACCACAGGGAGGAAGATCTGTGAGTCCCAACAGAAGCAAGATGTGAGAGACTTCTAGCTTAGAAGGTAGCTCCCTGGAGAGAGAGAGAGAGAGAGAGAGAGAAAGAGGGTGAGATCCAGGAAAAAGCATCTCCAAAGCTTGTCCAGCTGAGAGCTGGGAGAAAAAACAGCAAGCTGAAAGGAAGGCGCCCTGCTGTGAATCTTACATTACAATTTGTGCAGCAGAGAACTGGAAGTGATCCCTGTCTTCAAACTGAATTTTCAACCAACAGAGAAATCTACAAACACTCCAGGCCTGCAACTAAAGAGAAATACACACTACGCTTGATCTTAGCCAATAGGCTGACAAGTGATGCAAGTAAGAGAAGCAAAGAGAGAGTGTGAAAAGAGACTGGCAGTTAACATAAAAGGGAATCCCAAAGTTTTCTACAGACATATAAATAGTAAAAGGAGGAATGGGACCGAAGAACAGATTTGTGCATGGAGGCAGAGGGCATAGCTGAGGTATTAAATGAATACTTTGCATCTGTCTTTACTAAGGAAGAAGGTGCAACTCAGACAATGATGAAAGAGGAGGTGATTCAGACACTAGAAGGGTTTAAAATTGATAAGGAGGAGGTATTAGATAGGCTGTCTGTACTTAAAGTTGATAAAGCATCAGGACCGGATGAGATGTATCCAAGGATACTGAGAGAATTGAGAATGGAAATTACGGGGCCATAATTTTTAAATCTCCCTTAGACTCAGAGGTGGTCCCAGAGGACTGGAGAATTGCAAACATTACACTCTTATTCAGAAAAGGGTATAAGATAAGCCCAGCAACTACAGGCCAGTCAGTTTAACTTCGGTGCTGGGGAATATTTTAGAAAGAATAATTTGGGACAAAATTAAAAGTCACATGGACAAATGCGGGTTAATTAAAGAAAGCCAGCATGGAATTCTTAAGGGAAAATCATGTTTAACCAACTTGCTGGAGTTTTTTGAAGAGGTAACAGAGAAGGTTGATGAGGGAAATGCTGTTGATATGGTGTGCATGGACTTCCAAAAGGCGTTTAATACACTGCCACACAACAGACTTGTGAGAAAGGTTATAGCTCAAGTAATAAAAGGGGCAGCAGCAACATGGATACAGAATTGTCTGAGAGACAGGAAACAAAGAGTAGTGGTTAATAGATCCTTTTCGGGCTGGAGGAGGGTTTGTAGTGGAGTTCCCCCGGGGTCGGTGTTAATGACCTAGACCTTGGTGTGCAGGGCACAATTTCAAAGTTTGCGGATGATACAAAACTTGGAAGCCTTGTGAACTGTGAGGAGGATAGTGTAGAACTACAAAAGGACATAGACAATTTGTTGGAATGGGCAGACAGGTGGCAATTGAGGTTCAATGCGGAGAAATGTGAAGTGATACATTTTGTTAGGAAGAACATGGAGAGACAATATGAAATAAAGGGTGCAACTCTAAAGAGGGTGCAGGAGCAGAACCTGGGTGTTTATGTGCATAAGTCATCGAAGGTGGCAGGACAGGTTGAAAGCTATTAATAAAGTATACAGTACCTTGGGCTTTATTAATAGGGGCATAGAGTACAAGAACAAGGAAGGTATGTTGAACTTATATAAGGCACTAATTCAGCCTTAGCTGGAGTCTTGTGTCTGGTTCTGGGAGTTTAGGAAAGATGTGAAGGCATTAGAGAGAGACTGCAGAAAAGATTCACGAGAATTATTCCAGGAATGAGGAACCTCAGTTATGAAGATTGTAGAAGTTGGGACTGTTTTCCTTGGAGAAGAGAAGGCTGAGAGGTGATTTGTTAGAGGTATTCAAAATCATGACGGGTCTGAACATAGTAGGTAGAGAGAAACTGTTACCACTTGTGAAAGGATCGAGAACGACAGGGCACCGATTTAAAGTAATGGGTAAGAGTAGCAAATGTCACATGAGGAAAATCATCTTTGTGCAGCATGTGGTTAGGATCTGGAATGCACTGCCTGAGAGTGTGGTGGAGCCAGGTTCAATCGAGGGAATTAGACAGTTTATATGAAAAGGAAGAATGTGCAGGGTTACGGGGAGAAGGCAGGAGAGTGGCACTAGGTGAAATGCTTGTTAGGAGAGTCAGTGCAGACACGGTGGGCCAAATGGCCTCCTTCTGCGCTGTAACAATTCTGTGAATTCTGTGATTCTGTAAAGAGGAAGTTCAACAGGTTTACCGTGAACCCCAAAAGCCAACCTCACTTCAAAACACTTGCCTCTTTTCCTGTCTATCTGTCTCTTTTTGTGTGTGTGCGTGTGTGTGCGCAAGTGAATGCGTGAGTGGGTGCAGTTGCGACAATTTTGGGATAAGGCATATTGCTCAATAAATTATTAATCTTCTGTTTTTAATCCTACAAGAAAACCTTTCGCTGTCTATTTGACAAATAAAGCACAAAGGGGTTAAACTTTAATAACAAAAATCACTTGCTGTGGTCAGTTGGAAGTTAAACAGTGGGAACCACCCACACCCCTCACCACGTGGCCATAACAGGAGAGAGAGGGGGAGGTGGCTGGCACAGAAGGAGGTACCCATTTACAGGTACAGGTCAAAGTTCAACTACCTGCAGAGAGGCAGTGCCAATGAAGACTCTGGCTGTCTAGGGAGGCTGTCACTGACCTGTGTACAATGATGCATAATGAGCTGTGCCACAAGGGACTGGGTAGCAATCCAATGCCAGTGGCCCTGAATGTCAGCGTGGTGCTAAATTTCTATGCTGCAGGATCATTCCAGGAATCCACAGGGGACATTTATGGCATCTTGCAGTCTGTGGCACATCAGTGCATCAAGGAGGTCACTGATACCCTGTTCAGGAGGACCAGAGATTATGTGCAGTTCCGCATGGATCCCAACTCACAAGCAGAGAGGGTCATTGGTTTCGGGGCCATTGCTGGATTTCCCCAAGTGCAAGGGATCATCGACTACACGCATGTAGCTATCAAGGCTCTGGAACACCAGGCAGAGCCCTTCTCCGACACAAAGGGCTTCCACTCCCTCAATGGATCAAAATCCTGGATCTTCCTTCCTAACGGCACTGTGAGTGTACCCACACCAGATGGACTGCAGTAGTTTAAGAAGGCAGCTCACCACCACCTTCTCTAGGGCAATTAGGGATGGGCAACAAATGCTGGTCTTGCCAGCAGCAACCACATCCCATGAAACAAATAAAAAGAAATATACAACTGGCAAGCAACCACCGTAAACAGATCCTGCAGGTCTGCACACACTTCCCAGGAAGTTGCCATGGTGCCTACATTTTGAAGCAGTTCCAGGTTCCTGAACTTTTCCACCCTCCGTCCAGCCTTCAGGAATGGATCCTTGGAGACAACTGCTATCCACTGAGTACGTGGCTGCTGATGCCTGTGAGGAACCAAAGCATGGATGCAGAGGAGAGGTACAACACCTGCCATGGGACAATGCGAGCTACCATTAAGCAGGCAATTGGTCCGCTGAAGATGATAGTCAGGTGCCTGGATCAGTCTTGGGGAGTCCTTCATTATGTCCCAGCAAGGGTCACCCGCATTGTCGTCATTTGCTGTGCGCTGCCCAACCCTACTCTGTAGAGGTAGGAGCCAATGAGTGATGAAGAAAGCGAGGAGCGGACTGCCTCCTCAGACGATGAGGATGTGGAGTGGGAAGATGGGCAGGCTAGAACCCCAGGAGCAAAATAACATTAGACATGAGAGATACACAAGGGAGGCTCACGATGCCCTTATACATTAGCGTTTCATTTGATCCTTAATGGCCCTTGTACCTTATCCAATAAAGACCTTCCTTTCTGCAACCACTTTTCACCATTCCTTCCTTAATGATGCATTGTCTTATTGAACATTCGTGCAGAGCTGATCTGATGAGGCTCCAGAATTGAGCCCTTGCAACATCAGCGATCGCCTCCAGCTTCTTACTCGGGGCTGGGATGCAGTGAAGGGTCAAGCCCTTGATGGAGGAAAAAGGGAGGGAGAGCATGCCTAACAGTAAAGATTTATTTATAGTCATAATGGAGGTGGACAGTGTAATGATAAACAAACGCTCACCTGTGAAAACCCAATGATTTTAATTGCAATTCTTAATTCACTTACGTGAACTCCTACATGGTGCTACACCTGCACTGTCAGCTGAGGTGGAGGCTGACTGCTGACCTTGGGGCCCTGTGGTGTGGCTACAGATGACCTTGGCAGCTGTCCTCAGGATACCTTGGGTCTGGAGAGCCCTGGCATGCTGCGGCCACCTGCAAAGAAGCATTACACTCTCTTCCGGCTGGGATGTTGAACTGGCGACACTGGCAGAGGGACAGAGGAGCTGCTGCCCACACCAGGATTATCTTGAGAGAAGCCCCCAGCTGCGGGTGGTATAGACTCCTCTTCCCTATCAAGGTAGACTTCTGCCTCTCTGTCGACCTGAGAGGACAGAGGACCTGGTGGTGACTTGATGTCCCTGTCCCCCTCTATCCTTGCCACTGCTGTCTTGCACCCATGGTCAGGATGAGAGTATGGAGGTCTGCATGAATATCCAGCAAATACTGAGAGCTCTGCTAGATGTAGCTCTCAATGAGATCACCACCCTTAATGGAGGATACCACTCGTGCGCCAGTCAGAGACAATGCCGAGGTCAAGGCTTGGATGAACTCCTCCATCGATTGCACTTGGGCACACATAGCCTCTGGCATCTCTGCCAGATGTTGTTGCACCTCTCGCTGCAGTTCCAGCATTTCTCTTGTTGGTGCCTGGGGCTCAGTATGGACCTGGTCTCCCATGGTCCTCCGACTGTTAAAGGCTTGGGCTGTCACTGCCTCCATCATCTGCTTGGGCATGCGTGTGCTGTGCTCACCAGACTCTGTGCCCAGATCTAAACTCACATGCAAAGCCACCAAGGTGCGAGTATCTGTGCTGATGGAGGCTGGAGGAGTATGAGGTGCCAATGGACTCTCTGAGGAGAATGAGGAAATGGCGGAGAAACTAAACAATTACTTTGTGTCTGTCTTCACAGAGGAAGATACAGAAAATCTCTCAGAAATACTAGGGAACCAAGGGACTTGCAAAAATGAGGAACTGAAAGAAATTAGCATTCATAAAGAGGTAGTACTCAAAAAAGTAATTGGATTGAATGTTGATAAATCCCCTGGACCAGATGAGCTACATCCCAGAGTATTGACGAAGGTGGCTATAGAGATAGTGGATGCATTGGTGGTTATCTCTCAAAATTCTATAGATTCTGGAAAGTAGCAAATGTAACCCCTCTATTTAAGAAGGGAGGGAGAAAGAAAACAGAGAACTACAGACCTGTTGCTTTGACGTCAGTAGTAGAGAAAATGTTGGAATCTATTATAAAGGATGTGATAACGAGATACTTCGAAAATAATGATATGATTGGGCAGAGTCAACATGGATTTATGAAAGGAAAATCATGTTTGACAAACCAGTTGGAGTTTTTTGAGGATGTTATTTGTTGCATAGATACATGTTGCATAGAACCAGTGGATGTGGTGTATTTGGATTTTCAGAAGGCTTTTGATAAGGTCCCACACAGGAGGTTAGTGAACAAAATTAGAGCACATGGGATTGGGGGTAATATACTGGAATGGATTGAGAATTGGTTGACAGACAAAAAACAGAGAATTGGAATAAATCGGTCATTCTCAGGATGGCAGGCTGTTACTAGTGGGGTACTGCAAGGATCTGTGCTGGGGCCACAGTTGTTCACAATCTATATAAATGATTTGGATGTGGGGTCCAAATGTAATATTTCCACATTTGCTGATGACACAAAACTAGGTGGGAATGTAAGTTGTGAGGAGGATGCAAGGAGGCATCAAGGGGAGTTGGACAGGCTAAGTGAATGGGCAAGAACATGACACATTGAATATAATGTGAATAAGTGTGAAGTTATCCACTTTGGTAGAAAAAACAGAAAGACAGAATATTTCTTAAATGGTGAGAGGTTGGTAAATGTTGATGTCCAAAGAGAACCGGGTGTCCTTGTTCATGAGTCACTAAAAGCTAGCATGCAGGTGCAGTAAGCAATTAGGAAGGCATATGGTATGTTGGACTTCATCGCAAGGGGATTTGAGTACAGGAGTAAAGAAGTCTTGCAGCAATTGTATAAAGCCTTGGTGACACCACACCTGCAGTATTGTGTACAGTTTAGGTCTCTTCATCTAAGGAAGGATATAATTGCCATAGAGGGAGTGCAATAGAGGTTCACCAGACTAATCCCTGGCATGGTGGGATTGTCTAATGAGGAGAGATTGAGGAAACTGGGCCTGTATTGATTAGATTAGATTAGAGATACAGCACTGAAACAAGCCCTTCGGCCCACCAAGTCTGTGCCGAACATCAACCACCCATTTATACTAATCCTACACTAATCCCATATTCCCACCAAACATCCCCACCTATCCCTATATTTCCCTACCACCTACCTATACTAGTGACAATTTATAATGGCCAATTTACCTATCAACCTGCAAGTCTTTTGGCTTGTGGGAGGAAACCGGAGCACCCGGAGAAAACCCACACAGACACAGGGAGAACTTGCAAACTCCGCACAGGCAGTACCCGGAATCGAACCCGGGTCCCTGGAGCTGTGAGGCGGCGGTGCTAACCACTGCGCCACTGTGCCGCCCTCTAGAGTTTCGAAGAATGAGAGGTGATCACATTGAAACTTACAAAATTCTTACAGGGTGTGACAGGGTGGCTGTAGATAGGATGTTTCCTCTGGATGGTGAATCTAGAACCAGGGGACACAGTCTCAGAATAAGGGGTAGGCCATTAAGACTGGGATGAGGAGGAATTTCTTTACTCAGAGGGTGGTGAATCTTTGGAATTCTCTATACCAGAGGGCTGCGAAAGCTCAATCATTGAGCATGTTCAAGACAGAAATCGATAGATATCTGGATACTAATGACATCGAGGGATGTGGGAATAGCCCGGGAAAGTGGCATTGAGGTAGATGATCAGCCATGATCTAATTGAATGGCGGAGCAGGCTCGATGGGCTAAATGGCCTACTCCTGCTCCTATGTTCTCTCAGAGGTGGCAGTATGCGCAGCATTTTCCACCGGTGTCCGATTTGGCACAAATTGATTTGCATGAACTGGCTGGCACCTTGGCAGATGCTTTTTCTCTATTTTAGGTGGTCTCGGGCAAGAGATTCACATGAATCAGTGGAGATGTCACATTTTTTAAGGGAGGCTTTAAGACATCCTTGTAGCATTTCCTCTGCCCTCCTGGTAGCTTTTTGCCATGACGGAGCTCAGAGTAGAAAGCTTGTTTTGGGAGTCTTGTGTCAGGCACGCGGAAGATGTGGCCCGCCTAGCGTAACTGACCAGCCATGACCAGTGTCTTGATACTGGGGATGTTGGCCTGAAAGAGGACACTGATATTGGAGCACCTGTCCTGCCAATGAATTTGCAGGATCTTGCAGAGGCACCACTGGTGATATCTCTCCAGGGCTTTGAGATGTCTGCTGTACAGTGCCCATGTTTCTGACACATATAGGAGGGCAGGTAACACTGCGGCCCTGTAGACCATGAGCTTGGCGCCAGGTTTGAGGTCTTTGTCATCAAACACTCTTTTCCTCAGATGACCGAAGGTTGCGCTGGCACACTGGAGGCGATGCGGAATTTCATCATTGATGTCTGCCTTTGCTGAGAGGAGGCTCCCAAGGTATGAGAAGTGATCCACGTTGTCCAGTGGTTTGCTGTGGATCTTGATAGTCGGGGGGCAGTGTTGCGCTGTGGCAGCAGACTGGTAGAGGATCTTTGTCTTCTGGATGTTTAGCTTTAGGCCCATTCTTTCATACGACTCAGTGAATGCATCGACGAGGGTTTGAAGCTCAGTCTTTGAGTGTGCACATACACAAGCGTTGTCAGCGTACTGCAGCTCAATGACAGAGGTTGAGGTGACCTTGGTTCTGGACTAGAGGCGACGTAGCCACTGTCGGGGCCACTGTGGCAGGCCGCTGGCAGACATGCTGCACTCCCTGTCCCTTTGCCCACGTCTGGGGGGTACATCACTCTCATACCAAAGCAACATCCTCCTTCAACAGAGGCATGGCTCAAGAGGATGAAAGGATTAAATAATACTCACTTTTGCAGCCCGGATGAGGTCATTGATCCGCTTGTGATTACGGCACATCTGCTGACTTCCTCATCAATCTGGAGTTAGGTCTGTTTGGTTTGACTCACCAGTCTCCTCTTCCCGTCCCGTTGGGAACAAGAAGACCCTCCTCTCCCTGACAGCCTGTTGTAGCACCTGGAGGGAGGCATCAGGAAAGCGTGGGACCACACAGGGTCTCCTGTCAGCCATCTCTAATCATTCAATGTCACCTCTTCCTCTTCCAGGCCTTCCCAATGCAGAGTTCAATGCAGGGCTGGCAGCCTTTAAAAATGGCGTCAGACCCTGCCAAGGTGTCATCTGACCTTGTGCTCCCCATCTCCGGGCCCGACTCCGATCAAGCAATTGGTTGGAGTTCATGGCTCATTAGTCTTAATTGGCCGGCCGCCTCTGAATCGCGTGCGGCTGGCCACTCCATCCCCCAATGTGCCTTGCACCCGACTCCACACCCAATGGCGGGACCGGCATTCAAAACGTAAAATTCAGCCCGGAGCGTTACCATTAATTGGGTAGTATGTCTATCAACCCCATTTTGAGCACATTTCTGTCCCATTAATATTGATTTCAGACACCTAAAATAAATGCATAATGAAATAGAGCATAAAGTATTGCTGCAATTTTTATATGCTTTATTCAAGGAACTGATCATTACTTTGTTATTTATTTCTTCACTCGTTGCAACCTTGGGAGTGTCCTTCACTGTGGGCCTTTGTTGTTGACCATGGGTTCTTAAACAAAAAGGCTTTCAGTGCCATATGCTGTGATATCAACAAGACCAGGGAGAATCAGGTTGTGTGCACAGAGATTCATTACAAAGATGCTTTTCCCTCAGCTCAGAAAGGAGGAAAACATGTTTACTAATTTGCAAAGCATATTCCTTGGATGTTTCCATTAAAACAGATTAGTTTTAATTTCCACATGCAAATTGCTGCACCTTCCAAACAACCCAAGTACTTTGTTCTTGCCTGCATGAACAATCAGATTAACAGTAATATATAGCATAAAAATATATTTTTTAGGTAGGCCTTAACAGCCACCTTTTAATGACTTGAGTTTCTGAACGCCTAAATCCTTCTGCTCCTCAAACCGATTGAAAATCTAAATAATCTATAGTATATTTCCTTTCCCTGGTCTTCCAAAATTTAATACTTCAGATTTTTGTACATTGGACTGCATCTACCACCTTAACTGCCCTTCCTGTTAGACTATGAATCTCCTCTTGGAATCTTGCATAATCCTTGTTACATTTTTACTATATTTTAATACATATTATATTTTAAATAATAATCTTAGTTCTATGAATTTTTTTATTATACACTGTGCATTAATATATGCCCACTTTAGTTTGGATTCCCATGGTTTGGCAATTTTCCCATTTTTTTGCCTTCCCATATCCTAATTTGTTTTTACTCTTTTGTCCTGTTCAATATCTTTTCAACCATTCAGTCTTTTAACCTATTTACGTAAAGTTTACTTTCACTTCTAAACTGCCTACTTTCTTCTCTTGCTTTTCATTTCTCCCCATTATTAATTGTGGTGGTATGCATTCATTTTTAAAGGTTATTCATACAACAGTTCGACATAAAATGAAAAATAATAGTTTAAAACTAAAACACACTAGTTTCAATTGTCCTTAACCCATACAACATTAGTCAAACATTTTGGGTTTGTCATCGAGCAGAGGGGAAAAAAGAGAACTCATAAGTGAAAACAGATAAAGCAAACAAGAAAATGCAATTTATGCTGAGAAACACAGATAGAAAAAGCTTGGTTTAATTTGCCTGAAAAAGAAGTTATTCTTAGACAGAATAATATTTTCAAATAATAGTTGAAGTTGGGAGCATGGTGTGTGTTGTAAAGCAGATTAGGATGAAGTGCACAGGAGTAAGTTTAACTGTTCATATCATTGCTTATTTGCTTGTTCATCTTTGCATTTCTATGTTGGCATCATTTGTTAATTTCCCAGTGCTTTGTCTAATTAAAACAGTATTTCATATAAAATTTTATTAGAAAAAATGTCTCTACAGGAGCTGCTGCAGGTGCTATGGAACCTGATGACCCTAATCATCTTAAATGCAGATGAGGGCAACTTAGTTATACCAATCCCGAGATGCTATTACACATGACTTGGCAAAGAGATCAGTTAAGATCTAATTTCAAAGGTAGAACAGGTTTGAGCGGTTGAATGGCCTAATCTTGTTCCTAAATATTGTGATGCTATTATTTGTGCCAAGTACCATTCAGTGAAAAATACACCCTGTACTATAACAGAATTCTAGGCTGACACTTCGGTGCTATACTGAGGGAATGTTTCACTCTCTGAAGTGCTGTCTTTCAGATGAGGCGTTAAATCCAGGCACCGTCTGCTCTCTCAGGTGCACATAAAAGCTGCCTTGACACTATTTCAAAGAAGAGCAGGGAAGTTATCCCCAGTAACTTGGCCAATATTTATCACACAATCTATATCACAAACACAGATGATCTGGTCATTATCACGTTGCAGTTTGTGAGAGCTTGCTGTATTTCCTACATGACAATAGTGATTACACTTCTAAAGTACTTCATTGGCCTGTAAAGCGCTGTGGGGTGTCCATGAGGTCTGTGAAAGGTGCCATAAAAATGCCAGGTTTTCTTTCATTTTCTTTCTCTCTTTCCTTAACCTTTTATCCTTACAAAGAATATCCCTTCAGATACAGTTCCTAAGGAACAAGTACTAGTGGTGAAGTACTGAAAAAGTCCTACAAAACATTTTATGTAACATTTTTGTTGATTTGATGTGTACAGTTCTCTCATTTTTGCCAGTTCCTTGGTCAAAACAGGCCAAATACTACTTTGCGTGAGAGTAAGCAAGCAACAAACTTTGAGGCCTCTGACAATGCTGTTCTATGCTGGTGACTACTTACAAATTGGGGCTCAGAGAGAACTGTTCCTTTCATTTCCCTTCCCTCTGTGGATGCCTGCTCCCCAGATAGCAGCGCACCTGAATTTGGCAACTTAACATTTTAAATTGCAGTGGTAAATGCGGCTTCACAGTTTGCTGCTTTGTAATACATTATAGGCTGAATTTTATGAACTCTCCGGCTTCGGGGGTCATGGCAGGGGGGCCCAGAAGATTCTTCTGGGATAGGCCTGCCATGACCTCCGACGCCAAGAAGGCTTCACCGCATTTTACTGGCGGCAGTGAGGCCTCGGTGCGTGGGGGCCTTCATTTCAATATGCAAATCATATTAAAATGAAAGAATAATTAACTACCTGGTAGCGACGGCCATCCCACCCGGATATTCCGGGCACCGGCCGGAACTCCCACGCCTTCTGAACTCGGTTTGGAGCTCTGTGCAGTGACACTGGTGGGGAAGGGGAAGGAGTGAAAATTTCAGGGCGGGGGGAGCAGGGAAAACTGCTCCAATTGGGTGCGGGGATGGTGGGAAGGGATTGAGTCAAAGGTGCTGAAATTGGGAGTTGAAAGTTCGTAATTTTAAAAATTGGTTTTCCAGGGGGACGGGTTATTTTATTAATTGATAACTCAGTGGGGGCAGTGGAAAGGGGATTGAAAGTATCTCTGAAATTTTATTTGTCATCTCTGGGCGCCGGCACCTTTAAAAATTTGATTCTACCTGAAGGGCCAGAAGCCCTTTCAAAATGGCGCCAGCGCCTGCGTGGTGGCGCCGGACGCTGTTGCCCGGGACGGAATGGCCGTCCCCTCGACGTCATCGGGGGAGGCTGCTCCGCCCTCTCCATTTAAATGAGCCCTGACGCGAAATATTGCAGGGGCTCAGCGATGGCATATCTACACCGGAAGACCTCTGAGAACAGAGAGTGCCAACATGATTTGCGGTATGCTCATAAAGTTCAGCCCTATCTGACTTGTACGATATTGCTACATTTTCAAGGTTGCAAGGGTAGATGTGGAGAGAATGTTTCCACTTGTGGGCGACTAGATGCTATAAATACAAGAGCTTCTTCTTCTTTGGTCTCCTTGTCTCGAGAGGCAATGGGTAAGCGCCTGGAGGTGGTCAGTGGTTTGTGAAGCAGAGCCTGGAGTGGCTATAAAGGCCAATTCTTGAGTGACAGACTCTTCCACAGGTGCTACAGATAAAATGGGTTGTCGGGGCTGTTACACAGTTGGCTCTCCCCTTGCGCTTCTGTCTTTTTTCCTGCCAATTGCTAAGCCTCTTGAACTCACCACACTTTAGCCTCGCCTTTATGGCTGCCTGCCAGCTCTGGCGATAACTGGCAACTGACTCCCACAACTTGTGGTCAATGTCACAGGACTTCATGTCGCGTTTGCAGACATCTTTAAAGCGGAGACATGGACAGCCGGTGGGTCTGATACCAGTGAGGAGCTCTCTGTACAATGTGTCCTTGGGGATCCTGCCATCCTCCATGCGGCTCACATGGCCAAGCCATCTCAAGCGCCGCTGGCTCAGTAGGGTGTATATGCTGGGGATGTTGGCCGCCTCGAGGACTTCTGTGTTGGAGATATAGTCCTGCCACCTCATGCCAAGGATTCTCCGGAGGCAGCGAAGATGGAATGAATTCAGACGTCGCTCTTGGCTGACATACGTTGTCCAGGCCTTGCTGCCGTAGAGCAAGGTACTGAGGACACAGGCTTGATACACTCGGACTTTTGTGTTCCATGTCAGTGCGCCATTTTCCCACACTCTCTTGGCCAGTCTGGACATAGCAGTGGAAGCCTTTCCCATGTGCTTGTTGATTTCTGCATCGTGAGACTGGTTACTGGTGATAGTTGAGCCTAGGTAGGTGAACTCTTGAACCACGTCCAGAGCGTGGTCGCCGATATTGATGGATGGAGCATTTCTGACATCCTGTCCCATGATGTTCGTTTTCTTGAGGCTGATGGTTAGGCCAAATTCGTTGCAGGCAGCCACAATCCTGTCAATGAGTCTCTGCAGACACTCTTCAGTGTAAGATGTTAATGCAGCATCGTCAGCAAAGAGGAGTTCCCTGATGAGGACTTTCCGTACTTTGGTCTTCGCTCTTAGACGGGCAAGGTTGCACAACCTGCCACCTGATCTTGTGTGGAGGAAAATTCCTTCTTTTGAAGGAATTCCTTCTTCCGAAGAAATACAAGATTATTACTATGAAATCCAATAGGAAAATACATCAGTTTCTTTACTCGGAGTGGTTGGAATGTGGAACTTACCACCACAGGAAATCGTTGAGGCAAATATCTTAGATGCTTTCAAAAGGAAACAAGACAAGTACATGAGAGAAAGGAGAATGGAAAATATTATGAAAGGCTGAGATGAGGTAGCCTGTGCGGAGTTTGCAAGTTCTCCCTGTGACCGCGTGGGTTTCCGCCGGGTGCTCCGGTTTCCTCCCACAGCCAAAGACTTGCAGGTTGCTAAGTAAGTTGGCCATTGTAAATTGCCCCTAGTGTAGGTAGGTGGTAGGAGAATTGAGGGCAGGTGGGGATGTGCTGGGGAATATGGGATTAATGTAGGATTAGTATAAATGGGCGTTTGATGATCGGCACAGACTCGGTGGACTGAAGGGCCTGTTTCAGTGCTGTAACTCTCTATGACTCTATGAATGGGAGGAGACTTGTGTGGAGTATAAACACCTACACAGACAAGTTGGGCTGAACAGCCTGATCCTGTGCTGTATATTCAATGCAAAGTCAACATTGGAAGGAATATTTTAGAACAATAATTTCAAGTATTTCTTAAGCTGCAGTATGAATGGAGTGTCAATTCTCAGGTCTTACAGCTCGAAATGGATTAAACTTAATATAACAGAAAAACAATGGCAAGTCTAACTTTACTGTTTATCTTCTACATGTTTGCCTCATGCTTTTTTACCTTAAATAGGCTAAGGAGGTTTGAAGATTACCAGTAGTGAAACTTTATTATTGAAAAACACTTTAAATTTCTTCCTGTACTAAAAGTTTAAAAGCATCGTTTGTCCCATGTTTTGCTTTTGGCATACTTTGACAACTTCCAGTTGGAGTTGAGATACTAGTATTGTGTAAACATTTCTGATATTTTTTGTTATTATTTGCAGTCTTTTAAATTAAATATGTAAATAACTAGATGTGGTAATAGTAAGAATAGCAATATGATGTAAAATATTTTGCAGAATAACAAATTTGAATGGAGTAGAACTACTGACCACCCCTTGCCTATGCCTTCATCCTGATCTATTTCCCAGGGATAAATTAATTTACATATAGAGGGCAGGTACCAAGCCAATTTATGACACCTAGGGGGTTCTCATCCCAGGTGAGATGGAAAGGGAAATTGCTGTAGTGATACTGGCTTAAGTTTAAGAAAAACTTTTGAACTTTAATTCTTCTACATTCAGCTTAGCCATAGTTGTATGATGCCATTCCATCACACTTATCTTATTGTAATGGACAGGATTTTAAGGTTATAATGGTGAAACTGTCAGTGTTCGTCGTCATGACAGCTGTGAAACTGTGAAACAACTTCTGGCATCCGCACATGCGCAGTTAAATGCAGAAATCCAAAAGTTGCTGTCAGTGTTTCTCTGCTCCTTCATAGGGTGTGCTCTTAAAATCCCCATAAATGGAAATCTTTAGAAGTTGCTGAATTGATGTAAACATCCACATTTTATATTCTAATCTCACTGTAAAAGAAAAAAATCATAAATTATACCTTGTTGAATGAAGTGTAACTGGGTTTTAACGGTGTACTAAGTCATAATTACTGCTGAACAGTCTCTCTAGCCCTGAAAAACTAATTTTATATTTGTGGAATGTCAAATTTCTCCACAGGTTTTTAAAATAGTAAGTAGTAGTTTTTAAAATTTGTTTATGATATTTCAGCTTCTACCTTAATTCCATGAGTATATCCTAATCTTTCGCTCTCTATAAAATGTTTAAAAAAAGAAAGATAATCAATGCATTTTACTTCGTGGTTTGCTGACTATGAGAATTCTTCAATGTGATTGGCTACTCAGCTTGTTTGATGACATTGCTTTTGATGGATGCCGGAGGTCCCCTATCATGGGTGTCAGAATCAAATTAATGTCAGGAAAGGTGAAATCTATGGTAGTGGACTGGCTAGATCCTTGTAGGCAGCTTTCTTTGAGCAAGGGCCTTGCTTTACCACTGACTGCAAAATCCTGGCCATGCTCATATTTCAGCAAAGGTATCATCCACCCAATGTCATTTCTGGCAGGTTGTGTGAAGCCAGCAGAATGGCTCAACTCCCAATTCTCCTTGCAGGTATGTTCAGGTTAGACTGATGTACTTCAAAGGTGAGGAAATTAGACTCTGAGTTGTCAAGCTATAAAGGTGGGGTTTTAGTTTATCATATTTGTCTTAAATTTACCTGCACATGAGCTGACACCTCCTGATCTCTAATCTATGAAGATGTTGTAAAACTGCCTAATTTGCCTTGAATTTGGATTTTTGGATTTTTTTAATAGGGGGTGAGAAGTAGGCAATCCTATGATGGTTAGATCAAAATACTAGTGGTTACAGTGGTAAAACAAGAAATTATAAACTTTGTGTATAATATATTATTGCTTTAATCACACTTTTTGCATGTATTTTGAATGCAGCAAATTATTTAAACACATTTACTTTTATTATTTTCAGTGCCAGTACTTTGCATTAGTGTCTGACTTTGTGCTATGCCAAATAATTTTATGTAGGACAGAAAGAAGATTATTCATCAGCGGAAGTCTTTAGCGTACCCTTGTCACGCTCCCAGATGCACACCTGGTGCTCTGCTGTATGCTCAGCACCAGGCTGATGGGCATCTCAGTGGCAGCACCATGGAAACATCATCATGAGCCAGATAACACATACTCAGGGAAATAGTTGAAATGTTATTCTTTGCCAAAAAAAGGAATGCAAAAATGTTGTTGAAATTGAAAATGTATCTTCCTGTTCTGGTAAAAGTACACTTTTTAGTGCACTGTGCTTATTATTTGCAGTTACCTTGAAACCTAATAACGTACGTTTTTTTTTTCACCTTCTGCTTCTTGTCTATATGCCAGATTTCTTCCCAAAGGTGTTCAGTGACTAATGTGCTGGTTTAAAGCCAGAATATCTTACAAATGTCTTGTTTTTCTGGCAGGAAAGCAGTCATGATACATCAATCTCTGTATATACTGAAACCTGTGATTTTACTTTTATAGCAAACACAAGATAGAAATCACAGTTTGACATCAGGAGTATAAAACATTATCTTTGATCAAATCGAGCATCTTTCTTGTTGATTTGGGTCTGGATTTTTGCAGAGACTTCTGGGATTGCACACAGGAAGATGGACGTGATAGGGATAATAATTACCTCAAAACTTTATGATATATCATCTACCTATATAGTACAAAAGTCTTCAGCGGTTATAAGGATAATTTTCCCACTTTATATTCCCAGCAGAGAGCCTTACCCGGTATGAATGTATATTGGCATGGTCAGAAAAGCTTGTGCAATGTGATCTTTATATAGCAATATAGATTTAATGGTTTTGTTTCCTAGGTCCCATGAAAACAAATCTTATCTGGCAGTTCAGGAGGTGAAGAGGATCATTCTGAATGTTTCTCTGTTCAATGTAGGTGATGATGCATACTCAACTACTCTTAATGTTAAATTCCCCAAGGACTTATACTTCATCAAAATGGTCCAAGTGGTAAGTACAATGTATGCTGACAAAATGTGAGTTTGCAAATGACGTTTAATCAATCTAGCTCAGCTTCTGGATGTCAGAGTTAGCATGTTATACTTTGATCAGAGGGTGTCCGAACATAGGCCAAGTGGTAGTATAACAAAACATTAGTGCTTCACTGGAGATTGAAATGTGTCTTTCACTGATGTTGATGCTGTCATTTCAAATAGGTTATTTTGAAGTAACAAAATGGCCTGGATTTTGAGATGGTAATGACAGTGAAACTGTCAGTGTTCACCTTCATCATTCCACGGGGATGCACTGTTGAGGTCCCCCAGAATGCAATCAATGGGATACCTTTGAACTGATGAGAATTTCCAATCTTATGCTATTAGTTTCACTGTGGAGTCATAGAGTTAGAGAGTAATATAGCACAGAAACAGGCCTTTCAGCCCATCGTATCTGTGCTGGCCATCAAGCACCTATCTATTCTAATCCCTTTTTCCAGCACTTGGTCCATAGCCTTGTATGCGATGGTGTTTCAAGTGCACATCTAAATACTTCTTAAATGTTGTGAGGGTTCCTGCCTCTACCACCCCTTCAGGTAGTGTGTTCCAGATTCCAACCACCCTCCAGGTGAAAAAATGTTTCCTCAAATCCCCTCTAAACCTCCTGCCCCTTACCTTAAATCTATGCAAAAACTCTTGAAAAAGTTACACCTTGTTGAATCAGGTGGAGGTGGTTTTTAACTTCATAATTACTGCTAAATGCCCTCACTGGCCCTGAAAAGCTAATTTTAAACCTGTGGAATGTCAAATTTCTCCATTATGATAAAAAAGTGCATTTTAAAAAAAGTTTGTTTGTATTAATATTTTTATTTCTATCTAAATCCAATCACAATAATTTATTTCAGTATCTGAAAATTTAAGTTAAAAAAGTGATTCAGTGCTTTTTTTACTTTCTGATTTTCTGTTTGTGAGAATACTTTAATGTGCTTGGCTGCTTACCCTGTTTGCTGCCACCACTGCTGCTGCATGCCTGGAGATTTCCTTGATTTAGCACCAGATTTAAACTGACATAGGAAGGGAAATCCACGCCTCAGAACGTTGTGGGCAGCTTTCTTCAAAGTCAGTGGTGAGCTTCGTCACTGAATGCAAACTTTAGTCCTAAATCACCGGAATGATCCACATACAGCTGTATTACTTTATTGAGTAATGTAATGATACAATAAAAATGAATTCAAATTACAATATGTATATATACTATATTGGCCACTGCACAGGATCAATTTCCTCGGGGGGTGGGGGGGGTTGTTGTTTGCTAGTGCTGTCGGGGAGGGTTTAAACTAGAATGGCAGGGGGTGGGAATCTGAGCAGGGAGACAGAGGAGAAGGAAACAAGGATAGAAATGAAAGACAGAAAGATAAGAAGCAAAAGTGGAAGGCAGAGAAAACAAGGGCGAGAAACAAATGGGGCTGTAGTGCAAAATAAAGCTAAGGTGACTAACAATGTTAAAAAGACATGTCTAAAGACATTGTGTCTTAATGCGTGAAGCATTCGCAATAAGGTAGATGAATTAACAGCGCAAATAGATATAAACGGTTATGATATAGTAGCAATTACGGAGACATGGCTGCAAGGTGACCAAGGATGGGAACTGAACATCCAGGGGTATTCAATATTTAGGAAGGACAGGCAAAAAGGGAAAGGAGGTGGGGTAGCATTGTTAGTAAAGGAGGAAATCAATGCAATAGTGAGGAAGGATATTGGCTCGGAAAATGAAATGGAATCTGTATGGGTGGAGCTAAGAAACACCAAGGGGTAGAAAACGTTGGTGGGAGTTGTCTATAGGCCCCCAAACAGTAGTAGAGATGTAAGGGATGGCATTAAACAGGAAATTAGAGATGCATGCAATAAGGGTACAACTGTAATCATGGGTGACCTTAATCTATATATAGATTGGTCAAACCAAATTAGCAATAATACTGTGGAGGAGGATCTCCTGGAGTGTGTATGTGATGGTTTTTTAGACCAATACGTTGAGGAACCAACTGGAGAACAGGCTATCCTAGACTGGGTATTGTGCAATGAGAAAGGATCAATTAACAATCTTGTTGTGCAGGGTCCCTTGAGGAGGAGCAACCATAACATGATAGAATTCTTCATTAAGATGGAGAGTGAAGTAGTTGAATCCGAAACTAGGGTACTGAATCTAAATAAAGGAAACTACGAAGGTATGAGGCGCGAGTTGGCTATGGTAAATTGGGGAACTTTACTAAAAGGGTTGACGGTGGATAGGCAATGAATAATATTTAAAGAACATGTGCATGAATTACAACAATTATTCATTCCTGTCTGGCGCAAAAATAAAACCGGAAAGGTGGCTCAACCGTGGCTTACAAAAGAAGTTAGGGATAGTATTAGATCCAGAGAAGAGGCATATAAAATTGCCAGAAAAAGCAGCAAGTCTGAGGATTGGGAGCAGTTTAGAATTCAGCGAAGGAGGACAAAGAGGTTGATTAAGTGGGGGAAAATAGACTATGAGAGTAAACTTGTGGGTAATATAAAAACTGACTGTAAAAGCTTCTATAAATATGTGAAGAGAAAAAGATTAGTGAAGACAAATGTAGGTCCCTTACAATCAGAAACAGGGGAAATTATAATGGGGAACAAAGAAATGGCAGAACAATTAAACACATACTTTGGCTCTGTCTTCACAAAGGAAGACACAAATAACCTCCCAGAGATGTTAGGGAACCAAGGGTCTAATGAGAGGGAGGAACTGAAGGAAATCAGTATGAGTAAAAAAAATCGTGCTAGGGAAATTAACGGGGTTAAAAGCTGACAAATCCCCAGGGCCTGATAATCTACATCCCAGAGTACTAAAGGAAATGGCCCTGGAAATAGTGGATGCATTGGTGGTCATCTTTCAAAAGTCTATAGGCTCTAGAGCAGTTCCTACAGATTGGCGGGTGGCAAATGTAACCCCGCTATTTAAAAAAGGAGGGAGAGAAAAAAAAGGGAACTACAGACCACTTAGCCTTACATTAGTAGTGGGGAAAAATTCTAGAGTCTATTATAAAGGATGTGATAGCAGAACACCTGGAAAGTATAAACGGGATTGGGCAAAGTTGGCATGGGTTAACGAAAGGGAAATCATGCTTAACAAATCTACTGGAGTTTTTTGATGATGTAACTAGTGGAATAGATAAGGGAGAACCAGTGGATGTGCTGTATTTGGATTTTCAGAAGGCTTCTGTTAAGGTCCCACATAAGAGGTTAGTGTGCAAAATTAAAGCACATGGGATTGGGGGTAATATACTGGCATGGATTGAGAATTGGTTGACTGACAGGAAACAGAGAGTAGGAATAAACGGGTCTTTTTCCGGGTGGCAGGCAGTGACTAGTGGGGTACCACAGGGATCAGTGCTTGGGCCCCAGCTATTCACAATATATAAATGACTTGGGTGAGAGAACTAAATGTAACATTTCCAAGTTTGCAGACGACACAAAGCTGGGGGGGACTGTGAGCTGTGAAGAGGTTGCAAACAGGCTCCAATGTGATTTGGACAAGTTGGGTGAGTGGGCAAATGCATGGCAGATGCAGTATAATGTGGATAAATGTGAGGTTATCCACTCTGTTGGAAAAACAGAAAGGCAAATTATTATCTGAATGGTGATAGATTGGGAAAGGGGGAGATGCAACAAGACCTGGGTGTCCTTGTACACCAGTCGCTGAAAGCAAGCAGTCAGGAAGGTGAATGGTATGTTGGCCTTCATTACAAGAGGATTTGAGTACAGGAGCAAGGATGTCTTACTGCAGTCATACAGGGCCTTGGTGAGACCACATCTGGAGTATTGTGTGCAGTTTTGGTCTCCTTACCTGACGAAGGATGTTCTTGCCATGGAGGGAGTGCAAAGAAGATTTACTAGGCTGATTCCTGGGAGGATTGACGTATGAAGAGAGATTGGGTCGACTGGGCCTATATTCACTAAAGTTGAGAAGAATGAGAGGGGATTTCATAGAAACCTATAAAATTCCAACAGGACTAGACAGGCAAGATGCAGGGAGGATGTTCCTGATGGCTGGGGAGTCCAGAACCAGGGGTCACAGTCTCAGGATACAGGGTATGCCATTTAGAACTGAGATGAGGAGAAATTTCTTCACTCAAAGGGTGGTGAACCTGTGGAATTCTCTACCACAGAAGGCACTGGAGGCCAAATCATTAAATATATTCAAGAAGGAAATAGATATATTTCTTAATGCCAAAGGGATCAAGGGATATGGGGAGAAAGCAGGAACAGGGTATTGAATTAGGCAATCAGCCATGATCTTTTTTGAATGGCGGAGCAGACCTGCAGGGCCGAATGGCCTACTCCTCCTATTTTCTATGTTTCTAAATCCCATCATTCCTTTATTTTGGCTGTTCGTGGCCTTTGGGAAAGTGATGTGATTGTGAGATGCAGGTGGCATCTCCTGTTACAGCTAAAATGAGGCTAAGGTGAAAAAGATGAGGCCAGTTCTGCCACTGGCAAAGCATGGCCCCTTGGTCCAAAAGGCAGCAGGTCCTGTTACTAGAAGTTGCATTAATCAGTGACATTCTACCTGGTGAAGGACAGTCTCTTGATGTACTGTTCCTCTGAGATACCCAGGAAACTGATTGTTGGCCTGCAGATTCTTTGGGCTGGATACAGCTTTCTATGAGGAGCCCACTTCTCCTGATGGTAGTCCTGGTTGTTAAGGCACATCGTCCTCAACTGTTCCTCTATCCAAGGCAATGAAGCAGTAGCACCCAAGAGATGCAGATTGCTTAATCAGGATAAGTAAAGGAAAGAAATCAGAAAGAAGTTATTTCCAAGCTCACAATTGCCTTGTAAATCCACTATTCATAATAGCATGCAAATGCTAAATGATTTGAATACCTCTCGGTGAGTGCCCCCAGCCATGCCAATCAGTTTCTGAGGCCAATCCCATTAAGTTTACTTCAGTTGGCTCAGTTAAAATACTGTTCAGGTCCCAGTGATATCATGAGGCACTGATTTGTATCTATTTATGAAATACCCACCTGTTTCTGGTACGTGCCTTTTATTGGCCAGTTAAAATGAGAATTAGCGGCTTCTCGGCAGGGTGGGAGACAAAGGATTAAAATTAGCTTCTGATATCTTAACCATTTTCCTCCTCAGTTCCTGCCAGGCAGGTTGGATTAAAATTGGGGCTCAGGTCTCCACCCTTTCTTCCTGACTTTTCTGCCACAGGAATTGGGGAATCTGTGGAGGAACGGGTTAGAAAAATCCACCTCCAAAAGTAATTTATGTTGCGAAACAATTTAGGCGTGATAAAGCCCCATATAAATGGCAGTATTTATATCAAAAACTAAGTGAGAATGAATTTTTGTTCCTACAAAGTGCAGGTTTAGCGTACATTCTATAATTGGGTATTGGGTGCGCTGAGAGGTTCCGGCAATGAGCAGTAACCTTCCATGTGAAACTTTTAAGTCTGTTGAATGCATGAAAGGATTTGAGTGAAGGAGTGTGTATAGGTGAAGACTTGGGTGCATGAAGTATAGTACTACCTCATGAACATTGATAGTAAGTACTTTAAGACAGTGAGGGGAACAGGGTTGAAAAACAGTCTTGTAAATTGTGGCTGGCTCCTTTTTCCTTGCCTAACCTGGTTAACGGCCATGCCCTGAATGGTGGAATTGGTACTGACAGCTGTGGCCAACTCTTTGCAGTTATCTGCTGCAGCTCTCCTTTCAATTCACAAAAAATACCTCTCTCCTGAGTCTATCCTCTTGAAGGAGCATTTCAATGCTGGCTTCCACACAGTAGAAGGACCAATTCTTTGACATTTCAAATTGTCTTTTGCAGCCATTGCATTTATAATCATCTGAGGTGCCATGGGCGTAGTCTTTGAAGAGGCCCAATGAAGAAAATGTCATAGGTAATTGATTCCAGGGAAATTTAGAATATAATTTGCATAACCCATTTATTTTAACTTTTACCATCTTATTTATTTAGAGATACAGCACTGAAACAGGCCCTTCGGCCCACCGAGTCTGTGCCGACCAACAACCACCCATTTATACTAACCCTGCAGTAATCCCATATTCCCTATCACCTACCTACACTAGGGACAATTTACAATGGCCAATTTACCTATCAATCTGCAAGTTTTTGGCTGTGGGAGGAAACCGGAACACCCGGCGAAAACCCACACGGTCACAGGGAGAACTTGCAAACTCCGCACAGGCAGTACCCAGAATCGAACCCGGGTCCCTGGAGCTGTGAGGCTGCAGTGCTAACCACTGCGCCACTGTGCCACCCAAATCCTTGATAAGATAGGTGAAGACAACATTTACAAAATATAACAGAAATTATCTTGTGATGTTTCTCATTATTAGTCATGGGGTTGCAGCATAGTTGTAATGTTAAGCTGCTAAAATGATTAAGTATGTATAAACTGGCCTGTTGCTTTAAGACCGTACTGTGGCAATACAGGCATATGCTGAGATCAATTGCAGTCATAGATAAAACAGAAAATGCTGGAAATACTAAGTCGATCAGGCAGCATCTATATCGAGAAAAAGAGAGTTAACCTTTCCCAGTTCTGATGAAAGGTTGAAATGTAATAGGTATTAAGTAAGTGAAAGGAGAGAGGGTGGAAAAAAACAAAAGGGAAGGTCTGTGATGGGGTGGAAGACAGGAGAGATTAAATGACAAAAGAGTTGGTGGTGCAAGGCCAAAGGGAGTAGTAATGGGACAAGTAAAGAAACAAAAGATGTGCCTGGAGGAGGTGTGAATGGCAGAATGATGAACAGCTGCTGTCCGAAAGCAAAAACTAGAGTAAAACCGAAACTTGCAAAGAA
Organism: Heterodontus francisci; assembly: GCF_036365525.1. NCBI lineage: Eukaryota > Metazoa > Chordata > Chondrichthyes > Heterodontiformes > Heterodontidae > Heterodontus > Heterodontus francisci. Next base: position 82,516,067 of record NC_090377.1, read on the forward strand.
AAAGGAAACAAACTGGGAGCAGAGGTTACATTCTGAAATAGTTGAACTCAGTGTTGAGTCCGGAAGGCCGTAAAGTGCCTAATCGAAAGATCAGGTGTTGTTCCTTGAACTTTTATAGCTCAATGAGAGCCAAAGATCCTGTGCAAATATAAATCAGTACATTGTGACATCATTTACTTTATTATTAATGCATTGTGTAAATATTCTGCCATCCATTTATTCATGCATTTTACTAGACATATCTATTTTAATGAATTGGGGTGGGGGGTGGTTTGTGCAGTGTTTTGGGTTGCGGGGGCTGTGCTGTGTTTTGGTTGGGGGGGGTTGTGCTGTGTTTTGGGTCGGGGAGGGTTGTGCTGCGTTTCAGGTGGGGGGGGGGCTGTGCTGTGCGGTGTCTCGAGGGGGGTGTTTGTGCGGTGTCTTGGGGGGGGTGGTTTGTGCGGTGTTTCGGGGGGGGTGGGTTTGTGTGGTGTTTCGGAGAGGTTTTATGCTCGGGGTGGGGCAGAGGTGTTTGTGGGTTGTTTCGGGGAGGCTTCATTCTTCCTGCAACGCAGGTCCACATGAATTCTTAATCCGGCTTTGAAGAAAGCAACATACTTCTGACTTGTATAATAAATCACTTGAAGGAAAGAACCATGCTTTTTTTGTCCTTATCCTGAACATATTTTGACTTGTAATAATACTGATAGTATATTATTTACTATTCTTGGGATAAGATGTGGACTTCACCATGTGGTAGTTTTTGAACACAATTCCCTACTGAAGAAATAACAGGATCTCTGAAATGTATTGGTTTTAGGAACAGGAATGTTCTCCCATTTCTTAATTATGACAAGCTGAGCAACACCTCACAGCTGTAATAATGGCGAACTACACTAACTCTGAAACCACACTTTGAAATAGTGAACAAATTCACTAATAGATAAAAACCCTTACTGGAATATAACTCTGCAAAAGCATCCTCTCGAATGCATTGTTGGAGCCTAAAGCTCAAGGAGCACAGATACAAAATCTGGTCAAGATCTGTACTTCTAACTATAATAGGGTTCAGCCCCTTTTAAAGCTGCCACTGCCATTGTGTAACTTAGCAAGTCACACCACAGGAGGTCAAACAATGGTTGTATTGAGGTAATGGATTTGTTTTAAATTCACAAGTGAAGTTACCCATTCACTGGTTAACTGACTGCTTAAAATATTAAAGATATTTTGAACAGGTTTGTTTTTAGTTGCATCAGAAGAATAATGATTTGGTATAAATTCTTTCCTTTGTTTATTTATTGACTAGATGTAGCTTGTGGTTTGATTGGTAAGTGTCCTGGAATATACACTGTTTATATAAAGGGCATATTGCTGGTTATCGCAATCTTTGAATCACAGTCGCTCCAAAGATTTGTTTTTTGAAATTTATGGACTTAAGGCAAAACAATTTGTAAATCCTGGATCTATGAGGCTTCAAAAATATATTATCTTCTGCAGAACAGTAACTCATCTCCAGTGCCACAACTGTGGATATGGACCACTTATGTGCGTTTTTAGTTCAACAGTGGCATAATCCATGCAGGACTTGAGCTGTAAAAAGAACATTAAATAAGTAATTTTGTTTATATATTTGAAGCTGTATTGCGGAAGTATTGTACTGAAATTGTTATAAACTATACCCATTACATTGCATGGCTGCTATTATAATTGTCATGGATCAGCCAAAATCATTAAAAAAAAATCTGCTCTGTAGAGATTTAGAAAATTGGAAGTCATGTTATTGTTCTTTATAGAAAATTTAAATCTTATAAATTAATGTATACCTTAAAACATACCATTTAGAACCTCAAGAATTTTCCTTGATGTAGTGGCTATTGTTATAAAGTGCCGGAAATCTTCTTGAGGTTAATGAATACAATTTATTATCACTTCCCTACAAAAAGGCTAGGCTGAAAATGATTAATCAATCTAATTCTTTTGTGAAGTGATGCAAATCACCTAATTTAAAAAAAACTTACAAAAGAAGATGAAGGCAATGTAATTATTTCTCCATTTATGTTAATTGTCTGACTTAATTACAGAGTGCAAAAAAAGTGTTTGCATGAAAAATATTTACACTAGAAAATCAAAAATGTATGAATTCTTTTGAGGAACCTAGAGGGTTAATGTTTAGGTGGTATGAAGATATGAAATTGAAAGGTAGGAAAAGACCAGCTGATCCATCAAGCCTGCCCACATTTTGTGATGGCTGGAACATCATGACTAAACATTTCCCAGTCCTGCAGCCTGGGAGGGGAATAAGAACAATGAGAAACACTTAGCCAATAAGGGAAATAATATTCTGGAAAATTAGTATTATCTATTGGAAGATCATTGGTATTAATACTGGCCTCTAATTTCCTGAAGACTTGCACCATTGTTAAAGTAAATCTACATGGTAACAGCACTCATTGTTATTAAGTGAAAATCTGACAGTAATTCTGACCTCCCCACATGCATAGTACAACACGCAAATCAGGAAATTGCTATCTTGAGTGGCTTTGCTCCAGAAGCTGCGCTGTAACAGTATTTTGCCAAGACACTCTACATTGTCATGAAGGTGCTTTCATTATTAATATTTTTTAAGGACTTGTATTTCAAAGATTGTGAAAATTGGTTCATTTGAAAGACTGAGGAGATGCCTGGATTTGTTTTTTTTTAAAAAGGTTGCTGTGGATTCTTTTTTTTTAAAAAGCACTTACTGGAAGAGACAATGAAGGGCTAAATAAACATAAGGAGCCTTGCTGGTTATTGGAGTTGTACTCTATGCCCTCATTAATAAAGCCCAGGATACTGTATGCTTTATTAACCGCTCTCTCAACCTGTCCTGCCACCTTCAATGACTTATGCACATATACACCCACGTCCCTATGCTCCAGTACCGCCTTTAGAATTGTACCCTTTATTCTATACTGTCTCTCTGTGTTCTTCCTACCAAAATGAATCACTTCACATTTCTCTGCATTGAACTTCATCTGCCACCTGTCTGTCCATTCCACCAACTTGTCTATGTCCCTTTGGAGTTCTACACTATCCTTCTCACAGTTCACAATGCTTCCAAGTTTCGTATCATCTGCAAACTTTGAAATTGTGCCCTGTATACCAAGGTCTAGGTCATTAATATATATCAGGAAAAACAAGGGTCCCAACACTGACTCCTGGGGAACTCCACTACAAACCTTCCTCCAGCTGGAAAAATATCCATTAACCACAACTCTTTGTTTCCTGTCACTCAGCCAATTCTGTATCCATGTTGCTACTGTCCTTTATATTCCACGAGCTATAACCTTGCTCACAAGTCTGTTATATTGTGTGCTGTTAAACTTTGTATCTTTATTGAAAAAGTTTTGTTTTATAATAAATCAACAATTTTGTTGTTTATTAAAGAAACCTGATTGGTGGATTTTTATTCTGAAACTAATATAGGTAAAGTATATAATTGGCCATATCGATAACTGGGTAAAACATTTAAATATATGTTGTGACCAGTGAAGTAGTGGAACAGTGCATTCCTTCAACCTTGGTCATAACAATTCAAACACATGGAAGAGAATGAAGTTGCTGTGCATAAGAGATAGATACCCACTAAACCCGCAAAAAAAAATTAGGGTTTGTCCATTCCCGTGTAAGTGGAATTTTAATGAGGTGTTGTCTTAATTACCGCCACTTTAATTATTGTAGATTTTAAAAAAAATGTTTTAGCTTTTCCTTTCTGTCTCTCTTATCTCTCTGCCTTGCTGCCATCGTTCTTTCACTCTCTTTATTTCACTTTCTGAACTTAATTTAGTATTGAATTCGCTATTCTCACTTATGCTTCTTGGTTCAGACTCTGTGTTGCTCATTAATGATTCTTCAATCTGATTGGTTAAGGAAATACATAGTCCCTTGCCCTGTTTACACAGGCCCTAAGGGCTGGATTTTTAGATCCCGCCAGTGGTGGGAAAGGAAGTGGGCATGTGATGAAAAAAGCCGTGCTGGCCAACATGCTAGTTTCCTGGCGCCGTTCCCACCAGCAGTGAGTTTCAAGAGCAGCAGAGATGGGAGCAGGGTGTGTGGATGGGGACGGTGGAAGCTGGCCCTGAGGACCCACCCGATCCACTAATGAGTCCTAATTAAGGTTGCTAAAGAGCTCATTTGCGAGTCATTGAGAGCTTGTTGAGAGAGATGCTGAGATTTTGGTGAGGGTGCACTGGCTGCATACTATGCCACGGGTAGACCAGATGCATGGAGATGGCAACACAGCGGAGAGCCAGTTATGCCTGTCCCGACAAATTAAGTTGGGCATAAAAGGGAGAACATGCACAGGTGCCTTTGGGTCTGTGCAGGTTGCAGGGAGAGTGTTCTGCATGAGCTCGGGCAGTGCAGGGGATCATCATCTCCTCGCATCACGGGGGGCATAAAGAATTGGCAGGGCTTTTAGATACAATAGGGAGGCCAGCAGAGTACAAGGAAGGCAGCAGATGGCAATGAGGGTAAGACTCTCAGATGTCAGGTCCCGAGGAGCAACATCCTTCAGAGGAAGGACATGAGGAGGGCAGAGGAGAGGGCCAAGGGGCAGGAAGGCAACGGAGGCTATAGGATATATCAACGAAGATGGAGCTACCTGCATATGCCAGAGAACTAATGTTGCAGGAGACTATGATTCTCGAGGTAGATGATCACAGAGATTTATACCCTTTCCATGGATGATCACAGAGATTTATACCCTTTCCATGGAAGCCCTCACTCCCCCACAGCACTGCTCACTATGCCCTGTCGGTATCTGTCAGAGTCACTGTGGCCTTGAACATCTTTGCCTCTGGCTCCTTCCAAGGATCAGTTGTGGACCTTGGTGGCATCTCGCAAATGGCAGCACACCACTGTATCTCGCAGGTTACTGCTGCTCTATTTGCGAGAGCTGAACAATACATTCAATTCCAAGCAGGCAGCACCGCACAGGCACAAAGGACAGTGGGTTTTGTCACCATCGCTGGTTTCCCTCAGGTGCAGGGCATCATCCATTGAACCCATGTGGCCATCAAGGCACCAAGTGAGAGGCCAGTGAGATTCATCAACAGGAGGGGCTTCCAGTCCCTCAAAGTTCAGTTGGTCTCCGACCACAGCAAGGGGTTTCTCCATGTGTGTGCTCACTTTCCTGGAAGCTGCCATGACTCCTTCATCCTCCAGCAGTCCAGGCTGTCTCAAATCTTCATTCCACCACCCAAACTTTGCGATTGAATTCTAGGGGACAAGGGATATCGCTTGAACAGATGGCTACTCACTCTTTGACAAGAACTTGAGACGGAGGCTACAACAGAAGCCATCTGCTCACAAGGACTGCCATTGAGCAAGCCATCGGGCTTCAGAAGATGTGGTTCTGGTGCCTGGATCAGTCTGATGATGCCTTGCAGTGCACTCCTGGAAGGGTCTCATGCATTGTGGTGGTCTGTTTTACTCTTCATGATGCAGCCCTTCAGAGAGGTCTGGACCTTTAAGGTGGTGGTGCACTAGGTCAACACAGCTCATCAGAGGAAGAGGAGGAGCAGGAGGTGGAAGAGGAGGAGGAAAAGGAAGGTGCAGAACAGAGATGCCCTGGCTGCCCAGGGAGGTGTCTGCACCTGGTGAGGGATTCGAGGGTCTCATCAGGATGTCATCAACGTCAAGTATCATCTGATCCAGGCATGTTTCAGCTGAGTCCTTCTAACCCAGGAGGTTGGCATGGTCTGGAACTTATTTCGAACTGCCTGTGAGAACACGTCCATTGCAGACGCAGCCTGGAATAGATCCATTCTTACTGCCATTGAAGAACACATCGGTCCAGAAATTTCACTGTTGCTGTTCAAGTACCAATGCTCCCCTTCACCACTTCATCCCTCTTTTCCTTTTCCGCCATTAATAAAAGGAAGCTCACACATCTGGCTTCATTTATTAATATTTACATGGTTCTCGTAAGGAAAATAGTGCACAGTTTACAAGTTAAAGAAACCCCAGTGACCCATTAAGTGCTCTGCCAGAAACGGTGGTCTCTGCACTTGGCTACTTCTACGTGGTGCCCCTCTTGTGGCCTGTGAGGAGGAGGAGTGGAGGCTGCCTCCTTGCTTGTCTTTGGTTGCAGCTAAGATGCACATGGCGGTCATCTTCATCAAGGAGATGCCATTGGAGACACCTCCACCGGTGTCAATGCAGGGGCAGTCTCTATCACTGGATGGGTCCTGTTGCACAGATGGTCCCTCAGTCAGAGGGGCCAAGGTGGTCGATGATGATGCCACCCTGTGAGTGGTGGCACCCTCATCCTCCTCGGTGACTGCCTTAGCCCTTGGCTGGAAGTTCGGATGGCTGGAGGGGAGCACCAGCTAAGGTGCGACTGGCATCCCTCCAAAAATCTGTGCGCCATCTGCACCACTGACCAGTCAAGGCAACATAGTGTGGAATGCATTCAGTCAACATCACTGCCTTAGGGAACTGACATGTGTGAGCCCATGAGTTGCTGCTGGTCTAAGTAGAGCCTCCATTTTTGTCACTCTTGAGGCCCTGCATCTATACCTAGCTGAATATGACTGTGTCTGTCCTCCCTCCTCTGAGTGGGACTGTCCACAGCTGCCTCTGCCTCTGTCACCTCCTCCTGCACACTCCTGACATACTCATCACCCAGTGTCATCCTATCTATGCGCGTGCGAGTACCCACTGATGTGACTGTATCTGAGCTGGTGCAGGGCATGCTTCTAAGGTGTAATGGTGGTTTGCTGTGAGGTCTCCTCTAGCAGTGCTTGACCTGATGCAGAAGCAGTAATCTGTCCTTCTGCCTCGACGTTTGAAGCTGTGGGAGACACAAGAGGTCATCATGAGAACTAGCCTTGGAGAGCAGAAGCCTCTGTAGTGCTGAGGTTTCTCAATGCAGCGGAGCCTTTGCCATGCTGTCGGACGGGCTGGAGTGCATGCAGCCCCTTCAAGTATGCATTGCAATTTCTATTCGGCCTCTCCACCAGGGATGCCCATCTCACCTACCCTGACTTGCTCATGATGAGCGACCATGGCAATCTCCAGTGCTTCCTTTTCCATAGTGGTGATGATGTGAAGGATGGAGGCCTTTTGTGGGCATTCTGAGCCCATTTCCCCTTCAAAGACGAAAGGGAGATAAGGCATTGCTGGCATCTATGGCCAATGCCAACGGCTCATTGACAGAGGAAGCCACATGTATCAGTGCTGGCAGGTCCTCAGCCACACTATGGCTCTGTGCCTTACTAGGGGCTCAGTAAGTACCCTGAGCTCACATTCCTCCCATGTTCAGGAGCAGCATATGCCCTCAGGCTCCTCAACTGGAAGGTCTGCTGGAGGGTGGATACTCAAAGGCCTGTCCTGAGGGTCTGGTGTTGTACTCACCTTGTCAGAGTGAATAAGGTCATTGAACCTCGTCTTGCACTGGAGCCAGGTCCTCCTCACTACACTTCGTCTGCTCACAGACTCCGCCACCTTGATTCAGGTCTGCTTGGTTTGGGAGGGTGGCCTTCTCCTGCCACCCTCTGGAAAGAGATCCTCACTCCTGTCTCTCGCTGCCATGAGGAGGACCTGCAGATCTGCATCAGCAAAGTGCAGGGCAGCCGTGCCTTGGCTTCCAGCCTTCTGCCTTTCCTGCTCCATCGGTAAGACAGGAATTGATGCATTGAAACAGCACCCAACCCACCTTCCAGCCAATTAGGAACATAAGAACATAGAAGCAGGAGTAGACCATTCAGCCCATCGAGTCTGCCCCGCCATTCAATATGATCATGGCTTATCATCCACTTCAATGCCTTTTTCCCATATTATTCCCATATCCCCTTTATGTCATTTGTATTTAGAAATCAGTCAATCTCTGCTTTAAACATACTCAATGACTGACTACAGACCCCGGGTAGAGAATTCCAAAGATTCACAACCCTCTGAGTAAAGAAATTTCTCCTCATCTCTATCCTAAGGGCTTCCCCCTTATTGTGAAATCGTGTCCCCTGGTTCTGGACTCCCCAACCAGAGGAAACATCTTAGCTGCATCTACCCTGTCTATCCCTTTAAGTATTTTGTAGGTTTCAATGAGATCACCTCTCATTCTTTGAAACTCTAGAGAATACAGGCCCAGTTTCCCCAATCTCTCTTCATAGGACAGTCCTCCCATCATCCAGGGAACAAGTCTGCTGAATCTTCGTTGCACTCCCTCTATGGCAATAATATCCTTCCTAAGGTGAAGGGACCAAAACTGCACACAGTACTCCAAGTGCGGTCTAACCAAGGTTCTATACAATTGCAGCAAGACTTCACTACTCCTGTATACAAACAGGCTTCCCCTGTGAAAATCGGGGCCTGTGACTGCTTCCCACAGTGGATATGATCGGGACCTGGAAACAGTCTCAAGGTCCGTTTCCTGATCCCAAAAGGAAAATCAGGCCGCTGACCTCCTGGACAAGGCACCATGCTGTAATGGCTCTTTAAGCACAACATGGTCCATTGCAAAATCTCAGAGAAAGTCTTTGGCCAAGTGTAAATGTGATGAACGGCTGGTGTTATTCATTCACTGCAAAATCCGTCCTTAATGTTTGGTTAAAAGGCTGTTTGGTGATTAATATATATTAGACAAACAGTTCACAGTTTCACTGCTTTCTGTCAGTCACTTTTCCTGAAATTTAAATGCAGAACAGATAGACTGATGGACAAGATAAGAAGGAAACTTTTAAGCTCTCTTGTGCTGCTTAATTTTTGCTAGAAAATCAAGTAGTAGAGGTCATAAGTTCTAAGAACGCTCCCACTATATTTAAATTAGTTTGGACAAGCTTATAATGAGATTTAATTTTGAGGTGCAGTTTAAGTCTCTTGTTTCTATTGCATTAACTTGAAACGTAATCCAGATGCAGAGAAGGGCTGGCTCCTGGTTGCTGATCTACACCACTGTCCGGACACTGGATTTGCTGCCGAGTTAGACACGTTTAATTTCATTAATCTGAACAGTGATTTATGGGAAAGAATTTCTTCTATAAAATGCCTTGGATATTGCAGTACTTTTATAACTTCAACATATCAATGGGCATGAGGTAGTAAACACTGGTCTCCTTTTCCATGGAGATGCAGGTCATTGACCATATAGCTTCCATGTCACCGTTGCAGAGTCATGGCAAGCAAAGATCTAGCTTATGGTGTTTGTCACCAAAACTGCCATTGCAAGAAATTCTGGGCCAATATATTATTGGGGAGATTTGATATCATGCAAACAAATTTTTTGTATTCAATACTTTGAAAGTAGCCACAAAAATATGCCCAAATGTCCAGCTTTACTGATATAAGGGCTTTTATTATATTGGTAAAATATAATTTCATTGAACAGTGATGCAAAGTGTTGCAATTTATTTTAGATCTCAAAAGTGTATGGATAATTATAACTAATTGGGACCATTTAAAAATAATTTGACAGTAGTTTGGTGCTTAGTTAGGATTATGCTATTTGATTGCAGGTGGAGAAGCATATAATGTGTGATATGACCAATGAAGAAGATGTAACAAGTCTAGAATGCACCATTGGACAATTGTATATGGATTCTTTATCAAAGGTATACAAATTATATCAGATCATTTTAAGAGATAATGTAATTGAGAACCATGTGGAGCAGTGGGATAGCCCACTGTCATTTGTACCGCAGTCCACCCAGGCCAAACAGAAGGATTGAAGATTTCTCTCTCGCTTTCCTCTCTGATCTGTTGTCCTATATGAATGAGGATGACTGGTCTTAACCGATTTCACAGAGGTCATAATCTCATAATGCAACTTTGCGTACAGTTTAGCACCAAATGTAAATCTCATTTGGAAAGACCAAAGGATATTGGTAAAAATTAAATATTCTCACTGAGACAACAAGGATGCTCTACTGAGAGTAGAGGCTGAATTTTTGCTTTGGGGATGGAAAACAGGAGCTGGGACTGTTTTCAGGTCCCGAACCCACCCCGAGGGCCGAATAATCACTTATTGGGATTTTGACTGGGGCGCCCCTTTAATTGACCTGGTTCCTTGTCCAGTTAAGGGTGGCAGGTAGGCTCTCGAAGCTGGAGAGCCAATTAGAAGCCTTCCAGCCTCAGAGGAGCAGCCAGCTGCTATGAATGGTAAGAACGGTATCAGGAAACTGGAATACTGGGTAGTGCCTGTATTTTAGGCCCCATCTGCCTCCATTCCCGACTTCAGCAGGGGCCCAAAAATCCTGCCTCTAGGTTTCAGTTAAGTAGTTGGAGAGAAAAAAAAGGCTCCATTCTACATCTGCCCCTGAACTGAGACCACTTGATGCTTAAAGCAGATGACAAAAACCAAAATTATGAGCACCTTACCTGAAAAAAAACAAATTGAAAAAGGGAAAATAAACACTCAAATATATTAAGATACATAAAAATGCATTGTAGAAATATAAAGCTGATGAGTTTTAAATAAAAATTTTAATGACTGTAAATAATGATAACCACATACAGGTTATCTGTGACCAGATTTAAAATGGTTTCAGTTGTCTGCCAGAGTATAAATACGTTCTATAATGTGAACAAATTAGTGTTTAACAGAAATCCTTGCATTGCTGACAATGCTTGGTATAAGGTGAACTTTGATGTTGATCGTTTTACTTTCTAATTCAGCTGTCAGTATGTCATAAATATTAGAATTTATTCTTCTGGTATTTGTCACCCAGGTGGGATTAAGTTTTCTTCTGGATGCCAGCAGGCTTACCAGAGCAGAGGAAGACATTGTCATCACTGTTAATGCGACTTGGTAAGCATTTTATAAATACAAATGTGCCGTCTTAAGGGAAAAGATACACTGCTTGGTGAAATGCAGAGGTTAGGGGAAGAGTGCTGTTGTGCTTCATTAAGTCCTTGCAGGGATGTACATTTATTATATGGCCTGTAGAGAAACATTGTAGAGAAGAAATGCTTAATTGAGGATAGGAGCAAAAAGATAACAGTTTAAGTAATGAGAATGAATTTGTGCAGGGGCTGTTTTCTTTTAAAGCTGCATATAAAATTATATACATATGTTATTTTGGCAAGCCACTGGGCATGTGTAAGCTAATTATTACTTGCCTTCTAGATAAAAATACTTAATTTCACACATTTAAAGTTGTATACTTCCTGTGTTTACTTCTACAGTGAAAACGAACAGATTCTGGATTTACTTCATGATAACTTTGTCACTCTTAACTTGCCCTTGAAATATGAGGTTAATGTTGCTGTCCACGGGTAAGTAATCTGTCATCTACAATAACAATTTTAACAATATTGTGATAATTGAGTATTACTGAAAATAGAGACATTTTGTCGACGCTTTTCATCTTACATGCATCAGGACAATTTGCAAGAATACCAATAAGGGAAAGCAACAAATTTATGAGATGAGAGTGCTGATTGGTTGGCAAGTGGACTCTGATTGGTAGAGGTGTTGCCATGGAGAATGCACCAGTTTATGGTGACTGACAGTTAACCACCAAGCTTTGTTTGAAATTTAAACCAGGCAGCTTGACTCTGATTGGTCAAGGCATTGCCCTGAGGAATGAACCAGCGAATAGCTGTCACTTATTTTGTTTAGTTGAAACAGGCACAATGTGTGTACATGTTCTTTCGGTCTGCAAAGAGCAGGGCCCTGTGTTTTAATATATGTAGCTTCCAGTACATGCAAATACACCACAATGCAAGACCGACTGACAATCTTAAAGTGATTGTCAGTGTAATTCTTAGCACACTGAGGATAATTTAGCAAATAAAAACAAGAAATGCTGGAAGTACAGAACTGATGAAGGGTCACTGACCTGAAACGTTAACACTGCTTTTCTCTCCACACATGCTGCCAGACCTGCTGAGTATTGCCAGCATTTCTTGTTTTTATTTCAGATTTCCAGCATCTGCAGTATTTCCCTTTTATTATTTAGCAAAAGTTGTTCAATTGCGGAATCATATCTAATGTTGGACACTATGTTTTGAGTTTTGCAAACACGGGCTGGTTGGGAATGAAACATAATAAAAGTCTTAATAACTCTCATGGAGCATTTATTTTGGATGGTGCAATGCTCGGGAGTAACCCTCTAGCTTAGTGCTGCCATTCCGGAGTTTAAGCCCTGTCAATAATCTTCCTACATTGGAGTTCTGACCTTACATCGGAGATTTTTCAGGAACTTGTGCGTCCCACCTAGGCCGCAGGTCTTGCTTTTAGCCTGGACCCCTAAGGTTGAGTACCTTTGTAAAGGCTTCTGAGGGAGCTCCTCTCTGGATCTTCAGGGGGAAAACCTGGAGCTAGACTTCACTAGATTTTCCAGTAACTTGAAGATTATGGTCATCCAAATGCACCTTTGGTGGTGGTGTCTCCAACCATGGATAGAGTAATGAAGGAACATCTCCCAACCCTTAAACATTCATCAGGGTCATCCATGGAAGTTGCCAGCAGGCACACCCCTGTGCAGTCGCTGGAATGTGCCCTCCTGCTGCCGATATTTGGTCATGCAATTTTTTGCGGCATTTTATACAATTCAAGCTGTTAATTATAATTAGTTAATTATAAATACTGAGCTGCAAACATATGGGATGTACACTTTAATAATAATTGAATTCTAAACTATTCACTTATGTACGCCTGTAAACCCCTGAGGCCCTCTTCATTTGCATAATGTGCCAGCCTTGGCTCAGTGGTAGTATTCTCGCCTTTGAGTCAGAAGGTTGTGGATTTAAGTCCCACTCCAGGGACATAGGCCAGAATTTTACTGGCATGCCATGGGTTCTGACAACTGGACCAGAAGCAGCACCAGAGCCTGCGTGGGTGGACAGCAGGACCGCAGGGGGCGCTTTTACCGGCAGCAGACAATTAAGAGGTTACAGCCAGGACAGCCAACCAATTAAGGACGGTGGCCTGCCTCTACAAGCTGCTGGCCCAATCATAGGGCCAGCAGCTCTGCAAGTTCGGCAGTGCCACCGATGGAGGTATTCACTGCTGAGCCTGCAAGAGCGACCCCTGCAGGTACGTGGAAAATTCTTGTTCTCTGCTGGGGCTGGACTGGTAGGCCCAGGCAATTGGAGGGGAGAACCCTCCACTGGCAGTGTTGGGGCCACAGGGGTGGAAATTGCTGCTGGTTGGTGCCTCCGTGGGTGGTGGAGCTGTCGGAAAGGAAGGACCCCATCCCCGGTGAGCTGCTGGTAGACTGCCTCAATGTAGCTGGCAGACTCAGCATGCAATGGAGGGCCATTCCGAAGCTGTTAAAAACCTGGTGGGTTGTAAAATGGCCATCAATAGGCCAATTAATCACCTTAATTGGCTGCCCGCCTCTGGTTGGTGGGTGGCCGAGCAGCTGCTGTTCCTGCCTTTGATAATATCCCGTGGCGGCGGGAACACATTGGACTTCCCTCCAGATGCCTTCCGCCACCATTTTACCACATTTCCTGTGTCCCAGCCCGTGTCGAGGGGGCTGGTAAACTTCAGTCCATATATTCTAGGCTGACACCTTGGTGCAGTACCGAGAGTGCTACACTATTGGAGCTGCTGTATTTGTATGAAACAGTAAAGCAATGCCCCAACTGCCCTCTCCACTATTGGAAAAAGAGCAGGGGAATTCTCCCCAGTATTCCAGCCAATGATTATCCCCCAACCAACATCACAAGAAATAGATTATCTGGTCATTATCTCATTGCTGTTTGTGCGACCTTGCTGTGTGAAAAATTGGCTGTCACGTTTCCTACATTACAACAGTGACCACAATTTTAAAATACTTAATTGACTGTAAAGCACTTTGGGGCACTTTGGGGCACGCTGAGGTTATGAAAGGCGATATATAAATGCAAGTTCTTTAAGTGCGGTGGAACGGAGCTCCCATCGCACTTGTCCAAGGTCATAAACCCTGTTCCACATTCTGTGGGTGGGGGTGGGGAGGAGGGCGGGATCATAGCCAGGATAGTCTTCGGGTAAGGCAGCCTCAGTGTTGTCTGCCTTGGCCCAAACTGATCTGCTCTTCCAAGGCAGAGTGGAATCCTCCGAAGGCTCAAATGGGCCAAAGAAAATTATTTTTGTAACTCTTCAGCTCTGATTCGAACCATTCCAGCTAGAGAAGCTACTCGATCCCCTCTAGTATCAGTAATCTTATTTTAAGAAGGTCTTAAAGGAATCAGACTCTTCAGGCATAGGTTCCACTGAGGCTTTTCAAGGGTGTAAAGAAAGGAATTTCCTTAGGAAGTTTAGGAGCTCACCCTGACATGCCCCTTTGATGTAAGGGATAGTTAGGTGAAAGATCTGCCCAAAGGCCCTGTCCCACTACTTGAATTTAAAGATTCAGTCCAAATAGGGCAGAGCCCAGGTGGAGTTGGGATCCAGCCTATATTCCGGGGGTGGGGGGCGGGGGAGGGGTGCCTGTTCAGCATAAAGGCAAATAATACTTTCTTCAGTCATAGGAATTTTGTGATTTTGTGGCAATAAGATGTGGTAAAAGCTGATTTTTATATTCTTGGAACACATTTGTGTCAGAGATGAAGGAAGGATTCAGTGATCATGCATCAAATGCAAAGATCTCTGCGCATTGCAGTAAAAACCCAAAGTCAGGACTATGGCTGTATAAGATAGAAACAGGTGGCTCTCAAGTTACTAATAGTCCCTCATTGACATCTTCCTTTGACCAAGTGACAGAAGAGGCAACCCAATTCATACAGCTCCACCACAGATAGTAGGTAAGGTTCAATGGTACTAAGTGCGGAAATTCAGGAGTCTGTGCTGCCCAAAGCAGGTATATATTTTTTTAAATTCTTTCATGGGTTGTGGACGTTGCAGGCCAGGCCAGCATTTATTGCCCATCCCTAATTGCCCTTGAACTGAATGGCTTGCTAGGCCATTTCAAGGGCATGTAAGAGTCAACCACATTGCTGTGGATCTGGAGTCACATGTAGGCCAGACCAGGTAAGGACAGCAGATTTCCTTCCCTAAAGGACATTAGTGAACCAGATGAGTTTTTACAACAATTGACAATGGTTTCATGGCCATCATTAGACTAGCTTTAAATTCCAGATTTTTTTTTATTAATTGAATTCAACTCCCACCTTCTTCTGTGGTGGGATTCGAACCCATGTCCCCAGAGCAATACCTGGGTTTCTGGGTTATTAGTCCAGTGACAATACCAATACGCCACCGCCTCCCCATATATGTCAACTTTTACCTCCTATCTTCCCACCATATGGTCCCCAAACAGTCTTTCCAAGGGAAGCAGTGATTTATTTGTACTTCTTTCATTTAGTATACTGTATTCGCTACTCATGATGTGTTCTCCTTGGTATTGGGGAGACCAAAGGCAGATTGGGTGATGGCTTTGCTGAACGCATTCGTTCTGTCCTCAAGCATGACCCTGAGCTTCCGGGTCACTTGCCATTTCAATTCTCCACCTCACTCCCATTCTGACCTCTCTGTTCTATGTCTCCTACAGCATGCTAATGAATCTCAGTGGAAGCTGGACGAATAATGCCATATCTTTCAATTAGACACTTTACAGCCATTTCAGATCGTAACCACCACTCCCATTCTTTCAGACAGCAACTGTTGGTAGTGATTTGGCTATTGCCATTTACACCTCCTCTAGACCCATCTTTTGTATCTTTACTTGTCCCATTACCACCCCCCCTTTTGCCTTGCACCATCGTGCCTATTGTTATTTAATCTCTCCTGCCTTCCATCCTATCACAGACCTTCTCTTTTGTTCT
Source organism: Heterodontus francisci (assembly GCF_036365525.1). NCBI lineage: Eukaryota > Metazoa > Chordata > Chondrichthyes > Heterodontiformes > Heterodontidae > Heterodontus > Heterodontus francisci. Next base: position 82,531,778 of record NC_090377.1, read on the forward strand.
TTTCCTGCTTCTCTAATTTCCCTTGTTACATCTCTAACTCTTTTCAGTTATGATGAAAGGTCATTGACCTGAAACGTTAACTTTGTTTCTCTCTCCACAGATGCTGCCTGAGCTGCTGAGAATTTCCAGCATTTTCTGTTTTTATTTCAGATTTTCAGCATCGGCAGCATTTTGCATTTATGACTGTTGCTTAAGGAGATTTCAGCAAATAAGTCACCTCCAATCTGCATTAGCTCTCACAATCATAACTACAGACAAGGAACAATTTTCACAATAAACAGACTGCATATTCCTGCACATTGATAGGCTACAACATACTGAGGTAATCAGCTAACAGAATCACAAGCCTATCTACAGTGAGATCTCAGAAATCCTTCACACCTAATTCTTCCAACATGGCATTACATGGAAGTAATCACAAAAAAATTAAGAGGGACTAATACAAAAGCACAAGTAGACAGTACATCAATGCATCACCTTAAATGTATTGCCCATATTACCTCTTACATTAATTCAATCTGATGTTTAAAACCATAAATTATGTAGCTATTACTCTTTATAATAAAATTGTTTTAAAAAATTGTTTATAAATAATGAAAAAAACATTTAGGCTTGTGCCAAGCAAACAGGCGACTTTAATTCACATGTATTCTCAGAGTTTGCATTTCGCCCTTGTATTTGCAGAAAGGGCCACTTGCATGTCTGAAGTGAAGAAAAACAAATTGCTGATCAGCATCTGCTGCACCTGTGTTGCTTCTGGCACTAGTTGACATAATTTATGAAACAAGGGCATGCTGGAAAATGGGGCTCGAATTCTATGGCCCTGTATCCAACCTGCTCTTGTATCCTGTGAGGATCTGGACAGACAGGCCTTTGCAGCATTACCACTAATAACTTATACTCATCTTTGTATATTTATTACATATTTATCATTATTAATGATTCTAATGAGATAGTAAAAGTGAATGATACTTATGATAAGCTTTCTTATGGAATAATGCAAGTACATTAAATCACTGGATTGCATAAGAAAAAGGATTGTTTTTAGTATGAAAACCAAAGCATATAATCCTACTGTTAGAAACATGGTGAGCATAATATAGTAAACATCAGCTATAATAATAGTTCAAAGTATATGACGGAACACTGCATTTTCTTCATCCTTTCACTGACAAAACCACCAAAAAACATTAATGCTGGTGAACAAAGCTAAGATTGAAATACATTTTAAGCAGATTCTTTTGTTTTGCATTTCTAAAGCCTAATTTCTCATGAAGAAATAAAAATGGGCTAAGACAAAGGTGAAATACTGCAGATGCTGGAAATCTGAACTAGAAAACAGAAAATGCTGGAAATACTCAGCAAGTCAAGCAGCGTCTGTGGAGAAAGAAACAAAGTTGACATTTCAGGTCAGTGACCTTCTCTCAGAAGTTTAAAAAGTGAAAGATGTGACAGGTTTGAAGCGAGTACAGAGGCAGAGACAGTGGGAGGAGGGGAGGAAAGAACAAAAGGGAAGGTCTGTGATAGGGTAGAAATCAGGAGACATTAAATGACAGAAAGGATGATGGTGCAAGGCAAAAGGGGATGGTAATGGGACAAGTAAAAAAAACAAAAGCTGCGTCTAGAGGAGCTGTAAATGGCAACTGCAGAATCATTACCAACAGCTGTTGTCTGAAAAAATGGGGAGAGTGGTTAGGATTGAAATTATTGAACTCAATGTTGTGTTTAGAAGGCTCTAAAGTGTCTAATCTAAAGATGACGCACAGTTCTTCAAGCTTCCATTGATCTCCATTGAAACAGTGGAGAAGGCTGAGGGCAGAGGTCACACTGCGGGTGGGGCGTAGAATTAAAATGACAGGCGACTGGAAGCTCAGAGTCACGCTTGCGGGGACTGACTGGAGGTATTCAACAAAGTGAACCTCTGTTCTGCGTTTGGCCTCCAAGTGTCAAGGAGAAGACATTGTTGGTAGCAAAGAGTACTAAATTGAAAGATGTACAAGTAAATCACTGTTTCATTTGTAAAGCACTTTACAACCTTCCAGACTCAACATCGTGTTTCATTTAAGTTTTCTTCTTTGCTTAATGAGAAATTCAAAGCACAGATGTTGGTTAAAATGCTGTTTATTACCATATAAAAATGTTAGTACAAGCAGATGTTCCACACCGAGTAAACCCTTTTTTTGCTGGGCTGCATATGAAAAGGTATTGAACAATACTTTCCACAAGTCTGTTAAAATAGTATTACTCTCTTTTTGAAACAGATCAGTATTTCCTTCTTCATTTCTGTATGATGGAGCCACAGACGATGACACAGAGCCATTTACTTTCTATGATTCAGCTTGCACATATAAGTATATCAATTATTCATTCCAAGTAAGTCTTTGTTCTTCAGACTACAGAAATATATGTGCGTGTTTGCTTATTTTTGGACTAAGCTTCTGCCTAAGAATCTTGATTCAGTTTTGTAGATAGGTAAGTGCCTAGAAAATATGTTCATATTTAATTTAGTAGCTGCCTGTTGAGGTTTGACATGCTGTAAAAGGCTAATACTTGACATCATTTTTTGCATTTAGTGGGAGTCAAACATTAAGTTGTTTTAAAGTTTGATGTAGACAGTCTCACTGTCAGTTCTTGTTTCAAAAACCAAACAGTTAAAAGAATTCTGGGAATTTTTTTTTAATCTGTACTTGTGCCTCTTTTTTTCTTTTGAATATTTTTGTTCAAATGGTGAAAGTTTAGGACTTTACGAGGAGAACTTGATTGGAAGACTTACAGGATTCAGTAGTAAAACAGAGCTGCAATGAGCACAGTTGAAATTGCATGATCTGTGAAGCACCCTGATTTCATGACCAAGGTTTATTTTGCTGACTCACAGCTAAATAAATCATTAAAGCCGGCTCTTAAATGATGTAATCAATATTCATTATTCACACAGATGCATTTAAAATAACATTGGAAAATGATGAGAAAAACAGAAGGATATTAATATTCATTATAAACCCCTACAACAGGCTCACCTGAACTTAAGTCTGAGCTGGCCTGGCCCAATAAAATTACTTGTTGATGGTAATTGCTGCTTAGGCCACTGCGACTGCTGGAAAAACGTTTGAGCAGAGCACGCCTAGAGTCTGCTCTGCTAATTGCTCACTAATGTAATGCAGCGGTCTCAATGCCTGTTTTAGGCAGGTACCATGGGCTCCTGGGCAGTCTTCTGTGCCAACATAGCATTGCCTGTACCCCTGGCACTGATTGGGCACAGGTGTCGCTCCACGAACCTGGCCCTCATTGTGCCCATTTTACACCCCATAAAATGGGTCAAATGAAATCCCATTGCTGCTCCTAAAAAGTGAGCAATCTGTCTTTGTTTGTAATGTTCTTGGAAATTATTGGCAATTCATGTAAAAGAGATAAATATGAAAGTTAAGATGGCATGGGTTAATATTTGCATTATAAACTGTTGACCAGTATTCCTCATAGCTGTGTGCGAATGTTGCATAAAATATTCTGCTATAATGGCTTCGTCAATGCCTATACTTACCTATTCACAATTAACTTACTTCAAGGTCATCAATATGGGGAACAGCATGGCTCCTGGTGTTGAACTGCGAATTACCCAGCCCAACACACTGAAAGAAAATGGCTTCAAGTTGTTTGAAATTCTTGATATAACGGTAGGATTGTACTGTTTCAAGTGTTAGTTGAAAAAAAAACATCTGTAACACCATGTTGCCATTAGACTCTCAAAATCTGGTTAAGCAGATTTCTATCAAGCAAAATTGGTCACAACAAAGTTTTGCCTATTTTATTTCTGTATCATATAACATTACAATCTCCAATGTGCTCTCTGTGAGTGTGTTTCCCCTATGGACAGAGAAGTAGAGTTAATGGTGAGAATTGTAACCTTAAAAAACGCATTTGGGTCATGTGGGGTGCTGTTAAAATCTTAAATATTCGATTCCCAACCAAACCCACTGATTTCAGGCAGAAAGCTGGTGGGGCAGCCAACCTGCTTCAAGGAGGTTGGTTAGTACTTTAGATATAATGATGAGGCTGCGACCCTCTTTGTCATGTACCCCATCAAGTCTGATCAGGCCTTTCAATCAGGCTTGGCTTTCGGTCAGGGAACTGATTGATGATTTTATGCAGCTGCTGTAAGAGAGGCGGAGGTATCCTGATTTCTGGCATCCCTGTGCCTTTCGGATCTGTCCACATTCCAGCGGGTAAGGTAAGTAAAAATTCAGCCCAGTGTCTCAGGTCAATGACCTTTCCTCAGAACTGAAAAAATGTAGAGATTTGACAAGTTCTAAGAAAGAACAGACACAGGGAAAGGGGGAGGAGGGAGGAAAGAGAAACAAGGAAGGTCTGTGATGGGGTGGAAGGCAGGAGAGATTAAATGACAAAAGGGATGCTTGTACAAGGGAAAAGGAGAGTAAAGAAATAAAAGATGGGTCAAGGAGATGGGTAAATGGCAATAGCAGAATCATTACTAATAGCTGCTATCGAAAGAAATGTGAGCGGTGGTTATGATCTAAAATTATTGAACTTGTTGTTGAATCCAAAAGGCTGTAAAGTTCCTTGAACTTCATTAGGACAGTGTAGCAGGCCAAGGAGAGAAAGGTCAGAATGGGAGTGGAGGGGAGAATTAAAATGACAGCCGACTGGAAGTTCAGGATCACGCTTATGGACAGAACGAAGGTGTTCAGTAAAGCAGTCAGCCAATTTACATTTGGTCTTCACATTATAGAGGACACTGCATCATGAACAAAGGATGCAGTATGCTAAATTGAAAGAAGTACACGTAAATCACAAGTTCACCTGGAAGGAGTGTTTGGGCCCTGAACGATGGAAAAGGAGGAGTTAAAAGAGCATGTGTTGCATTTCCTGAGCTTGCATGGGAAGATTATTTTTTACATTGGTGCTTAAAAGTTCATTTTCTAATAACTGCATAGCTGGTAAAATGAATTAGCTTTCTGTCTTGCTAAGTCAGTGATGCAATAATTGGTAATTTCAGAATGCTGAAGTGGTGCCATAATTACTGCATCTTTACTTTGATATAACTACTGTTGCATTAATTAATGATATGATCTGACTTGATGATGTAATGGGCTGAATAAAATACCAATATGAAGACAAATTTCAAGTTTTTCTTTTGATGATTCTTGGTCTTGTATAAATGTAACATGGAGTATACTCAAAAAGTTAGTATGTAATAAATGCATCACCAACATTGAAAAATGAGGTAAATAAACAAAATAGTTCAGTGATGCCAAATGTAGCCTTTAAAAGCCCAAAAAAGGTAGGTGATGGGAAGCCAAACGGAGGTAAGCAAGTTCCACAGCGATGATCTAGGAAAGAAAGGGTTCGAGTAGGAGACAGTCTTAGCCTTAATTTCAGTATGATGAGGGTAGAGTAAGGAAGAAGTTGTTGTAGGACAGTATTTTGGAGCTTTGAAGGAAGAGAAAATATTAAGAAAAATGACAGTAGCAAATGTGATAGAATAGGTAAGATTACAAAGAACTGAAAGAGTTTGGAAATCAGGGGCTGGATTTTCAAAGGGCAGTGGTGGACCGAGTGCAGTTGCCATTTGAAAGTCATGGTTCCGGAGGTCGTTTCTAGAACGCAACACCTCTGGGACAGGGGGGAGGGAACGGGGATGCTGCTCACATCCAATTAAAGCCCATTAAGCTCGTGGAGGAGTTCATCAAGGGGCCAGAGGTGTCCACACTGTAGTTTTCAATTAGGATTCCGGCGAGCTTGACCTGTCTGGTGCACGATAGTGCACAGCTATCGTGCTCATAGTGGGCATAAGGCAAACTTTATTGTTGGAAGATGAAATGATTTGGGTCCACGGGGATCTTGCGCTGGGCCAAGCACAAGACATTTTTTATTTTGGAAGCAGTGCTTCACCTCTTTATTCTGTTGGCCCTCCAAGGAGCTGCCTGCACTATTCAGCAAGGCAGCGGCAGATCCCATCATGGCTGCTGCCTGCCTTTGCTGCTCATGCTCTGCTGGCAGCTCCCGCCTCCTATAGACGCTCAGCAACACTAATTGGGCATCGAGCTTGTCTACCACCCAATTAGGCCATTAACATTTAAAGATTGTGTCACGTTAACAATGCAGCTGAGGCACGGGGTTGGGACCCAGAAAACATTCGGGCATCAGGTTCCCAATCACGTTTTGAAAATTCAGCCTCAGAGGTGAGAAAGACCAATCTATCAGAATGTTTTGATATACCTTCTGCAGAAGTACAAGAGGGGTGATGGAATACCTCCCCAGAAAGGGACACCTACATTTATATAGTGGCTTACCGGGTATCTCAAATCATCGGCAAATATGGTAACTGTTTTGTACACATAAAGGGCTGGATTTTCAGCCTCCACCAGGGCCGAGGTTGAAAACCCTGCCAACCGGCGTGCCTGTTTCCTGGCTCCATCCCGCCTCCAGGACATTTTTGCAGAGGCGGGATGACAGAGTTGGTGGGGTGGGGGGGTGGGAGGGGGATGTGGAGAACGGGTCGCAGGGCTACCTGCTTGCTCATGGTGGGAAGCCGACACATTTCATTAAGAGTGACTTGAAGCCAATTAAAGGAAGCCGACTGGGATTTTCAGCCTCCAGGTCCCCGTAGGTGGCAGAGTCCAGTTTAGGTGCCTGGAGGTGGCCTGGCGGCAGGCCAGGAACCTATCATTCCAGACAGGCCTTGAGGCCCTCCCTGTCTGCTGTGTGCAGGAGAAATCACAGGCTGCCCTGTGGAGGGGTTCCCCCGCTGCCCCTACCCGACCCTACAGTGGTGGGCTGTTTGCAAAAGGCATTTTTTATTTTAGATTTTTTAAAAGGTGGAGAGAGGGCACCTCCATGTTGAATCACCCTCTCTCTTGCTTACCTTCCATCTCAGCCTGCTGCTCCTTTCAAGCTGGAAGACCTCTGATTGGCCTCCAGCATTTCTTCCTCCACCACCAATCTGGGCAGCGAATTCCAGGCATCCACCACCCTCTGGGTGAAAAAGATTTTCCTCATGTCCCTCTATTCCTTCTACCAATCACCTTAAATCGGTGCCCTCGGTAATTGATCTCTCCACTAGGGAAACAGTTCATCGAGTCATAGAGTTATGCAGCACAGAAACAGGCCATTCGGCCCATCGTGCCTATGCCGACCGTCAAGCACCTATCCTAATCCCATTTTCCAGCATAGGTCCATAGCCTTGTATGCTATGGCATTTCAAGTGCTCATCTAAATTCTTCTTAAATGTTGTGAGGCTTCCTGCCTATACCACCCCTTCAGGCAGTGTGTTCCAGATTCCAACCACCCTCTGGGTGAAATTTTTTTTCCTCAAATCCCCTCTAAGCCTCTTGCCCCTTACCTTACTTCAATGCCCCCTGGTTATTGACACCTCTGCCAAGGGAAAAAGTTTCTTCCTGTCTACTCTATCTAGGCCCCTCATAATTTTGTACACCTCAATTAAGTAAGTCACCCCTCAGCCTCCTCTTTTACTTTTCTGACTAGTCTGCCATGTGGGACCTAGTCAAATGCCTTGCTAAAATCAATGTAGACCACATCCACTGCACTACGCTCATCAAACTTCCTTGTTACTTCTTTAAAAAGTTCAATTAAGTTAGTAAGACATGACTTTCCCTTAACAAATCCATGCTGACTATCCCTGATTAATCCATGGCTTTCTAAGTGACAGTTTATCCTGTCTCTCAGAATTGATTCTAATAATTTGCCCCACTACTGAGGTCAGACTGACCGGCCTATAATTATTTGGCCTATCCCTCGCACCTTTTTTAAACAATGGTGCAACGTTCACAGACCTCCAATCCTCTGATACCTTGCCTATATCTAGTGAGGATTTGAAATTGTTCCTCAGAACATCCACTCTTTCCTCCCTGGCTTCCTTTAACAACCTGGGAAACAATCCATCTGGCCCTGCTGATTTATCCACTTTCAAGGATGTCAGACCCTCTAGTACTTCCTCTCTCATTATACTTATCATATCTAATATTTCACACTCCTCCTCTTTAACTACAATGTCTGCATCATCCCTCTCCTTTGTGAAGACAGGGACAAAGTGCGCATTAAGAACCCTGCCCAGATCTTCTGCATCCACGCATGAGTTACCTTGTACATCTGTGATAGGCCCTACCCTTTCCTTAGTTATCCTCTTGCTCTTAACATACAGATAAAACATCTTTGAGTTTTCCTTGATTTTACCTGCCAATATTTTTTCATGTCCTTTCTTTGCTTTCCTAATTTCTTTTTTTATTTCACCACTGCACTTTCTATACTCCTCAAGGCTTTCTAAAGTATTAAGATTTTTGTGACTGTCATAAGCTGTCTTTTTCTGTTTTAGCTTACCCTGTATGCTTCTAGATAACCAGGGGGCCTCTAAATTTGGCAGTACCACCATTTTTCTTTGTGAGGACATGCCTACACTGTGCTGTAGAATCTCGCTTTTGAATACCTACTGGTATTGCCACTGATCTTACTTCAAGTAGCTGTATCCAGTCCACTTTTGCCAGATCACCTCTCAGCTTCGAAAAATTTGCCTTACCCCAATTTAGAACTTTTACCCCTGTTCTATCTTTGTCCTTTTCTATAATAATGCTAAATCTAACTGTATTATGGTCACTATCTCCACAATGGTCACCCCCAGCTACTTCATCCACTTGTCCAGCTTCATTTCCGAAGACTAAATCTAGAATTGCGCCCCCTCTCATTGGGCTTGTAATGTGCTGGCTAAAAAAGTTCTCTTGAATGCACTTCACGAATTTTGTGCCCTCTGTGCCCTTCACACTGTTTATATCCCAGTTGATATTAGGGTAGTTGAAATCCCCAACTATTATTGCCCTATTGTTTTTGCACTCAGAAATTCGCCTACATATTTGTCCTTCTATCTCCCTCTCACTATTTGGGTGCCCTTTTTTATTTCTGAGCTCAACCCATATGGCCTCATTTATTGATTCATTTCGCATATCATCCCTCCTCACAGCTGTAATTGATTCTTTAACCAATAATGCTGCACCCCCTCCTTTATTTATACTCCTCTCTATCCTGCTTGAATGACTGTTACCCCCGGGGGCAGGTTTGGGACCCAGAAACAGTCCCAATCTCTGTTTCCTGCCCCTGGAGGGAAAATCCTGCCCCAAGATTCAACGCATAATGTTATGGTATCGTTAACATCATCCTAAACCACCGTCAGGGACAACTGGAATCTCAGTTTAATGTTTCATCTGAAGGACGGCACCTCTGCCAATGCAGCACTATCTCAGTAATATAAACTAAGTTATGTACTAAAGTCCTGGCTTTCGCTCTCCCACTTCCCCCATCAGAGCTGCTACTGGTTGCTGCTTCCCCACCTCCCACATGCAAATATTTATCAAATATGTTATATCATGAAAATTGTTGCATGTTGTTGGCTAATACTGCTATTTAGTATGGTGTCTTATTTCTTGAAAATTGTAATTTTCTTTTTACAGCCCAGTAATGGAGAATGCCAATTTGACAGTCATTCAGAAAACTGTACTGAAATGAAACTCACAATATTTGATCAAATGATTAACTATTGCAGGAAGTTTGGAAGAAAAGTATTGGTAAGGATCAATATAAAATTGAACCAAGCTTTAAATGATGAAATGAGAATAATGGATACTGGGAAATAATTTCAAGCCAATTGCAGTTAAAATCACCTTTAATGGAATAAAACATCCTACAGCATCTCACAGGAACGTTATCAAAAAAAAAATTGACATTGAGCCACATGAAGAGATTTTAAGGCAGATGACTAAAAGCTTGGTCAAAGAGAGTTTTAAGGGATGTCTTAAAGGAGGAAAGAGAGGTAGAGAGGCAGACGGGTTTAGGGAGGGAATTCCAGAGTTAGAGTTTCAGCAGCTGTAGGCATGGCCACCAATGATGGAGCAATTAAAATCAGCGATGCACAAGAGGCTAGAATTAGAGGAGCACAGGCATCTCAGTAGGCTGTAGGGCTAGACAAGTTTGCAGAGATAGGGAGGGGCGAGGCTATGGAGGGATTTGAAAACAAGGATGAGAATTTTAAAATAGAGTTATCCCCCAACCGGAAGCCAGTGTAGGTCACCGATCACGGGTAAATGGGACTTGGTGCAATGTAGGATATGGGCAGCCGGGTTTTGGATGGCCTTAAGTTTATGGAGGGTGAAAGATGGGAAGCTGGCCAGGGGTGCATAGGACAGTAGAGGTAACAAAGGCATGGATGAGGATTTCAGCAGCAGATGAGCTGAGGCAGAGGTGGAGTTGGGCAATGTTACAGGTCAAAGTAGGCAATTTTAGTGATGACACAGGTATGTGGTTGAGAGCTCATCTCAGGTTCGAATATAACATCGAGGTTGTGAATACTCTGGTTCAGCCTCAGACAGCTGCTGGGTGAGGGATGAAGTCACTAGCTAGTACATAGAGTTTGTGGCAGGGACGGACGACAATGGCTTCAGTCTTTCCAATAAGAACATAAGAAATAGGAGCAGAAGCAGGCCATTCAGCCCTTTGAGCCTGCTCCACCATTCAATGAGATCATGGCTGATATTCTACTTCAACGCCATTTTCCTGTACTATCCCCATATCCCTTGATGTTTTTAATATGCAGAAATCTATCGATCTCAGTCTTGAACATACTCAACGGCTGAGCTTCCACAGCCCTTTGGGGCAGCGAATTTCAAATATTCGCCACCCTCTCAGTGAAGAAATTCCTCAATTACTTAATTGGAGGAAATTTCTGCTTATCCAGTACTGGAGGTTGGACAAGGAGTCTGACAATTTAGAGACAGCGGAGGAGCCAAGAGAGATCGTGGTGAGATAGAGCTGTGTATTGTCAGCATACCTGTGGAAAATGATGCTGTGTTTTTGGATGATGTCACTGAGGGGCAGCATGTAGATGAGAAATAGGAGGGCCCAAGGATATATTCTTGGGCGGAGGGTGGGGGTGGGTGCTCCCAAGGTAATGGTGTGACAGCCGTTGCATGTGATACTCTTGACTATGATTTGATAGATAAGAATTTGACCAGGCAAAAACAGACCCACCCAGCTGGACGATGGTGGAGAGGCATCGAAGGATGGTGTAGTGAACTATGTCAAAGACTACACATGGGTTGAGAAGGATGACCACTGTTACAGTCACATCAGATATTATTTGTGACTTTGATAAGAACCCTTTCAGTACTGTGGTAGACGCAGACACCTGATTGGAGGGATTCAAACATGTACTTCTGGGAAAGATGAGCACAGATTTGAGAGGTGGAAACACATTCAAGGAGGTTGGAGATGAGGCAGTAGTTTGCATTCAACACTGTTTAAAACAAAAAGTGACCCTTCTTTCACCTCCACCTTCCAATCCCATTCTTTCCATTGCAACATTTCTTTCTCTTTCTGTTTTATATGCCTGTCTGACTCAGTTATGCACATGGCAGGGCACTTAACAACAGAAGAAGAGGAGCTTTTATGTCCTCAAAACATCCCAAAGTGCATTACAGCCAGTCAAGTTTTTTTGATGTGTGGTTACTGTTGTAGGGAAATGTGACAGCCAGTCATCACACAGCAAGGTCCCACAAACAGCAATGAGATAACCATCAGATCATTTGTTTTAGTTATGTTTTTGAGGAATTAAACATTGGCTGTGATGCCAGGAAGAAATTCCATTCTTCTTTGAATTGTACCATGGGATCTTTGATAACCACTTGATAGGGCAGATGGGGCTTCTGTATAACATCTCATCTGAAAGATGAATGTCAAAATGACCACTGGTTTGGGCACATTTCTTTTGACATTTACAATGCCCTTAAATTGCTCTCTTTCTATCCTTGTGAATTTCTGAATCAAGTCTGAATACTGTGCTTGATGGATCTCTGATGCCCTTAAGTTTTCCTTCTGTTCTTTGTAAAATGCCACTTTAGTTTTGGCTAACATTAATTTAACTTGGCAATGTCCAGAGATGACTGGCTGCATAAAGTCCCTGATACCTTCAAATGGATCTTGCACACTGAGATTTCTTTTGTTTGTGTTTAGTTCCCATTTTTGAGTCAGTGAGGAGGGAGACGTTTCTTAACTAGAACAGACAGTGGTACTAGCTTTGAGTTGGGGAAGGCCTCTGGCTTCACTTTCTACTACTTCTTTCCTGCTGCGAGAGCAAAAATATCTATGATGCCCTCTTCCCATTGCCAGTTTGTCCTGAAAGCAACTAAGTAGTCTTAAGATGGTGTGAATTTAAGGAACACATACATGTGCCCAATGTGCAGCCACCCTGCATGTCAGTATCTAACAATGCATCATGCAGCTAGGCTATGTTACCATTATTATCGATCTGAAGTTCTTTAAAAGCATTAGTGTTTGAAGTTTCAAATGTATGTTGCAGTTTGTCTTTGTTGCCCTAGTGGAGTTACAAACATGGTGTGCAGTGAATGAGTTATAAAGTTGCCTGATGGCTTCATGTCGGGAGCAGTAAACATGTAACAGATTAACAGGCAATAGTTAGTGGCATCCATGCTTGGGTCATTTACCTAAGCTATGATACCATTGGGTAACCTTGCTTTGACAGCTTTATGATCCACCATCATCATCTACATTTGTTTCTAGGTGTTGTGAATACTATGCACACATTGATCTTGGCCACCACCCCTTGCCCGGCATGCTGCAGCACTGTCCTCTGGAAGCTGCCTTGAAGTGCCAAACATGGCAATCCTTAAAAACACCTTTGAGGCAGCACCTCCCCATTTTGTCATCCATCAAATGCTGCAAAACTCTTGCACTTGTTCAGAAATTTAGTTTCCTGTCTCCACATATTTATCATCATCCATGACACTTTTTAGTCAGTTAAAACTTTACAGGCCCCTACACTTGGCCATTCAATTTTAAATGTTAAACGACTGCTGGAGGAATCTGCAAGAAAAAGCCCCTGTATCTTTAGGAACTTACTTCAGCTTACATTTACTGCGTAGTCAATAGGGAGAGCTAGAATGGGATTTCCACCAGAAGTGTGAAATCCTTTTGCTTTCTTGTAGTTTATAATGTGAAGAAATTTGCTGAATGAAGTCCAATTGATGCATCTGCCTTTTAAGGTGTTTATTACTTTGCACCTCTTTCTGCAGAATCTACTTGTCACAAAAGGCTGAACAGTTAACTTTTTAAATGTTTCTGCTGGTAAGTTCTATTGCATTCCAATTTCTGTTGGCAACTTACTGTAACTGAGTGGTAGCAAGTGTATAGCACAACTTCACTTTTATTCACGTTTAGCACCTTCCCTGCAACAGAGCACTTTTTTCAGTTGGCTGAGATTAGTAATTTGCTCAAACTATTTTGGGTATGAGTACATGTCCTGTACTCCATTACACCTCAAGATGAGGCTACTCCTAAATTAGAGTATTGTGTGTAATCACTTTTAAGTTTCAACCTTTTACAAATGAGGTTTAATTTTTTTTCTACAGTCCTGTTTCAGACCTGGAATGTCCTGTTTAGAAATCACATGTCAGCTAGGAGACATTGAACGTGGAAAAGCTGTATCCATTCATGTTGCTATGAAACTCAATTATGCATTTTTGGCATCAGTAAGTTTTATATTGTGCATTTTTGTATTTATATGATGTTTGGGATCTTTTAAGCATTGCTTTTAGTAAAAGAACACTGAATACTGAATCTTCTTGGTGTTTTGAATAATCTGTTCAGCTAATGTGCAACCAAGGCCGGAATTTTACGTGGAGGTGGAGGCCCTGCCCACTGGCCAAAACATTGGGGGCGAGCCCGCCTCCACTGGACCTGGAAGCCACGCAGTGATTTTATGTGGCCCCGGCCCTTAATTGGCCTCACAGTCTCAGCAGCGCCACTGGGTGTGGTGGCCACTCCTAGGACTGCACCCAGCATGAGGAGCAGCAATGGAGGAAGCCCCAGAATAGAGGTAATTTTGTGGGGTCTCGCCGGGGGCAATCGGGTGAGCCCCAGCTAGGCAAGGAGCGGGTTGGTTGGGGGTTGGGGGAAGCTTGTGCCATGGGGTGGCCCCTCAGTGGGGCACAGGGTGCCCGATCAGGAGGGCCGCCAAGCATACAAGGAGGCTGTTATATACAGTGATATTCTTGATAAGGCTTGAGACAACTTTTGCCTCTCCCCTATTGTGAAATGTAAGCAAAGCCATCAATGCATTGTCATGCAAGGCCCCAACCTGCCAAGAATGAGGCACATCAATTTTGTCATCAACATTGATTTTTAACTGTCGCTGGAGCGAAGAAATGACTTGTTAAACAGATCAGCCGTGGCTGGAAAAAAACATTGACATACTAACAGACATCGAAGGCGAGGAAGTGCATTCCCGGGCCTGCTAAGGAGATACAATCCACAAGGCCAGGATCGGTTAGACCAGCTGGTCACATGACTACCTGGCTGTTCCAGGGTTTTGTTTTGAACTGGCCACAGAGAGTTTAAACACAGAGTGTCTGTTTGCTCCTGGACTGATAATATCTGTCTCCTGTCTGCTCCCATCTCTTTCTCACAAGCCTCTGAATCCACTAAAGACACATGAACTCCAAGAGAGAAAAGTCTCTTGCAGTGAACAAGGTTTAAGAAGAATACTGGGTCCCAACAAAAAGCAAGATCTACCTACAATCAGGGAATCTACAGTGAGCACGAAGAACCGTAACAAAACTCTTCAGATATTGCCTCAAATGTTTCCACTTTATTTTTAGTTTAGTTTAGAGATACAGCACTGAAACAGGCCCTTCAGCCCACCGAGTCTGTGCCGACCATCAACCACCCATATTATACTAATCCTACACTAATTCCATATTCCTACCACATCCCCACCTGTCCCTATATTTCCCTACCACCTACCTATACTAGGGGCAATTGCTAATGGCCAATTTACCTATCAACCTGCAAGTCTTTGGCATGTGGGAGGAAACCGGAGCACCCGGAGGAAACCCATGCAGACACAGGGAGAACTTGCAAACTCCACACAGGCAGTACCCAGAATTGAACCCGGGTCGCTGGAGCTGTGAGGCTGCGGTGCTAACCATTGCGCCACTGTGCCGCCCAAGTACTCTTTTCTGTCTCTATTTGTACGTGTGTATCACATATGCGTGCTTGCATGGGGCATGTATTATATCGGTAGGTGTTAACTGAATTAGAGTTTAAGTTTAATAAATTTCAACTTTTCTGCTTTAAACCTAAGAAAGCCTATTTGTGTTGGTTTCTTTGCCTAATAATTGGAAAGCGGTGAACAAGGTTTCACCAAGGGTGAGCTAAAAACAGTGTGTTTAAAATTAAACCCTGTTATGGTAAGACCAGGTGAAGGCGAGGAGGGACCCCCTAGACACCTTTCTCACCTGGTCGTAACAGAAATTTGGGGGCTACCATCCTGGATTTTACCCATAGACAAACGCGAGAAATTGGAAGTGGAAGCCAAATTGTTCCCAATCAGAAAAGAACAAGATTTCAATACAGGTTTTCTTGTGTTTGTGTGTGATTGAATACGAACATGTCTGCGACTGAAGCTAGTAGCTCCCCAAGCCAGGATGAAGTAACTTGGGATAAATTAAAAGCATTGTCTATGGAGGAGCTGAGGAAAATGACTGAGCAGTGTGGGATCATTGTATGTGGCAAGGCTAGGAAGTCTGAACTCCTAAGGCTAGTGGCCAACCATTTTTCCCTTGAATCGGAAGAAGCAGAAACAGGGTCAGAAGTAGACCCTGACAAGGTACTGCTAGCAAAGATACAATTGGAACAAAGGAAACTTGAATTAGAAGACAGGGAAAGAGAAAAAGAAAAGAAGAGCCAGGAGAGGGAGAGAGAGGCAGGAGAGCAAGAAAGAAAGAGCTATCCAGAAGGAATGTGAAGAAAAAGAAAGACAGGAAAAGGAACAAGAGAGAGAGGAGAGAGAGAGAGAAAGGATATTCCAGAAGGAATGCAAAGAAAGGGAGATAAGGCAGCTTGAGCTAACTAGGGGGCAACTGAGTAACCCCAGTGAAAGCCTGGCCAATATGGAGGAGCATTTTTTGTCTCCTTTGAGAAACTGGCAAGGCAGCTAAAATGGCCAGCTGAGACCTGGCCTCTTTTACTGCAAAGCAAGCTAACTGGAAAAGCCCATGAGGTTTATTCCGTATTGTCAGATGAGAGTTCATCAAATTATGAACTGACAAAAAGTGCTATCTCGGGGCATATGAATTAGTACCCGAAGCCTATGACAAAAGTTTAGAACCCTCAAGAAGCAAGCTTATCAAATTATCTGGAGTTTAAAAGAAGTAAGCAGCTGGCTTTTGACCAGTGGCTGAGGGCTCTTAAAGTACAGCTATGCGAATCTCAGACAAGTAATTCTGTTAGAGGAATTTAAACACTCTCTCCCACTCTCCATAAAGACCCATGTAGAGGAGCAGCAGGTCCAGAGAGCCCGGCAAGTGGCCATTCTGGCTCAAGAGTTTGCTTTATTTTATGTCGGTTTCCAAGGGAGAACCTTTCCTGGTCACCTCCACAAATCCAGAAAAAGGACAAAGGGTGGGAATGTGATAGGAGCCTAAGCTGTCCTGGGTGAGGAAAGAAAGCAGGAGACACAGGGGGCCCTCCTCTAGCGAAAAAGGAAGGTGCTGTAAGCAAGATTGAGACCCGCAGACCTGTGTGCTTCCATTGTAATAAAGCAGGGCATTTAAAAGCTGACTGCTGGAAACTAAAGGGAAAACCGGTAGGGTTAAGCAGGGCACACCCGCTCAGTGAAGAAGTAACTCTGATGGAAAGCACAGCAGAACAAGCTGCGGCTTTAACTGCAGTAAGAGTGAGACCCAGGAAGCTTACTACTACAAGTGCAGGAAAAGTTAATAGGATTCCTGAAGGTTATAAAGGTTTTGTGTCTGAAGGGAAAGTAACTCCATACCCACGAGTGGGGCAAGCAAGCCCATAGTAATTCTCAGGGACACAGGGCCATTAGAGCTCTTTTACTGGGAAAAGGTCTGACCTTTCCCCCAGAGAGTGCAGTGAACACCAGAATGGTGGTGAATGGTATTGGAGGGCAGTGTATACCTGTACCTGTACATCGGGTGCACCTGGAGTGCGACCTAGTTTCGGGATTGGTGATCGTAGGGATTGCCCCTAGTTTGCCTGTGGACGGGGTTGATCTGCTCCTAGGTAATGATCTGGTGGGGGTGAAGGTGGTAGCTCCCCCATTAGTGAAAGAAAGACCGCAGGAGGTCAGAGAGACAGGGCAGTGGCAGGAGACGAACCCCTGCAGTTTCCCTGAATGTGTAGTGGATCAGGTCATGATCAAATCAGCTCCCCCAGAGGAGACTGAATTTACCCTGCAGGCAGATGACTGGGTCTGTCTGTCTGAGGCTTTCTTTGGAAAGTTAGGAGACTCAGGGAATGAATTAAATGGATTTTCCTTAGCCGAGGTTCAGTGAGCCGACCCAGTATTGAGAGAGTTAGCACAGGCTGACTAGTCTGAAAGTGAAGCAGAGAGAGTGCCTGATTGCTCGTATTTCAAGAATGAGGTACTGATGAGGAAATGGAGTTCTCCTCACAGACCTGAGAGCAAGGAGTGGGTAGTAGTTCACCAGTCAGTGGTGCCACAGAGGTGCCAGAGAGAGATATTAAGGCCCGCGGGACTACAGTACAGGCCGGTATACGAAAGACCAAAGCCCGCACAAGACAGCAGTTTGACTGGCCAAAACTCCACAAAGATGTGGTGGAGTACTGCAGGAGTTGCCACATGTGCCAGGTTGAGGGAAAATCCCAACCTACAGTGAAACCTGCACCCCTAAGTCCTGTTGGGAGGACCCTCCAGAAGTGGGATGGTGAAATGTAAGGGACCCCTGCCGAGAACAAAAGGGGACAGGCAGGCACAAGACTGGTAAAAGGTTAGACAGGGAAGGGGAAACAGTGACCAGGAGGGCAGGTTAAAAGAAGTCCTGGAGGAATCCCAGATGAAAACTCCTGCTGTCCAGTCAGCCAATTTGAAAAGTTAGACCCCACATCCTCCTATGTAAATGCAGACACTATACGCACCCCACCAGAGTTGCTAACAGCATTTACAAGAACCTGCAGAGACAAAGAAAGACTTCTAGGGGGCAGAGAAACTATGAGGGTGATGCCTCACCTAGTCAAAGTGCCACAGGGGAGTGCAGTAGAGTCTGCACAAATACCTGCAGGCAGGAGTGTCCCCTGGGACGAAGGGGCGATTAGCAAAGAATCCTCCCACACAGTCAGAACCAAAGAGAAACCATCCCCTTTTTCAGACCTCAGTAGGAACTAAGATGCTCGGCAGTCATGGAAATGGGCAAACGGAAGAGAAACCTCCCAAAAAAAAAGAACCACCTGTTTATTGGGATGCCAAAAGGGGGCAACTAAAGCAGCACTGGCACCAAGAGAAGACAGGCTGTAATAACTTTTAGGATTTATGAATGAATGGGAATGAATGAGAGAAATGCATGGGTTTTTTCTGTATCTTATATTTTCTCTCAACCCTTTTAATAAAATGCGCCTAATCTCAAATCGCATTTCATTCCACTGGGTGTGGAGGTGTCTTGCTAGGCCCCCACCTGCCAAGAATAAGGCACACCAATTTTGTCATAAACATTAATTTTTAACTATTGTTGGAGCAAGGAAATGACTTGTTAAACAGATCAGCTCTGGCTGGAAAGTAACATTTACATACTAACAGACATCGAAGGTGAGGAAGCGCATTCCAGGGCCTGCTAAGGAGGATACCAAGGCCAGGACTGGTTAGACCAGCTGGTCACATGACTACCTGGCTGTTCCAGGGTTTTCTTTTGAACTGGCCACATCGGATTTGAACTCAGATTTGCTCCTGGATTGAGAAGATCTGTCTCCTGTCTGCTCCCATTTCTTTCTCACAAGCATCTGAATCCACTAAAGACACATGAAACACAAGAAAGAAAAGTCTCCTACAATGAACAAAGTTTAAGAAGAATACTGGGCCCAATGAAAAGCAAGATCTACCTACAATCAAGGAATGTACAGTGAGCTTGAAGAACCGTAACAACAACTCTTCAGATATTGCCTCAAACTTTTCCACTTTATTTTTCTTCTGCTCTTTTCTGTCTCTATTTGCATGTCATATATTGTGTATGTATGCTAGAGTGGGGCACGTCGTGTATCTGTAGGTGGTAACTGAATTAGAGTTTAAGTTTAATAAATTTCAACTTTTCTGCTTTAAACCTAAGAAAGCTTGTTTGTGCTAGTTTCTTTGCCTTATAATTGGAAAGCGGTGAACAAGGATTCACCAAGGGGGAGCTAAAAACACAATGTGTTTAAAATTAAACTCTGTTACGGCAAGACCAGGTGAAGGCTGAAAGGGACCCCTAGACTGGGTCGTAACAGCGTTGTGCAAGTGACCCCTTAGTTGTAAAGAATCTCTGGTTTGAATTTCAGCCTACACTGCTGTTTTTTGTAGACATGTTTTGTAAACTTTTGGTGAGACCACCCAATAGAGCATTTATGTAATAAAATGGGCAGTTCTAATCCCCAAAATGTAGCTCCTGTCAGATGATCAGGGAATGATGCCCATGCTGAAGTTTTCTGTTGAGATTGCCCCACATTCCTGGTTGAAGGTGAGAAAATGGTTGCTGAAGGCAAGAATAGAGCATGTGTAGAAGGGAATAAGGAACAAAATTATAACTTCAATGAATTTACATAAAAAATGATCTGCAGCATTTGCAGGTATATTTTGGTTTATTATTTCTATATTTGAAAGCTATTGGAGACCACAATGTGTGATATAAAGGTATGCTAATTCAATATTTTGTATTAAAACAGTACAAAATTCACGTTTTATTTCAACAGGATACCGCTGCTTCGACTTATTTTGTTACAGAAGCTGTGGCATCATCAGGACAAAATCCCAATGTTATTGAAAATGAAGGAGGAACAAGCAAAACTGTAGGTATTTAAAAACAATATTAAATTATATAATCAGTGCTATTCACCTTTCTCCCCCTCTCCTGAATTCATCCTGGATATAATTTCATGAGTGATGGCAGCACTCTCCAGAACATTGCCGAAGTGGCCTTTCTACATATGCAAGTCCAGACATTGAATTGTCTTTGACTACATTAGAGTATCACAGCTGATCCCAGTCCATTTCATCAGGCATCACTGGGTGCATGGCAATCAGGAACAGGTAGTTTGGCTGTTTTTTTTCTTCTTGCAAAACTCACTGGGAGAGAGAAAAAAAAATCAGAGGGCAGATCAATCAGCTCAACCAATTACTGTCCTGCACACAGATTACCCAACTTCTGGCTGAGTTAGAGAATAGTCTGTAGCTTGGAAAGCCAAGGGAAGGGAAAAATCTATATATTTTGGGGAGGGAATGAAAGCTGGGAATAAAATAATTGGTGTTAAGAGTGTTCTTATTCTCCTGAGTGGCTCAGAGGTATATGTATTGAGTTATGCAGCAAGAACTGGAAAACATTCAGGCTGGGCTGATACGTGGCAAGTAATGTTTGCACCACACAAGTGCCAGGAAATGATCATCTCTAACAAGAGAGAATCCAACCATCTCCTTGTGACATTCAATGACATTACCATTGCTGAATCTCCCACCATCAACATCCTGAGGGTTACCAGTGACCAGAAACTGGACCAGCCATATAAATACTCTGACTACAAGAGCAGATCAGAGACTGGGAATTCTGTCACAAGTAACTCACCTCCTGACTCCCCAAAGCCTGTCCACCATTGACAAAGCACAAGTCAGGAGTGTGATGAAATACTCTCCACTTGCTTGGATGAGTGCAGCTCGAACAACACTCAAGAAGCTTGACACCATCCAGGACAAAGCAGCCCACTTGCTTAGCACCCCATCTATCACCTTAAACATTCAATCCTTCCACCACCAACACACAGTAGCAGCAGTGTGTACCATCTGCAATATGCACTGCAGCAACTCGTCAAGGCTCCTTTGACAGCTTCCTTCCAAACCTGCGCTCTCTACCACCTAGAAAAACACGAGCAGCAGACGCATGGGAACACCACTACCTGCAAGTTCCCCCCCAAGACACACATCATCCTGATTTGGAACTATATCACCATTCGTTCACTGTCTAAATCCTGGAACTCCCTCCCTAACAGCGCTGTGGGTGTACTTACACTACAAGGACTGCCACGGTTCAAGGAGGTGGCTCACCACCACCTTCTCAAGGGCAGTTACAGATGGGTAATGAATACTGTCCTTGCCAGTGATGCCCACATCCCATGAATAAAATAAAATGTGGTACAGGGCCATACAATTCCAGTTTCATTCCTGATGTAGGTTGATGCCACTTATCCTCGAGTCAATATAAACAGTTTCCTTATATTAATTGCCATCTTAACTTGCAAGCAGAGCAATAGTCTTGAGACATTAAGTTTAAGGAACACGTAGATGTGTACCCAACACGCAGCCCACACTGTGTGGAAGTAGCTGATTATGTAGTTAAATGTAATTTGCTACGTGAAGCCTTTTTAAGATTTCAGAGTGTTCAGTTGTAAATAGCTGAGGTATAGGCACATACAGTAGGCAATGAAAGAGCTGTAAAGGCTTAGCATGGGGTAGCAGTAAATAAGTAGCATGTTGGTGGACAACATTTTTTGGAATGCATATGTGGGCTATTTACCTAGTATCTGGTACTGTCCTGTAGCTGTATCTTGGCACCTTTTTTTAGGTCTGCTATTTCCTTCTGCCTCTTTTGTCAGATGCTGCAAGTGTAGCATTAACCTTGGTTTCGAGCTCCTGCTGAATATGTTGTACTGTTGTATTTTAAGGAGGATACTCTGGGGTGGAAAACAGGCAACCCTCCAATTACCCACTTCATGCAGCAACATATCCAGTGCTGTACATCAAACAAGTGGTTTTATATGCTTCACTGCTCCGTTACTTACTTGTAGACCCAGTTTATCAGTTCCACATTTTTATTTGCCTTCCGCTAGTTTTTGACAGTCATTTCTTTTGGCCCACAGAAGTTGAAAGGATGTCTTTAAATGGTGGCATTTTGCTAATAACCCTTTGAGTTGCACCAGGTATTGTGAATTTCCATGGGAGTAAATTGGCAGTGATTATGGATAGGATTTTAAGGCCCCGATGAAGGTGGGTACGGAGGTAGGCGGCCATGAAAATTAGTGCCGCTGGCTGTGTTATGACCAGGTGAGAAAGGTGTCTAGGGGTCCCTCACAGCCTTTACCTGGTATTATCGTAACAGGGTTTAATTTTAAACACACCGTGTTTTTAGCTCCCCTTTGGTGAATCCATGTTCACTGCTTTCCAATTATAAGGCAAAGAAACCAGCACAAACAGGCTTTCTTAGGTTTAAAGAAGAAAAGTTGAAATTTATTAAACTTAAACTCTAATTTGGTTAACGCCTACGGATACACAACGTGCCCATGCTAACATGCATACGCGATACACACATGCAGTTAGAGACAGAATAGAGCAGAAGAAATACAGTGAAAAAGTTTGAGGCAATCTCTGAAGAGGAATTTTGTTACGGATATTTGAGCTCACTGTAGAGTCCTTGATTGTAGGTAGGTCTTGCTTTTTGTTTGGGCCCAGTATTCTTCTTAAATCTTGTTTGCCGTAGGAGACTTTTCTCTCTTGGGGTTCATGTGTCTTCAGTGGATTCAGATGCTTGTGAGAAAGAGATGGGAGTAGACAGGAGATCTTCTCAGTCCAGGAGAAAACAGTCTTACTCTGAGTTCAAACCCTCTGTGGCTAGTTCAAAAGACCCCTGGAAAAGCCAGTTAGTCATGTGACCAGCTGGTCCAACCAATTCTGGGCCCCGTGGATTGCATCACCCCAGCAGGCGCTGGAATGCGCTTCCCCATCCCCTCACTGTCTGGTGATCAACATCCATTGTGGTTGAATGTGTCAGGGAATGGTCCTTTGTCTACACAAGCACTGTCTGTTAATATGCAAATGTCTTTTCCAGCCACAGTTGATCTGTTTAACAAGACATTTTTTCGGCTCCAGCAACAGTTTAAAATCAATGTTCATATGACAAAATTAATGTGACTCATTCTTGGTAGGTGGGAGCCTAGCATGACAGTTGGCATATCATTTTTTATGGCGCTGTTCTGGCATCTGGCGATTTTCCTGAGAAGGGGGAGGCAGGACCCAGAAACCTGCACAATTTGAATGTTAGACCAACTAATCTTGTTAACAAGGTCATTGTTTGCTCCTGAAGGGCCAGTTTGGAGCTTTAGTGGGGATGCATGGATTGCATGCTACCTCGGGGCAGTCCAGGTGCATGGAGTTGGCAACACAGTGGGGAATCCATTCATGACTGCCCATGAAATTAGGGTGGGCCCATAAAAAGGAGTATGGCTGAGAGGGGCAGTCAGCCATTGGCACAAATGCACCATTGGGTTTGTAGAGTTTGCGGGGACAGGGATCTGCGTGTGCTTGGGCAGTGGAGGGGGTCGCGACCCTCCTGGCATTGTGGGGCTATACGAGGAGAGGCTTAGGATTCCAGAAATTATTGTGAATGCAGCTGAGTGCAAGCTGATGATGGGATTACAGTTTACCAATATTGTGTCAACTTGTGATGAGGATCAACATTCTTAGCAGCAGAGCCAGAACCCTGGGCATGAGGAGGGCAGAGGGAATGAACAAAGGGCAGGAAGGCAACAGAGGCTGTACCTGCAGCACAGGGTGTACTGCTGGAGAGGGAACTACCTGGACATATCGGAGAACCAATGCCACAGGTGATTGTCCCTATTCAGATAGACAGTCCTCCTCTGAGGGGGACTGCCCACAGCTGCCTCTGCCTCTCACTTCCTCCTGCTCACTAGTGTCATGCTCTTCAACCAGTGCCACCTTATCTAAACGCACGCGAGGACCCACTGATGTGAGTGTATCTGCACTGGTGGAGGGTGTGCTTGTAGGATGTGACAGTGCTGGCTCTGCTGTCTCTTGTGATGGCCCTGGTGGCATGACAGGACTCGGGTGTTCCCCTTTCACATCATAACCCTTGGTGAGACCTGGAATACTGTGTGCAGTTTTGGTCTCTGTATTTAAGGAAGATATACTTGCATTGGAGACAGTACAGCAAAGATTCACTGGGATGAGAGGGTTGTCCTATGATGAGAGGCTGAGTAAATTGGGCCTATACTCCCTGGAGTTTAGAAGAATGAGAGGTGATCCCATTGAAACATACAAGATTTTGAAGGGCTTGATAGGGTAGACACTGAGGGCTGGACTTTCAAATGCCAGTGTGGGTATGGATGTGATTTGAAAATTACATTCCTGGAAGTTGGCACTGGGTCCCAGTACCTCAGGAACATGATACGATCTTCAAATGGAGGCCAGGAGGGATGGTGGTGGGTGGGGTGCTTCTGAAAACCACATACCTCCAATTAAGTGCTTGTTGAGCTCATTGATGAGCTTATTAACAGGCAGCAGAGGAACAGTCTCAAATGTTCAATTGGCAGGCACAGGGAACACTGAGTGTGTGGGACACATCAGGGTTCACCTGGTGTGGAGCAGGGAGTCATGAGAGCTAATGGATATACTGGTCAACTCATTTTTAAAGCTTGGCTGCACAACAGGTGGCACAGAGTTGCCATTGCTGGTACTGAGAGCGTTGTACTTGTAAATATTGAGAGATAAGTATCCTGAGAGTGATATCAGGCAGCTGGCATCACTTGGGCAGCAGAGGTCGGCAGAGGAATCCCTGGTGAACAAATGAGTGCCAGATGAAGGAGTGGAAATGGGAGCAGGATCCTCTGCCGTTGGACAGAGCAGTGAGGAGGAACTTCAGCAGAGGCATCTTCCTGGTCTTCAGAAGCCCATAGGAGCACTGAGGGGCTGCAAGGGCAAGAATACCCACAAGTCAACTACCTGCAAATGACAGAGCGCCAGTGCTGTAGCAGGCTGTACCTATCCAGGCAGTTGGTGTTGGACATTTGAGCTCTGGTCCACAATGACCTGAGGCCTCGCAGCCTCCATGGTCGTCCCCTACCTGCAGCCGTCAAGGACCCCCTGAGCTTTTATGTTTCCAGGTCATTCAAGGATCAGCTGCAGACCTGGGTAGCATCTCAAAGTCGGCAGCTCATTATGCCATCAGGCAGGTAATGGATATCCTATTCAGGAGGGCAGGGGAATGGGCCAGTGCAGGTACAGAGGGCATTGGGCTTTTAGGTCACCGATGAATTATCACAGGTCCAGGGGGTCATCAATTGCACCCACATAGCCATCAAGGCACCGATGGACCTGCCAGCTAGATTCCTGACTAGAAATGGCTTCCGCTCACTAAATGTCCAGCTGGTCTGTGACCACAAGAAATGCATCTTGTGAGTCTGCACTCAATTCCCAGGCAGCTGTCATGATTCTTTCCTGCTGTGAGAGTCCCAGGTGCCACACCTCTTCAGGCCAACATCCAGACTCTGTGGGTGGCTGCTGGGGATAAGGATTATCCTTTGAGGAGGAGGCTTCTGATGCCTGTCTGGTACCCAGACAAAGATGCAGTGAGGTGCTACAAGCAGAGCCACTTATTAACACATACCTGCATTGAACAGACCCTTAAAGGTGTGCTTCTGTTGCCTTGACCGGTCAGGTGGTGCCCTCCAGTTACAGCCAGCCAATGTGTCTTGTATTGTGGTCAACTATACAAAGAGGACTGGATCTGGATGAAGAGAAGGACCTGGAATGCTACTCTATCTCCTCAGCCACAGGGGGAGCACTTCATTTGAGTGGGCATGAGCGCAGTGCACCACAGTCTTAGTTGCACTTGATGGGTCACCTGGGTGATGTACTCTCTGTTTGTTTTGTCTTTGATTCATCTTATTATAATGAAAACTTTTGATGATTTCGATCAGACATGTGTTTTTAAAGCTTGTTGAGAAATGTGTTGAGGGCCGGCAGCTCAGCAGTATTCACAGTACCACTGGGAGTAGACCCAGGCCCAGCACTGGACCTCAGGTAAATGAGGCGGGGTTGCTTAGGGGCCAATCCGGAAGGCCCGGGCGAAGGGGGATGGGAGTGAAGTCCAGGTGGAAGTGGGTGTCCTCCGTGGGCCACAGGTGGCCGTGCAATCAGCTGCCAAGTCCCAAAGCTCTAGAATCCTTTGCTAAACTTCTCTTCATTCCTTTAAGATGTTCCTTAAAACCAACCTTTTTGACCAAGCTTTTGGTCATCTGCCCCAATATCTTTTTATAGGACTCGGTGTCAAATCTTGTTTTATAATGCTCCTGTGAAATGCCTTGGGGCATTTTATTATTTTAAAGTTGCTATATAAATACAAGTAGTTGTTCATAATTGTTTTGATCATGTACATTTTCTGTTTAGTCTTGCAGAATTAATGACTACCTTTCTGCTCATTAATTCAATTGTCATTGTTTTTTCTAGGTTATCATGCAAGCAGTTTATAATTTGAAACCAAAAGATAAAGTAGCAATATTATTTATTGCAATCGGTTTGTTCATGGGGATTTTCACATTGACTTGTTGTACAATCACACTTTGGAAGGTAAGATTAATACTAATCCAATTCTACAACTAAAACAGTATCACTTTCTGTCCTTGGCCTCCTCCACTGCTCTACTGTAGCTCAGAAAAGCTCAAGGAACAACACCTCACCTTTCAATTATGCAATTTATAACCTTCTGCTCGATATTGAGTTCAACAATTTCAGATCATAACCACTGCTCCCGATTTTTCGGACAGCAGCTGTTGGTAATGATTCTGCTATTGCCATTTATACCTTCTCTAGCCACCTCTTTTATTTCTTTACTTGTCCCATTACTTACCCCTTTTGCCTTGCACTATCATCCATTTTGTCATTTAATCTCTCTTGCCTTTCATCCTATCATAGACCTTCCCCTTTTGTTCTTTCCACCCCTTCCTCCTTGTCCTGCTTCTTTATTTGATTAAAACCTGTTACATCAATAACATTTTCTGATCAAAGGTCACTGACCTGAAACATTAACTGTTTCTCTGTCCATGGATGCTGCCTGGCCTGCTGAGCGTTTCCAACATTTTCTGTTTATGTACAATTTTTAATATTGCCTTCTTGCACATACCATTTATCTGATGTTATGTGGTACAGATATTTCCCATATCAAAGACACACTCAAGCAATATGGATGTATTTGAACAACAACATTAAAGTATAATAATTTAGGTGAAATGTAATTACATATTTTATTTTATACTTTGACAAAATGGAAAATCAAGGACTCAAAGAATATCATTACTTTGGATTTTTGTTCAAAGCTTATTCTGCTGCTCCTGGTCCCACAAAGGAAAATTAAAAGTTATCCTGAATGGCCTCTTTTTTGCTATTGATCCTCTTCTGAGCTGCCTTCATCTGGCAGAAAAACTGCAGGAGTTTTCACACTCAGGCCACAGTTAAAACTGCAGTCGGGACCCAATGATGTTACCAGACCCCCAATCTGCATATTTACAAAAAGGCACTGCAAGGTTTGGGAAGGTGGCATAGCTACCTGTTCAGTAATGCCCTTAAAAATTTAGGAATGGCAGGATTGGGGGAGACGGTGATGTAGTGGTGATGTCACTAGACTGGTAAACCAGAACTAATGCTCTGGGGACCTGGGTTTGAATCCCACCACGGCAGATGGTGGAATTTGCATTCAATTAATAAATCTGGAATTAAAAAGTTAGTCTAGTGGTGACCATGAAACCATTATCAATTGTAGTAAAAACCCATCTGGTTCTCTAATGTCCTTTAGGGAAGAAAATTTGTTGTCCTTACATGTTCTGGCCGACATGTGACTCCAGACCAACAGCAATGTGGTTGACTCTTAAAATGCCCTCTGAAATGGCCTAGCAAGCCACTCAGTTGTATCAAACGGCAACAAAGTCTAAGAAAAGGAATGAAACCAACGGACCACCTGGCATCGACCTATTCACTGGAAATGACAACGGCAAACCCAGCCCTGTCGACCCTGCAAAGTCCTCCTTATTAACATCTGGGGGCTTGTGCCAAAATTGGGAGAGTTGTCCTACAGACTAGTCAAGCAACAGCCTGACTTAGTCATACTCAGGGAATCATACCTTACAATGTACCAGACACCACCAGCACCATTGCTGGATAAGTCCTGTCCCACCAGCAGGATAGTCCCACCAGAGATGGCGGCACAGTGGTATATAGTTGTCTGGGAGTTTCCCTAGGAGTCCTCAACATTGACTCTGGACCCCATGATGTCTCATGGCACCAGATCAAACACGGGCAAGGAAGCTTCCTGATGATTACCACCTACCCCCGCACCCCCTCATGAATCATTGCTTCTCCATGTTGAACACCAATTGGAAGAAGCACTGAGGGTAGCAAGGACACAAAATGTACTCTGGGTGGGGGACTTCAATACCTATCACCAAGAGTGGCTCGGTAGCACCATTACTGACTGAGCTGGCCAAGTCCCAAAAGAACATAGTTGCTAGACTGGGTCTGTGGCAAGTGGTGAGGGAATCAACAAGTGGGGAAAACATATTTGACCTCATCCTCACAAATCTACCTGTCGCAGACACATCTGTCCATGACAGTATTGGTAGGATGAAACCACCGCACAGCCCTTGTGGAGACAAAGTCCCGTCATCTCACTGAGGGTACTCACCATCGTATTGTGTGGAATTACCACCATGCTAAATGGGATAGATTTCTAACAGATCTAGCAACTCAAAATTGGGCATCCATGAGGCACTGTGGGCCATCAGCAGCAGCAGAATTGTATTCAACCACAATCTGTAACCTCATGGCCTCGCATATACCCCAATTTACCATTACCATCAAGCCGGGGGACCAGCCCTGGTTCAATGAAGAGTGCAGGACGGCATGCCAGGAGCAGCACCAGACGTACCTAAAAATGAGGTATCAGCCTGGTGAAGATACAACACAGGACAACCTGCAAGCCAAATGGCGGAAACAGCATGCAATAGACAGGGCCACAACCAACGGATTAGATCTAAGCTCTGCAGTCCTGCCACATCCAGTCGTGAATGGTAGTGGACAATTAAACAACTGCAATGAGGAGGAGGCTCCACAAACACCCCCATCCTCAACGATGGGGGAGCCCAGCATATCAGAAGACAAGGCTGAAGCATTTGCATCCATCTTCAGCCAGAAGGGCCGAGTGGATGATCCTTCTAAGCCTCCTTCTGAGGTCTCCGCCATCACAGATGCCAGTCTTCAGCCAATCCAATTCACTCCACGTGATATCAAGAAATGGCTAAAGGCTCCGGTTACTGCAAAGGCTATGGGCCCTGACAACATTCCGGCAATAGTACTTGTGCTCCAGAACTAGCCATGCCCCTAGCCAAGCTGGTCCAGTACAGCTACAGCACTGGCATCTACCTGGCAATCTGGAAAATTGTCCAGGTAGGTCCTGTGCACAAAAAGCAGGACAAATCTGACCTGGCCAATTACTGCCCTATCAGCCTACTCCTGATCATCAGCAAAGTGATGGAAGGGGTTATCGACAGTGCTATCAAGCAGCACTTGCTCAGCAATAATCTGCTCACTGACACTCAGTTTGGGTTCCGCCAGGGTCACTCAGCACCTGATCTCATTACAGCCTTGATCCAAACATGGACAGAAGAGCTGAACTCGAGTGAGGTGAGTCATTGCCCTTGACATCAAGGTAGCATTTGACCAAGTGTGGCATCAAGGAGTCCTAGGAAAACTGGAGTCAGGCGGAAACACTCCACTGGTTTGAGTCATACCTAGATGGTTGTGGTTGTTGGAGGTCAATCATCTCAGTCCCAGAACATTACTGCAGGAGTTGTGCAGGGTAGTGTCCGAGGCTCAACCATCTTCAGCTGCTTCATCAGTGACCTTCCCTCCATCATAAGGTCAGAAATGGGGATGGTCGCTGATGGTTACACAATGTTCAGCACCATTTGCAACTCCTCAGGTACTGAAGCAGCCCATGTCCATATGCAGCAACACCTGGACAACATCCAGGCTTGGGCTGATAAGTGGCAAGTAACATTCGCGCCACATGAGTGCCAAGCGATGACCATTTCAAACAAGAGAGAATCTATCCATCTCCCCTTGACATTCAATGCATTACCATCATTGAATCCCCCACTATCAACATCCTGGGGGTCACTGTTGACCAGAAACTGAACTGGACCGGCCACATAAATGCTGTGCCACAAGAGCAGGTCAGAAGCTGGGAATTCTGCAGCGTGTGACTCACCTCCTGACTCCTCAATGCCTGTCCACCATCTGCAAGGCACAAGTCAGGACTAGGAACATAGGAGCAAGAGTAGGCCATTCAGACCATCGAGCCTGCCCCACCATTCAATACGATCATGTCTGATCATCCACTTCGATGCCTTTTTACCACACTATCCTTATATCCCCTTACGTCATTAGAAATCTGTCAATCTCTGCTTTAAACATACTCAATGACTGAGCTTCCACAGCTCTCTGGGGTAGAGAATTCCAAAAATTCACAACCCTCTGAGTAAAGAAATTTTTCCTCATCTCTGTCCTAAGTGGTTTCCCCCTTATTTTGAAATTGTGCCCCGTGGTTCTAGACTCCCCAACCAGGAGAAACATCATAGCTACATCTACCCCGTCTATCTCTTTAAGTATTTTGTAGGTTTCAATGAGATAATTTCTCATTCTTCGAAACTCTAGAGAATACGGGCCCAGTTTCCCCAATCTCTCTTCATAGGCCAATCCCGCCATCTCGGGAACAAGTCTGGTGAACCTTCGTTGCACTCCCTCTATGGCAATAATATCCTTCCGAAGGTGAGGGGACCAAAACTGCACACAGTACTCCAGGGACAGTCTAACCAAAGTTCTATACAATTGAAGCAAGACTTCACTACTCCTGTACTCAAATCCTCTTGTGATAAAGGCTAACATACCATTAGCCTTCATAGTTGCTTGCTGCACCTGCATGTTAGCTTTCAGTGACTTATTGACAAGGACACCCAGGTCCCTTTGTACATCTACATTTTCTAATCTTTTACCATTTAAGAAATACTCTGCATATCTATTCCTCCTGCCAAAGTGGATAACCTTAATTTTTCCACATTATATTCCATCTGCCACGCTCTTGCCCACTCATTAAGTCTGTCCCAATCCCGTTGAAGCCGCTTTGCATCTTCTTCACAACACGCATTCCCACCTAGTTTTGTGTCATCTGCGAACTTGGAAATACTACATTTGGGCCTCACATCCAAATCATTGATATATATTGTGAACAGCTGGGGTCCAAGCACTGATTCCTGCAGTACCCCCACCAGTCACAGCCTGCCAACGTGGGAATGACCCGTTTATTCCTACTCTCTGCTTTCTGCCTGTTAACCAATCCTTAATCCATGCCTGGTGGTGGCGTAGTGGTAATGTCACTGGACTAGTAATCCAGACCCCAGGCTAATGCTCTGGAGACATGGGTTTGAATCCCAACAGCAGATGGTGGAATTTGAATTCAATTAATAAAACTGGAATTAAAATCTAGTCTAATGGTGACCATGAAACCATTGTTGATTGTTGTAAAAAACTCATCTGATTCACTAATGTCCTTCAGGGAAGCAAATCTGCCATCCTCACCTATGTGACTCCAGACCCACGGTAATGTGGTTGACTCTTAAATCCCACTTAGTTCAAGGGCAATTAGGGACGGGCAACAAATGCTGGCCTGTCTCAGCGATGCCAATATCCCATGACAGAATAACAAGAAGTATATTACCTCCTATCCCATGTGCTTTAATTTTACCAACGAGGGGACTTTATCAAAAGCCTTCTGAAAATCCAAGTATACGATGTCCACTGACTCCCCTTTATCAATTCTGTTAGTAACATCCTCAAAAAATTCCAAAAGATTTGTCAAACATGATTTCCCATTCATAAATCCATGTTGACTCTGCTCGATCATATCATTATTATCCAAGTATCCATTTATCACATCCTTTAGAATAGATTTGAGCATTACAGGTCTTTAATTCCCTATTTTCTCTCGACCTCCCTTCATAAATAGCAGAATGGCATTTGCTACCTTCCAATCTGCAGGAACCACTCCAGAATCTATAGAATTTTGGAAGATGTTCACCAATGCACCCACTATCTCCATCGCTACCTCTTTTAAAACTCTGGGATGGAGAATATCAGATCCTGGGGACTTATCAACCTTCAGCCCCATTAATATCCCCAATATAACCTTCTTACTAATACTAACTTCCTTCAATTCCTCATTCTCCCTGTTGTGCCTAATCTGCACTTACTCTAAAGAACTCACAATAAAGAACTGGTGGAAGGCGTCTTTTAGTAATTTATTCGCACATTAAGTCACAAAGTACAAGGACTCACTACTTGCATAGTATACTACCCGTCAAGATGTGACGTGATCAGTCTGGGACTTGCGGCTGCCCTTTGTACTCTGAGCCCCAGACTCAGGGTGCTTCTTGCGAGTGTTGGTCCCGGGTTTATGTAACGTCCCAAGTTTCGGTCAGGGGTTAAATCCTGTTTCCAAGACCCACCCCTCACCTACTCGAAACTCTGCACAGTCAGGACCAGATGTTTCTTCTGCTATCTCCTCACACCCACGGCCTTGGTTCTCATTGTTTGCGAAAACAACTCCTTATTTGGTCATGTAAGGGCACTATCAGTGCTTCTCCTCTCAGGAGTTGCCTGACTATCTGCGCGCAGCCCCCAACCACATCTTGCTTTCACACAGCTTTCAGTTGTGTACTCTTTAATTCTTACTGTAGCAAACCTTTTAGGTACCACATCCCTAATCCCTTGGATCCCTAATTCTAGGAGGTTCCTTGTATCTTCCTCAGTGAAGACAGACACAAAGTAATCATTTAGCTTCTCTGCCATTTTTCTATTCCCCATTATAAATTCTCCTGACTCTGCCTGTAATGGACCCACATTTGTCTTATGCAAACATTTCCTTTTTATTTACTTATAGAAGCTTTTACAGTCCTTTTTTATATTTTTCCTAGCTTACATTCATATTCTATTCTCCCTTTCTTTATCAGTTTCTTCGTCCTCCTTTGCTGTATACTAAAATCCTCCCAATCCTCAGGTTTACCACTATTTCTGGCAACTTTATAAGCCTTTTCTTTTAATCTTATACAATCCTTAACTTCCTTTGTTATCCATGGTTGACTGCCTTTACTTTTGGAGTTTTTGTACCCTGAAAGAATGTATAGTTGCTGTAAACTATGTAATAATTCTTTAAAGATTATCCATTGCCTATGCACTGTCATAGCTTTTAAAGTATTTTCCCTATCCAACTCAGCCAATTTGCCCCTCATACCTTCATAATTTCCTTTGTTCACATTTAACACCCTGGCTTCAGATTGAACTACCTCACTTTCAAATATAAGGTAAATTCTATCATATTATGGTTACTCATCCCTAAAGGTTCTTTCACAACAAGATTATTAATGAGCCCTTTCTCGATACATAATACTAGATCTAAAATAGCCTGTTCTCTTCTCGGTTCCTCAACATACTGCTCTAGAAAATCATCCCGAACACACTCCAGAAACTTGTCCTCCACAGCATTAGTGCTCATTAGGTTTACCCAGTCTATATGCAGATTGAAGTGTTGGAGTACTCTTCACTTGCCTGGATGGGTGCAGCTCCAACAACACACAAGAAGCTCAACACCATCCAGGACAAAGCAGCCCGCTTGATTGGCACCCCATCCACTACCTGCAACATTCACTCCACCACCGACAAACAGTGGCGCTGCAGCAACTCACCAGGGATCCTTCGACAGCACCTTCTAAACCCGCGACCTCTACCACCTAGAAGGACAAGGGCAGCAGCTGCATGGGAACACCACCACCTGCAAGTTCCCCTCCAAGTCACACACCATCCTGACTTGGAACTATATCACCATTCCTTCACTGTTGCTGGGTCAAAATCCTGGAACTCCCTTCCTGACAGCACTGTTGGTGTACTAACACCCCAAGGACTGCAGCGGTTCAAGAAGGCAGCTCACCACTACCTTCTGAAAGGCAATTAGGGCTGGGCAATAAATGCTGGCATAGTCAGCAATGCCCACATAAAAAATTCTGGACAGGACACCAATAGGTACATCATCTCACCCAGTGAATTTCATTTGCTTTCCAGCCCGGTTTATGTCAGGTGGTTAAGAATCAACTACATCCCCAGAAAAAAAGTCAGCATTTAAAAGTGGGTTTTCTTTCAGGTAGATGATTATTTTAAAATATGTTTTTCTTTATCGTTTAATGTTTTTACTTTTTCCAAGAGGTATAGAAAACCTAAAGAATGTTTCTGTCTGGTGTCACCAATATTCAATTTATCCTTGAATTGCCAATGCTTTTTTATCCAGTTAATGTCAGGCAACTTGCAGGACAATGATGATTTCAGTTTTTAGTTTGGACAAGATTGGGACACTATTTTAGCTGCTGTTTCAGCCAATAACTGACAAAAATCATAGTAACTTAAGAAATTTCAATCACAAAAATGTTGCAAAACTATGTAAATGTCAAAAAGTAAGAAACTCATATACAATTTTGTGATTTCCTTCCCCCACCCCACCCCTTTAGTGTGGATTCTTTAAAAGACAACTGAAAGCCAAAAGAAATGACGAAAATAAAAAAAGCAACTGTCAAGGAAGTTGGCAATCAGTACATCAAGAGGAAAATGATGATGATTAAGTAAATGACAACACTTCCATACAATGCAAAATTGAGGTTTGGCATTTACAAAAAACGTATGAAATGCAAACTAAACAGCATTGGGATTATTTGTAGATTGGAAAATGTGAACTTGTGTATATTTGAGTAAAAATATCTGAAAATTGTACCTTAGATGATTCCGCCAGAATTCACAGAATTGTTACAGTGCAGAAGGAGGCCATTTGGCCCATCGTGTCCTCACCTTCACTAAGATTTATTCCACATTATAATTTGTAGAGTCTAAATATGCACTATTTTATGCATGCAGTGTTTTAAATTGCCTCTGTTTGAACAGATTATTTCAACTGCATTAATGAATAATGTATTACTGTTTTAGGTTTTATTTTAATCTAACCTTGAATCTAAAGCAAACAATCCAAGTTTATCGAGAAATGCATTCTCCCAACTGGGCTCCACTAATAGAATCTCTAATTTCCTACCTAAACAGAATTTGTCTTCTGCCCACCAGTAACAGTAAGCATAACATTTTGTTCCCTCTTTCAGAATTGCATCAGCTGAAAATCCAAGGCATACATTTTCTACTTGCTGCCTGGGTATAAAACTGGTATAGTGGATTAGACATCCATTATATAAACGACTTAATTTTAATTGCTGTTAATTTCAATGGAAATTAAAACCCGGTTGTTTCTGTAATGGATGGATGATCCACAACACAGGCTTTACGCCCAGGAAGCAACTAAAAATCTACTCTAAATTTACAAATCCATTCCTACACTGTTATAAACTGTACAATATAATCTTGTAAACTTTCTTTTAGAGAACTGCCCAATGTTTTAGTATGTGGTCTATGAACTAAACTACCCAAAATTAATATGTAAGGTTTCAGCTGATCAGTTTTTTAATACATATAAATAAATAGAGGGACTGCATTCTTGAAGAGGTTTTTTTACTCATATACAGCTACTCCCATTCTTCTCTTTCACCTTCACCCTGCAAATATTTCCTATTCGGGAATACATCCAATTCTGTTTCGAAAGTTACTGTTGGGCTGAATTTTTCCGATCGCGGCGGCGAGCTATAAAATGGTGCGAAGCACACGCGAGATGTGTGCCGCGGAGCCGCTGCGATAATTAGTGCGGCAGCTCATTTACATGGACGGAGCAGACCGCCTCCCCGATGACGGGGAGGGGGCAGGCGCTCCGTCCTCGGCAACAGTAAAGTGGCGTTGGCACCATCTTTAAAGAGCTTCAAGCCCTTACATGTAATTTAAATTTTTAAGGACACAGACAATAAAAATGTAATGTGCAAAATTCAATAAATGATTCAAGCCCCTCTCCTACACCCTCCCAATGACTGTAGACTTTATTGATTGCCTTTCCCCACAAAAAAATTCATTTTCCGATCCCGGACTTCCCCGCACCCCCCCCCCCCCCCCACCCCCTTGACCTACAACCCCTTCCCACCAATCGTAAGAGTTTTCCCTACTCCCCACCACCCCCCCCATCAGTGTTCGCCTCGGATTTCCGAACGGAGATCCAAAGGCGCGGGTGTTGCGGCATCTGGCTGGAATATCGGAGCGGGACAGCCGTCGCGAGAAGGTAAATACATATTCATTAATTAACATTTATTTAAATACTTAGATAACGTTTCCGTCGCTGAGCGTTGAGGGGGCCACCATGAGGCCTTGCCACTGCCAGTAATATGGGGCAGGGCCTTCCTGGCGCTGAGGCCTGTAGCGGGCCTCTCCCAAGGTATTTTCTGGGCCCCCCTGCCATGATCCCCGATGTTGGGGGACTGGTAAAATCCAGCCCATTGAATCTTCTTCCACCACACTTTCAGGCAATACATTCCATATCATAACTACTTGCTGCATTAAAAAAAATTCATCCCCCCTCACTCCCAACCCCAACCCACCTCTGGTTCTTTTGCAACTTATCTTAAATCTGTCTCCTCTGGTTACTGACATGCCTGCCAGTAGAAACAGTTGCCCGCTATTTATTCTATCAAAATCTCTATTAAAGTAAACATTGAGGAAGATAAAAGACTTCAAGAGGGCATGGACAGTCTGGTAGAATGGACGGACACCTGGTTGATGAAATTCAATGCAGAAAGGTGAGAGATGATGCATTTTGGTAGGATAAGCAGAGACAATACATGCTAAATGGCACAATTTTAAATGGGGTGTAAAAACAGAAAGACCTGGGGGTGTTTGTGCACAAATCTTGAAAGGTGGCAGGACTGGCTCACAAAGCAGTTAATAAAGCATGTGGGTTCTTGGGCCTTATAAAAAGAAGCATCGAGTACAAAAGCCAGGATGTTATGCTGAACCTACATAAAACACTAGTTCAGGCCCAGCTGGAGTATCATGTGCAATTCTGGGAACCACACTTTAGGAACGCTTTGGAGAGGGTACAGAGAGATTTACTGAATAGTTCTGGGGATGAGAGATTGCAGTTACATAGAGAAGCTGGGATTGTTCTCATTAGAGCATAGAAGGCTAAGAGAAGATTTAATAGAGGTGTTTAAAATCATCAAGCGTTTCTTCTTTAGCCTCCTTATCTCGAGAGACAATGGATACGCGCCTGGAGGTGGTCAGTGGTTTGTGAAGCAGCGCCTGGAGTGGCTATAAAGGCCAATTCTAGAGTGACAGGCTCTTCCACAGGTGCTGCAGAGAAATTTGTTTGTCGGGGCTGTTGCACAGTTGGCTCTCCCCTTGCGCCTCTGTCTTTTTTCCTGCCAACTACTAAGTCTCTTCGACTCGCCACATTTTAGCCCCGTCTTTATGGCTGCCCGCCAGCTCTGGTGAACGCTGGCAACTGACTCCCACGACTTGTGATCAATGTCACAGGATTTCATGTCGCGTTTGCAGACGTCTTTGAAGCGGAGACATGGACGGCCGGTGGGTCTGATACCAGTGGCGAGCTCGCTGTACAATGTGTCTTTGGGGATCCTGCCATCTTCCATGCGGCTCACATGGCCAAGCCATCTCAAGCGCCGCTGACTCAGTAGTGTGTACAAGCTGGGGATGTTGGCGCCTCGAGGACTTCTGTGTTGGAGATACGGACCTGCCACCTGATGCCAAGTATTCTCCAGAGGCAGATGGAATGAATTGAGACGTCGCTCTTGGCTGACATACGTTGTCCAGGCCTCGCTGCCATAGAGCAAGGTACTGAGGACACAGGCCTGATACACTCGGACTTTTGTGTTCCGTATCAGTGCGCCATTTTCCCACACTCTCTTGGCCAGTCTGG
This sequence comes from Heterodontus francisci, assembly GCF_036365525.1. NCBI lineage: Eukaryota > Metazoa > Chordata > Chondrichthyes > Heterodontiformes > Heterodontidae > Heterodontus > Heterodontus francisci. The sequence continues at coordinate 82,569,601 of NC_090377.1, forward strand.
CCATAGCAGTGGAAGCCTTTCCCATGCGCTTGTTGATTTCTGCATCTAGAGACAGGTTACTGGTGATAGTTGAGCCTAGGTAGGTGAACTCTTGAATCACTTCCAGAGCGTGGTCGCCAATATTGATGGATGGAGCATTTCTGACGTCCTGCCCCATGATGTTCATTTTCTTGAGGCTGATGGTTAGGCTAAATTCATTGCAGGCAGCCGCAAACCTGTCGATGAGACTCTGCAGGCACTCTTCAGTGTGAGATGCTGAAGCAGCATCGTCAGCAAAGAGGAGTTCCCTGATGAGGACTTTCCGTACTTTGGTCTTCGCTCTTAGACGGGCAAGGTTGAACAACCTGCCCCCTGATCTTGTGTGGAGGAAAATTCCTTCTTCAGAGGACTTGAACGCATCTGAAAGCAGCAGGGAGAAGAAAATCCCAAAAAGTGTGGGTGTGAGAACACAGCCCTGTTTCATGCCACTCAGGATAGGAAAGGGTACATAATAAGAAACTGTTTGCAGCAGCTGAACGATCAATTTGAGAAGGCACAAATTTAAGGTGATCGGCAAAAGAACCATACATGAGCAAAAGCTTTTTTGTGCAATGAGTGATTAGGATTTGGAACTCATTGCCTCATCGGGTTGTGGTTACAGATTCAATAGTAGCATTCAAGAGGGAATTGGATAAATACATGAAGGAGAAGTTGCAGGGATATGGGCAAAGAGCAGGGGAGTGGGACTAACTGCTCTTTGAAAGAGCAGGTGCAGACTTGATGGACTGAATGATCTCCTCCTGTGCTGCATCATTCTTTGATTCTATGAAATCTCCCCTTAACACTCTTTGCTTTAAGGAGAACAACCCCAGCCTCTCTAGTCCCTCACCCCTGATTTAACTTTTTCCTAAGAATAAAGAAAATCTCTTCCCTTTTCCAGCTTATTAACATAACTTTTTAGCTACTGCATGTGGTAAAAGAAACAATCTTCAATCCAGTCATGCTCTCATTATCAGATTTGATATAATCAAACACTCAACCAATAATATTTAGTCTATATGTTCTCTTCATAACTGTGGATTTGGTTCAGACCTGTATTTGCATCAGTAACAACTGTGACTCCTTACTGATTTAGAACTGCATGTAAACTTACATATATTTAAGGTTCGTTCTAATTTAGCCCACTTTGAAACTAAAATAAAACACTTAGTTGTACTTGAGAATAATACAATCAAAACTAAGCATTTTTAATATCCACAAAATCCTTTTAATTCAATATTATAGTATTTAAATCTTCTATAATTGTTAGGATGTTGTAGCAAACATCTGTTGAGCATTAAATTATAGAAAATGCACAACTATGCCTTACTGTACCGGATTATGTGCATTTTTGTAAAATAGCTGTAAACAAACTATTAATTGTACTTGTATATAAATCGTATTGCATTCATAATTCTTTTCTAAAATAATGGTTCTTTGTCCTTTGACCACATGCTTTTGATAGCACTATTTACTAATTAAATCAAATTCATTTTACTTCAGTTGCAGCTTTGCAGCCTGCAAATAGCTGCTGTGGAAGCATCAAAAGACATAACTGCATATCAGTTTAATTCCTTTGTATATTTTGGATTCTTTTGTAGGAAAAATGTATTTTCCATTGAGGAAAAACTTCAAGATTGTTTTGCATATTTGTCTAATTACCGTAAGTAATGAATATGCAAACCGCCACACGCCAAAAGACTTGCAGGTTGATAGGTAAATTGGCCATTATAAATTGTCACTAGTATAAGTAGGTGGTAGGGAAATATAGGGACAGGTGGGGATGTTTGGTAGAAATATGGGATTAGTGTAGGATTAGTATAAATGGGTGGTTGATGTTCGGCACAGACTCGGTGGGCCGAAGGGCCTGTTTCAGTGCTGTATCTCTAATCTAATCTTGTCTACATTTTAGAAGAGTTGTTACAATACTTCCACCAATTGTATTGCCCCTGGTGTTAGTGTTTTCTATTTATCTTCTGCAAAATGGCCAAAACATTCAATTATAACAAGTGGGTCTGGAAGAAGCCCATTTCAGGAAATAGCTTTGTAATTCTTGAGATGACAAATAATATCTGTTAATAATTTTAATATTTTTTGAAAAATGAATTTTTGTTTCCAAATGATGAATCAAAGTGTTTAGGACAGTCTTTTGCAAAGAGCAGATGTTACATTTAAATACAGGTAATATCAACAACTCAAACTTAACTGTGACTTTTCAGATTATTATCCGACAATACCTTCAAGCATTTTAAAATAACAATGCCTGTAAAAGAATTGAGTCATTCAATGTATAAGTGAGGTATTACTTTCTTCTGCAATTTCTTCCATTATTGATGAGGTGCTTCTAGAGAAAAAGGCTTGTAGGAAATGATTTGCTTCTTGAAATAGAAGATGTGGGCCAATCCCTCCCAAGGGGACCCTATCTGGTTGCAGGAAAAATTAATTGGAATTTGCCAATGTTATGCCTATGCTAAGCACAAGAAGAATTTCTATAATAATGGAGCAGCCAATTAAGGAATCCAAGTGATAGCACAGTAGTAATCCTGAACATGGGAGCTGCTGTGAGTGTAATGCAAAATGCCACTTGAGTGTTGGGTTGGTGGTTGGCAAAGAAGGCAAACCACCTTCTCTAAGAACATTTTGGTGAGGGACATTCCCCTTTAAGGACATTGCTAATTGATCTACTTGTGGGTTAAGCCAAAATTTATGTAAGACTGAATTGGCAATGCTGACATCAGTAGAGACTCTACCAGCATTTCTGAGAATCATGATGTAGGAGACTCTATAAATTGTTAGACAAGAGAATGATGGAAGCAACTGTAAGAAAAGGAAAGCTAGCCTATGAAGGAAAATGAAAATAAGACAAACATATCTATAATACTTGAAAAAAATTACATCTGCATGCAGTTCTTGCTAATTTTTCAATCTTAAGTTCCGATGTCCACATTTATCAAGGAAACTACCTGTGGAAAGTTGTCAATCTGCTATTACTCCCAATTGCACCACTGGTGCAAATGCAATTACAGTGTAACAAGTTTACATAGGCAATTTCCATTGTAAATATAGAGATGGGAATTTATAATGGAAATTTAAAAGTAAAAAGTAGAAAATGATTTTAAAATAACTAAATTACATTTACATGCCAGGTCCAAATAAACCCCATGCCCTCTAAATCTACTTCACCTGCAGATTGCATTTGGTCTTGACTCCCCATAGGCAACATTACCAAATATCAACTAGTATATAATTAAAATGGGTAAGTCCTGTCATTGGTCAAAATTCCTTATGGAGAGTTCCATGTTAATTATATCTACTCCCATATGTTTGTAATAAGATTCTACCATTAATCTGATAACCTATGACACTTAGTTACAAGCTCTGGCCACCAGGTGACACAATGGGAAAAAAGTATATTTTTACATCTCAATCATTTTTCTGGAACTGATTTTTTTCCCCCCAAGCAATGAGTTGATTTTTCTCCCCTTCCTGTCTCTCCCTGATCTGTTAACCCTCTTCTCTCTCCATCCTTGTCCTGGTCCCTCTATCTTCCCTGGTCTACCCTGAATCCCCTTCCTTCATTTTTCTCACTCGTGTTCACATCCAGCCCTCTTTGCCCAAAATCCTTCCACCTTGCTTCTTTCAAATTCCCCTTATCCTCCCCCATCCAGCTATGCACCACTTGTTGTAACTGTGTGCAGCTGCAACTCATCTATCAAATTTTCCAATGGTCTTCAAATCTCTTCCCCAACCACCCAGGCTAAGTATGCTCTATCTAAAGTCTATTTGTTCCTTTGGTCCCAGCCTTTGACCATGTTTTTTTTTACTTTAGTCCTTGTTTCCCCTTCTCCAACCCTTCTGTCTTCTCCTTCGGCTTCCAACTGCATTCCCCACCCCACCCCTCCACCTTTGACCTCTCTGGCCCACTCAGCCCCCATCTAATTATCCCCCACCCTCTTAACTCCACTTGACCTGAAGGCTACGCTTCATTTTGACTCTCTGTTTGCAATGCCATGGGAGATCGACGAGTAGGAAAAAGAAATAGGAATGCATCATCAAGTGAATGGAAGCCTAACTCAGGTGCTAGGCTCCAAGCTTAGCCAACTATTTAAAGAGACACCAGCACTTGTCACTAAGCTGAAGATGCCGAGCTGGAAAATGCCACGCTGGAAGAGACCAGCATTTCATCAAATTTAATTATTAGGTAGGAATGTGTAGCTTAATTTTTGTCAGGCAATTTTAGTAAAAACAAATTAACCTTAAGAAAGTTATTCAAAATTATTCAGATTCAAATGAAGCTCAATATCCCACTGTACAGAATGTCAATTCAAATTATATTAAGCTTCAGGATAAATATCAGTCAGAAGTTTAAACCCTGAAGAGTTGTGGAACTGGACAAGAAAAAACAGAGTAACAAACTGACAAATTAAGGGGAACTGCTCAGAATGATGAGTATACCTATTATCTTGGAGAGTTCTACCTCTCCCTCTAGTGGAAGACGAATAAGAGATTAAAATTAATTAACAAACTAGAAGTCAAAAGGAATGTTTGCATTTGTACAAGTCACAAGAAATTTTGAAAGTCATGTGTAAACCAAATCTAATAGTTTATACCAAACACACAAACCTTCCTCACACTGTGTAATACGGAAATCCAAAAATTGGAAGCAAACATTTCAAAATAAAGTGGATTACTACACAGTAAGCGTAGACATTTTTGTTTAGAATTCCATTGCTCATCATCTACCTTTTGTTTGTAAAGCTCCATTTTCTTCACCTCAGAATACAATGTGTACTATAAAATCAATTCCTTACATTCCCCAAATTGTCCTACTGTCTGTTTTTACAATTAGCCATTTTAGAAATTCCCATTATTGTAAATTCTACCACTTTCCTACTATAATATTCCTGTCGCTTTGCGGAGTATAAAATAATCAACAGGCCATATACAGATCCTTGTTCTTTTGGTTCTTGCATGAAATTTCTTTGAAGTATACTATACTGGGGATTTCTTTGTGCTACACATGGCAAAATCAGTGATATAAACACATTTACAATTTCACTACACATAGTACACAGGAAATCTTCCTCCAATGTTACATAAATTAATAATGGATACATTCTCAAAAGTACACTTTTCGGAAAACAATTTCAAAACTATAAAAATTATACATTAATATATTGCACAAATATACAACTTAACAAAATGTAGTAATTTTATTTAAAAAAAGTAGTTGCACAGAGTTCAATTGTGGTTATAGTCTGAAAATAATCCTGATCATCTCCCTCAGAATACTTTGGTGAATTACAAATCACTCCAGGAATCATTTGGTATTATCTTCACTATAGGCAGCTGCACTTAACTGTAAGATCATCACATTCTTCAATATTCCTTCCATACAGCGTAATTAGCTGTGAGTGAATCCTATGAAATTCAAGGGAAAAAAATTACAAAATTCAGAAGACCTATATTTCATTATGTAATCCTGTTCTATACTCATCAGTAGATGGTGTTTCAATAATGAAAGAGTACATCTTGGGCTACAAAGATAAATTTTTAGTTCATTAATAAACAATATAATACAACTTCTTGTGCACCTATTAAACTGAGATCTTGAATAACTTTCAGCTCACAGGATAAAACCATGTGGTTTGGTAGTTTTTGTTCGCTTCGTTGGTTTTGAATGTTTTTTTACTCACAAAGTTAATCTCAAATGAAAGTGTATAAAAATATCTACATTCTAATATAAAAATTCAAGAGTTGCTGCAAACATCTGACAGTTGCATCTGTAAATATTCAATGCTTACTTTATATGAACTTCTGAAGTTCCCTCCATTAAGTCGCCATCAACATTCCATGGACAGCTTCCTTTCAAAGAAATCACAGAGGAGCGACATGAATGAAAATCAGCATTCTCTTCTGATGTCTCATCGGTCCATCCGTATTTAGTCCTTGATCGGATTTTAACTTCCTGGACTGTATATGTCTCCACAAAGGGAAAATTAAACTACAAGGAACAAGACAATGTGCAAAGGTGTAAATCAATGTTTATTGAGCTTAAAATTTTAAAATTAAATACATCAACCATTGACCATCGTCAGTTCTTTTTGGTAGTCACTTTTCTTTGGGCTGAACTTTGTTATGGAGACAGGCGTCCCAATGGCTGGCAGAAAGGTGGGTGGAGACCCCGCCTTGGTCCTCCGTTGGACACTCGGAACTAGTTAATTGCAGGCCAATCGGAGGGCCAGTAGCACTGCAGTACCGAAGAGAGAAGACCCCAGGGGAAATGAGTGGGGTTGGGGTCGCTGGAGGCATTTTGCAGGCCCTGGCGACAGGGTGGGGAATGGGGATAGTGAAGGTCAGGGGATCATCACGGGGGGTAGCAATCACTCCGGGGGTGGAGGGGAGGGGAGGGGGTGGCCCTAGATTGTCCCCAAAGGAGGGCCCTCCCCTGAGCCCACTAGGAGGCTGCCAGGCTTTACCTGGCAGTGTCTCCCTGTGGCCTTCTGTTAAACTGAGGTGTAGGTGGGAAGAGGCCCTTAAGTGGCCATTAATTGACCACTTAAGGGCCTCAATTGGCTTGGGGCTGGAAGATCATCCTTGGCCTTCCCCATCCCAGACTAAATTGGAAGGCAACAGGAAGGTGATGGGCACTCTACCTCCTGCCTTCCGATGAAATTTTATGGACCCCTCTGCCTCCATTCCCATCCCGTGGGGGCCCATAAAATTCAGCCCTTTTTTTTGCAAGTCATTAGCTTACAAGTTCATACACACTGAAGTTTATAGGGAGTAAGGACTCGCTCACAGAGTGATCTGTGATGTTCACCTGAGGAGATTATCTAGTGCAAAAACCCAGAAAGACAATATACTAAATTGGAGATGATTACTGAAATGTAAATACATAAGTCTTTATAAGTGTAATTAATTATTGTTTAAAATTCAGACAGCTCCACAACTATTTATAGATGGGCAAAATGAGTGGATTGTAAATTCATGCAAATAAAAATAGCCACATTGATAAGAGCTAATCTGGATTAGGTTGTACAATGTTTTATATTAAGTAACAATTCAGCATCTGATGTCTTGTGATAGGAAACTAATTCTCCTTAGGAGGACAAAGCATGCTAACACAATTATGAGAAGTCTATAGGATTTACTATTAATCTAGGAAAACTAATTAAGTGGGTCTAAAAAAACCCACATATTTTGAGTTTACCTGATTCTTTAGGTTACCATATCGTTTTAGGTGTTTTACAAAATCTGCTCGTGAACTGTTTCGAACAGCAATAAGTGACATGCTTCCATTATCCAATCTAGAATAGAAAATTAAATGCTCACAAAAGGCACATTATGTTCAGTTTAAACAATGAATTAAAAACTGTTATACAGGAAAATGTTTCTGGTTTGAACTCTTAGGCTGGAATTTTATATTGGGCCTGCCTCCACTGGGCCTGGGGAGCCACGCTGGGAATTTTCGCTTCCCAAGCCCTTAATTGGCCTTGGGTGGGACTTCCACCTCCTTGAGGCAGGAGGTCCCACCTAATGGAGCTGCCGACCAATCAGTGGGCCAACAGATCTTAGTCCCAGCTGCGCCACCAGGAGCAATGGATGTAAGAGGAAGGCCAGCTCCGAAACTAAGGTAAGTTTTTGGGGCCTTGCCGTGGACAATCGGCTGGGCCCCAGCGAGGCAAAGGAGGTCAGCTGAGGGGCAGTTTGGGCTTCAGGACGGCCCTCCGTGGGGCATAGGGTGCCTGATCAGGAGAAACCTCCTCCCCCCCACCATCCCTCAGCCTGCAAGAAGGCCGCCAGGTTTTACCTGGCAGCATTCTTGCAGCCTTTGCGGTCCGGCCACCATGGGTAAAATGCCACCATGGTGGTGGGAGGAGGCCCTTAAGTGCCAGTTAATTGGCCACTTAAGGGCCTTGATTGGTCTGGGGCTGGCAGGTCGTTGCTCGCCGCCGCTACCCCGTGTAAAAGTGCAACGGGGACGGGAAGGCGTCAGGAACGGCCCACACCTCCCACTCAATTTTACGGCCCTACCGCCACAAGCCTGCTCGTTGGAGGGCCGTACAATTGCAGCCTTACTGAATCTGTAGGCTACAAATTACTGTTGGTGATATCAGTGGATGAGCATTAATAATGAATGGATTAATGATGCCATTAAAAGAGTGGACAGGAATGTCCTAAGCATGTTATATGAATGAATTAAGTGCTTGTCTGCTAATATTGCTAACAGCAATTTTTAGCCTTTTTAGAAGCTCAGTACTTCTTGATACATAAAAGCTGATGAATGCAAAAGTTCATGCTAAGTTATCAATGCACTTCAGGACATTTAGTGGAAAAAAGAAATGTTGCAAATTAGTTACAGCATTTCGGTGTGTGTTTAATCAGAATAATCCTAGTTTACAGCATTCTGATTTAACATTGCAAATGGTTGTTGATGTACTTCCTGTCGTATTTAAGTACTTTGAAAAAAATACTTTACAGGTTTAAGACAAATCATTTAAGCTAGTTTGCATGTTATCCTTGTTAATTATGTATCAATTGTTTAATTATATGTAGGTGGAGAGTGTTGATTAGAGTCTTACTTGAGTACTTATTAAGGAGACTCTTACTGAGACTGGGGGAGGTTTTGAGTGAGGTGCTACTTGTTTGTAATCCTTTTTACTCTGTACAATAAATGTGAAAGTGAGTAAAGATAAGCTCCAGTGCATCCTTCCACAAAAAGCTTTCAGGAATTTAACAGTCCTTGAGTAATGCGGGAAGGTGTGCTTTTCTAAAATCCAACTGTCAGCGAGCCTAATTTGAACATTATCCAATGATTATTTCAACCTTGACCTCAGCTGACTCAACCAGCAACCATTTATAAACCATGAGATTACTATGTCAACTGCAGTCTATGCCCTCATAAGGGTCCAGAATATGTACATCAAAGTGCATATTTCTGGGAATGAATCCAAAACTTCGGGGGGGGGGATAGATATAGGGATTGGCCTACTTCTCTGAATCCACTGACCTGGTATTAGGTGCAAGGCCTCTTGGTGCCATGGAACAAAGACATGGAATGGCCATAATGCTAATATTGAGGAAATGCCCCTGCATGGTTTGCCATTTATCTTCATCATCTGAAAAGCACCACAAATTAATGTTGCTGCACAAGCATACCACAAAGACAAGTTCACACTTCAAATTTACTGAATCTGTTTTTAAATTGACATTCAGTACTCACTACATTGTTCAATAGCATTCATTTCATCTTCATTTCTAAAACATAATGGAAAGATAAGTAATTTGTCAATATCACAAGCAGATCCATTTTGAGAAGAAAATATAATGGCCTGGAATTTGTGGTGAGAATATCAATGTGGCTAACAGCTTTCACTGCTTTAACGGAGAAAATCTGACAGCAAAAGAAACTTCTGGAGTTCGAATATGCGCAGTTAAACATGAAATCCAGAAGCTGACATCAGAGATGCTCAACCAGACAGTGCACTGTGGCAATCCTCGCCAGGTACGTAGGCCGTACGTCCTAATGACTGGAGGATCGTATCAGACAGCATGTCCCTTCGGCTGTTTGCAATAGGCAGGATACTGACCATACTCAACCAGCGCGTGCTCACAAATTTCTGGACACAATGTATAACGTTGGATGTGATTCCGCAATTGGACAGTACTTGATGAGCAATCCCGAGTGTGTTAAGAATTACGCTAACAACCAATTTAAGATGATCAGTTTGGCTCACAATGTGGCTCACTTACACTTGCTAGAAGCTACATACGCAGGGACCTCTCCTCTGCAGGCAAAAGGAACATGTCCAGGTGTTGCACCTTTTTTGAATTAAACAACAGCATGGGGCCAACAGTTCCCTGGTGTATACTCCATGGTAATGCTTCAACCAGTCAGAGTCAACTTGTCAATAAACCGGCACCCCTTTTCTCACGCAGTATAAATTGTGCTCCCTTTCAAATTTGGGCATTTTTGCCTCTGTCCTGATAAGTGCAAGATGCAAAGCTTCGACAGCTTGTCTCTTTTTTCAGCAATACTCAAGTTCTGTACTACCAAGTGCATATTTAACTTTATTTTCTTGTCTGTTTCTTATTTCTCTCTCCCTTAATCTTGCTTTATTTCACATTCTGTACATCATTTAAATCTAATTTATATTTCCTGCTTTATACTTCCTGGTTTAGACTTTGCGTGTCTCAGTTAAGGTACTTCAATCTGATTAGTTAAAAAGCTATGCTGTTGCTTGTCCTGTTCACAGATGCCACAAATCCCTGCAGAGCAGCATTGTCCAGCCTTCTCGCATAGGGGTCCATATTACAATTTTTGTCTTACATGGGGGGGGGGGGTCAGTGAGGCAATTTCAAAAAGATAAATGCATTACAATTTATCTTACTATTCATCAAAACAGCAACAAATGTACATTTTTGTGAATAAACTTTAAATGAGGAGACTAATTTGTTGACTTACTTTCTGTTCACTATTGGACACTAATTTAGTGAGATACCTGGCATTTTTTGCTTGCACAAGTAGTCAATGTTTGCCCGAACACTCCTTGTAGGGATGGGGAGTATTCTGGATAGATGTCATTCTGTCAAGAGTGGTCTTGATCACTCTATCTCCCTCTCTATCTCTCTGTCCCCAGTGGAGAATATTTAAGGAAACATTTAACGAAATACAGAGCGAGTATATACCCGAGAGGAAAAAGCTCCACTTCACAGAAAAAACAGCCATGGACAACTAAAGAGATTAGGGACAGCATAAAACAAAAAGAAATGGCTTACAAAAATGTAAAACGCAGCACAAATCCACCGAATGGGATCGATACAAAGACCAGCAAAGGGTCACAAAGCAGCTTATAAGAGCTATTAAAAGAGATTATGAAAGGAAACTTGTAAGGGACATCAAAATCAATAAGAAGAAATTTTATAGTTACATAAAGGGAAAACGGGTGGTCAAGAGCAATGTAGGCCCACCAAAAGTTGAAAATGGAGATATTGTCATTGATAATGGGGAAATGGCAGACATGTTGAACAATTACTTTGCCTCAGTATTTACAGTTGAAAAGGAGGATAACTTGCCGGAAGTCCCGAAAAAATAAATAGCCGATAGGGGACAAGGACTTAATACAATTAACGTAAGTAAATCATCAGTAACAAGGAAATTAATGGAACTAAAGAGTGAGAAATCCCCAGGACCTGATGGTTTCCATCCGAGGGTGTTAAAGGAAGTAGGGGAGCACATTGTAGATGCCCTAACTATAGTCTTTTAGAGTTTCCTAGATTCAGGAGTGGTCCCTCTGGATTGGAAAGTTGCACATGTCACTCCACTTTTTAAGAAGGATGAAAGGGGGAACCCAGGAAGTTACAGACCAGTTAGCCTGACATCTGTGGTGGGCAAGTTGCTGGAGTCTATAATCAAGGATAGGATGACTGAACACCTAGAAAAATTTCAGCTAATCAGGGACAGCCAGCATGGATTCATGACAGGAAGGTCATGCCTGACGAATTTCATTGAATGTTTTGAAGAGGTGACTAAGGTAGTGGACAGGGGAGTGTCTATGGATGTTATTTAGATGGACTTCTAGAAGGCATTTGATAAAGTCCCACATTATAGACTGTTAACTAAGGTAGAAGCCCATGGGGTTGAGGGCAAATTATTGACATGATTAGAAAGTTGGTTGAGTGGTAGGCGACAGAGAGTGGGGATAATGGGTAAGTACTCTGATTGGCAGGATGTAACTAGTGGTGTCCCGCAGGGATCAGTGTTGGGGCCTCAATTATTCACATTATTCATTAACGACTTGGATGATGGCATAGTAAGTCATATATCCAAATTTGCTGATGATACAAAGTTAGGCGGCATTGTAGACAGTCTAGATGATAGCATAAAATCGCAAAGAGATATTGACAGACTAGGTGAATGGGAAAAACTGTGGCAGACGGATTTCAATGCGGGTAAGTGTGAGGTTATCCATTTTGGACCAAAAAAGGGTAGAGCAGGCTACTTTCTAAATGGGAACAGGTTAAGTACAGTGGATGTCCAAAGAGACTTGGGGGTTCAGCTGCATAGATCTTTAAAATGCCACGAGCAAGTGCAGAAAATAATCAAAAAGGCTAATGGAATGCTAGCCTTTATATCTAGAGGATTGGAGTATAAAGACACAGAGGTTATGCTGCAGCAGTACAAAACCCTGGTTAGACCCCACTTGGAGTACTGTGAGCAGTTCTGGGCATCACACCTTAGGAAGGATATATTGGCCTTGGAGGGAGTGCAACGTAGGTTTACAAGAATGATACCTGGACTAGAGGGGTTAAGTTACGAGGAGAGATTACACAAATTAGGCCTGTTTTCGCTAGAATTTAGAAGGTTAAGGGGTGATCTGATTGAAGTCTTCACGATATTAACAAGAAAAGACAGGCTAGATAAAGATAAACTATTTCCACTGGTTGGAGATTCTAAAACTAGGGGGCACAGTCTAAAAACTAGGACCAGATCGTTCAGGAGAGATGTTAGGAAGCACGTCTTCACGCAAAGGGTGGTAGAGGTTTGGAACTCTCTCCCACAAACAGCAGTTGAAGCTAGAACAGTTGTTAATTTTAAATCTGAGATAGATAGATTTTTGTTTAGCAAAGATATTAAGGGATATGGGCCAAAGGCAGGTATATGGAGTTAGGCCGTGGATCAGCCATGATCTCATTGAATGGTGGGACAGGCTCGAGGGGCTGAATGGCGTACTCCTGTTCCTATCTTCCTATGTTCCTATGTACCCCCTTCTCTCTCTCTGTCGCTCCTCCTCTCTCTCTGCCCCCCCTCTCTCCCTTTCTCTGTCTATCCCTGCTCTCTCTCTGACCCCTCTTTTTCTCTGTCTCCCTCTATCCCTTTTTCTCTCTATCTTTCCCCTTTTCTCTCTCTCTCTTTCTCTCTGATATTGCAGAGAGTGTGAATGCTCAGCAGATGGTTGATCAGGTTTTTAAAAAAATCTCAAGTCAGTTGCACAGCTGACAGTTCCTGACATCGGGAACAGCTGCTTCCCAACTTTAGACAGATTCTGTGTTTTCTGGTGGGCTTGTAAAAAAGCCCGATTCTGTCTGAAGTTGGGAAACGGCTGTTCCCGATGTCAGGAACTGAAAACTGTGAAACTGACTGGAGATTTTTTTAAAAAGCCAGTTTGCAAGAAGAAGACAAAGGGAAATTTCTCATTACCAGTGATGGAGCCCTGGCTAGGTTGAGGAACGGCCTAGGGTACAGTTTACAGCCGTGAGCCAAATGGAAGCCTTTGGTGGGCCAGATCCTGGCCCATGGGCTGTACGTTGGACAACCCTGCTGTCGAGGGTGCCACATTGGAAAAGCTACCAGATCAAAGGAAATCTGGGCTGATAAGCCCGCAAAAGGTTTGTAGGCAGCTCACGAGATGAATGGTGAGCGCCGTTCCTTCACCGCTGTGAGCAAAATCCAGGCCATTGTCTTTATGTACAATTACATAGAATATTAAATAAAACTTATATTTACAAAGTGCCTTTTACAGCTAATAAAGCACATTTGAAGTACACCAACTCAGTTTCCAAATGTATGCTGATGATACCCAGCCTAACCTCACCTCTCTCGACCCCTCTAAATTGTTTGATTCCTTGTTCAACATTCAGTACTGAATGAGCAAAAATTCCCTCAATTAAATATTAGGAAGACTCCTGTCTTCCCAGCCACAAATTCTTCTCCCTAGCAACAGTCTGAAACTAAACCAATCTGTTCGCAACCTCTGTGCTATATCTGACTCCAAAATTAACTTTCAAGACTATCCTCCATAACTTCGCCCAAGTCCTCCCTTGCCTCAGCTTTTCTGCTGCTGAAATGCTCATCCATGCCTTTGTTACGCCCAGACTTGACTATTCCACATACCACCCTCCATAAATTTGACGTCATCAAAACTCTGCTGCCTGTGTCTTAACTTGTACCAAATCCCATTCACTCATCGTCCCTGTGCTCGGTGACCTATACTGGCTCCCAGTTAAGCAACACCTCAATTTTAAAATTCTCATCCTTGTTTTCAAATTCCTCCATGGTCTGGTCCCTCCCTATTTCTAATTTCCTCCAGCCCTACAACCCTCTTACATATCTGTGCTCCTCTAATTCTGGCCTCTTGAGCATCCACCAATTTTAATCACAGAATCACAGAATTATTACAGCACAGAAGGAGGCCATTCAGCCCATCCTGTCCGCACTGGCTCTCTGAAAGCGCAATTCACTCAATTCCATACCTTGCCTGCTCCCCATAACCCTGCATGTTCTTCCTTTTCATATTACTGTCTAATTCCCTATCGAATGCAGCAATTGAACGGGCCTCCACCACATTGTCAGGCAGCCCATTCCAGACCTTAACCACTCTGCGTAAAAAAGTTTTCCTCATGTCACTTTTGCTTCTCTTACCAAATACTTTAAATCTGTGCCCTCTCGTTCTTGATCCTTTCATGAGTGGGAACAGTTTCTCTCTATCTACTCTCTCCAGACCCCTCATGATTTTGAATACTTCTATCAAATCACCTCTCAGCCTTCTCTTCTCCAAGTCCTAACTTCTCCTTCTATCTTCATAACTGAAGTTCTTCATCCCTGGAACCATTCTCGTGAATCTTTTCCGTACTCTCTCCAATGTCCTCACATCTTTCCTAAAGTGCGGCGCCCAGAACTGGATGCAATACTGCGGCTGAGGCCGAACTAGTGTCTTATACAAGTTCAACATAACTTCCTTGCTCTTGTAGTCTATGCCCCTATTAATAAAGCCCAGGATACTGTATGCTTTATTAACTGCCCTCTCAATCAGTCCTGCCACCTTCAATATATATCTACCACCACTATCTACCACCATAGCTATGCACATGTACAACTAGGTCCCTCTGCTTCTGCACCCCCTTCAGAATTGTACCTTTTATTCTATATTGTCTCTCCATATTCTTCTACCAAAATGAATCACTTCACATTTCTCTGCATTGAACTTCATCTGCCATCTGTTTGCCCATTCCACCAACTTGTTTATGTTCTTTTGAAGTTCTACACTATCCTCCTCACAGTTCACAATGCTTCCAAGTTTCATATCATCTGCAAACTTTGAAACTGTGCCCTGTACACCAAGGTCTAGGTCATTAATATGTATCAGGAAACCCAACAAACCCATCTCGATTTGTGCCATTAATTTGTCTAATTTGTTACAAATGCTTTATGTATTCAGATAACCTCTTTCCATTTTTCCCTGATTTGACCTTATTCACTGATGTACTATTAACATTAAATTTTTTGTTCCTTCCTGTCACACTCTGCTTATCTTTGCCTAAATCACTTTACTGCTCTAAGGCCTTGACTCTTCTCATTAGATTTATAAATTTCCCCTCACCTGCACCCTCCCCAACTTCTTTTTAGTTTAAAGCACTATCTACCACCATAGCTATTCAAATCGCCAGGACACTAGTCCCAGCTCAATTTAAGTGGAGCCCACCCCAACTGAACAGCTCAGTCTTTCCCCAGTACGAACATACAAACATATGAATTAGGGGCAGGAGTAGGCCACTCAACCCCTCAAGCCTGCTCTGCCATTCAATAAGTTCATGGCTGAACTGATTGCTCCACATTTCCACCTACCCCCGATAACCTTCCACCCCCTTGCTTATCAAGAATCTATCTATCTCTGCCTTAAAAATATTTAAAGACTCTGCTTCCACTGCCTTTTGAGGAAGAGAATTCCAAAGACTCACGACCCTCAGAGAAAAAATTTCTCCACATCTCTGTCTTCATTGGGCGACCCCTTATTTTTAAACAGTGACCCCTAGTTTGAGATTCTCCCACAAGAGGAAACATCCTTTCCACATCCACCCTGCCAAGACCCCTCAGGATCTAATATGTTTCAATCAATTCACCTCTTACTCTTCTAAATTCCAGCGGATACATGCCTCCCCTGTCCAATCTTTCCTCATAAGACAGCCCACCCATTCCAGGTATTAAATTATTAAGTACTGGTGCCAGTGCCCCATGAATCAAAACCTCTGTCTTCCACACCACTCTTTGAGTCATGTGCTCAACTCTGATATGTTTGACCCAATGCCAATTTGCACCTGGCTCAGGTAGTAATCAAGAGATTACCACCTTCGAGGTTCTACTTATTAATTTAGACCCTAGCTCCTCAAACTTCCTCAGCAGAACTTCATTCTACCTATGTCCTTGATTCATACTTGGACCACAACAACTGAATCCTCCTCCTCCCACTCCAAGTTCTCCAGTCACGTGGAGATGTCCTTAACCCTGGCAGTGGGCAAGCAACATGACCTTTGGAACTCCTGATCACGGTCTAGAGAAAAGCATCTATCCCCCTAAGTATACTGTCCCCTACCACCGCCACATTCCTTTTCACTCCTCACTGCCTGGGTCATATCCTGCCTGGAATTACCCTCCACCCTGCACATGGATGACCTTGATTGGGATGAATGTAGATTCTACAGGTAGTTTATTAGGTTCATGTGGAATATCATGTTACCAGGAAATGTTATCTAAAAAGTTAACTAAAACTTGGACAGTTAATAAGCAAACTGACCCACTTGTCACCTACCTTTTGCCTTCCTGTTCTACCACGTGAGCATTTTCTGATGGCAGAAATGATAATTCACAGTCCTCAGGCCTAAAAACATGAAACACCTTAATTATCACATCAAAGATTTTTTTTGTTGATATTAAACTGCCAGAAAATGCTCAACTATCAGTCATAGATTAAATCATATGTTTGTATAATAACTTTATAATAACTGGTCTAAATTTCCTTGTAGGAAGAATTGATTTGGAGCTAAAGGAAGTAAGATTTTCTTTTCTTTGTTTCTATATTGAGTAAAGAGGGCAATAGACCTGTTGGATATAAAAAGAGCCCTTCTTACTTGAGATTTGCCAGTGTTTTGATTACAGCAAACTCCCTCCGCTGGTTGGACGGCATCCAACGATGCTTTTCTGCTAAGGCCAGGGTTCTCCCACCAAAACCAATCATGGCTGAGAAACCAAATTGAAGTAGCTGGTTATGACTACTAAAGGTGCAAACATCCACTTCTTGGAGGTTACCTAAAGCACAAGAGGAAACCAAGATTAAAAATACAGTAATAAAATTTAGTCACAACAAAGATCTGTTCTGTTATTCTACATCATCAAATCCGAATGATACAGAAATGGAGCGTTAAAAAAACATCAGACTTCAAAACAAAATATTAAACATCCTCAAACCAAAAAAAATATCAAGAACTAATAAATTGCCAAAGCCATAGTGTACAAAAGCAAGGGAGTTATGCTAGACCTTTAGAAATCACTGTTTAGGCCCTAGCTGGGGTACTGCGTCCAATTATGGGGACCAAAATTTAGGAAAGAGATCATGGCCTTAGAAATGGTACAGATGAGATTTACTCGAATGGTATCAGCACTGAAGGACTTCAGTTATGTGAAGAGACTAAAAAAACTGTAGTTGTTCTCCTTAAGAGCAGAGAAAGGTAAGGAAGATTTAATAGAGGTATTCAAAATCATGAAGGGTTTTTATCAAATAAGGAGAAACTGTTTCCATTGGCATAAGGGTCAATAACTAGAGTGCACACATTAAGGTAATTGGCAAAAGAACAAGAGGTGAGCTGAGGAGAAATTTTTTTACAGAGCGAGTTAATTTTGATCTGGATGACGCAGCCTGAAACGGTGCTGGGAATTGATTTGATAGTAACTTTCAAAAGGGAATTGGATAAATACCTGAAGCAAAAATATTTGTGGGGCTATGGGGAAAGGACATGGGAATGGGACTAATTGGACAGCCCTTTCAAAGAGTTACACACATGATTGATCAAATGATCTCCTTCTGCGCTGTATAAGGTTAGTCAGTGGAACAGTGAGGCTGATTAGGGACAAAAAGGACATCCTCTTGTGGAGACAGAGGCCATGATTGAGGTACTAAATGAGTACTTTGCATCTGTCTTCAATAAAGAAAAGAATGCTGCCAATGTCACAGTAAAGCAGGAGGTAGTACAGAAATTGGATAAGATTGAAAATAGATAATAAATAGGTACTTAGAAGACTAGCAGCTCAAAAGTCAAAAATCACCTGATCCAGATGGGATCCTACGTTGCTGAGGGAAGTAAGGGTGGAAATTACAGAGGCTGTGGCCATGATCTTCCAATCTCCCTTATGGGAGTGGTGCTAGAGGTCTGGAGGACTACATCTGTTACACCACATTTCAAAAAAGGAGCAAGGGATAATCCCTGCAAATTCAGGCCAGTCAGCCTACTATCAGTGGTTTGGAAACTTTTATAGACAATAACCCTCGGCAAAATATTTTGTGGCACTTCAAAAATGTGGGTTTATAAAATAAATCCAGCACATATTTGTTAAAGACAAATCGTGTTTGACTAACTTGATTGAGTTCTTTGATGAAGTAACAGAGAGGGTTGATGTGGATTTGCAGTTGATGTTGTGTATATGGACTTCCAAAAGGCATCTGAATGAAATACCAATAAACTTGATAGCAAAACTGAAGCCAATGAGATTAAAAGGGCAGTGGCTACATGGATAGAAAATTGACTAAGAGACAGAAAACAGAGGTGAACGGTTGATTTTTGAACTGGATGGCGGCACAATGGCGCAGGGGTTAGCACCGAAGCCTCACAGCTCCAGGGACCCGGGTTCAATTCTGGGTACTGCCTGTGCGGAGTTTGCAAGTTCTCCCTGTGACCGCGTGGGTTTTCGCCGGGTGCTCCGGTTTCCTCCCACCACCAAAGACTTGCAGGTGATAGGTAAATTGGCCATTGTAAATTGTCCCTAGTGTAGGTAGGTGGTAGGGAATATGGGATTACTGCAGGGTTAGTATAAATGGGTGGTTCTTGGTTGGCACAGACTTGGTGGGCCGAAGGACTTGTTTCAGTGCTGTATCTCTAAATAAATAAATATATTGATGTTCCCCAGAGGTCGATATTAAGACAACTGTTCTGCTGATATATGTTAATCCCTTGGACCTGCGTATACAGGACATCATTTCAAGAACTCAGAAATGCAGTGAACAGTGAGGATAGTAATAGACTTTAGGAGGACATAGACTAGTGAAATGGACAGACACATGCAGATGAACTTTAACACAGAAAACTGTGAATTGATTCATTGCAGTAGAAAGAATAAAGTGAGGCCATAATGGTACAATTTTAAAGGGAGTGTAGCAACAGAGAGACCTGGGGCATGTGCACACAAGTCTTTGAAGGTGGCTTGGCAAGTTGAGAAGGCTGTTAAGCAGGTGTATGGGATCCTTAGCTTTATAAGTAGAAGCATCAGGTGCAAACGTAAGGAGTTATGCTAAACCTTTGTAGAACAATTGCAAGGCCCCAGCTGGAGTATTATGGCCAATTTCTGGGCATCACACTTTAGGAAAGATGTCAAGGCTTTGGAGAGTGTGCACAGAAAATTTACTAGCATGGTACCAGGGTAAAAAAGACCTCAGTTACATAGAGAAACTTGAGTTGTTTCTCCTTAGCACAGAGAAGATTAAGGGGAGATTTGATGAAAATGTTCAAAATCATGAACAGTTTTGAGAGGGCAAATAAGGAGAAACTGTTTTCAATGACAGGAGGGTCGGTAACTAAAGGATACAGATTTAAGGCAATTGACAAAAGAATCAGAGGCATCTTGAAGAAAAAAAAATTAAGCAGCAAGTAGTTATGTTCTGGGTTGCACTGCTTGAGAGGGTGGTGGAAGTAAATTCAATACTTCTAATAGGGAATTGGATAAATACTTTAAGGGGAAAAATTTGGAGGGCTGTGAGGAAAGAGCAAGGGAGTGAAGACTAATTGGACAGCTCTTTCAAAGTGCTGGAACAAATGGCCTCCTTTTGTATTATTCTATGTTTCTACAACCTTTGATGAAACAGAGTCAAAATTAATAAAAGAAAACACAGAATAATGAAGCATGTGTGTGTCATAAGGTTCGTCTTAATACTAAACTTCATTATAGAAATAAAAGTAAAATACTGTGGATGTTGGGAATCTAAAAAAACAGAAAATGCTGTAAATACTTAGCAGGATCTGGCAGCATCTGTGGAGAGAGAAACTGAGTGACATTTCAGGTCTGTGACCTTTCATCAGAACTAATTTATTGCAGTGTATTGAATCATTGTAGAAACATTTATTTTCAACTTTTCCTGTTCACCTCAGGAGAATGGATCCTGTCTCTACTTGCAATTTCTTTTTAGTTGCAGAAATAGAGTCATACCAGCCTTTTCTGTATTATGACAAATTGTCCTGCATCTTTTTGTACCCGTGTTTCCAAGTTCTTTTCCCTTGCCATAATTTTTCTTCCTTTGGCTGTCACTTTGCTTCTCGTCCAAGTGCTGGCCACAATCTCACTTTTCGTATTTTGAATAAACCTGTAACTTCAAAGCTTTTCTGCTCTGCATCAGTGAAGCTCTGAAGCCAAAAAAAAGTCATTGGCTGTGAAATTTGGCTCCTTAGTACCCAGGGTTTTAGCAGAGTGTTGTTTTAGCTCCTAAATGTTAACTGCTGCATGCATGCATGCTACTGGTGCGCAGTGGATGTCATTTTGGTGAGGGCGATAGAGCATGCACAGGGCTGAAAGTGTGGAGAGTAAGCAGATTGTGACGTACAACAGCGAGCAACACTGATTTGATGCCAACATTGCCATTTTGAATCTCAATGCCCCAGTTAAAGCCCTGCTTAACCTCACACTGCTGAAACGCATTGTAGCCCCAGTAAAAACACATGCAGTAAAAACACATAAGAACTTAATTAAAACAAAGGGGCCAGTAACACAACAATGAACAGTGTGTTGAAGCGGGATGAGTACAAAGGGGCACAGCACACAGATAGCCGAGGAATTGTAGATATGATTATAGAAAAGGTATTGAGGAGGATCCCAGAAACTAGGGAGTCGTCATGGACACCAGATATGATTAAACTCATAATAGACAATGGGAAACTGTGAAGTTTTGAACAGGTGCTCACTAAGCCAAGTAAGGATTTATCATTATGTCATTATACCAGACCCCTATGAGTAAGTAAGAGGGACGGGTCTTAGAAACAAGATTCAACCCCTAACTGAAACTGAGGAAGGTACGAGAACCCCGGGGAAGAACACTCGAGAAGATACCCTGAGCCAGCGGTTCAGAGAACAGAAGAGCAGCCGAAAGTCCGAGACTGATCACCTCGTGTCTTGACGGGTAGTATACTGTACAAGTAGTGAGAGCTTGTACTTTGATGATTTAGTGTATGAATAAAATATCGATATACCTTTCACCAATCGGATTCCGTGGATTCTTTAAGAGTAGAGTGCATGTTAGGCACAACAGCATTCAGCAGCGGGAAGGACCCATCCCCGCCCCATCCAGAAAGGGGTCATGAACCACTTTCAGGCTAGTCGCTGATTGATTTCTACTGCCTGTTGCTGCAACTGTAGAGTGCATGGTGGTTTCTAGAGTACTTTGAAGTCAATGACCACAGGGGAAATTGGTGAGCGGAGCTTGGTTTGAGTTAGGACAAGAGCAGCATAGTTTTGAATGATATCAAGCTTGCAGAGGGTAGAACAGGGAGGCCAGCCAGGAATGCGTTCAAATAGTCAAGTCTAGCAGTACCAAAAGGCACAAATGAGGGTTTCAGCAGCCGATAAGCTGAGGCTAGGGCGATGTTACAGAGGTGGAAATAGGCAATAGATATGTCGTTGGAAACTCATCTCAGGGTCAAATATAACCAAAGTTGCAAACAGTCTGGTTCAGCCTTAGACAGCTGCCAGGGAGAGGGTTGGAGTCAGTGGGAAAGGAACAAAGTATGTGATAGGGATCAAAGACAATGGCTTCAGTCTTTCCAATATTTAGTTGGAGGATATTTTTGCTCAGCAATTACTGGATGTGGAACAAGAAATCTTACAGCTTAGAGACTAGAGGGATAAAGAGAGGTGGAGGTGAGGTAGAGCTGGGTGTCATCAGCATTTATGTGGAAACTGATGCTGTTTTCAGATGATGTTGCCAAGTGGCAGCATGTAGATGAGAAAGGGGGTGGGGGGCGGTGAGTGCGGTGGGGGGGTGGTGTTCAAGGATTGATCCTTGGGAGATACCAGAAATAATAATATGGGAGCAGGAAGAGAAGCCATTACAGGTGATTTTCTGGCTGCAACTGGATAGATAAGAATGGAACCAGGCAAGTGCAGTCCCACCCCAGCCAGAAACATCGTGATCAACCATGCCAACGGCTGCAGACAGGTTTAGAAGGATGAGGAGGATGTCAACTAGTATGTCATTTGTGACTTTGATAAGAGTTGTTTCGGTACTGTGGCAGGGGCAGAAACCTCATTGGAAGGATTCAAACATGGAGTTCTGGAAAGATGGGCACGGATTTGAGAGATGACAACACTTTCAAGGACTTTGGAAAGGAAAGGGCGATTGGAGATGGAGTGCTGGATTGCAAGGACTGAGGGGGTCAAAGGTTGGTTTTTAAAAAAAGGTGTGATGATGGCAGATTTGAAGGAGAGGGGAACATTACCTGAGGTCACAGAACTGCTTATATTATCAGCTAACATAGGAGCCAGGGAGGGACGCTGGGTTCTCAACAGTTTAGTAGGAATTAGATTTAGAGAGCAAGAGGCGGGTCTCATTGACAAGATAAGCATAGAGAGGGCATGAGGGAAGACAGGAGAGAAGTTGGAGAATGATGCGAATACAGGGTTAGGGCCAATGTTCCCTCTTAGCGAAGGAATACACAATAAATGGGAGGATATTGAGAGGGGTAGAAGAAGTGAGAGACCTCAGAGTGCATCTCCACAGGTCCCTGAAGGTGGCAGGATAGGTAGATAGAGTGGTGAAGAAGGCATAGGGAATGCTTTCCTTTATTGGCCGAGGCATAGAATACAAAAGCAGGGATCTAATGCTGGAACTGTACAAAACACTGGTTAGGCCACAGCTGGAGTATTGCATACAGTTCTGGTCACCACATTACAGAAAGGACATAATTGCACTGGAGAGAGTACAGAGGAGATTTACAAGTATGTTGCCAGGGGTTGAAAGTTGCAGCTATGAGGAAATATTGGATGTTTTCCTGAGAACAAAGGAGGCTGAGGGGGTGACTTAATTGAGGTGTACAAAATTATGAGGGGCCTAGATAGAGTAGACAGGATGGACCTATTTCCCCAGCAGAGAGGTCAATTACCAGGGGCACAGATTTAAGGTAGATGGATTAGAGGAGACATGAGGAACAACTTTTTACCCAGAGGGTGATGGGTGTCTGGAATTCACTGCTAGGAATGGTGGTGGAGGCAGAAACCCTCAATTCTTTTAAAAGGTACCTGGATATGTATCTGAGGTGCTGTAACATTCGCACCTCACAAGTGCCAGGCAATGACCATTTCCAACATAAGAAAATTAACCATCTCCCCTTGACATTCAACAGCATTACGATTTATGAATCCCGCACTATCAACATCCTGGGGGTTACCACTGACCAGAAACTGAATTGGAGTAGCCATATAAATACCATGGCTACAACAACAGGTCAGAGGCTAGCAATCCTGCGGCGAGTAACTCACCCCAAAGCCTGTCCACCATCTACAAGGCACAAGTCAGGAGTGTGATGGTATACTCTCCACTTGCCTGGATGGGTGCAGCTCCAACAACACTCGAGAAGCTTGACATCATCCAGGACAAAGCAGCCCGCTTGATTGGCACCCCATCTAGAAACATTCACTCCCTCCACGACCGACGCACAGTGGCAGCAGTGTGTACCATCTACAAGATGCACTGCAGCTACGCAGCAAGGCTACTCAGGCAGCACCTTCCAAACCCGTGACCTCTACCACCTAGAAAGACAAGGGTAGCAGATGCATGGGAACACCATTATATGCAAGTTCCCTTCCAAGTCACACACCATCCTGGCTTGGAACTATATCGCCATTTCTTCACTGTCGCTGGGTCAAAATACTGGAACTCCCTTCCTAATAGCACTGTGGGTGTACCTACCCCACATTGACTGCAGCGGTTCAAGAAGGCAGCTCACCACCACCTTCTCATGGGCAATTAGGGATGGACAATAAATGCTGGCCTGGCCAGCGATGCCCACATCCCATCAACCATCCCATCAAATGAATAAATAAAACTTGGGTACAGAACAAGAAATTTAAAAAAGAGATGGTGGGGTCAAACAAGGTGAGATGTTCAAAGAAGGAGAAGTTACCAGAAGGGAAAGATATCATCACCCCTCAACCATGTCTCCATCAAGGTCATGATGTCGAATGATCATCTACAATAAGCTCATGGATGGAGAGGCCCATCAGGGTAAGGACATGCAGCCGTGCGTGTCCCCTACTGGTTAGGTCCTGCTACCTCCAGTTATGTGCCACCTTTCTCGGCAAGAAAGAAGGAAATGTGTTAGTGAGTGTGGTGCAATGTATTTGGGTGATGTAGCTATCATGGTTGTATAACTGGCAGTGTGCACAAGCTGTGAAATGCAGGTGTGGAGCTTGCAGCAGTGCTAAATGGTTTTGCCTGAAATGAATTCTATACAACACTAAAGAAACACAGAGAAAACATTTTGGGGGTGAAAATGGTCTATGTCAGTAAAGTAAAATGGGCTCATTCTGAATCAGCGATCATTTCAATGTAAGAAAAAGTATGAGTGTGGTGTAAAATGGGTTACCGATTCACTATAAATCCATTTTGTGCTATTGGAGAAGTTCAATTTCATCCCTTTTATATTAAGCCTTTGAAGCTATACAAGATAATCTGTAATGATACAATGATTGCCATCAATTTAACATCTGCTAAAATGGAAACTTAACTCATAGGTTAGGTTACTATTTGCTGTACAATCAAATATTCCTGAGCGAGATTTGCCTGCACTATTAATGACAAAATGATTTCTGACCAATGTACTGTGTGGACATGAACAGCATTTGGTGAACATTCCATGTATGGGGTGAAAAGAAATTGTAGTTCCTTATGGCATAAATTACAGGCTATCAAATTTAAGAAAATAAAAATTTTCACATAATATTTACCTAGATTCAAGTGTGCATGATTTCTATGTAGTCATCCTACTCCCAAATAAAGACAATAAAACAAAATTAGTGAACACGTGCTTATTGGGGAAATGATTTTGTCTGGTTCAGTTTGGACCTTTGGCATTTTCAAGTTACTTTTGCATCTTCTACTGTACATTTGGTTTCTTCTCTCATGCCACCCAGTGATATATCTAAAAAATTATAGTGTCATTTTGTAAGCATTAAACATGCCTCAAAGTCACTGAAACATTAAGACTGATGGTACTGACAGGGAAGCTGCATGGTTCATTGATGAACATGGCTAGTTCTTAAATGCCAATGCCAAAAGATATGCAAGGTTGTGCAGAAACACTGCAGATCAAATATTATTAGCTTTTCCTCCTGAAGCACATATACCAGGTCCTTACAGATCACTATGGTTAAAGTATCTGGGTATCCTGTTTGCCGAGAAGAAAGTACTTAGCAAAAGTATCATCTGTCTACTCATTATTAAATTAATGAAGATTTTGGCCTAGAAATTCGGCAGCATCCTTTTTTGGGTGCCAAACATGCATGTGCTCAAGTGAGAAGGCCTGAGGCGCATGGATTTTGGGCCTCAGACCTCATCATCATGCAGAAGGCACAGCTGTAGGAGCCTGCACAGGTTCATGTGCCAATCTCCAGGTATGCTTGTGAGGGTCTGGAATATTGTTGGCTGGGCCTTGGAGTGCAATCGGGCAGTCAGTGGTGGGACTTAACCGGTTGGGGAAGAAGATCGCAGAGGTCTAGAGTATGTTTGAGGGAGTCTGGTATGCTGTTAGCAGAAGGGCAGGAGGTCAAGGAAGAAGATTGCGGTGATTTGGAGTATTGTTGGGGGGTCGGGTATGCTGTTGGCAGGAGGGATGAGGCTAGGAGGTCGTGGCAGAAGATCGCAGGGGTCTGCAGTATTGTTGGAGGGTGTGGTGTGTCAGAGTGCTTCTGGTGTGGGGGCCTGGTGGTCAGAGTCAGAATGAGGTCAGGGATCTCAGAACCAGGAGCAGTGGTGAATACTAACTTTTCTTTCTTCCATTTGGTGCTGGCTGCCTCGGCCACAAATTAAAGTTGTAAGACAGAGCAGAGCTGGCGTTTGACCCCTTAGTTGTATATGTTATTGGCCTAGTGCCTATTTCTGATATGGGTAAAGGATCCTTTTGTTTGGCTCTTATCAATATGGCGTCTGGTGCAGCCAACAATTGCACACGCAAGGTGCAGACGCCATTTTGGACACACAGCAGCATCTGCAGCGCTGAAAACCTGAATGCCACAAAGTCGAATTACTAGCCCTTTGAGCTTATTTTCCATATAACTTCGTGCCTTGTTTTAAAACAGAAGTGATTTCAGTTCCCTTATTGTGCTTAGT
The DNA here is from genome assembly GCF_036365525.1 of Heterodontus francisci. Lineage (NCBI taxonomy): Eukaryota > Metazoa > Chordata > Chondrichthyes > Heterodontiformes > Heterodontidae > Heterodontus > Heterodontus francisci. Next base: position 82,596,036 of record NC_090377.1, read on the forward strand.
AAAATAAAGGAATAAGAAATATTAGAATTAAAGGAATGTTTCTTTGTGGATTCATTATAAGTATATGAAGATTAAATACAATTGAATATTTCCCATCTGATGGGTTCTATAATCTTGGAAATTTTTATTCACTTAGCTAATAGTCCAAAAATAAAAATGTGTAGTTAGTCTGCAATGGCTTTAATTCTTGAATTCATTATTTGTTAATCTTCTCCTATTTTCAACATGAAGCAAAAGAGACATAGTGGTTGGATGTCAAACCTTAGCAAGCACCATGTTAGCAGCACAGAGATAGCATCACACAAATTACTGGTACTTGCAATTCAAAATAGTAGCAAAGTATAAGCTGAAGAACTCAAAATTTTCTTTACGAAAGCCACAATTATCCCATTGAATAGTACCACTGAATAGTACTTGAAATGTGCTTTATTTTAAATGACTGTAGTATCTGGATGTGTACTTATGAAGGCTTAAAGTATAGAAAGTGTAAGGAATACATACCCATAATGATATGCATTGCTGCAGTGCCTGGATGCTTAAGTCCATGTACAGAAAATGCTAAGACATTAGTGGAACCTAAAAAACATGAAAATTATTATGGAAACAAGTAACAACTAAAACGCATTTATCAATGCTGGCCTGTATAATTATCCTATATATTTCAGGAAGAGGGTGCAAAGTATTATTACTTGCTTTTCAAAAATCCGTGGACATATTGCAAGGGAGGGAGGTTTGGAGGACAGAATTTCAACTTCTGCATAAAATGGAGCACAGTTTGCCTGCTTAACACAAATGAGGCCTGGGGCCCAATTCTGATGGCCTCAGGCCACCTGAATCCAATGTGCTAAGCAATCACTTCGCTGACTTCACTTCGTAACTGACTGCTTTGGGTACAAGTCCAATTCTTGGCCAAATGCTTGAAAGAATTTACATGCCCAGACAAGACAAAAATTAAGAAAAACATTCATAAATAACTGAAATGTGCTTGTTTTAAATTTACTACATCCTTTCCAATATCGTCAATTTACTTATAATTTTTTCTTTTCTAATTCATGAACAGCTCTTTTTCATTATTTAATGCAAATTAAATATTATTTTAACATGTATAAATGATGTTTTTCCCCCTTTGGCTGAGAATATAAAGTTGAAAAGTACAAAAAGTTAGCATTTTTTTAAATTTCTAAATAATTTTAACTCCTCTTAAGTCCTCTTTGGGATTAAAAAAATGTTTAATACAATTTTAGGATTTATCACCTAGTATTCATTTCTATTATCTCATGGACTGTAATACCTTTTCCTCCTTGGTCTTAGAACAAATCTGCACTTGGCTTCCATACTGCAGAACTAGGTTCTAAATTATCTGAAGATTCCAGCCAAAAAGAAGTGTCTGAAGATTCCAGTAGTATCCCTGAAGATTCTCCTATCATCTTTCTTGGTTACATCAAATTTTAGCCCAGAATTATGCAATTGTCACTTTACTTTTGATATGGGAAGAGAAAATTGTAATTATAGTATAGTCAAACAACGTCACTTCTGCAATTGGGCATTGGAAAACAGATTTGGCATTATCAATCTGAACACCAAGATCTTTAGAGTGATATCTGTTGCCACTTTGCCATAGTCATTTGCATCTTTGGTGCCAATATCTTGCAGTTCCTCTATGCCAAACAGAGAAGCTTGTAATTATTGTCTGTCCTGAAAGCACTGAAATTGAAGACTGGAGGAATAAGAAGGATGCTGAAGGGTGTGGATGAATATGGAGACTTCAAGATTCAAATACATAATTTCCTGAAGGTGTAAGTGCAAGTAGATAAGGCCATACATAAGGTTAGTCAGAGTATGGCTTTTATAAATATAGTCATAGAGTGCAACAGTAAAGAAGTGAACATAAATTTGTACAAAATACTGATTAAGTCACAGTCAAAATACTGGGCAGAATTTTGTGCGGCCATTTGAAGTGGGAATGGTGGCGTGGGGGGACAGAGAATTGCATCGGAAGCGCCCGCCTGGAAATCCGGCGTTGTGCCATCGGTTCTGATTTAGTCAGCAGTAGAAAAGCACCAAATCAGAATCGATACTACAATGCAACAGGAATGTATTTTAAATTATAGAACATTTAATTTCAATATATTAGCATATCATTCGTCATGATTTAATGGGGGGGGGGGGCTTGGAATTAAGTAGAAGGCAGGCAGCACTCACGTGCCTTCGGGTTCACGACCGTTGAAAGCTGGCAGCTTCAGTGCTGTGACTGGGAGGCAGCCATGAAAAGCAATACATAAGGGGATGGGGGTTGTGGGAGGACAGTTTTGGAATGCAGTGCTGTGCGCTCTTCAAGGGACTTGGGGTTTCAGGGGCTCTGCAAGGGGGAGTCAGGGTCTTGGGTGCTTGCAAGCTGGGTAGGGATCTCGGAGGCTCTGCAAGAGGGTGTTGGGGTCTCGGGGATTCTGCAAGGGATGTCGAGGTCTTGGGAGCTCTGCCGGTGGGCAGAGAGGGGTGGGCCTGGGTTTGGGCGGCGGTATCTGGTGAACAAACTGTTGTGGTAAGATGTGTGGTTGCCAATACTGCTGGTTGAGAGGGTTGGCCATCAGCAAGGGTGGGCACTGAGGACCATCAGGGATTCTGCCGGGAGAAGCAGCAAACCTCAGTTGCCAGGGCAGGATCGTCTCTGCATTACAGCGTTCTATAGGTCCACAGGTCACCTTGCATAGGTGTTATATACCCTGTTTTTTTGAACACCCGTTGCATGATGTGGCATCTCCGAAGGAGGGAGGGTGAAGAGGCTACTGTGCTTGCCCGTGAAGCTCTACGACAAGAGCAGCAGCAGCCGGCCATGCCAAAAAGGGCCCCACCCGTGTCAGAGTGTACTGAACTAGAATCAGTTACCTGCAAATGGCCGAGAGGCATTGTCAGCGAAGACTACGGCTCTCCAGGGAGGCCATCACTGACTTATGCACCCTGCTGCAGGATGAGCTCCAACCTATGGGATTTGGAGGTCACTCTATGCCTGTGCCCCTGAAGATCACAGTGGCACTATACTTTTACACATCTGGGTCATTCCAAAGATCTAACTATCTCCCCTTGACATTCAATGGCATTACCATCGCTGAATCCCCCATTATCAACATCCTAGGGGTTACCATTGACCAGAAACTGAAATGGACCAGCCACATAAATGCTGTGGCTACAAGGGTAGGCTGGGAATTCTGCAGGGAGTCACTCACCTCCTGTCCCCCAAATGCCTATTCACCATCTACAAGGAACAAGTCAGAGGTGTGATGGAATACTCTCCACTTGCCTGGATGGGTGCAGCTCCAACAATATGCAAGAAGCTCGACACCATCCAGGACAAAGCAGCTCACTTGATTGGCACCCCATTCGCTCCCTCCACCACAAACGACAGTGGCAGCAGTGTGTACCCTATACAAAATGCACTGCGGCAACTCACCAAGGCTCCATTAACAGCATCCTCCAAACCTGCAACCTCTATCGACTAGAAGGACAAGGACAGCAGATGCATGGGAACACCACCACCTGCAAGTTCCCCTCCAAGCCACACATCATCCTGACTGGGAACTATATCGCCATTCCTTCACTGTCGCTGGGTCAAAATCCTGGAACTCCCTTCCTAACAGTACTGTGGGTGTACCTACAGCCCAAGGGCTGAAGTGGTTCAAGAAGGCAGCTCACCACCACCTTTTCATGGGCAATTAGGGATGGGCAATAAATGCTGGCCTAGCCAGCAATGCCCACATCCCAGGAATGAATAAAAATAAACAATTCTGTGATTCTGTGAAGTGCCCAGTTGTTAATGACTCCTCTTATACAAGTTTCCTTGGTTTATGTTTTCAACAAATGGACATGGAATACCAGTAAGCATGCTGGAGGAATACTTGGACTCCAAGGATCAGAAATGGGATCCCTGATTGATGCTGTCTATGACTAACACCTTGGGCTTGAATTTTAGGCCCCACTGGGGCCAGGTTGGTGCTAAAAATAGCGCCGCGGGCTTGTGTGCTGGTTCCTAAACTCCATCCCACCCCAGGCCATTTTTGCTGAGGCATGCTGGTGGGGGTGTGGGGGGTGGGTGGTCAGCAGGGTACCCGCCCACATGCAGCAGATAGCCGATCAAGGTAGCTGATGGCCACTTAAGGCCAATTAAAGGTGGCTGACTGGGATGTTCCAGTCGGCCTCTAGGTCTCCAGAGGTGGCAGGGGCCAGTTTAATTGCCTGGAAGTGACCTCCCGGCAGCAGACCAGGGGGCCAGCATTCCAGGCAGGTCCACAGGTGCCCGCTGCATGCCTAGGTGCTGCTGTAGTCGCAGGCACCCCCCCATCCATCCCACAGTGGTGGCGAGGCTTTAAAACCTATTTTTTAGTTTAAATTTGAAGAAGTTGAAGGGCACATCCATTTTGAAGTGCCCTCACCCTTACTTACTTGCCATCGCAGTCTGCTGCTCTTTCCAAGCTCGAAGCCCTCTAATTGGCCCTCCAGCTTCGAGAGACCACAGCTGTCCTTAATTGGACAGCATGCCTGCCCCCTTTAATTGGCTGCCCTGGGGAAAATTACCTTGAGTGACTGTTTTAAAAACCTAAGATCATAAGGAATAGGAGCAGGAATAGGACATTCAGCCCTTCAAGCACGCTCCATCATTCAATGAGATCATGGCTGATCTTCTACTTCAACACCACTTTCCTACACTATCTCCGTATCCCTTGACGTTTTTAATATGTAAAAATCTATCAATCTTAGTCTGGAATATACTCAATGACTGAGCCTCCATAGCCCTCTGGGGCAGAGAATTCCAAAGATTCACCACTCTCTGAGCTAAGAAATTCCTCCTCATCTCAGTCCTAAATGACCTACCACTTACTTTGAGACTGTGTCCCCTAGTTCTGGACCTCCCCCAGCTCGGGGAAACATCCTTCCTGAATCAACCCTATCAAGCCCTGTAAGAATTTTGTCTGTTTGAATGAGATCACCTCTCATTCTTCTAAACTCCAGAGAATAAAGGCCCAGTCTGTTTAATCTTTCCTCATAGGACAATCCCTCCATCCCAGGAATTAGTTTGGTGAACCTTCATTGCACTTCCTCCATGGCAAGTATATCTTTCCTTAGGTAAGGAGACCAAAACTGCACACAATAATCCAGATACGGTTTCACCAAGGCTCTATATAATTGCAGTAAGACATTTTTACTTCTATACTCAAATCCTCTTGTAATAAAGGCCAACATACCATTTGCCTTCTTAATTGCTTGCTGCACCTGCATGTTCATGAGTCACTGAAAACGAACAAGTGTCTTTGAAGTTCAACACTTTTCAGCCTCTCACCTTTTAAGAAATACTCGGTTTTTCTGTTTTTCCTACCAAACTGGATAGCCTCACATTTCTCCACATTGTATTCTATCTGCCAAATGTTTCCCCATTCGCTTAACCTTTCCAAATCCCCTTGAAGTGTCTTTGCATCCTCCTCACAACTCACACTTCAACCTAGTTTTGTGTCATCTGCAAACTTGGAAATATTACATTTAATCCCACATCCAAATAATTGATGTGGATTGTGAATAGCTGGGGTTCAAGCACTGATCCTTGAGACACCCCAAACACCTCCGCTCAGTCCGAAAACATGACCCTGAGTTTCCTGTCGCTTGCCATTTCAACACCCCTCCCTGCTCTCATGCCCATAACTCTGTCCTGGGATTGCTGCAGTATTCCAGTGAACATCAACGCAAGCTCGAGGAACTGCTCCTCATTTACTGATTAGCACACGACAGCCTATCAGACTGAACACTGAGTTCATTAATTTCAGAGCATGACTGGCCTCCCCCCCTTTTTTTTTTCAGTTTTACCTTTTTTTAAATTTTACTTTGTATTTTTTATTTTTATTTCATTTAATTTTAGTTTGTTTCATCATTACACTTTTTTTGCCATGTGCCTGCCCATTTTTTTTTTTACATGTTTTGCATTTGGCTAGGGCTTTCATTATTCTGTCATTTAACACCCTCTCTGCACTAACGCTTTGTATTTCACCACACCATTAACACACTCTTCGTTTTTGCCTTTGTCCCATAACCTCCTTGTCAGTTATTCTCTGTCACCCTCTGTCCTATCAACACCTTCCCATTTGTTCTCTTTTGCCCAACCCCCACTTTATTTGCTTAAAACCATAAAACATTTCTAACCATTGCCAGTTCTGATGAAAGGTCACTGACCTGAAAGATTAATTCTGCTTCTCTCTCCACAGATGCTGCTAGGCCTGCTGAGTATTTCCAGCACATTTTGGTTTTATTTCATTTATTCCTCCTATCTGTTTTCTCTCCATTAACTAGTTCTCAATCCATGCCAGTATATTCACCACGCCCCCCCCCCCCCACCACGTGCTATAATTTTGTTTACTAACCTCTTGTGTAGGACCTTATCAAAAGCTTTCTGAAAATCTAAATATACCATAGTCACTGGTTCTCCCTTATCTATTCTGCTAATTACATCCTCAAAAAACTCTGATGGGTTTGTTAAACATGATTTCCCTTTCATAAATCCATGTTGGCTCTGCCCAATCCTACCATTATTTTCCACGTGTCCTGTTATTACATCCTTTATTATAGATTTCAGCATTTTCCCTACAACTGATGTTAGACTAACAGGTCTGTAGTTTCCCATTTTCTCTCTTGCTCCTTTCTGAAATAGTGGGGTTACAATTGCCACCTTCTAATCTGCAGGAACCATTCCAGAGTCTATAGAATTTTGAAAGATGACCACCATCTACTAACTCTACAGCCACCTCTTTCAACAATCTGGGATGTAGATCATCAGGTCCAGGGGATTTATCTACTTTAAGTCCCATTAATTTCTCCAGCACTTTTTTTTTTACCATTAATATCTTCGTTTGCACTAGTCCCTTGGTTCTCCATTATTTCTGGGAGGTTTATAGTATTCTCCTGCGTGAAGACAGGCACAAAGTATTTTTTAGTTTCTCTGCCATTTCCTTATTCCCTATTAATCCACCATGCAAAGCTAACATTAAGGCTTTACACTGTTTAAAAAAAAACTTATGATGTTCAAGGTTTGTACTCAATTAATAGAGTAAAGGCAAATACTTCTTCGGTCCACTAGGTGAAACAAAATTGTAACTGTTTAATAAAGATGTTTTATGATTTCATTACATTAAGTGCACAATTTATTAGTAATAAAGATGGGAGACATTTTTTACTTTCACAACAAGGAAAGCCTTATTGTGAGAATGGTCAGGAATAAAAAAAAAAATCACTGAAAATCTCCATGTGTAAGAAAATATATTGAATACATTTTGGCAGTTCTGTGTCAGGACTTGCTTTACATTTTTCACATTACTTGCCTCTCAGGCCAAGTAGCAAATGCAGTTAACAGGGTGAGCAGCGAACTTCCAACCTCCAGCTATGCACAACACTTCTGCATAGTAAAGCAACTGAGACTGAGAATTCACTGTAAATGATTTCAATCATAAACATCCATCCCATTATTCTGCACTGCCACATATTGGTGCTACAATGTTCTACACCATTTTGTTACCTGCTTAACAGCAACAGCTTACATCTATATAGTGCCTTTAACGTAACAAAACATTCCAAAGCGCAATACAGGAGCATTGTAAAACAAAGTATGACACCAAGCCACAAAAGGGAGTTATTAGGTCGGTCAAAAGCTTGGTCAAAGAGATGGTTTTAAGGAGTGTCTTAAAGGAGGAAAGCAAGGTGGAGAAGCAGGAGAGGCACAGGGAAGGTATTCCAGAGCTTGGGGCCCAGGCAACTGAAGACACAGCCATCAATGGTAGGGCGATTAAAATCAGGGATGCAAAGATGCCAGAATTAGAGCAGCACAGATATCTTGGAGGGTTGTGGGACTGGAGGAGATTACAGAGATAGGGAGTGGCGAGGCCGTGGAGGGATTTTAAAAGCAAGATATTGCTTGTCCAGGAGCCAATGCAGGTCAGTGAGCACAAGGGTGATGCATGAATGGGACCTAGTGCAAGTTAAGACACGGGCAGCAGAGTTTTGGATGACCTCCAGTTTATGGAGAGTAGAATGTGGGAGACCAACCAGGGGTGCTTTGGAATAGTCAAATCTAGAGGTAACGATAGCATAAATGACAGTTTCAGCAGCAGATGATCTGAGACGGGGCAAAGTTACGGAGGTAGAAACAGGAAAATTTATGGGGCCAGTAAGTGCGAGGTAAAAGGCGGGGTGTGGAGGGGGGGTGGGGTGGGTTGGCGTAAAATGGGAGCAGACTGCATTTGGCCTGAAGTCCAATATCGTGATGTCCCTTCTGGATTTTACCAGCAGTGGGAACCATGGAGGGCGTACTTCTGACATCAAGGCGGCGGGACACCAATTGAGGCATTTAAAAGGCCCATTAACTGAAATTGTAAGGGGCGATTTGGATTTTAAAAGTGGCATACAGGCACCACGGGGCTTTGGAGTCCTGCCTGGTGAAATGAGGCGACAGCGAAGCAGGGCATGGACAGGAAGTGGGGGATGAGTCCTGGATCTCCAACAAAGCTATCTGCAGAGCCAGTGTGCGGTGGCAGGAAGGGTGGTGTGCAAAGGGCACTGGCAGACCATCAGCAGAAGGGGAGGGGGGGGGGGGCGAAGGTGTCAGGAGTGTGGGGCTGTGTGGCCAGGGTCACATAGGGGCAGTAGTACTTGCCACGAGGGTAGAACTCAGGAGCAGGATTGGGGAGTAGGGGGGGGCATCCTGTTAGAAGGTCTAGGATTCAGAGAGAGGCCACCTGCCATGGGACTCATTCACCCAGGTCTTGTGGCCCCCATTGAGGAGGAGGGGCAGCTCAGAGGGAGGGAGGTCCAGGCACTGGCGGGAGCGTATCACCAACCTCATAACCATCAAGAGGGCCAGCCCCGAGGTGGGCACAGCGCAGGAGAGCAGAGAGGCATGGCAACAGCCACATGCATGCAGAAGAGCCTATCACCAGGAGACAGTCTACCACTGAGGCTGAACTTTCTCTAAATATCCAAGCAGCAGAGTCAGCGAAGACTGCGGCTCTCCTGGGAGGCCATCACTGATCTCTGCAACATGCTGCAGAATGAGCTGAGACCCATGGGGTTTGGTGGACACCCAATGCCAGTGACCCTGAGGATCACAGAGGCTCTCAACATCTATGCCTTCTGCTCTTTCCAGGGATTCACTGGGTGCATGTGTGGGATCTCCCAGTTTGCAGCCCATCAGTGCATCAAGCATTTGACTGAGTATGGCATCAAGGAGCCCTAGCAAACCTGGAGTCAATGGGAATCGGGGGAAACTCTTCACTAGTTGGAGTCATACCTAGCACAAAGGAAGATGGCTGTGGTTGTTGGAGGTCAATCATCTCAGTCTCAGGACATCACTGCAGGAATTCCTCAGGATAGTGTCCTAGGCCCAACCATCTTCAGCTGCTTCATCAATGACCTACCCTCCATCATAAGGTCAGAAGTGCGGATGTTTGCTGATGATTGCACCTGTTCAGCACCATTCGTGACTCCTCAGAAAATGAAGCAGCCTGTGTCCAGATGCAGCAAGACCTGGACAACATCCAGGCTTGGGCTGATAAGTGGCAAGTAACATTCGCGCCACACAAGTGCCCGGCAATGTCCAACTCAAACAAGAGAGAATCTAACCATCTCCCCTTGATGTTGAGTGGCACCACCATTGCTGAATCCCCCACTATCAATATCCTGGGGGGGGTGGTTACCATTGACCAGAAACTGAACTGGACCAGCCACATAAATACCGTGGCTGCAAGAGCAGGTCAGAGGCTGGGAATTCTGCAGCAAGTAATTCACCTCCCGACTCCCCAATGCTTGTCCACCATCTACAAGGCACAAGTCAGGAGTGTGATGAAATACTCTCCACTTGCCTGGATGGGTGCAGCTCCAACAACACTCAAGAAGCTCGATACCATCCAGGACAAAGCAGCCCGCTTGATTGGCACCCATCCACCACCTTCAAGATTCACTCCCTTCACCACCGCCCACAGTGGCAGCAGTGTGCACCATCTACAAGATGCACTGCAGCAACTCATCAAGACTCCTTCGACAGCACCTTCCAAACCCGTGACCTCTTCCACCTAGAAGGACAAGGGCAGCAGCTGCATGGGAACACCACCACCTGCAAGTTGCCCTCCCCTCCCTATATCACTGTTCCTTCACTGTCGCTGGGTCAAAATACTGGAACTCCCTTCCTAACAGCACTGTAAGTGTACCTACACCATATGGACTGCAGTGGTTCAAGAAGGCAGCTCACTACCACCTTCTCAAGGGCAATTAGGGATGGGCAAGAAATGCTGGCCTTGTCAGCGATGGGCACATCCCATGAACGAATAATAAAAAAAATCAAGAAGATCACCAATGCCATGTTCAAGAGGGCAGGCAACTGTGTGTGATACTGCACGATTTGGTAAGTCAGGCGGAGAGGGCCATCAGGTTTGGGGCCATCGCTGGATTCCCCCAGGTGCAAGGTGTCATTGACTGCACGCATGTGGCCATCAAGGCTCCCTGGACCAGCCAGCAGTCTTCATCAACTGAAAGGGCTTCCACTTGCTCAATGTACAACAGGTCTGCGACCACCAAAAGCCGATCATTCAGGTGTGTGCATGGTTTCCGGGAAGCAGCAACGACGCGCACGTACTCCGGCGGCCCCAAGTCCCTCATCTTTCCAGGTCCCCCGTATACCTTTGGGATGGATACTTGGAGACAAGGACTACCCACTAAAGACAAGGCTACTAACACCTGCGAAGGACCCATGCATGGATGTAGACGAGAGGCTCAACATCTACTGTGGGTCAACTAGTGCAACCATCGAGTAGGGCATTGGCTTTTTGAAGATATGAGTCAGGTGCCTTGATCGATCTGGTGGAGCCTCTCAGTATGTCCCAGCAAATGTCTCATGTATCATGGTTGTCTGCTGTGCACTGCGCAACCTACTAGCCCTGCTGAGGGGGGGGGGGGGGGGGGGCGAGACGTTGAACAACAAAGACATCACTGATCGTGATCCCTCTTCCGATGATGCTGATATTGAGGAGCCTGCTGACCAGGCGATGCAAAATGAGGAACCCCTTGGACGACAGGCGAGGTAAAAGAAATCCATGCAAGGGAGGCTTGGACTGCCCGAATACATAACCATTTCCTGTGACCATGGTGCCTTTTCAGAAATATTCCACTAAGTCCTTACCTGTAATCAGCCCTATGTCGCCTCCTTCATTTGGCACTCCATTGCCCAGGACCCAGGTCCACAGCACAGTGGCAAGGCTGAGGAGCTGAACGGATGCACCTTAGTCCACCACTCCAAGCCCATTGAGGGAGGAAGGGTGTAGATGTGATCGCACAGGACACCAAAAATTAGAATGAGAAGCAGAAAGATTGAAAGGTTTTTTGAGGCATGCAACAAAAAGAAAATTTAACATCTAGATATTTAAGTCATCCATGACACCAAATGCAGCTAGGTGCTCTTCTAAATGCTCTTACGGGTGTTCTGAGGAGGTACCAACCCTGTGCTTGCAGCTGAGGTGAAGGCAGGCTGCCCTGTGGCTTGGGATGACCTTGGTGGCCGTCCTGACTGCCTGAGGCATGGAGTGCCCCAGAATGTTGAGGGGCTCCTACACAGGTGCTGGACCCTCCTCTGTCGTCGTGGCTTTTTGAGGTAATGGAGTCACTGGTAGAGGGGCTGTGGAGCCACTGTCCGCTCCAGGAATCCCCCTGAAAGGAGCCCCCAGAAGCAGAAGGCAGCCGCTCCTCCTCCCTTGCAAGGCACACTTGTACGTCCCTGCTCACCTGAGCAGGACAAGGATGTTGTGGAGAATGTAGACAATTTGCCCCTACACCTCCCCCTGCCTTACCACTGCTGCATTGAACTCGTGGCCAAGCCAATGGCATGTAGGTCTGCACGCATCTCTGGCATCCACTCCATGAGGGTCGCCAATCTCTTGATGGAGGAAGCCAAGCATACACCAATCAGAGAGAATGTAGCAATCCTGGTGTAGATGGATTCCTCTATCGCCTGTGCATGGGTGCACATAGCCACTGGCAGCTCTGACAGATGTTGCATTACTTCCCACTGCAGCTGCAGCAGTTGCCATGTCACGGCTGACTCCAAAGGAACATCATTGGCCTGGGGCTCAGCATGGGCCTGGCTTCCCACAGTCCTCCGAATGTCACTGGCCTCGGCTGTCACAGCCTCCATCAGCTGATTGGACGTGTCTGTGGTGTGCTCACCTGCGTGTGACCTGAATCTAATTGCGAACACATACCCACCGACGTGAGAGTATCTGTGCTGGTGGAGAGTATGGGAGGAATGATGCGACGGCACACCCTCTGAGAATCCCTCCTCCTCCTCAGAGATGGTCGACTGCCCTCGGTCTCCTGACGTCTTTTAGCCTTGGCTTCACCCTGATCTGCATGATAGAACATAAGCATGCAAGGGTTAGGGCTTCCTATTTCCTCATCCCAGACATGCATGCCATGGAGCTCCATGTCTCCAATGTTGATCAACAGGTCACTATGCCTTCTGTGTGCCAGATACATCCTTATGCACTTGTCGAATCACCCTCTTGGGTTGGCACCCTCATCTCACCACTGGTGCTTGTGCCACTGCCCTGGTGGCCTACCAAATCCAAGGCCTCCTCCTTCATGGCTGTGAGCATGTCAAGGTATGGGACCCTTCCACCTGTCTTGGTCCCTCTTTAATGTTGTGTGCCATCTTTTCCTGCAAGCACAAAAAGGAGGACTGTTATGATGCACATGGAGACAAGCACAACGCCTATGATAGGAGCACACGGATGCCACATGCATACGACCACTCTCGAGGGACCTTGTGGGGGTCAGCATAGAATGATGGTTGTCCGAGATGTAGCCATACCTCTGACAGGATATGCTGCTGCCTCCCCGCCCCCCTTGCCATCTTGGTTACTCCCTCAGCATCAAGTCAACCCTCTTGCATTAACACATAGAAGTCCCAAAGGGAAAAGAGGTATGGAGCACACACCTTGGTGGACCGAATGATGTCACTGATACGCTTTTGACATTAGATACAGGTTTGGGAGTGGGGGGGGGGGGGGGCGGGGGGTGGGGGGAGTGACCCAGTGGCTACTGACTTCCTCTACAATCTCTGTCCAGGCTAGTTTGCTCAGGCGGGACTCTCTCCTCCTCCCATCCCTGGGGAAGAGGTCCTCCCACCTTGCCCCCTGGAGGAGAACCTGCAGGTCGGCATAATTGACTCTTGGGACCACCCGGGGGTCTTTTTTCTGTCATTATTGTTGGTCCCTTCCGGTAAGCTGCTTAATTGCTTTGAGCTTTCAGTGAGGGGAGCAGCAGCAGCAGCATGGTTCAAGGCAGCAGCAGCAAAATAGTTCAAGGCAGCAGAAGCAGGAGAACTGAGGGAAGCAGGAGCAACACAACCCAGGGCAGCAGGAACAGGAAGGAATCCTTTGCTCAGGCAGCAACAAATGCAGGGCTGGCAGCCCTTTAGAAATAGCGCTAGCAACTGCTGCAGTGTCAGCTGCTGCTGACCTCATCGCCCAAGTTGCTGCCTCGGGCCCGCATTGGATGGCTCCTTCACCTCACGCTGCATAATCGGGCAGACCCTGCACTGCGAATTCCTTAACTGGCTGGCTGCCGCAAGACTACTTGCAGTTGGCCGCCTAGCTCACTCACAGAAATGGCACTGCCGGCATGACCTGCGCGACATCGGAATAAAATTCAGCCCCATATGTTTTCTTTCTGTGAAAATCTTCTACTTATCAAAACATTAGGGCAACCAACAGAATTGCACAAGGCCTACTTCCTATGGGTTTACAGAAAATGCTAACATAAACATTGATATAATTTTTCAATATTCTAATCTTTATATCCATCACTTTCCCTGTGGACTTTACAATAATTAAAATATGAAAAACAGAAATTTCATAATCTGGAAAATACTGGCATGAAGACATAAACAACTGAATGCAGATTTTAATTTGGTGCTGTAATTTATACATTTCCATATTTGGCTGACAGCTGCAGTGAAGGAATTGGGGATTTCACCAAGACTAAAATGCTGCATGACTGATGTGATCTCCCAGCCTACAGATATTCTGTGCCCTAAAGAAATGACTCTACAGATACTTGTCAGTCTCTTGGTTCTCGGGGAATCTCCATATGCCACATTTAAAAAAAAATGAATGTTGGTCTTATCTGGGCTGACTGCACAACTGTGTTACACAGAGTGAACAGCTTGGGCATAGGATGAGGTAGGTAGTTAATTTTCTATCCAAGCCACTGTGAACATTCTCAGAGCATCAAAAGTGACAATGCTCAACATGAGTGCTGATACATTAATTAATATATGCATTATGAAGAAAACCTAATTGCCATTAATTTTACTCAGAAGCAAAAATTTAGTTGGTAAATGAAAGATACAATGGGTTCCCATTCATTTTTCCCCCATTTGGTAGCAACCTTTTTCAACTCAGATTGAAGACACAGGTTTTAATAGTTCAGGTAAAGCATGACTAATGATTTTATCAAGCAGAAATTGTTTTAAAAATTGTCCTTGAAAGTGTGAGCACTTCTGCAGGACAATTTACTTAATTAACCAGACACATGCATATTCATAAGGCTGTTAATGTCTCCCACGTTCAAGCTGATAAATGTGTTGTAATGACGTTTTACTCAAGCATATCTGAAATTCTTCTGAAAACTATGTTAACAGTAGCAGTTTAATCTTGGTTATTTCCCTCAATTATCAGTCAAAATAAAACTAAGCAACATTTTTGCCCCACAAAATTAATTGGTAAGTAAGCTGTTATATAAGTTAACAGGGTGTAGACTTTAAAGTTCATAGCCTGAAACACAAACTCTTGTGCTGGATTTTTGCACATTGCCTTTAATTTAGTGTCAACCTAAAACACAATGCCTCTTAATTATTCTCTCCTTGCAAGTCTTAATGCCACCAGAGCAACTGAAAAGGGTTTTGCTTTTCAGATCTCAAAAACATTTCCATTCAAATTCAATTGAGTAAAATATTTATGAAACCAAATTAAAAATTTAGACTTTATTATTTGTATGTTAACATTTTGAAGCTATTATACCACAAAGCCTAAATTAAACATCTGGACCAATATTTTGCATTCAGTGCTTCGATATACATTGAACAGAAATATCCCATAGGACCACACTGTGGCAAATGTACCAACAGGTGGAGAATCTGCTTCTTCATCTCACAGAATTGTAACTAGCCACAATTAATTATTGTGCATCTCACAGCCAATACCCAAAAGGGTACCTATATTTTAATGTCTGTATCAGCTTAGTTGGGTAGCTAAGCTAGAAAAAAGGTATAACAGGTAATTTTCAGTTTTACGGTCTATTATTAGAAGTGAATTGTATATTTGTGGTTTTACCTATCAAGAAGTGTAGGGAAATATATATCACACCTTAGACTAATGTCCTTTAGGGAAGGAAATCTGCCATCCTTACCTGGTCTGGCCTACATGTGACTCCAGATCCACAGCAATGTGGTTGACTCTTAAATGCCCTCTGAGATGCATAGCTCAGTTCAAGGGCAATTAGGGATGGGCAATAAATGCTGGCCTAGCCAGCGACGCCCACATTCCATGAACGAATAAAAAGAAAGTAGACTATATACTGAGGTTAGGGGCAGTAGCAGGGGTGAAGAATCAGGTTGGGAACCTGAGGACACTGAGCACCCAAAGAAACAGTCCATTGCAGAAAGTTGGCGCTGGACAAGAGCTGTGGCAGTCAATGCCAGCAATCAGAGGGACAGGCAAGGCTGGGGCTGGAGAGCCCCAAGGATTCCTTGCTGGGCTATTGATTTAAAGATGTTCTTTGACATGATGTGGGCATCTGTGGCAAGCCAGCATTTATGCCCCTCCCTTGATGCTCTTGAGATGATGGTGAGCTGCCTTTTTCAACTGTTGCAATGGGTGTGGTGAAGTTACTCCACAGTGCTGTTAGGTAGGGAGTTCTAGGATTTTGATTTAGCGACATAAAGGAATGGCATATAATTCCAAGTCAGGATGCGTGTGACCTGGATGGAAACATGGATGTGGTGGTGTTCCCATACTCCTACTACCCTTATCCTCCTAGGTGTAAGAGGTCTCAGATTTGGGAGATGTGGTTTAAGAAGCCTTGGCAAGTTGCTACAGTGCATTTTGTAAATCATACACACTGCAGCCACTTTGCACCAGTGGTGGAGGGAGTGAATGTTCAAGGTGGTGGATGGGGTGTTGATCAAGCTGACTGCTTTGTATTAGATGATATTGAGCTCTTTGAGTGTTGTTGGAGCTGCACATATCCAAGCAAGTGGACAGTATTCCATCACACTCCTGACTTGTGCCTTGTAAATGGTGGACACTTGCTGCAGAAGATACAGCCTCTGTCCTGCTCTTGTCAATGGTGAACCCAGCATGTTTATGGAGGAGGGGTTTGATGATGATAATGCCGTTGAGTGTCATGGAGAGGTAGTTAGAATCGCTCTATTTGAGGTGGTCAATACCTGGCACTTGTGGAACAATTATTACTTGACACTTATCAGCCAAAGTCTGGATATTACCTATGTCTCGCTGCATGTGGACATGAATTGTTTCAATTTCTGAGGAATTGAGAACGGAACTAAATACGGTATTTAGTCATCGATGAACATTCTTACGTTTGACCTTATCATGGAGGGAAGTCATTGATGAAGCAGCTGAAGATAGGTGGGCCTAGGACACTGCTCCAAGGAACTCCTGCAGCAATGACTTGGGGCTGAGATGACTGACCTCCAACAACTACAACCATGTACTTTCATGCTAGGTATGACTCCAGCTACTGGAGAGTTTTCCCCCTGATTCCCATTGAATTCGGTTTTACTTGGTTCTTGGTGTCACACTCCTTCATACATTGCACTAATGTTAAGGGCAGTCACTCTCACCTCACCTCTGGAATTCAGATCTTTTGTCCATGTTTAGAACAAGGCTATATTGAGGACAAAAGCAAAATACTGCAGATGCTGGAAATCTGAAATAAAGGCAGAAAATGCTGGAAATACTCAGCAGGTCTGGCAGCATCGGTGGAGGGAGAAACAGAGCTAACGTTTCAGGTCTATGTTTTGATGAACGATCACAGACCTGAAATGTTGGGCAGAATTTTACTGGCCCCGTGGAAGTGTGAATGGAGGCAGGGAGGGACCAGTAAAAGGGTGCAGGCTTGCGTTGGGCAATCTCCCCTGCATCTTTCTGCTGCCAACCAATTTTATCAGGTACAGGCAACAGGATGGATCAGTGGCTGACACATTGGTAGCGGGCAGGTATTAAGGTTGTTAAACGGCCACTTGTCAGGTATTCTCCTACCTTTTTCTGACGTTATCAAAAGCCAAAAACAGGCAAGATCTCAGCAGCATCTGAGTTGTTGAGGGAACTGCCAGCCATACTATGAAGCTCTGGGCAGGATGTGTCTTCAAGAAGTGACAGTATCAGGTTTGGAGGCACTGCAGAGCATTGGGCCAAAGTGCTGCTACTGGACAGGTGTCTCCCAGGTCCAGGAGGCTTTATCTGTCTACGGGGTCAATGCTTTCAGATCTCGACTTCTGCAGTGAGGAGGAGAGTGGCAAAGAGATGCAGATGCAACAACATGGAGCACCTGTTCAGCAACCGGGGAGCTCCAGCGGCCCGAGGAAGTCATTGGACATGAATGAGGAGGGTGCATGGGGGAAAGAGGGCAGTTTTATGGTCGCAGAAGGTGCTACCCAGCTCAATGGGTGTACCATTAGAGGTTCAGCTTTATCGAGATGTCCGAGCATCAATGTCTACGAAGACTGCGCCTCTTCAGAGAAGTGGTTGTGGAGCTATGTGGTATGCTAGAGGAGTTGATGCCAATGAGAAGTGGACACCTAATGCTTGTTGCCTTAAAGGTGACATTGGCACTCAACTTTATCGCCTGTGTTGTGTCTGGAGGTCTATGTGGCATCTCTCAGTCAGCGGCCCATTGCTGCATAAAGGAGGTCACATGTGCCACGTTATGTTCACAACTGATCAGACCAGTCAGGCTGAGAGGGCAGTTGGCTTCGGGGCCATGGCTGCAGGGGGATTATTGACTGTACTCATGTGGCCATTAAGGCTTTCTCAGTGCAGACAGGCGCTTTAGTGAACAGCAAGGGGTTCCACTCCCTCAGTGTTCAATTTATCTGCGACCACCATAAGCAGATTTAGGTGTGCGCAAAGTCATAGAGACATAGAATTATACAGCACAGAAACAGGCCCTTCGGCCCCATCGTGTCCACGCTGGCCATCAAGCACTTATCTATTCTAATCCCATTTTCCAGCACTTGGCCTATAGCCTTGTATGCTATGGCATTTCAAGTGCTCATCTAAATACTTCTTAAGTGTTGTGAGGGCCCCTGCCTCTAACACCTCTTCAGGCAGTGCATTCCAGATTCCAACCATCCTCTGGGTGAAATTTTTTTTCCTCAAATCCCCTCTAAATGTCCTGCCCCTTACCTTAAGTCTATGCCCCCTGGTTATTGACACCTCCGCTAAGGGAAAAAGTTTCTTCCTATCTACCCTATATATGCCCCTCATAATTTTGTAAACCTCAATCAGGTCCCCCTGCAGCCTTCTCTGCTCTAAGGAAAACAACCCTAGCCTATCCAGTCTCTCTTCATAGCTGAAATGCTCCAGCCCAGGCAACATCCTGGCAAATCTCCTCTTCACCCTCTCCAGTGCGATCACATCCTTCATATAGTGTGGTGACCAGAACTGTACACACTACTCCAGCTGTGGCCTAACTAGCATTTTATACAGTTCCATCAGAACCTCCCTGTTCTTATATTCAATGCCTCGGCTAATAAAGGCAAGTATCCCATATGCCTTCAAACCACCTTATCTACCTGTGCTGCTGCCTTCAGTGATCTATCGACAAGTACACCAAGGGTCCTACCATCCATTCATTCTCTTGCCTTGTTAGTCCTCCCAAAATGCAACACCTCACACTTCTCAGGATTAAATTCCATTTGCTACTGTTCTGCCCATTTTACCAGCCCTTCTATATCGTCCTGTAATCTATGGCTTTCCTCCTCACTAATAAGAACCCCCCCCCAATTTTCATGTCATCTGCAAACTTACTGAT
Source organism: Heterodontus francisci (assembly GCF_036365525.1). Taxonomy (NCBI): domain Eukaryota; kingdom Metazoa; phylum Chordata; class Chondrichthyes; order Heterodontiformes; family Heterodontidae; genus Heterodontus; species Heterodontus francisci. Next base: position 82,615,167 of record NC_090377.1, read on the forward strand.
CATAACTCCTATATTCATGTCTAAATCATAAATGTACACCACAGACAGCAAGGGTCCCAGCACCAATCCCTGTGGTACACCACTGGTCACAGGCTTCCAATCGCAAAAGCAACCCTCAACCATCACCCTCTGCCTCCTGCCACTAAGCCAATTTTGGATCCAATTTGCCAAATTGCCCTGGATCCCATGGGCTCTTACCTTCTTGACCAATCTCCCATGCGGGAACTTATCAAAAGCCTTACTGAAATCCATGCAGACTACATCAACTGCTTTACCCTCATCCACACATCTAGTCACTGCCTCGAAAAATTCAATCAAATTTGTTAGACATGATCTCCCCTTGACAAAGCCATGCCGATTATCCTTGATTAATCCCTGCCTCTCCAAGTGGGAATTAATCCTGTCGCTCAGAATTTTTTTCCAATAGTTTTACCCTTCTTGAATAATGGTACCACATCGCTGTCCTCCTGTCCTCTGGCACCTCTCCTGTGCCAGAGAGGATTTGAAAATTTGTGTAGAGCCCCTGCAATCTCCTCCCTTGCCTCACATAACAGCCTGGGATACATCTCATCTAGACCTGGGAATTTATCCACTTTTAAGCCCCCTAAAACCGCTAATACTTCCTCTCTTTCAATGCTAATTTGTTCAAGTATATCACAATCCCCCTCCATGATCTCTACACCGACATCGTCCTTCTCCATAGTGAATACAGATGAAAAGTAATCATTTAAAACCTCACCTATGTCCTCTAGCTCCACACACAGATTGCCACTTTGGTCCCTGGTTATCCTCTTGCCCTTAATATACTTATAAAACGCCTTAGGATGTTCCTTTATCTTGCCGCCAGTGTTTTCTCATGCCCCCACTTTGCACTCCAAATATATATCGACTGTACTCAGCACTCCACGATGCCGAGCTGCCCTGCCATGACTTACCCTTAATTTACTCAAAAATTAGAGATTATTTACACTAGGGACCTTGATTCCCTAAAAAACACTACTTACCATATAAAAAAATTGTAGACCTTACCTTTCTCTTTACTTTAGTTACTAACCCAATTTACCTGTATACTCACCCCGGTGGCTGTGTTTCCCTGCTCGCTCTGTTGATTGTGACATCACTCTGATGTCACTTTTACATTTCCCCCGGCTCTGCTCTTGCTGTGTTTTCTCTCTCCCTCTCTCCCGGGCTCTTCATGCTCCGCTGCGCTATCGCTGTTACCCGCTCTCTGAGTGAACTCTCACTCTACTTAGTAGATAGACTTAGATGTTAGAGAAAAAAAAAAATCGGCAGCAAAAAGAAAATAAGTAAGAAAATACCCACCAGATACTCACCTATTAGTTCCCTGTGCCTTGCCACTCTCTCCCCTCTCGTGCTGTTTGCAGCACCGAAGTCTCACCCAGCCAATTACCGACCCGCTTCCCTGTGATGTCACACCTTGATTTTTCTTTCTGAATGCCGGCAGACTGGTGGCAGCAGCAACAATAGTTAGCCCCGCTCCAATCTTGCTGTTTCCCGATGAACTCTCGCTCACTCTCTCAGGTTTTTTATGCCCCACTCTGATCTCGCGGTTTCCTGGTGAACTCTCGCTTGCTCTCTCTCTCTCTCTTTATGCCCCACACCGATCTCACTGTTTCCCAGTGAACTCTCCTTTCCAGGAAGCTGCCACGACTCCTACATCCTTAGACAGTTCTAATTGCCGCAGCTCTTCAGGCCACCCAAAAGCCTTTGTGACTGGATCCTGGGGGAATACGGGCCATCACTGAAGTCATGGCTTCTGCCTCCTGTACACAACGCCAACGCAAAGGCAGAGGTTACATACAACTGCTGCAATATGACAAAAACCACCATTGAGGAGGCCACCAACCTTTTGAAGATGAGGTTCAGATGCCTCGATAGATCTGGGGGAGCCCTGCAATACACACCCTCAAGAGTAACGAGCATCACTGTTGTCTGCTGTGCAGTGCACAACCTGACAATCCAAAAGGGAGTAGCACTAGAGTCAGAGGAAGAGACTAAGCGAGCCACGTTCCTCAGAGGAAGACACTGAGCATGAGGAGCAAACTGATGAAGGTGGTGTCGTGGGGCCCAGATCACTAGACAGGGAAATTCGTGACTCTCTGATCAGCAGATGCATCACACAAGAAGTGCAAGTGGCCACTGAACCAATAAGTTCTCTCCCAGAGGAGCCTTGATGACCTTTTATCAAAGACCCTGATCCTCTCTGTACCCATCAGCACTATATGCCAATGCCTTCTGTCAACAAAGACGCAAGCCCTCACTATTACATAACATCCATTTGATTCCACAGTTGATCAATATCAACTGTTGCATAAAAATAAATATATATCTCATTATACGTTAAATGTCAACATTAAAGGCTTCTGCAGTTAACAAGCTATCAGCCAGTGAAACCCCATGTGCTGGTCCATGCATTCCTGCGCTCGTTTAGGGGACTTCTAAGAGGTGCTTCCCCGGTCCCTGGAGTTGATGTGGAGGCAGGCTGCTGCCTTTCCTGCTCTGGTGCATTAGATGGCCGTGGCATGCGTCCTTTGGGTGCCTAAGCCCTACTGAGGCCCAGCATTTTTGGGGCCGCCTGCATGTGTGAGGAGCTGCCTCAGTCATCAGACAGTATTGATATCACTGTCAAAGAGGCCGAGGATCTGCCTTCAGCTATCAAAGCGCCTTGAGAAGTGCCCCCATTGCATTCAGCCTGCCCCTCCCCTGCTCTTTCAGGCCCCACATGCACTCCCATGTTTGCCTGGAGTGGTTCAGCTCCTGGTAACAGGGAGATGCGTGGCTGGCCCATCACACCCCCCCATCACTCCACAGACCTCATGGAGAGACACATGGAGCATAGCATGAGAGTTAGCACTGGCTCAATGGAGATGCCAGAGATATGAAGCCATTCATGAAATGGATGGACTCCTCCACTGTTTGTGCATGGGACTGCACTGCCTCTGGAAACTCCGACAGATGTTCACACATTTGACACTGCTGCTGAAGCATCTGCTGCTTTTCTGATCACACCAAGGTTCGCCATCTGCAAGGAGCTAAGCGTCGCTGAGCCTCCCCTTGCTCTTCTGAGGGGAAGCAGCCGCAGCTGTCACGGTCTCCATTATCACCTCCCGTGTTTCTATGCAGCGCTCACCAAATTGTGCCACTTGTTCTACACATGCAGCAAAGCCCGCCAATGTGAGTGTATCAGTGCTGGTGGAGGGTGCGCTAGAATAAAGTGATGCAGTGTCTTGAAATGGCGTTGCCTTCTGTGAGCTTTCCAGTGTAGCCGGAGTACTGGTCTGTTCTTCATCTGCTGCTGTACCTGGTGGAGAGACATGATTTAAATGAAACAGCTGCACCTTCAACCTAGCCCTGGTGTCTCCCCTTGGTCAGGAACTTCTAGTGGCATTAAAGGCCGATGCATGTGCCACAGGCCACACATGGTCTAGGGACATAACCATCGCTTTACTCACTCTCCATAGCTTTACATCTGCCTTGCCCTCAGCGACAGGCTGGCCTGCTGAGACCCATCCGATCTCCAAGGCCTCCTCCTCCATCTGTATCACTATGGCAATGAAAGGAACTCCACCTGTGGTTCATTGATGCTCCCTGGCTTTCTGAGTACGCTTCTCCTGCAAGCACAGAGATACAAAGTATCACTCCTGTCTCACGGCAATCTATGTTGGTCACTCTGAGGCACTGCAAATGTGCGGCACCATGCTGCTGGGATGGCAAGATGAGGTGGTCATTCAGCCATCTAAATACAGCATTCATCCATCACTGACCATGGGGTTCGATGCATGTGAACTGGGTACCTTAATGTGGACATTGGTGCCTGGTGTTGCCCAGTGCATGGGTCTACCACCTAGTGTCATTTCATGAACACCTTTTAACTCATGCCGGGCTTCCAATTTGCAACTTTAAATGTCACTCACCTTTCCAGACCGCGAGTCATTAAATCTCTTCCTGCACTGGATGCAGGTTCTTGTAACTGCTCTCGGCTACATATGATGTCTGCCACCACCAACCATACCTTCCTGGTAAGGTTTGCGGGCTTCCTCCTCCCATCTACAGGAAACAGGACCTCTGACCTTTTTCTGTCAGCTTGCAAGAGCACCTCGAGGGAGGCGTCACTGAATCATGGATCGACCCTTCCTCATTCTGATAAAAACATAGAAAACAAGAGCAGGAGTAGGCATTCGGCCCTTTGGGCCTGCTCCGCCATTTAAAAAAGATCATGGCTGATCGTCTAATTCAGTACCCTGTTCCCGCTTTTTCCTCGTATCCTTTGCTCCCTTTGGCATTAATATATCTATCTCCTTCTTGAATATACTTAATGATTTGGCCTCCACTGCCTTCTGTGGTAGAGAATTCCACAGGTTCACCACCCTCTGACTGAAGAAATTTCTCCTCGTCTCAGTCCTAAATGGCATACCCGGTATCCTGAGACTGTGACCTCTGGTTCTGGACTCCCCAGCCATCAGGAATATTCTCCCTGCATCTAGCCTGTCCAGTCCTGTTAGAATTTTATAGGTTTCTATGAGATCCTCTCTCATTCTTCTAAACTCTAGTGAATATAAGCCTAGTCGACCCAATCTCTCCTCATACAGCAATCCTGCCATCCCAGGAATCAGCCTAGTAAATCTTCTTTGCATTCCCTCCATAGCAAGAACATTCTTCCTCAGATAAGGAGACTAAAACTGCACACAATACTCCAGATGTGGTCTTACCAAGGCCCTGTATCACTGCAGTAAGACATCCTTGCTCCTCAAATCCTCTTGCAATGAACATCATTCGCCTTCCTAATTGCTTGCTGCACCTGAATGCTTGCTTTCAGCAACTGGTGCACAAGGAAACCCAGGCCTCGTTGCACCTCCCCCTTTCCCAACTATCACCATTCAGATAATAATCTGCCTTTCTGTTTTTATAACCAAAGTCGATAACCTCACATTTATCCACGTTATACTTTATCTGTCATGCATTTGCCCACTCACCCAACTTGTCCAAATCACATTGGAGCCGCTTTGCATCTTCCTCACAGCTCACTTTACCCCCAAGCTTTGTGTTGTCTGCAAACTTGGAAACGTTATATTTAGTTCCCTCACCCAAGTCATCAATATATATTCGTGAATAGCTGGGGCCCAAGCACTGATCCCTGCGGTATCCCACTAGTCACTGCCTGCCACCCGGAAAAAGACCCGTTTATTCCTACTCTCTGTTTCCTGTCTGTCAACCAATTCTCAATCTATGCCAATATATTATCCCCAATCTCATGTGCTTTAATTTTTCACACTAACCTCTTATGTGGGACCTTATCAAAAGCTTTCTGAAAATCCAAATACGTCACATCCACTGGTTCGCCCTTATCTATTCTACTAGTTACATCCTCAAAAAACTCCAGTAGATTTGTTAAGCATGATTTCCCATTTGTAAACCCATGCTGACTTTGCCCAATCCCGTTTATGCTTCCCAGGTGTTCTGCTATCACATCCTTTATAATACTCTAGCATTTTCCCCACTACTGATGTAAGGCTCTGTAATCCCCTCTGTCCTTTTTTAAATAGTGGGGTTACATTTGCCACCCGCCAATCTGTAGAAACTGCACATTTCTATAGAATTTTGGAAGATGACCACCAATGCATCCACTATTTCCAGGGCCATTTCCTTTAGTACTCTGGGATGTAGATTATCAGGCCCTGGGGATCTGTCAGCCTTTAACCCCGTTAATTTCCCTAGCACGATTTTTTTTTTACTCATACCGATTTCCTTCAGTTCCTCCCTCTCATTAGACCCTTGGTTCCCTAACATTTCTGGGAGGTTATTTGTGTCTTCCTTTGTGAAGACAGAGCCAAAATATGTGTTTAATTGTTCTGCCAGTTCATTGTTCCCCATTATAATTTCTCCGTTTCTGACAGTTTGGACAGTGGACTTAATTAAAAGACATACCAGACAGTGACAATCTTTAGTTGATGAGGGATTCAGCAACAGGCAACTAACATTCAACTGTGGGATAGAAAGAGGAAAGGCTGAGGGACTTGAGGTTGTTTTCGTTGGAGAGAAGGAGGAGGAGAGGTGACTTAATAGAGACATATAAGATAATCAGAGGGTTAGATAGGGTGGATAGTGAGAGTCTTTTTCCTCGGATGGTGATGGCAAACACGAGGGGACATAGCTTTAAGTTGAGGGGTGATAGATATAGGACAGATGTCAGAGGTAGTTTCTTTACTCAGAGAGTAGTAAGGGCGTGGAACGCCCTGCCTGCAACAGTAGTAGACTCGCCAACTTTAAGGGCATTTAAGTGGTCATTGGATAGACATATGGATGAAAATGGAATAGTGTAGGTCAGATGGTTTCACAGGTCGGCGCAACATCGAGGGCCGAAGGGCCTGTACTGCGCTGTAATGTTCTAATTCTAATTCTAATATCCTAGGGATATTAATTCCTCCAAGGACACATCCACATAAGGAATGTGGTCAAGTGATAAGGTCACCTGTAGGGGGCCTTTGTTCATTAATCTCTCTGTAACTGCCCCCAGTTGAATGATTTGATTGTTATAGCTTCACCTTGACTGAACTGGCAAAGTTTTGGAGAGATGCACTTGTTAAAGCTAAAGTTATTCATCAGGGACAAGGGAAACAGCTAATTGAATAAGGTAATGCTATGGAATATGTGAATTCTCATGTAACTGCATTGGGAAAAAGTTATAAAAGAGTTGGTGTTACGAAAGTTACCTCAGTATTCCATGAGCCTAATCAACCTTGAAAAAGACTTCAAGCTCGAAACCGTAACCTGTTTCAACTGTCCGGTGAACTTGCAAGGTTTTGCCATACTGTTAAGAACATAAGGAATAGGAGCAAGGGAAAGGCCATATGACTCCTTGTGCCTGCTCTGACATTTAATAAGATCATGGCTGATCACTGACCTCAACTCCACTTGCCCGTCCAATCCCCATATCCCTTGATTCCCTTAAGAGTTCAAAATTCTATCAAAGTCGGCCTTGAATATACTCAATGACTGAGCATCCACAGCTCTCTGGGGTACAGAATTCCAAAGATCCATAACTGAGTGAAGAAAATTCTCTTTAACTCAGTCCTAAATGGCTGACCCCTTGCCCTGTGAATATGCCCCCTAGACTCTCCAGCCATGAGAAACAAGGATCTACCATGTCAAATTCTCTCAGAATCTTGCAATGTTTCAGTTAGATCACCTCTCGATATTTTAAACTCCAGAGAATATAGGCCCATTCTATTCAATCTCCGAATCTCTCCTCATTGGACAACACTCTCAACTATCAATCTAGTGAACCTTCGTTGCATCTCCTCTAAGGCAAGTATAAAATTCCTTAGGTATGGAGAATAAAACACTAAATAGTTTTCCAGATGTGATCTCACCAAGCCCTGTATGATTGCACCAAGACCTCCTTACTCTTCACATGCTGACAATACCCAGCTCTACCTCACCACTACCTCTCTCGACTCCTCCATTGTTGCTAACTCATCAGACTGCATATCCTCTTTCCTTGTAGACCTGTAGCCCTACTGCTTGAGAAAAGAGTACACTATCTTTGATGAGTTACACAGGATTAAGACAAAAGTGTTGAAGATAATTATAAGATTTACAACTCTAAATTATAAACAACAAATTAAATTTCTAGTTAAAGAAAATTCAGATTTAGATGTGAAAATTTAGATGTTGAAAGACATGATCGAATAAATGTGATCCAGACTGTGTTTGCAGAGTTAGAGAAATTGTGTACAAAGTTAATAAACCTCACTTGAAACTGCACAATCTGTAGATTTTCTCTACCCAGTAGATTTCTCTAGGGATGTTGGCGATGGGAAAGAGACACATGTGTTCAGACAGCCTCCATTAACTTCAGTGGGCCTGGAACCCAATTCTGACCCACTTGGCATCAGAAAAACACTCTACCAGCCGCGTGCAGCAGTAACCATATCTAGGTCAAATCGCCACAGAAACAGGATGCTTTTATTTTATTTTAGGTTTAATTTGTCTTAAAAAGTTCAATCAATATTTTCAAAATAGAAGCATTGCTTTGTGTCATGTGTTGACATCATGGTGATTATGATCAGCTCAATATATCATCCTAAATATCTTTCAGTATCACCTTCTCTTGTACTAAAATCTTAAACCTTAAATTAGCCTGTTAATAAAAGATTTATTATAAAATGATTTTATTATTCATTCATGAGATGTGTGCGTCACTGGCATGGCCAGAATTTATTGTGCATCCCTAATTGCCCTCTGGAAAGTGGTGCACCCACAGTGCTGTTAGGTGGGGAGTTCCAGGATATTGACCTAGAGCCAATGAAGAAATGGTGATACATTTCCAAGTTAGGATGGTGTGTGACTTGGAGGGGACCTTGCAGGTGTTCCTATGCACCCGTTGGCCTTGTCCTTCTAAGCCAGGGGTCAGCAACCTGTGGTTCCAGAGCCGCATGTGGATCATTAAGGCTCCTGACCTTGATCGAATGAACCCATTTTGATGGTAATTAAATAGCTTGTTTTTTAAAACAAAAACTAACATTGTACTTGTGAGAAAGTATCATTCAATTAACAACTTTTTTGAAAAAATCTTTAAAATATTGAAATTCATCTATCCTGTTTTTCATTATTGACATTTGAGGAACATCATTGCGCTTTTGTCTAAATTTAAAAAACGACTCTCCTTGTTATTAAGGTTGTCGACCCCTGTCTAGGTTGCAGAGGTTGGGGTTTGGAAGGTTTTGTCGAAGAAGCCTTGGTGAGTTGCTGCAGTGCATCTTGTAAACGGTATGCACTGCATCCATGTTGCACAGTGGTGGAGGCAATGAATGTTTAAGGTGCTGGATAGGGCAGAAACTTCGGATCAGCTTGGCTAGTTCTTCAGCACTATGGCTGGCATGTTTTCGGAGTCCACTGTCTTTGCTGTATCGAGTGCGTTCAGCCATTTCTTGATATCTTAAGTGAAACAAATTCGCTGAAGACTGGCTTCTACGATGGTGGGGACCTCAGAAGGATGTTGAGATGGGTTATTCACTCAACACTTCTGGCTGAAAAAGTAGTAAGCTACAAATAATAGCCCTTGTGTTGAAATTATATTCATATTGCAATATATCTTGCTCTTTTTCATTGTTGTCATTGTGTTGCTCACCTTTAATGGTGGGTATTAAGTATTTCCTGGAAATGATTGCACAAAGTAGGCAGAGGGACAGATTCCTTGGTGTTACCCCACTTCCAAGAAATGGTTGAATATTATATTGTCATTTAGAATATATACCATGGTTCATCCACATTTGTTGTCACAGTAGTTGTACTTTGCCATTCTATCAGTGTACACCTTTTTATTCAACTATAAAAACTGCAGTAATCTGAATGATGAGGGGGAGGGGAACGTTCTCAAGTCTTGAGAAGCAGAATTTGGATGTTAACTGTACAGAAGGAGGCTATTCAGCCAATCACATCTGTGTTAGCTGCCTAAATGATCTACTTAGTCATGTTCCACTGCTCTTTCCCCAACATGACCAAAAGGTATGGTCATGGGTCTGGGGAATAGTGAAGCTACCCACAGAGTGAGATCACAACTAGAACATACACTCTTTTAACTGCAGCCTGCCAGCATTTATCTGCTAAGGATGGAAAGAATTTATGTAAGTAGATGTGCTGGTAATGCTCTACATACAGTTAACTATTATACAGTATATCAGTAACAATAGGCATGCCACATTCAAAAGAATAAAGTTGCTTTGGCAGCAACTGGGCAATACACATTGCAATTTCTGCCCTCTTCTTTGTGCAGCACCACAAGAAATGAATGTGCTACATCAAATTGGAATCATTTGCCTTGCAGGAGAATGCATCCTTAGTATGGAAATATGACAAAAATATACTTTTGCCTTGAATCAAATAAATAAAATGCCCTTATTTTTTGTTAAATTGAGGACACTATATTTAAAGCACAATTGTTACTATCAACAACATTTCACTACTCCAGTTATCATATACTCCATGACAATGCATTCTTACAGCCATTTATTTACATTTGAGATTTATGCCTTGATTTTTCTCTTACATGAAAGCTTCAGGTAGAATTTTTAGCATTGTAGCATATACAATGCACTTTACTCCCCTCTATTCTGCCACTGCAAGAATAAAAAGTAAAGAATGGTTTATTAAACAGTTCCAGATGTGCAATATATACCTCCAAGTCTGGTGTCACACCTTTCTGCATAATTTTATCATCTCTAATACCTCACCTAAGTATAACACTGAAAAAAGCTGTTATTTGTGATTAAGTGAGATGATTTCAATATTAAAGATAAACATAACATGGTGTATGTGTGTGTTTATGTATATATTAACAATATACATTTAGATAACATCTTTACCATAACTAAACATCCCAAGGTACTTCACTGTTCAAGACTGGGAGGAAGATTAGGTAAGGCACTAAATCTAGAGTTGAAGAGTTGGGTTGAAGAAGAGTTTGGAAGTTGCTGTGGAATGCAGCAAGGAAGGCAGGGAGATTAAGGGATGCTCACAGATCACATCTGGAAAAGTGAAGATGTGAGGGGGGATGTAGGGATGACCAAGGTTGGAGATGTAGGTTGGACGTGCTCACATCCTAGTCCTACTGCAGAGGGCAGTTAAGGATTTCCAGGACCCAGATTACGAAAGACAAATTGTAACTGTGCACCAGGAATCGTCAGGTGCACTGGTCTGCCCATCAGAGATTACAGCATGGACAGCATGGAGGGGTTTACTTCCAATTTGTGTAGCACAGACACATGGTATGCCCCTTCATTTTTCCTCCAAGGACTAAATAAATCTAATTTTCAAATGTGTTTTTACAGAACTAATGCCTAAAAATGGCTGTATCAAAATGGTTAATACAGAACTTTAGGGTAAATTCATTGAATTCTTACTCCCTTCAGATAGTAATGCTGAAAAAGAATGTAGGCTTAAACACGGTTTACGATAACTTTGCACCTCTTTCAAGTTTGGCACCCGATAGATAACAGTGGACAGAACTTTATTTGAACAGACCCGCTCGCAACAAGTCGGGAACCCTTTTGTTTCAACAGCGTGCTTTGCGGTGGCTGTTTAACTCAGCCTCCGCATTAGCATCTTGCTTCTGGGCTTTCTGACTAATGAGAGTGCAGACGTGATGATGGCCATACCTGTCAATAGAAGGCTCTCGATTTAAAGGGACCCTGGCAGGAGTCAGAATGGCTACAAGAAACATTCTTTGAGGCATGCAGAAAGAAGAATGATGGCAGGCAGTCATGGGAAGGCTGCCCCCTTGGCTTTTGACTCTTCCCTGGAAATGATGCTGGAGGCCTTAAGGGCCAGAAGAGAAGTCCTGTTTCCCATGGATGGGAGGAAGAGGCCAACCACCCAAACCAAACAGGCGTGGCTGGAAGTATCAGAAATAGTGAGCAGCAGGAGCATTTTCCCTCGCAGCTGAATACAGTGCCGCAAAAGGTTTAATGACTTAATAACAGCAGGAAAGGTGAGCGGCATAAGACTTCCAGGTGCCAATACCCACATTCTAACTTCCAATATTCTCCTACACAGCACTCCTCAGACCAACACAGTTGCAGCTCCACGCATTCCTCTCTGTCCAGGCACCTCCTCACATCCCCATATGAACAGCCAGCATGCACTCACCCTCATCTTATTGACATCCCGCACCTGTCCCTGGCAGTCATCCTCCACAAATGTTATCATTCTATCCTCTCCAAATATTCCACTCCTCACACTCCTAACTCTGCTTTCTCTGTTAAAGAGGAGAACATACAACTTCAGGGAGAGGCAGAGAACCAGCGGTTGACCTGCAGTGATAGCCATGTTAGAAATCGGCCAGGTGTCACAGTCCATGGGCAAAGGCGATGGAGAGGTGGGGGTCTCCCACATACCTGGTGACAGCAATAGGTATCACATTGCCATTTGGCACATAACAGTCATTCATGCTAAACTGATGCCACCACTAACTGAAATGTCATGATATGCACAATGTAGAGTCTGAAACTCTATCTTCATGCTCGCATTAATTCATGTCTTTCATCTCCCACAGGTCCTTTAAGGGTGACAGAAGAACAGCTGTGGGAGGAGGCTGAGGAATTGTTAGAGAAGGGCAAGAACCCTTAGGATTTTTTTATTTATTTGTTCATGGGATGTGGGCATCACTGGCAAGGCCATTTGTTGCCCATCCCTAATTGCCCTTGAGAAGGCAGTGGTGAGCCGTCACCTTGAACCGCTGCAGTCCATATGGTTTAAGTACACCCACAGTGCTGTTAGGAAGGGAGCGCCAGGATTTTGACCCAGCAACAGTGAATGAATAGCGATATACTTCCAAGTCAGTATGCTGTGTGGCTTGGAGCGGAACTTGCAGGTGGTGGTGCTCCCAAGTGTCTGCTGCCCTTGTCCTTCCACGGGTTTGGAAGGTACTGTCAAAGGAGTCTTGGCGTGTTGTTGCAGTGCATCATGCTATACACTCCTGGCACTGTGCATCAGCAGTGGAGACAGTGAATGTTTAAAGTGGTGAATAGGGTGCCGATCAAGTGGGCTACTTTGTCCTGGATGGTGTCAAGCCTCTTGATGGTTGTTGGAGTTGCACTCTTCCAGGCAAGTGCAGAGAATTCCATCATACTCCCGACTTGTGCCTTGTAGATGGTGGACAGCCTTGGGGAGTCAGGAGGTGAGTTACTTGCCAAAGAATTCCTAGCTTCTGGCCTGCTCTTGTAACCACAGTATTTATATCGCTGGTCCAGTTAAGTTTCTGCTCAATGGTAACCTGCAAGATGTTGATGGTAAGGAATTCAGCGATGGTATTGCCCTTGAATGCCAAGGAAATATGGCTAGATTCTCCCTTGTTGAAGATGGTCATTGCCTGGTACTCATTGGCTCAAATGTTACTTGCCACTTATCAGCCCAAGCCCGAATGTTGTCCAGGTCTTGCTGCATGCGGGCATGGACTGCTTCATTATCTGAGGAATTGTGAATGGCACCGAAGACTGTGCAATCATCAGCGACTATCCTCATTTCTGACTTTATGATGGAGGGAAGGTAATTGTTGAAGCAGCTGAAGATGGTTGGGCCCCGGGACACTATCCAAAGGAACTCTTGCAGTGATATCCTGGGGCTGGGATGATTGGACTCCAACAACTACCACCATCTTCCTTTATGCTAGGTATGACTCCAACCAGTGAAGTTTTCCCCCGATTCCCATTGACTTCAATTTTACTAGGGTTCCTTGATCCCACACTCAGTCAAAAGTTGCTTTGCTGTCAAGAGCATTCACTCTCACCTCAACTTGTGAATTTAGCTCTTTATTCCATGTTGGACCAAGGCCCTATTGAGGTTTGGAGCCGAGTGTTCCTGGTGAAACCCAAATTGAGCATCAGTGAGCAGGTTATTGCTGAGTAATTGCTGATATTGAGAGTAGACTGATGGGTCGGTGATTGGTCAAATTGGATTTGTCCTGTTTTTTGTGGACAGGACATACCTGGGCAATTTTCCACATTGTTGGGTAAATGCCAATGTTGTAGCTGTACTGGAACAGCTTGTCTAGGGACACAGCTAGTTCTGGAGTACTCGTGTTCAGTACTTCAAACCAAGAGGTAGTCAGGGTCCATGGCCTTTGCTGTATCCAGTGCCTTCAGACATTTTTTGATATCATGTGGAGTGAATTCAATCGGCTGAAGACTGGCATGATGTGATGGTTGGGACCTCAGGAGAAGGCCATGAGACCAAGGCAGATCTGCGAGGAGACAGGCTCTGGCATGCAGGAGTTCCAGCAGCTTAAAAGAGGCTGCGAGAGACCAGGGAACGAGCGAGACCAAGGTGGACCTGCGAGGACACAGGCACCGGCGAGCAGGAGTTCCAGCAGCTTAAAAGAGGCCGCGAGAGACCAGGGAAAGAACGAGACCAAGGCGGACCTGCGAGGAGACAAGCACTGGTGAGCAGGAGTTCCAGGGGCTTAAAAGAGGCTGCGAGAGACCAGGGCAAGAGCAAGACCAAGGTGGACCTGCGAGGAGACAGGCAGCAGCGAGCAGGAGTTCCAGCAGCTTAAAAGAGGCATACACTCACAGGAACAGCGAGTGTGTTTCAGGACTGACGTCACAGTTCAGAAAGTGACATGTTGCAAGGGGAAGCAGCTGATTGGTAAGTAGGACCAGGTGAGTATTTCTACCCTTTTTTTCTTACTTTCAAGAGCTGAAGTAAAAGTAAAGGTAGGGAATTTAGATTGCAGTAGGTAGTGCTTGGAGTAGAATAAGGTCCCTATCATAATTAGTACTGAAAATTAAAGGACTAAGGAGGTTAATCTAAGGCTAAGTCATGGCAGGAGAGCTCAGCTCCATGGCATGCCCCTCCTGCGCTATGTGGGAAATCAGGGACACTTCCAGTGTCCCTGGCGACCATGTGTGCAGGAAGTGTATCCAGCTGCAGCTAATAGCATTGCGCAGCGGGAGCTGCGGATGGACTCACTGTGGAGCATCCACGATGGTGAGGACGTCATGGATAGCACATTTAGTGAGGTGCTCACACCACAGGTAATGGCTGCAGAGGCAGAAAAGGGATGGGTGACCACCAGGAGGAGTGGTAGGCGCAGGCAGGTAGCGCAGGGGTCCCCTGTGGCCACCCCGCTCTCAAACAGATATTCTGCTTTGGATACTGTTGAGGGGGAATGGCCTCCCAGGGGAAAGCAGCAACAGCCAAGTTCATGGCACCACGGATGGCTCTGCTGTACAGGAGAGGGTGAAAAAGCATGGGAGAGCCATACTGATAGGGTATTCAATCATAAGGGGAACAGACAGCGTTTCTGTGGCTGCAAACGAGACACCAGGATGGTATGTTGCCTCCCTGGTGCTAGGGTTAAGGATGTCTCGGAGCGGCTGCAGGACGTTCTGAAGGGGGAGGGTGAATAGTCAGAGGTCGTGGTACACATTGGTACCAACAACATAGGTAGAAAGAGGGATGAGGTCCTGCAACAAGAATTTAGGGAGCTAGGTAGCAGATTAAAAAGCAGGAGCTCAAAGTAATCTGTGGATTACTCCCAGTGCCACGTGCGAGTGAGTATAGGAATAAGGAGGATAGAGCAGGTGAATGCGTGGCTGAGGAGGTGGTGCAGGAGGGAAGGTTTTAGTTTCCTGGATTACTGGGTCTGTTTCTGGCAAAGGTGGAACCTGTACAAGTCGGATGGGTTGCACCTGAACCAGAACGGGACAAACATCCTTGCTGGGAGGTTTGCTAGTGCTGTTGAGGGGGGTGGGTTGAACTAATTTGGCAGGGCAATGGGATACAGAGTGGAGTTACAGTAGGGGGTGATGCACAGTCAAATACAGAAGAGAAACTGAGTCAGTCTGGAAGGCAGAGCAAATATAGACCTGTTAAGGCACAAGTGAAAAATGCAATGCTGGATTGCATCTATTTTAATGCAAGGAGTCTTACTAGTAAGGCAAATGAATTGAAGGCATTGATTAGCACATGGCATGATGATATTATTGCTATCACAGAGACATGGTTGAGGGAGGGGCAGGACTGGCAGCTCAGTATTCCAGGGTATAGAATCTTCAGACATGACAGGGGAGGGGCAAAAGGAGGTGGCATTGCACTTTTGATCAAGGAGTCAATTACTGCAGTAAAGAGGGATGACATCTTAGAAGGTTCCTCAAATGAGGCCATATGGGTAGAACAAAAACAAAAAGGGGCAATCACTTGGCTGGGAATGTACTACAGGCCTCCAAACAGTCAGCGAGAGATGGAGGAGCAGATATGTAGGCAAATTTCAGAGAGGTGTAAAAATAATAGGGTAATAATAGTAGGGGATTTCAACTTCCCCAATATCAACTGGGATAGTCTTACTGCAAAAGGCTTAAAGGGGGCGGAATTCTTAAAATGCATACAGGAGAGCTTTCTGAGCCAGTATGTAGATAGTCCTACAAGAGAAGGGGCAGTACTGGACCTAATCCTAGGGAATGAAGCTGGACAAGTAGTAGAAGTGTCAGTGGGGGAACATTTCGGGGATAGTAACCAGAACTCTGTAAGATTTAAGGTAGTTATGGAAAATGACAAAGATGGACCGAAAATAAAGGTACTGAATTGGGGAAGGCCGATTTTAAGATGATAAAACAGGATCTGGCCAAAGTGGACTGGGAGCAGCTACTTGTAGGAAAGTCTACATCAGATCAGTGGGAGACATTCAAAGAGGAAATAGCGAGAGTTCAGAGCCAACCTGTACCCATTAAGGTGAAGGGTAGGGCCAACAAATCCAGGGAACCCAGAATGTCAAGGGATATAGAGGTTTGGATAAGGGGGAAAAAAAGGAGGCTTATGGCAGATTCAGAGTGCTGAAAACAGTGGAGGCACTAGAGGAGTATAGAAAGTGTAGGGGGGTACTTAAAAAAGTAATTAGGAGAGTGAAGAGGGGACATGAAAAAACACTGGCGGGCAAGATAAAGGAAAATCCTAAGGCATTTTATAAGTATATTAAGGGCAAGAGGATAACCAGGGTAAGAGTAGGGTCCATTAGGGACCAAAGTGGCAATCTGTGTGTGGAGCTGGAGGACATAGGTGAGGTTTTAAATGATTACTTTGCATCTGTGTTCACTATGGGGAAGGACGATGTAGGTGTAGAGATCAGGGAGGGGGATTGTGATATACTTGAACATATTAGCATTGAAAGGGAGGAAGTATTAGCTGTTTAGCGGGCTTAAAAGTGGATAAATCCCCAGGCCCAGATGAGATATATCCCAGGCTGTTATGTGAGGCAATGGAGAAGATTGCAGGGGATCTGACACAAATTTTCAAATCCTCTCTAGCCACAGGAGAGGTACCAGGGAATTGGAGGACAGCGAATGTGATACCATTATTTGAAAAGGGTAGCAGGGATAAACCAGGTAATTACAGGCCGGTGAGTCTAACATCAGTGGTTGGGAAGCTATTGGAAAAAATTCTGAGGGACAGGATTAATCTCCACTTGGAGAGGCAGGGATTAATCAGGGATAGTCAGCATGGCTTTGTCAGGGCGAGATCGTGTCTGACTAAACTGATTGAATTTTTTGAGGCGGTGTTGAAATGTGTAGATGAGGGTAAAGCAGTTGATGTAGTCTATATGGACTTCAGTAAGGCTTTTGATAAGGTCCCACATGGGAGATAGGTTAAGAAAGTAAGAGCCCATGGGATCCAGGGCAATTTGGCAAATTGGATCCAAAATTGGCTTAGTGGCAGGAGGCAGAGGGTAATGGTCGAGGGTTGTTTTTGCAAGTGAAAGCCTGTGACCAGTGGTGTACCACAGGGATCGGTGCTGGGACCTTTGTTGTTTGTGGTGTACATTAATGATACGGACGTGAGTATAGAAGGTATGATCAGTAAGTTCGCAGATGACACGAAAATTGGTGGTGTCATAAATAGTAAGGAGGAAAGCCTTAGATTACAGGACGATAGAGATGGGCTGGTGAGATGGGTGGAGCAGTGGCAAATGGAATTTAATTAAGTGTGAGGTGATGCATTTTGGGAGGACTAACAAGGCAAGGGAATATACAAAGGATGGTAGGACCCTAGGAAGTACAGAGGGTAAGAGGGACCTTGGTGTACTACTCCATAGATCACTGAAGACAGCAGCACAGGTAGATAAGGTAGTTAGGAAGGCATATAGGATACTTGCCTTTATTAGCCGAGGCATAAAATATAACAGCAGGGAGGTTATGATGGAGCTGCATAAAACGCTAGTTAAGCCACAGCTGGAGTACTGTGTACAGTTCTGGGCACCGCACTATAGGAAGTATGTGATTGCACTGGAGAGGGTGCAGAGGAGATTTACCAGGATGTTGTCTGGGCTGGAGCATTTCAGCTATGAAGAGAGACTGAAAAGGCTAGGGTTGTTTTCCTTAGAGCAGAGAAGGCTGACGGGAGATATGATTGAGGTATACAAAATTATGAGGGGCATTGATAGGTTAGATAGGAAGAAACGTTTTCCCTTAGCGGAGGGGCCAGTAACCAGGGGGCATAGATTTAAGGTAAGGGGCAGGAGGTTTAGAGGGGATTCGAGGAAAAAAATTTTCATCCAGAGGGAATCTGGAACGCACTGCCTGAAGAGGTGGTAGAGGCAGGAACCCTCACAACATTTAAGAAGTATTTAGATGAGCGTTTGAAATGCCATAGCATACAAGGCTATAGGCCAAGTGCTGGAAAATGGGATTAGAATAGTTAGGTGCTTGATGGCCGGCACAGACACGATGGGCCAAAGGGCCTGCTTCTGTACTGTATAACTCTATGACTCTATCCACTTGGCACCTCTGGCTGAAAATGGTTACAAATGCTTCAACCTTGTCTTTTGCACTGACATGCTGGGCTACCCCATCACTGAGCTCTTGTTAGTTGTTGAATTGCCCTCCAGTATTCACGACTGGATGTAGCAGGAGTGCAGAGCTTTGTCCTGATGCATTGGTTGTGGGATTGCTTTGCTCTATCGCATGTTGCTTCCACTGTTTAGCAGGCATGTAGTCATGTGTTGTAGTTTTACCAGGTTGGCACCTCACTTTTAGGTATGCTTAGTGTGGCATGCTCTCCTGCACTCCTCAATGAACCAGGGTTGATCCTCTGGCTTGATGGAATGGTAGAGAGAGGGATAATGTTAGGTCACGAGATTACAGATTGTGATTGAATACAATTCTGCTGCTGCTGATGACCTACAGTGCCTCGTGGATGCCCAGGTTTGCGCTTTTAGATCTGTCCTGAATCTCACCCTGAGTACATTCTGTGCCCTTGTTACCCGTAGTGCTTCTTCCAAGTGATGTTCAACATGGACTGTCATATGACTCAACTGCATCCTGCATCAACGCAGATATATACACCTCGGTGGGTATTGCAGTAGAGATAGCTAGGTTGTCACACGATGAGGCATACATCACGTGAGCAGGAGCAGGTGCTGGAGAAAGGGAATGCATTTGAGCGTCCCCAGAAGCCACAGGGCACTCCAAGAACAGCTATAGGACACAGATGCTGAGTCTTGGGAGTCTTGCAGAACGGGCACTCTGGAACAACAATGGGAAATGTGTGCATTTCTGTCAGCATTTCCAGAGGCAATGTGCATTCCTGGAGAGAGGTTGGAGGAGTCCATCTCTAGCATTAGTGCCACGATGTCTCAGGCGTTCACGCAAACATCCACCTCCAAGGAAACAGCGGCCACCTGCATGGAGTTGCTGCAGTGCATCTTGTATCTGGTACACACTGCTGCCACTGTGCGTTGGTGGTGGAGGGAGTGAATGTTTAAGGTGGTGGATGCGTGCCGATCAAGCGGGCTGCTTTGTCCTGGACATTGTTGAGCTTCCTGAGTGTTGTTGGAACTGCACTCATCCAGGCAAGTGCAGAGTATTCCATCCCACTCCTGACTTGCACCTTGTAGATGGCAGACAGGCATTGGGGAGTCAGGAGTTACTCGCCACAGAATTCCCAGCCGCTGACCTGCTCTTGTAGCCTCAGTATTTATATGGCTGCTCCAGTTCAGTTTCTGGTCAATGGTAACCCCCAGGATGTTGATAGTGGGGGATTCAGTGATGGTAATGCCATTGAATGTTATGGGGAGATGGTTAGATTCTCTCTTGTTCGAGATCATCATTGCCTGGCATTTGTGTGGCGCAAATTTCTATGCATTTTGGCCTAGTTATTCTATTATTCGTTATTACAAGTTGTTGCAAGGTGTTGTCAAACTATTGAAATTTGGAATGTATTGTTTTAACTGGCAAATATACTAACAAAATAGACTGCAAAAAGACACAGAACAATGAAAAGCTTACTGCTTGAAAGAAGAGACACTTGAAAGAAGTTCAATCTTTATAAAATGCAACAGTAAATAGTAAAGGAAAGCTGTAAAACTGAATATAATGTGCATCAACCAGAAAACTCCCAGTGGCTGGAGTCTTACATGGCACAAAGGAAGATAGTTGTGATTGCTGGAGGTTAATCAATTCAACCACAGGCCATTGTTGCAGGAGTTCCTCAGGGCAACATCCTAGGCTCAATTATCTCCAGCTGTTTCATCAATAACTTTCCTTCCATGATAAGATTATAAGTGGGTTGTTCACTGATGATCGCACAGTGTTCAGGCCTATTTGCAATTCCTCAGTAACAAAGCAGTTCATGCCTATATACAGTAACACCTGGACAACATACAGTCTTGGACTTATAAGTAGCATGGGGCATTCTCACTACACATGTACAAGGCAACAACCATTAAACCACCTCCCCTTGACATCAATGGCATTACCATCACTGTGTCCTGCATTGTCAACATCCTGGGTGTCAGCACAAGGACTGGGAACTCAACTTGATCAGTTAAATAATGCCGTGGCTAATAGAGCAGGTCATAAGCTAGGTATTTTGTGGTTAAGTGGCTGACATTCTGTCTTCCCAAAGCCACTCCACCACTTACAAGGTACAAGTCAGCTCTGCGATGGAATACACTTCATTTGTTCGGGTGAGTGCAGCTGCAACAAAACAAGAAGCTAACACCATCCAGGACAAAGTGGTCCACTTGATCAGCACCCCATCCAGTAGCCTAAGCATCTACCCACTTTATCACCAGTGTACTGAGGCTACAGTGTATACTATATACAGGATGCATTGCAGCAACTTGCTAAGACTTCTTCAGCATATCTCCCAAACCTGTGATAAGTACCATCTAGGACAAGGGCAACAGATGCATAGGAACACCATCACCTCGAAATTTCCCTCCAAGTCACACAAGATCCTGGCTTGTAAATATATCGCCATTCTTTCACAGTCACTAAGTCAAAATCCTAGAACTCCCTATCTAACAGCACTGTGGAGTAACTTCACACAGATTGCAGCAGTGCAATCACATGGATTCACCTTGGCAGTAGAGGCCTATGAGCTTTATTATTCACTCATGGGATGTGTGTTGCTGGCAAGGCCAGCATTTATTGTCCGTCCCTAATTGCCCATTTCAAAAGACAGTTAAGCATTAACCACATTGCTGGAGTAACATATACATTTAGGCTAGACTGGGTTAGGATGACATGTCTTTCCCTACATTAGTGAACCAGTTGGGTTTTACAACAATCCGGTAGTTATGTGGTTACTGATGCTAGCTTCTTTTTAATTGTGGCGCAGTGGTTAGCACTGCAGCCTCACAGCTCCAGCGACCCAGGTTCAAATCTGGGTACTGCCTGTGTGAAGTTTGCAAGTTCTCCCTGTGTTTGCATGGGTTTCCTCCGGGTGCTCCGGTTTTCTCCCACATGCCAAAGACTTGCAGGTTGATAGGTAAATTGGCCATTAGCAATTGCCCCTAGTATAGGTACGTGGTAGGGAAATATAGGGACAGGTTGGGATGTGGTAGGAATATGGAATTAGTGTAGGATTAGTATAAATGGGTGGTTGATGGTCGGCACAGACTCGGTGGGCCGAAGGGCCTGTTTCAGTGCTGTATCTCTAAACTAAACTAAACTAAAACAGTTCAAGATGAAAGGCTACCCACCAGCTTCTCAAGGGCTACTAGGGGGACAATAAATTTGGGCCTTGGATTGGATTCATGCTTTTAATTTCCTTCCAGATATTTAGTAATTCTACTAAAATTAAAACTTCCATTCTTTCAATTGGTGACAGAAATTTTTGCATTTGATGAAAACATTTATTCATCAAAACATATTGAAAGATTTGTAGCAAAAATCCTTCTGCAAAGCTAATACAGAACAAAATGGCTTGAAATTGTATTAAATTTCAACATAGGAATCAGGTCATTATCAGGTTTGCAGGCTGCAACGAGTAGGGTACTGTAAGGATCAGTACTTAGGACTCAGCTATTTACAATCTATATTCTTCTTCTTTCTTCTTTGGCCTCCTCGTCTCGAGAGACAATGGGTAAGCGCCGAGAGGAGGTCAGTGGTTTGTGAAGCAGTGCCTGGAGTGGCTATAAAGGCCAATTCTAGAGTGACAGAGTCTTCCACAGGCGCTGCAGATAAAATTGGTTGTCGGGACTGTTACACAGTTGGCTCTCTCCTTGCACTTCTGTCTTTTTTCCTGCCAACTGCTAAATCTCTTCGACTCGCCACTCTTTAGCCCCACCTTTATGGCCGTCCGCCAGCACTGGCGATCACTGGCAACTGACTCCCACGACTTGTGGTCAATGTCATAGGACTTCATGTCGCGTTTGCAGACATCAGGTGGCAGGACCGTATCTCCAACGCAGAAATCCTCGAGGCGGCCAACATCCCCAGCATATACACCCTACTGAGCCAGAAGCGCTTGAGATGGCTTGGCCATGTGAACCACATAGAAGATGGCAGGATCCCCAAGGATGCATTGTAGAGTGAGCTCGTCACTGGTATCAGACCCACCGGCCGTCCATGTCTCCGCTTTAAAGACGTCTGCAATCTACATTAATGACTTAGATAAGGGGATCACGTGTAATATATAGAAGTTTGCTGACAATATAAAGTTAGGTGGGAAAGTAAGCAAAGAGAAGTGTGAAATTGTCCACTTTGGTAGAAAACAATAAAAAAACAGAATATTGTTTAAATGGACACTGGGAAATGGTGGTATTCAGAGGGACCTGATATCCTTCAACATGAATCACTGAATGTTAACATGCCAGAACAGTAAGTAATTAGGAGAACAAATGCTATGTTAGCCTTTATGACAAAGGGATTGGAGTATAAGAGTAACAAAGTCTCACAAAAAAAATTATACAGGGCCTAGGAGAGACCACACCTGGAGTAGTCTTTTGGTCTCCCTACCTAAGGAAGGAGATACTTGTCTGAGAGGGAGTGCAATGAAAGATCAACGGACATAATCCTGGGTTGGGGGATTGTCCTAAAAGGAGATATGGAGTAGACTAGGCTAATATTCCCTAGAGTTTAAAGAATAGGAACATAGGAGCAGGAGTAGGCCATTCAGCCCATTGAGCCTGCCCCGCCATTCAATATGATCATGGCTGATCATCCACTTCAATGCCTTTTTCCCACACTATCCTCATATCCCCTTACGTCATTTGTATTTAGAAATCTGCAATCTCTCCTTTAAACATACTCAATGACTGAGCTTCCACAGCCGTCTGGGGTAGAGAATTCCAAAGATTCACAACTCTGCGAGGAAAGAAATTTCTCCTCATCTCTGTCCTAGGTGGCTTCCCCCTTATTTTGAAATTGTGTACCCTGGTTCTAGACTCCCCACCAGGGGAAACATCCTACTTGCTTCTACCCTGTCTATCCCTTTAAGTATTTTGTAGGTTTCAATGCGATTACCTCTCATTCTTCAAAACTCTAGAGAATACAGGCCCAATTTCCCCAATCTCTCTTTATAGGACAGTCTCGCCATCCCGGGAACAAGTCTGGTGAACCTTTGTTGCACTCCCTCTATGGCAATAATATCCTTCCTAAGGTAAGGGGACCAAAACTGCACACAGTCCTCCAAGTGCAGTCTAACCAAGGTTCTATACAATTGAAGCATGACTTCACTACTCCTGTACTCAAATCCTCTTGCGATAAAGGCTAACATACCATTAGCCTTCCCAATTGCTTGCTGCACCTGCATGTTAGCTTTCAGTGACTTATTGACAAGGACACCCAGGTCCCTTTGTACATCGACACTTTCTAATCTCTTTCCATTTAAGAAATACTCTGCACATCTATTCCTCCTACCAAAGTAGATAACGTCACATTTTTCCACATTGTATTCCATCTGCCATGTTCTTGCTCACTCACTAAGTCTGTCCAAATTCCCTTGTAGCTGCTTTGCATTTTCCTCACAACATACATGCCCACCTAGTTTTGTGTAATCTGTGAACTTAGAAATACTACATTTGGTCCCCACATCCACATCATTGATGTATATTGTGAACAGCTGGGGCCTCAATCACTGATCCCTGCGGTAACCCACTAGTCCCAGCCTGCCAATGCGAGAATGACCCGTTTATTCCTACTCTCTGCTATCTGCCTGTTAATCAATCCTTAATCCACGCCAGTATATTACCTCCTATCCTGTGTTGTTAACTAACCTCCTGTGGGGGACTTTATCAAAAGCCTTCTGAAAATCATGTCTACCAACTCCCCTTTATGAATTCTGTTAATAACATCCTCAAAAAACTCCAACAGGTTCGTCAAACATGATTTCCCATTCATAAATCCACGTTAACTATGCCCAATCAGATCATTATTATCCAAGTATCGTGCATTTTCCCAATGATTAATGTAAGGCTAACAGGTCTGTAATTCACTGTTTTCTCTCTTCCTTCTTTCTTAAATAGTGGAGTGACATTTGTGACCTTCCAATCTGCAGGAACCACTCAAGAATCTATAGAATTTGGGAGATGATCACCAATGCATCCACTATCTCCAAAGCTACCTCTTTCGACACTCTGGGATGTAGAATATCAGGTCCTGGCGACTCAGCCTTCAGCCCTATTAATTGCTCCAATACAACCTTCTTATTAATAGTAATTTCCTTTAATACCTCATTCCCCTTAATCTCTTGGATCTCTAATTCTGGGAGATTTCTTGCATCTTCCTCAGTGAAGACAGACACAAAGTAATCATTTAGCTTCTCTGCCATTTCTCTATTCCCCATTACAAATTCTCCTGACACTGCCTGTAATGGACCCACATTTCTCTTAGCCAAACGTTTCCTTTTTACATACCTGTAGAAGCTTTTACAGTCCGTTTTTATATTTTTAGCTAGTTTACATTCAGATTCTATTCTCCCTTTCTTTATCAGTTTCTTCGTCCTCCTTTGCTGTATTCTAAAATCCTCCCAATCTTAGGTTTACCACTATTTCTGGCAACTTTATAGGCTTTTTCTTTTAATCTTATACAATCCTTAACTTCCTTTGTTATCCACGGTTGACTGCCTTTATTTTTGGGGATTTTGTGCCTTGAAGGAACATAGAGCTGCTGTAAATTATGTAATATTTCTTTAAAGACTATCCATTGCCTATGCACTGTCATACCTTTTAATGTATTTTCCCAATCCACCTCAGTCAATTTGCCCCTCATACCTTCATAATTTCCTTTGTTCAAATTTAAAACCCTGGCTTCAGATTGAACTACCTCACTTTCAAACATAAGGTAAAATTCTATCATATTATGGTTACTCATCCATAAAATATACAATGGATGGTAGGACCCTAGGAAGTACAGAAGGTCAGAGGGACCTTGGTGTACTTGTCCATAGATCACTGAAGGCAGCAGCACAGGTAGATAAGGTGGTTAGGAAGGCATATGGGGTACTTGCCTTTATTAGCCGAGGCATAGAATATAACAGCAGGGAGGTCATGATGGAGCTGTGTAAAACGCTAGTTAGGCCACAGCTGGAGTACTGTGTACAGTTCTGGGCACCACACTATAGGAAGTATGTGACTGCACTGGAGAGGGTGCAGAGGAGATTTACCAGGATGTTGTCTGGGCTGGAGCATTTCAGCTATGAAGAGAGATTGAAAAGACTAGAGTTGTTTTCCTTAGAGCAGAAAAGGCTGAAGGTGGGGGGGGGGGGCATGATTGAGGTATACAAAATTATGAGGGGCATTGATAGAAGAAACTTTTTCCCTTAGTGGAGGTGTCAATAACCAGAGGCATAGATTTAAGGTAAGGGGCAGGAGGTTTAGAGGGGATTTGTGGAAAAATGTTTTCACCCAGAGTGTTTTTGGAATCTGGAATGCACTGCCTGAAGAGGTGGCAGAGGCAGGAAC
Organism: Heterodontus francisci; assembly: GCF_036365525.1. Classification (NCBI taxonomy): domain Eukaryota; kingdom Metazoa; phylum Chordata; class Chondrichthyes; order Heterodontiformes; family Heterodontidae; genus Heterodontus; species Heterodontus francisci. The sequence continues at coordinate 82,640,866 of NC_090377.1, forward strand.
CATTACAACATTTAAGAAGTATTTAGATGAGCACTTGAAACGCCATAGCATACAAGGCTACGGGCCAAGTGTCATAGAGTCATAGAGAGATACAGTACTGAAACAGGCCCTTCGGCCCACCGCAAAGTGATGGAAAATGGGATTAGAATAGGTAGGTGCTTGATGGCCAGCACATACACGACGGGCCGAAGGGCCTCCTGTTTCTGTGCTGTATGACTCTATGACTAAAAGTTCTTTTACAACAAGATTATTAATTAGCCCTTTCTCATTACATAATACTAGATCTAAAATAGCCTGTTCTCTAGTCGGTTCCTCAAAATACTACTCCAGAAGACCATCCCTAACGCACTCCAGAAACTCGTCCTCCACAGCATTAGTGCTCATTAGGTTTAACCAGTCTATATGCAGATTGAAGTCACCCATGATTACTGATTACCCATGCCACATCCTTCCCTAATCTCCTGATTAATACCATGCCCCACACTACCATTTCTGTTTGGTGGCCTATAAACCAATGTTGCTGCCCTTTACTGTTTCTTTGCACCACCCAAACAGATTCCACATTTCTTCCCATCTGAGATCCTCCCTTACTAAGGTACTGATCCCATCCCTTATTATCAGCACAACACCACCTCCTTTTCATTTTTGCCTGTCCTTCCTAAATGTTGAATATCCTTGAATATTCAGTTCCCAGTCTTGGTCACCCTGTAGCCACGTTTCCGTTATGGCAATTAGATCATACCCATTTACCTCTATATGGGCATTTTGCTTGACATTCTGCATTCTAAGCCTAGTTGATGCTCGCCTTTGTTTCGCCTGCCTTCTAAAGTCACTTGCTACTTTTCTACCTCCTGTTACCAGCTTTACTTCCTTCTAATTTGAGCTACCCCTCAGGTTCCCATCCCCCTGACAAGCTAGTTTAAACCTTCCCAACAGCATTAGCAATGAGAGGTGATCTCATTGAAACAAAAATTCTAAAGGGTTTGACAGGGTAGATGCTGGGAGGATGCTTCCCCTGGCTGGGGAGTCTAGAACGAGGGGTCACAGTCTCAGAATAAGGGGTCAGCCAATTAGTACTGAGATGAGAGGAAATTTCTTCACTCAAAGGGTTGTGAATCTGTAGAATGTTCCACCTCAGAGATTTGTGGACACTCAGTTGTTGAGTATATTGAAGACTTAGATAGTTAAATTTTCAGATACTAAGGGGATCAAATGATATGGGGATAGCACAGGAAGGTGGAGTTGAGGAGGATCAGCCATGATCCTACTGAATGGCAGAGCAGGCTCGAAGGGTCGAATGGTCTACTCCTGCTCCTATTTTTTATCTAGATTGAAAGGGATTACACAAAATATATAGCACTAAAATTTCAAATAATTTGCAACGGTTTACTAGTTTATAAAGGATTCAGTGAATGTTCTATTTCGAAAAGTGTTTCAAATGTATTTCCTACAGTTTGACCTACTGGCACAACTATAAATATATTCTTTTGGGTATGTTTGTCTTTTTTGGTTTGTGACAAACAATTGCTTACAAATAATCTTGAGGGGGAATCCACTATGCAAAGGACCACAGACTATAAACATATCCAATTTGCTTGGAGTGTCGTGCTGGAGAGCTATCATCTCCACTGAGCATCAGAGCATCAATAGCAACTGAAGCTATTAAGTGTGGTCACATTACATGAATTTCAGAATAAACTAACCTTCCAGTGTATATATTAAATAGGAAAGGTGGCCATTTATGAAATGTGGTAAACTGATTTCACTTACACACATTTTTGTATAGGTGTACAGAAAATATGCATCATAAACATTTATTTGATCATAAATGGCTGGGGAAACAATGATTTAAAGCTTGGCAAATAATGCTGTTAAAATATATAAAGCATCATGTTCCAAATATATTAATTTATTTCAAATCCTTATTGTTTGTTTACCACTGTCCAAGTATAAATACAGTAGTCAGAGATATGTTCAGGTGATGCATCAGTACCATACTCCTCCACATGTACGGTTATATTTTCCTCTGATGTAAATCATAACAAAAAAATAGATGCAACTAAGCTGGTGAGCAAAAATGGCAATGTGCTTTTCTTCAATCATTACAACTCATCACAGTTTTGCTCACAGCTGGAAACATGCATAAGGAATTTGTTTGTTAATACCTATGATGACCTTGTTAAAGGCTAATCTTAGAAAGATGCAGGATATGGGAGGGGAGAAAGTACATCCTCAACTCTATTCAAAACAGAGGGCAAGTCATACAACTGACCAGGGAGTACTTATTGTTGAAAAATCAAAGTATTTTCAGGGAAAGTATTCCCCCTTATTGACCCAACGACAAATATTTGTTCTGATGATTTAACTGACATCTAGGGCCTTATTTTCCTTCCAGGGTTGGGAAATGAAAGTTGGTGGGTGTGGGGGGGGGGGGGGGGGGGGGGGGGGAAGCGATGTGGGGAAGAAAGCACTGGCCCCAATTTTCACGGGCGTGGCCTGTTAATTGGGTAGAGGGTGGGTTGGGCGGCCAATGATCGGCCATGGGAATGGAGGTGGAACCGAGTGACTGTGGGCCTGATTTAAACAGACCACGGCAGCCATTGCTGTGGCCTCCATTTTACTCATTCAATTGTAGCAGTAGTAATGGAACAGGAAAGGCAGAGGGTTGGAACCAAGGGCGGGGCTGCCTTTCACATCGCAGATGCTGACCTGGAGGTCCTCCTTGAGGCAGTGAGGGAGAGGAGGGAGATCCTCTTTCTGGAATGTGACAAGAGAAGGCTACTTTTCCAAACCAAGCAGACATGGATTGAGTTTGCTGAGTATTTCAGCAGATGAAGTGTGGTGAGGAGGAACTGGGTCCAGTGCCAGAAAAGGTTCAATGACCTTCTTCACTCTGGCAAGTTGAGTGCAGCGCCTCATGACAGGTCTTTAGGTATTCAACTTCCAGCAGACACACCAGCTGAGGGGCCTGAGGGCACATGCTGCTCCTGAACATGGGAGGAATGTGTGCCCAGTGTACTTACAAACCCTCAGCAAGGCTCGGAGCCTTGGCGCTGCTGAGGACTTGCCAGCAATGATACATGTAGTTTCCTATCTCAATGAGCTGATGGCATAGAGCCCAGCAGTGCCTTATCTTCATCTCTCTCTCTCTCTTTTGTTCTTGCAGGAGAAAAGGGCTCTTAACACCCAAGAAAGGGCACTAACAGGAGGGGGTGCCCCATTTACACTTTGTGACCTCCATGGAGAAGGGAGCTATGGAGATTGCCACTGTGGCTCCCCCAAGGAGAAAATCAGGGAAGGTGACTTAGGCATTCCTGGAGAGGGTGAAAAGATATTGCAATCTGTAAATGAAGAGGGTGCAGTGCACTCCTCCCTCTCCAACAGCATGCCAAAGATTCAGCTGCACTAGGAAGCCTCAGCACTGCGGAAGCTTCTGCTCTCAAATGCTAGTTCTCAGGATCTCTTTGTGTCTTCCACAGATTCCTCTCATGGCACTGAGGCAAGTTCTGGCATCAGAGCAAGCACTGTCACATCTTACAAGTGCACCCTCCACCAGCACAGTTACAGTCACCTCGGTGGCTCCTCATGTGTGATTTGACAGGATAACACTGGGTGATGAGCAGGTCACGAGCAGGAGGTGGTGCTGTGGGCAGTCCCCCTCGAAGTATGGAGGACAGATACAGCCATGCTCAGCTGGGCACAGATGCAGGTTCTCATAAGTCACAAGAAAGGAGGCTCTACTTAGACTAGCAGCAACAGATGTGTTCCCACATGTCAGAGCTCCAGGAGCCAGTGTGCAGTCATGGATTGATAATGGAGCCCAATTGGCTCATGTGCGTGACCCCTGCTCAGGGCTTTGAATGCATGAGCTCCTCCATTAACAGAGTGGCCAACTTCATATACAGCCCTATGTCGCAACACTTGGAGTAGATGCAGAAGCAGTACAGTGACAAGCACAGAATGCATGCCACACTCTGCAGCCTTGACCAGTGCTGATGGCACAGAGACGCTCGGAGTGGATGGCAATTGCGCCCCAGCTGGTGCTCCCCTCTAGCCATCCAGAGCACAGGCAAAGGCTGAGGCAGTCACCAAGGAGGATGAGGGTGCCACCCCTCATGAGGCGCCATCATCAGCATCGGCCTCCTTAGTCCCTCTGACTGAGGGATCATCTAATCAGCAGGGTCCAGTGATGGAGGGTGCATTGACGCCAATGCAGCAGCCTCTGGAGGTGTCTCCAGGGGCAGCTCCATGATGAGGATGACCGGCACGTGCATCACCACCGCAAGTAGAGACAAGTAAGCAGGCTGCCTCTACCTAATCTAAAGCCGCATGGGAAGCGGTGTGTAGAAATGGACGAGAGCAGAGGCCATCATGTTGGGCACAGCACGGAGTGGGTCACTGGGGCTTCCCTCACCTGTAAATGTGCACTTCTCTTTTTCAACACTGCATAAATATTGACACCTGACAGCAGATCTGTGAGCTTCCATTCTTTAATAGCGAGACAGGAAAAGAGGCTAGAGGTGATGAAGGGAAGCAAGGGTCCTTGAAGTGGGGGGCTGCGAAACCTCCGGACAGATAAGCGTCATTCATTGGCGATAAGAGTTGATCTGTTCCAGGCTGCGTCTTCAATTATACGTGTTCTCGCAGGCAGCTCAAAGTGAGTTCCAGACCATGTCGTCCTCCTGGGTTACAAGGGCTCAGCTTTAATGTGCCTGCATCAGATGATCTCTGACATTGATGGCAGCCTGACAAGAACCTTGAGTCCTGCACTGGGCCCGGTCACCTCTCTATGCAGATGGGCACCTTTTGCTCTGCATCTTCCTCCTCCTCTTCCACATCTGCTCCTCCTCTTCCTCTGATGAGCTGAGTCGTACCAGGGCCTCACCCTCTTCAAGGTCCAGACATCTCTGGAGGACCGTGCTATGAAAAGTGCAGTAGACTGTCACAATGCGCGAGACCCTTGCAGCAGTGTACTTCAAGGTGCCACCCCACTGGAACTGCATCTTTAGAAGCTCGATAGCCTGCTCGATGGTGGTTCTTGTGAGGAGATGCCTGCAGCTCTTGCGCCTCTGTGGTTCCGTCTCTGGGTCTTGTAAAGGGGTGAGTAGCCATTTCTTCAAGTGATATCCCTTGTCGACTAGAATCCATTCAGGTAGTTTGGGGAATGAAGTGCTGCAGCACCCTAGACTACCGACGGATGAAGGAGTCATGGCAGCTGCCAGGAAAGTAAGCACACACAAGGAGCAAGCTCTTATTGTGGTCACAGACCAGCTGAACGTTGAGGAAGCGGAAGCCCTTCCTGCTGATGAATCTTATTGGTCAGTTACTGGGTGCCTTGACGGCCACATGGGGAGAGTCAATTACACCCTGCATCTGGGGGATTCCAGTGATGGAGACAAAACCCACTGCCCTTTGTGCCAGAGAGGCCCCATCTGTCTGGAATTGAATGTACTGTCCATCTCTTGGAAAAAAGGGCATCAGTGACCTCCGAGATGCAGTGGTGTGCAGCCATTTGTGAGACATCAAGGTCCAGAGATGATCCTTGGAAGGAGCTAGTGGCGAGGAGGTTCAAGGCCACAGTGACTTTGATGGCTACTGTAGGGCATGGAAAGCAATGCTGCAAGGTGTGAGGTCTTCTGCCACAAGAGCGCAAATCTCTGTGACCATCTGCCTGGAGAGTCACAGTCTCCTGCCGTACTGGTTCTCTGACATCTCCAGGTAGCTCTATCTTCAGTGGTAGATCCTATGCTGAGGGTATGGCCTCTGTTGCTTTCCTGATCCACTCCCTCTTCTCTGCCCTCCTCATGCATGGGGCTCTGCGTCTCCTATGGAGTATTTTGCTCCGCATTGCCACGAGACCCAAAATCTGAGAGTCGAGCTCCCATTACCAGTTGCTGCCTTCCTTGCTAAACTCCTGATAATGTCTTGAAGCCTTGCCCCTCCTCTTAAAGCCCCTGCCATGCCAGGAATGTGTCAACTGACCCCCACCCCCAAGCGTGTTTTGACCACTCTCTCCACAGCCTGTGCGCACCTGATAGCACCTGTTTGCCAATGGTTGAGTGCCCCTTTCAGCCATGCTCCCTTTTATGGGCCCACCTAATTTCAGGGGGCTGGCCATGATTGGTTCCCTGCTGTGTTGCTGCCTCCAAGCACCTGGTGTGCCCCTGACCCAGTGTGCAACCCGTGCGTCCCCACTGAAATTCCAAACTGGCTCTCTACAAGCTCTCAATGAGCCTTTAACTAGCTTAATTGGCCTTATTGCCGAATTGGGTATGTTTCAGGGCCAGCTTTCCCCAAATTTGATGAACCCCGCTGGAATTGGGAACAGCAACAAGAAACCAGCACACCGGCTGGTGCCGCTATATTCAGCATCCGTCCACCTCCATTCCTGCTCCCAACAGGACCTAAAAAACCTGCCACTAATTTCTCCAAACAACTTCCTGATGACTCCCCAATGCAGTCAATGTCATTTGATGCATTGAAGAAAATTAACTTATAGTTGACAAATGCACCATTCTTGAAATGGAGATTCTTGATACATTGGAGACTAAGTTATAAGTGTCAGCACTTTTTAAAGACATGAATGTAATAAATTCAATCCTTACACTTCAATAAATGACTTTGACATGGAATCTATAAGAAGAAATTAATTTACAGTCCCGACCACTTACATCGTCCTCACTCATCACGGACAGCTGCCTATATTGGGCAAATGGTGTTAAACCATTTGTCATCACCACAGGCGTCAAATTACAACAGTGATGCTTAAATGTATTAAACGCGCTGCCTATTTTGGACAGTTCAAAAAGCTTTAATCAGCTGTTCTCACCTCTTTAACGTGTGATTACCTTAGTGATATGTCCATTATTGTCCTTTCATGATTTCTGCAACTTCTTATCGATAAATATAAAGCCTCTCCACATTAAGAGTGACGTATCTATCAGCTGTGACTCATTGAATTGAATGTGAGCTGCCATCAGGAATCAATTTGGGCTATGACAGCTAACAACAGGAGTTGAGTCAGGTTGCAAATTTTCAAAATCTTTGTCATCTATGTCCACTTAAGTTTTTCTCCATCCAAGGTTGGATTAAATACTGTTCCATCAGTTCTTCTGGTTAGTGTCAAATAAAATGTTTAAGAAGAGTGAAAATCGAAGCATTTCAGGTGATTTATGACTGGCTGGTTTTCTGCCATTACCGCTATCAAAATTTGAATTGATTTAATGTGAAGAAAATTAGTGTCAGCCACCATTATGAATCACAGGTATATAAACATAAAATAATTAAGTAGCAAGTTTTCTTTTTACTGAAAGAGAAAGGTTTATCTCATGAGCCTTAAATTTTTCTGTTATATATTATCTAGCCTGATCTTTAAATAGCTGTCCAATGGACAATTAAAAATCACAGAAAACATTGGTTTTAGATTTATATCAAATGTTCAGTACAATAGGCAGATCATAATTGTGCAAAGATTATACTGAATACTCTAGTTCAAGATAATTATCCAAGTTTGATATGTAATTTTAAAGTATTACATACATTAAATCTTGAAGTATAGACCTGATCTGTAAAAATGATCTGATTAAACATTTCTTTCTTTTTTCTTCTTTTGGGCCTCCTTATCTCGAGAGGCAATGGATACGCGCCTGGAGGTGGTCAGTGGTTTGTGAAGCAGCGCCTGGAGTGGCTATAAAGGCCAATTCTAGAGTGACAGGCTCTTCCACAGGTGCTGCAGAGAAATTTGTTTGTCGGGGCTGTTACACAGTTGGCTCTCCCCTTGCGCCTCTGTGTTTTTTCCTGCCAACTACTAAGTCTCTTCGACTCGCCACATTTTAGCCCCGTCTTTATGGCTGCCCGCCAGCTCTGGCGAATGCTGGCAACTGACTCCCACGACTTGTGATCAATGTCACAGGATTTCATGTCGCGTTTGCAGACGTCTTTGAAGCGGAGACATGGACGGCCGGTGGGTCTGATACCAGTGGCGAGCTCGCTGTACAATGTGTCTTTGGGGATCCTGCCATCTTCCATGCGGCTCACATGGCCAAGCCATCTCAAGCACCGCTGACTCAGTAGTGTGTACAAGCTGGGGATGTTGCCCGCCTCGAGGACTTCTGTGTTGGAGATACGGTCCTGCCACCTGATGCCAAGTATTCTCCGGAGGCAGCGAAGATGGAATGAATTGAGACGTCGCTCTTGGCTGACATACGTTGTCCAGGCCTCGCTGCCATAGAGCAAGGTACTGAGGACACAGGCCTGATGCACTCGGACTTTTGTGTTCCATGTCAGTGCGCCATTTTCCCACACTCTCTTGGCCAGTCTGGACATAGCAGTGGAAGCCTTTCCCATGCGCTTGTTGATTTCTGCATCTAGAGACAGGTTACTGGTGATAGTTGAGCCTAGGTAGGTGAACTCTTGAACCACTTCCAGAGCGTGGTCGCCAATATTGATGGATGGAGCATTTCTGATATCCTGCCCCATGATGTTTGTTTTCTTGAGGCTGATGGTTAGGCCAAATTCATTGCAGGCAGCCGCAAACCTGTCGATGAGACTCTGCAGGCACTCTTCAGTGTGAGATGTTAAAGCAGCATCGTCAGCAAAGAGGAGTTCCCTGATGAGGACTTTCCGTACTTTGGACTTCGCTCTTAGACGGGCAAGGTTGAACAACCTGCCCCCTGATCTTGTGTGGAGGAAAATTCCTTCTTCAGAGGACTTGAACGCATGTGAAAGCAGCAAGGAGAAGAAAATCCCAAAAAGTGTGGGTGCGAGAACACAGCCCTGTTTCACGCCACTCAGGATAGGAAAGGGCTCTGAGGAGGAGCCACCATGTTGAATTGTGCCTTTCATATTGTCATGGAATGAGGTGATGATACTTAGTAGCTTTGGTGGGCATCCAATCTTTTCTAGTAGTCTGAAGAGACCACGTCTGCTGACCAGGTCAAAGGCTTTGGTGAGATCAATGAAAGCAATGTAGAGGGGCATCTGTTGTTCACGGCATTTCTCCTGTATCTGACGAAGGGAGAACAGCATGTCAACGGTCGATCTCTCTGCACAAAAGCCACACTGTGCCTCAGGGTAGATGCGCTCGGCCAGCTTCTGGAGCCTGTTCAGAGCGACTCGAGCAAAGACTTTCCCCACTATGCTGAGCAGGGAGATTCCACGGTAGTTGTTGCAGTCACCGCGGTCACCTTTGTTTTTATAGAGGGTGATGATATTGGCATTGCGCATGTCCTGGGGTACTGCTCCCTCATCCCAGCACAGGCATAGCAGTTCATGTAGTGCTGAGAGTATAGCAGGCTTGGCACTCTTGATTATTTCAGGGGTAATGCTGTCCTTCCCAGGGGCTTTTCCGCTGGCTAGAGAATCAATGGCATCACTGAGTTCTGATTTGGTTGGCTGTATGTCCAGCTCATCCATGACTGGTAGAGGCTGGGCTGCATTGAGGGCAGTCTCAGTGACAGCATTCTCCCTGGAGTACAGTTCTAGGTAGTGCTCAACCCAGCGGTCCATTTGTTTGTGTTGGTCAGTGATTGTGTCCCCTGATTTAGATTTGAGGGGGGCGATCTTCTTGATGGTTGGCCCAAGAGCTCTCTTCATGCCATCATACATTCCTCTGATGTTTCCGGTGTCTGAGGCCAGCTGAATATGACTGCATAGGTGTTGCCAGTAGTCGTTTGCGCAGCGCATTACACTATGATTTTGCACCAGAACATAAATTGGTTTTCTACGAATAAACTGCTTTTCTCAAATCTATTAGATTAGCATCTTAACTCATTTCAATAGTGGCAAATATTGTAATCATAATGGAAGTTAATACATTTAAGTTGTTGTAGAAACCAGATATTTTCAGTAAAAGATCCTTCCACTCTCCCCAACCCTGTGTGAGAATACACTGCCCTGCTACAGCAAAATGTTTATTACACAAAAATAGACAGTTCTAAAGTAATTCTGGCAAAAACAGTAATTTTTGCAGTAGCAAAAATATGCACAAATTATGATTGAACATTGGATGCATATCTAAAACCAACATTTTCTGTGATTTGTAATAGCCAATGGACAGATATTTAAAGATCAGGTTAAATAAGACAAAACAATGGCTCATGAGATAGACTTTTCTCTTTCAATAAAAAGAAAACTTTCTACTTATTTTACGTTTGAATTCCTGTTTATATATGCATATACATATATATAGACACACACATACAAATATACACATATACAGACACACATAGACATACACACATATATATATATATAAATAATAAATGCGAGTCATTTAGCTTAGATTATGAAGGGGTGATAAGCGGAATAAGGACAGGTGCAGAGCCAAATGAGTCAGCATTTTCGAAGCCCACCTGCTGGTATTATGCCAAGAGGAAGTCGTGCTTTGACAGGCGTGAAGTTGGAATCAATGTCTCTCCCTGCATCAATCTGGGCTCGGAGGAGTAAACCATGGGCCACTTCACTTGCAGTCCCATCACCACCCACACACACTACTCTGTAGAGCAACAAACAGAACATTATAAAAAACTATAGTGGAGGAATCATTGTATATCATCTGAATAAGCAAGGCTATAATCCTGTCTTTTTGGGGGGAGTGATAGTAAACATGGCCTATTTAAGACAACTTTAAATTAGACTGTATCACCACTCTCCTTGATACTTGCACAGATTTTTTAAAATGATTTTATAATATTAATTTCTTCTTAAACATTTAGCTAGTTATCACTACACTTGAATATAATGCAATACTCACCTTATACCTTTGCTTATATTGTAAGATCTCTCGATTTAAATGTCTATCAAAATGTGGTTATTAGATTTGCCAGTCTTTTTTTTACCCAACTAATTCGTACCACATTCGTACTAAAATGTTGAAAAGTAGAAGGCAGAGCTTAAAACATCCAGGACACAAAAGAAATTGAAGGTACTCACAAGGTCTGGTGGAAACAATTTGAGTTCTAATGTTGCTGATCAGTGACCGGTCTCAACCTCCTCAGGGGGATGGGCCCACCACGTGATTGCAATTCCAGTACCTTCTGATCAGTGATCTTATGAAGGGCACAGTGCAACAGAGTTGGAGCATAGTGAAGTGCCCATCCAGATCTATCAAGGCAGCAAAAGCCCATGTTGACTTGAGCAAGTTAGATTTTTTTTAGTTTTCATTTTGTCACTTCAAAGAAAAAGTGAAAAATACTGTGTGAAAATACATCAGGACCATTAGCATCTAAGAGAGGAGGCTCCTGAGGAAGCTGCCCCAGGATTACCCCAAAGTGACTGGAAGCCTAAGAATGAACAGGAAGAAGAGTAGAACAATGATAACTCGCACATATTTGCTGGCCAGCCACAGTATTAATCGCAAGATTGCTCAACAAGATGCCTGTAACGTGTTCGCAGCCATGCAGCAACTCAGATGGTACCGCACAGGCTGCTCATAATGTGTCCCCAGGCGCAAAAATTTAAAAATACCACACATTCAAATTAACAGGCCCACAAAACAAAAAAAAAATTAGAGAGGGCATTGTAGCTCAATGTGTTTAAGATCAGGACAGCCCAAAGTACAAATGCTTGGGCTCTGGTTTCACTACACTGAAAGTTGAACCATTTCTCATGATCTCCGAGAGATCCCAGTCTTCAACTTCCCTGGGATTCCTTAAATTATTCCCTCTTTAGGTCAATGTTAAATAATCTTAGGCAAACATGCACAAACAGCCCCCAACTGTGATAAAATTAGACAGGAATTATCAGGTCCATGTATCACCAATTATCTGATACTAACTCCACCAGCCACTGATTCAGTGGTCGTATACCAGATGCTCACATATTGTGGTAAAGAGACAACCGAGGAGATTAACCATGTATTGCCAGATTAAAGGTGCAAACAACTACACTTATGCATCAAATACAGCTTTGTGCTGGTTTTTCAAGCTGAGAATTACAATTAATGTGGAACTTCCAACTTCTAAACTTCAATTATCGATTTTCCAGATTATTAGTCAAACTGTTAGCAAATGAAAAGCCTCGTCATATTATAGTCGGACATAAATGAACTTCCAGCAGCTCGAGATAGATTAAATTCAGTTTGTTATTTGCACTTTGCTAATTTTCATTCCATGACCAACTGACAGCCATCGAGCTACATATGACCTCTGAATCCTTCCAATCTGGCCCTCAAAGCCCAGGTAACTCAGTTCTAATTTTGTCTATACTCCTTACTCACTGACTAGTCGTGTTTGAATTTTGTAGGCCTGGAAATTTGGAAATAGATGATCCTAGTGTTGTTGCATCATCGGTGAATAAATCCTGGTTAAGAATGTCAAGATCTATTAACATCTACAATTTGATGCAAGCTAAAGGGAGCATAGATTTAATCTCTACACATAATTGCCAACAGCCCATGTGCTAACATGAGTATTTCCAGCTCATTGTATAATAACTAATAAAAATTGGAGGGGGGGGGGGGAATTCTTGATTATCTGCCAATTTACATTATCCACTAGTGTAGAGGAGAATCTCCTTCATTTCAATGCATAATAAATCTTCCATTGCACTTACCTTAATTATAGAATATAACTTCAGAAAGAATTACTGATCTCACATACAACATATATAGTGCCTTTAACATAGAAAAACATCTCAAAGCATGTGGGAGAATCAAAAAGAATGGATGTCACCTATGATGGCGTAATGGAGGGAGAATTACGAGAATTAACTGAAAGCATGGTCTAAAAAGGGTTTGAAAAAGGGAAAGGGGAAGCGAAGGGAAGGGAAGAAAGAATTGCATTTCACAGAATCATGAAAAGGAGGCCATTTAGCCCATCATGCCTGTGCTGGTTCTTCGAAAGAACAAGAGCTATCCAATTAGTCTGACTCCCCTGCAATTTGTTCCATTTCAAGCATTTATCCAATTCCCTTTTGAAAGTAATTATTGAATTTGCTTCCACTGCCCTTTTAGACAGTGTATTCCAGATCATAACTCACAGCATATTTTTTTCCCCTCATTTTGCCTCTGGTTCTTTTGCCAATTATCTTAAATCTGCGTTGTCTGGTTACCAACTCTCTGCTACTGGAAAGAGCTTCTCCTTATTTGATAAAAAATGTTCATGATTTTGAACACCTATATAAAATCTCCCCTTAACCTGCTTTGTTTTAAGCACAAAAACCCCAGTTTCTCAAGTCTTTCCCATAACTGAAGTCTTTCATCCATGATACTATTCTAGTAAATCTCTCCTGCACCCTCTCCAAGGCTTTGGCATGTTCCTAAAGTGTGGTGCCCTGAATTGGACACAATACTCCAGCGAGGGCATAACCAGGGTTTTATAAAGGTTTAGCATAACTTCCTTGCTTTTGCACTCATACCTCTATTCATAAAGCCAAGGATTCCTTATGCCTTTTTAACAGTCTTCTCAACTTGTCCTGCGCCGTCAAAGACTTGCGTATGTACTCCCTCAGGACTCTCTTGTTCCTGCACCCCCCACTGTACAATTATACCTTTAGTTTATACTCCTTTTCCTCATTCTTTATACCAAAATGAATCATTACACACTTCTCTCTGTTCAATTTCATCTGCTGTGTATCTGCCTTTTCACATGTCTATGTCCTCCTGAAGTCTGTTACTATCCTCCTCAATGTTTACTCTATTTCCGAGTTACATGTCATCTGGAAACTTTGAAATTATGCTCTTTATACCCAAGTCCAGGAAGTTAATATATCAAAAAGAGCAGTGGTCCCAGCACCGACTTCTGGAGATACTACTACACACTTGCCTCCAGTCTGAAAGACCACCATTCACCATTATACACTACATTTTGTCCCTCAGCCAATCTTGTATCAACACAGCCATTGCTCCTTTAATCCCATGGGCATCAATTTTGCAAACAAGTCGATTATCTGGTACGTTACCAAATTTTGAAAGTCCATATACGCAACATCAGCTGTACAATCCTCATTAACCATCTCTGATGCTTCGTCACAGAACTCAACCAAGTCAGTGAAACACCATTTGCCATTAATGAATTCATAGTGGCTTTCATTTATTTACCCATACTTTCGCAAATGCCTATTAATTTTCTCCCGGATTAATGTCCTAAAAAGTTTCTCTACCACCAACAATAGGCTGACTGGCCTGTAGTTGCCAGATTTAACCCTCTCCCTTTTTTTTTTAACCGGGGTATAATGTTTGCAATTGTCCAGTCCTCTGGCACCATTATCATATGTAAGGAGGATTGGAAGATTGTGGCCAGAGCCTCTGTAATTTCCACCCTTACTTCCCTTACGAACTTTGGATGCACCCACTTTGGACAGGGCGACTTTTCTCCTTTTGAATGCTGCCAATCTTTTCAGTACCTCTTTATTTTTATCCTATCCAATTTCTTTACTACCTCCTCCTTATTGCGGCACTGGAAGCATCCTTTTCTTTAGTAAAAACAAATACAATGTACTCATTTAGTACCTCAGACATCCCTCCACAAGATTTCTTGAGTCCCAATTGGCTTTACACTACCTTTGATTACCTTTAAGACTTTTGGGTTCTCTTTTGTTACCTACTAATCTTGTATTTGTATAGCACCTTTAATGTAATAAAACAACATTCCGGCAATAGTACTGAAGACCTGTGCTCTAGAACTTGCCGCACCCCTAGCCAAGCTGTTCCAGTACAGCTACAACACTGGCATCTACCCTGCAATGTGGAAAATGGCCCAGGTATGTCCTGTACACAAAAAGCAGGACAAGTCCAACCCGGCCAATTACCGCCCCATCAGCCTACTCTCAATCATCAGTAAAGTGATGGAAGGTGTCATCAACAGTGCCATCAAGCGGCACTTGCTTAGCAATAATTTGCTCAGTGACGCTCAGTTTGGGTTCCATCAGGGCCACTCAGCTCCTGACCTCATCACAGCCTTGGTTCAAACATGGACAAAAGAGCTGAACTCAAGGTGAGGTGAGAGTGACTGCCCTTGACATCAAGGCAGCATTTGACCGAGTATGGCATCAAGGAGCCCTAGCAAAACTGAGGTCAATGGGAATCAGGGGGAAAACCCTCTGCTGGCTGGAGTCATACCTAGTGCAAAGGAAGAAGGCTGTGGTTGTTGGCAGTCAAACAGCTGAGCTCCAGGACATCACTGCAGGAGTTCCTCAGGGTAGTGTCCTAGGCCCAACCATCTTCAGCTGCTTCATCAATGACCTTCCTTCAATCATAAGGTCAGAAGTGGGGATGTTCGCTGATGATTGCACAATGTTCAGCACCATTCATGACTCCTCAGATACTGAAGCAGTCTGTGTAGAAATGCAGCAAGACCTGGACAATATCCAGGCCTGGGCTGACAAGTGGCAAGTAACATTCGCGCCACACAAGTGCCAGGCAATGACCATCTCCAACAAGAGAGAATCTAACCATCTCCCCTTGACATTCAACGACATTACCATCGGTGAATACCCCACTATCAGCATCCTAGGGGCTACCATTGACCAGAAAATGAATTGGAGTAACCATATAAATACCGTGGCTACAAGAGCAGGTCAGAGGCTAGGAATCCTGAGGCGAGTAACTCACCTCCTGATTCCCCAAAGCCTGTCCACCATCTACAAGGCACAGGTCAGGAGTGTGATGGAATACTCTCCACTTGCCTGGATGGGTGCAATTCCAACAACACTCAAGAAGCTCGACACCATCCAGGACAAAGCAGCCCACTTGATTGGCACCCCATCTACAAACATTCACTCCCTCCACCACCGACACACAGTGGCAGCAGTGTGTACCATCTACAAGATGCACTGCAAACAATGCACCCCAAGGCTCCTTAGACAGTATCTTCCAAACCCGCGACCTCTACCAACTAGAAGGGTTCGGGTAGCAAATGCATGGGAACACCACAACCTGCAAGTTCCTCTCCAAGTCATACACCATCCTGACTTGGAACTATATCGCTGTTCCTTCACTGTCGCTGGGTCAAAATCCTGGAACCCTTTCTAACAGCACTGTGGGTATACCTATCCCAAATGGACTGCAGCGGTTCAAGAAGGCAGCTCACCACCACCTTCTCAAGGGCAATTAGGGATGGGCAATAAATGTTGGTCTGGCCAGTGACGCCCACATCCCATGAATGAATTATTAAAAAAATCCAGGCGCTTCACAGGAGCATTTGAAACAAAATATGACATCGTGCCATGTAAGGAGATGTTAGGTCAGATGGCCTAAAGCTTGGTCAAAGAAGTAGGTTTTGAGGAGTGTCTTAAAGGAGGAAAGCAAGGTAGAGAGGCGGAGAGGTGTAGGGAGGGAATTCCGGAGCTTAGGGCCTAGGCAGTTGAAGGCATGGCCACCAATGATGGAGCATTTAAAACCGGAGATGCTCAAAAGTCCAGAATTAGATGAGCGCTGATATTTCCCAGGGTTGTGGGGAAGGAGGAAATTACAGATATAGGGAGGAGTAAAGCCATGGAGGGATTTGAAAACAAGGATGAAAATTTTAAAATCAAAACGTTCCTTGACTGGGAGTCAACGTAAATCAGTGAGCTGAGGGGCGATACGTGACTGGATTTGGTGCGAGTTAAGACACAGACAGCACAGAGTTTTGGATGACCTCAAGGATGTGGGAGACCAACCAGGAGTGCGTTAGAATAGTCAAGACTAGAAGTATGAAGCATGAACAAGGGATTCAGCAGCAGATGAGCTGAGACAAGGGCAAAATTAGGCAATGTTACGGAGGTGGAAATAGGCGGTCTTAGTGATGGCAAAAATATGTGGTCTTAAGCTCAGCTTGAGGTAAAATATGACATCAAGATTGAGAACAGACTGGTTTAGTCTCAACTATTGCCAGGGAGAGGGTAGGGAATTAGGGAACACAGCTTAGAATGAAGACCAAAAACAATCACTTCAGTCTTCCCAATATTTAATTAGACGAAATTACTGCTCATCCAGTACTGGATGACAGATAAGCAGTCTGATAATTTAGCAGTAGTGGAGGAGTTGAGGGAGGGGTGGTGAAGTAGAGCTGGGTGTTGTCAGACTACATATGAAAACTCTTTTTAGATGATATCACCAAGGGACAGCATGCAGATGAGAAATAGGAGGGGGCCATGAATAGATCCTCAGGGGACACTAGAGGTAATGGTGCCTGAATGGGAAGAGAAGCCATTGCAAGCGATAGATCTGGCTACAACTAGATAGATAAAAATGGAACCCGGTGAGAGCAGTCCCACCCAGGTAGACAGTGGTGGAGAGGTGTTAGAGGAGGATTGTGTGGGCATCCATGTCAAAGGCTGCAGACAGGTCGAGAAGGATGAGGAGGGACTGTTTACCTTTGTCACAGTCACATAGGATGTCATTTGTGACTTTGATGAGAGCTGTTTCATTACTATGGCAGGGGCGGAAACCTGATTGGAGGGATTCAAACATGGAGTTACAGAAGAAATGGGCACGGATTTGGGAAACGACAACACGTTCAAGGACTTCAGAGAAGAAAGGGAGGTTGGAGATTGGGTTGTAGTTTGCAAGGACAGTGGGGTTAAGGGTTGTTTTTTTGACGAGACGGATGATGACGGCAGATTCAAAGGAGAGACGGAAAACAGCTGAAAAGAATTAACATGGGGACCAGCAGGGGAAGTTGGGTGGTCAGCAGTTTAGTGGGAATAGGGTCAACAGAGCAAGAGGTGAGTCTCATGGGACAAGATGAATTCACAGAGGGCATGAGGGGAGATAGGAGAGAAATTAGAGAATGATGCGAGATCGGGGCAAGAGCAGTGGGGAAATTTAGAAGAATAATGGCCCGGTGGGCTAGTGGAAGGGTTGGGTGGGGGGTGGGGGGGGTGGTGGGGAGAATGCGGCAGAAGCAGCTGATTGGATGGTCTCAATCTTAGTGACAAAGAAGTGTATGAGCTCCTGACACTTAATGTTGGAGTTGAGAGTGAAGGAGATAGGGGAGAGGGATTTAAGAAGACAGTTGCAAGTAGAGAAAAAAAGCCGGGCATTATCTTTGCATTCCAGCATGATTCTGGAATAGTGAACAGTTTTAGCAGATGAGAGCTGGACCAGATAGTGCTTTATGTGGTCCAGCAGATCTGGTGATGAATGGCTAAACCAGCTGTCCACCATGTCCTTTCAAGTCTGCATCCCTTGGACTTAAGAGAGCAGAGATGAGGGCCATACCAGGGGAATGACCAGGGTGAGAGAGAGTCTTTTCCTCTCTTATTTTCTTTTTCAGTTCTCTTCTGTACTTTTTGTATTCAGCTTGATTCTTTACTGAATTACCAATTTATCCTAAGCCTCCTTTTTCTGTTTTATTTTAATCTCTACATCTTCAGTTATCCAGGGAGCTCTCGCTTTGGATGCTCTTCCTTTCCTCCTCAGGAAAATCAGTCGCATATGTACCTGAACTATTTCCAATTTAAAGGCCTCCAATTGCTCATTTACTGTTTTACTTGCCAATTTTGGAATCCAATTCATCTGTGCCAGTCCCTTTTCAACTCACTGAAATTATCCCTCTTCCAGTTAAGTATTTTTACATTTGATTTTCAATACCCTTTTCTATACCTACTCTGAACTTAATGATATTGTGACCACTGTTTCCCAAATGCTTTCCGACTGAAACGTGCTCGACTCGCCTCACTTCATTCCCCAGAACTAGATCCAGCACTGCTTCCTTCTTTGTTGGGTGGAAACATACTTACACAGCATCTTTCATGACCTCAGGAAGTACCAAAGCACTTCACAGGCAGTGAAGTATTTTGTTGTAATGTAAGGAAATGCAGCAGCCAATTTATACACAAGATGAAATAAATGTCTAATTAATATATTTTAAAAGATGTTTATAGAGGGATAATTGGTAGCTGGAACACCAGGAGAACTCCCCTGCTGTTTTTTAGTTTCATGGGATCTTATGTCCACCTGACAGTACATACAGGACCTCAGATTAATTCCTCATTAGAAAGGCAGCATCTCATATAGTAGAGGACTGCCTCAATATAGTACCAAAGTGTCAGCCTAGATTATGTGCTCAAGATTCTGGAGTGGGGCTTGAACCTCGAACCTTACTCAGATTTTTCTGAAGGTGGAGACAGAAGAAAAGAATCAGAAGGGTTTAGGGATGTAGTTGTAGAAAATCTGGCTGAGCAGACAGAAGGCTCTGCCACCAGTGTTAGGTAGGCATAAAGGGGGTATACAAAAGGCCAAAGATCCAAAAGACCAAAGGGTGAGGGAATGCAAAGCTAGAAATGTAGGCTGTAAAGGAAGGGTGGTAAGGCCAAGGATTAATTTGAAGATGAGGATGAAGATTTTAAATTCAATGTATGGGGGGGGCACAGAAAATGTGGATCAGTGAGAATGGGGGATGACGGGCAGGCAGGACTCATTAGGAATAAAATACAGGTGGCTGAATTTTGAATGAGCTGGAGACAATGGAGGGGGAAGAACGGACTTTTGAGGTTGAAGATCGAGCTTTTGAAAGGGAAAGAGACGGCACCTGAGCAGAGCACGCCATTAAAAAGATTAGCAGGCCTGAGGCATCAGAAAATGTAACTGAATGGTTAAGCAGAGGGTGATGAGTGGATCAAGGGAGAGAGGGAGGTAGATATGATGGAAGTAAGGGGAGAGGCCAATGTAGGAATTAATGATAAAGTTTACACCATTGCCACTGCAGTTTGACAGGGAAAATAATGGAATCTGTAGCCAGGTGGGGAGCCTTCACTCACATGCCCAATTTCTGTCAGGGTTAGGATATCAATCTAGTCATTAACAAAAAAGTCACAAATGGCAAGGGTCCTGTTAGTGAGTGAATATTCTGCAGGACAATGTGGAGAAGCACAGTGGTTGAACAACCGGCAGGGCTGGAGGGGACAATTGAAGAAATTAGAAAATGGGAATAAGGTTAGAGATTCTGGAAGAGAATCCAAAGGAAGGAGCAGAGGGAAGTTATGTACGTGTTAAAGACGCGCTCAATTCTCGAGTTGGTAACAGGAGAGAAGGTTAGCTAGGAGTGCTTCCAAGTGAGCAGAGGTTCATGGCACTGGAAAAGGTAGAAGTGGAAGGGGGCATGGTTGGAAGGGGTGGGAGCAGTATAAGGTGAGGAAATTGCCAAAAACTAAAAGTGGACTGGCAGCCAGTTTAATTGAGGAGTGGAGACAGAGGGATGTTGGGTTTAATTGTACTTGAATTAGAAATGTTGCAGGGCGTATTAGAGAAAGTCTTATACTCCGGTAAAGGTTAACTAGCAACTCTATTATTTACAGTTACTATACACACTCTCCACAAGCCACCTAAGCTAGCATCCTTTGTGTTGTTAAACCTTCTTCTTCTTCTCAAGCCTATCTCATGTGACAGTTACATCATCGCTCATAGAGTGGGAGGGGTCTCTCACTGTCTTCGCTATTAACCCTTCACAACCCTATACTACAAGGGAGACCTTAAGATCCTTTAGATTAAATAGACTTTTGAAAGATAGCTAAGGAAAAAGAGTCTTATGGTAGAGTTTCAACACAAGAAGGTATCTGCAGGTTAACTGCAGGTTAAAATGACCAAATAATCCACACATCAATTTTTCAATTGCCTTACAAAAGATTATTTCTTGAAATCTGAAAAGCTATTCAGTAGTCAAAGGGGTGATTTGAAATATCCCAATTGTGACAGACTATCAAGAAGCATAAATTGCAGGTATAAGCTCTAAAGTAGGCAAAATTCAGCGTTGCCCTTTTTTTCTTCATTAACAGGGGATGCCAATGTTTAAGTCTCGACCGCATACAATAGTGTCACCACTAGTCATTGTAAACAAGAGCAGAAAGTATTAAAGGAGAGCTAAATTTTACTCTAATGCAAGCACCAGGGAGATAAACTGTTGTATGAAACCTTGCAGCAGTCCTTTGCATGAAGGTACTTCATCACTGCTTACCGAACAAGTAATTAAATACCCCACCTGCTGTGATTATACACGAAGTTCTTTGTCTAAAAAAAATTTCAATTGCAAATGGTTGATTATTGTCATTTAGTTATTGCATTATTGATACAGTAACAGAAATCTATTTGCAGAAGGAGTTACATTTGGGGGGAACCCATCACAGATTGACAGAATTCAACAAATACTTTGGTAGCTTTGTTTCAGAGTTTACATACCCATCAAATTCTTGAATATCACATTCCTTGAGAACTGAAAAAGCATGTCCTTCATATTCTGTAACTACAAAAGAAAGACATGATCAGGTGTAGAAAATGAAGTAATCTGAAGATGTGACAACATTTTTGAAAAAAAAATCAGTACCTTTGAACTTGTGGTTGCCATATGTATGAACATATGGTAAGGCTATAAAAGGCAAATTATACTAGAATGTGTATTTTATAATTAAGAGAAAAGCAATGCAAACACATAATTAGATGCCAACGCAGTTTGTACTGATTTTTCCAAAATTGAATACTTCTGTATAGCATTTTCTAAGCATCTATCTTTACTTCCACATACAACAATTCGATTTTGTGCATTTTTACTTTTAAGGTTAAGTTAACTTATAAGTAGAGAAATAAGGAACAGAAATATTACTCTGAATATAACATGAAAGTACAGGAAAACACCAGTGATAACATCAAATGATAGTAGGGAGAAGGTGGCAAAGCTACACACCAGAGCCTGCATTCTCCAGAGGATCTGAATCTGTCATTCCACATTGCCATCTCTACTGTGTTTATGCCCTATGTGGCATTCTAAATGCCAAGGAAAATGGGATGAGCTGGCATGCTGCAGATGGCACTAAGCATCATAACTGCATTTAGCATTTTCTAAGGCAGCTTTGCCAGAAGAGACGGCCCAGCTGGATCTACCCATCAAAGATTTCTGCTGACTGACATGACACTTGCAGATGGATTTTTGTGTAAGAATGTGCATCATTATCTGCAAGATTACATTAATCTTTCACGCTTGTCCGTTTCCCGGTACCAGTGTGCTTCTGGTTATAACTTCAACAATATACTATTTTAAAAACATGTAAAAGTTGACCATCAGATTAGTTCAAAGAACCACTTAAGGATTAAGGATACTGTGTACAACGCCTGAACTCTCTCATATTAAGTACACTTTTATAAATATACTTAATATAAATATAATAGACTATCAATACATGAATAGAACACATCTGCTTGAAATTATAACATACTGGATTAGTAATAAGAAGCATCTTTCTTTTAGAATGAACAAGACAAAAGCAATTAAGCATCTCAGTTTGACAAACTTCATTTTGCATTTAATTGCCAGTCAGTCCATCTGTATCACAAAATAACTGCAAAACACTCCAGTCATTCAATGTAACTGTAGGGGGAGTAGTGAACAGTTAAATAAATTGGATTATAGCACCAATGATTTCCACTACACATGTGGCCCAGTACATAAAGCTGCTCAGCAGAATATGCTGACATATCTGTGGTTATGCAAGAAAACAATGTCATTATTCACCAATTCAAAAAGGCAATTCATTCATCCTTTGAGAATTGCTATGTGAAACTAAAATAAAAACTAGAAGATTACAAGTCTCTTTATTTAAAATATATACTTTAACTGATGAAACATGTTGTGGTATAATGCATTTATTTTGTTCATTTTTAGAATATTCTGCATTAGAATGGCAGAAAAATCCAGTTCATAGATCTTGTGTTATGACTTTAAAACATGCAAACATTATTTTGCATTCAAAGGGCTAAGTGATTACTGCAGAATTTAGACCATATCTGAAAAGCAGTATAATTATTTATTTTTAGTATCACTAACATTTAAAAAATTATGGAGACACTTTTCATCTGCCGACCATTTTCCAGTGCAAACAGACATATCAACAGAATCTTTTAAAAAAACTACTGCTAACTTGCCATCCCAGGCACACTCAACTTGATTTTCAAGTGGGCCTTAAAATAAGAATCAGTCCTCCTGCCCAAAACAGGCAGGGGCTTAATTAAAATATTTAAATCAGTGTATTTAGGACCCTGGTGCAATTTTGGTCTTCCCTTGGATGGAGACTGTCCATTGACTACAGGGCCCTCCTAACTACTTTTTTTTTATTCATTCATGAGATGTGGGCGTCGCGGGCCAGGCCAGCATTTATTGCCCATCCCTAATTGCCCTTGAGAAGGTGATGGTGAGCTGCATTCTTGAACCGCTGCAGTCCATTTGCGGTAGGTATACCCACAGTGCTGTTAGGAAGGGAGTTCCAGGATTTTGACCCAGCGCCAGTGAAGGAATGGCGATATAGTTCCAAGTCAGGATGGTGTGTGACTTGGAGGGGAACTTGCAGGTGGTGGTGTTCCCATGCATTTGCTGCACGAACCCTTCTAGTTGGTAGAGGTCGCGGGTTTGGAAGGTGGTGTCTAAGGAGCCTTGGTGAATTGTTGCAGTGCATCTTGTAGATGGTACACACTGCTGCCACTGTGCGTCAGTGGTGGAGGGAGTGAATGTTTGTAGATGGGGTGCCAATCAAGCGGGCTGCTTTGTCCTGGATGGTGTCGAGCTTCTTGAGTGTTGTTGGAGCTGCACCCATCCAGGCAAGTGGAGAGTATTCCATCACACTCCTGACTTGTGCCTTGTAGATGGTGGACAGGCTTTGGGAAGTCAGGAGGTGAGTTACTCGCCTCAGGATTTCTAGCCTCTGACCTGCTCTTGTCGCCACGGTATTTATATGGCTACTCCAGTTCAGTTTCTGGTCAATGGTAGCCCCTAGGATGTTGATAGTGGGGTATTCAGCGATGGTAATGCCGTTGAATGTCAAGGGGAGATGGTTAGATTCTCTCTTGTTGGAGATGGTCATTGCCTGGCACTTGTGTGGCGCGAATGTTACTTGCCACTTATTGGCCCAAGCCTGGATACTGTCCAGGTCTTGCTGCGTTTTTACACGGACAGCTTCAGTATCTGAGGAGTCACAAATGGTGCTGAACATTGTGCAATCATCAGCGAGCATCCCCACTTCTGACCTTATGATTGAAGGAAGGTCATTGATGAAGCAGCTGAAGATGGTTGGGCCTAGGACACTACCCTGAGGAACTCCTGCAGTGATGTCCTGGAGCTCAGATGATTGACCGCCAACAACCACAACCATCTTCCTTTGCGCCAGGTATGACTCCAGCCAGCAGAGGGTTTTCCCCGATTCCCATTGACCTCAGTTTTGCTTGGGCTCCTTGATGCCATACTCGGTCAAATGCTGCCTTGATATCAAGGGCAGTCACTCTCGCCTCACCTCTTGAGTTCAGCTCTTTTGTCCATGTTTGAACCAAGGCTTGAACTCCAGTGAATACTGTCAGCCTTCACCTGGTGGTCCTGGGGAGCACTAGATGGAAGGGAGAAAGTGTCAGGAACTCAGCACCTGGCTTCCCACCAAGATTTGGGTATTGGGGATAGAAGCAGCAGTCAGCGGTGGTCTAAGCAGGGACTGGAGAAGGGAATTTAAGATGGGGTGGGGATATTGTGCTCAGCCACTGATTTCTTCCATTTCTTCTGCTGCTAACCCACCTTGGGGCAGTATATTAAGGGCTTCAAAGCCCAGAGAAGAAATAATGGTGGCTGAACGCTTCTGTCTACCTCCAGTGCGGCAGTCCTGACTGAGAGGGTGCTAGCATGGCATGCCGTGCATGCGCCATAAGCATGTGTTCAGCTGCATGATGGACCCATCCCCACTAGCATTGTTTAAAGAGCCAATCATTCAACTTCCAGGTGAGGTGTTTTTGCTTACTTCTGCTGGTGCAGGTTTGTGGAAGTACTGTGTTATATATCTGGAGGAGTTTGTGATTTGTTGGATTTTCAAGAGAGTGGTGCTACATCCCGACAGGGATGTCAGAGGATTCTTCCAGGCGAGAGCAGGTGGCATCAGTAACATCTCGCAGTTCGCCATGATTCGCTATCTCAGGAAGCCACAGAGGCTCTGTATGCCAGGAAAGGGGACTTCATCATCTCCTCACTGACCAGAAAGAAGCAGGATAAGCGAGCACATGGATTTGCCAGGCTGGTGGGAGGGGACAATCAACTGCATACATGTGGCTCTGCGGGCTCCACATGTTAATGGTGAGATGTTCTGTAACTGCAAAGGGTTTCACTCTATCAATGTCCAGTTGGTGTGTGACCATGACCAGAAGATCTTCTTAGTCAATGCCTCCTGTCCTGGAAGCAGCCACAATGGGGCGGCACAGTGGCGCAGTGGTTAGCACCGCAGCCTCACAGCTCCAGGGACCCGGGTTCGATTCTGGGTACTGCCTGTGCGGAGTTTGCAAGTTCTCCCTGTGTCTGCGTGGGTTTCCTCCGGGTGCTCCGGTTTCCTCCCACATGCCAAAGACTTGCAGGTTGATAGGTTAATTGGCCATTATAAATTGCCCCTAGTATAGGTAGGTGGTAGGGAAATATATAGGGACAGGTGGGGATGTGGTAGGAATATGGGCTTAGTGTAGGATTAGTATAAATGGGTGGTTGATGGTTGGCACAGACTCGGTGGGCCGAAGGGCCTGTTTCAGTGCTGTATCTCTAAACTAAACAATGCCTTCGTCCTTGCAGCAGTCAGCAGTACCCGTCATATTTGGCCCACCACAGTGAACCAAAGACTAGCAGCTAGGTGACAAGGGATACCCTCTATACACCAGGCTAATAAGTCCCCACCACCCAACAACATTGCACTTATAACGAGAGCCATGCATTTATAAGGAACATCATGGAGCAAACCATCAGCATCCTCAAGCAATAGCTCCACTACCTGGATTGCTCAGGGAACATTTGCCGGTAATCACCAGTGCATGTGTTCAAAGTTCATGGTGGTCTGCTGTATCCTCCATAACCTCGCTATCATAAGGGCACAGCCCATCCCACCAGGCATTCGGAGGCTACCTTGGGAGGAAGAGGAGGAAAAGCAAGAGAAGGCAGGGGGAGCATCCAAGTCCTCATCAGTCTGAACAGGCTGTTCGACAGCAGATACCGAAACTCCAGTTCCCAAAAGATGCCATCCCATCATCAAGGTCACCCCACCTTTCAATCAATCATGTACCATCAGAACGTACTCATGTCCAAAATACTGAAATAAAAGCCACCAATCAAAAATCATTCTATAATAACTTCATCCAACAACACATCCAGTAATAAATACAAAACTGAACTATTCACACTATTACATCCCCTTAGTGCCTCTCTTGTGGGTGCCTTGCCTGTCCTGGTGTGGGACACTAATATCCTCGTGCTCCTATGCAGTGCCACCCCAGTGGCTGCAGCATGACTGGTGGAAGGCTGTTGACTTTCACTGGGGAAGACTGCAGATGGCCTAGCGGGAATGATCTCAAGCAACTCAGGGCCTTGCGGGCCCAGCTTCAGACTGCACCACCTGGGCATAGGCAGCAGCAGTCTCGGCTGGCTGGCTGATAGGCAAAGGCGCTGGCCGTGGTAGTGGTGGAAAGCAGAAAATCTATCATCTTGAGAGAGGACAGCAGGTCCGTGCACCACAGAGCCACTGCCACTACCCTGGAGTGGTCCCTCAGCAATCCAATAATCTCTTAGAGGACAGATTGCTGGACTGCTATTAGAGCCTGAATGCCCCTTTATCATTGACATCCGCAGGCATGATGTCAGCAGTTTGAGCCTGCATGGCTGTAAGCATGAATTGCATGACCTCAGTTTGAGTTTTCACTGCAGCACAGAGATGTTGGGTAGCTGCTGCCTGTGCTGCAATGAAAGCTGAGATATGCCACCAGAAGCTGCATCATGGGCAGGTCCGCAAGTACACTCATGGAGTTTCCCATCATTTCCATGATGGAAAGGATGGGTTCCAAGCTCTGTGCAAAGCCCTCTGCCAAGTGGAGCCAGACTCCTCCATGCTCCTTGACAGTTAAAACAGACTGTCTGGCAGGCCTGCCAATGCACTAAGCATCTCAGTGTGCATGGCTATCAGTGTTCTCCTGTACTCTGCGGCATCAGTCCTCATCTGAGTCCTGTGCAGCAGAACTCATCAGTGACCTTGCCCTCCGATGAGCTGGCACACAGACCATCCTTTCCCCTTGCCCTGGCTACAGCCCACTCGTTTGCTTACTCACCATATTATGATCCAGACTATATACTACCTTCTCATGTACACGCAGTGCCAGTATTTGTGTCAAAGGTTTTGCCAGTTCTGAGTATTTCCAGCACTTTCTGTTTTTATTTCAGTTTTCCAGCATCTACAGTATTTTGCTTTATTGAACTGAAATAGGTCTGTTTTCGGGCGCTGCGGTCGTGATACGTGATTACCCGCTGCCCTGTCCCATTGAAGCACGACGTTTGCCTGCTGCCTGCCTCAATGGGACAGGGCACTGTGTAATCAAGAATTGCAGCCCCTGTGCCCAAAAATGGGCCTAATCCAATTTTTCCCCTCTCATGTCTATCTACAACAGTAAATGGACAAACGCATGTTGTTCAAAGGCTTAGAGTCAACACTCACGGCCTTAGACTCATTAGCCATATTTCTGCTACTTAAGGTCCTCTGTCCCTAATCCAGAGTACATTTTAGCTCATTCTACAAATTCAAACTACCTGTACAGAGTTTAAAGTTTAAAACTACCTTACAAAATAGGTTACCTGTGCTTTTTTCAGTAGCTGGAACTCAGCTCACATTTGATTATCCAGCACCCTGAACTCCACAGCTATCAGGAATACACTGTATGCTCGCAGGCCGTGACTGTGCTTTGCCACCAAATCACTTCTAGTTTAAGCGAACTTGTTGTAGCCTACAGTGCCCATTCGACACCTGCTGCACTTCAGAATTATACTTCAGTGCACTGCTTTCCTCTGATGTGTGTTGAGTCCCGGACAGATACCCACTTTCTCCTGAGCTGAATCCAATTTCTCTGCTGACTCCTCGATCTTATGCGGTGGAAGTGAAGGACCAGAGATACCGTCACAACCGCAGGCACATACGCACAACTGGAGAAGCAGTTCTTTCACGACAGGCGGCCGATCAGGAAGATGAGATCTCACCAACTGCACAGACCATAGAACAACTATCAGCCCCAGAGGTCCTCGGCACCCCAACAACGGAAATGGAACAACAACAGTTACTGTGGCAACAAGTGACAAGGGAACGACACTCGCCGGAGAAGGAAAACCAACCAGATGAGCAGCCAACGACAATGCACACGTGCACCATTAAGAGACTGACACGATATAAAGACTATGTGTGCAATGCATGTGCAGAGACTGACGAGATGACGAGCTGCTAATGCATGAGAACAGATATGTGCATCATGGGTAACTTGGACAACTCACAGTGCAAATGATAATGCATGCAAATTCTATTTTTCTGGGGTTTTTTTGTATGAAAAAGGGGATGTTTGAGATAGAAATGTAATAATGTACCAATGTGCCTCCTGGCTTGCCATAGTCATGTGACCTCTACCATGAGGCACTCTAACTGCAGGCATTACAGTCAGTTTCAATAAAGACTCAGAACACACCAGACTGGTGTCCTGTGAGCTTGTAATAATGACTATGTAACCTGTATTCTCTCTGTATCCATTCTCATGTGCATTTTAGTTGCTGCTGCAGTTCCAATCCTAATACTTCTATTTGCATTTTCTTGAGCCCCTCTCAAGCACTTCGCACCTGCCTCCTCCCCTTCCTGTCATCTAGCTGTGCCATCTTTCATTTATCCCATTTCTCCTCTACCCCCACAATCCCCACCCCAGTCTAGGTGTCAGCTGTGTCTCAGTGGTAGCACGCTCATCTCTGAGTCAGGAGGTTATGGGTTCAAGTTCCACTTCAAACACTTGAACATAGAAGACAGGCTGACACTCCAGTGCAGTGTTGAGGAAATGTAGCATTGTCGGATTTTTCAGATGAGATGTTAAACCAAGGTGCCCTCTTCCCTCTCAGGTACACGTATAAGATTCCATGCCACTATTTCGAAGAGTAGGGGATGTCCCCCTGGTGTCCTTGCCAATATTTATCCATCAACCAAAATCACAAGAAAAACAGATTACCAAGTCATTGTCACGTTGCCGTTTGTGGGACATTGCTGTGAACAATTTGGCTGCTGTGTTTCCTACGTTGCAACAATAACTATACTTCAAAAGTACTTAATTGGCTGTAAAACGTTGTGATATGTAATTACTCCACACAACATCACAAGAAGTGATGTCATTCAGCACGTGATCAGTTAGTTGGAGTTGAGCAAGACAGAGCTCTCCCTTTAAATGTGCTACTATACAAAGAAAGAGCCCACAGTTCATGGCCACTCAACTTAAGACTGTTTGGTTCCTTATTGCTACATAAAAGCAATAACGCAATATGGTGGCATTGGTGACATGGGAGACAGCGTATGGTTTCTGAAGAATCACCCCCTCATCGACATCGCAGCAATGTGTGGTCTCTGGAGCAGCACACCTTTCACAACATGGCGATTGCGACACGCAGGGAAGAGCACAGTTCTGAGGTAAAACTACTATAGAGAAGCCAGGGAATGGTACTCACAGAGACCAGCGATTTCGGGCAGGACATGAAGACCAGCGCTCTCTCTTGTTGTAAACCAGCATGGACTGGGCCACTTCATCAGGGGCGGCAGCGATTCGGCACGGGCAAGTAATGACTTTCCATAAAATCACAGTGCGTACATGAAGGGGGTTGTTCAGATCAATGGTAGCCAGAAAGAAACAGCAGAAATCGGGCGGAATTATGCTCGGAAACAGCAAACAAGGTTGGTTCTTTCGAGACTGCGGATCGGCATCGCCATTACGCGCCAGGTGTTTTCCCACTGTTAGTGCTTCATGGCGGGGCCTCTCCGATTGCAGGCAGAAAGCCCACGCTGCAGGCACAGGTTATAGGCATGACTGAAGCTCAACTCTGCAGACACAGTAGACCTGCAAGTTTTTTTTCCCCTCTAGGGAAAGGCCCAAGAAAAAAAGGAGGCTGCAATTTAAAGGGGAAAGCTCCAGCTGCATTTTTTGACACTGGGAATTTGGCACCATGTCCCTCGGTGAACAGGAAAGCCCAAGACCTCCTCCACAAGTTCCAACTTTTTAAATAAATAGAGTTGTGTTCTTTGGAACTGGCTGTCATGGAGCTGGAAAAACAAGTGGTCAAGATAAAAATAGCAATCGTTAATGATTGGTTACACTGGATTAACACCTCGGGACTTTCTAAAGCTGAGCAGAAGGAACCAGAAAGACGATAATCTATGTTAGAGGACCAGTTCAAGGTCAGCCCAGAGCTGATGACAGACAGGCAGCAATCAAGAGAGACCATTGACCAATTCATGAGCAGGTACATCGAGAAAGGCAAACTCTATGACCTCTCAGAAGTGGAATTATCAGGGCGCATTATGGAATTGGTGATTATGTCTACCCCAATAGAGGTTTTTCAGAAAGAGCTACGAGACAAGGAAAAAGGGTATGATGTAGAAAGTCTCCCAAGAGAAGGCAGGATGTTTGAAGAACTTGCTGCACGCAGGCAGGGCATACGGGCATTTGGTACTACAGCTATAAGTGAAGTAACCAAGATACCTCAGCCAGGCAAGATAGGTGGTAAGTGCGGCCTGATACACCAACCAAGGAATTGTCCCGCCTTCATGGACAACTGCAAGGTGTGTGGCAAGAAAGGGCACTAGGCAAGGCTGTGTAAGAGCTCCAAAAATGGAAAAATAGCCAGGAGTCAAAACAGACTATGTGCTGATAAGAAGCAGACACCACCTGGTGGAAGAAACAGGAATATAACTGCCAAAAGCCAAATCAAATGCAGACATGTCCACGAGTAACACGCAAGGCACTGAAAGTGAACAAGCCTTCCACACAGTAACCAAATAGTTGTTGTTACACAGGGGGAAGTGTTCACAATATGTGACATGGATTTCTTAAGGGAAAATCATGTTTAACTAACTTTCTGGAGTTTTTTGAAGAGGTAACAGAGAGAGTCAACGAGAGCAATACTGTTGATGTGGTGTACATGGAATTTCAAAAGGCGTTTGATACAGTGCCACACAACAGACTTGTGAGCAAACTTGTAGCTCATGGAATGAAAGGGACGGTAGCAACATGGATTCGAAATTGGCTGAATGACAGTAAACAAAGAGTAGTGATTAATGGATGTTTTTCGGGCTCGAGGAAGGTTTGTAATAGAGTTCCCCAGGGATCAGTGTTGGGACCCTTACTTCTGCTGATACATATTAATGAACTAGAGCTTGGAGTACAGGGCACAATTTCAAAGTTACAGCTGATACGAAACTTGGAAGCATTGTGAGCTGTGAGGAGAATAATGCAGAACTTCAAAAGGACACAGACAAGTTGCCGCAATGGGCAGACAGATGGCAGGTGAAGTTCAATGCAGAGAAATGTGAAGTGATTCATTTTGGTAGGAAGAACATGGAGAGACAATATAAAATAAAGAGTACAATTCTAAAGGGGGTGCAGGAGCAGAGGGACCTAGTTGTATATGCGAATACGTCACTTAAGGTGGCAGGACAGGTTGACAGA
The DNA here is from genome assembly GCF_036365525.1 of Heterodontus francisci. Classification (NCBI taxonomy): domain Eukaryota; kingdom Metazoa; phylum Chordata; class Chondrichthyes; order Heterodontiformes; family Heterodontidae; genus Heterodontus; species Heterodontus francisci. The sequence continues at coordinate 82,672,286 of NC_090377.1, forward strand.
GCGGTTAATAAAGCATACAATGCTTTATTAATAAGGGCATAGAGTACAAGAGCAATGAAGTTATGTTGAACTTCTATAAGACACTAGTTCGGCGTCAGCTGGAGTATTGCATCCAGTTCTGGACGCTGTACTTTAGGAAAGATGCGAGAGCATAGGAGAGAGTACAGAAAAGATTCATGAGAATGGTTCCAGCAATGAAGAATTTCAGTTATGAAGATAGATTGGAGAAGTTAGGACTGTTTTCATTGAAGAAGAGAAGGCTGAGAGGTGATTTGATAGAGGTATTCAAAGTCATGAGGGGTCTGGACAGATTAGATTGTTACAACCAGGTGAGAAAGAGGTCTAGGGTTCCTTTTCAGCCTTCACCTGGTCTTACTGTGAGAGGGTTTTTAGCTCCCCTTTGGTGAATCCTTGTTCACCGCTTTCCAATTATAAGGCAATGAAATGAGCACATACAGGCTTTCTTAGGTTTAAAGAAGAAAGGTGAAAATTTATTAAACTTAAACTCTAAATCAAATCAGCCGACAGATACACGAAAAGAGCAGAAGAAAAATAAAGGGGAAAGGTTTGAGGCAATATCTGAAATGTTGTTGTTACGGTTTTTCGAGCTTACTGTAGAGTCATTGCTTGTAGGTAGCTCTTGCTTTTCATTGGGGCCCAGTATTCTTCTTAAACCTTGTTCACTGTAGGAGACTTTTCTCTCTTGGGGTTCATGTGTCTTTAGTCGGTTTTTGGAGTTCCGTGAGAATGAGATGGGAGCAGACAATAGAGGAGATCTGCTTCAGTCCAGCAGCATTCTGCTTTCACTGCAGACTCTCAGTTCAAACTCTACAATTCAGAAAAAACCCAGACTGCCAAGCAGGTTAGTCATGTGACTAACTGGTTTGACCAGATCTGTTTGAGGATTGTATTGGAGCAGGGGATAGCTCCTTTGTTCTAACACTGTCTGTTAATGTGCAAAAATGTCTTTCCATCCAGGGGCCTGGCAACCCTTTGTAACAGGTAGGGGCGGCACAGTGGCGCAGTGGTTAGCACCGCAGCCTCACAGCTCCAGCGACCCGGGTTCAATTCTGGGTACTGCCTGTGTGGAGTTTGCAAAGTTCTCCCTGTGTCTGCATGGGTTTCCTCCCACATGCCAAAGACTTGCAGGTTGATAGGTAAATTGGCCATTATAAATTGCCCCTAGTATAGGTAGTTGGTAGGGAATATAGGGACAGGTGGGGATGTGGTAAGAATATGGAATTAGTGTAGGATTAGTATAAATGGGTGGTTGATGGTCGGCATAGACTCGGTGGGCCGAAGGGCCTGTTTCAGTGCTGTATCTCTAAATAAATAAATAGGCCTTCTCTTCTTCCCAGCAACAAATTTAAATTTAATGTCCATTTGTTGAAATGACTATGCCTCATTCTTGGCAGGTGGGGGCCTGCATGACAAGATAGAGAGAAACTGTTCCCACTCGTGAAAGGATCGTGAACGAGAGGGCACAGATTTAAAGTATTTGGTAAGGGAAGCAAAAGTGACATGAAGAAAAAGTTATTCACACAGCGAGTGGTTAAGGCCTGGAATGCACTGCCTAAGAACATGGTGGAGGCAGGTTCAATTGAAGCATTCAAAAGGAAAGTAGACAGTTGTATGAAAAGGATGAATGTGCATGGTTATGGGGAGAAGGTGGGGGAATGGAATTTAGGGAATTGTTCTTTCAGAGAGCCAGTGTGGACACTATGGGCCGAATGGCCTCTTTCTGCACTGTAACAATTCTGTGATCAGTTAGTTGAAGTTGAGCAAGAGACATAGTCACACGTGTAAGACAGAACTCTCTTGTAAATGTGTTGCTATACAAGAACCCACAGTTTATGACCACTCAGATTAAGACTGGTTCATTATTGCTACATAAAAGCAACAACGCAACATCAAGTGCTTTGGGCAGTCTGAGATTGTGAAAGGCACTATGCAAATGCAGTATTTCTTTCTTTCCATCACTGCCTTCCTGCTGTCATTCCAGGATTCCCAATTGAATAAGCCCATAGCTACTCTCTGTACCACTTCCAGGATTCACCTTATGAACAGTAACCCCAATTGCCCCATCATCTTCTATTGCAGACCATCCTTCCCAGTTCATCCCTAATGGGGCTAACCTCCCTCCTGTCATACTCACCGCACCACCTATCTCTGCCCCCTTGGACCCTGCTGGATCAACAAAATCCACCCTTCAACACATTTCTCCCCAAATGTCTATTCATTCAAAAAACCTTATTGTGGAAAATCTGATTGACATTTGGCTTTCAATGAAACTTGGTGGCAACACCTCGCACCAAACTTTCCAGCTGCTCTGCCTAAATTGCTATGTTTGTAGTGTGGTCCTTATCAACAAATTACAACTTAGTCTTAATCTCGTCCCCAGCTACACTGGTACCTTCTCCTCCAAGCGCCTTGGCCTGTTCTACCCCTTTGAAACGAATGTCATTTGCAGTGCCCCCTAACCCCATCCTGAGTTTCTCCTCTAACCTATGAACTGAGAAAATCCAAATCCTCTGATTTCAATCTCCATCTAAGTTTCCATAGACACCTCCTCGCAGAAAAGACAGATAAAGATATAATTGATAAGTAGTTAAGTTTAAAGTATATAGGCTGAATTTTCATTCCAGACTTGGAAACCTTACGCCTGGACCATTTCCGGGTCCTGATCCAGCGCCATGTCAGTGTTGCTGATGTGATGCTCTTTTCAAATGCAAAGTGCCTAACTGGCCCAGGGCCGAGTTTGGTGCCCAGTTAGCAGCAATGTGAGCAGCCTAGAGCATGGGCCCTTTGAAAAGCAGAACGGCAGCCATAACTGGGCTTGCCGTTCACTGAAGCAATGGAGCAGCAGGAACCTCAGAGGGCCAGCACTGGTATGGGCAGGCGTCCCTTGAGGCTTTAGCGGAAGCAGAAATCCGCTGCGAGAAGCAAAGAAGGCATGGATGGAGGTGGCGACAGCGGTCAGCAGCTGGGGAGTCACCAGAAGGACACTGATCCAGTGCAGAAAGTGATTCAATGACCTGATAGGCCTGGAGAATGAGTGGCCAACGTCACCCGGGTTACAGGTCACCAACTCAGTAAACACCAGGGTGCATACGAGCTGACCTCATAGAATGTCCATAGTTCTCCCTAGTATTGTCAGATCAAATGTCCAGTCACGTCACTGAGAGGGCAGCCACCCTCAGATATGGGGCACTATTCAGAAGGGGATGTCACTGAGGGGCACCGCAGCTTGTGTATATCATGCTGGAAGAGATAAGGGAGCGCAGCTTACTCACGAATCATTCTCCCTTCATGCTGCAGGAAAAGCGAGCTCACAACTCACAGGAAATGACTCAAACAGGCGGTGGTGTGGCCCAATTCCACACTCTGACCCCCAATAGAGGAGGTGGCGCTGGAGATTGCCAGGGTGCCAACGTGTCGGTCCATAGGGGATGGCAAGTCGGGAGGCCGTGAACAGCAGGGTCATTTGATAGTTCTATCTTGAGGTGAAGGGCATAGAGGAGACTCCTAACCAATGTGTGCTATGGATCTTTGACCATTGTCATCTAAGGGGTTGGTGGTGCTGGGACACTTATTGAGTAGGATGAGTTGTTATTTCCACTTTCTTGTTTTTCCCAAAGGGCCTGTTGCAGAGTGGGAGGAGAGTGCACAAGCACAATTGTCACAACCCTCCTTAGCAGGGGAGACACAATGGAACCAGCACCGTTTCATCGTACCTTGGCGCCTTGCTCCAGCACAGACACACTCACCTTGGTTAGGCCCAAAAGTAGCGTAGAACAGGGAGCACTGGGTAAACCTCACATCACGCAGGGGGAAGAGACTGAGGTAGAGTCAGGTGTGGGCAGTACCCTTGGAGGACCAAGGACAGACAGAGCAATGCTCCGCTGGGAGAAAAGGCTGGGCCTCAACTGTTACAAACAATGAGGGCCCTCCTCGAGAACCAGAGAGAGATAAGTTCCTGTTTGTCAGAGTTCCCTGAGGCCCTGAGGAGCCATAGGCAGGCAACAGAGGAATCCATGCAGCGCATATGCTCTATCATGACTCATGGATTCGACTGCATGAGCTCCTTCAGTGAAAGATTGGTCAACTTCTTGGAGAGCCATATGCAGCACCACTCTGAGTGGGTGTAGGAGCAGCACACTGATATGCACAGAAAGAGTGAGATTCTCTGTAGAATAGATCACTCAGTGTCGCTGATGGCGTTGAGATTCTCGGAGTGGGTGCCAGTTGTGTTCCAGTCAGTGGCCTCATCCAGCATCCAAGGGTGCCAGGAAAGGGCTGAGATAGTTGAAGCTGCAAATGATGGGTCCACCCCTCAGTGGGCACCGGCCTCACCTTTCGGCCCCTCACCCCCTCTGACTCAGGGACCATCTGTGCACCAGGAAAGCTAACAGAATGTTATCATGTTTCGCGAGGGGAATTGAATACAAAAGTAGGGAGGTTATGCTCCAGTTATACAGGGCATTGGTGAGACCACATCTGGAGTACTGTGTATCGTATTGGTCTCCATATTTAAGGAAGGATGTAAATGCGTTGGAGGCAGTACAGAGAAGGTTTACTAGACTATTATCTGGAATGGGCAGGCTGTCTTATGAGGAAAGATTGGACAGGTTAAGCTTGTATCCGCTGGAATTTAGAAGAGTAAGAGGTGACATGATTGAAACATATAAGATCCTGAGGGGTCTTGACAGGGTGGATGTGGAAAGGATGTTTCCTCTTGTGGGAGAATCTAGAACTAGGGGTCACTGTTTAAAAATAAGGGATCGCCCATTTAAGACAAAGATGAGGAGAACCTTTTTTCTCTCTGAGGGTTGCGAGTCTTTGGAATTCACTTTCTCAAAAGGCGGTGGAAGCAGAGTCTTTGAATATTTTTAAGGCAGAGGTAGATAGATTCTTGATAAGCAAGGGGGTGGAAGGTTATCAGGGGTAGGTGGAAATGTGGAGTAATCAGTTCAGCCATGAACTTATTGAATGGCGGAGCAGGCTCAAAGGGCCGAGTGGCCTACTCCTGCTCCTAACTCGTATGTTCGTATGACGCAGGCATGGCAGCCTGTGGAGGTTCCCTCATGGGCATCTCCAAGAGGAGGACAGAAGCCATGGGCATCTCAGCCAGAGGCAGAGAAGAAGGAGCAGGCTGCCTCAGCCACAGGGGAGCACCCCATAGAAGTGGTAGGGAAAGGAAAGTGCCACATCGTTGATTTTACTTAATGGATCATCTGGGTGCTCTTTTCCACATTTGTATGCTTTTTTCATTACAACATTACTTGTTTATATTATCAATTTAAATGATTGTTATTGATGTTTCATATCAAAAAGGTGGATGGAGATTTGTGGGATGGCTGGGGGGCTTGGGAATACTGTATTTCCATGCTCTGTAATGTTGGAAAATGGTGACGATGGAAACCTCATTCTCTATAGTAATGGCTAAAGATAGGACTTCACAGATGTGGGTCATCACAGAATGATAGCTCTCCATGCTGGAAGCTGAGTTCTGGGACTGTGGTATAAGAATATAATAGGTTAATACTGAAGACAGTGAGAGAGACCCCTCTCACTGTACGCGCAATGATGTAACAGTCACGTGAGATGGGCTTGAGAAGAAGAAGGTATAGCAGCATGAAGGTTGCTAGCTTAGATGGCTTGCAGAGAGTGTATATAGTGACTGTAAATAATAGAGTTGTTCATTAACCTTTACCGGAGTTTAAGACTTTCTCTAGAATGCCCTAATACAAATACACCTAAACCCAACCAGGACCATCGGTCAAAAGGGCCTGGAGGCGATCAGGTGAAACATTGCTGACTCAGCGTGGCCCTTGGGAGCCATGCCAGCCTACAGTTTACCCTGAGGTCTGGAACAGCATCATCAGGCATCCTCCGATGCCTGAGCGCTGGCCACCTCTGAAGTGATCCCTTCCTCCTCCTCCTTCCACTTCTTCCTCCTGCCAGTCCTCCTCTGAGGTATAGTGGCATTCCAGTGCTCCTCCTCATCCATCTTCAGGCCTCTTTGCATTGTCATATTGTGTAGGGTACAGCAGACGACCATGATACAAGACACTCTGGCTGGCCTGTATTTAAAGGCACCACCTGACTGGTCAAGGCAAGGGAAACGAATCTTCAAGATGCCAATGTTCTGTTCAATGCAGGTCCATGTTAGGAGATGACTCTGGTTGTAGCGCCTCACTCCATTGGTGTCCGGGTAGCAGACGGATGTCAGGAGACATCTCTTTTAGGCATAACCATCATGTCCCAGAAGCCACCCATGGAGGCTGGATGTGGACCTGAAGAGGTGCACCACCTAGGACTGTCACAGGATAAAGGCATCTTCACAGCTGCACGAGAACCGGGCGCAGACAAGCAAGATTCGCTTCCTGTGGTCACAGACCAGCTGGACATTCAATGTGTGGTAGCCCTTTCTGTTGAATAATCTGGCTGGCTGGTCTGTTGGTGCCTTGATGCATTCATGGGTGCAATCAATGACCCCCAGGACCTGAGAGAATCCCTGATAGCAGGCCTGCACAAGCAATCTGTGCCAAATTTGATATAGTCCTCCACCCTCCTGAATATGGCTTCCGTGACCGGCCTGATGGCGTGATAAGTTGCCAACAAGATACCACCTAGGTCTGCAGCTGATCCCTGTAACTACTCGGTTGTTTAAAAATTCAGGGTGACAGTGATCTTGACGGCTGCAGGTAAGGGAGTACCTGGGGGTTGCGAGGCCTCAGGTGATTGTGGATCAGAGCACAAATGTCCGAGAACATCTGCCTGGATAGACGAAGCTCCTATGGCACTGTTGCTCTGTCATTTGCAGGTAGCTGACTGTTGGGTAGTAGACCCTGATGTCTTGGGTAGTGGCTGCTTCCACTTGTAGCCTTCCGCTGTGCTCCTCTGGCCTCCTCCTGTCCAGGAAGTTGCTTCTGCTGAAGCTCATCCTTGCTGCTCTGTCCAATGTCAGAGTAGCCTGTTCCCATGTCAACTCCCTCAGCCAGCGTTCCTTCATTCACCCAGTCTCCCCCTGCCAACCCCAGCTGTCAAAGTGATGCCGGTGGCCTCAAGTCCCTATCCAGATTCCTACCACTCAACACTGACAAATGCAAGTTTTTCAACTCCAGTAATGGTTACTCTGTGACACTGTTTGAGCAGGTGAACTTTAATCTGGGCTTCTACGATCTGTTAAACAGCCCTTCCAATAGCCCTCATGGGCCCCCCGTAGTGTTCACTTCTACACCCTGCCATGTTCCAGACATGGTGTTTTCCCTGTGCCCTTCTATTGAAACGTACAAACTGCTCCTGACAAACCTTTCAATGAGCTCCTCAATGAGCTCAACAGCCAATTAATTGGAGGCATGTGGGCTTCCCGTTCCCTTCCTCCCAGCATCCCTTTAAAAATTGCTTCGTGTTCCAGAGGCAGTGGGATCCAGTGCCGACCTCCGGGAATGCGATTTTCAAATCACACATGCACTTGCTCCCTCCTGCACCCACTGGCATTTCAAAATTAACCCCCATATAGTTCTTAAAAATCTATCAAAACCTGCATGGGCAAGCCCTGGAACTGATTAGAAAATGCTCTGAGTTTGAACAACTTTCTCAAAACAAAAGGTAGGTGGACAGATGGAGAAAGAACTAAGCTATCATGCAGGTTCTGAGCTTTAATAAATAACTGAAGCAGTTCTAATGGAAATCCGGAAAAAAAAATGCTTGTATGATGACAAGTTATTTTTAAGTAAACAGAGCTTCAGATCAGAGCTCAACTGTAGTCAAGGTGATGGAGCTGTGCAGAAAGGAGGAAGGAGATGGAAAAAGTAAGGAATGACCACGAGGAGAAGTGCTTGGGAAGGGGAGCAGATGGGAGGCAAGGGACGAGGGGAAGGCGAAGCTACTGGGAGGAGAGGACAGGGGGAGGCAAGGGTATGAGACAAGTGAGAACAAAGAGGAGGAGGAGAAGGAGGAGGGAGAAGGAAAAAAAAAATGACAGAGGAGAAGAAAGAATGAAAAAGAGCAAGTAAGACGACGAAGGGTGAGACAGAAAAAGTTGGTTGGGGGATAAAGGGAGCAGAGTGGAGGGAGGAAGATCACAAGAACTAGGATCAGAAGTAGACCATATGGCCCATCAAGCCTGCTCCGCCATTCAACACGATCATGGCTGATCTTGGGCTTCAATTCCACTTTCCTGCCCACTCCCCATATCCTCTGATTCCCTGAGAGACCAAAAATCTATCTATCCCAGCCTTAAATGTATTCAATGATGGAGCATCCACAACCCTCTGGGGTACAGAATTCCAAAGATTCACAACCCTTTGAGTGTCGTAATTTCTCCTCATCTCAGTCCTGAATGATTGGCACCTTATCCTGAGACTGTATCCCCGTGTTCTAGATTCCTAGACCAAATGGGAACAATCTCTCAGCTTCTACCCTATCAAGCCCTTTCAGAATCTTGTCTCAATTAGATCACCTCTCATTCTTCTAAACTACAGAGAATATATGCCCAATTTACTCAGCCTCTCATCATAGGACAATCCCTTCAACCCAGGGACCAATTTAGTAAATCTTCGCTGCACTGCCTCCAGTGCAAGTATATCCTTTCTTAAATGTGGAGACCAAAACTGCACACAGTATTCCAGATGCGGTCTCATCAAAGCACTGTACAATTTTAGTAAGACTTCTTTATTCCTGTAATCCAATCCCCTTGCAATAAAGGCCAACATGCCATTTGCCTTCCTAATAGCCTGCTGCACCTGCATGTTAACTTGGTGCGATCCTTGTACGAGTACCCCCAAGTCTCTCTGAACATCAACACCTACCAGTTTCACACCTTTTAAAAAATATTCTGCTTTTCTAATTTTTACGACCAAAGTGAACAAATTCACACTTCCCTACATTATACTCCATTTGCCATCTTGTTGCCCACTCACTTAACCTGTCTATATCTCTTTGCAGCCTCTCTACTTCCTCCCCGCAGCTTACCTTTCCACCGAGCTTTGTATCAGCAAACTTAGATACATTACTCTCTGTCTCTTCAGCCAAGTCATTAATATAGAGTGTAAATAACGGAGGTCCCAGTACTGATCCTTGCGGCACCCCACTATTCACTGCCTACCAACTTGAAAATGCCCCATATATGCCCACTCTCTGCTCCCTGTCTGTTTACCAATTCTCTATCCATTCTAGAGGGATATGAGAGGAAGGCAGAGAATTGAGTGGGGAGGGGAAGACAAAGTGGAAAGGGAAGGGAGGAGAAAGATTTTTGATTTTTTTTGATTTAGAGATACAGCACTGAAACAGGCCCTTCGGCCCACCGAGTCTGTGCCGACCATTAACCACCCATTTATACTAATCATTCACTATTCCCATATTCCTACCACATCCTCACCTGTCTCTATATTCCCCTACCACCTACCTATACTAGGGGCAATTTATAATGGCCAATTTACCTATCAACCTGCAAGCCTTTTGGCTGAGGGAGGAAACCGGAGCACCCGGAGGAAACCCACGCAGACACAGGGAGAACTTGCAAACTCCACACAGGCAGTACCCAGAATTGAGCCCAGGTCGCTGGAGCTGTGAGGCTGCGGTGCTAACCACTGCGCCGCCAATCAGAGGGGAGAGAAGGATGGGAAGGAAGAGTGAAGAGGATAAGATAAAGGCTTGCCTGCTACAAGTGAAATAGTATCAGAAAATACACTACCCATGAACATCTGCAAGTCTGATTGGAAATTTAGAGGTATTATTTTATAGACTTGAATGAATTTATTGTTACATGATTTTTACTTAGCTCCATCTGATATTCAGCAACGTCACACTATAACATTTGAACATTGCATTTTTCAAATTACAACAAATTTTGAGATATTGATTGTGCTGAACATCTGTGAGTTCTTTTTGAAGCCGAAAGTATTCAATGCAGCCATCACATGCACAGTCAAGTCAGGGATTAGCAGTCCATTCAGTTTGCCATGTTATATTAAACAATACAGATAATGAAAGATCCCCATTGCCTAGGTAACAGTGTCAAATATCAGATGTAGAGACGCACAAATGAAACTCAGGATAACTTACTGGTGATGTCAGTCTTGATATCAGCCAACTTGAAAAGAGGTGCAACTTCTTCATAGTAGACTTGTTTAGCTTCCTTTTTGTGACTACATGGGTTGATAACAACTTTCAGGGACTTTGGTCTGTTTGGAAAGCATCCTGTAAAATAAATAATTCAGCTCTTATTCCATTGCAATTTTCTTAGTTATATGTTACTTTAACAATCATGAGAACTATATTTTCCTTGTGTGTGGAGATCCCTATGGACACATTCACAATTCACCTGACAGCATTAGCTTTATTGCATTTTTTACTCTTGTTTTATATTTACTTACAAGTGATATCCACACCTGACTTCTAAACTAATGGTACAGCTCTAACGCAATGTAAACGAACATTTGAATGTGCAAAAATTCCAAGTTTCCATGCAGCCACTTCCTCCATTCACCATGTGGGAGTCTGAGATACATGTCAAAACTGCATACATTAACAAAGAACAAAGAACAGTACAGCACAGGAACAGGCCATTCGGCCCTCCAAGCCTGCGCCGATCTTGATGCCTGTCTAAACTAAAACCTTCTGCACTTACGGGACCGTATCCCTCTATTCTCATCCTATTTACGTATTTGTCGAGATGCCTCTTAAACATCACTATCGTACCTGCTTCCACCACCTCCACCCGCAGCAAGTTCCAGGCACTCACCACCCTTTGTGTAAAGAACTTGCCTCGCACATCCCCTCTAAACTTTGCCCCTCGCACCTTAAACCTATGTCCCCTAGTAACTGACTCTTCCACTCTGTGAAAAAGCTTCTGACTATCCACTCTGTCCATGCCACTCATAACTTTGCAAACCTTTATCATGTCGCCCCTCCACCTCCGTCGTTCCAGTGAAAACAATCCGAGTTTATCCAACCTCTCCTCATAGTTTATGCCCTCCAGACCAAGCAACATCCTCGTAAAAGTCTTCTGTACCCTCTCCAAAGCCTTCACGTCCTTCTGGTAGTGTGGCGACCAGAATTGCAAGCAATATTCTAAGTGTGGCCTAACTAAAGTTCTGTACAGCTGCAGCATGACTTGCTGATTTTTATACTCTATGCCCCGACCGATGAAGGCAAGCATGCCGTATGCCTTCTTGACTACCTTATCCACCTACGTTGCCACTTTCAGTGACCTGTGGACCTGTACGCCCATCTCTCTGCCTGTCAATATTCCTAAGGGTTCTGCCATTTACTGTATACTTCTCACCTGCATTAGATCTTCCAAAATGCATTACCTCACATTTGTCCGGATTAAACTCCATCTGCCATTTCTTCGCCCAAGTCTCCAACCGATATATATCTTGCTGTATCCTCTGACAATCCTCATCACTATCCGCAACTCCATCAACCTTTGTGTCGTCCGCAAACTTACTAATCAGACCAGCTACATTTTCCTCCAAAGCATTTATATATACTGCAAACAGCAAAGGTCCCAGCACTGATCCCTGCGGAACATCACTAGTCACAGCCCTCCATTCAGAAAAGCACCCTTCCACTGCTATCCTGTCTTCTATGACTGAGCCAGTTCTGTATCCATCTTGCCAGCTCACCTCTGATCCCATGTGACTTCACCTTTTGTACCAGTCTGCCATGAGGGACCTTGTCAAAGGCTTTACTGAAGTCCATATAGATAACATCCACTGCCCTTCCTTCATCAATCATCTTTGTCACTTCCTCAAAAAACTCAATCAAATTCGTGAGACACGACCTTCCCTTCACAAAACCATGCTGCCTCTCACTAATAAGTTCATTTGTTTCCAAATGGGAGTAAATCCTGTCCCGAACAATCCTCTCTAATAATTTCCCTACCACTGACATAAGGCTCACTGGCCTATAATTTCCTGGATTATCCTTGCTACACTTCTTAAACAAAGGAACAACATTGGCTATTCTCCAGTCCTCTGGGACCTCACCTGTAGCCAATGAGGATACAAAGATTTCTGTCAAGGCCCCTGCAATTTCTTCCCTTGCCTCCCTCAGTATTCTGGGGTAGATCCCATCAGGCCCTGGGGACTTATCTACCTTAATGCTTTGCAAGACACCCAACACCTCCTCCTTTTTGATAACGACATGACCCAGACTATCTGCACTCCCTTCCCAAGACTCATCATCCCCCAAGTCCTTCTCTTTGGTGAATACTGATGCAAAGTACTCATTTAGTACCTCGCCCATTTCCTCTGGCTCCACACATAGATTCCCTCCTCTGTCCTTGAGTGGGCCAACCCTTTCCCTGGTTACCCTCTTGCTCTTTATATACGTATAAAAAGCCTTGGGATTCTCCTTAATCCTGTTTGCCAATGACTTTTCATGATCCCTTTTAGCCCTCCTGACTCCTTGCTTAAGTTCCTTCCTACTGTCTTTATATTCCTCAAGGGCTTTGTCTATTCCCAGCCTTCTAGCCCTTACGAATGCTTCCTTTTCCTTTTTGACTAGGCTCACAATATCCCTCGTTATCCAAGGTTCCCGAAACTTGCCAAACTTATCCTTCTTCCTCACAGGAACATGCCAGTCCTGGATTCTAATCAACTGACGTTTGAAAGACTCCCACATGTCAGATGTTGATTTACCCCCAAACAGCCGCCCCCAATCTAAACTCTTCAGTTCCTGCCTAATTGAGTTGTACAGATTTTTTTAAAAACCAAGCATTAATTTTGTAGATCAACTGTACTCTTGTCGAAAGTCAAAACAGGAACCTGGCTACAGCATCCACAGATTTATTTAAGCAAGCATTTTATATCTTCTTTAAAAACACACATGTTAAGTCAATTGGAGTGTGAATCCTTATCTGCAGAAAATGTCCTCCATCCTCAGAAAATATAACAGTGATGTCTACAGAACACCACACACAGAACAAGAACAATAAATATTAACCTTCTACACAAGTTAAGAATTGAAGTCTTTGCACCAATTATCATTCATCTTTAATCATTTTACAGAAACAAAATAAAGATTGGAGCGTAGACATAGGATTAAAGTAAAAGGTGATATATCATAAACATTAAAAAGTAAAATAAAAACGAATTATTTTTAAAATCTATGGAATTTTTAATTATGGAATGAAGGAAATAACACTGAAGACTTTTAAGTTTAGTTTTTCAGGGCTAAAGAGGTTGCTTAGTAGTAATTATGACTTAGTATGCCATTAAAAACTCAGTCACACCTCATTCAATAAGAATTAACTTTTTAATGCTTTTTACAGCAGGATTCGTGTATAAAAAGTTGAAGTTCACGTCAAATCACTGAATCTGTGCCAACTGCATCTGCAAAGACTACAACAGTATACTCTGTGAAGGAGCATGGTATCACTGGCAGCAATTTCTGAATTTTCGTATGTAATTACGCATGTGCGGATGCCAGAAATTGCTGTCAGTTTTACACTGTAATGATGGCAAATACTGATAGTTTTGCCGTCATCACAACTGCAAATTCTGGGCCAATAAAACCCTAAACACCCCAGACTTTTTCTTAGCCTTCTTTAGGTCTCTGTAAATCCCAATTAACTTCCTGGCCTTTCCTCATACTGCTCTGTGATTAGTGCTTGACAGCCTGGGATCGGTCTCCCTCAACTATGTTCTCTCTGTGGAAAACTGCCTCATTTCCACTGCAAACATCACCTCTGAACCACAGTTCCTCTGGTATGTGGATCCAGAACTAAATATGCATAGAAATCACAATCTAAATCTAGTTACTCTGCAATACAATGTAATTTGCTCATTGATGTGCTGTGCCGCCACACTACCGTACACAGCTAAAAAAAAAAACAACCTCCTAAAAAAACTCATCGAAAAAAACTTATTTATTCATTAATCTTCAGCGCATACCACTTGCAGTAAAATTGCTACTTGTTTCAAAATTCATTTTGGAGTTTATTTTCACCCCATGGAAAAAATCAGGTGCTGAATTTCAAGATTCTGACCAACTGGGAGAAGGCTGTTGAATTAGAGAAGCTGTGTAATCCTTTCTGTATCAATAATAAATACAGAAAAAGCCTTCCTCTGTTTGAAGATAGTTTCCAGTTTTTCCAACACTGTAAACATTATCATATGCTAAATCAAGAACATGCTGCAATGGAATATTTTCTAATTGGTTATGGTCCTTAAGGTTTAACAATTTCAATTTCACTTCACCAGCTCAGTTTTCAGCTGTGCTTTCTAATACAGCTAGAGAAAAGTGCAATAAACTGGGAGGTATATTTTCCCCTAATTCCCTCAGAGCATCTTTGTTCTGTTACTCTGACACCGAAATGACCCTCTGGCCAATGAAGCTTTGACCTGTTAATGAGCATAGGAAGATGTTAGAAGAGCTGGAATGACTCATTCCACCATCACATATAGTATTATGGAAGGGCAAAGATAGGAAAACGCTAGGGTCATAGTTCAGATTTGAAACTGAAGGCAACAGAAAGAAAGTCCTCTCTTGGGGAATGGAAGGGGAACGCCTCTCAACAGGGATTCAATGATAACCCTGGCACACAGTTGGTGATGAGATCTGATACTACAATTTGCTGCATTTCTAGTCTGCCAAACACTGGGGCCACAGCAGGAGCAGGTGCAAAGGAGATTCTCTGCTGTTAGTCAAGCTTAGTAAGGGGACGACTTCAGGAGGATAAAAAAGAAACATAAATATTATAAAATAAGTTAAACTTTGAATACATTCTAAAATTAAAATGTTTTATTTTGCATGTCTTTTCAACATTTTGATGGATACTCTGCAAAAAAGTATATATTTCAAAAAGCTTGTAAACAATTAATGTTCTAATAGTGCTTATTGAAATACATCGTATTATGCATTGCATGAGTCATATCTTTGGGTTGTTTGGTCATTAAAAATGACTCATACAAGTGTTTTTATAGAAAAAACATTACTTGTTATCTTTGGTAAATGAAGCAATATTAACTATTAACCCTTTCACCTTTATAATACATTGTACAGATTTGAAAAAGTCTAACCTACAGTGAAACATTCATAACAATTAAATCATCACAAATTCATGTGTGGGGATGAGACAGTGGCATAATACAATTTTGCACTATGTCAGAAGACAAGGTACCTTAGTATAATTCCCAGCCATCTCTGATATTTGCACCAGGGGTCAGGGTATGAATCTTGACTTGAGTTTCAGGTTTAGCTTTAAGCAAAGTAAAGTTAGACAGATTTTACTTGTTAATGATGTATGTAGAAGCATCATGAACTAATACTTGTAGGTTTCACCACATCGCTATGAAAAAACTATTTTTACATCATCTTACATGCATTCATTATTCTGGACATGGATGTAAATGCAACATTTACAGAGTGGAAATAATTTATCTGTTGCAATTGGCACAAGTCAGGATACACTTCACATGAATATATTAATGGCAGCAGGACACCAAGGATAAAACAGTACCACAGCTGACTGAAAATCCCGGGAGCTGTTACAGCCAGGAGGGTGAACAAACAACATGCCATAGTGTTCCAATCTGCATATGAATTGGGTTTGAAAGACTGCCATTAATAGGGGAAATACGACACTAGAGTCATAAGCATTAAAAATAAACATTTTTTACTGAGTTGAGGAAATGGAATGGGGGAGCTGCTCTCTTTGTACTAAAATCCAAAGTTGATCAGATTCTTTTGAGCTCCATCAACACAATCTTTCACCAATTCTAGCAGAGGGACCAACCACTGAAGCCCTCCTACAGCTCCTCAACTTGTCTACCGTGCCATCAAAGAGCATCTGTAATAGCTTCTACTGAAATTTTTAAGTGAATCCTAAGAAAAACAACCAAACCAGGCAGTAAAAGAATTAAAAGATTTGAGAAATTCTGAGAAAGGGCTCTATTTTGGATGCAGTATCTTCTGGGGTCAAGACATTGAGACATTGGATCATCAGTGCTGAAAGCATCAAAATAATTTGACATTCTGATTAAAGATGGGATTCACTTGGTCTGTAACTTGAATATTTCTCACCACTTCAGAACTGCTGCCTCTGGATCTGCGTCACCTACCAGAGGTTGGACTACCTACAGAATAATTACTTTCAGCAGAGGAGAATGAGGATGACAGTGATGGCATACCACAGATATATGGAATGTCTTATGAAGGCTGCCTTTGGAGGACCCTGCCTTTCTTTGGGTAGCAAGAAGGTAGTCCTGAGCAAGATAGTCTTGAAGAAGTGAGGAGGCAGGGCACTGCGAGGACCTGGGATTCCAATTCTGCACCAGCAATTTACGATTGAAAGCCCTTTAAGATATCAAAATGTATAGTTTTCAGTTGTAGCTGGAGTGTTTGCATACCATATATGTCCATGGCATTGAAAGAGCTGTGAAGGATTTTCATGGATTACACTTTTTTAGGATCTTCAGGTCATCTACCTGTATGTTACTGTTCAGTAGCCTTGTTACATCAGCATCCTTAAAACACAAACATACCATTTTTTTCAGCATTTATTCTCAGGTCCTGCTGGTAGTATACACAACACTGTTTGCTTTTACTTTTACATCGATTACTTTTGAAACGTAGTCAGTGTTTTGTGTCAGCAAATGCAGTAGCCTATTCAGGCACAGGCAGGTCCCACAAGCAACAAGATAAATGACCATAAATGAAAACAGGAAGCAGAATTAACGCTTCAGGTCTGTGACCTTTCATCAGAATGTTAACTCTGTTTTTCTCTCCACAGATGCTGCCTGATTTGCTGAGTATTTCCAGCACTTCCTGTTTTCATTTCAGATCTCCAGAAACTGCAGTATTTTTCTTTTATTAAGATAAATGACTAGTTAATCTGCACTGAGTGTGCTGGAGTTCACAGAGTGTGAAGAAGGGAGGTTGGTAACTGAGGGAGTTCGGTAAGGAGGGGAACTATAAATTAATTAAGAAAAATACATTTAATTTAATTAACACAGTATAGATGGCAGGACAGGTGATGTGTTATGACTGCAATATGTGGGAGCTCCTGGATGCCAAAGCAATCCATGGCAACCACGTCTGTAGTATGTGTCAGCGGCTTGAGGAGCTTCGGCTCAGAGTAGATGAGCTGGAGACCGAGGTGCAGACATTGCGACGCATCAGGGAGGAGGAAAGTTACCTGGGCACTTTGTTCCAGAAGGCAGTCACACCCCTTAGGATAGGGTTATGTGATTTGGTCAGTGGACAGGGACAGGAGGGTGTGACTGCAAGTCAAGGCAGGTCAGGGGATTCCGAAGGTGGAAGAGGAGCAGCCTCAGCCCTCGCAATTGAACACAAGTTCGAGGTTCTTGCAGCTTGCATGGACGAGACTGAGGGCTGTAGTGTGGATGAGCAGACTGACCATGGCACGATGGTACGGGAAGTTGTTCAAGCAGAGGGAGCAAAAATCAAAGTAGTACTAGTAGGTGACAGTATAGTAAGGGGAATTGACACTGTTCTCTGCAGCAAAGAGCGAGAGTCCAGGAGGTTGTGTTGCCTGCCTGGTGCCAGGGTTCGTGACATCTGCTCAGGGCTGGAGAGGAACTTAGAGAGTGGAGAAGGATCCAGTTGTCGTGGTCCATGTAGGTACCAACGACATAGAAAGGACAAGGAAAGAGGTTCTGCACAGTCAGTATGAGCTACCAAATTAAGAAGCAGAACCTCAAAGGTTCTCCGGACTATTACCTGAGCCACATGCAAATTGGCATAGAGCAAATAAGATTAGAAAAATAAATGCGTGGCTCAAAGATTGGTGTAAGTGGGTTCCAGTTTGTGGGGCACTGAAACCAGTACTGGGGAAAGTGGGGGCTGTACCAGTGGGACTTCTACCCCTGAACCGTGCCAGGACCAGTGTTCTAGCGAGCCGCACACCTAGGGAATTAGAGAGGGTTTTAAACTAATCAGTGGGGGCAAGGGATCAAATTTGGGAAGACGTAATAAATCAAAGAATAGAGACAAGGCAAGAGAGAAAGGTCTTCTTCTTCTTTGGCCTCCTTGTCTCGAGAGACAATGGGTATGCGCCTGGAGGTGGTCAGTGGATTGTGAAACAGCACCTGGAGTGACTATGAAGGCCAATTCTAGAGTGACAGAGTCTTCCACAGGTGCTACAGATAAAATCAGTTGTCGGGGCTGTTACACAGTTGGCTCTCCCCTTCCGCTTCTGACTTTTTTCCTGCCAACAGCTAAGTCTCTTCGACTCGCCACACTTTAGCCCCGCCTTTATGGCTGCCTGCCAGCTCTGGCGATCGCTGGCAACTGACTCCCATGACTTGTGATCAATGTCACAGGACTTCATGTCGCTTTTGCAGACGTCTTTAAAGCGGAGACGTGGACGGCCAGTGGGTCTGATACCAGTGACGAGCTCGCTGTACAAAGTGTCCTTGGGGATCCTGCCATCTTCCATGCGGCTCACATGGCCAAGCCATCTCAAGCGCCGCTGGCTCAGTAGGGTGTATATGCTGGGGATGTTGGCCACCTCGAGGACTTCTGTGTTGGAAATGCGGTCCTGCCACCAGATGCCAAGGATTCTCCGGAGGCAGCGAAGATGGAATGAATTGAGACATCGCTCTTGGCTGACATACGTTGTCCAGGCCTCGCTGCCGTAGCGCAAGGTACTGAGGGCACAGGCCTGAGACACTCGGACTTTTGTGTTCCGTGTCAGTGCGCCATTTTCCCACACTCTCTTGGCCAGTCTGGACATAGCAGTGGAAGCCTTTCCCATGCGCTTGTTGATTTCTGCATCGAGAGACAGGTTACTGTGATAGTTGAACTCTTGAACCACTTCCAGAGCGTGGTCGCCGATATTGATGGATGGAGCTTTTCTGACGTCCTGTCCCATGATGTTCGTTTTCTTGAGGCTGATGGTTAGGCCAAATTCGTTGCAGGCAGCCGCAATCCTGTCGATGAGTCTCTGCAGACACTCTTCAGTGTGAGATGTTAATGCAGCATCGTCAGCAAAGAGGAGTTCCCTGATGAGGACTTTCCGTACTTTGGTCTTCGCTCTTAGACGGGCAAGTTTGAACAACCTGCCACCTGATCTTGTGTGGAGGAAAATTCCTTCTTCTGAAGACTTGATCGCATGTGAGAGCAGCAGGGAGAAGAAGATCCCAAACATGTAGGTGCGAGAACACAGCCCTGTTTCACGCCACTCAGGATCGTAAAGGGGTCTGATGAGGCGCCGCTATGCTGAATTGTGCCTTTCATATTGTCATGGAATGAGGTGATGATTCTTCGTAGCTTTGGTGGACATCCGATCTTTTCTAGTAGTCTGAAGAGACCACATCTGCTGAAGAGGTCAAAGGCTTTGGTGAGATCAATGAAAGCAATTTAGAGGGGTATCTGTTGTTCACAGCATTTCTCCTGTAGCTGGCGAAGGGAGAACAGCATGTCAATGGTGGATCTCTCTGCACGAAAGCCACACTGTGCTTCAGGGTAGACACGCTCAGCCAGCTTCTGGAGCCTATTAAAAGCGACTCGAGCGAAGACTTTCCCCACTATGCTGAGCAGGGAAATTCCACGGTAGTTGTTGCAGTCACCGCGGTCACCCTTGTTCTTATAGAGGGTGATGATATTGGCATCACGCATGTCCTGTGGTACTGCTCCCTCGTCCCAGCACAGGCAAAGCAGTTCGTACAGTGCTGAAAGTATAGCAGGCTTGGCACTCTTGATTATTTCAGGGGTAATGCCATCCTTCCCAGGGGCTTTTCCACTGGCTAGAGAATCAATGGCATCACTGAGTTCCAATTTTGATGGCTGTACGAGAAAGGTATTAACATGGGAAAAGATAAACAGACCGAGACGTAAGTGACAGTGAGTATAATTCCAAGAGTAAATCAGCAGATAAGGCTAAAGGTTACAAAAATAACAAAAGTACAAAACTAAAGGCTCTGGATCTGAATGCATGCAGCATTCAAAACAAAACGCATGAACTTATAGCACAAATAGAAATAAATATGATCTGATAGCCATTACAGAGACATGGCTGCAGGATGACATAGATTGGGACCTGAATATGGAAGGGCACATAACATTTAGGAAAGGCAGGAAGCTAGAAAAAGGTGGAGGGGTGGTTCTGTTAATTAATTATGGTATTAGCGCAATCGAGAGGGATGACTTAAGTTCAGGAAACCAGGATGTAGAAGCGGTTTGGGTAGAGATGACAATTGATAAATGCAAGAAGTCACTTGTGGGAGTGTTGTACAGGCCCTCTAACAGTAACCACACTGTAAGACGGGGTATAAAGGAAGAAATAATGGATGCTTGTCAGAAAGGTATGGCGATAATCATGGGGGGTTTTAATCTACATATAGACTGGAAAAATCAGATGGACAAAGCTAGCCTAGAATGTTTTCGGGATAATTTCTTAGAACAGCACGTTCTGGAGCCAACCAGAGAGTAGACTATACCAGTCCTGGTATTGTGCAACGAGATAGGATTAATTAATGAAGTCATACTGAAAGTGCCCCTTATGCAGCAGTGATCATAATATGACTGAATTTTACATTCAGTTTGAGGGAGAGAAGAGAGGGTCTAAGACTAGTATTTTAAACTTAAATAAGGGCAATTATGAGGGCATGAAAGCAGAGCTAGCTAAAGTGAACTGGCAAAGCAGGTTAAGGGATAGGTCAATAGAGATACAGTGACAGACATTTAAGGGGATAGTTCAGAATACACAGAATAGATACATTCCAACGAGAAAGAAAAATTCCAAGGGGAGGACCCACCATTCGTGGTTAACTAAAAAAGTTAAAGATAGTATCAAACTTAAAGAAAAAGCATATAATTGCACAAAGATGGGTGGCAGGTCTGAAGATTGGGCAGAATATAAAAAAGAGCAAAGAATGACTAAAAGGTTAATAAGGAGGAAAAAAATTAAAGTATGAGCAAAAGCTAGCTAGAAATATAAAAACAGATCACAAGAGTTTCTATGCATATTTAAAAAAGAAAAGTTAACAAAGTAAGTGTTGGTCCAATGGAAAGTGAGTCTGAGGAATTAATAATGGAAAATAAGGAGATGGCAGATGAATTGAACAGGTACTTTGCATCGGTCTTCACCATAGAGGATACAAGTAACATCTCAGATATAGCTTTAAATCAAGAAATGGAAGGGAGGAGAGAACTCAAGAAAATTACAATCACCAGGGAAGTGGTACTGAGCAAATTGTTGGAGCTGCGGGCTGACAAGTCCCTGGATCCTGATAGACCTCACCCTAGTGTCTTAAAAGAAGTGGCTAGTGAGATAGTTGATGCGTTGGTTTTAATTTTCCAAAATTCCTTAGATTCGGGGAAGGTTCCATTAGATTGGAAAATAGCCAATGTAACTCCTTTATTCAAAAAGGGAGGGAGACAGAAAGCAGGAAACTACAAGCCAGTTAATCTAACATGTCATAGGGAAAAGGTTAGAAGCTATTATTAAAGACATTATAACAGGGCACTTAGAAAAATTCAAGGCAATCAGGCAGAGTCAACATGGTTTTGTGAAAGCGAAATCATGTTTAACCAATTTATTGGAGTTCGAGGGAGCTACATGTGCTGTGGATAAAGGTGGCAAGATTGTACTTAGATTTCCAGAAGACATTTGATAAGGTGCCACATCAAAGGTTATTGTGGAAAATAAAAGCTCAAGGTGTAGGGGATAACAAATTGGCATGGATAGAAGATTGGCTTGTTAACAGGAAACAGAAAGTAGGCATGAATGAGTCATCTTCTGGTTGGCAAGATGTAATGAGTGATATGTCACAGGGATCAGTGCTGCGGCCTCAGCTTTTTACAATTTATATAAATGACTTGGATGAAGGGACCGAAGGTATGGTTGCTAAATTTGCTGATGACACAAAGATAAATAGGAAAGTAAGTTCTGAAGAGGACATAAGGAGGCTACAAAGGGATATAGATAGGTTAACTGAGTGGGCAAAAATCTGGCAAATGGAGTATAATGTGGGAAAATGTAAACTTGTCCATTTTGGCAGGAAGAATAAAAAAGAAGCAAATTATCTTAAAGGTGAGAGATTGCAGAGCTCTGATATTCAGAGGGATCTGGGTGTCCTAATGCATGAACCACAAAAGGTTAGTATGCAGGTACAGCTGATAGAATGTTATCATTTATCGCGAGAGGAACTGAATGCAAAGTAGGGAGGTTATGCTTCAGCTATACAGGGCATTGGTGAGACCACATCTGATCTCCCTATTCAAGAAAGGATGTAAGTGCGTTGGAAGCAGTTCAGAGAAGGTTTACTAGGCTAGTACCTGGAATGGGCAGGTTGTCTTATGAGGATAGGTTGGACAGGTTAGGCTTGTATCCGCTGGAATTTAGAAGAGTAAGAGGCGACTTGACTGAAACATGTAAGATACTGAGGGATCTTAAAAGGGTGGATGTAGAAAGGATGTTTCCTCTTGTGGGAGAATCTAGAACTAGGGGGTCACTATTTAAAAAGAAGGCGTCGCCCATTTAAGAAAGAGATGAGGAGACATTTTTTCTCTCAGAGGGTTGCGAGTCTTTAGCACTCTCTTCTTCAAAAGGCGGTGGAAGCAGAGTCTTTGAATATTTTTAAAGCAGAGGTAGATAGATTCTTGATAAGCAAAGTGGTGAAAGGTTATTGGGGGTAGGCAGGAATGTGGAGTTGAGGTTACAATCAGATCAGCAATGATCTTAACAGCATACGAATTAGAAGCAGGAGCCCTTTGAGCCTGTTCCGCCATTCAATAAGTTCATGGCTGAACTGATTACTCCACATTCCCACCTACCCCTGATAACCTTTCTCCCCCTTGCTTTTACAAGTCCCCAACTTATAAAAGTTGGTGGTGAACACGTTTCCGCCTATTCTGGGGATCCATCCCGCATTTTATGAGTCCCCGGGCTTTAATTGTTCCGAGGCAATCATCCACCCATGTGAGGGAGGAAGTCCCGCCTCATTGCGCAGCGGGCCAATCATCAGGCCGACAGTTCTTAGTCCCAGCAGCGCCCCCAGAGTGGTGGCCATTGCTGGGACTGCAGCCCAGCCAAGGACATGGAGCCAGGGCTGCAGGTAAGTTTGGGTTGCCTCGCCAGGGGAATCGGTCGAGCCCCGGCGAGGCAAGGGTGGTCGTTTGGGGGTGGGGGGGGAGCGTCTTGGGTCCGGGGAGTGATGCACGACTGTCAAGGCATCTCCATGGTGCACTGAGAAGCCAGCAGGTTCCACCGGGCGGCCTTTCACGTCTCCAGGATGCCCGCTTGCTATGGGTAATATCCTCTTAAGTGTCCATTTACGGGCCTTGATTGGCCTGGGGCGGGCGGCTGGATTTTCGCTCCCCGCCCTGTGTTTTTTTTTAAATTCATTCATGGGATGTGGGCATCACTGGCCAGGCCAGCATTTATTGCCCATCCCTAATTGCCCTTGAGAAGGTGGTGGTGAGCTGCTTACTTGAACCGCTGCAGTCCATGTGAGGTAGGTACACCCACAGTGCTGTTAGGAAGGGAGTTCCAGGATTTTGACCCAGCAACAGTGAAGGAACGATGATATAGTTCCAAGTTAGGATGGTGTGTGACTTGGAGGGGAACTTGAGGTGGTGGTGTTCCCATGCATCTGCTGCCCTTGACCTTCGAGGTGGGAGAGGTCGCGAGTTTGGAAGGTGCTGTCTAAGGAGCCTTGGTGTGTTGCTACAGTGCATCTTGTAGATGGTACACACTGCTGCCACTGTGCGTCAGTGGTGGAGGGAGTTAATGTTAGTGGATGGTGTGCCAATCAAGTGGGCTGCTTTGTTCTGGATGGTGTCGAGCTTCTTGAGTGTTGTTGGAGCTGCACCCATCCAGGCAAGCGGAGAGTATTCTATCACACTCCTGACTTGTGCCTTGTAGATGGTGGACAGGCTTTGGGGAGTCAGGAGATGAGTTATTCGCCGCAGGATTCCTAGCCTCTGACCTGCTCTTGTAGCCACAGTATTTATATGGCTACTCCAGTTCAGTTTCTGGTCAATGGTAGCCCCAAGGATGTTGATAGTGGGGGATTCAGCGATGGTAATGCCATTGAATGTCAAGGGGAGATGGTTAGATTCTCTCTTGTTGGAGATGGTCACTGCCTGGCACTTGTGTGGCGCGAATGTTACTTGCCACTTATCAGCCCAAGCCTGGATATTGTCCAGGTCTTGCTGCATTTCTACATGGACAGCTTCAGTATTTCAGTCGTCGCGAATGGTGCTGAACATTGTGTAATCATCAGCGAACATCCCCACTTCTGACTTTATGATTGAAGGAAGGTCATTGATGAAGCAGCTGAAGATGGTTGGGCCTAGGACACTACCCTGAGGAACTCCTGCAATGATGTCCTGGAGCTCAGATGATTGACCTCCAACAACCACAGCCGTTTTCCTTTGCGCTAGGTATGACTCCAACCAGCAGAGAGTTTTCCCCCTGATTCCCATTGACTCCAGTTTTGCGAGGGCTCCTTGATGCCATACTTGGTCAAATGCTGCCTTGATGTCAAGGGCAGTCACTCTCACCTCACCTTGAATTCAGCTCTTTTGTCCATGTTTGAACCAAGACTGTAATGAGGTCAGGAGCTGAGTGGCCCTGGCGGAACCCAAACTGAGC
Source organism: Heterodontus francisci (assembly GCF_036365525.1). NCBI lineage: Eukaryota > Metazoa > Chordata > Chondrichthyes > Heterodontiformes > Heterodontidae > Heterodontus > Heterodontus francisci. Next base: position 82,696,863 of record NC_090377.1, read on the forward strand.
GTCACTGAGCAGGTTATTGCTCAGCAAATGCTGCTTGATGGCACTGTTGATGACACCTTCCATCACTTTACTGATGATCGAGAGTAGACTGATGGGATGGTAATTGGCCGGGTTGGACTTGTCCTGCTTTTTGTGTACAGGACATACCTGGGCAATTTTCCACATTGCCGGGTAGATGCCAGTGTTGTAGCTGTACTGGAACAGCTTGGCTCGTGTTGCGGCATGTTCTGGAGCACAGGACTTCAGTACTATTGCCGGAATATTGTCAGGATCCATAGCTTTTGCAGTATCCAGTGCCTTCAGTCATTTCTTGATATCACGGGGGGTAAATCGAATTGGCTGAAGTCTGGCATCTGTAATGCTGGAGGAGGCCGAGATGGATCATCACCTCGGGGCACTTCTGGCTGAAGATTGTTGCAAATTCTTCTGCCTTATCTTTCGCACTGATGTGCTGAGCTCCCCCATCATTGAGGATGGGGATATTTGTGGAGCCACCTCCTCCAGTTAATTGTTTAATTGTCCACCACCATTCACAACTGGATTTGGCAGGACTGCAGAGCTTAGATCTGATCCGTTGGTTATGGGATCACTTAGCTCTGTCTATTGCATGCTGTTTATGCAGTTTGGCATGCAAGTAGTCCTGGGTTGTACCTCATTTTGAGGTATGCCTGGTGCTGCTCCTGGCATGCCATCCTGCATTCTTCATTGAACCAGTGTTGGTCTCCTGGCTTGATGGTAATGGTAGAGTGATGGATATGCCGGGCCATGAGGTTGCAGATTGTGGTTGAGTACAATTCTGCTGCTGCTGATGGCCCATAGCGCCTCATGGATGCCCAGTTTTGCACTGCTTGATCTGTTTAAAATCTATCCCATTTAGCACGGTGATAGTGCCACACAACACGATGAACGGTATCCTCAATGTGAAGGCAGGACTTCGTCTCCACAACGACTGTGCGGTGGTCACTCCTACCAATACTGTCATGGACAGAAGCATCTGCGGCAGGCAGATTGGTGAGGACAAGGTTAAGTATGTTTTTCCCTCGTGCTAATTCCCCCACCACCTGCCGCAGACCCAGTCTAGCAGATATGTCCTTTAGTACTCGGCCAGCTCAGTCAGTAGTGGTGCTGCCGAGCCACTCTTGGTGATGGACATTGATGTCCCCCACCCAGAGTACATTTTGTGCCCTTGCCACCCTCAGTGCTTCCTCCAAGTGCTGTTCAACATGGAGGAGTACTGACTCATCAGCTGAGGGAGCGCGGTAGGTGGTAACCAGCAGGAGGCTACCTTGTCCATGTTTGACCTGATGCCATGAGACTTCATGGGTCCAGAGTCCATGTTGAGGACTCCCAGGGCAACTCCCTCCCTACTGTAGACCACTGTCCCGCCACCTCTGCTGGCACTGTACTGCTGGTGGGACAAGACATACCAAGGGATAGTGATTGCAGTGTCTGGGACATTGTCTGTAAGGTATGATTCCGTGAGTATGACTATGTCAGGCTGTTGCTTGATTAGTCTGTGGGACAGCTCTCCCAACCTTGGCACAAGCCCCCAGATGTTAGTAAGGAGGACTTTGCAGGGTCGACAGATCTGGGTTTGCCGTTGTTGCTTCCAGTGCCTCGGTCGTGCCGGGTGGTCCGTCCGGTTTCATTCCTTTTTATTGACTTTGTAGTGGTTAGGTACAACTGAGTGGCTTGCTAGGCCATTTCAGAAGGCATGTAAGAGTCAACCACATTACTGTGGGTCTGGAGTCACATGTAGGCCAGACCAGGTAAGGACAGCAGATTTCCTTTCCTAAAGGACATTAGTGAACCAGATGGGTTTTTACAACAATCGACAATGGTTTCATGGCCATCATTAGACTAGCTTTTAATTCCAGATTTATTAATTAAATTCAAATTCCACCTTCTGCTGTGGTGGGATTCGAACCCATGTCCCCAGAGAAATACCCTGGGTCTCTGGGTTATTAGTCCAGTGATAATACCACTACACCACCGCCTCCCCCAAGTAAAGTGGGCTGTAGGCTGAAGCAGGTCGGGAAGGCCTCCCACTCAATTTTACTCCATCCCCACGCCACCATCTGGCTCACTGGGCTGGCGTAAAATTCCGGTCTTAGTGTGTGTCCCTGCTCCCCAAATCTCCCATTAAAGAAAATGACCTCCAAAAGTATGTATTCTTCACAGTGGTATCCTTTGGTTTCCATTAAAGTATTTTGTCGATAGAACATATGCAGACATCTTGTTTCATGTAATAAGAAACCACAATTGCAAAGCTTAACTTTTGTATGGTATACTGTATGTATGTATGTATGTATGTATGACTGCAACAACTACCGTGGAATCTCCCTGCTCAGCATAGTGGGGAAAGTCTTTGCTCGAGTCGCTCTGAACAGGCTCCAGAAGCTGGCCGAGCGCGTCTACCCTGAGGCACAGTGTGGCTTTCGTGCAGAGAGATCGACTATTGACATGCTGTTCTCCCTTCGTCAGATACAGGAGAAATGCCGTGAACAACAGATGCCCCTCTACATTGCTTTCATTGATCTCACCAAAGCCTTTGACCTCGTCAGCAGACGTGGTCTCTTCAGACTACTAGAAAAGATCGGATGTCCACCAAAGCTACTAAGTATCATCACCTCATTCCATGACAATATGAAAGGCACAATTCAACATGGTGGCTCCTCATCAGAGCCCTTTCCTATCCTGAGTGGTGTGAAACAGGGCTGTGTTCTCGCACCCACACTTTTTGGGATTTTCTTCTCCCTGCTGCTTTCACATGCGTTCAAATCCTCTGAAGAAGGAATTTTCCTCCACACAAGATCAGGGGGCAGGTTGTTCAACCTTGCCCGTCTAAGAGCGAAGTCCAAAGTACGGAAAGTCCTCATCAGAGAACTCCTCTTTGCTGACGATGCTGCTTTAACATCTCACACTGAAGAATGCCTGCAGAGTCTCATCGACAGGTTTGCGTCTGCCTGCAATGAATTTGGCCTAACCATCAGCCTCAAGAAAACGAACATCATGGGGCAGGATGTCAGAAATGCTCCATCCATCAATATTGGCGACCACGCTCTGGAAGTGGTTCAAGAGTTCACCTACCTAGGCTCAACTATCACCAGTAACCTGTCTCTAGATGCAGAAATCAACAAGCGCATGGGTAAGGCTTCCACTGCTATGTTCAGACTGGCCAAGAGAGTGTGGGAAAATGGCGCACTGACACGGAACACAAAAGTCCGAGTGTATCAGGCCTGTGTCCTCAGTACCTTGCTCTACGGCAGCGAGGCCTGGACAACGTATGCCAGCCAAGAGCGACGTCTCAATTCATTCCATCTTCGCTGCCTTCGGAGAATACTTGGCATCAGGTGGCAGGACTATATCTCCAACACAGAAGTCCTTGAAGCGGCCAACATCCCCAGCTTATACACACTACTGAGTCAGCGGCGCTTGAGATGGCTTGGCCATGTGAGCCGCATGGAAGATGGCAGGATCCCCAAAGACACATTGTACAGCGAGCTCGCCACTGGTATCAGACCCACCGGCCGTCCATGTCTCCGTTATAAAGACGTCTGCAAACGCGACATGAAATCGTGTGACATTGATCACAAGTCGTGGGAGTCAGTTGCCAGCATTCGCCAGAGCTGGCGGGCAGCCATAAAGACAGGGCTAAATTGTGGCGAGTCGAAGAGACTTAGTAGTTGGCAGGAAAAAAGACAGAGGCGCAAGGGGAGAGCCAACTGTGCAACAGCCCCAACAAACAAATTTCTCTGCAGCACCTGTGGAAGAGCCTGTCACTCCAGAATTGGCCTTTATAGCCACTCCAGGCGCTGCTTCACAAACCACTGACCACCTCCAGGCGCGTATCCATTGTCTCTCGAGATAAGGAGGCCCAAAAGAAAGAACATTAGTAAAATCTGCCTTTTGGGAATTGTAGCAATACCAGTCTGGTACAGTTCTTGTAGTCTACCTAGGCTTAGAACTACACAATTTATAAAGAATTTCATAGTTTATAATATTAGAACTTTTAATCATACTGAATTTATATTCGATTAAGTTTTAAATGAATCAATGAATGCTAATTTTTTCCAACTTCAAACATTTAAATTTTCACTCTCATTTTTATCAACTGACCTCTTAAAATTATAAATGCTGCACTAACCCATAGATACATAGTAGCTATGCAAGTCCGCACATTTTCTAATATTCATTTGCTGAAGCAAATTGCAATGCTGAATAGCAAAATGGTTGATAAGTACGAATAGTTGTCTAACATTTCTTTACAGTATCTAAATATTTGATGTAGTCTTATTACATTTTATTATTTTAGCTACTTAAGTACACAAAGGGTTAAATAATTTAGCCTTTCCCATTACTTCTCCAAATTGGGAAAAAAAAAACAAAAGTCTACAATGAACGACCAACTGTTCCTCTAAGAGTAGCAAATGTGCTAATACACACTCGTTCAAACTTGATCTATCAGGGAGCTACTGAACCATGAAGACTGAGGGTTAATCAGGGTGTTGAGGAAACAAAGGCTGTCAGACCAGCAAAGACGCTACTTTCAGCCTCACATCTGTGCCTCTCTTCACACCCTTTTCTCAATAGCATTGGTACCTGTAAACTAAAACTGAATAGGCAAATATACATAAATTCCAAATATTTTCACATTTAATCTGAAAGAATATAACAGATTTAAATCAACAAAAACAAACATAAGTTGAATGTATCCTAGGATGCAAAAATTGACTGCTGTTTTCTGTTAATATAAAAGTGACCAAAGTTAATATGTAACATTCAAATGAAAGATCGTGCTTCACTGCACTGAACGTAGGCACTAGCCTGATCTGTGTCTTTGCCAATTGCAGCATATGTTGATAAAAGTATACATAAAAATCGGAAAATAACACAAGATGCAGCAATCATACTATGTATGACTCCATAAACATATATCCATGGAGAGAAATGTGACCCCACCCCCACAACACACCTCCCCAGTGTCCAGGATATCAACCACTGACATTGGCATAAAAACTCTATGAACAATACAGAAAACAAACATTTAAAATAACTGCAAATCCACATACATCAAATAAAATTGCCTGAATAATTTGGTACTTCTATATTTCTAAGTTGTCCACTAAAGGTTTAAAAGGAAATAAAATATTAATTTGATATGTTTAAGTTGCATCTTGACCAATTATCTCAGGTTTGTGACCTTTGGACACCCAATTTAACTCATAACAGATACATGACCAGCAAAAAGGCAGAAAGAAAATATAATTTTATACTCAGATAAATACTGATAAGTAGAATCAATACTTATCATGTGTCATGTGTTAAATGGCACATTATTTAGGGAATTAAGAATACTGTTCACCCTTTGCATTGAAACCTCTGAAGAAGACCCTTTTGTATTAATTAGCGAGGTACTATAATTATTTACTGCAGATCACTATTAGAGTAACACTGTGATTTCAGTATAATTTCTGTTAAATTGACTATTTTTGCAATTATCCATTACAGACTTAAAATTTTTCAGAAGGCACTATTACTTTTCTATTAACAGTTCAACCAAATCAATGTGTAGAAGAGAAGCAAAAGTACTTATTTTCCTGAGTGCATTTTATTAAATGCAGTTTCTCAAAACATTTTCAATTGTAGAAACTGTCTTTTCAGACATATACAATCTTAATTTAATAATTAATTTTACTACTATCTGGATTAGCTTCCAAATGAATGTTTAATTGTAGCTTCTCTTGCTCTTTTGCAAGTTTTTCCCTTCCCCATCTCCCATACTGAAGATGTTGATTCTTTATTCAGGTATGGATCTCCAAGTATCCTGAAGTACCTCACCTATGTACCCATTTTAGAAGCAGAGAATGATTACAGCACAGGAGGCGGCCACACAGTCTATTGAGTCTGTACCAGTTCTCTGCTAGAGCAATTCAGCTCGTCCCACTCCCCCTCCCCCCCAACTTTCCCCGTATCACTGCACATTTTTTATCTTCAGGTGCTTATCCAATTCCCTTTTGAAAGCCATGATTAAATCTACCTCCAACGCCCTTTCAGGCAGCGCTTTTCCAAACCGTACCACTTGCTAGGCAGAAAAATGTTTTCTCATGTCGTCTTTGGTCCTTTTGCCAATCACCTTAAATCTGTGTCCTCCGGTCTCAACCCCTCTGCCAAAGGGAATATTTTCTCTCCATCTACTCTGTCTAGACCCCTCATTGATAGAGCACGTTTATCAAATCTCCTCTCAACCTTCTCTTCTCTAAGGGGAACAACCCCAGGTTCTCCAATCAATCCTTGTACCTGAAGTCCCTCATCCCTGGAACCATTCTCATAAATCTTTTCTGCACCCTCTCTAATGCCTTCACATCCTTCCTAAAGTACAATGCCCAGAATTGGACACCATACTCAAGTTGAGGCCAAATGTTTTATAAAGATTCATCATAACTTCCTTGCTTTTGTACTTTGAATTATAAAGCCCAGGATCCCATATGCCTTTTTACCTACTTTCTCAATCTACCTTGCCACCTTCAACGATTTGTGCACATAGAGCCCCAGGCCTCTTTGTTCCTGCACCCCCTTTAGAATTGTACCCTTTATTTTATATTGCCTCTTCTCATTCTTCCTACCAAAATGTATCACTTCACATTTCTCTGTATTAAATTCCATCTGCCACTGTTGCCCACCCATTGAGGGCGGCACAGTGGCGCAGTGGTTAGCACCGCAGCCTCACAGCTCCAGGGACCCGGGTTCGATTCCGGGTACTGCCTGTGTGGAGTTTGCAAGTTCTCCCTGTGTCTGCGTGGGTTTTCTCCGGGTGCTCCGGTTTCCTCCCACAAGCCAAAAGACTTGCAGGTTGATAGGTTAATTGGCCATGATAAATTGTCACTAGTATAGGTAGGTGGTAGGGAAATATAGGGACAGGTGGGGATGTTTGGTTGGAATATGGGATTAGTGTAGGATTAGTATAAATGGGTGGTTGATGTTCGGCACAGACTCGGTGGGCCGAAGGGCCTGTTTCAGTGCTGTATCTCTAATCTAATCTAATCATTCCACCATCCTGTCTATGTCCTCTTGAAGTCTATCACTATCCTCCTCACAGTTCACAATACTTCCAAGTTTTGTGTCATCTGCAAATCTGAAATTGTGCCCTGTGCACCGAAATCTAAGTCATTAATATATATCAAGAAAAGCAGTGATCCTAGTACTGACCCCTGGGGATCACCTTCCTCTAGTCCAAAAAACAATTGTTTACCACAAACCTCTGTTTTCTGTCACTCAGTCAACTTCGCGTTCATGCTGCCACTGTCTCTTTTATTCCATGAGCCTCAACCTTGCTAATAAGCCTGTTATGTGGCACTTTATCAAATGCCTTTTGGGAGTCCTTATACACCACATCAGATTGGAAGGTCGCAAATGTCACCCCACTATTTAAGAAGGGAGGGAGAAAAAACAGGGAATTACAGACCTGTTAGCCTTACATTCGTTGTTGGGAAAATGCTAGAATCTATTCTAAAGGATGTGATAAATGGACACTTGGATAGTAATGATCTGATTGGGCATAGTTAATATGGATTAATGAATGGGAAATCATGTTTGACGAACCTATCGGAGTTTTTTGAGGATATTAACAGAATTGATAAACGGGAGTCGGTGGACGTGGTGTACTTGGATTTTCAGAAGGCTTTTGATAAAGTCCCCCACAGGAGGTTGGTAAGCAAAATTAAAGCACATGGGACAGGAGGTAATATACTGGCATGGATTAAGGATTGGTTAACAGGTTGAAGGCAGACAGTAGGAATAAACGGGTCATTCTCGTGTTGGCAGGGTGTGACTTGTGGGATACCGCAGGGATCAGCGCTTGGGCCCCAGCTGTTCACTATATCAATGATGTGGATGTGGGACCAAATGTAGCATTTCCAAGTTCACGAATGACACAAAACTAGGTGGGAATGTGTGTTGTGAAGAAGATGCAAAGTGGCTTCAAGGGAATTTGCACAGACTTAGTGAGTGGGCAAGACCGTGACAGATGGAATATAATGTGGAAAAATGTGACATTATCTACTTTGGCAGGAGGAACAGATGTGCAGAGAATTTATTATATGGTAAGAGATTAGAAAATGTAGATGTACAAAAGGTCCTGGGTGTCCTTGTCAATAAGTCACTGAAAGCTAACATGCAGGTGCAGCAAGAAATTAGGAAGGCTAATAGTATGTTAGCCTTTATCGCAAGAGGATTTGAGTACAGGAGTAGTGAAGTCTTGCTTCAATTGTATAGAACCTTGGTTAGACTGCACTTGGAGGACTGTGTGCAGTTTTGGTCCCCTTACCTTAGGAAGGATATTATTGCCATAGAGGGAGTGCAACGAAGGTTCACCAGACTTATTCCTGGGATGGTGGGACAGTCCTATGGAGAGAGATTGGGGAAACAGGGCGTTTATTCTCTAGAGTTTCGAAGAATGAGAGGTGATCTCATTGAAACCTACAAAATATTTAAAGGGATAGACAGGGTAGATGCAGGTAAGATGTTTCCTCTGGTTGGGGAGTCCAGAACCAGGGGACACAATTTCACAATAAGGGGGAACCCACTTAGGATAGAGATGAGGAGAAATTTCTTTACTCAGAGGGTTGTGAATCTTTGGAAATCTCTACCCCAGAGGGCTGTGGAAGCTCAGTCATTGAGTATGTTAAAAGCAGAGATTGACAGATTTCTAAATACAAATGACAGAAGGGGATATGAGGATAGTGTGGTAAAAAGGCATTGAAGTCACTGAAGTGGATGATCAGCCATGATCATATTGAATCAACCAAATCGGAACTCAGTGATGCCATTGATTCTCTAGCCAGTGGAAAAGCTCCTGGGAAGGACAGCATTACCCCTGAAATAATCAAGAGTGCCAAGCGTGCTATACTCTCAGCACTACATGAACTGCTATGCCTGTGCTGGGACGAGGGAGCAGTACCCCAGGACATGCGCGATGCCAATATCATCACCCTCTATAAAAACAAAGGTGACCGCGGTGACTGCTACAACTACCGTGGAATCTCCCTGCTCAGCATAGTGGGGAAAGTCTTTGCTCGAGTCGCTCTAAACAGGCTCCAGAAGCTGGCCGAGCGCGTCTACCCTGAGGCACAGTGTGGCTTTCGTGCAGAGAGATCAACCGTTGACATGCTGTTCTCCCTTCATCAGATATAGGAGAAATGCCGTGAACAACAGATGCCCCTCTACATTGCTTTCATTGATCTCACCAAAGCCTTTGACCTCGTCAGCAGACGTGGTCTCTTCAGACTACTAGAAAAGATTGGATGCCCACCAAAGCTACTAAGTATCATCACCTCATTCCATGACAATATGAAAGGCACAATTCAACATGGTGGCTCCTCATCAGAGCCCTTTCCTATCCTGAGTGGCGTGAAACAGGGCTGTGTTCTCGCACCCACACTTTTAGGGATTTTCTTCTCCCTGCTGCTTTCACATGTGTTCAAGTCCTCTGAAGAAGGAATTTTCCTCCACACAAGATCAGGGGGCAGGTTGTTCAACCTTGCCCGTCTAAGAGCGAAGTCCAAAGTACGGAAAGTCCTCATCAGGGAACTCCTCTTTGCTGACGATGCTGCTTTAACATCTCACACTGAAGAGTGCCTGCAGTCTCATCGACAGGTTTGCAGCTGCCTGCAATGAATTTGGCCTAACCATCAGCCTCAAGAAAACAAACATCATGGGGCAGGACGTCAGAAATGCTCCATCCATCAATATTGGCGACCACGCTCTGGAAGTGGTTCAAGAGTTCACCTACCTAGGCTCAACTATCACCAGTAACCTGTCTCTAGATGCAGAAATCAACAAGCGCATGGGAAAGGCTTCCACTGCTATGTCCAGACTGGCCAAGAGAGTGTGGGAAAATGGCGCACTGACACGGAACACAAAGGTCCGAGTGTATCAGGCCTGTGCCCTCAGTACCTTGCTCTTTGGCAGCGAGGCCTGGACAACGTATGTCATCCAAGAGCGACGTCTCAATTCATTCTGTCTTCGCTGCCTCCGGAGAATACTTGGCATCAGGTGGCAGGACCGTATCTCCAACACAGAAGTCCTCGAGGCGGCCAACATCCCCAGCTTGTACACACTACTGAGTCAGCGGCGCTTGAGATGGCTTGGCCACGTGAGCCGCATGGAAGATGGCAGGATCCCCAAAGACACATTGTACAGCGAGCTCGCCACTGGTATCAGACCCACTGGCCGTCCATGTCTCCATTTTAAAGACGTCTGCAAACGCGACATGAAATCCTGTGTCATTGATCACAAGTCGTGGGAGTCAGTTGCCAGCGTTCGCCAGAGCTGGCGGGCAGCCATAAAGGCGGGGCTAAAGTGTGGCGAGTCGAAGAGACTTAGTAGTTGGCAGGAAGAAAGACAGAGGCGCAAGGGGAGAGCCAACTGTGTAACAGTCCCGACAAACAAATTTCTCTGCAGCACCTGTGGAAGAGCCTGTCACTCTCGAATTGGCCTTTATAGCCACTCCAGGCGCTGCTTCACAAACCACTGACCACCTCCAGGCGCTTATCCATTGTCTCTCGAGATAAGGAGGCCAAAGAAGAAGAGACAGATTTCTAAATACAAATGAAATAAGGGGATATGAGGATAGTGTGGTAAAAAGGCATTGAAGTCACTGAAGTGGATGATCAGCCATGATCATATGAATGGCGCGACTGGCTCGATGAGCTGTGTGGCCTATTCCTGCTCCTATGTTCCTATTAACCATATCACCCTCATCAGCCCACTGTTACCTCATCAAAAAACTCAATCGAGTTAGTTAAGCACAAATCGGCTTTGACAATTTTATTTTCACATGTGAGTTTGTCAGCAGTGTTAAATCACAGAGGTATCATAGCTGACCTCAATTCTGTCCTCAACAAACACTTACATTATTATTAATTATTTACTTTATTTGCTGAAGTATTCAAATATCAATTACTGGTGATAGAGGATAAATAATAAAAGTTGTGGGATATTATTGCATCAGTAAACTCATCTGCTACCTTTCGACCAGCAAAGTCATGAATCCATACTGATCAGTAGGGCACAAGGAAGATACACTTTTATATCCTACAACTCCTTATTATGTACTTCATTAAGTAAGTAATTAAAATAGTAGAAGTTTCATCCATATAATGGGAACTAAACTGATATGAGGTCTAGGAAATTAGTTCCCGTGGCCTCACGGTGAACAGAAAGATTACTTACCTTGTCAAGTCTTTTTCATTCTTTAATTTGTATTAATGGATATTAAGACCTAAGATAACCAGCAATAGCACGCAGACAATGCATTATCAAATGGAAGAATTATATGGTTCTCGAAAATGGCAGAAACTTGGGGAAGAAAATGATGACAAAATCTGAGGCATCAATCACATTTTTGTCAGGGAAAATTAGAACTTACCTTCCAGGAGGGCAGCAGACAGGAGCAGACCTGCGGGAGCAAGACGGAGCGGGGAGCAGTTAAATAAAGGCCGAGGATCGCAGCCTACAGCACTTCCCTTCCAGGAGAGCAGCAGACAGGAGTCCAGGCGCACCTGAGTTTGGGGAAAAAAAAGTGAACAGTGACATCACAGGAAAGCTGTAATGTGATTGGTTGGCGATTAACTGCTGTTAGGGAATATCTGTGAACAGTTGTGCTTGTACACTACTGTTAGGGTGCATGTGTAAATAGCTACAAATTAGAAAAAAAAACTTGAAATTAAAATTTATGTAACTACCTTATAAATAATTAAGGCACACAAGGAGAAGGGAACAGCTGGTGAGTGTACTGTTCTGTTTTATTTTAAAGCAGTAACATTTATTCCTGAGGTTAATACTACGATTGGTAAAATTTTATTATTGGTAGGTTAATAGTGGTAAGGTAGATTTGTTTTGCTAAGTTGACATCACAGGAAAGCAGGTAGGTGACTGGCTGGATGAGACTTCAGAGCTACAACAGGGGAGATAAGCAGCGAGGCACAGGGAGCTAGTTGGTGAGTATCTGGGGGATTTTTCTTACTTTCTTATTTTCTTTTTTTCTGCTGAGATTTAATTTTTTTCTCTAACATTTAGGTCTATCTACTAAGTAGAAGCTAAAATACCAGTAGTCAGTAGGTGGTTACCTGTTCGTTCATTCTATTTATAAGCTTTTTATTGTGTTTATTTAACTTCCAATTTTTAGTGCAGTAAATAAATAATTCGAGACATGGCAGGACTGCTCACACCCATCAAATGCATATCCTGTGCCATGTGAGGACTCCAGGACCCTATCCATTGTTAAGGGAAAGTCATGTCTTACTAACTTAATTGAATTTTTTGAGCAAGTAACAAGGAGGATTGATGAAGGTAGTGCAGTGGATGTGGTCTACATGGAATTTAGTAAGGCATTTGACAAGGTCCCACATGGCAGACTGGTCAGAAAGATAAAAGCCCATGGGATACAGAGGAATGTGGCAAGTTGGATCCAAAATTGGCTCAATGACGCGAAACAAAGGGTAGTGGTCGACAGATGTTTTTGAGACTGGAAGGCTGTTTCCAGTGGCATTCCACAGGGGTCAGTGTTGGGTCCCTTGCTGTTTGCGGTATATATTAATGATTTGGGCTTAACTGTGGGAGGCATGATTGGGAAATTTGCAGATGACACAAAAATTGATCGTGTAGTTGATAGTGAAGAGGATAGCTGCAGACCACAGAATGATAACAATGCTTTGGTTGAGTGAGTGGAAAAGTGACAAATGAAATTCACTCCAGAGAAGTGTGGGGTAATGCATTTGGGGAGAGCAAACAAAGTGAGGGAATACACAATAAACAGGAGGATATTGAGAGGGGTAGAAGTAGTCTTGGTCTCATGTCCACAGGTCCCTGAAGGTGACAGGACAGGTGGTGGAAGCAGAAACCCTCAACTCATTTAAAGGGTACCTGGACATGCAACTGAAGTGCTGTAACCTGCAAGGCTAACAGACCAGGTGCTGGAAGGTGGGATTAAATTGGGCGGCTAGTATTTTCAGCCAGTGCAGACACGATGGGCTGAATGGCCTCCTTCTGTGCCATAACTTTTCTATGGTTAACAGAAAACTGCTCTTTAAAATACCTCCCTTGCGACCCCTCTTATTCCATGCAATATAATGTATCTATACTGTTGACTGCCAGTTACTCAGTTATTATTGTGAAATTAACAGAGAGCCATAAAACATCTGCGGTGCAATTAATAGCTTTATTGCAATAGCACTTCTTTAAACTCCCATCTCATCCTTCCGATGACATCCCTCTCATTCCACACCTATTCATCGTTCATTGCAGACAGAAAGAATATGTACAAACATTGCGCCTGTTTCAGCTGAACAAAATAAGTGAGAGCCATTCACTGGTTCATTCCTCAGGGCAATGCCTTGATCAATCAGAGTCAAGCTGCCTGGTTTAAATTTCAAACAATGCTTGACAGTTAAATGTCAGTCACTGTAAACTGGTGCATTCTCCATGGCAATACCTCTACCAGAGTTCACTTGCCAACCAATCAGCACTCTCTTCTCATGCAGAATGAGTTGTTTTTTTCCCTTACGTTGGTTATTCTTGAGGATTGTCCTGATGGAGTGCAAGACAAAAAGCTTTGACAACGTGTCTCTATTTTCAGTAATACTCAAGTTCTGTACTACTAAACGTCTATTAGTCATGATGTTGTTGCCTCTGATTATTTTGACCTTCTCTTTGAATATGGGTAGCCTGTTTCCAATTTACTTGTGAATACTTAAGGGAAGAAATTGCTATAATATTTACAAATTTGTCTTTGCCATCAGTTTTGAGCTTATATGCTTCTTTTAGGGTTTTCACTCTTTACTGACTGCTCTAGTATGAAAACATTTTCTCCTGTTTTTAGCCTCCACTGCTGTTTTCATTTCTAAATCCAATCTTGACCCTCCAATGATCTTTTTAACATGCTCCTGAATTTTCTTATATCCAGCTCAATTTCTCTCACCAGGATTTGTGGAGGATGTTTGGAGTGTAGTGCCTGTGTGTGTTTTTCATATATTAGTGAAAGGATTTCCTAACCAGCAGCTCCCAAGCTCTGGCTTCAGCCTCTGAAGTCCAGGCAACTCAGTCCTATTTGTTTTTACTTGATTGTCCCATTTAAATTTGTTGGTTTGAAACTTTGTAAAGGGACTGCCTCACTGGTTGACCAATTCTAAATCAGAAAATCACCATCTGCTACTATAAGCATTATGAGATATATGAAAATTCATAGGATTTGAATAATTAATTTAAACTTTTTGTGGCCCCTGAAACTCCATGGCATGCACTTATGCAGCCTTTGAAGAAAAAGCTTGGATAACATTATATTACTGTATTTTCCATGGCGTTACTCATCATGCACCGGTGCCTCTTTGACCCTGAAGTGATCTTCCAACCCCATATCCTATACAGAACAAAGAACACCTACTTGCATCTCTATAACATCATCTGCCTCACACCAACTCAGTCCATCTGCCACTGAAACCCTCATCTATCCCTTTGTCAGACTCGATTACTTCAAAGAGACGTGGGCACCCTTCCGTACTCTACCTTCCATAAACTTCAGATCACATAAAACTCATATTCTATCTCACACCAAATTTCACACATCCATTACATTCATCCTCGGTGACTTGTATTGCTCCCAGTTTCAATAGCTGAAACCAAAAATTCTAATTTTGGTGTTTAAATCCCTCCATGGCCTTGCACCTTGTTAACTCTGTGACCTATATCAACCCAACAACACCATCCCGATCTCCCACTCCTTTCATCAGACTCTAACCTCTTGTGCATTCACCATTGCTCCAACATGCTTTCTGCCGTTTGTCTTACTTTCTACAATTCTCTTCCTAAACCCCTCCAACATTAAGACCATTCTAAAATCAATCTCTGTCTTTCCTAATCTTTCTTTGGCACAGCATCTACATTTCACTTACTTCTCTGCAAAGCACCTTGGCAAATTTTGGTGCAGTTTTTAAGTATCATAAAATGTGCTCCGCAGTTCTTACAATTGTCAACTGATATGATTTTCTTCCTTCCATAACATGGCAAAGTGTATCATGTGCCTGGGGTTTAGAGCACTCATCAGGCTATTCTCCAAAAAAAGCTTCAAATTCTTAAAGATAGAGAATGGGCACAACATTTGGCTGGAAGGAAGGAATCTGCTTATAACCCAGTTCCACCAGGACTTCACCCCGTGCAGAATCCCCAGGAAATTCCAGTCTGGGGAAAAGGGCATGTTGAAGACTGAAAGTTTTCTATTTGTCCCAGGCTACTCAATAATTCCTCTACTTTAGTCTCCATTTGGCTGAGCAGTACTTGGTCAACTGAGGTGGGGGGAGCAGGGAGTCAAGAGTTCCTTTCAGGGTCCAGTGAAGTCTCCAGGACAGTACGAAGATGGCGTAAGGGATCAGAGGCATATACCACAAGTTGCAGATTATAACAGATCATGCTTTATTGATTCAGAATTGATAAACCAGTGAGGCCTAAAGCACATCAGCAATAACCAATTTGTCAGTGGGAACTTGCTAAAGCCAAAATCAGTTCATCTCAATACAATAAGGTGTTACCAGGCACTGTGCTGGCACTAGAAACACAGATGCTGAGACAGCTACAATCACATGGGGGATACCATTTGGTACATTTTCATAATTACAACAGCCACAGCTGAGTCATTACTTCCAGATAATGAAAAGAAATCTTGAACATCTCAGGAGACGATAATTAGAGTCTCTTGACTGTAGGTGCGGAAGATGGGGTGAGCAGATACTGTAGTTGTTTCACCTGCAGAAGGATCACTTTAAAAAGTCATTAGAGACACCAGAGAGTTTCTGATCTCCGTTCAACCCATTTGCTCGTGTTTCACTCTTTGGGTAGCCTTGTCAGCATAGCTAGAGTTCTGTCTGACTGTTGAAGCTGAAGGCCCAGTGATGTGTCAGGAAAGCTTCTGAGCTAGAGTTTCCAAATATGGGTTCATAACTCGAAGAACATAGGCACCATCAAGGCTAAATCTCCCAATCCTTCAGCTCTCCTGAAATGCATAGAATTGTCTCATGAAGCTATTGAAACAGTTCTCTTCACTAACTTTCCGTGAGCATTTATTCTAAGTTGGGTGGCGCAGTGGTTAGCACCGCAGCCTCACAGCTCCAGCGACCTGGGTTAGATTCTGGGTACCGCCTGTGCGGAGTTTGCAAGTTCTCCGTGTGTCTGCGTGGGTTTTCGCCGGGTGCTCCGGTTTCCTCCCACAGCCAAAGACTTGCAGGTTGATAGGTAAATTGGCCATTATAAATTGCCCCTAGTATAGGTAGGTGGTAGGAAAATTGAGGGAAGGTGAGGATATGAGAGGGTAATGGGATTAATGTAGGATTAGTATAAATGGGTGGTTGATGGTCGGCACAGACTCGGTGGGCCGAAGGGCATGTTTCAGTGCGGTATCTCTAAATAAAACAAAATAAAATTATACTTTGGGTGACATGTTCCACCCGATTTCTCCTCTTAGAGCGAACTTCTTAATTTTGAACCCCTCATCACAATGAACAATTTAACTGGATCAAATGTCAATTCTCTTCACAATCTTGAAAATCTCAATGAGGTCATCTCAAAATTCATATTTTCCAAAATAACATTGAATTTAACCTTTGAATTATAATTTAAATCCCTGATACCAGAATATTTGTGCTGCTCACCATGATTAGTTGACCCCAACTACACACAGCATTCCAGTTTGATCAAATAGGTAGTACTTTTTAAAATTCATTTTGGAATGTGGGCAAGGCTGGTATTTATTATCCAACCCTAGTTGTCCTGAGAAGGATATGGCGGACCTTCTTTTAGGATGGCTGATAGCCATTTGACTGATTTTTTA